>NW_027362763.1:910511089-911818589 GCF_046119375.1 Phyllobates terribilis | reverse complement strand
ACCGACAAGCCCTGGTGCAATACGTTCTGACATATAGCCTGGGCCAACGAGATTCAGAGGTGGGGCAAATCACGCTGGAGGAGTGGTCTCAGATCAGGGACCTATGCACCCTTCTGCACAGTTTTGAAATGGCGACGAAGATGTTTAGTGCTGACGATGCCATTATCAGCATGACTATTCCGGTGATTTACATGCTGGAGCACATGTTAAACAGAATTCGGAGTCAGGTGGTGGCACAAGAGGAGGTGGAGGAAGAAGAGGAGGAGGAGTTGTATGCGGAAGGGCTAACATCTGCAAGGTCCAGACGGTCGGCAGCAACAAGGCGGCAGGCATGTGAGGGTGGGGGAGATGATTTTACCAGGGCGCATGGTAGCAGCCAAACTAGTGAGGAAGGTGCAGGAGCCCAGGAAGAAGTGGAGGACGAACTGATGGAAGACTCATCAGATGAGGGAGACCTTGATCACATTTCTGTTGTGCGAGGTTGGGGGGAGAGGACAGAGGAAGGAAGCATGATTGTTACCTCGCCACCAACACAACAGGGACTTGGTGCTCCTGGATGCGCAACACACATGAGTGTCTTCTTGCTGCACTACCTGCAACATGACCCTCGAATTGTGAGAATTAGAAATAATCCTGACTACTGGGTTGCCACACTGTTAGATCCCCAGTACAAAAGTAAATTTGCAGAAATTATTCCTGCCATAGAAAGGGATGCACGCATGCAGGAGTATCAGCAGAGACTGTTGCAGAATCTTACATGTGCTTTTCCACAAAATACCAGTGGTGCACGTAGTGAATCTCACAGTTCCAACTTGCCAACCGTGGGACCGTCAAGTGTTCAGCACTCAAACCGTAACAGAACCACAGTATCTGCTGGTAACATCAATTTTGCGGAATCATTTCACCACTTTTTTAGCCCATCCTTTGCAAGGCCACAGGAGACAAGAAGTCTGACACATAGTCAACGCCTAGAGACGATGGTACAGGAGTATCTCCAAGTAAACATTGAAGCCACGACTGTGTCACTGGACCCTTGCTCTTTTTGGGCTTCCAATCTGGATAAATGGCCGGAGCTAGCCACTTACGCCTTGGAGATCTTGTCATGCCCCGCAGCCAGCGTTCTGTCTGAACGTGTGTTCAGCGCTGTTGGTGGTGTGCTAACAGATAAGCGCACGCGGCTCTCCACTGATAATGTAGACAGACTCACGTTCATAAAGATGAACAAATCATGGATCCGAAACGACTTTTCTACCCCTGTGTCATCCTGGGGAGAGTAAAAGCTTGATGATTGGTTAAAATCACCCTACCAACCGTTTTAAGCTTTCAAATTACTAATCATGTTTATCTGTATCTTGACTGGAAAATAATTTGGGCTTTGTAGCAGTGTGCAGCACTGATCCTATTAGGCCATCTATAATAAGCTTCACCAGATTTAAAATTAAAAATAATTTTTAGCTGCATCTAGCCCGGAAAATAATTTTGGGGCTCCGAGATGCGCAAGACACATAAGTGCCTTCTTGCTGCACTACCTGCAGCATGACCCTCATATTGTCAGAATTCGAAGTAATCATGACTACTGGGTTGCCACACTCTTAGATCCCCCAAACTTTTCGATCAACCTTTTCATTTTAATAAAGACCAAAAAAATGGTCATTTTTGAAATTATAAGCATTAGCAGGTTGTTAGAAACTGAAATCAAACAGTTTTCAACTCAAAACTTTATTCTAGGTGATGTTACATTTTCACATAGGACCCCTTGTTCGAAAGGAGCTTCTGAACTCTCTCGTCCATTGAATTTGTCAGGTTTTGGATGGTTTCTGCTTCAATTGTTTTGCATGAGGACAGAATACCCTCCCAGAGCTGTTGCTTAGATGTGAACTGCCTCCCCCCATCATAGACACTCCTTTTAATGATGCTCCAAAGGTTCTGAATGGGGTAGAGGTCAGGGGAGCATGGGGGTCACACCATAAGTTTGTCCCCTTTTATGCCCATATCAGCCAGAGATGCAGATGTTTTATGTGCAGCATGAGATGGTGCATTATCATGCAGAAAAATGATCTTGCTGTGAAATACATGGTTCTTCTTCTTGAACCATGGCAGGAAGTGCTGTTTGAGAAAATCCACATACATTATGGAGTTCATCTTTAGCGCCTTCAGGGATCCTAAAGGGGCCGACAATCTCTCTCCCCATGATTCCAGCCCAAAACATTACTCCACCTCCTCCTTGTTGGCGCTGTAGCCGTGCTTGCGTGGGGTGTCCATCAACCAGCCATCCTCCACTCCATTCATCTGGACCATCGAGCGCTGCACGGCACTCATCCGTGAACAAAACAGTTTTGAAATCAGTCTTCATGTAATGTTTGGCCCACTGGAGCCGTTTCTGCTTGTGTGAAGTGGATAGAGGAGGTCGACAGGATGGCGTATGCACAGCTGCAAACCTCTGAAGGACCCTGCATCTTGTTGTTCGGGGGACGTTGGAGGCACAAGCAGCTTCAAAAACTTGTCTGCTGCTATGACAAGGCTTTTTTGCCGCTGCTCTTTCAACCTGACGTAATTGCCTGTAGGAAAGAGTCCTCAATTTGCCCTTATCAGCACGCACACGTGTGTACTGTGAATCAGCTACATACTTCTTGATTGCCAAGACACTTCATCCTGATCATCGCACAATGTTGATTGTAGTCATGCCTTGACCTAAACACTCCACAATTTGTTGCTTCTCAGCAGCCGACACATCCTTTTTCTTTCCCATTTTGGCAGAAAATGTAGGCTGCTTAATAATGTGAGAGAGCCTTCTTAAGTAGTCTTGCCTTTCATTGGACACACCTGCCAAACTAATTAGCACAGGTGTCTGCAATTGCTTACAGTGATATAAAGAGCCCTGACACACATCACCATCAATGAGTTTAACTGACAAACAAATTCTTCCCTTATCACTCCTAAACACTTTTTGCATAATAATTTGGAACGCGGTGTACATGTGCTTTTCCACAAAACACCAGTGGTTCACGTAGTGAATCTTACAGTTCTAACTTGCCAACCGTGGTCTGTATGGAATTGTTCAATAAAGGGCCCAAAATTAAGATAACATAGATGGGAGAGGTCTCTATGAATAGGAATTCCTAAGTATTTGATACCCTGTGAGGGCCAGGCAAAGGGAAAGTTGGACTGGATGGAATCCTATATGGATTTAGGGAGGGAGACATCGAGGGCCTCAGACTTCGCTGCATTGATTTTAAAATTTTACCATGTAACAAAGTGATCTATTTCAGCCATAACAGCAGGGATGGATATATGTGATTGAGTGATATATACTAGGACATCATCAGCAAATAGAGAGCACTTGTACTCGGTGCCTCCCACCTCAATCCACCTAATATTGGGGTTATGGCGAATTGATGAGAGCAGGTGCTCCGTCACTAGGATGTATAAGAGAGGGGACAGAGGACATCCCTGCCTTGTCCCATTGGTGATTGTGAAAGGTGATGAAAATGTTCTGACGCACCCCCTGGGCCTTGGGACACCCGGAGCCGGACCCTTTTTGGTGGATGCTGGTGGTTGTAGTCTTCGTGGCGGCGATCCGGTTCCGTGGCTCAGGGCGGTCAAACCAGTGGCGGAACTATTTATGTGGTTTTGATGTTTAAATGTCCGACTACGCCACCCGTGGATTGCGGTCAGAGTGAACCGCCGCTACAGGGCAGACCGCTAAGGCTGGTGTTGTGGGTGCAGCAGAGCGTAGCATAACTCCCCACGGGAGGAGTATAGCCTCAGTGCAGTGTATGCGGAGGATTGGGGTGATGGTGCAGGGCAGCAGCAGTAACGACACGGAGTCAGTGATGCAGTTCAGGGCCTTTACTCACAGTTCTTATTATCCAGACCACGTCTGCAGGTAACGGCTGCCCACGTCGTACTGTGCTCACCAGGTGAGGGGCTCAGACAACTCCCAGATAACTTTGGAGCGCTTCACAGGACCCCCTTTGTGTGTCCTTTGTCTGGCCTTTCTTACCAACACTTCTGTCCGGCTGCCTCGGGCCTCCTCTTGGTAAACTTGGCGCCAGTTTCCCTGACCCTATGTGGTGCCTTCCTAGCGGGTGGAGCAAGGGGCTGCGCCACATAAAATGTCAGAGCCTCCGGTTTCTAGCTGAGGGTCGTTTCCTGCCTCCACTAGTTCGGGGACCGGTCTCCCCCTTTGGCCTGACCCCTCCACGCAGGTGGATTCGGGCGTGCGGTGGCGACTCGCCCGTCCGCACCCCTGGGATCCCTTCATTCCTCGTTCCTGGAGCCTTCTCCGCTCCTCTTCCTTCCTTCTCCCTCTTGCAGGCCTGGGCCTCTGTTACTAGGCCCGCCTCCGGAGCAGAGCTCATGCAGAGCCCCTGCTCCCTGCCACTTCTGCTCAGACTTCTCTGCACTGAACTAAGATGGTGCCCACCTTTTATACTCCCTTCTCAATGCACCCAGGAACTGCTTCCTCCCTGCTCCTGCACTGCAGGGTTCCCCTTCCTCAGTGTTCCCTCCCCCCACTCCAGCCAGGGACAGGGACTGTCGTGCCCATCTCAGGGGCATATTGGTCGCCCTGCCCCACGGCAATGTGGTGTAATGCATGCAGGTGTCGGGTCCTGATCCATACTCCATCCTTATCTGAGAGTGAGATATCACACCTCTGGGTGAGGTGCAATACGTCTGTAGCAACCGAGCCCTCGGTGCTACAGTTCCATTTATCTTCAGCCTAGGTGACGTATTGTGATACAGGGCCGTGATTTTGGCTATAAAAGGGTCCCCTAGACCCCTACCCCAAGCTTTTTAAGAGAATCATATATGGCGTGCCAGGAGACTCTATGGAATGCTTTCTCAGCATCCAACGAGAGTATCTACTTACAAATTTTTAACTGCATCTAGCCCAGGAAATACTTTGTGCCTAGTAGCAGTGTCTGCTAGTCAGCGGATTATCCCGGCTGTTAAGCAAGCTACACCACCTGTAGTTTGGACACTTAATTTTTTCAAAGGAAATGCTTCGGGACCACGGGATACTCAGTGAAGAGCATCAGGAGGCACCCCAAGGCATAGGGGCTGGGACTGGCACTAGGATGCCTTGCGGTGGACAGCCGAGCTCGATCCTTATAAAAGCTTTTTAACTGCAGCAGCTTTAGTGGACGCTACTGGAGCTGGAATTACGCGGCTGCTGGCATGAGACTTGCCCTCCAATAGATCCTTGTAAATGGATTTAAAGTGTATTCATTCAAATTAGAGGGACAATTTAAATTAAAAAGCTTAGAGCTGCTTCCACCACAGGGGGGCTCTCTCGACCCACCAGCGGACAGGCACCAGTATTGGGAGATGGGGGCTGGCCGTCAGGGTTCACCGCGGCTCTGGCACAAACCCGGCGACACGGAGGTGGCACGGGCAGGAGCGGACTGGCCGTCTCGGCTTCTCACTTTTTGGATTTTAGAAGGGCATGACATGCCTATATCTGTGTCTCCCCCTCCTTTTACTCCTCCACCTCTTTTCTTTTCGCATGACTATATGTACTTGTCACTTTTCCATGTGTTAGTTGTGTCTTCTGAGCAGTTTGTCAGCTTTTGGACACCTTTGAAGGTGTTTTCTACGTGTTTCTATGTGTTTTTGTTTGCCTGCCATTGGATTTAACGGTGTTCGAAGGTGTTCGACGAACAGTTCGACGAACAGTTCGGCGAACACACGGGTGTTCGACGAACCGAACCGAACTCGAACACTACGGGGGTGGCTCAACACTAATTGTAACATTACATCTAATGATATCCTATGTTGCATTGCAAAATTACATCAAATGATATCCTATATTGCATTGTAACATTTCATCTAATAATATCCTATATTGCATTGCAACATTGCATCTAATGATATCCTATATTGCATTGTAAAATTGCATCTAATGATATCCTATATTGAATTTTAACATTACATCTCATGATATCCTATATTGCATTGTAACATTACATCTAATGATATCCTATATTGCACTGTAACATTGCATCTAATGATGTCCTATATTGCATTGTAACATTGCATCTAATGATATCCTATATTGCATTGTAAGATTACATCTAATGATATCCTATATTGCATTGTAACATTGCATCTAATGGTATCCTATATTGCATTGTAACATTGCATCTAATGATATCCTATATTGCATTGTAACATTACATCTAATGATATCCTATACTGCATTGTAACATTACATCTCATGATATCCTATATTGCATTTTAACATTACATCTAATGATATCCTATATTGCACTGTAACATTGCATCTAATGATGTCCTATATTGCATTGTAACATTACATCTAATGATATCCTATATTGCAGTGTAAGATTACATCTAATGATATCCTATATTGCATTGTAACATTGCATCTAATGATATCCTATATTGCCTTGTAACATTACATCTAATGATATCCTATATTGCATTGTAACATTACATCTAATGATATCCTATATAGCATTGTAACATTGCATCTAATGATATCCTATATTGCATTGTAACATTACATCTAATGATATCCTATATTGCATTGTAACATTGCATCTAATGATATCCTATATTGTATTGTAACATTACCTCTAATGATATCCTATATTGCATTGTAATATTACATTTAATGATATCCTTTATTGCATTGTAACATTACATCTAATGATATCCTATATTGCATTGTAACTAGTGTTGAGCATTCCGATACTGAAATATCGGGTATCGGCCGATATTCACTGTATCGGAATTCCGATACTTAATTCCGATACTTTTATAATATCGAATACCGGAATCGGAAGTTCCCATAATGCCTGCGCTCTGCAGTGTCTCTGAAGGATGACAAGCTGGATGGCAGCGCTCAGCTGCGATCCAGCTTGTCATCAGAATGCCATCCCAGCGTGGGAGAATTCTCCTGATTGTTTAAAAGCCGGCGCGCGGTAAAAAGCCGCCGGCTTTTAAACAATCACGCAGCCCCATACTGCTTCCCCGCAGCCTCCCACCCCGATCCTCCGCTCCCCTCGCCACCTCCCATCCCGATCGTAAATTAGGACCGGGCGGGGAGCGCAGCACCAAGGAGCGAAGGACCCGGGCGGGGAAGCCGGCAGTGAAAAGACTTCACCGCCGGCTTTCCCGTTCTGTGCTGCGCTTTCCCGCCGGTTATTTCAAATGAACAGCTGAGGTATCAGGTGATGCCGATCAGCTGTTCATTTGAAGTAGCCGCGGTGCCCTCAGAGGGTTCATGTGAGTTCATGCTTGACTGCATTGCATGAACTCACATGAACTTTCCCACGGTCGCACAGGTCAGCCTCACCTCCCGGACCCGTCATGATTAGTGTGTGCGGGGTGTGTGTGTGTGCGGGGTGTGTGTGCGGGTGTGTGTGCGGGGTGTGTGTGTGCGGGTGTGTGTGCGGGTGTGTGTGCGGGCAGACATAGGCCGATGTGACACTACTACTCCCATCGGCCTATGTCTGTCCCCCGTCCACTCCTGCCAGCAGGATCAGCTCGATGGGAGCAGTAGTTCCCATCAGCCTGATCCTGCTATTTAAATTGCCCTACTGTGTCCCCAATAAATGTTAGATACATGTCATTGGTGGCCAGTGGTTACCTAAAAGAAATTAGTTCATACATTACCTGTCCCCGCCGATCGCCACCTAAAATAAAGTAAAAAATAAAAAACTACACCTATACTCACCAAGACACCTAATTCCCCGAAGCCATCGATCTCCTGTAATAAAATATAAAATAATAAACCACAACCTTATCCTTACCCCTCCGTAGTAGTCCACGAGTGTCCCACGAAGATCTCCAGTTCAGAGCAGCCACATAGAATGTGACCGCTCTGAACCGCTGCCGCCGCTAGAATGACGGGGCCGTAAGGGTTCACCGGAGTTCAGGCAGCGCTGCTCCGGTTAGCTCCTTTACGGCACTGCTGTATCGTGAGAAATTCCCACGGTACAGCACTGCCGTAAAGGAGGTCTCCGGAGCTGCGCTGCCTGAATGCACTCCGGTGACCTCAGTCAGTGGCTCCCGCTGCCGGGAGCGGACGTGTTCCCGGCAGCGTGAGCTTACAGCAGCCATGCACAGCTGTCACCATCTCCAGATGTGACAGCTGTGCATGGGAGATCAGCGCAGGAACGTGGACAGGTAACTATTTTTTTTTTAGTAAACTAAGAATTAAATAAAATGGTGTTTTATTTCAAATAAATTATTTTTTTCTGGGTGTAGTGTGTTTTTTCTTTTTAACACTTTGTAGGTTAGTAATGGGGGTGTCATATAGACGGCCATCATTACTAACCTGGGCTTCATGGCAGCTGGCGCTGACATGAACCCCACCACTATTACCCCCTGCCACCGCACCAGGGCAGCGTGGAAGAGCGAGGCTAAGTGCCAGAATTGGCGCATCCTATGGATGCGCCATTTCTGGGGCGGCTGACGGCTGGTGTTTCTAGCCTGGGAGGGGGCCAATATTCATGGCACCCTTCCTGAGCTATTAATATCAGCCCCCAGCTGTCTGCCTAGCCTTTGCTAGCTATTAAAATAGAGGGGACCCCACGTCATTTTTTTTTGGGGGGTCCCCCATTTTAATAGCTAGTAAAGGCTAGGTATTCAGCTGGGGGCTGATATTAGTAGCCTGGGAAGCTCCGTGGGTTTTACCCCCTTCCCAGGCTTCAAACATCTGCCCCAGCCGTCTGCTTAACCTCCGCTAGAGACTAAAATTATGGGGGATCCCACGCCATTTTTTTTTTAAATAAATCCTTTATTTTAACACTAAATGACATTTGAGGACTTAATAAAGATGCAGTCCCTAAATTATTATTTATTTTTTAATAAATTTTTCCAAAAACTTTTGACGTGGGCTTCGCCATATTTTTGTATGCCAGCCAGGTACAGCATCCAGCTTCTATGAACGCGCCATTTTCCGGGGCGGCCGCGGACTGCAATTTTCAGCGGGGGGGGGAGGGCAAAAAGCTTGGGCCTCCCTGCGCTGCAGATTCCATCCCCCAGCTGCCTAGTTGTACCTGGCTGGACACAAAAATAGGGAGAAGCTCCACGTTTTTTTTTAATTATTTCATGAAATTCATGGAATAATTAAGAAAAAAAGGGCTTCCCTATATTGTTGTGTCCGGCTAGGTACAAATAGGCAGCTGGTGGTTGGGGGCAGCCCGTTCCTGCCTGCTGTACCTGGCTGGACACAAATATAGTGTGAAGCCCCACGTCAATTTTTTTTTAATTATTTCAGGAAATTCATGAAATAATTAAAAAAAAATTATGTGGGGCTTCGCCCTATAATTGTGTCCAGCCAGGTACAGCAGGCAGGAACGGGCTGCCCCCAACCACCAGCTGCCTATTTGTACCTAGCCGGACACAACAATATAGGGAAGCCCTTTTTTTCTTAATTATTCCATGAATTTCATGAAATAATTAAAAAAAAAAATGTGTGGCGCTTCGCCCTATTTTTGTGTCCAGCCAGGTACAACTAGGCAGCTGGGGGCTGGAATCTGCAGCGCAGGGAGACCCAAGCTTTCTGGGTCCCACCCGCTGCAAATTGCAGTCCGCAGCCGCCCCGGAAAATGGCGCGTTCATAGAAGCGCCATCTTCTGGCGCTGTACCCAACTCATCCAGGGCCCTGGTGCGGTGGCTCACTGGGTAATAAAGGGGTTAAGGCCAGCTTGGCATTATCAGCTGGCCCTAAGCCCGAAATTCATGGGGTCACGCCAATATTAGACATGACCGCCATGAATTTCTAGTAAAGTATTTAAAAAAAACACAAACACCCAGAAAAAAGTCCTTTAATTGAAATAAAGACACAATTCTTTATTGTTCTAAATTAAACCATACTTACCGCCACACCCATTCCAGCTGAAGCCAACGATCTCCTGCAATAAAAGTAAAATAATAAAGCAACCTCATCCTTACCTTTCCATGGTTCCCAGGACAGCTTCAGCTCTGCTACATCGAGATGACAGGCTGGACCGCAGCAGAACGCTGCCATCCAGCCTGTCATCCCGCGGACACTGAGAAGCGCAGGCATGCTTGCGCTCCTCAGTGTCTTTCTGTGACGTCATCCAGATGAGCCGAGGTCATGTCCAATGAACTCAGCTCACCTCATGCACGTCACTGACAGCGTGGGAAAATTCTCCTGCACTCAGCGCTTCAGCGTGAGAATTCTCCCACGCTGTCAGTGACGTGCATGAGGTGCGCCGAGTTCATGGGACATGACCTCACCTCATGCACGTCACTGACAGCGTGGGAAAATTCTCACGCTGAAGCGCTGAGTGCAGGAGAATTCTCCCACGCTGTCAGTGACGTACATGAGGTGAGCCGAGTTCATTGTCGGCTCATCTGGATGCCGTCACAGCCAGACACTGAGGAGTGGAAGTATGCCTGCGCTTCTCAGTGTCTGCGGGATGACAGGCTGGATGGCAGCGTTCTGCTGCGGTCCAGCCTGTCATCTCGATGTAGCAGAGCTGGAGCCGTCGTGGGAGCCATGGAAAGGTAAGGATGAGGTTGCTTTATTATTTTTCTTTTATTGCAGGAGATCGTTGGCTTCAGCTGGAATGGGCGTGATGGTAAGTATGGTTTAATTTAGAACAATAAAGAATTGTGTGTTTATTTCAATTAAAGGACTTTTTTCTGGGTGTTTGTGTTTTTTTTAAATACTTTACTAGAAATTCATGGTGGTCATGTCTAATATTGGCGTGACCCCATGAATTTCGGGCTTAGGGCCAGCTGATAATGCCAAGCTGGCCTTAACCCCTTTATTACCCAGTGAGCCACCGCATCAGGGCCCTGGATGAGTTGGGTACAGCGCCAGAAGATGGCGCTTCTATGAACGCGCCATTTTCCGGGGCGGCTGCGGACTGCAATTTGCAGCGGGTGGGGCCCAGAAAGCTTGGGCCTCCCTGCGCTGCAGATTCCAGCCCCCAGCTGCCTAGTTGTACCTGGCTGGACACAAAAATAGGGCGAAGCTCCACGTTTTTTTTTTTTTAAATTCATGAAATTCATGGAATAATTCAGAAAAAAAGGGCTTCCCTATATTGTTGTGTCCGGCTAGGTACAAATAGGCTGCTGGTGGTTGGGGGCAGCCCGTTCCTGCCTGCTGTACCTGACTGGACACAAATATAGGGCGAAGCCCCACATCAATTTTTTTAAATTATTTCATGAATTTCCTGAAATGATTTAAAAAAAATTGACGTGGGGCTTCGCACTATATTTGTGTCCAGCCAGGTACAGCAGGCAGGAACGGGCTGCCCCCAACCACCAGCTGCCTATTTGTACCTGGTTGGACACAACAATATAGGGAAGCCCTTTTTTTCTTAATTATTTCATGAATTTCATGAAATAATTAAAAAAAAAAAATACGTGAAGCTTCTCCCTATTTTTGTGTCCAGCCAGGTACAACTACGCAGCTGGGGGATGGAATCTGCAGCGCAGGGAGGCCCAAGCTTTCTGCCCCCCCCCCTCCCCCCGCTGAAAATTGCAGTGCGCAGCCACCCCGGAAAATGGCGCGTTCATAGAAGCTGGATGCTGTACCTGGCTGGCATACAAAAATATGGCGAAGCCCACGTCAAAAGTTTTGGGAAAAATTAATTAAAAAATAAATAATAATTTAGGGACTGCATCTTTATTAACTCCTCAAATGTCATTTAGTGTTAAAATAAAGGACTTATTTTAAAAAAAATTGACGTGGGGCTTCGCCCTATATTTGTGTCCAGCCAGGTACAGCAGGCAGGAACAGGCTGCCCCCAACCACCAGCTGCCTATTTGTACCTGGCCGGACACAACAATATAGGGAAGCCCTTTTTTAAAAAAATTATTTCATGAAATAATTAAAAAAAAATTGACGTGGGGCTTCGCACTATATTTGTGTCCAGCCAGGTACAGCAGGCAGGAATGGGCTGCCCCCAACCACCAGCTGCCTATTTGTACCTGGTTGGACACAACAATATAGGGAAGCACTTTTTTTCTTAATTATTCCATGAATTTCATGAAATAATTTTAAAAAAAAATGCGTGGGGCTTCGCCCTATTTTTGTGCCCAGCCAGATACAACTAGGCAGCTGGGGGCTGGAATCCGCAGCGCAGGGAGACCCAAGCTTTCTGGGCCACCCCCGCTGCAAATTGCAGTCCGCAGCCGCCCCAGAAAATGGCGCGTTCATAGAAGCGCCATCTTCTGGTGCTGTACCCAACTCATCCAGGGCCCTGGTGCGGTGGCTCACTGGGTAATAAAGGGGTTAAGGCCAGCTTGGCATTATCAGCTGGCCCTAAGCCCAAAATTCATGGGGTCACGCCAATATTAGACATGACCACCATGAATTTCTAGTAAAGTATTTAAAAAAACACAACACCCAGAAAAAAGTCCTTTAATTGAAATAAACACACAATTCTTTATTGTTCTAAATTAAACCATACTTACCACCACGCCCATTCCAGCTGAAGCCAACGATCTCCTGCAATAAAAGTAAAATAATAAAGCAACCTCATCCTTACCTTTCCATGGCTCCCACGACAGCTTCAGCTCTGCTACATCGAGATGACAGGCTGGACCGCAGCAGAACGCTGCCATCCATCCTGTCATCCCGCAGACACTGAGAAGCGCAGGCATACTTCCACTCCTCAGTGTCTGGCTGTGACGGCATCCAGATGAGCCGAGGTCATGTCCAATGAACTCCGCTCACTTCATGTACGTCACTGACAGCGTGGGAAAATTCTCCTGCACTCAGCACTTCAGCGTGAGAATTTTCCCACGCTGTCAGTGACGTGCATGAGGTGAGCTGAGTTCATTGGACATGACCTCACCTCATGTATGTCACTGACAGCGTGGGAGAATTCTCACGCTGAAGCGCTGAGTGCAGGAGAATTTTCCCACGCTGTCAGTGACGTGCATGAGGTGAGCTGAGTTCATTGGACATGAACTCGGCTCATCTGGATGACGTCACAGAGAGACACTGAGGAGCGCAAGCATGCCTGCGCTTCTCAGTGTCTGCGGGATGACAGGCTGGATGGCAGCTTTCTGCTGCGGTCCAGCCTGTCATCTCGATGTAGCAGAGCTGGAGCTGTCCTGGGAACCATCGAAAGGTAAGGATGAGGTTGCTTTATTATTTTTCTTTTATTGCAGGAGATCGTTGGCTTCAGCTGGAATGGGCGTGATGGTAAGTATGGTTTAATTTAGAACAATAAAGAATTGTGTCTTTATTTCAATTAAAGGACTTTACTCTGGGTGTTTGTGTTTTCTTTTAACTTTGACTATGGGGTTAGTAATGGGGGTGTCTTATAGACGCCTCTCCATTACTAACCTGGGCTTGATGTCAGCTGGCATTATAAGCTGACATCAACCCCAACCCTATTACCCCCTGCCACCGCACCAGGGCAGCGTGGAAGAGCGAGGCTAAGTGCCAGAATTGGCGCATCCTATGGATGCGCCATTTCTGGGGCGGCTGACGGCTGGTGTTTCTAGCCTGGGAGGGGGCCAATATTCATGGCACCCTTCCTGGGCTATTAATATCAGCCCCCAGCTGTCTGCCTAGCCTGTGCTAGCTATTAAATTAGGGGGGACCCCACGTCATTTTTTTGGGGGGGTCCCCCATTTTAATAGCTAGTAAAGGCTAGGTATTCAGCTGGGGGCTGATATTAGTAGCCTGGGAAGCTCCGTGGGTATTACCCCCTTCCCAGGCTTCAAACATTTGCCCCAGCTGTCTGCTTAACCTCCGCTAGAGCCTAAAATTAAGGGGAACCCCACGCCAATTTTTTTTTAAATAAATCCTTTATTTTAACACTAAATGACAAGTACAGTAATCAACACTGTCACTGTACTTCATATATATGTGACTGACATGTTTCTATCTATCTAATCTATGTGTGATTCTCTATTCCTTCTATTCTAAATTGTCGGGTACAGATGCTGAATTGCCGGCCGGCTTTCTTAAAGAGACGGTGCATGAAAACACTATTATTTTTTTAAATAAATCCTTTACACTAAATGACAAGTTCTGTAAGCAACACTGTCACTGTACTTCTTATATATGTGACTGACATGTTTCTATCTATCTAATCTATGTGTGAAGCTCTATTCTGTCTGTTATAAATTGTCGGGTACAGATGCTGAATTGCCGGCCGGCTTTTTTAAAGAGACGGTGCACGAAAACACTAATATTTTTTTTAATAAATCCTTTACACTAAATGACAAGTACAGTAAGCAACACTGTCACTGTACTTCATATATATGTGACTGACATGTTTCTATCTATCTAATCTATGTGTGAAGCTCTATTCTTTCTGTTGTAAATTGTCGGGTACCGGTGTATGCCGCTGATGAATTGCCGGCTTTTCATGTCATTCTACATTATTCTTAGTTGTTTTACTTCATGTAGAATTAACCTACAAGGAAAGAAAGGGTTTATTTTCATTCCGATATTTGTGTCCCATTGACTTGCATTGGTTTCCGGTATCGGAATCGGCGATATCCGATACTTTTTGGGTATCGGCCCGATCCAATCCGATACGATATTTCCTGATATCGGAAGGTATCGCTCAACACTAATTGTAACATTACATCTAATGTTATCCTATATTGCATTGTAACATTACATCTAATGATATCCTATATTGCCTTATAACTTTACATCTAATGATATCCCATATTGCATAGCAACATTGCATCTAATGATATCCTATATTGTATTGTAACATTACATTTAATAATATCCTATATTGCAATGTTATATTACATCTAACGATATCCTATATTGCATTGTAACATTACATCTAATGATGTAATACCGGCGCGCACATTTTGCAGCTTTTTTCTTAAGCTTTTTTCACTGTTTTCAGAACATTAACAATAAGAACATGGAAGAGTCCAGGAGCCATTTGGTGAGCTGCATATCCTGCTACATGTTCACAGACTTGCCAGTGGAAAAGCCAAACTTCACATGCCAGAAATGCAAGCTTGTGTCCCTGTTGGAGGAAAAGTTGCGAAATCTAGAAGAGAGGTTAACTACCTTGAAAATCATTAAGGAAGGTGAAGAGTTCTTAGACAGAGCAGAATTATCTCTTCATGATTCAGAAAGAGAAGAAATTCGAACTGCACCTGACAAAACAGAGGAATGGAAGCATGTGACCCACAGAAGCAGGAGGATCGAGAGGCAGTCAGCACCCATACTGCTCAGGAACCAGTACCAGGCTCTCACGCAGGAGAACCATGAAGAAATACAGCAAAATAAGACTTTGCCAGCAATGAATAACCTTGTAAGCCCTCAGAATCCTCCTGGATGGAGAAAGAAGAATGATGTGAAGAAAAAACGGAGAGTGGTGGTCATGGGGGATTCCCTGTTAAGAGGAACAGAGACCGCTATCTGCAGACCAGACATAACCTCAAGAGAAATGTGCTGTCTTCCAGGAGCAAAAATTAAAGATGTGTCTGACAGGATATCAAGACTCTTCAGACCTACAGATCACTACCCATTCCTGCTAATACATGTGGGGACAAATGACACCGCAAGAAAGGACCTGGAAACCATCTGCAGTGACTTTGAAGACTTAGGCAAGAAAGTGAAAGAATTGGGAGCGCAGGTGGTCTTCTCATCCATCCTCCCAGTGGATGGCCATGGAACAATGAGGTGGAATAAGATTCTACAGGTGAACAACTGGCTACGTCGATGGTGCCGTCAACAAGGATTTGGATTTCTGGATCATGGAATGAATTACCTATACGATGGACTACTTGCTAGAGATGGGGTGCACCTTACGAAGACTGGAAAACATGTATTTGGAAGTCGCCTTGCTACACTCATCAGAAGAGCTTTAAACTAGAACAATGTGGGAAGGGAAGCAAAAGGCCAGAAAAAGCCATACAGCTGACAAATACTACTGAGATCTCTGCTACTGGAAGTGGAAAGGAAGAACAAAGACAAAACAATTTAAATAATAAAAATATGGGAGGAAGAGAAACCAATCACAAACTAAAATGTTTTTATACAAATGCACAAAGCATGGGCAACAAACAAGGAGAATTGGAACTACTAATGCAGGAAAAGGAATATGATGTCATTGGAATCACTGAAACTTGGTGGGACGATACACATGATTGGAATAAAAGGCTAAAAGGATACAACTTATTTGCAAGAAACAGACTTGATAAACGAGGAGGAGGTGTCGCATTGTATGTTAGAAAAGCGTATATCTGCACAGAGATTGAAGCTTCAGAGACTGGGAGTTCTGTGGAAACTGTTTGGGTAAGAATACAAGGAGAGAACAACGGAAAGGACACCATTGTAGGCATTTACTACAGGCCACCTGGGCAAGCTGAAGATATGGATGAACTCTTTATGTATCAAATGACCAAGTTCTCCAAAAAATATGACGTAGTGGTCATGGGAGATTTCAACTATCCAGACATTTGTTGGGAATCTCTCTCAAGTAAAACTAACAGGTCAAGCAAATTCTTATCCTCTCTTGCTGACAACTTTATCTTCCAAAAGGTAGGGGAGAAAACAAGGGGATCTGCTACTTTGGATCTAATCCTTATAAACAGGGAGGAAATTGTTGAGGAGGTAAAGGTGGCTGGGACCCTAGGAGGCAGCGATCATGCTATTATAGAATTTTGGATAACTAGAGGAGGAAGACATGTGAAGACTCAGACTTCAAGGTTAGATTTTAGAAAGGCAGATTTTAAGAGACTCAGAAAGAGAATAGGAGGGATCCAATGGCTGGATGTCCTTAAGGACAAAAATGTCCAGGAAGGATGGGAAATTTTTAAAAATGAGATTCTCAAAGCACAATCGTTAACAATCCCGAAAAGTAGGAAGAATGGGAAGCATTTAAGGAAACCAGGATGGATGAACACAGAACTTAAACACATGCTAAAAAGAAAGAAAGAAATGTTTATTAAATGGAAAGAGGGAGGCATAACTAAAGAAGATTATAATGCAGTCTGCAGATCCTGTAGGGCACGTATCAGGTTAGCTAAAGCTGACAATGAATTAAGGCTTGCAAGAGATGTCAAAAGCAATAAAAAAGGATTTTGGGGGTATGTCAAAAGTAAAAGAAAAGTCAAAGATGCTATAGGATTTTTACATGATGAAAATGGAGAAATGGTAAGAGAGGATGTTGAGAAGGCCAAACTTTTTAATTCCTATTTTGCATCTGTTTTCTCTCAGAAAGAAAATGTAACATCAACTGATCTTCACTGTCCTTTTAAAGGAATAGAGGAATCCAAGTTATCTGTAAACAGAAAGATTGTGAGGGAATATTTAGCTAACATAAATGAGTTCAAGTCTCCAGGTCCAGATGAATTACACCCCAGAGTACTGAAGGAGATCGTAGAAGAAATTTTAGAACCACTCTCCATAATCTTTGAAAATTCTTGGAGAACAGGAGAAGTCCCAGAAGACTGGAGAAGAGCAAATGTTGTTCCTATCTTCAAAAAGGGGAAGAAGGTGGACCCAGGGAACTATAGGCCGGTGAGTCTGACTTCTATACCAGGAAAGATATTTGAACAAATTATTAAACAACATGTATGTAAGTACATGGATAAGAATGAAGTGATTAACCAGAGTCAGCATGGGTTTGTAACTAACAAGTCATGTCAGACTAACTTAATTTCCTTCTATGACAGAATCACTGACTGGGTGGATCAGGGAAATGCTGTAGATATAGTATATCTTGACTTCAGCAAAGCATTTGACAAAGTATCTCACACCATCCTTATTGAAAAAATGACCAAGTATGCAATGGACCAGGCAACTGTTAGGTGGATTCATAACTGGCTTAGTGATCGGACTCAAAGGGTGGTTGTAAATGGCTTCACATCCAGCTGGATGAATGTCTCAAGTGGGGTACCACAGGGCTCCGTTCTGGGACCTGTATTGTTCAACATCTTTATCAATGATTTAGATGAAGGAATTGAGGGTAAACTGACTAAATTTGCTGATGACACAAAGCTAGGAGGGATAGCTAATACTAGAGAAGAGAGAGAGAGGATTCAAAAAGACCTAAATAAACTGGAGCAGTGGGCAGCAACCAACAGAATGGTTTTTAACAGGGAAAAATGCAAAGTACTACATCTGGGCAATAAAAATGAAAAAAGCATATACAGAATGGGAGGAATAGAGCTAAGCAACAGTACATGTGAAAAAGACTTAGGTATACTAATAGATCATAGACTGAACATGAGTCAACAGTGTGATGCAGCAGCAAAAAAGGCAAATACAATTCTGGGATGTATTAACAGAAGCATACAGTTTAGATCACGTGAAGTCATTATCGGTCTTTACTCCTCTTTGGTCAGACCTCATCTGGAGTACTGTGTACAGTTTTGGGCACCACATTTTAAAAAAGACATAGACAAACTGGAGCAAGTTCAGAGAAGAGCGACCAGAATGGTGACTGGTCTGCAAACCATGTCCTATGAGGAACGGTTGCAGGATTTGGGAATGTTTAGCTTGCAAAAAAGAAGACTGAGAGGAGACTTAATAGCTGTCTACAAATATGTCAAGGGCTGTCACATTGTAGAAGGATCATCTTTATTCTCATTTGCACAAGGAAAGACTAGAAGCAATGGGATGAAACTAAATGGGAGGAGACACAGATTAGATATTAGAAAAAACTTTTTGACAGTTAGGGTGATTAATGAGTGGAACAGGCTGCCACGAGAGGTGGTGAGTTCCCCTTCAATGGACGTCTTCAAACAGAGGCTGGACAGACATCTGTCTGAGATGATCTAGTGAATCCTGCTTTGAGCAGGGGGTTGGACCAGATGACCCAGGAGGTCCCTTCCAACTCTACCATTCTATGATTCTATGATTCTATGATTCTATGATATCCTTTATTGCATTGCAACATTACATCTAATGATATCCTATATTGCATTGCAACATTACATCTAATGATATCCTACATTGCATTGTAACATCACATCTAATGATATCCTATATTGCATTGTAACATTACATCAAATGATATCTTATATTGCATTGTGACATTACATCTAATGATATGCTATATTGCATTATAACATTACATCTAATGATATCCCATGTTGCATTGTAACATTGCATCTAATGATATCCTATATTGCACTGTAACATTACATCTAATTTTACCCTATATTGCATTGTAACATTACATCTAATGATATCCTATGTTGCATTGTAACATTGCATCTAATGATATCCTATATTGCATTGTAACATTACGTCTAATGATATTCTATACTGCAACAATGCATCTAATGATATGCTACATTGCATTGCAACAATGCATCTAAAGATATCCTATATTGCATTGCAACATTACATCTAAAGATATCCTATATTGCACTGTAACATTACATCTCATTATATCCTATATTGCATTGCAACATTACATCTAATTATGTCCTATATTTCATTGCAACATTACGTTTAATGATATCCTAAATTGCATTGTAACAATACATCTAATGATATCCTATATTGCATTTTAACATTACATCTAATGATATCCTACATTGCATTGTAACATTACATTTAATGATATCCTATATTGCATTGTAAAATTACATCTAATGTTATCCTATGTTGCAATGTAACATTGCATCTAATGATATCCTATGTTGCATTGTAACATTGCATCTAATGATATCCTATATTGCATTGTAACATTACGCCTAATGATATCCTATATTGCTCTGTAACATTACATCTAATTATATCCTATATTGCATTGCAACATTACATCTAATTATATCCTATATTGCTCTGTAACATTACATCTAATTATATCCTATATTGCATTGCAACATTACATCTAATTATATCCTATATTGCATTGTAACATTACGTCTAATGATATCCTAAATTGCATTGTA
Source organism: Phyllobates terribilis (assembly GCF_046119375.1). NCBI lineage: Eukaryota > Metazoa > Chordata > Amphibia > Anura > Dendrobatidae > Phyllobates > Phyllobates terribilis. The sequence goes on along the minus strand of NW_027362763.1, from coordinate 911,798,729 downwards.
ACAATACATCTAATAATATCCTATATCGCATTGTAACATTACATCTAATGATATACTATATTGCATTGTAACATTACATCTAATGATATACTATATTCGATTGCAACATTACATCTAATGATATCCTATATTGCATTGTAACATTACATCTAATGATATCCTATATTGCATTGCAACATTACATCTAATGATATCCTATATTGCATTGTAACATTACATCTAATGATATCCTATGTTGCATTGTAACATTGCATGTAATGATTTCCTATATTGCATTGTAACATTGCGTCTAATGATATCCTACACTGCATTGCAACAATGCGTCTAATGATATCCTACATTGCATTGCAACAATGCAACTAATGATATCCTATGTTGCATTGTAATATTACATCTAATGATATCCTATATTGCATTGTAACATTGCATCTAATGATATCCTATATTGTATTGTAACATTACCTCTAATGATATCCTATATTGCATTGTAACATTACATCTAATGATATCCTATATTGCATTGTAACATTACATCTAATGATATCCTATATTGCATTGTAACATTACATCTAATGATATCCTATATTGCATTGTAACATTACATCTAATGATATCCTATATTGCACTGTAACATTACATCTAATGATATCCTATATTGCATTGTAACATTACATCTAATGATATCCTATATTGCATTGTGACATTGCATCTAATGATATGCTATATTGCATTGTAACATTGCATCTAATGATATCCTATATTGCATTGTAACATTACATCTAATGATATCCTATGTTGCATTGCAAAATTACATCTAATGATATCCTATATTGTATTGTAACATTTCATCTAATAATATCCTATATTGCATTGCAACATTGCATCTCATGATATCCTATATTGCATTGTAACATTACATCTAATGATATCCTATATTGCACTGTAACATTGCATCTAATGATGTCCTATATTGCATTGTAACATTACATCTAATGATATCCTATATTGCAGTGTAAGATTACATCTAATGATATCCTATATTGCATTGTAACATTGCATCTAATGATATCCTATATTGCATTGTAAGATTACATCTAATGATATCCTATATTGCATTGTAACATTGCATCTAATGATATCCTATATTGCATTGTAACATTGCATCTAATGATATCCTATATTGCATTGTAACATTACATCTAATGATATCCTACATTGCATTGTAACATTACATTTAATGTTATCCTATGTTGCAATGTAACATTGCATCTAATGATATCCTATGTTGCATTGTAACATTGCATCTAATGATATCCTATATTGCATTGTAACATTACGTCTAATGAAATCCTTTACTGCATTGCAACAACACATCTAATGATATCCTACATTGCATTGCAACAATGCATCTAATGATATCCTATGTTGCATTATAACATTACATCTAATGATATCCTATGTTGCATTGTAACATTACATCTAATGACATCCTATATTGCTCTGTAACATTACATCTAGTTATATCCTATATTGCATTGCAACATTACATCTAATTATATCCTATATTGCATTGTAACATTACGTCTAATGATATCCTAAATTGCATTGTAACAATACATCTAATGATATCCTATATTGCATTGTAACATTACATCTAATGATATACTATATTCGATTGCAACATTACATCTAATGATATCCTATATTGCATTGTAACATTACATCTAATGATATCCTAAATTGCATTGCAACATTACATCTAATGATATCCTATATTGCATTGTAACATTACATCTAATGATATCCTATGTTGCATTGTAACATTGCATGTAATGATTTCCTATATTGCATTGTAACATTACGTCTAATGATTTCCTATACTGCATTGCAACAATGCGTCTAATGATATCCTACATTGCATTGCAACAATGCAACTAATGATATCCTATGTTGCATTGTAATATTTCATCTAATGATATCCTATCTTGCATGGTAACATTACATCTAATTCTATCCTATATTGCATTGTAACATTGCTTCTAATGATATCCTATATTGCATTGAAACATTGCATCTAATGATATCCTATATTGCATTGTAACATTACATCTAATGATATCCTATACTGCATTGTAACATTACATCTCATGATATCCTATATTGTATTGTAACATTACATCTAATGATATCCTATACTGCATTTTAACATTACATCTAATGATATCCTATATTGCATTGTAACATTACATCTAATGATATCCTATACTGCATTTTAACATTACATCTAATGATATCCTATATTGCATTGTAACATTGCATCTAATGATGTCCTATATTGCATTGTAACATTACTTCTAATGATATCCTATATTGCAGTGTAAGATTACATCTAATGATATCCTATATTGCATTGTAACATTGCATCTAATGATATCCTATATTGCATTGTAACATTACATCTAATGATATCCTATATTGCATTGTAACATTACATCTAATGATATCCTATATAGCATTGTAACATTGCATCTAATGATATCCTATATTGCATTGTAACATTACATCTAATGATATCCTAAATTGCATTGTAACATTACATTTAATGTTATCCTATGTTGCAATGTAACATTGCATCTAATGATATCCTATGTTGCATTGTAACATTGCATCTAATGATATCCTATATTGCATTGTAACATTACGTCTAATGAAATCCTTTACTGCATTGCAACAACACATCTAATGATATCCTACATTGCATTGCAACAATGCATCTAATGATATCCTATGTTGCATTATAACATTACATCTAATGATATCCTATGTTGCATTGTAACATTACATCTAATGACATCCTATATTGCTCTGTAACATTACATCTAATTATATCCTATATTGCATTGCAACATTACATCTAATTATATCCTATATTGCATTGTAACATTACGTCTAATGATATCCTAAATTGCATTGTAACAATACATCTAATGATATCCTATATTGCATTGTAACATTACATCTAATGATATACTATATTGCATTGTAACATTACATCTAATGATATACTATATTCGATTGCAACATTACATCTAATGATATCCTATATTGCATTGTAACATTACATCTAATGATATCCTAAATTGCATTGCAACATTACATCTAATGATATCCTATATTGCATTGCAACATTACATCTAATGATATCCTATGTTGCATTGTAACATTGCATGTAATGATTTCCTATATTGCATTGTAACATTACGTTTAATGATATCCTATACTGCATTGCAACAATGCGTCTAATGATATCCTACATTGCATTGCAACAATGCAACTAATGATATCCTATGTTGCATTGTAATATTACATCTAATGATATCCTATCTTGCATGGTAACATTACATCTAATGATATCCTATATTGCATTGTAACATTGCTTCTAATGATATCCTATATTGCATTGAAACATTGCATCTAATGATATCCTATATTGCATTGTAACATTACATCTAATGATATCCTATACTGCATTGTAACATTACATCTCATGATATCCTATATTGCATTTTAACATTACATCTAATGACATCCTATATTGCATTGTAACATTGCATCTAATGATGTCCTATATTGCATTGTAACATTACATCTAATGATATCCTATATTGCAGTGTAAGATTACATCTAATGATATCCTATATTGCATTGTAACATTGCATCTAATGATATCCTATATTGCATTGTAACATTACATCTAATGATATCCTATATTGCATTGTAACATTACATCTAATGATATCCTATATAGCATTGTAACATTGCATCTAATGATATCCTATATTGCATTGTAACATTACATCTAATGATATCCTATATTGCATTGTAACATTGCATCTAATGATATCCTATATTGTATTGTAACATTACCTCTAATGATATCCTATATTGCATTGTAATATTACATCTAATGATATCCTTTATTGCATTGTAACATTACATCTAATGATATTCTATATTGCATTGTAACATTACATCTAATGATATCCTATATTGCATTGTAACATTGCATCTAATGATGTCCTATATTGTATTGTAACATTACCTCTAATGATATCCTATATTGCATTGCAACATTACATGTAATTATATCCTATATTGCATTGTAACATTACGTCTAATGATATCCTAAATTGCATTGTAACAATACATCTAATAATATCCTATATTGCATTGTAACATTACATCTAATGATATACTATATTGCATTGTAACATTACATCTAATGATATACTATATTCGATTGCAACATTACATCTAATGATATCCTATATTGCATTGTAACATTACATCTAATGATATCCTATATTGCATTGCAACATTACATCTAATGATATCCTATATTGCATTGTAACATTACATCTAATGATATCCTATGTTGCATTGTAACATTGCATGTAATGATTTCCTATATTGCATTGTAACATTACGTCTAATGATATCCTATACTGCATTGCAACAATGCGTCTAATGATATCCTACATTGCATTGCAACAATGCAACTAATGATATCCTATGTTGCATTGTAATATTACATCTAATGATATCCTATATTGCATTGTAACATTGCATCTAATGATATCCTATATTTTATTGTAACATTACCTCTAATGATATCCTATATTGCATTGTAACATTACATCTAATGATATCCTATATTGCATTGTAACATTACATCTAATGATATCCTATATTGCATTGTAACATTACATCTAATGATATCCTATATTGCATTGTAACATTACATCTAATGATATCCTATATTGCACTGTAACATTACATCTAATGATATCCTATCTTGCATTGTAACATTACATGTAATGATATCCTATATTGCATTGTGACATTGCATCTAATGATATGCTATATTGCATTGTAACATTGCATCTAATGATATCCTATATTGCATTGTAACATTACATCTAATGATATCCTATGTTGCATTGCAAAATTACATCTAATGATATCCTATATTGTATTGTAACATTTCATCTAATAACATCCTATATTGCATTGCAACATTGCATCTCATGATATCCTATATTGCATTGTAACATTACATCTAATGATATCCTATATTGCACTGTAACATTGCATCTAATGATGTCCTATATTGCATTGTAACATTACATCTAATGATATCCTATATTGCAGTGTAAGATTACATCTAATGATATCCTATATTGCATTGTAACATTGCATCTAATGATATCCTATATTGCATTGTAAGATTACATCTAATGATATCCTATATTGCATTGTAACATTGCATCTAATGATATCCTATATTGCATTGTAACATTGCTTCTAATGATATCCTATATTGCATTGTAACATTACATCTAATGATATCCTACATTGCATTGTAACATTACATTTAATGTTATCCTATGTTGCAATGTAACATTGCATCTAATGATATCCTATGTTGCATTGTAACATTGCATCTAATGATATCCTATATTGCATTGTAACATTACGTCTAATGAAATCCTTTACTGCATTGCAACAACACATCTAATGATATCCTACATTGCATTGCAACAATGCATCTAATGATATCCTATGTTGCATTATAACATTACATCTAATGATATCCTATGTTGCATTGTAACATTACATCTAATGACATCCTATATTGCTCTGTAACATTACATCTAATTATATCCTATATTGCATTGCAACATTACATCTAATTATATCCTATATTGCATTGTAACATAACGTCTAATGATATCCTAAATTGCATTGTAACAATACATCTAATGATATCCTATATTGCATTGTAACATTACATCTAATGATATACTATATTGCATTGTAACATTACATCTAATGATATACTATATTCGATTGCAACATTACATCTAATGATATCCTATATTGCATTGTAACATTACATCTAATGATATCCTAAATTGCATTGCAACATTACATCTAATGATATCCTATATTGCATTGTAACATTACGTCTAATGATATCCTATACTGCATTGCAACAATGCGTCTAATGATATCCTACATTGCATTGCAACAATGCAACTAATGATATCCTATGTTGCATTGTAATATTTCATCTAATGATATCCTATCTTGCATGGTAACATTACATCTAATGATATCCTATATTGCATTGTAACATTGCTTCTAATGATATCCTATATTGCATTGAAGCATTGCATCTAATGATATCCTATATTGCAGTGTAACATTACATCTAATGATATCCTATACTGCATTGTAACATTACATCTCATGATATCCTATATTGCATTTTAACATTACATCTAATGATATCCTATATTGCATTGTAACATTGCATCTAATGATGTCCTATATTGCATTGTAACATTACTTCTAATGATATCCTATATTGCAGTGTAAGATTACATCTAATGATATCCTATATTGCATTGTAACATTGCATCTAATGATATCCTATATTACATTGTAACATTACATCTAATGATATCCTATATTGCATTGTAACATTACATCTAATGATATCCTATATAGCATTGTAACATTGCATCTAATGATATCCTATATTGCATTGTAACATTACATCTAATGATATCCTATATTGCATTGTAACATTGCATCTAATGATATCCTATATTGTATTGTAACATTACCTCTAATGATATCCTATATTGCATTGTAATATTACATCTAATGATATCCTTTATTGCATTGTAACATTACATCTAATGATATCCTATATTGCATTGTAACATTACATCTAAAGATATCCTATATTGCATTGTAACATTGCATCTAATGATGTCCTATATTGTATTGTAACATTACCTCTAATGATATCCTATATTGCATTGTAACATTACATCTAATGATATCCTATATTGCATTGTAACATCACATCTAATGATATCCTATATTGCATTGTAACATTACATCTAATGATATCCTATATTGCATTGTAACATTACATCTAATGATATACTATATTGCCTTATAACTTTACATCTAATGATATCGCATATTGCATAGCAACATTGCATCTAATGATATCCTATATTGTAATGTAACATTGCATTTAATAATATCCTATATTGCAATGTTATATTACATCTAATGATATCCTATATTGCATTGTAACATTGCATCTAATGATATCCTTTATTGCATTGCAACATTACATCTAATGATATCCTATATTGCATTGCAACATTTCACCTACTGATATCCTTTATTGCATTGTAACATTACATCTAATGATATCCTATATTGCATTGTAACATTACATCTAATGATATCCTACATTGCATTGTAACATTACATCTAATGATATCCTATATTGCATTGTAACATTACATTAAATGATATCCTATATTGCATTGTAACATTACATCTAATGATATGCTATATTGCATTGTAACATTACATCTAATGATATCCCATGTTGCATTGTAACATTGCATCTAATGATATCCTATATTGCACTGTAACATTACATCTAATTTTACCCTATATTGCATTGTGACATTGCATCTAATGATATGCTATATTGCATTGTAACATTGCATCTAATGATATCCTATATTGCATTGTAACATTACATCTAATAATATCCTATGTTGCAATGCAAAATTACATCTAATGATATCCTATATTGTATTGTAACATTTCATCTAATAATATCCTATATGCATTGCAACATTGCATCTAATGATATCCTATATTGCATTGCAACATTGCATCTAATGATATCCTATATTGAATTGTAACATTACATCTCATGATATCCTATATTGCAATGTAACATTACATCTAATGATATCCTATATTGCACTGTAACATTGCATCTATTGATGTCCTATATTGCATTGTAACATTACATCTAATGATATCCTATATTGCAGTGCAAGATTACATCTAATGATATCCTATATTGCATTGTAACATTGCATCTAATGATATCCTATATTGCATTGTAAGATTACATCTAATGATATCCTATATTGCATTGTAACATTGCATCTAATGATATCCTATATTGCATTGTAACATTGCATCTAATGATATCCTATATTGCATTGTAACATTACATCTAATGATATCCTATACTGCATTGTAACATTACATCTCATGATATCCTATATTGCATTTTAATATTACATCTAATGATATCCTATATTGCATTGTAACATTGCATCTAATGATGTCCTATATTGCATTGTAACATTACATCTAATGATATCCTATATTGCAGTGTAAGATTACATCTAATGATATCCTATATTGCATTGTAACATTGCATCTAATGATATCCTATATTGCATTGTAACATTACATCTAATGATATCCTATATTGCATTGTAACATTACATCTAATGATATCCTATATAGCATTGTAACATTGCATCTAATGATATCCTATATTGCATTATAACATTACATCTAATGATATCCTATATTGCATTGTAACATTGCATCTAATGATATCCTATATTGTATTGTAACATTACCTCTAATGATATCCTATATTGCATTGTAATATTACATCTAATGATATCCTTTATTGCATTGTAACATTACATCTAATGATATCCTATATTGCATTGTAACATTACATCTAATGATATCCTATATTGCATTGTAACATTGCATCTAATGATGTTCTATATTGTATTGTAACATTACCTCTAATGATATCCTATATTGCATTGTAACATTACATCTAATGATATCCTATATTGCATTGTAACATTACATCTAATGATATCCTATATTGCATTGCAACATTACATCTAATTATATCCTATATTTCATTGCAACATTACGTTTAATGATATCCTAAATTGCATTGTAACAATACATCTAATGATATCCTATATTGCATTTTAACATTACATCTAATGACATCCTACATTGCATTGTAACATTACATTTAATGTTATCCTATGTTGCAATGTAACATTGCATCTAATGATATCCTATGTTGCATTGTAACATTGCATCTAATGATATCCTATATTGCATTGTAACATTACGTCTAATGAAATCCTTTACTGCATTGCAGCAACACATCTAATGATATCCTACATTGCATTGCAACAATGCATCTAATGATATCCTATGTTGCATTATAACATTACATCTAATGATATCCTATGTTGCATTGTAACATTACATCTAATGACATCCTATATTGCTCTGTAACATTACATCTAATTATATCCTATATTGCATTGCAACATTACATCTAATTATATCCTATATTGCATTGTAACATTACGTCTAATGATATCCTAAATTGCATTGTAACAATACATCTAATGATATCCTATATTGCATTGTAACATTACATCTAATGATATACTATATTGCATTGTAACATTACATCTAATGATATACTATATTCGATTGCAACATTACATCTAATGATATCCTATATTGCATTGTAACATTACATCTAATGATATCCTAAATTGCATTGCAACATTACATCTAATGATATCCTATATTGCATTGTAACATTACATCTAATTATATCCTATATTGCATTGCAACATTGCATCTAAAGATATCCTATATTCCATTGTAAAATTGCATCTAATGATATCCTATATTGCATTGTAACATTACATCTCATGATATCCTATATTGCATTGTAACATTACATCTAATGATATCCTATATTGCATTGTAACATTGCATCTAATGATATCCTATATTGCATTGTAACATTACGTCTAATGAAATCCTTTACTGCATTGCAACAACACATCTAATGATATCCTACATTGCATTGCAACAATGCATCTAATGATATCCTATGTTGCATTATAACATTACATCTAATGATATCCTATGTTGCATTGTAACATTACATCTAATGACATCCTATATTGCTCTGTAACATTACATCTAATTATATCCTATATTGCATTGCAACATTACATCTAATTATATCCTATATTGCATTGTAACATTGCATGTAAAGATTTCCTATATTGCATTGTAACATTACGTCTAATGATATCCTATACTGCATTGCAACAATGCGTCTAATGATATCCTACATTGCATTGCAACAATGCAACTAATGATATCCTATATTGCATTGTAACATTACATCTAATGATATCCTATGCTGCATTGCAACATTACATCTTATGATATCCTATATTGCATTGTAACATTACATCTAATGATATCCTATATTGCATTGTAACATTACATCTAATGATATCCTTTGTTGTATTGTAACATTGCATCTAATGATATCCTATATTGCATTGTAACATTACATCCAATTATATCCTATATTGCATTGTAACATTGCATCTAATGATATCCTATATTGCATTGCAACATTACATCTAATCATATCCTATATTGCATTGTAACATTACATCTAATGATATCCTATATTGCATTGTAACATTACATCCAATGATATCCTATATTGCATTGTAACATTGCATCTAATGATATCCTATATTGCATTGTAACATTACGTCTAATGATTTCCTCTACTGCATTGCAACAATGCATCTAATGATATCCTACATTGCATTGCAACAGTGCATTTAATGATAACGTACTGTATGTTGCATTGTAACATTACATTTTATGATATCCTATATTGAATTGTAAAATTACATCTAAAGATATCCTTTATTGCATTGTAAAATTACATCTAATGATATACTGTATTGCATTGTAACATTACATCTAATGATATACTATATTCGATTGCAACATTCCATCTAATGATATCCTTTATTACATTGTAACATTACATCTAATTATACCCTATATTGCATTGTAACATTACATCTAATGACATCCTATGTTGCATTGTAACATTGCATCTAATGAAATCCTATATTGCATTGTAACATTACGTCTAATGATATCCTATACTGCATTGCAACAATGCATCTAATGATATGCTACATTGCATTGCAACAATGCATCTAAAGATATCCGTTATTGCATTGCAACCATACATCTAAAGATATCCTATATTGCATTGTAACATTACATCAAATGATAGCTTATATTGCATTGTAACATTACATCTAATAATATCCTATATTGCATTTTAACATTACATCAAATGATATCTTATATTGCATTGTAACATTACATCTAATGATATAATATATTGCATTGTATCATTATATCTAATGATATCCTACATTGCATTGTAACATTATATTTAATGATATCCTATATTGCATTGTAACATTACATCTAATGTTATCCTATGTTGCATTGTAAAATTGCATCTAATGATATCCTATATTGCATTGTAACATTATGTCTAATGATATCCTATACTGCATTGCAACAATGCATCTAATGATATCCTACATTGCATTGCAACAATGCATCCAATGATATCCTATGTTGCATTGTAACATTACATCTAATGATATCCTATATTGCATAGTAACATTACATCTAATGATATCCTACATTGCATTGTAACATTACATCTAATGATATCCTATATTGCATTGCAACATTACATCTAATGATATCCTATATTGCATTGCAACATTACATGTAATGATATCCTACATTGCATTGCAACAATGCATCTAATGATATCGTATGTTGCATTGTTACATTACATCTAATGATATCCTATATTGCATAGTAACATTACATCTAATGATATCCTACATTGCATTGTAACATTACATCTAATGATATCCTATATTGCATTGTAACATTACATCTAATGATATCCTATGTTGCATTGTAACATTGCATGTAATGATTTCCTATATTGCATTGTAACATTACGTCTAATGATATCCTATACTGCATTGCAACAATGCGTCTAATAATATCCTACATTGCATTGCAACAATGTAACTAATGATATCCTGTGTTGCATTGTAACATTACATCTAATGATATCTTATATTGCATTGTAACATTACATCTAATGAAATCCTATATTGCATTGTAACATTGCATCTAATGATATCCTATGTTGCATTGAAATATTACATCTAATGATATCCTATATTGCATTGTAACATTACATCTAATTATATCCTATATTGCATTGTAACATTACATCTAATTATATCCTATATTGCATTGTAACATTACATCTAATGATATCCTATATTGCATTGCAACATTACATCTAATTATATCCTATATTGCATTGCAACATTACATCTAATGATATCCTATACTGCATTGTAACATTACATCTAATGATATCCTATATTGAATTGTAACATTACATCTAATAATATCCTATATTGCATTGTAACATTACATCTAATGATATCCTATATTGCATTGTAACATTACATCTAATGATATCCTATATTGCATTGTAACATTACATCTAATGATATCCTATATTGCTTTGTAAGATTACATCTAATAATATCCTATACTGCATTGTAACATTACATCGAATTATAACCTATATTGCATTGTAACATTTAATCTAATGATATCCTATATTGCATTGTAACATTTCATCTAATGATATCCTATATTGCATTGTAACATTACCTCTAATTATATCCTATATTGCATTGTAACATTTCATCTAATGATATCCTATATTGCATTGTAACATTACCTCTAATTATATCCTATATTGCATTGTAACATTACATATAATTATACCCTATATTGCATTGTAACATTACATCTAATGATATCCTATATTGCATTGTAAAATTACATCTAATGATATCCAATATTGCATTGCAACATTGCATCTAATGATATCCTATATTGCATTGTAACATTACATCTAATGATATCCTATATTGCATTGTAACATTACATCTAATGATATCCTATATTGCATTGTAACATTACATCTAATGATATCTTATATTGCATTGTAACATTACATCTAATGATATCCTATATTGCATTGTAACATTACATCTAATGATATCCTATACTGCATTGTAACATTACATCTAATGATATCCTACATTGCATTGTAACATTACATCTAATGATATCCTATATTGCATTCCAAAATTACATGTAAACATATCCTGTATTGCATTGTAACATTACATCTAATGATATCCTATATTGCATTGTAACATTACATCTAATGATATCCTATGTTGCATTGCAAAATTACATCTAATGATATCCTATATTGCATTGTAACATTACATCTAATTATATCCTATTTTGCATTGCAACATTGCATCTAAAGATATCCTATATTCCATTGTAAAATTGCATCTAATGATATCCTATATTGCATTGTAACATTACATCTCATGATATCCTATATTGCATTGTAACATTACATCTAATGATATCCTATATTGCATTGTAACATTGCATCTTATGATAACCTATACTGCATTTTAACATTACATCTAGTGATATCCTATATTGCATTGCAAAATTACATCTAATCATATCTTGTATTGCATTGTAACATTAGATCTAATGATGTCCTATATTGCATTGTAAGATTACATCTAATGATATCCTATATTACACTGTAACATTACATCAAATGATATCCTATATTGCATTGCAAAATTACATCTAATCATATCCTGTATTGCATTGTAACATTACATCTAATGATATCCTATTTTGCATTGTAACATTGCATCTAATGATATGCTATTTTGCATTGTAACATTGCATCTAATGATATCCTATATTGCATTGTAACATTACATCTAATGATATCCTATGTTGCATTGCAAAATTACATCTGATGATATCCTATATTGCATTGTAACATTTCATCTAATAATATCCTATATTGCATTGCAACATTGCATCTAATGATATCCTATATTGCATTGTAAAATTGCATCTAATGATATCCTATATTGAATTGTAACATTACATCTCATGATATCCTATATTGCATTGTAACATTACATCTAATGATATCCTATATTGCACTGTAACATTGCATCTAATGATGTCCTATATTGCATTGTAACATTACATCTAATGATATCCTATATTGCAGTGTAAGATTACATCTAATGAAATCCTATATTGCATTGTAACATTGCATCTAATGATATCCTATATTGCATTGTAAGATTACATCTAATGATATCCTATATTGCATTGTAACATTGCATCTAATGATATCCTATATTGCATTGTAACATTGCATCTAATGATATCCTATATTGCATTGTAACATTACATCTAATGATATCCTATATTGCATTGTAACATTACATCTTATGATATCCTATATTGCATTTTAACATTACACCTAATGATATCCTATATTGCACCGTAACATTGCATCTAATGATGTCCTATATTGCATTTTAACATTACATCTAATGATATCCTATATTGCAGTGTAAGATTACATCTAATGATATCCTATATTGCATTGTAACATTGCATCTAATGATATCCTATATTGCATTGTAACATTACATCTAATGATATCTTATATTGCATTGTAACATTACATCTAATGATATCCTATATTGCATTGTAACATTGCATCTAATGATATCCTATATTGCATTGTAACATTACATCTAATGATATCCTATACTGCATTGTAACATTGCATCTAATGATATCCTATATTGTATTGTAACATTACCTCTAATGATATCCTATATTGCATTGTAATATTACATCTAATGATATCCTTTATTGCATTGTAACATTACATCTAATGATATCCTATATTGCATTGTAACATTACATCTAATGATATCCTATATTGCATTGTAACATTACATCTAATGATATCCTATATTGCCTTATAACTTTACATCTAATGATATCCCATATTGCATAGCAACATTGCATCTAATGATATCCTATATTGTATTGTAACATTACATTTAATAATATCCTATATTGCAATGTTATATTACATCTAATGATATCCTATATTGCATTGCAACATTACATCTAATGATATCCTATATTGCATTGCAACATTACACCTACTGATATCGTTTATTGCATTGTAACATTACATCTAATGATATCCTATATTGCATTGTAACATTACATCTAATGATATCCTAGATTGCATTGTAACATTACATCTAATGATATCCTATATTGCATTGGAACATTACATCAAATGATATCCTATATTGCATTGTAACATTACATCTAATGATATGCTATATTGCATTGTAACATTACATCTAACGATATCCCATGTTGCATTGTAACATTGCATCTAATGATATCCTATATTGCATTGTAACATTACATCTAATTTTACCCTATATTGCATTGTAACATTACATCTAATGATATCCTATGTTGCATTGTAACATTGCATCTAATGGTATCCTATATTGCATTGTAACATTACGTCTAATGATATTCAATACTGCATTGCAACAATGCATCAAATGATATGCTACATTGCATTGCAACAATGCATCTAAAGATATCCTATATTGCATTGCAACATTACATCTAAAGATATCCTATATTGCACTGTAACATTACATCTCATTATATCCTATATTGCATTGCAACATTACATCTAATTATATCCTATATTTCATTGCAACATTACGTTTAATGATATCCTAAATTGCATTGTAACAATACATCTAATGATATACTATATTGCATTTTAACATTACATCTAATGATATCCTACATTGCATTGTAACATTACATTTAATGATATCCTATATTGCATTGTAACATTACATCTAATGTTATCCTATGTTGCAATGTAACATTGCATCTAATGATATCCTATGTTGCATTGTAACATTGCATCTAATGATATCCTATATTGCATTGTAACATTACGTCTAATGATATCCTATACTGCATTGCAACAACGCATCTAATGATATCCTACATTGCATTGCAACAATGCATCTAATGATATCCTATGTTGCATTATAACATTACATCTAATGATATCCTGTGATGCATTGTAACATTACATCTAATGACATCCTATATTGCTCTGTAACATTACATTTAATTATATCCTATATTGCATTGCAACATTACATCTAATTATATACTATATTGCACTGTAACATTACGTCTAATGATATCCTAAATTGCATTGTAACAATAAATCTAATGATTTCCTATATTGCATTGTAACATTACATCTAATGATATACTATATTGCATTGTAACATTACATCTAATGATATACTATATTCGATTGCAACATTACATCTAAGGATATCCTATATTGCATTGTAACATTACATCTAATGATATCCTATATTGCATTGCAACATTACATCTAATGATATCCTATATTGCATTGTGACATTACATCTAATGATATCCTATGTTGCATTGTAACATTGCATGTAATGATTTCCTATATTGCATTGTCACATTACGTCTAATGATATCCTATACTGCATTGCAACAATGCGTCTAATGATATCCTACATTGCATTGCAACAATGCAACTAATGATATCCTATGTTGCATTGTAATATTACATCTAATGATATCCTATCTTGCATGGTAACATTACATCTAATGATATCCTATATTGCATTGTAACATTGCTTGTAATGATATCCTATATTGCATTGAAACATTGCATCTAATGATATCCTATATTGCATTGTAACATTACATCTAATGATATCCTATATTGCACTGTAACATTACATCTTATGATATCCTATATTGCATTGTAACATTACATCTAATTATATCCTATATTGCATTGCAACATTACATCTAATTATATCCTATATTGCATTGCAACATTACATCTAATGATATCCTATGCTGCATTGTAACAATACATCTAATGATATCCTATATTGCATTGTAACATTACATCTAATGAAATCCTATATTGCATTGTAACATTACATCTAATGATATACCATATTCGATTGCAACATTACATCTAATGATATCCTATATTGCATTGTAACATTACTAGAGATGAGCGTTGTTCTACTCGAACTGTTCGTCAATCTCAAATTCGAGCTGTTTTGGGCGGTGTTCGAGCCGGTCGGCGAACACAAACAATTTGAGAAAAATTCGGCTGTTCGAGGTTATGTTCGATAACTGTTCGTGCACCAAAATCATAACTGGATTTTTTCTCAGTAATGATGAAAATTAATGTTAATACGCAGTTTAAGTGTACAGCGGGGCGGGGGGAGGGGCAGGGGATGGATCTCTGCAGGAACAATGAAAATCTCCATTTTTTTTTCTCTTTCCCGCATTTGCAGTGGGGAGGTGCAATCTGTCAGCCTATCAGCAGCGCACACACGGAGCGAAGTGCTTTTTTTCACACAAGCAAGGGCATGTGTGATTGGCAGTGTATGTCACATGTCCTTGCCCTATAAGACCAAGCCATTTTCCCCGTCGCCACCATTTTCTCACTGCTGCAGCTGCGTGTTAGACGGCACCGCTGTTGCTGTGTGCGCTATACCTTGTTAATTTCAAGCCAATTTTCGCACAAATATACAGATAGCTTGGGAGTAGGGAATAGTTGTGATTGTAGTCCTTTTAAGGACTAGGTTACAGCATTTCCTACGACTTTTATCAAGCAGGTCTGTGCTCTTAAATAGATAGATTGTGGGAGTAAAGACTAATTGTAATTGGAGTCCTTTTCAGGACTAGGTTACATCAGTTCCTATCAGTTTTTGCCAGGCAGGTCTGTGCCAGTGCTGTGCAAGTTTTTTTCACAGCATTTGGCTGAATCTAGCAAAGCTAATCCTTTTTGGCCTATTGCAGAGTGTGTTATTCAGTGGAGTAGCCTATCTGTGTTGCAAGATATACCACCTGTGTATAGAATACCAATTTTTTTACTGCACCTAGTGAAGTAAAATCTTTTGGGCATAGCATCATTCTATTAGTCCATCTATACTGACCTCCATCAGGTTGCAAACTGAATATAATTTTTTTCAGCATCTAGCTCTGAAAAAATATTTGGGCTTCTAGCAGTGTGTGGGACTTGGTCTATTAGTCCATCTATACTGACCTCCATCAGGTTGCAAATTAAAAATAATTTTTTTCTTCATTTAGCTCTGAAAAAATATTTGGGCTTCTAGCAGTGTGTGGGACTTGTTCTATTAGTCCTTCTATACTGACCTCCAGCAGGTTGCAAATTGAATATAACTTTTTTCTGCATCTAGCTCTGAAAAAATATTTGGGCTTCTAGCGGTGTGTGGGACTTGGTCTATTAGTCCATCTATACTGACCTCCATCAGGTTGCAAATTAAAAATAATTTTTTTCTGCATCTAGCTCTGAAAAAATATTTGGGCTCCTAGCAGTGTGTGGGACTTGGTCTATTAGTCCATCTATACTGACCTCCATCAGGTTGCAAATTAAAAATAATTTTTTTCTGCATCTAGCTCTGAAAAAATATTTGGGCTTCTAGCAGTGTGTGGGACTTGTTCTATTAGTCCATCTATACTGACCTCCATCAGGTTGCAAATTGAATAAAAAAATTTTCTGCATCTAGCTCTGAAAAAATATTTGGGCTTCTAGCGGTGTGTGGGACTTGGTCTATTAGTCCATCTATACTGACCTCCATCAGGTTGCAAATTAAAAATAATTTTTTTCTGCATCTAGCTCTGAAAAAATATTTGGGCTTCTAGCAGTGTGTGGGACTTGGTCTATTAGTCCATCTATACTGACCTCCATCAGGTTGCAAATTAAAAATATTTTTTTTCTGCATCTAGCTCTGAAAAAATATTTGGGCTTCTAGCAGTGTGTGGGACTTGGTCTATTAGTCCATCTATACTGACCTCCATCAGGTTGCAAATTGAATAAAAAAATTTTCTGCATCTAGCTCTGAAAAAATATTTGGGCTTCTAGCGGTGTGTGGGACTTGGTCTATTAGTCCATCTATACTGACCTCCATCAGGTTGCAAATTAAAAATAATTTTTTTCTTCATTTAGCTCTGAAAAAATATTTGGGCTTCTAGCAGTGTGTGGGACTTGTTCTATTAGTCCTTCTATACTGACCTCCAGCAGGTTGCAAATTGAATATAATTTTTTTCTGCATCTAGCTCTGAAAAAATATTTGGGCTTCTAGCGGTGTGTGGGACTTGGTCTATTAGTCCATCTATACTGACCTCCATCAGGTTGCAAATTAAAAATAATTTTTTTCTGCATCTAGCTCTGAAAAAATATTTGGGCTTCTAGCAGTGTGTGGGACTTGGTCTGTTAGTCCATCTATACTGACCTCCATCAGGTTGCAAATTAAAAATAATTTTTTTCTTCATTTATCTCTGAAAAAATATTTGGGCTTCTAGCAGCGTGTGGGACTTGTTCTATTAGTCCATCTATACTGACCTCCATCAGGTTGCAAATTAAAAATAATTTTTTTCTGCATCTAGCTCTGAAAAAATATTTGGGCTTCTAGCAGTGTGTGGGACTTGGTCTATTAGTCCATCTATACTGACCTCCATCAGGTTGCAAATTAAAAATAATTTTTTTCTTCATTTAGCTCTGAAAAAATATTTGGGCTTCTAGCAGTGTGTGGGACTTGTTCTATTAGTCCTTCTATACTGACCTCCAGCAGGTTGCAAATTGAATATAATTTTTTTCTGCATCTAGCTCTGAAAAAATATTTGGGCTTCTAGCGGTGTGTGGGACTTGGTCTATTAGTCCATCTATACTGACCTCCATCAGGTTGCAAATTAAAAATAATTTTTTTCTGCATCTAGCTCTGAAAAAATATTTGGGCTTCTAGCAGTGTGTGGGACTTGGTCTATTAGTCCATCTATACTGACCTCCATCAGGTTGCAAATTGAATAAAAAAATTTTCTGCATCTAGCTCTGAAAAAATATTTGGGCTTCTAGCGGTGTGTGGGACTTGGTCTATTAGTCCATCTATACTGACCTCCATCAGGTTGCAAATTAAAAATAATTTTTTTCTGCATCTAACCCAGCCAATAGTTTTGGCCTAATACCACAGTTTGGCCACTCAGCTCTGCTCGGTTACCATCCATTGTTTTTTTGTGCAAACAACTCCAGAGTTGTGAATTAGTTAACCACCAAAATGAGTGGAAAAAGGCCTGCTGCTGGTGGAAAGGGGAATAGGCGTGTTGGGAAGGGGAAAAAACGTTGTGTCCGTGGGGTAGGTGCAGAAGAAAGACCATCTTCCAGCCAAACTAAAATGTCTACTTCTTTTAGCGGACAATGTGATAAGATCCCTTTCTTACGGCCACGCCAATCGCTACAAATTCCAGATGAGGCACAAAAACAGCAGGTGCTTCAACGGATATCAAGTGCTCCTTTAAGTGGGCTCTCCTCCACATCAACTTCAACATCACAAATACTCCAGTCCTCAAAGGTGTCACCCAAATCGCACTTGCTTCCTCACAGCTCCCAAATCTCCAGCTGCCCGTCTGAGTATGAGGTAGAACAGATGGTTGAGTCTGCAGAGCTGTTTACTCATACTATAGCCTGGGAATCAGAGGTCGACTCCAGCGCTTCTGTGAATCCAGACGAGGAAATGATCTGCACTGATGCCCAGAATCTTTATGAGTCGGATCCAGGACCAGACGCAGAAGGTTCTGACCATAATGTAGACCCTCATTCCCAAACTGTAACTCCTGTTGGTGGAGACAATGAGGAAGACGATGATAAGACTCAAATACCTGATTGGAGCGACAACTTTAGTTTTTTGTCAGGGCAGGAACAGGTTGGCTCTGAGGACGACGGGTGTGATAACGCACAGGGTGATGATGATGAGGTCGGAGATCCCACTTACTGTCAACCCACAGTCAGCCAAGAGATGAGGTCAGCAGAGGAGGTGGAGGAAGATGCTAGTGACGACGAGGTCAGGTTGCGCCTTCCTGGACAGAGACGTAGTACTGGAAGCACGTCAACAACTGCATCCTCAAACACAACTCTGCCTCTCACCACAAGTCGTGGTGGCTCTTCAGGTCGCATGGGTGCTAAGCCTTGCATAGACTGGGCATTTTTTCAGATCGATAAAGATGACCCAACTCGTGTTATCTGTAACATTTGTCAGCAAAAGCTAAGTAGAGGCCAAAAAATACATAGTTTGAGTACTTCATGCATGAACCGGCACATGGACATGAAGCATAAGTTGCAGTGGGAAGCTCAGTGTGCTACAATGCGGCCTATCCGGCCGGGCCAACCACCGTCTGCCATATCTTGTGCATCCGCGGCCTCTTCATCCTCTGTGACTGGGGGGACAGCAGTCACACCTGTTTTGGGGCGCAGACCTGCCACCTCTTTACCCGCAACAGCCAGCGTGATTGGCAGGTCATCATTTTCTTTGGAGGTGGTAACACCAGCTGGTCTTGAGCGCTGTCCGACATCGATAGCACCACCTTTGGATCAAGGCAACCTAACATGTCCGCCTGCATCTTCCTCACAGACCGGCAGTTTGCCGGGGACACCCTTATCAACCCCGTCTAAGCACAATAGCCAGCCCTCGGTCCCTCAGATGTGGACAAGTAAAAGACCATTTCCTCCTAGCCATGAGAAAGCTAAGAGGTTGAATTTCACCATCTGCAAGCTCTTGGCTACAGAAATGCTGCCTTTCCGCCTGGTGAACACAGAGGATTTTCGAGACCTTATGTCCGTCGCAGTGCCCCAGTACCAGATGCCCAGTCGGCACTACTTCTCAAAGAAAGGTGTGCCTGCGCTCCACCAGCATGTCGCACACAACATCACCGCTTCTTTGAGAAACTCTGTGTGTGACAGGGTGCATTTCACCACAGACACTTGGACGAGTAGGCATGGACAGGGGCGTTACATGTCGCTGACTGGGCACTGGGTAACTATGGTGACAGCAGGACAAGGGGCTGCTGTCCAAGTCTTGCCGTCCCCACGAGTTGTGCGTCAATCATCTTTATGTCACAGTTCCTCCACTGCTTCTGCCTCCTCAACCTCCTCTCGGTCTTCCACCTGCACCCAAAGCCTGTCTGGTCATGCCACAAGCTTTCTAACTGCGCAGAAGGGATCCTGCACACCTCCTTACTATGCTGGCAGTAGGGCTCAACGTCATCAGGCGGTTTTTACATTGAAATGTCTGGGAAATGTGAGTCACACAGCTGAGGAGTTGTGGTCAGCTCTGGAGAACCAATTTCATGAATGGTTGTCTCCACTGGACCTGAAACCAGGGAAGGCCGTGTGCGACAATGCTGCAAACCTGGGTGCGGCCCTTCGCCGGGGCAATGTCACACACGTGCCTTGTATGGCTCACGTGTTGAACCTGGTTGTCCAGCAATTTTTAGCCCACCATCCCAGACTAGATGGCCTTCTGCAGAGGGCACGGTCGCTGTGTGCTCACTTCCGCCGTTCGCATCCCGCAGCTCAGCGACTTACATCTCTACAGAAGTCGTTGGGCCTGCCACTTCACCGGCTAAAATGCGATGTGCCTACCCGGTGGAATTCAACTCTGCACATATTGCAGCGACTGTGGCAGCACCGACAAGCCCTGGTGCAATACGTTCTGACGTATAGCCTGGGCCAACGAGATTCAGAGGTGGGGCAAATCACGCTGGAGGAGTGGTCTCAGATCAGGGACCTATGCACCCTTCTGCACAGTTTTGAAATGGCGACGAAGATGTTTAGTGCTGACGATGCCATTATCAGCATGACTATTCCGGTGATTTACATGCTGGAGCACATGTTAAACAGAATTCGGAGTCAGGTGGTGGCACAAGAGGAGGTGGAGGAAGTAGAGGAGGAGGAGTTGTATGCGGAAGGGCTAACATCTGCAAGGTCCATCCGGTCGGCAGCACCAAGGCGGCAGGCATGTGAGGGTGGGGGAGATGATTTTACCAGGGCGCATGGGAGCAGCCAAACTAGTGAGGAAGGTGCAGGAGCCCAGGAAGAAGTGGAGGACGAACTGATGGAAGACTCATCAGATGAGGGAGACCTTAATCACATTTCTGTTGTGCGAGGTTGGGGGGAGAGGACAGAGGAAGGAAGCATGATTGCTACCTCGCCACCAACACAACAGGGACTTGGTGCTCCTGGATGCGCAACACACATGAGTGCCTTCTTGCTGCACTACCTGCAACATGACCCTCGAATTGTGAGAATTAGAAATAATCCTGACTACTGGGTTGCCACACTGTTAGATCCCCGGTACAAAAGTAAATTTGCAGAAATTATTCCTGCCATAAAAAGGGATGCACGCATGCAGGAGTATCAGCAGAGACTGTTGCAGAATCTTACATGTGCTTTTCCACAAAATACCAGTGGTGCACATAGTGAATCTCACAGTTCCAACTTGCCAACCGTGGGACCGTCAAGTGTTCAGCACTCAAACCGTAACAGAACCACAGTATCTGCTGGTAACATCAATTTTGCGGAATCATTTCACCACTTTTTTAGCCCATCCTTTGCAAGGCCACAGGAGACAAGAAGTCTGACACATAGTCAACGTCTAGAGACGATGGTACAGGAGTATCTCCAAGTAAACGTTGAAGCCACGACTGTGTCACTGGACCCTTGCTCTTTTTGGGCTTCCAATCTGGATAAATGGCCGGAGCTAGCCACTTACGCCTTGGAGATCTTGTCATGCCCCGCAGCCAGCGTTCTGTCTGAACGTGTGTTCAGCGCTGCTGGTGGTGTGCTGACAGATAAGCGCACGCGGCTCTCCACTGATAATGTAGACAGACTCACGTTCATAAAGATGAACAAATCATGGATCCGAAACGACTTTTCTACCCCTGTGTCATCCTGGGGAGAGTAAAAGCTTGATGATTGGTTAAAATCACCCTACCAACCGTTTTAAGCTTTCAAATTACTAATCATGTTTATCTGTATCTTGACTGGAAAATAATTTGTGCTTTGTAGCAGTGTGCAGCACTGATCCTAATAGGCCATCTATAATAAGCTTCACCAGATTTAAAATTAAAAATAATTTTTAGCTGCATCTAGCCCGGAAAATAATTTTGGGGCTCCGAGATGCGCAAGACACATAAGTGCCTTCTTGCTGCACTACCTGCAGCATGACCCTCATATTGTCAGAATTCGAAGTAATCATGACTACTGGGTTGCCACACTCTTAGATCCCCCAAACTTTTCGATCAACCTTTTCATTTTAATAAAGACCAAAAAAATGGTCATTTTTGAAATTATAAGCATTAGCAGGTTGTTAGAAACTGAAATCAAACAGTTTTCAACTCAAAACTTTATTCTAGGTGATGTTACATTTTCACATAGGACCCCTTGTTCGAAAGGAGCTTCTGAACTCTCTCGTCCATTGAATTTGTCAGGTTTTGGATGATTTCTGCTTCAATTGTTTTGCATGAGGACAGAATACCCTCCCAGAGCTGTTGCTTAGATGTGAACTGCCTCCCGCCATCATAGACACTCCTTTTAATGATGCTCCAAAGGTTCTGAATGGGGTAGAGGTCAGGGGAGCATGGGGGTCACACCATAAGTTTGTCCCCTTTTATGCCCATATCAGCCAGAGATGCAGATGTTTTATGTGCAGCATGAGATGGTGCATTATCATGCAGAAAAATGATCTTGCTGTGAAATACACGGTTCTTCTTCTTGAACCATGGCAGGAAGTGCTGTTTGAGAAAATCCACATACATTATGGAGTTCATCTTTAGCGCCTTCAGGGATCCTAAAGGGGCCGACAATCTCTCTCCCCATGATTCCAGCCCAAAACATTACTCCACCTCCTCCTTGTTGGCGCTGTAGCCGTGTTTGCGTGGGGTGTCCATCAACCAGCCATCCTCCACTCCATTCATCTGGACCATCGAGCGCTGCACGGCACTCATCCGTGAACAAAACAGTTTTGAAATCAGTCTTCATGTAATGTTTGGCCCACTGGAGCCGTTTCTGCTTGTGTGAAGTGGATAGAGGAGGTCGACAGGATGGCGTATGCACAGCTGCAAACCTCTGAAGGACCCTGCATCTTGTTGTTCGGGGGACGTTGGAGGCACAAGCAGCTTCAAAAACTTGTCTGCTGCTATGACAAGGCTTTTTTGCCGCTGCTCTTTCAACCTGACGTAATTGCCTGTAGGAAAGAGTCCTGAATTTGCCCTTATCAGCACGCACACGTGTGTACTGTGAATCAGCTACATACTTCTTGATTGCCAAGACACTTCATCCTGATCATCGCACAATGTTGATTGTAGTCATGCCTTGACCTAAACACTCCACAATTTGTTGCTTCTCAGCAGCCGACACATCCTTTTTCTTTCCCATTTTGGCAGAAAATGTAGGCTGCTTAATAATGTGAGAGAGCCTTCTTAAGTAGTCTTGCCTTTCATTGGACACACCTGCCAAACTAATTAGCACAGGTGTCTGCAATTGCTTACAGTGATATAAAGAGCCCTGACACACATCACCATCAATGAGTTTAACTGACAAACAAATTCTTCCCTTATCACTCCTAAACACTTTTTGCATAATAATTTGGAACGCGGTGTACATGTGCTTTTCCACAAAACACCAGTGGTTCACGTAGTGAATCTTACAGTTCTAACTTGCCAACCGTGGTCTGTATGGAATTGTTCAATAAAGGGCCCAAAATTAAGATAACATAGATGGGAGAGGTCTCTATGAATAGGAATTCCTAAGTATTTGATACCCTGTGAGGGCCAGGCAAAGGGAAAGTTGGACTGGATGGAATCCTATATGGATTTAGGGAGGGAGACATCGAGGGCCTCAGACTTCGCTGCATTGATTTTAAAATTTTACCATGTAACAAAGTGATCTATTTCAGCCATAACAGCAGGGATGGATATATGTGATTGAGTGATATATACTAGGACATCATCAGCAAATAGAGAGCACTTGTACTCGGTGCCTCCCACCTCAATCCACCTAATATTGGGGTTATGGCGAATTGATGAGAGCAGGTGCTCCGTCACTAGGATGTATAAGAGAGGGGACAGAGGACATCCCTGCCTTGTCCCATTGGTGATTGTGAAAGGTGATGAAAATGTTCTGACGCACCCCCTGGGCCTTGGGACACCCGGAGCCGGATCCTTTTTGGTGGATGCTGGTGGTTGTAGTCTTCGTGGCGGCGATCCGGTTCCGTGGCTCAGGGCGGTCAAACCAGTGGCGGAACTATTTATGTGGTTTTGATGTTTAAATGTCCGACTACGCCACCCGTGGATTGCGGTCAGAGTGAACCGCCGCTACAGGGCAGACCGCTAAGGCTGGTGTTGTGGGTGCAGCAGAGCGTAGCATAACTCCCCACGGGAGGAGTATAGCCTCAGGGCAGTGTATGCGGAGGATGGGGGTGATGGTGCAGGGCAGCAGCAGTAACGACACGGAGTCAGTGATGCAGTTCAGGGCCTTTACTCACAGTTCTTATTATCCAGACCACGTCTGCAGGTAACGGCTGCCCACGTCGTACTGTGCTCACCAGGTGAGGGGCTCAGACAACTCCCAGATAACTTTGGAGCGCTTCACAGGACCCCCTTTGTGTGTCCTTTGTCTGGCCTTTCTTACCAACACTTCTGTCCAGCTGCCTCGGGCCTCCTCTTGGTAAACTTGGCGCCAGTTTCCCTGACCCTATGTGGTGCCTTCCTAGCGGGTGGAGCAAGGGGCTGCGCCACATAAAATGTCAGAGCCTCCGGTTTCTAGCTGAGGGTCGTTTCCTGCCTCCACTAGTTCGGGGACCGGTCTCCCCCTTTGGCCTGACCCCTCCACGCAGGTGGATTCGGGCGTGCGGTGGCGACTTGCCCGTCCGCACCCCTGGGATCCCTTCATTCCTCGTTCCTGGAGCCTTCTCCGCTCCTCTTCCTTCCTTCTCCCTCTTGCAGGCCTGGGCCTCTGTTACTAGGCCCGCCTCCGGAGCAGAGCTCATGCAGAGCCCCTGCTCCCTGCCACTTCTGCTCAGACTTCTCTGCACTGAACTAAGATGGTGCCCACCTTTTATACTCCCTTCTCAATGCACCCAAGAACTGCTTCCTCCCTGCTCCTGCACTGCAGGGTTCCCCTTCCTCAGTGTTCCCTCCCCCCACTCCAGCCAGGGACAGGGACTGTCGTGCCCATCTCAGGGGCATATTGGTCGCCCTGCCCCACGGCAATGTGGTGTAATGCATGCAGGTGTCGGGTCCTGATCCACACTCCATCCTTATCTGAGAGTGAGATATCACACCTCTGGGTGAGGTGCAATACGTCTGTAGCAACCGAGCCCTCGGTGCTACAGTTCCATTTATCTTCAGCCTAGGTGACGTATTGTGATACAGGGCCGTGATTTTGGCTATAAAAGGGTCCCCTAGACCCCTACCCCAAGCTTTTTAAGAGAATCATATATGGCGTGCCAGGAGACTCTATGGAATGCTTTCTCAGCATCCAACGAGAGTATCTACTTACAAATTTTTAACTGCATCTAGCCCAGGAAATACTTTGTGCCTAGTAGCAGTGTCTGCTAGTCAGCGGATTATCCCGGCTGTTAAGCAAGCTACACCACCTGTAGTTTGGACACTTAATTTTTTCAAAGGAAATGCTTCGGGACCACGGGATACTCAGTGAAGAGCATCAGGAGGCACCCCAAGGCATAGGGGCTGGGACTGGCACTAGGATGCCTTGCGGTGGACAGCCGAGCTCGATCCTTATAAAAGCTTTTTAACTGCAGCAGCTTTAGTGGACGCTACTGGAGCTGGAATTACGCGGCTGCTGGCATGAGACTTGCCCTCCAATAGATCCTTGTAAATGGATTTAAAGTGTATTCATTCAAATTAGAGGGACAATTTAAATTAAAAAGCTTAGAGCTGCCTCCACCACAGGGGGGCTCTCTCGACCCACCAGCGGACAGGCACCAGTATTGGGAGAGGGGGTTTGGCCGTCAGGGTTCACCGCGGCTCTGGCACAAACCCGGCAACACGGAGGAGGCACGGGCAGGAGCGGACTGGCCGTCTCGGCTTCTCACTTTTTGGATTTTAGAAGGGCATGACATGCCTATATCTGTGTCTCCCCCTCCTTTTACTCCTCCACCTCTTTTCTTTTCGCATGACTATATGTACTTGTCACTTTTCCATGTGTTAGTTGTGTCTTCTGAGCAGTTTGTCAGCTTTTGGACACCTTTGAAGGTGTTTTCTATGTGTTTCTATGTGTTTTTGTTTGCCTGCCATTGGTTTTAACGGTGTTCGAAGGTGTTCGACGAACAGTTCGACGAACAGTTCGGCGAACACACGGGTGTTCGAGGAACCGAACTCGAACACTACGGGGGTGGCTCAACACTAAACATTACAATTATATCCTATATTGCATTGTATCATTACATCTAATGATATACTATATTGCTTTGTAAGATTACATCTAATAATATCCTATATTGCATTGTAACATTACATCTAATTATATCCTACATTGCATTGCAACATTTAATCTAATGATATCCTATATTGCTTTGTAAGATTACATCTAATAATATCCTATATTGCATTGTAACATTACATCTAATTATATCCTACATTGCATTGTAACAATACATCTAATGATATCCTATATTGCATTGTAACATTGCATCTAATGATATCCTATGTTGCATTGTAACATTACATCTAATGATATCCTATATTGCATTGTAACATTACATCTAATGATATACTATATTCGATTGCAACATTACATCTAATTATATCATATATTGCATTGCAACATTACATCTAATGATATCCTATATTGCATTGTAACATTACATCTAATGATATCCTATATTACATTGTAACATTACATCTAATGATATACTATATTCGATTGCAACATTACATCTAATGATATCCTATATTGCATTGTAACATTACATCTAATGATATCCTATATTACATTGTAACATTACATCTAATGATATCCTATATTGCATTGCAACATTACATCTAATGATGTCCTATATTGCATTGTAACAATACATCTAATGATATCCTAGATTACATTGTAACATTACATCTAATGATATACTATATTCGATTGCAACATTACATCTAATGATATCCTATATTGCATTATAACATTCCATCTAATGATATCCTATATTGCATTGTAACATTACATCTAATGATATCCTATATTGCATTGTAACATTACATCTAATGATATCCTATATTGCATTGTAACATTACATCTAATGATATCCTACATTGCATTGTAACAATACATCTAATGATATCCTATATTGCATTGTAACAATGCATCTAATGATATCCTATATTACATTGTAACATTACATCTAATGATATACTATATTCGATTGCAACATTACATCTAATGATATCCTATATTGCATTGTAACATTACATCTAATGATATCCTATATTACATTGTAACATTACATCCAATGATATACTATATTCGATTGCAACATTACATCTAATGATATCCTATATTGCATTGTAACATTGCATCTAATGATATCCTATGTTGCATTGTAACATTACATCCAATGATATCCTATATTGCATTGTAACATTACATCTAATGATATACTATATTCGATTGCAACATTACATCTAATTATATCCTATATTGCATTGCAACATTACATCTAATGATATCCTATATTGCATTGTAACATTACATCTAATGATATCCTATATTACATTGTAACATTACATCTAATGATATACTATATTCGATTGCAACATTACATCTAATGATATCCTATATTGCATTGTAACATTACATCTAATGATATCCTATATTACATTGTAACATTACATCTAATGATATCCTATATTGCATTGCAACATTACATCTAATGATATCCTATATTGCATTGTAACATTACATCTAATGATATCCTACATTGCATTGTAACAATACATCTAATGATATCCTATATTGCATTGTAACAATGCATCTAATGATATCCTATATTACATTGTAACATTACATCTAATGATATACTATATTCGATTGCAACATTACATCTAATGATATCCTATATTGCATTGTAACATTACATCTAATGATATCCTATATTACATTGTAACATTACATCCAATGATATACTATATTCGATTGCAACATTACATCTAATTATATCCTATATTGCATTGCAACATTACATCTAATGATGTCCTATATTGCATTGTAACAATACATCTAATGATATCCTATATTACATTGTAACATTACATCTAATGATATATTATATTCGATTGCAACATTACATCTAATGATATCCTATATTGCATTGTAACATTACATCTAATGATATCCTATATTGCATTGTAACATTACATCTAATGATATCCTATATTGCATTGTAACATTACATCCAATTATATCCTATATTGCATTGTAACATTGCATCTAATGATATCCTATATTGCATTGCAACATTACATCTAATGATATCCAATATTGCATTGTAACATTACATCTAATGATATCCTTTGTTGCATTGTAACATTGCATCTAATGATATCCTATATTGCATTGTAACATTACATCCAATGATATCCTATATTGCATTGTAACATTGCATCTAATGATATCCTATATTGCATTGTAACATTACGTCTAATGATATCCTCTACTGCATTGCAACAATGCATCTAATGATATCCTACATTGCATTGCAACAGTGCATCTAATGATAACCTATTGTATGTTGCATTGTAACATTACATCTAATGATATCCTATATTGCCTTATAACTTTACATCTAATGATATCCCATATTGCATAGCAACATTGCATCTAATGATATCCTATATTGTATTGTAACATTACATTTAATAATATCCTATATTGCAATGTTATATTACATCTAATGATATCCTATATTGCATTGCAACATTACATCTAATGATATCCTTTATTGCATTGCAACATTACACCTACTGATATCATTTATTGCATTGTAACATTACATCTAATGATATCCTATATTGCATTGTAACATTACATCTAATGATATCCTAGATTGCATTGTAACATTACATCTAATGATATCCTATATTGCATTGGAACATTACATCAAATGATATCCTAAATTGCATTGTAACATTACATCTAATGATATGCTATATTGCATTGTAACATTACATCTAACGATATCCCATGTTGCATTTTAACATTGCATCTAATGATATCCTATATTGCATTGTAACATTACATCTAATTTTACCCTATATTGCATTGTAACATTACATCTAATGATATCCTATGTTGCATTGTAACATTGCATCTAATGGTATCCTATATTGCATTGTAACATTACGTCTAATGATATTCTATACTGCATTGCAACAAAGCATCTAATGATATGCTACATTGCATTGCAACAATGCATCTAAAGATATCCTATATTGCATTGCAACATTACATCTAAAGATATCCTATATTGCACTGTAACATTACATCTCATTATATCCTATATTGCATTGCAACATTACATCTAATTATATCCTATATTTCATTGCAACATTACGTTTAATGATATCCTAAATTACATTGTAACAATACATCTAATGATACACTATATTGCATTTTAACATTACATCTAATGATATCCTACATTGCATTGTAACATTACATTTAATGATATCCTATATTGCATTGTAACATTACATCTAATGTTTTCCTATGTTGCAATGTAACATTGCATCTAATGATATCCTATGTTGCATTGTAACATTGCATCTAATGATATCCTATATTGCATTGTAACATTACGTCTAATGATATCCTAGATTGCATTGTAACATTACATCTAATGATATCCTATATTGCATTGGAACATTACATCTAGTGATTTCCTAGATTGCATTGTAACATTACATCTAATGATATCCTATATTGCATTGGAACATTACATCAAATGATATCCTATATTGCATTGTAACATTACATCTAATGATATGCTATATTGCATTGTAACATTACATCTAACGATATCCCATGTTGCATTTTAACATTGCATCTAATGATATCCTATATTGCATTGTAACATTACATCTAATTTTACCCTATATTGCATTGTAACATTACATCTAATGATATCCTATGTTGCATTGTAACATTGCATCTAATGGTATCCTATATTGCATTGTAACATTACGTCTAATGATATTCTATACTGCATTGCAACAATGCATCTAATGATATGCTACATTGCATTGCAACAATGCATCTAAAGATATCCTATATTGCATTGCAACATTACATCTATAGATATCCTATATTGCACTGTAACATTACATCTCATTATATCCTATATTGCATTGCAACATTGCGTTTAATGATATCCTAAATTACATTGTAACAATAGATCTAATGATATACTATATTGCATTTTAACATTACATCTAATGATATCCTACATTGCATTGTAACATTACATTTAATGATATCCTATATTGCATTGTAACATTACATCTAATGTTATCCTATGTTGCAATGTAACATTGCATCTAATGATATCCTATGTTGCATTGTAACATTGCATCTAATGATATCCTATATTGCATTGTAACATTACGTCTAATGATATCCTATACTGCATTGCAACAACGCATCTAATGATATCCTACATTGCATTGCAACAATGCATCTAATGATATCATATGTTGCATTATAACATTACATCTAATGATATCCTATGTTGCATTGTAACATTACATCTAATGACATCCTATATTGCTCTGTAACATTACATTTAATTATATCCTATATTGCATTGCAACATTACATCTAATTATATACTATATTGCACTGTAACATTACGTCTAATGATATCCTAATTTGCATTGTAACAATAAATCTAATGATTTCCTATTTTGCATTACAACATTACATCTAATGATATCCTATATTGCATTGTAACATTACATCTAATGATATCCTATATTGCATTGCAACATTACATCTACTGATATCCTATATTGCATTGTGACATTACATCTAATGATATCCTATGTTGCATTGTAACATTGCATGTAATGATTTCCTATATTGCATTGTAACATTACGTC
This sequence comes from Phyllobates terribilis, assembly GCF_046119375.1. Taxonomy (NCBI): domain Eukaryota; kingdom Metazoa; phylum Chordata; class Amphibia; order Anura; family Dendrobatidae; genus Phyllobates; species Phyllobates terribilis. The sequence goes on along the minus strand of NW_027362763.1, from coordinate 911,765,816 downwards.
TAATGATATCCTATACTGCATTGCAACAATGCGTCTAATGATATCCTACATTGCATTGCAACAATGCAACTAATGATATCCTATGTTGCATTGTAATATTACATCTAATGATATCCTATCTTGCATGGTAACATTACATCTAATGATATCCTATATTGCATTGTGACATTGCTTGTAATGATATCCTATATTGCATTGAAACATTGCATCTAATGATATCCTATATTGCATTGTAACATTACATCTAATGATATCCTATATTGCACTGTAACATTACATCTTATGATATCCTATATTGCATTGTAACATTACATCTAATTATATCCTATATTGCATTGCAACATTACATCTAATTATATCCTATATTGCATTGCAACATTACATCTAATGATATCCTATGCTGCATTGTAACAATACATCTAATGATATCCTATATTGCATTGTAACATTACATTTTATGATATACCATATTCGATTGCAACATTACATCTAATGATATCCTATATTGCATTGTAACATTACATCTAATTATATCCTATATTGCATTGTATCATTACATCTAATGATATACTATATTGCTTTGTAAGATTACATCTAATAATATCCTATATTGCATTGTAACATTACATCTAATTATATCCTACATTGCATTGCAACATTTAATCTAATGATATCCTATATTGCTTTGTAAGATTACATCTAATAATATCCTATATTGCATTGTAACATTACATCTAATTATATCCTACATTGCATTGTAACAATACATCTAATGATATCCTATATTGCATTGTAACATTGCATCTAATGATATCCTATATTGCATTGTAACATTACATCTAATGATATACTATATTCGATTGCAACATTACATCTAATTATATCCTATATTGCATTGCAACATTACATCTAATGATATCCTATATTGCATTGTAACATTACATCTAATGATATCCTATATTACATTGTAACATTACATCTAATGATATACTATATTCGATTGCAACATTACATCTAATGATATCCTATATTGCATTGTAACATTACATCTAATGATATCCTATATTACATTGTAACATTACATCTAATGATATACTATTTTCGATTGCAACATTACATCTAATTATATCCTATATTGCATTGCAACATTACATCTAATGATGTCCTATATTGCATTGTAACAATACATCTACTGATATCCTAGATTACATTGTAACATTACATCTAATGATATACTATATTCGATTGCAACATTACATCTAATGATATCCTATATTGCATTATAACATTACATCTAATGATATCCTATATTGCATTGTAACATTACATCTAATTATATCCTATATTGCATTGTAACATTACATCTAATGATATCCTATATTGCATTGTAACATTACATCTAATGATATCCTACATTGCATTGTAACAATACATCTAATGATATCCTATATTGCATTGTAACAATGCATCTAATGATATCCTATATTACATTGTAACATTACATCTAATGATATACTATATTCGATTGCAACATTACATCTAATGATATCCTATATTGCATTGTAACATTACATTTAATGATATCCTATATTACATTGTAACATTACATCCAATGATATACTATATTCGATTGCAACATTACATCTAATGATATCCTATATTGCATTGTAACATTACATCTAATGATATCCTATATTGCATTGTAACATTACATCTAATGATATCCTATATTGCATTGTAACATTACATCCAATTATATCCTATATTGCATTGTAACATTGCATCTAATGATATCCTATATTGCATTGCAACATTACATCTAATGATATCCAATATTGCATTGTAACATTACATCTAATGATATCCTTTGTTGCATTGTAACATTGCATCTAATGATATCCTATATTGCATTGTAACATTACATCCAATGATATCCTATATTGCATTGTACCATTGCATCTAATGATATCCTATATTGCATTGTAACATTACGTCTAATGATATCCTCTACTGCATTGCAACAATCCATCTAATGATATCCTACATTGCATTGCAACAGTGCATCTAATGATAACCTACTGTATGTTGCATTGTAACATTACATCTAATGATATCCTATATTGCATTGTAAAATTACATCTAAAGATATCCTATATTGCATTGTAAAATTACATCTAATGACATCCTATGTTGCATTGTAACATTGCATCTAATGATATCCTATGTTGCATTGTAACATTACATCTATGGATATACTATATTCGATTGCAACATTCCATCTAATGATATCCTATATTGCATTGTAACATTACATCTAATTATACCCTATATTGCATTGTAACCTTACATCTAATGACATCCTATGTTGCATTGTAACATTGCATCTAATGATATCCTATATTGCATTGTAACATTACGTCTAATGATATCCTATACTGCATTGCAACAATGCATCTAATGATATGCTACATTGCATTGCAACAATGCATCTAAAGATATCCTTTATTGCATTGCAACCATACATCTAAAGATATCCTATATTGCATTGTAACATTACATCAAATGATATCTTATATTGCATTGTAACATTACATCTAATAATATCCTATATTGCATTTTAACATTACATCAAATGATATCTTATATTGCATTGTAACATTACATCTAATGATATAATATATTGCATTGTATCATTACATCTAATGATATCCTAAATTGCATTGTAACATTACATTTAATGATATCCTATATTGCATTGTAACATTACATCTAATGTTATCCTATGTTGCAATGTACCATTGCATCTAATGATATCCTATGTTGCATTGTAAAATTGCATCTAATGATATCCTATATTGCATTTTAACATTATGTCTAATGATATCCTATACTGCATTGCAACAATGCATCTAATGATATCCTACATTGCATTGCAACAATGCATCTAATGATATCCTATGTTGCATTGTAACATTACATCTAATGATATCCTATATTGCATAGTAACATTACATCTAATGATATCCTACATTGCATTGTAACATTACATCTAATGATATCCTATATTGCATTGCAACATTACATCTAATGATATCCTATATTGCATTGCAACATTACATCTAATGATATCCTACATTGCATTGCAACAATGTATCTAATGATATCCTATGTTGCATTGTAACATTACATCTAATGATATCCTATATTGCATAGTTACATTATATCTAATGATATCCTACATTGCATTTTAACATTACATCTAATGATATCCTATATTGCATTGTAACATTACATCTAATGATATCCTATATTACATTGTAACATTACATCTAATGATATACTATTTTCGATTGCAACATTACATCTAATTATATCCTATATTGCATTGCAACATTACATCTAATGATGTCCTATATTGCATTGTAACAATACATCTAATGATATCCTAGATTACATTGTAACATTACATCTAATGATATACTATATTCGATTGCAACATTACATCTAATGATATCCTATATTGCATTATAACATTACATCTAATGATATCCTATATTGTATTGTAACATTACATCTAATTATATCCTATATTGCATTGTAACATTACATCTAATGATATCCTATATTGCATTGTAACATTACATCTAATGATATCCTACATTGCATTGTAACAATACATCTAATGATATCCTACATTGCATTGTAACAATGCATCTAATGATATCCTATATTACATTGTAACATTACATCTAATGATATACTATATTCGATTGCAACATTACATCTAATGATATCCTATATTGCATTGTAACATTACATCTAATGATATCCTATATTACATTGTAACATTACATCCAATGATATACTATATTCGATTGCAACATTACATCTAATTATATCCTATATTGCATTGCAACATTACATCTAATGATGTCTTATATTGCATTGTAACAATACATCTAATGATATCCTATATTACATTGTAACATTACATCTAATGATATACTATATTCGATTGCAACATTACATCTAATGATATCCTATATTGCATTGTAACATTACATCTAATGATATCCTATATTGCATTGTAACATTACATCTAATGATATCCTATATTGCATTGTAACATTACATCCAATTATATCCTATATTGCATTGTAACATTGCATCTAATGATATCCTATATTGCATTGCAACATTACATCTAATGATATCCAATATTGCATTGTAACATTACATCCAATGATATCCTATATTGCATTGTAACATTGCATCTAATGATATCCTATATTGCATTGTAACATTACGTCTAATGATATCCTCTACTGCATTGCAACAATGCATCTAATGATATCCTACATTGCATTGCAACAGTGCATCTAATGATAACCTACTGTATGTTGCATTGTAACATTACATCTAATGATATCCTATATTGCATTGTAAAATTACATCTAAAGATATCCTATATTGCATTGTAAAATTACATCTAATGATGTACTATATTGCATTGTAACATTACATCTATGGATATACTATATTCGATTGCAACATTCCATCTAATGATATCCTATATTGCATTGTAACATTACATCTAATTATACCCTATATTGCATTGTAACCTTACATCTAATGACATCCTATGTTGCATTGTAACATTGCATCTAATAATATCCTATATTGCATTGTAAAATTACGTCTAATGATATCCTATACTGCATTGCAACAATGCATCTAATGATATGCTACATTGCATTGCAACAATGCATCTAAAGATATCCTTTATTGCATTGCAACCATACATCTAAAGATATCCTATATTGCATTGTAACATTACATCAAGTGATATCTTATATTGCATTGTAACATTACATCTAATAATATCCTATATTGCATTTTAACATTACATCAAATGATATCTTATATAGCATTGTAACATTACATCTAATGATATAATATATTGCATTGTATCATTACATCTAATGATATCCTAAATTGCATTGTAACATTACATTTAATGATATCCTATATTGCATTGTAACATTACATCTAATGTTATCCTATGTTGCAATGTACCATTGCATCTAATGATATCCTATGTTGCATTGTAAAATTGCATCTAATGATATCCTATATTGCATTTTAACATTATGTCTAATGATATCCTATACTGCATTGCAACAATGCATCTAATGATATCCTACATTGCATTGCAACAATGCATCTAATGATATCCTATGTTGCATTGTAACATTACATCTAATGATATCCTATATTGCATAGTAACATTACATCTAATGATATCCTACATTGCATTGTAACATTACATCTAATGATATCCTATATTGCATTGCAACATTACATCTAATGATATCCTTTATTGCATTGCAACATTACATCTAATGATATCCTACATTGCATTGCAACAATGTATCTAATGATATCCTATGTTGCATTGTAACATTACATCTAATGATATCCTATATTGCATAGTTACATTATATCTAATGATATCCTACATTGCATTTTAACATTACATCTAATGATATCCTATATTGCATTGTAACATTACATGTAATGATATCCTATGTTGCATTGTAACATTGGATGTAATGATTTCCTATATTGCATTGTAACATTACGTCTAATGATATCCTATACTGCATTGCAACAATGCGTCTAATAATATCCTACATTGCATTGCAACAATGTAACTAATGATATCCTGTGTTGCATTGTAACATTACATCTAATGATATCCTATATTGCATTGTAACATTGCATCTAATGATATCCTATATTGCATTGTAATATTACATCTAATGATATCCTATATTGCATTGTAACATTACATCTAATTATATCCTATATTGCATTGTAACATTACATCTAATTATATCCTATATTGCATTGTAACATTACATCTAATGATATCCTATGCTGCATTGCAACATTACATCTAATTATATCCTATATTGCATTGCAACATTACATCTAATGATATCCTATATTGCAATGTAACATTACATCTAATGATATCCTATATTGCATTGTAACATTACATCTAATGATATCCTATATTGCATTGTAACATTACATCTAATGATATCCTATATTGCATTGTAACATTACATCTAATGATATCCTATATTGCATTGTAACATTACATCTAATGATATCCTATATTGCATTGTAACATTACATCTAATGATATCCTATATTGCATTGTAACATTACATCTAATGATATCCTATATTGCTTTGTAAGATTACAACTAATGATATCCTACATTGCATTGTAACATTACATCTAATGATATCCTATATTGCATTGCAACATTACATCTAATGATATCCTATATTGCATTGTAACATTTAATCTAATGATATCCTATATTGCATTGTAACATTACCTCTAATGATATCCTATATTGCATTGTAACATTGCATCTAATGATACCCTATACTGCATTGTAACATTACATCTAATTATACCCTATATTGCATTGTAACATTACATCTAATGATATCCAATATTGTATTGTAACATTACATCTAATGATATCCTATATTGCATTGCAACATTGCATCTAATGATATCCTATATTGCATTGTAACATTACATCTAATGATATCCTATATTGTATTGTAACATTACATCTTATGATATCCTATATTGCATTGTAACATTACATCTAATGATATCCTATATTGCATTGTAACATTACATCTAATGATATCCTATACTGCATTGTAACATTACATCTAATGATATCCTACATTGCATTGTAACATTGCATCTAATGATATCCTATATTGCATTGCAACATTACATCCAATTATATCCTATATTGCATTGCAACATTGCATCTAATGATATCCTATATTGCATTGTAAAATTGCATCTAATGATATCCTATATTGCATTGTAATATTACATCTCATGATATCCTATATTGCATTGTAACATTACATCTAATGATATCCTATATTGCATTGTAACATTACATCTAATGATATCCTATATTGCATTGTAACATTACATCTCATGATATCCTATATTGCATTGTAACATTACATCTAATGATATCTTATATTGCATTGTAACATTACATCTAATGATATCCTATATTGCATTGTAACATTACATCTAATGATATCCTATACTGCATTGTAACATTACATCTAATGATATCCTATACTGCATTGTAACATTACATCAATTATATCCTATATTGCATTGCAACATTGCATCTAATGATATCCTATATTGAATTGTAAAATTGCATCTAATGATATCCTATATTGCATTGTAACATTACATCTAATGATATCCTATATTGCATTGTAACATTACATCTAATGATATCCTATACTGCATTGTAACATTACATCTAATGATATCCTATATTGCATTGTAACATTACATCTAATGATATCCTTTATTGCATTGTAACATTACATCTAATGATATCCTATATTGCATTGTAACATTACATCTAATGATATCTTATATTGCATTGTAACATTACATCTAATGATATCCTATATTGCATTGTAACATTACATCTAATGATATCCTATACTGCATTGTAACATTACATCTAATGATATCCTACATTGCATTGTAACATTACATCTAATGATATCCTTTACTGCATTGTAACATTACATCTAATGATATCCTATGTTGCATTGCAAAATTACATCTAATGATATCCTATATTGCATTGTAACATTACATCTAATTATATCCTATATTGCATTGCAACATTGCATCTAATGATATCCTATATTGCATTGTAAAATTGCATGTAATGATATCCTATATTGCATTGTAACATTACATCTCATGATATCCTATATTGCATTGTAACATTACATCTAATGATATCCTATATTGCATTGTAACATTACATCTAATGATATCCTATATTGCATTGTAACATTACATCTAATGATATCCTATATTGCATTGTAACATTACATCTAATGATATCCTATATTGCATTGTAACATTACATCTAATGATATCCTATATTGCTTTGTAAGATTACAACTAATGATATCCTACATTGCATTGTAACATTACATCTAATGATATCCTATATTGCATTGCAACATTACATCTAATGATATCCTATATTGCATTGTAACATTTAATCTAATGATATCCTATATTGCATTGTAACATTACCTCTAATGATATCCTATATTGCATTGTAACATTGCATCTAATGATACCCTATACTGCATTGTAACATTACATCTAATTATACCCTATATTGCATTGTAACATTACATCTAATGATATCCAATATTGTATTGTAACATTACATCTAATGATATCCTATATTGCATTGCAACATTGCATCTAATGATATCCTATATTGCATTGTAACATTACATCTAATGATATCCTATATTGTATTGTAACATTACATCTTATGATATCCTATATTGCATTGTAACATTACATCTAATGATATCCTATATTGCATTGTAACATTACATCTAATGATATCCTATACTGCATTGTAACATTACATCTAATGATATCCTACATTGCATTGTAACATTGCATCTAATGATATCCTATATTGCATTGCAACATTACATCCAATTATATCCTATATTGCATTGCAACATTGCATCTAATGATATCCTATATTGCATTGTAAAATTGCATCTAATGATATCCTATATTGCATTGTAATATTACATCTCATGATATCCTATATTGCATTGTAACATTACATCTAATGATATCCTATATTGCATTGTAACATTACATCTAATGATATCCTATATTGCATTGTAACATTACATCTCATGATATCCTATATTGCATTGTAACATTACATCTAATGATATCTTATATTGCATTGTAACATTACATCTAATGATATCCTATATTGCATTGTAACATTACATCTAATGATATCCTATACTGCATTGTAACATTACATCTAATGATATCCTATACTGCATTGTAACATTACATCAATTATATCCTATATTGCATTGCAACATTGCATCTAATGATATCCTATATTGAATTGTAAAATTGCATCTAATGATATCCTATATTGCATTGTAACATTACATCTAATGATATCCTATATTGCATTGTAACATTACATCTAATGATATCCTATACTGCATTGTAACATTACATCTAATGATATCCTATATTGCATTGTAACATTACATCTAATGATATCCTTTATTGCATTGTAACATTACATCTAATGATATCCTATATTGCATTGTAACATTACATCTAATGATATCTTATATTGCATTGTAACATTACATCTAATGATATCCTATATTGCATTGTAACATTACATCTAATGATATCCTATACTGCATTGTAACATTACATCTAATGATATCCTACATTGCATTGTAACATTACATCTAATGATATCCTTTACTGCATTGTAACATTACATCTAATGATATCCTATGTTGCATTGCAAAATTACATCTAATGATATCCTATATTGCATTGTAACATTACATCTAATTATATCCTATATTGCATTGCAACATTGCATCTAATGATATCCTATATTGCATTGTAAAATTGCATGTAATGATATCCTATATTGCATTGTAACATTACATCTCATGATATCCTATATTGCATTGTAACATTACATCTAATGATATCCTATATTGCATTGTAACATTACATCTAATGATATCCTATATTGCATTGTAACATTACATCTCATGATATCCTATATTGCATTGTAACATTACATCTAATGATATCCTATATTGCATTGTAACATTACATCTAATGATATCCTATATTGCATTGTAACATTACATCTAATGATATCCAATATTGCATTGTAACATTACATCTAATGATATCCAATATTGCATTTTAACATTACATCTAATCTTATCCTATATTGCATTGCAAAATTACATCTAATCATATCTTGTATTGCATTGTAACATTACATCTAATGATGTCCTATATTGCATTGTAAGATTACATCTAATGATATCCTATATTACACTGTAACATTACATCAAATGATATCCTATATTGAATTGCAAAATTACATCTAATCATATCCTGTATTGCATTGTAACATTACATCTAATGATATCCTATATTGCATTGTAACATTGCATCTAATGATATCCTATATTGCATTGTAACATTACATCTAATGATATCCTATGTTGCATTGCAAAATTACATCTAATGATATCCTATATTGCATTGTAAAATTGCATCTAATGATATCCTATATTGAATTGTAACATTACATCTCATGATATCCTATATTGCATTGTAACATTACATCTAATGATATCCTATATTGCACTGTAACATTGCATCTAATCATAGAATCATAGAATCATAGAATCATAGAATCATAGAATGGTAGAGTTGGAAGGGACCTCCTGGGTCATCTGGTCCAACTCCCTGCTCAAAGCAGGATTCACTAGATCATCTCAGACAGATGTCTGTCCAGCCTCTGTTTGAAGACGTCCATTGAAGGGGAACTCACCACCTCTCGTGGCAGCCTGTTCCACTCATTAATCACCCTAACTGTCAAAAAGTTTTTTATAATATCTAATCTGTCTCCTCCCATTTAGTTTCATCCCATTGCTTCTAGTCTTTCCTTGTGCAAATGAGAATAAAGATGATCCTTCTACAATGTGACAGCCCTTGACATATTTGTAGACAGCTATTAAGTCTCCTCTCAGTCTTCTTTTTTGCAAGCTAAACATTCCCAAATCCTGCAACCGTTCCTCATAGGACATGGTTTGCAGATCAGCGACCATTCTGGTCGCTCTTCTCTGAACTTGCTCCAGTTTGTCTATGTCTTTTTTAAAATGTGGTGCCCAAAACTGTACACAGTATTCCAGATGAGGTCTGACCAAAGAGGAGTAAAGACCGATAATGACTTCACGTGATCTAGACTGTATGCTTCTGTTAATACATCCCAGAATTGTATTTGCCTTTTTTGCTGCTGCATCACACTGTTGACTCATGTTCAGGCTATGATTTATTAGTATACCTAAGTCTTTTTCACATGTACTGTTGCTTAGCTCTATTCCTCCCATTCTGTATATGCTTTTTTCATTTTTATTGCCCAGATGTAGTACTTTGCATTTTTCCCTGTTAAAAACCATTCTGTTGGTTGCTGCCCACTGCTCCAGTTCATTTAGGTCTCTTTGAATCCTCTCTCTCTCTTTTCTAGTATTAGGTATCCCTCCTAGCTTTGTGTCATCAGCAAATTTAATCAGTTTACCCTCAATTCCTACATCTAAATCATTGATAAATATGTTGAACAATACAGGTCCCAGGACGGAGCCCTGTGGTACCCCACTTGAGACATTCATCCAGCTGGATGTGAAGCCATTTACAACCACCCTTTGAGTCCGATCACTAAGCCAGTTATGAATCCACCTAATAGTTGCCTGGTCCATTGCATACTTGGTCATTTTTTCAATAAGGATGGTGTGAGATACTTTGTCAAATGCTTTGCTGAAGTCAAGATATACTATATCTACAGCATTTCCCTGATCCACCCAGTCAGTGATTCTGTCATAGAAGGAAATTAAGTTAGTCTGACATGACTTGTTAGTTACAAACCCATGCTGACTCTGGTTAATCACTTCATTCTTATCCATGTACTTACATACATGTTGTTTAATAATTTGTTCAAAGATCTTTCCTGGTATAGAAGTCAGACTCACCGGCCTATAGTTCCCTGGGTCCACCTTCTTCCCCTTTTTGAAGATAGGAACAACATTTGCTCTTCTCCAGTCTTCTGGGACTTCTCCTGTTCTCCAAGAATTTTCAAAGATTATGGAGAGTGGTTCTAAAATTTCTTCTACGATCTCCTTCAGTACTCTGGGGTGTAATTCATCTGGACCTGGAGACTTGAACTCATTTATGTTAGCTAAATATTCCCTCACAATCTTTCTGTTTACAGATAACTTGGATTCCTCTATTCCTTTAAAAGGACAGTGAAGATCAGTTGATGTTACATTTTCTTTGTGAGAGAAAACAGATGCAAAATAGGAATTAAAAAGTTCGGCCTTCTCAACATCCTCTCTTACCATTTTTCCATTTTCATCCTGTAAAAATCCTATAGCATCTTTGACTTTTCTTTTACTTTTGACATACCCCCAAAATCCTTTTTTATTGCTTTTGACATCTCTTGCAAGCCTTAATTCATTGTCAGCTTTAGCTAACCTGATACGTGCCCTGCAGGATCTGCAGACTGCATTCTAATCTTCTTTAGATATGCCTCCCTCTTTCAATTTAATAAACATTTCTTTTTTTCTTTTTAGCATGTGTTTAAGTTCTGTGTTCATCCATCCTGGTTTCCTTAAATGCTTCCTATTCTTCCTACTTTTCGGGATTGTTAACGATTGTGCTTTGAGAATCTCATTTTTAAAAATTTCCCATCCTTCCTGGACATTTTTGTCCTTAAGGACATCAAGCCATTGGATCCCTCCTATTCTCTTTCTGAGTCTCTTAAAATCTGCCTTTCTAAAATCTAACCTTGAACCTATATTGCACTGTAACATTGCATCTAATGATATCCTATATTGCACTGTAACATTGCATCTAATGATGTCCTATATTGCATTGTAACATTACATCCAATGATATCCTATATTGCAGTGTAAGATTACATCTAATGATATCCTATATTGCATTGTAACATTGCATCTAATGATATCCTATATTGCATTGTAAGATTACATCTAATGATATCCTATACTGCATTGTAACATTGCATCTAATGATTAGAGATGAGCGTTGTTCTACTCGAACTGTTCGCCAATCTCAAATTCGAGCTGTTTTGGGCGGTGTTCGAGCCGTTCGGCGAACACGAACAATTTGAGAAAAATTCGGCTGTTCGAGGTTATGTTCGATAACTGTTCGTGCACCAAAATCATAACTGGATTTTTTCTCAGTAATGATGAAAATTAATGTTAATACGCAGTTTGAGTGTACAGCGGGGTGGGGGGAGGGGCAGGGGATGGATCTCTGCAGGAACAATGAAGATCTCCATTTTTTTTTCTCTTTCCCGCATTTGCAGTGGGGAGGTGCAATCTGTCAGCCTATCAGCAGCGCACACACGGAGCGAAGTGCTTTTTTTCACACAAGCAAGGGCATGTGTCATTGGCAGTGTATGTCACATGTCCTTGCCCTATAAGACCAAGCCATTTTCCCCGTCGCCACCATTTTCTCACTGCTGCAGCTGTATGTTAGACGGCACCGCTGTTGCTGTGTGCGCTATACCTTGTTAATTTCAAGCAAATTTTCGCACAAATATACAGATAGCTTGGGAGTAGGGAATAGTTGTGATTGCAGTCCTTTTAAGGACTAGGTTACAGCATTTCCTACGACTTTTATCAGGGAGGTCTGTGCTCTTAAATCAATAGATTGTGGGAGTAAAGACTAATTGTAATTGGAGTCCTTTTCAGGACTAGGTTACATCAGTTCCTATCAGTTTTTGCCAGGCAGGTCTGTGCCAGTGCTGTGCAAGTTTTTTTCACAGCATTTGGCTGAATCTAGCAAAGCTAATCCTTTTTGGCCTATTGCAGAGTGTGTTAGTCAGTGGAGTAGCCTATCTGTGTTGCAAGATATACCACCTGTGTATAGAATACCAATTTTATTACTGCACCTAGTGAAGTAAAATCTTTTGGGCATAGCATCATTCTATTAGTCCATCTATACTGACCTACATCAGGTTGCAAACTGAATATAATTTTTTTCTGCATCTAGCTCTGAAAAAATATTTGGCCTTCTAGCAGTGTGTGGGACTTGTTCTATTAGTCCACCTATACTGACCTCGATCAGGTTGCAAATTCAAAATAATTTTTTGTATGCATCTAGCTCTGAAAAAATATTTGGACTTCTAGCAGTGTGTGGGACTTTCTCTGTTAGTCCATCTATACTGACCTCCATCAGGTTGCAAACTGAATATAATTTTTTTCTGCATCTAGCTCTGAAAAAATATTTGGCCTTCTAGCAGTGTGTCGGACTTTTTCTATTAGTCCATCTATACTGACCTCCATCAGGTTGCAAATTAAAAATAATTTTTATCTGCATCTACATTACCTCTGAAAAAATATTTGGGCTTCTAGCTGTGTGTGGGACTTGTTGTATTAGTCCATCTATACTGACCTCCATCAGGTTGCAAACTGAATATATTTTTTTCTGCATCTACCTCTGAAAAAATATTGGGCTTCTAGCTGTGTGTGGGACTTGTTGTATTAGTCCATCTATACTGACCTCCATCAGGTTGCAAACTGAATATATTTTTTTCTGCATCTACCTCTGAAAAAATATTGGGCTTCTAGCTGTGTGTGGGACTTGTTGTATTAGTCCATCTATACTGACCTCCATCAGGTTGCAAACTGAATATATTTTTTTCTGCATCTACCTCTGAAAAAATATTGGGCTTCTAGCTGTGTGTGGGACTTGTTGTATTAGTCCATCTAAACTGACCTCCATCAGGTTGCAAACTGAATATATTTTTTTCTGCATCTACCTCTGAAAAAATATTGGGCTTCCAGCTGTGTGAGGGTCTTGTTCTATTAATCCATCTATACAGACCTCCATCAGGTTGCAAACTGAATATAATTTTTTTCTGCATCTAGCTCTGAAAAAATATTTGGCCTTCTAGCAGTGTGTCGGACTTTCTCTATTAGTCCATCTATACTGACCTCCATCAGGTTGCAAATTAAAAATAATTTTTATCTGAATCTACAGTACCTCTGAAAAAATATTTGGGCTTCTAGCTGTGTGTGGGACTTGTTGTATTAGTCCATCTATACTGACCTCCATCAGGTTGCAAACTGAATATATTTTTTTCTGCATCTACCTCTGAAAAAATATTGGGCTTCTAGCTGTGTGTGGGTCTTGTTCTATTAATCCATCTATACAGACCTCCATCAGGTTGCAAACTGAATATAATTTTTTTCTGCATCTAGCTCTGAAAAAATATTTGGCCTTCTAGCAGTGTGTGGGACTTGTTCTATTAGTCCACCTATACTGACCTCGATCAGGTTGCAAATTCAAAATAATTTTTTGTATGCATCTAGCTCTGAAAAAATATTTGGCCTTCTAGCAGTGTGTGGGATTTTCTCTGTTAGTCCATCTATACTGACCTCCATCAGGTTGCAAACTGAATATAATTTTTTTCTGCATCTAGCTCTGAAAAAATATTTGGCCTTCTAGCAGTGTGTCGGACTTTCTCTATTAGTCCATCTATACTGACCTCCATCAGGTTGCAAATTAAAAATAATTTGTATCTGCATCTATAGTACCTCTGAAAAAATATTTGGTCTTCTAGCTGTGTGTGGGACTTGTTGTATTAGCCCATCTATACTGACCTCCATCAGGTTGCAAACTGAATATATTTTTTTCTGCATCTACCTCTGAAAAAATATTGGGCTTCTAGCTGTGTGTGGGACTTGTTGTATTAGTCCATCTATACTGACCTCCATCAGGTTGCAAACTGAATATATTATTTTCTGCATCTACCTCTGAAAAAATATTGGGCTTCTAGCTGTGTGTGGGACTTGTTGTATTAGTCCATCTATACTGACCTCCATCAGGTTGCAAACTGAATATATTTTTTTCTGCATCTACCTCTGAAAAAATATTGGGCTTCTAGCTGTGTGTGGGACTTGTTGTATTAGTCCATCTATACTGACCTCCATCAGGTTGCAAACTGAATATATTTTTTTCTGCATCTACCTCTGAAAAAATATTGGGCTTCTAGCTGTGTGTGGGACTTGTTGTATTAGTCCATCTATACTGACCTCCATGAGGTTGCAAACTGAATATATTTTTTTCTGCATCTACCTCTGAAAAAATATTGGGCTTCTAGCTGTGTGTGGGACTTGTTGTATTAGTCCATCTATACTGACCTCCATCAGGTTGCAAACTGAATATATTTTTTTCTGCATCTACCTCTGAAAAAATATTGGGCTTCTAGCTGTGTGTGGGACTTGTTGTATTAGTTCATCTATACTGACCTCCATCAGGTTGCAAATTGAATATAATTTTTTTCTGCATCTAACCCAGCCAATAGTTTTGTCCTAATACCACAGTTTGGCCACTCAGCTCTGCTCGGTTACCATCCATTGTTTTTTTGTGCAAACAACTCCAGAGTTGTGAATTAGTTAACCACCAAAATGAGTGGAAAAAGGCCTGCTGCTGGTGGAAAGGGGAATAGGCGTGTTGGGAAGGGGAAAAAAGGTTGTGTCCGTGGGGTAGGTGTTAAAGCAGCAGTAACATCTGCAGAAGAAAGACCATCTTCCAGCCAAACTAAAATGTCTACTTCTTTTAGCGGACAATGTGATAAGATCCCTTTCTTACGGCCACGCCAATCGCTACAAATTCCAGATGAGGCACAAAAACAGCAGGTGCTTCAACGCATATCAAGTGCTCCTTTAAGTGGGCTCTCCTCCACATCAACTTCAACATCACAAATACTCCAGTCCTCAAAGGTGTCACCCCAATCGCACTTGCTTCCTCACAGCTCCCAAATCTCCAGCTGCCCATCTGAGTATGAGGTAGAACAGATGGTTGAGTCTGCAGAGCTGTTTACTCATACTATAGCCTGGGAATCAGAGGTCGACTCCAGCGCTTCTGTGAATCCAGACGAGGAAATGATCTGCACTGATGCCCAGAATCTTTATGAGTCGGATCCAGGACCAGACGCAGAAGGTTCTGACCATAATGTAGACCCTCATTCCCAAACTGTAACTCCTGTTGGTGGAGACAATGAGGAAGACGATGATAAGACTCAAATACCTGATTGGAGCGACAACTTTAGTTTTTTGTCAGGGCAGGAACAGGTTGGCTCTGAGGACGACGGGTGTGATAACGCACAGGGTGATGATGATGAGGTTGGAGATCCCACTTACTGTCAACCCACAGTCAGCCAAGAGATGAGGTCAGCAGAGGAGGTGGAGGAAGATGCTAGTGACGACGAGGTCAGGTTGCGCCTTCCTGGACAGAGACGTAGTACTGGAAGCACGTCAACAACTGCATCCTCAAACACAACTCTGCCTCTCACCACAAGTCGTGGTGGCTCTTCAGGTCGCATGGGTGCTAAGCCTTGCATAGCCTGGGCATTTTTTCAGATCGATAAAGATGACCCAACTCGTGTTATCTGTAACATTTGTCAGCAAAAGCTAAGTAGAGGCCAAAAAATACATAGTTTGAGTACTTCATGCATGAACCGGCACATGGACATGAAGCATAAGTTGCAGTGGGAAGCTCAGTGTGCTACAATGCGGCCTAGCCGGCCGGGCCAACCACCGTCTGCCATATCTTGTGCATCCGCGGCCTCTTCATCCTCTGTGACTGGGGGGACAGCAGTCACACCTGTTTTGGGGCGCAGACCTGCCACCTCTTTACCCGCAACAGCCAGCGTGATTGACAGGTCATCATTTTCTTTGGAGGTGGGAACACCAGCTGGTGTTGAGCGCTGTCCGACATCGATAGCACCACCTTTGGATCAAGGCAACCTAACATGTCCGCCTGCATCTTCCTCACAGACCGGCAGTTTGCCGGGGACACCCTTATCAACCCCGTCTAAGCACAATAGCCAGCCCTCGGTCCCTCAGATGTGGACAAGTAAAAGACCATTTCCTCCTAGCCATGAGAAAGCTAAGAGGTTGAATTTCACCATCTGCAAGCTCTTGGCTACAGAAATGCTGCCTTTCCGCCTGGTGGACACAGAGGATTTTCGAGACCTTATGTCCGTCGCAGTGCCCCAGTACCAGATGCCCAGTCGGCACTACTTCTCAAAGAAAGGTGTGCCTGCGCTCCACCAGCATGTCGCACACAACATCACCGCTTCTTTGAGAAACTCTGTGTGTGACAGGGTGCATTTCACCACAGACACTTGGACGAGTAGGCATGGACAGGGGCGTTACATGTCGCTGACTGGGCACTGGGTAACTATGGTGACAGCAGGACAAGGGGCTGCTGTCCAAGTCTTGCCGTCCCCACGAGTTGTGCGTCAATCATCTTTATGTCAAAGTTCCTCCACTGCTTCTGCCTCCTCAACCTCCTCTCGGTCTTCCACCTGCACCCAAAGCCTGTCTGGTCATGCCACAAGCTTTCTAACTGCGCAGAAGGGATCCTGCACACCTCCTTACTATGCTGGCAGTAGGGCTCAACGTCATCAGGCGGTTTTTACATTGAAATGTCTGGGAAATGTGAGTCACACAGCTGAGGAGTTGTGGTCAGCTCTGGAGAACCAATTTCATGAATGGTTGTCTCCACTGGACCTGAAACCAGGGAAGGCCGTGTGGGACAATGCTGCAAACCTGGGTGCGGCCCTTCGCCGGGGCAATGTCACACACGTGCCTTGTATGGCTCACGTGTTGAACCTGGTTGTCCAGCAATTTTTAGCCCACCATCCCAGACTAGATGGCCTTCTGCAGAGGGCACGGTCGCTGTGTGCTCACTTCCGCCGTTCGCATCCCGCAGCTCAGCGACTTACATCTCTACAGAAGTCGTTGGGCCTGCCACTTCACCGGCTAAAATGCGATGTGCCTACCCGGTGGAATTCAACTCTGCACATGTTGCAGCGACTGTGGCAGCACCGACAAGCCCTGGTGCAATACGTTCTGACGTATAGCCTGGGCCAACGAGATTCAGAGGTGGGGCAAATCACGCTGGAGGAGTGGTCTCAGATCAGGGACCTATGCACCCTTCTGCACAGTTTTGAAATGGCGACGAAGATGTTTAGTGCTGACGATGCCATTATCAGCATGACTATTCCGGTGATTTACATGCTGGAGCACATGTTAAACAGAATTCAGAGTCAGGTGGTGGCACAAGAGGAGGTGGAGGAAGTAGAGGAGGAGGAGTTGTATGCGGAAGGGCTAACATCTGCAAGGTCCAGACGGTCGGCAGCACCAAGGCGGCAGGCATGTGAGGGTGGGGGAGATGGTTTTACCAGGGCGCATGGTAGCAGCCAAACTAGTGAGGAAGGTGCAGGAGCCCAGGAAGAAGTGGAGGACGAACTGATGGAAGACTCATCAGATGAGGGAGACCTTGATCACATTTCTGTTGTGCGAGGTTGGGGGGAGAGGACAGAGGAAGGAAGCATGATTGTTACCTCGCCACCAACACAACAGGGACTTGGTGCTCCTGGATGCGCAACACACATGAGTGCCTTCTTGCTGCACTACCTGCAACATGACCCTCGAATTGTGAGAATTAGAAATAATCCTGACTACTGGGTTGCCACACTGTTAGATCCCCTGTACAAAAGTAAATTTGCAGAAATTATTCCTGCCATAGAAAGGGATGCACGCATGCAGGAGTATCAGCAGAGACTGTTGCAGAATCTTATATGTGCTTTTCCACAAAATACCAGTGGTGCACGTAGTGAATCTCACAGTTCCAGCTTGCCAACCGTGGGACCGTCAAGTGTTCAGCACTCAAACCGTAACAGAACCACAGTATCTGCTGGTAACATCAATTTTGCGGAATCATTTCACCACTTTTTTAGCCCATCCTTTGCAAGGCCACAGGAGACAAGAAGTCTGACACATAGTCAACGCCTAGAGACGATGGTACAGGAGTATCTCCAAGTAAACATTGAAGCCACGACTGTGTCACTGGACCCTTGCTCTTTTTGGGCTTCCAATCTGGATAAATGGCCGGAGCTAGCCACTTACGCCTTGGAGATCTTGTCATGCCCCGCAGCCAGCGTTCTGTCTGAACGTGTGTTCAGCGCTGCTGGTGGTGTGCTGACAGATAAGCGCACGCGGCTCTCCACTGATAATGTAGACAGACTCACGTTCATAAAGATGAACAAATCATGGATCCGAAATGACTTTTCTACCCCTGTGTCATCCTGGGGAGAGTAAAAGCTTGATGATTGGTTAAAATCACCCTACCAACCGTTTTAAGCTTTCAAATTACTAATCATCTTTATCTGTATCTTGACTGGAAAATAATTTGGGCTTTGTAGCAGTGTGCAGCACTGATCCTATTAGGCCATCTATACTAAAGCTTCACCAGATTTAAAATTAAAAATAGTTTTTAGCTGCATCTAGCCCGGAAAATAATTTTGGGGCTCCGAGATGCGCAAGACACATAAGTGCCTTCTTGCTGCACTACCTGCAGCATGACCCTCATATTGTCAGAATTCGAAGTAATCATGACTACTGGGTTGCCACACTCTTAGATCCCCCAAACTTTTCGATCAACCTTTTCATTTTAATAAAGACCAAAAAAAATGGTCATTTTTGAAATTATAAGCATTAGCAAGTTGTTAGAAACTGAAATCAAACAGTTTTCAACTCAAAACTTTATTCTAGGTGATGTTACATTTTCACATAGGACCCCTTCTTCGAAAGGAGCTTCTGAACTCTCTCGTCCATTGAATTTGTCAGGTTTTGGATGGTTTCTGCTTCAATTGTTTTGCATGAGGACAGAATACCCTCCCAGAGCTGTTGCTTAGATGTGAACTGCCTCCCGCCATCATAGACACTCCTTTTAATGATGCTCCAAAGGTTCTGAATGGGGTAGAGGTCAGGGGAGCATGGGGGTCACACCATAAGTTTGTCCCCTTTTATGCCCATATCAGCCAGAGATGCAGATGTTTTATGTGCAGCATGAGATGGTGCATTATCATGCAGAAAAATGATCTTGCTGTGAAATACACGGTTCTTCTTCTTGAACCATGGCAGGAAGTGCTGTTTGAGAAAATCCACATACATTATGGAGTTCATCTTTAGCGCCTTCAGGGATCCTAAAGGGGCCGACAATCTCTCTCCCCATGATTCCAGCCCAAAACATTACTCCACCTCCTCCTTGTTGGCGCTGTAACCGTATTTGCGTGGGGTGTCCATCAACCAGCCATCCTCCACTCCATCCATCTGGACCATCGAGCGCTGCACGGCACTCATCCGTGAACAAAACTGTTTTGAAATCAGTCTTCATGTAATGTTTGGCCCACTGGAGCCGTTTCTGCTTGTGTGAAGTGGATAGAGGAGGTCGACAGGATGGCGTATGCACAGCTGCAAACCTCTGAAGGACCCTGCATCTTGTTGTTCGGGGGACGTTGGAGGCACAAGCAGCTTCAAAAACTTGTCTGCTGCTATGACAAGGCTTTTTTGCCGCTGCTCTTTCAACCTGACGTAATTGCCTGTAGGAAAGAGTCCTCAATTTGCCCTTATCAGCACGCAGACGTGTGTACTGTGAATCAGCTACATACTTCTTGATTGCCAAGACACTTCATCCTGATCATCGCACAATGTTGATTGTAGTCATGCCTTGACCTAAACACTCCACAATTTGTTGCTTCTCAGCAGCCGACACATCCTTTTTCTTTCCCATTTTGGCAGAAAATGTAGGCTGCTTAATAATGTGAGAGAGCCTTCTTAAGTAGTCTTGCCTTTCATTGGACACACCTGCCAAACTAATTAGCACAGGTGTCTGCAATTGCTTACAGTGATATAAAGAGCCCTGACACACATCACCATCAATGAGTTTAACTGACAAACAAACAAATTCTTCCCTTATCACTCCTAAACACTTTTTGCATAATAATTTGGAACGCAGTGTACATGTGCTTTTCCACAAAACACCAGCGGTTCACGTAGTGAATCTTACAGTTCTAACTTGCCAACCGTGGTCTGTATGGAGTTGTTTAATAAAGGGCCCAAAATTAAGATAACATAGATGGGAGAGGTCTCTATGAATAGGAATTCCTAAGTATTTGATACCCTGTGAGGGCCAGGCAAAGGGAAAGTTGGACTGGATGGAATCCTATATGGATTTGGGGAGGGAGACATCGAGGGCCTCAGACTTCGCTGCATTGATTTTAAAATTTGACCATGTAACAAAGTGATCTATTTCAGCCATAACAGCAGGGATGGATATATGTGATTGAGTGATATATACTAGGACATCATCAGCAAATAGAGAGCACTTGTACTCGGTGCCTCCCACCTCAATCCACCTAATATTGGGGTTATGGCGAATTGATGAGAGCAGGTGCTCCGTCACTAGGATGTATAAGAGAGGGGACAGAGGACATCCCTGCCTTGTCCCATTGGTGATTGTGAAAGGTGATGAAAATGTTCTGACGCACCCCCTGGGCCTTGGGACACCCGGAGCCGGACCCTTTTTGGTGGATGCTGGTGGTTGTAGTCTTCGTGGCGGCGACACGGTTCCATGGCTCAGGGCGGTCAAACCAGTGGCGGAACTATTTATGTGGTTTTGATGTTTAAATGTACGACTACGCCACCCGTGGATTGCGGTCAGAGTGAACCGCCGCTACAGGGCAGACCGCTGAGGCTGGTGTTGTGGGTGCAGCAGAGCGTAGCATAACTCCCCACGGGAGGAGTATAGCCTCAGGGCAGTGTATGCGGAGGATGGGGGTGATGGTGCAGGGCAGCAGCAGTAACGACACGGAGTCAGTGATGCAGTTCAGGGCCTTTACTCACAGTTCTTATTATCCAGACCACGTCTGCAGGTAACGGCTGCCCACGTCGTACTGTGCTCACCAGGTGAGGGGCTCAGACAACTCCCAGATAACTTTGGAGCGCTTCACAGGACCCCCTTTGTGTGTCCTTTGTCTGGCCTTTCTTACCAACACTTCTGTCCGGCTGCCTCGGGCCTCCTCTTGGTAAACTTGGCGCCAGTTTCCCTGACCCTATGTGGTGCCTTCCTAGCGGGTGTAGCGAGGGGCTGCGCCACATAAAATGTCAGAGCCTCCGGTTTCTAGCTGAGGGTCGTTTCCTGCCTCCACTAGTTCGGGGACCGGTCTCCCCCTTTGGCCTGACCCCTCCACGCAGGTGGATTCGGGCGTGCGGTGGCGACTCGCCCGTCCGCACCCCTGGGATCCCTTCATTCCTCGTTCCTGGAGCCTTCTCCGCTCCTCTTCCTTCCTTCTCCCTCTTCCAGGCCTGGGCCTCTGTTACTAGGCCCGCCTCCGGAGCAGAGCTCATGAAGAGCCCCTGCTCCCTGCCACTTCTGCTCAGACTTCTCTGCACTGAACTAAGATGGTGCCCACCTTTTATACTCCCTTCTCAATGCACCCAGGAACTGCTTCCTCCCTGCTCCTGCACTACAGGGTTCCCCTTGCTCAGTGTTCCCTCCCCCCACTCCAGCCAGGGACAGGGACTGTCGTGCCCATCTCAGGGGCATATTGGTCGCCCTGCCCCACGGCAATGTGGTGTAATGCATGCAGGTGTCGGGTCCTGATCCACACTCCATCCTTACCTGAGAGTGAGATATCACACCTCTGGGTGAGGTGCAATACGTCTGTAGCAACCGAGCCCTCAGGGTGCTACAGTTCCATTTATCATCAGCCTAGGTGACGTATTGTGATACAGGGCCGTGATTTTGGCTATAAAAGGGTCCCCTAGACCCCTACCCCAAGCTTTTTAAGAGAATCATATATGGCGTGCCAGGAGACTCTATGGAATGCTTTCTCAGCATCCAACGAGAGTATCTAATTACAAATTTTTAACTGCATCTAGCCCAGGAAATACTTTATGCCTAGTAGCAGTGTCTGCTAGTCAGCGGATTATCCCGGCTGTTAAGCAAGCTACACCACCTGTAGTTTAGACACTTAATTTTTTCAAAGGAAATGCTTCGGGACCATGGGATACTTAGTGAAGAGCATCAGGAGGCACCCCAAGGCATAGGGGCTGGGACTGGCAGTAGGATGCCTTGCGGTGGACAGCCGAGCTCGATCCTTATAAAAGCTTTTTAACTGCAGCAGCTTTAGTGGACGCTACTGGAGCTGGAATTACGCGGCTGCTGGCATGAGACTTGCCCTCCAATAGATCCTTGTAAATGGATTTAAAGTGTATTCATTCAAATTAGAGAGACGATTTAAATTAAAAAGCTTAGAGCTGCCTCCACCACAGGGGGGCTCGCTCGACCCACCAGCGGACAGGCACCAGTATTGGGAGAGGGGGGCTGGCCATCAGGGTTCACCGCGGCTCTGGCACAAACCCGGCGACACGGAGGTGGCACGGGCAGGAGCGGACTGGCCGTGTCGGCTTCTCACTTTTTGGATTTTAGAAGGGCATGACATGCCTATATCTGTGTCTCCCCCTCCTTTTACTCCTCCACCTCTTTTATTTTCGCATTACTATATGTAATTGTCACTTTTCCATGTGTTAGTTATGTCTTCTGAGCAGTTTGTCAGCTTTTGGACAACTTTGAAGGTGTTTTCTATGTGTTTCTATGTGTTTTTGTTTGCCTGCCCTTGGTTTTAACGGTGTTCGAAGGTGTTCGACGAACAGTTCGACGAACAGTTCGGCGAACACACGGGTGTTCGACGAACCGAACCGAACTCGAACACTACGGGGGTGGCTCAACACTACTAATGATATCCTATATTGCATTGTAACATTGCATCTAATGATATCCTATATTGCATTGTAACATTACATCTAATGATATCCTATACTGCATTGTAACATTACATCTCATGATATCCTATATTGCATTTTAACATTACATCTAATGATATCCTATATTGCACTGTAACATTGCATCTAATGATGTTCTATATTGCATTGTAACATTACATCTAATGATATCCTATATTGCAGTGTAAGATTACATCTAATGATATCCTATATTGCATTGTAACATTACATCTAATGATATCCTATATTGCATTGTAACATTACATCTAATGATATCCTATACTGCATTGTAACATTACATCTAATGTTATCCTATGTTGCATTGTAGCATCGCATCTAATGATATCCTATGTTGCATTGTAACATTGCATCTAATGATATCCTATATTGCATTGTAACATTACATCTAATGATATCCTATGTTGCATTGCAAAATTACATCTAATGATATCCTATATTGCATTGTAACATTACATCTAATTATATCCTATATTGCATTGCAACATTGCATCTAATGATATCCTATATTGCATTGTAAAATTGCATCTATTGATATCCTATATTGCATTGTAACATTACATCTCATGATATCCTATATTGCATTCTAACATTACATCTAATGATATCCTATATTGCATTGTAACATTACAGCTCATGATATCCTATATTGCATTTTAACATTACATCTAATGATATCCTATATTGCATTGCAAAATTACATCTAATCATATAATGTATTGCATTGTAACATTACATCTAATGATGTCCTATATTGCATTGTAAGATTACATCTAATGATATCCTATATTACACTGTTACATTACATCAAATGATATCCTATATTGCATTGCAAAATTACATCTAATCATATCCTATATTGCATTGTAACATTACATCTAATGATATCCTATGTTGCATTGCAAAATTACATCTAATGATATCCTATATTGCTTTGTAACATTTCATCTAATAATATCCTATATTGCATTGCAACATTGCATCTAATGATATCCTATATTGCATTGTAAAATTGCATCTAATGATATCCTATATTGAATTGTAACATTACATCTCATAATATCCTATATTGCATTGTAACATTACATCTAATGATATCCTATATTGCACTGTAACATTGCATCTAATGATATCCTATATTGCACTGTAATATTGCATCTAATGATATCCTATATTGCACTGTATCATTACATCTAATGATATCCTATATTGCATTGTAACATTACATCTAATGATATCCTATATTGCAGTGTAAGATTACATCTAATGATATCCTATATTGCATTGTAACATTGCATCTAATGATATCCTATATTGCATTGTAACATTACATCTAATGATATCCTATATTGCATTGTAACATTACATCTAATGATATCCTATATTGTATTGTAACATTACCTCTAATGATATCCTATATTGCATTGTAATATTACATCTAATGATATCCTTTATTGCATTGTAACATTACATCTAATGATATCCTATATTGCATTGTAACATTACATCTAATGATATCCTATATTGCATTGTAACATTACCTCTAATGATATCCTATATTGCATTGTAATATTACATCTAATGATATCCTTTATTGCATTGTAACATTACATCTAATGATATCCTTTATTGCATTGTAACATTACATCTAATGATATCCTATATTGCATTGTAATATTACATCTAATGATATCCTTTATTGCATTGTCACATTACATCTAATGATATCCTATATTGCATTGTAACATTCCATCTAATGATATCCTATATTGCATTGTAACATTACATCTAATGATATCCTATATTGCCTTATAACTTTACATCAAATGATATCCCATATTATATAGCAACATTGCATCTAATGATATCCTATATTGCATTGTAACATTACATCTAATGATATCCTATATTGCATTGAACATTACATCTAATGATATCCTATATTGTATTGTAACATTACCTCTAATGATATCCTATATTGCATTGTAATATTACATCTAATGATATCCTTTATTGCATTGTAACATTACATCTAATGATATCCTATATTGCATTGTAACATTACATCTAATGATATCCTATATTGCATTGTAACATTACCTCTAATGATATCCTATATTGCATTGTAATATTACATCTAATGATATCCTTTATTGCATTGTAACATTACATCTAATGATATCCTTTATTGCATTGTAACATTACATCTAATGATATCCTATATTGCATTGTAATATTACATCTAATGATATCCTTTATTGCATTGTCACATTACATCTAATGATATCCTATATTGCATTGTAACATTACATCTAATGATATCCTATATTGCATTGCAAAATTACATCTAATCATATAATGTATTGCATTGTAACATTACATCTAATGATGTCCTATATTGCATTGTAAGATTACATCTAATGATATCCTATATTACACTGTTACATTACATCAAATGATATCCTATATTGCATTGCAAAATTACATCTAATCATATCCTATATTGCATTGTAACATTACATCTAATGATATCCTATGTTGCATTGCAAAATTACATCTAATGATATCCTATATTGCTTTGTAACATTTCATCTAATAATATCCTATATTGCATTGCAACATTGCATCTAATGATATCCTATATTGCATTGTAAAATTGCATTTAATGATATCCTATATTGAATTGTAACATTACATCTCATAATATCCTATATTGCATTGTAACATTACATCTAATGATATCCTATATTGCACTGTAACATTGCATCTAATGATATCCTATATTGCACTGTAACATTGCATCTAATGATATCCTATATTGCACTGTATCATTACATCTAATGATATCCTATATTGCATTGTAACATTACATCTAATGATATCCTATATTGCAGTGTAAGATTACATCTAATGATATCCTATATTGCATTGTAACATTGCATCTAATGATATCCTATATTGCATTGTAACATTACATCTAATGATATCCTATATTGCATTGTAACATTACATCTAATGATATCCTATATTGTATTGTAACATTACCTCTAATGATATCCTATATTGCATTGTAATATTACATCTAATGATATCCTTTATTGCATTGTAACATTACATCTAATGATATCCTATATTGCATTGTAACATTACATCTAATGATATCCTATATTGCATTGTAACATTACCTCTAATGATATCCTATATTGCATTGTAATATTACATCTAATGATATCCTTTATTGCATTGTAACATTACATCTAATGATATCCTTTATTGCATTGTAACATTACATCTAATGATATCCTATATTGCATTGTAATATTACATATAATGATATCCTTTATTGCATTGTCACATTACATCTAATGATATCCTATATTGCATTGTAACATTACATCTAATGATATCCTATATTGCATTGTAACATTACATCTAATGATATCCTATATTGCCTTATAACTTTACATCAAATGATATCCCATATTATATAGCAACATTGCATCTAATGATATCCTATATTGCATTGTAACATTACATCTAATGATATCCTATATTGCATTGTAACATTACATCTAATGATATCCTATATTGTATTGTAACATTACCTCTAATGATATCCTATATTGCATTGTAATATTACATCTAATGATATCCTTTATTGCATTGTAACATTACATCTAATGATATCCTATATTGCATTGTAACATTACATCTAATGATATCCTATATTGCATTGTAACATTACCTCTAATGATATCCTATATTGCATTGTAATATTACATCTAATGATATCCTTTATTGCATTGTAACATTACATCTAATGATATCCTTTATTGCATTGTAACATTACATCTAATGATATCCTATATTGCATTGTAATATTACATCTAATGATATCCTTTATTGCATTGTCACATTACATCTAATGATATCCTATATTGCATTGTAACATTACATCTAATGATATCCTATATTGCATTGTAACATTACATCTAATGATATCCTATATTGCCTTATAACTTTACATCAAATGATATCCCATATTATATAGCAACATTGCATCTAATGATATCCTATATTGTATTGTAACATTACATTTAATAATATCCTATATTGCAATGTTATATTACATCTAATGATATCCTATATTGCATTGTAACATTACATCTAATGATTTCCTTTTTTGCTTTGCAACATTACATCTAATGATATCCTATATTGCATTGCAACATTACACCTATTGATATCCTACATTGCATTGTAACATTACATCTAATGGTATCCTATATTGCATTGTAACATTACATCTAATGATATCCTATATTGCATTGTAACATTACATCTAATGATATCCTATATTGCATTGTAACATTACATCTAATGATATCCTACATTGCATTGTAACATTACATCTAATGATATCCTATATTGCATTGTAACATTACATCTAATGATATCCTATACTGCATTGTAACATTACATCTAATGTTATCCTATGTTGCATTGTAGCATCGCATCTAATGATATCCTATGTTGCATTGTAACATTGCATCTAATGATATCCTATATTGCATTGTAACATTATGTCTAATGATATCCTATATTGCAGTGTAAGATTACATCTAATGATATCCTATATTGCATTGTAACATTGCATCTAATGATATCCTATATTGCATTGTAACGTTACATCTAATGATATCCTATATTGCAGTGTAAGATTACATCTAATGATATCCTATATTGCATTGTAACATTGCATCTAATGATATCCTATATTGCATTGTATCATTGCATCTAATGATATCCTATATTGCATTGTAACATTGCATCTAATGATATCCTATATTGCATTGTAAGATTACATCTAATGATATCCTATATTGCATTGTAACATTGCATCTACTGATATCCTATATTGCATTGTAACATTGCATCTAATGATATCCTATATTGCATTGTAACATTACATCTAATGATATCCTATAATGCATTGTAACATTACATCTCATGATATCCTATATTGCATTTTAACATTACATCTAATGATATCCCATATTGCACTGTAACATTGCATCTAATGATGTCCTATATTGCATTGTAACATTACATCTAATGATATCCTATATTGCAGTGTAAGATTACATCTAATGATATCTTATATTGCATTGTAACATTACATCTAATGATATCCTATATTGCATTGTAACATTACATCTAATGATATCCTATACTGCATTGTAACATTACATCTAATGTTATCCTATGTTGCATTGTAGCATCGCATTTGATGATATCCTATGTTGCATTGTAACATTGCATCTAATGATATCCTATATTGCATTGTAACATTACATCTAATGATATCCTATGTTGCATTGCAAAATTACATCTAATGATATCCTATATTGCATTGTAACATTACATCTAATTATATCCTATATTGCATTGCAACATTGCATCTAATGGTATCCTATATTGCATTGTAAAATTGCATCTAATGATATCCTATATTGCATTGTAACATTACATCTCATGATATCATATATTGCATTGCAAAATTACATCTAATCATAACTTGTATTGCATTGTAAAATTACATCTAATGATGTCCTATATTACATTGTAAGATTACATCTAATGATATCCTATATTACACTGTAACATTACATCAAATGATATCCTATATTGCATTGCAAAATTACATCTAATCATATCCTGTATTGCATTGTAAGATTACATCTAATGATATCCTATATTGCATTGTAACATTGCATCTAATGATATGCTATATTGCATTTTAACATTGCATCTAATGATATCCTATATTGCAGTGTAAGATTACATCTAATGATATCCTATATTGCATTGTAACATTGCATCTAATGATATCCTATATTGCATTGTAACATTACATCTAATTATATCCTATATTGCATTGTAGCATTACATCTAATGATATCCTATATTGCATTGTAACATTTCATCTAATAATATCCTATATTGCATTGCAACATTGCATCTAATGATATCCTATATTGCATTGTAAAATTGCATCTAATGATATCCTATATTGAATTGTAACATTACATCTCATGATATCCTATATTGCATTGTAACATTACATCTAATGATATCCTATATTGCATTGTAACATTGCATCTAATGATATCCTATATTGCATTGTAAGATTACATCTAATGATATCCTATATTGCATTGTAACATTGCATCTAATGATATCCTATATTGCATTGTAACATTGCATCTAATGATATCCTATATTTCATTGTAACATTACATCTAATGATTTCCTATACTGCATTGTAACATTACATCTCATGATATCCTATATTGCACTTTAACATTACATCTAATGATATCCTATATTGCACTGTAACATTGCATCTAATGATATCCTATATTGCATTGTAACATTACATCTAATGATATCCTATATTGCATTGTAACATTACATCTAATGATATCCTATATTGCAGTGTAAGATTACATCTAATGATATCCTATATTGCATTGTAACATTGCATCTAATGATATCCTATTTTGCATTATAACATTACATCTAATGATATCCTATATTGCATTGTAACATTACATCTAATGATATCCTATATAGCATTGTAACATTACATCTAATGATATCCTATATTGCATTGTAACATTACATCTAATGATATCCTATATTGCATTGTAACATTGCATCTAATGATATCCTATATTGTATTGTAACATTACCTCTAATGATATCCTATATTGCATTGTAATATTACATCTAATGATATCCTTTATTGCATTGTAACATTACATCTAATGATATCCTATATTGCATTGTAACATTACATCTAATGATATCCTATATTGCATTGTAATATTACATCTAATGATATCCTTTATTGCATTGTAACATTACATCTAATGATATCCTATATTGCATTGTAACATTACATCTAATGATATCCTATATTGCATTGTAATATTACATCTAATGATATCCTTTATTGCATTGTAACATTACATCTAATGATATCCTATATTGCATTGTAACATTACATCTAATGATATCCTATATTGCATTGTAACATTACATCTAATGATATCCTATATTGCAGTGTAAGATTACATCTAATGATATCCTATATTGCATTGTAACATTACATCTAATGATATCCTATATTGCATTGTAACATTACATCTAATGATATCCTATATTGCCTTATAACTTTACATCAAATGATATCCCATATTGCATAGCAACATTGCATCTAATGATATCCTATATTGTATTGTAACATTACATTTAATAATATCCTATATTGCAATGTTATATTACATCTAATGATATCCTATATTGCATTGTAACATTACATCTAATGAGTTCCTTTTTTGCATTGCAACATTACATCTAATGATATCCTATTTTGCATTGCAACATTACACCTACTGATATCCTACATTGCATTGTAACATTACATCTAATGATATCCTATATTGCATTGTAACATTACATCTAATGATATCCTATATTGCATTGTAACATTACATCTAATGATATCCTTTTTTGCATTGTAACATTAAATCTAATGATATCCTATACTGCATTGTTACATTACATCTAATGTTATCCTATGTTGCATTGCAGCATCGCATCTAATGATATCCTATGTTGCATTGTAACATTGCATCTAATGATATCCTATATTGCATTGTAACATTACGTCTAATGATATCCTATATTGCAGTGTAAGATTACATCTAATGATATCCTATATTGCATTGTAACATTGCATCTAATGATATCCTATATTGCATCGTAACGTTACATCTAATGATATCCTATATTGCAGTGAAAGATTACATCTAATGATATCCTATATTGCATTGTAACATTACATCTAATGATATCCTATATTGCATTGTAACATTGCATCTACTGATATCCTATATTGCATTGTAACATTGCATCTAATGATATCCTATATTGCATTGTAACATTACATCTAATGATATCCTATACTGCATTGTAACATTACATCTCATGATATCCTATATTGCATTTTAACATTACATCTAATGATATCCTATATTGCACTGTAACATTGCATCTAATGATGTCCTATATTGCATTGTAACATACATCTAATGATATCCTATATTGCAGTGTAAGATTACATCTAATGATATCTTATATTGCATTGTAACATTACATCTAATGATATCCTATATTGCATTGTAACATTACATCTAATGATATCCTATACTGCATTGTAACATTACATATATTGTTATCCTATGTTGCATTGTAGCATCGCATCTAATGATATCCTATGTTGCATTGTAACATTGCATCTAATGATATCCTATATTGCATTGTAACATTACATCTAATGATATCCTATGTTGCATTGCAAAAATTACATCTAATGCTATCCTATATTGCATTGTAACATTACATCTAATTATATCCTATATTGCATTGCAACATTGCATCTAATGATATCCTATATTGTATTGTAAAATTGCATCTAATGATATCCTATATTGCATTGTAACATTACATCTCATGATATCCTATATTGCATTTTAACATTACATCTAATGATATCCTATCTTGCATTGCAAAATTACATCTAATCATATCTTGTATTGCATTGTAACATTACATCTAATGATGTCCTATATTGCATTGTAAGATTACTTCTAATGATATCCTATATTACACTGTAACATTACATCAAATGATATCCTATATTGCATTGCAAAATTACATCTAATCATATCCTGTATTGCATTGTAACATTACATCTAATGATATCCTATATTGCATTGTAACATTGCATCTAATGATATGCTATATTGCATTGTAACATTGCATCTAATGATATCCTATATTGCATTGTAACATTACATCTAATTATATCCTATATTGCATTGTAACATTACATCTAATGATATCCTATGTTGCATTGCAAAATTACATCTAATGATATCCTATATTGCATTGTAACATTTCATCTAATAATATCCTATATTGCATTGCAACATTGCATCTAATGATATCCTATATTGCGTTGTAAAATTGCATCTAATGATATCCTATATTGAATTGTAACATTACATCTCATGATATCCTATATTGCATTGTAACATTACATCTAATGATATCCTATATTTCACTGTAACATTGCATCTAATGATATCCTATTTTGCACTGTAACATTGCATCTAATGATATCCTATATTGCACTGTAACATTACATCTAATGATATCCTATATTGCATTGTAACATTACATCTAATGATATCCTATATTGCAGTGTAAGATTACATCTAATGATATCCTATATTGCATTGTAACATTGCATCTAATGATATCCTATATTGCATTGTAACATTACATCTAATGATATCCTATACTGCATTGTAACATTACGTCTCATGATATCCTATATTGCATTTTAACATTACATCTAATGATATCTTATATTGCACTGTAACATTGCATCTAATGATGTTCTATATTGCATTGTAACATTACATCTAATGATATCCTATATTGCAGTGTAAGATTACATCTAATGATATCCTATATTGCATTGTAACATTACATCTAATGATATCCTATATTGCATTGTAACA
The DNA here is from genome assembly GCF_046119375.1 of Phyllobates terribilis. Taxonomy (NCBI): domain Eukaryota; kingdom Metazoa; phylum Chordata; class Amphibia; order Anura; family Dendrobatidae; genus Phyllobates; species Phyllobates terribilis. The sequence continues at coordinate 911,731,711 of NW_027362763.1, read as the reverse complement.
TTACATCTAATGATATCCTATACTGCATTGTAACATTACATCTAATGTTATCCTATGTTCCATTGTAGCATCGCATCTAATGATATCCTATGTTGCATTGTAACATTGCATCTAATGATATCCTATATTGCATAGTAACATTACATCTAATGATATCCTATGTTGCATTGCAAAATTACATCTAATGATATCCTATATTGCATTGTAACATTACATCTAATTATATCCTATATTGCATTGCAACATTGCATCTAATGATATCCTATATTGCATTGTAAAATTGCATCTAATGATATCCTATATTGCATTGTAACATTACATCTCATGATATCCTATATTGCATTGTAACATTACATCTAATGATATCCTATATTGCATTGTAACATTACAGCTCATGATATCCTATATTGCATTTTAACATTACATCTAATGATATCCTATATTGCATTTTAACATTGCATCCAATGATATCCTATATTGCATTGTAAAATTACATCTAATCATATCTTGTATTGCATTGTAACATTACATCTAATGATGTCCTATATTGCATTGTAAGATTACATCTAATGATATCCTATATTACACTGTAACATTACATCAACTGATATCCTATATTGCATTGCACAATTACATCTAATCATATCCTGTATTGCATTGTAACATTACATCTAATGATATCCTATATTGCATTGTAACATTGCATCTAATGATATGCTATATTGCATTGTAACATTGCATCTAATGATATCCTATATTGCATTGTAACATTACATTTAATTATATCCTATATTGCATTGTAACATTACATCTAATGATATCCTATGTTGCATTGCAAAATTACATCTAATGATATCCTATATTGCTTTGTAACATTTCATCTAATAATATCCTATAATGCATTGCAACATTGCATCTAATGATATCCTATATTGCATCGTAACATTGCATCTAATGATATCCTATATTGCACTGTATCATTACATCTAATGATATCCTATATTGCATTGTAACATTACATCTAATGATATCCTATATTGCAGTGTAAGATTACATCTAATGATATCCTATATTGCATTGTAACATTGCATCTAATGATATCCTATATTGCATTGTAAGATTACATCTAATGATATCCTATATTGCATTGTAACATTGCATCTAATGATATCCTATATTGCATTGTAACATTGCATCTAATGATATCCTATATTTCATTGTAACATTACATCTAATGATATCCTATACTGCATTGTAACATTACATCTCATGATATCCTATATTGCACTTTAACATTACATCTAATGATATCCTATATTGCACTGTAACATTGCATCTAATGATGTCCTATATTGCATTGTAACATTACATCTAATGATATCCTACATTGCAGTGTAAGATTACATCTAATGATATCCTATATTGCATTGTAACATTGCATCTAATGATATCCTATATTGCATTGTAACATTACATCTAATGATATCCTATATTGCATTGTAACATCGCATCTAATGATATCCTATATTGTATTGTAACATTACCTCTAATGATATCCTATATTGCATTGTAATATTACATCTAATGATATCCTGTATTGCATTGTAACATTACATCTAATGATATCCTATATTGCATTGTAATATTACATCTAATGATATGCTTTATTGCATTGTAACATTACATCTAATGATATCCTATATTGCATTGTAACATTACATCTAATGATATCCTATATTGCATTGTAACATTACATCTAATGATATCCTATATTGCAGTGTAAGATTACATCTAATGATATCCTATATTGCATTGTAACATTACATCTAATGATATCCTATATTGCATTGTAACATTACATCAAATGATATCCCATATTGCATAGCAACATTGCATCTAAAGGTATCCTATATTGTATTGTAACATTACATTTAATAATATCCTATATTGCAATGTTATATTACATCTAATGATATCCTATATTGCATTGTAACATTACATCTAATGATATCCTTTTTTGCATTGCAACATTACATCTAATGATATCCTTTATTGCATTGCAACATTACACCTACTGATATCCTACATTGCATTGTAACATTACACCTAATGATATCCTATATTGCATTGTAACATTACATCTAATGATATCCTATATTGCATTGTAACATTACATCTAATGATATCCTTTTTTGCATTGCAACATTACATCTAATGATATCCTATATTGCATTGTAACATTACATCTAATGTTATCCTATGTTGCATTGTAGCATCGCATCTAATGATATCCTATGTTGCATTGTAACATTGCATCTAATGATATCCTATATTGCATTGTAACATTACGTCTAATGATATCCTATATTGCAGTGTAAGATTACATCTAATGATATCCTATATTGCATTGTAACATTGCATCTAATGATATCTTATATTGCATTGTAACGTTACATCTAATGATATCCTATATTGCAGTGTAAGATAACATCTAATGATATCCTATATTGCATTGTAACATTGCATCTAATGATATCCTATATTGTATTGTAACATTGCATCTAATGATATCCTATATTGCATTGTAAGATTACATCTAATGATATCCTATATTGCATTGTAACATTGCATCTACTGATATCCTATATTGCATTGTAACATTGCATCTAATGATATCCTATATTGCATTGTAACATTACATCTAATGATATCCTATACTGCATTGCAACATTACATCTCATGATATCCTATATTGCATTTTAACATTACATCTAATGATATCCTATATTGCACTGTAACATTGCATCTAATGATGTCCTATATTGCATTGTAACATTCCATCTAATGATATCCTATATTGCAGTGTAAGATTACAACTAATGATATCTTATATTGCATTGTAACATTACATCTAATGATATCCTATATTGCATTGTAACATTACATCTAATGATATCCTATATTGCATTGTAACATTACATCTAATGATATCCTATGTTGCATTGTAACATTACATCTAATGTTAACCTATGTTGCATTGTAGCATCGCATCTAATGATATCCTATGTTGCATTGTAACATTGCATCTAATGATATCCTATATTGCATTGTAACATTACATCTAATGATATCCTATGTTGCATTGCAAAATTACATCTAATGATATCCTAAATTGCATTGTAACATTACATCTAATGATATCCTATATTGCATTGTAACATTACAGCTCATGATATCCTATATTGCATTTTAACATTACATCTAATGATATCCTATATTGCATTGCAAAATTACATCTAATCATATCTTGTATTGCATTGTAACATTACATCTAGTGATGTCCTATATTGCATTGTAAGATTACATCTAATGATATCCTATATTACACTGTAACATTACATCAAATGATATCCTATATTGCATTGCAAAATTACATTTAATCATATCCTGTATTTCATTGTAACATTACATCTAATGATATCCTATATTGCATTGTAACATTGCATCTAATGATATGCTATATTGCATTGTAACATTGCATCTAATGATATCGTATATTGCATTGTAACATTACATCTAATGATATCCTATACTGCATTGTAACATTACATATAATGTTATCCTATGTTGCATTGTAGCATCGCATCTAATGATATCCTATGTTGCATTGTAACATTGCATCTAATGATATCCTATATTGCATTGTAACATTACATCTAATGATATCCTATGTTGCATTGCAAAAATTACATCTAATGATATCCTATATTGCATTGTAACATTACATCTAATTATATCCTATATTGCATTGCAACATTGCATCTAATGATATCCTATATTGTATTGTAAAATTGCATCTAATGATATCCTATATTGCATTGTAACATTACATCTCATGATATCCTATATTGCATTTTAACATTACATCTAATGATATCCTATATTGCATTGCAAAATTACATCTAATCATATCTTGTATTGCATTGTAACATTACATCTAATGATGTCCTATATTGCATTGTAAGATTACTTCTAATGATATCCTATATTACACTGTAACATTACATCAAATGATATCCTATATTGCATTGCAAAATTACATCTAATCATATCCTGTATTGCATTGTAACATTACATCTAATGATATCCTATATTGCATTGTAACATTGCATCTAATGATATGCTATATTGCATTGTAACATTGCATCTAATGATATCCTATATTGCATTGTAACATTACATCTAATTATATCCTATATTGCATTGTAACATTACATCTAATGATATCCTATGTTGCATTGCAAAATTACATCTAATGATATCCTATATTGCATTGTAACATTTCATCTAATAATATCCTATATTGCATTGCAACATTGCATCTAATGATATCCTATATTGCATTGTAAAATTGCATCTAATGATATCCTATATTGAATTGTAACATTACATCTCATGATATCCTATATTGCATTGTAACATTACATCTAATGATATCCTATATTGCACTGTAACATTGCATCTAATGATATCCTATATTGCACTGTAACATTGCATCTAATGATATCCTATATTGCACTGTAACATTACATCTAATGATATCCTATATTGCATTGTAACATTACATCTAATGATATCCTATATTGCAGTGTAAGATTACATCTAATGATATCCTATATTGCATTGTAACATTGCATCTAATGATATCCTATATTGCATTGTAACATTACATCTAATGATATCCTATACTGCATTGTAACATTACGTCTCATGATATCCTATATTGCATTTTAACATTACATCTAATGATATCTTATATTGCACTGTAACATTGCATCTAATGATGTTCTATATTGCATTGTAACATTACATCTAATGATATCCTATATTGCAGTGTAAGATTACATCTAATGATATCCTATATTGCATTGTAACATTACATCTAATGATATCCTATATTGCATTGTAACATTACATCTAATGATATCCTATACTGCATTGTAACATTACATCTAATGTTATCCTATGTTCCATTGTAGCATCGCATCTAATGATATCCTATGTTGCATTGTAACATTGCATCTAATGATATCCTATATTGCATTGTAACATTACATCTAATGATATCCTATGTTGCATTGCAAAATTACATCTAATGATATCCTATATTGCATTGTAACATTACATCTAATTATATCCTATATTGCATTGCAACATTGCATCTAATGATATCCTATATTGCATTGTAAAATTGCATCTAATGATATCCTATATTGCATTGTAACATTACATCTCATGATATCCTATATTGCATTGTAACATTACATCTAATGATATCCTATATTGCATTTTAACATTACATCCAATGATATCCTATATTGCATTGTAAAATTACATCTAATCATATCTTGTATTGCATTGTAACATTACATCTAATGATGTCCTATATTGCATTGTAAGATTACATCTAATGATATCCTATATTACACTGTAACATTACATCAAATGATATCCTATATTGCATTGCACAATTACATCTAATCATATCCTGTATTGCATTGTAACATTACATCTAATGATATCCTATATTGCATTGTAACATTACATCTAATGATATGCTATATTGCATTGTAACATTGCATCTAATGATATCCTATATTGCATTGTAACATTACATTTAATTATATCCTATATTGCATTGTAACATTACATCTAATGATATCCTATGTTGCATTGCAAAATTACATCTAATGATATCCTATATTGCTTTGTAACATTTCATCTAATAATATCCTATAATGCATTGCAACATTGCATCTAATGATATCCTATATTGCATCGTAACATTGCATCTAATGATATCCTATATTGCACTGTATCATTACATCTAATGATATCCTATATTGCATTGTAACATTACATCTAATGATATCCTATATTGCAGTGTAAGATTACATCTAATGATATCCTATATTGCATTGTAACATTGCATCTAATGATATCCTATATTGCATTGTAAGATTACATCTAATGATATCCTATATTGCATTGTAACATTGCATCTAATGATATCCTATATTGCATTGTAACATTGCATCTAATGATATCCTATATTTCATTGTAACATTACATCTAATGATATCCTATACTGCATTGTAACATTACATCTCATGATATCCTATATTGCACTTTAACATTACATCTAATGATATCCTATATTGCACTGTAACATTGCATCTAATGATGTCCTATATTGCATTGTAACATTACATCTAATGATATCCTACATTGCAGTGTAAGATTACATCTAATGATATCCTATATTGCATTGTAACATTGCATCTAATGATATCCTATATTGCATTGTAACATTACATCTAATGATATCCTATATTGCATTGTAACATCGCATCTAATGATATCCTATATTGTATTGTAACATTACCTCTAATGATATCCTATATTGCATTGTAATATTACATCTAATGATATCCTGTATTGCATTGTAACATTACATCTAATGATATCCTATATTGCATTGTAATATTACATCTAATGATATGCTTTATTGCATTGTAACATTACATCTAATGATATCCTATATTGCATTGTAACATTACATCTAATGATATCCTATATTGCATTGTAACATTACATCTAATGATATCCTATATTGCAGTGTAAGATTACATCTAATGATATCCTATATTGCATTGTAACATTACATCTAATGATATCCTATATTGCATTGTAACATTACATCAAATGATATCCCATATTGCATAGCAACATTGCATCTAAAGGTATCCTATATTGTATTGTAACATTACATTTAATAATATCCTATATTGCAATGTTATATTACATCTAATGATATCCTATATTGCATTGTAACATTACATCTAATGATATCCTTTTTTGCATTGCAACATTACATCTAATGATATCCTTTATTGCATTGCAACATTACACCTACTGATATCCTACATTGCATTGTAACATTACACCTAATGATATCCTATATTGCATTGTAACATTACATCTAATGATATCCTATATTGCATTGTAACATTACATCTAATGATATCCTTTTTTGCATTGCAACATTACATCTAATGATATCCTATATTGCATTGTAACATTACATCTAATGATATCCTATATTGCATTGTAACATTACATCTAATGATATCTTATACTGCATTGTAACATTACATCTAATGTTATCCTATGTTGCATTGTAGCATCGCATCTAATGATATCCTATGTTGCATTGTAACATTGCATCTAATGATATCCTATATTGCATTGTAACATTACGTCTAATGATATCCTATATTGCAGTGTAAGATTACATCTAATGATATCCTATATTGCATTGTAACATTGCATCTAATGATATCTTATATTGCATTGTAACGTTACATCTAATGATATCCTATATTGCAGTGTAAGATAACATCTAATGATATCCTATATTGCATTGTAACATTGCATCTAATGATATCCTATATTGTATTGTAACATTGCATCTAATGATATCCTATATTGCATTGTAAGATTACATCTAATGATATCCTATATTGCATTGTAACATTGCATCTACTGATATCCTATATTGCATTGTAACATTGCATCTAATGATATCCTATATTGCATTGTAACATTACATCTAATGATATCCTATACTGCATTGTAACATTACATCTCATGATATCCTATATTGCATTTTAACATTACATCTAATGATATCCTATATTGCACTGTAACATTGCATCTAATGATGTCCTATATTGCATTGTAACATTCCATCTAATGATATCCTATATTGCAGTGTAAGATTACAACTAATGATATCTTATATTGCATTGTAACATTACATCTAATGATATCCTATATTGCATTGTAAAATTACATCTAATGATATCCTATATTGCATTGTAACATTACATCTAATGATATCCTATGTTGCATTGTAACATTACATCTAATGTTATCCTATGTTGCATTGTAGCATCGCATCTAATGATATCCTATGTTGCATTGTAACATTGCATCTAATGATATCCTATATTGCATTGTAACATTACATCTAATGATATCCTATGTTGCATTGCAAAATTGCATCTAATGATATCCTATATTGCATTGTAACATTACATCTAATTATATCCTATATTGCATTGCAACATTGCATCTAATGATATCCTATATTGCATTGTAAAATTGCATCTAATGATATCCTATATTGCATTGTAACATTACATCTCATGATATCCTAAATTGCATTGTAACATTACATCTAATGATATCCTATATTGCATTGTAACATTACAGCTCATGATATCCTATATTGCATTTTAACATTACATCTAATGATATCCTATATTGCATTGCAAAATTACATCTAATCATATCTTGTATTGCATTGTAACATTACATCTAATGATGTCCTATATTGCATTGTAAGATTACATCTAATGATATCCTATATTACACTGTAACATTACATCAAATGATATCCTATATTGCATTGCAAAATTACATTTAATCATATCCTGTATTTCATTGTAACATTACATCTAATGATATCCTATATTGCATTGTAACATTGCATCTAATGATATGCTATATTGCATTGTAACATTGCATCTAATGATATCGTATATTGCATTGTAACATTACATCTAATTATATCCTATATTGCATTGTAACATTACATCTAATGATATCCTATGTTGCATTGCAAAATTACATCTAATGATATCCTATATTGCATTGTAACATTTCATCTAATAATATCCTATATTGCATTGCAACATTGCATCTAATGATATCCTATATTGCATTGTAAAATTGCATCTAATGATATCCTATATTGAATTGTAACATTACATCTCATGATATCCTATATTGCATTGTAACATTACATCTAATGATATCCTATATTGCATTGTAACATTGCATCTAATGATATCCTATATTGCACTGTAACATTGCATCTAATGATATCCTATATTGCACTGTAACATTACATCTAATGATATCCTATATTGCATTGTAACATTACATCTAATGATATCCTATATTGCAGTGTAAGATTACATCTAATGATATCCTATATTGCATTGTAACATTGCATCTAATGATATCCTATTTTGCATTGTAAGATTACATCTAATGATATCCTATATTGCATTGTAACATTGCATCTAATGATATCCTATATTGCATTGTAACATTGCATCTAATGATATCCTATATTTCATTGTAACATTACATCTAATGATATCCTATACTGCATTGTAACATTACATCTCATAATATCCTATATTGCACTTTAACATTACATCTAATGATATCCTATATTGCACTGTAACATTGCATCTAATGATGTCCTATATTGCATTGTAACATTACATCTAATGATATCCTATATTGCAGTGTAAGATTACAGCTAATGATATCCTATATTGCATTGTAACATTGCATCTAATGATATCCTATATTGCATTGTAACATTACATCTAATGATATCCTATATTGCATTGTAACATTACATCTAATGATATCCTATATAGCATTGTAACATTGCATCTAATGATATCCTATATTGCATTGTAACATTACATCTAATGATATCCTATACTGCATTGTAACATTGCATCTAATGATATCCTATATTGTATTGTAACATTACCTCTAATGATATCCTATATTGCATTGTAATATTACATCTAATGATATCCTTTATTGCATTGTAACATTACATCTAATGATATCCTATATTGCATTGTAACATTACATCTAATGATATCCTATATTGCATTGTAACATTACCTCTAATGATATCCTATATTGCATTGTAATATTACATCTAATGATATCCTTTATTGCATTGTAATATTACATCTAATGATATCCTTTATTGCATTGTAACATTACATCTAATGATATCCTTTATTGCATTGTAACATTACATCTAATGATATCCTATATTGCATTGTAATATTACATCTAATGACATCCTTTATTGCATTGTAACATTACATCTAATGATATCCTATATTGCATTGTAACATTACATCTAATGATATCCTATATTGCAGTGTAAGATTACATCTAATGATATCCTATATTGCATTGTAACATTACATCTAATGATATCCTATATTGCATTGTAACATTACATCTAATGATATCCTATATTGCCTTATAACTTTACATCTAATGATATCCCATATTGCATAGCAACATTGCATCTAATGATATCCTATATTGTATTGTAACATTACATTTAATAATATCCTATATTGCAATGTTATATTACATCTAATGATATCCTATATTGCATTGTAACATTACATCTAATGATATCCTTTTTTGCATTGCAACATTACATCTAATGATATCCTATATTGCATTGCAACATTACACCTACTGATATCCTTTATTGCATTGTAACATTACATCTAATGATATCCTATATTGCATTGTAACATTACATCTAATGATATCCTACATTGCATTGTAACATTACATCTAATGATATCTTATATTGCATTGTAACATTACATCTAATGATATCCTATACTGCATTGTAACATTACATCTAATGTTATCCTATGTTGCATTGTAGCATCGCATCTAATGATATCCTATGTTGCATTGTAACATTGCATCTAATGATATCCTATATTGCTTTGTAACATTACGTCTAATGATATCCTATATTGCAGTGTAAGATTGCATCTAATGATATCCTATATTGCATTGTAACATTGCATCTAATGATATCCTATATTGCATTGTAACGTTACATCTAATGATATCCTATATTGCAGTGTAAGATTACATCTAATGATATCCTATATTGCATTGTAACATTGCATCTAATGATATCCTATATTGCATTGTAACATTACATCTAATGATATCCTATATTGCATTGTAACATTACATATAATGATATCCTATATAGCATTGTAACATTGCATCTAATGATATCCTATATTGCATTGCATCATTACATCTAATGATATCCTATATTGCATTGTAACATTACATATAATGATATCCTATATTGCATTGTAACATTGCATCTAATGATGTCCAATATTGCATTGTAACATTGCATCTAATGATATCCTATATTGCATTGTAACATTAAATCTAATGATATCCTATATTGCATTGTAATATTACATCTAATGATATCCTTTATTGCATTGTAACATTACATCTAATGATATCCTATATTGCATTGTAATATTACATCTAATGATATGCTTTATTGCATTGTAACATTACATATAATGATATCCTATATTGCATTGTAACATTACATCTAATGATATCCTTTTTTGCATTGCAACATTACATCTAATGATATCCTATATTGCATTGCAACATTACACCTACTGATATCCTTTATTGCATTGTAACATTACATCTAATGATATCCTATATTGCATTGTAACATTACATCTAATGATATCCTACATTGCATTGTAACATTACATCTAATGATATCTTATATTGCATTGTAACATTACATCTAATGATATCCTATACTGCATTGTAACATTACATCTAATGTTATCCTATGTTGCATTGTAGCATCGCATCTAATGATATCCTATGTTGCATTGTAACATTGCATCTAATGATATCCTATATTGCTTTGTAACATTACGTCTAATGATATCCTATATTGCAGTGTAAGATTGCATCTAATGATATCCTATATTGCATTGTAACATTGCATCTAATGATATCCTATATTGCATTGTAACGTTACATCTAATGATATCCTATATTGCAGTGTAAGATTACATCTAATGATATCCTATATTGCATTGTAACATTGCATCTAATGATATCCTATATTGCATTGTAACATTACATCTAATGATATCCTATATTGCATTGTAACATTACATATAATGATATCCTATATAGCATTGTAACATTGCATCTAATGATATCCTATATTGCATTGCATCATTACATCTAATGATATCCTATATTGCATTGTAACATTACATATAATGATATCCTATATTGCATTGTAACATTGCATCTAATGATGTCCAATATTGCATTGTAACATTGCATCTAATGATATCCTATATTGCATTGTAACATTAAATCTAATGATATCCTATATTGCATTGTAATATTACATCTAATGATATCCTTTATTGCATTGTAACATTACATCTAATGATATCCTATATTGCATTGTAATATTACATCTAATGATATGCTTTATTGCATTGTAACATTACATATAATGATATCCTATATAGCATTGTAACATTGCATCTATTGATATCCTATATTGCATTGCATCATTACATCTAATGATATCCTATATTGCCTTGTAACATGACATGTAATGATATCCCATATTGCATAGCAACATTTCATCTAATGATATCCTATATTGTATTGTAACATTACCTCTAATGATATCCTATATTGCATTGTAATATTACATCTAATGATATCCTTTATTGCATTGTAACATTACATCTAATGATATCCTATATTGCATTGTAACATTACATCTAATGATATCCTATACTGTATTGTAACATTACATCTAATGATATACTATATTGCATTGTAACATTACACCTAATGATATCCTATATTGCATTGTAACATTACATCTAATGATATCCTATATTGCCTTATAGCATTACATCTAATGATATCCCATATTGCATAGCAACATTGCATCTAATGATATCCTATATTGTATTGTAACATTACATTTAATATTATCCTATATTGCAATGTTATATTACATCTAATGATATCCTATATTGCATTGTAACATTACATCTAATGATATCCTTTATTGCATTGCAACATTACATCTAATGATATCCTATATTGCATTGCAACATTACACCTACTGATATCCTTTATTGCATTGTAACATTACATCTAATGATATCCTATATTGCATTGTAACATTACATCTAATGATATCCTATATTGCAGTGTAAGATTACATCTAATGATATCCTATATTGCATTGTAACATTGCATCTAATGATATCCTATATTGCATTGTAAGATTACATCTAATGAAATCCTATATTGCATTGTAAAATTGCATCTAATGATATCCTATATTGCATTGTAACATTGCATCTAATGATATCCTATATTGCATTGTAACATTACATCTAATGATATCCTATATTGCAGTGTAAGATTACATCTAATGATATCCTATATTGCATTGTAACATTGCATCTAATGATATCCTATACTGCATTGTAACATTACATCTCATGATATCCTATATTGCACTTTAACATTACATCTAATGATATCCTATATTGCACTGTAACATTGCATCTAATGATGTCCTATATTGCATTGTAACATTACATCTAATGATATCCTACATTGCAGTGTAAGATTACATCTAATGATATCCTATATTGCATTGTAACATTGCATCTAATGATATCCTATATTGCATTGTAACATTACATCTAATGATATCCTATATTGCATTGTAACATTACATCTAATGATATCCTATATAGCATTGTAACATTGCATCTAATGATATCCTATATTGTATTGTAACATTACCTTTAATGATATCCTATATTGCATTGTAATATTACATCTAATGATATCCTGTATTGCATTGTAACATTACATCTAATGATATCCTATATTGCATTGTAATATTACATCTAATGATATGCTTTATTGCATTGTAACATTACATCTAATGATATCCTATATTGCATTGTAACATTACATCTAATGATATCCTATATTGCATTGTAACATTACATCTAATGATATCCTATATTGCAGTGTAAGATTACATCTAATGATATCCTATATTGCATTGTAACATTACATCTAATGATATCCTATATTGCATTGTAACATTACATCTAATGATATCCTATATTGTATTGTAACATTACATTTAATAATATCCTATATTGCAATGTTATATTACATCTAATGATATCTTATATTGCATTGTAACATTACATCTAATGATATCCTTTTTTGCATTGCAACATTACATCTAATGATATCCTTTATTGCATTGCAACATTACACCTACTGATATCCTACATTGCATTGTAACATTACATCTAATGATATCCTATATTGCATTGTAACATTACATCTAATGATATCCTATATTGCATTGTAACATTACATCTAATGATATCCTTTTTTGCATTGCAACATTACATCTAATGATATCCTATATTGCATTGCAACATTACATCTAATGATATCCTATACTGCATTGTAACATTACATCTAATGTTATCCTATGTTGCATTGTAGCATCGCATCTAATGATATCCTATGTTGCATTGTAACATTGCATCTAATGATATCCTATATTGCATTGTAACATTACGTCTAATGATATCCTATATTGCAGTGTAAGATTACATCTAATGATATCCTATATTGCATTGTAACATTGCATCTAATGATATCCTATATTGCATTGTAACATTACATCTAATGATATCCTATATTGCAGTGTAAGATAACATCTAATGATATCCTATATTGCATTGTAACATTGCATCTAATGATATCCTATATTGTATTGTAACATTGCATCTAATGGTATCCTATATTGCATTGTAAGATTACATCTAATGATATCCTATATTGCATTGTAACATTGCATCTACTGATATCCTATATTGCATTGTAACATTGCATCTAATGATATCCTTTATTGCATTGTAACATTACATCTAATGATATCCTATACTGCATTGTAACATTACATCTCATGATATCCTATATTGCATTTTAACATTACATCTAATGATATCCTATATTGCACTGTAACATTGCATCTAATGATGTCCTATATTGCATTGTAACATTCCATCTAATGATATCCTATATTGCAGTGTAAGATTACATCTAATGATATCTTATATTGCATTGTAACATTACATCTAATGATATCCTATATTGCATTGTAACATTACATCTAATGATATCCTATATTGCATTGTAACATTACATCTAATGATATCCTATGTTGCATTGTAACATTACATCTAATGTTATCCTATGTTGCATTGTAGCATCGCATCTAATGATATCCTATGTTGCATTGTAACATTGCATCTAATGATATCCTATATTGCATTGTAACATTACATCTAATGATATCCTATGTTGCATTGCAAAATTACATCTAATGATATCCTATATTGCATTGTAACATTACATCTAATTATATCCTATATTGCATTGCAACATTGCATCTAATGATATCCTATATTGCATTGTAAAATTGCATCTAATGATATCCTATATTGCATTGTAACATTACATCTTATGATATCCTAAATTGCATTGTAACATTACATCTAATGATATCCTATATTGCATTGTAACATTACAGCTCATGATATCCTATATTGCATTTTAACATTACATCTAATGATATCCTATATTGCATTGCAAAATTACATCTAATCATATCTTGTATTGCATTGTAACATTACATCTAATGATGTCCTATATTGCATTGTAAGATTACATCTAATGATATCCTATATTACACTGTAACATTACATCAAATGATATCCTATATTGCATTGCAAAATTACATCTAATCATATCCTGTATTTCATTGTAACATTACATCTAATGATATCCTATATTGCATTGTAACATTGCATCTAATGATATGCTATATTGCATTGTAACATTGCATCTAATGATATCCTATATTGCATTGTAACATTACATCTAATTATATCCTATATTGCATTGTAACATTACATCTAATGATATCCTATGTTGCATTGCAAAATTACATCTAATGATATCCTATATTGCATTGTAACATTTCATCTAATAATATCCTATATTGCATTGCAACATTGCATCTAATGATATCCTATATTGCATTGTATAATTGCATCTAATGATATCCTATATTGAATTGTAACATTACATCTCATGATATCCTATATTGCATTGTAACATTACATCTAATGATATCCTATATTACATTGTAACATTGCATCTAATGATATCCTATATTGCACTGTAACATTGCATCTAATGATATCCTATATTGCATTGTAACATTGCATCTAATGATATCCTATATTGCATTGTAACATTACATCTAATGATATCCTATATTGCAGTGTAAGATTACATCTAATGATATCCTATATTGCATTGTAACATTGCATCTAATGATATCCTATATTGCATTGTAAGATTACATCTAATGATATCCTATATTGCATTGTAACATTGCATCTAATGATATCCTATATTGCATTGTAACATTGCATCTAATGATATCCTATATTTCATTGTAACATTACATCTAATGATATCCTATATTGCATTGTAACATTACATCTAATGATATCCTATATTGCATTGTAACATTGCATCTAATGATATCCTATATTGTATTGTAACATTACCTCTAATGATATCCTATATTGCATTGTAATATTACATCTAATGATATCCTTTATTGCATTGTAACATTACATCTAATGATATCCTATATTGCATTGTAACATTACATCTAATGATATCCTATATTGCATTGTAACATTACCTCTAATGATATCCTATATTGCATTGTAATATTACATCTAATGATATCCTTTATTGCATTGTAACATTACATCTAATGATATCCTATATTGCAGTGTAAGATTACATCTAATGATACCCTATATTGCATTGTAACATTGCATCTAATGATATCCTATATTGCATTGTAACATTACATCTAATGATATCCTATATTGCATTGTAACATTACATCTAATGATATCCTATATTGCAGTGTAAGATTACATCTAATGATATCCTATATTGCATTGTAACATTACATCTAATGATATCCTATATTGCATTGTAACATTACATCTAATGATATCCTATATTGCATTGTAACATTACATCTAATGATATCCTATATTGCAGTGTAAGATTACATCTAATGATATCCTATATTGCAGTGTAAGATTACATCTAATGATATCCTATATTGCAGTGTAAGATTACATCTAATGATATCCTATATTGCAGTGTAAGATTACATCTAATGATACCCTATATTGCATTGTAACATTGCATCTAATGATATCCTATATTGCATTGTAACATTGCATCTAATGATATCCTATATTGCATTGTAACATTACATCTAATGATATCCTATATTGCATTGTAACATTGCATCTAATGATATCCTATATTGCATTGTAACATTGCATCTAATGATATCCTATATTTCATTGTAACATTACATCTAATGATATCCTATATTGCATTGTAACATTACATCTAATGATATCCTATATTGCATTGTAACATTGCATCTAATGATATCCTATATTGTATTGTAACATTACCTCTAATGATATCCTATATTGCATTGTAATATTACATCTAATGATATCCTTTATTGCATTGTAACATTACATCTAATGATATCCTATATTGCATTGTAACATTACATCTAATGATATCCTATATTGCATTGTAACATTACCTCTAATGATATCCTATATTGCATTGTAATATTACATCTAATGATATCCTTTATTGCATTGTAACATTACATCTAATGATATCCTTTATTGCATTGTAACATTACATCTAATGATATCCTATATTGCATTGTAATATTACATCTAATGATATCCTTTATTGCATTGTAACATTACATCTAATGATATCCTATATTGCATTGTAACATTACATCTAATGATATCCTATATTGCATTGTAACATTACATCTAATGATATCCTATATTGCAGTGTAAGATTACATTTAATGATATCCTATATTGCATTGTAACATTACATCTAATGATATCCTATATTGCATTGTAACATTACATCTAATGATATCCTATATTGCCTTATAACTTTACATCTAATGATATCCCATATTGCATAACAACATTGCATCTAATGATATCCTATATTGTATTGTAACATTACATTTAATAATATCCTATATTGCAATGTTATATTACATCTAATGATATCCTATATTGCATTGTAACATTACATCTAATGATATCCTTTTTTGCATTGCAACATTACATCTAATGATATCCTATATTGCATTGCAACATTACACCTACTGATATCCTTTATTGCATTGTAACATTACATCTAATGATATCCTATATTGCATTGTAACATTACATCTAATGATATCCTACATTGCATTGTAACATTACATCTAATGATATCCTATATTGCATTGTAACATTACATCTAATGATATCCTATACTGCATTGTAACATTACATCTAATGTTATCCTATGTTGCATTGTAGCATCGCATCTAAAGATATCCTATGTTGCATTGTAACATTGCATCTAATGATATCCTATATTGCATTGTAACATTACGTCTAATGATATCCTATATTGCAGTGTAAGATTACATCTAATGATATCCTATATTGCATTGTAACATTGCATCTAATGATATCCTATTTTGCATTGTAACGTTACATCTAATGATATCCTATATTGCAGTGTAAGATTACATCTAATGATATCCTATATTGCATTGTAACATTGCATCTAATGATATCCTATATTGCATTGTAACATTACATCTAATGATATCCTATATTGCATTGTAACATTACATATAATGATATCCTATATAGCATTGTAACATTGCATCTAATGATATCCTATATTGCATTGCATCATTACATCTAATGATATCCTATATTGCATTGTAACATTACATATAATGATATCCTATATTGCATTGTAACATTGCATCTAATGATGTCCAATATTGCATTGTAACATTGCATCTAATGATATCCTATATTGCATTGTAACATTAAATCTAATGATATCCTATATTGCCTTGTAACATTACATGTAATGATATCCCATATTGCATAGCAACACTTCATCTAATGATATCCTATATTGTATTGTAACATTACCTCTAATGATATCCTATATTGCATTGTAATATTACATCTAATGATATCCTTTATTGCATTGTAACATTACATCTAATGATATCCTATATTGCATTGTAACATTACATCTAATGATATCCTATATTGTATTGTAACATTACATCTAATGATATACTATATTGCATTGTAACATTACATCTAATGATATCCTATATTGCATTGTAACATTACATCTAATGATATCCTATATTGCCTTATAGCATTACATCTAATGATATCCCATATTGCATAGCAACATTGCATCTAATGATATCCTATATTGTATTGTAACATTACATTTAATATTATCCTATATTGCAATGTTATATTACATCTAATGATATCCTATATTGCATTGTAACATTACATCTAATGATATCCTTTATTGCATTGCAACATTACATCTAATGATATCCTATATTGCATTGCAACATTACACCTACTGATATCCTTTATTGCATTGTAACATTACATCTAATGATATCCTATATTGCATTGTAACATTACATCCAATGATATCCTACATTGCATTGTAACATTACATCTAATGATATCCTATATTGCATTGTAACATTACATCTAATGATATCCTATACTGCATTGTAACATTACATCTAATGTTATCCTATGTTGCATTGTAACATTGCATCTAATGATATCCTATTTTGCATTATAACATTGCATCTAATGATATCCTATGTTGCATTGTAACATTGCATCTAATGATATCCTATATTGCATTGTAACATTACGTCTAATGATATCCTATACTGCATTGCAACAATGCATCTAATGATATCCTACATTGCATTGCAACAATGCATCTAATGATATCCTATGTTGCATTGTAACATTACATCTAATGATATTCTATATTGCATTGTAACATTACATCTAATGATATCCTACATTGCATTGTAACATTACATCTAACGACAAGGGAGTGACGGCTGGAGACCACGTAGAGCCACAGTGGTGGCGTATGAACAGGACTGTTACAGCTGAAGCCGTCGCAAGTAATACTCTTATGTTATGGACACTTACCTGGACATTCTGTTAGTATTACCTTGCGGAAGGCTGTAATTAGAGCCAAGTGGGCCGGTCTGCCACTTGGGCTCGTGGAAATTGCGTATGTGAACTATGGTTTATGAAATGTAATAAACTGTGGACTGTGAAACTCGGCAAAGTAGTGGCTGGTGTGCATTGATTGACGCGCTGCAGCGAGTATCCCCCAGGATAATAAGTAGCGCTGCCTTACATGTGGTTTGAGAGTGCGGGCAGCTGCAGTCTGGTTGCTAGGGGCAGCTGCAGTCTGGTTGCTAGGGGCAGCTGCTGTCTGGTTGCTGGGAGCAACTGTACAGGTCGACGAGTGTGGTAAAGCATCTGGCTGCAACTCGGCGGGGTTGTGAAGGTTGTCGTCGAACTCAAACCTGGTTTGCTGTGGCTCGGCGGGGCTCACGAAGTTCAAAGCATCTTGCTGCAACTCGGCAGGGTTGCGAAGATTGACATCGCACTCAAATCCTGTTTTGCGGTGGCTCTGTGGGGCCACGAAAATTTTTTCGGGGAGAGCGGTGAAGTTCAAGTGTGAACAGTGTACCGTGATGGCTGTGAGCAAAGCAGCAGAGGTGTCTGGAGCTATTGAGCGTTTGAAGGGCCGGTTGGGACCGGAGCAGGTATTTGAGAAACTCTTACAGGACATGGTGCGGGAGCCACAGGAGCTGTGGGCACCATATAGAATGGCGGCAGTGGACCATTCTATGAACTCTCCGGGGGCGCCCGTGTTGTCCCAGAGTGCCCGGGGAGGTGGTAAGATATCTTGTGAACTGAGTCCTAAGACTGTCGCTGATGTTTTTTTGTAAAAATTCCCTTACAGGTGTGGTTGTTAAAAAGGGGGCGGAGTCTAAAAAGGGGGCGGATTTTCACAAGAGTGTGGAGTGTAGAAAACTGGAAATTGTTGATGATTGTGGGTGGGTACCTCCTAAAAATGACAACGTGACCGTTGATAACGGGGTAGCTTTAGTGGAAGGGGGTGAAGTCAAAGTGGGAGGTGACCTGGTAGTCCACAACATCATGGGGAGTGACACAGACCCCATAGCTGACGGTGACACTACGGAAGTAGAAGGAGAGGTCAGTCAGGTGGGGATAGATGAGGTGAGAAAGTCAACCTTGCGTCGACGGCGCAAGGGCCATAAAAAGGTTGCTCCGGTAGTCTTGGCTGAAAATGAAAATAAAGGAGATGTAATGCTGTGTGCTGTTGTTACAAGGGTGGATCCTCCTTCAGAGGCAGAAGAGGAGGTGACGGACCTGGAGAACGTGTCCTCAGACCAGCGGAGCCTGGAGTCTGAACGGCAGAGGGTATACCAGGTTGTGAAGAACTTACAGCGAGATCTAAAGGGAAGCAACGAGGAAGTTGTCCAGTGGAAGGAGATGTTCCACGCAATTAAGGAGGACCGCCGCAAAATCAAGGAGGAGGTTTTGCAGTTGAAACTTGAGAAGGAGACGCGGCAGGATGGAGTTTCTGGACGTGATCAGGAACTAGAACGACTGCGCAAACAGTTCAACCAGGAGCTGTGTAAATCTAAAAAGGAGTATGATGAACTCATGAGGGAGCTGCAGCAGTTCCAGGACCAAGTAAAGCCTCTAATGCAGGAGAAGGAGCGGCTAGAGGACTCTCTGTACCAGCGAGACCAGGAGCTATCCACCCTGAAAGAGGCTATAAAAGTTGAAGTGTCTGCTCATGACCAGGAGGCAGAAAAGAGGTATGGAAAGTTCAGTGAGGAACTGCAACAGAGTAAGAGAGATTATGAGGATCTCCTCAAGGTGAAGGAAAAACTAGAGGAGGATAAGGTGGGTGCAGAGCAAGTGCGCCAAGTGGTTGAGACCACTCTGCAAGATATCCGTGAGGAGAATGATGATCTCCGGGGAAAGACCCTAGATCTGGAAGCTCACGTGAAGGAGCTACAGATGTCCTGTGATAATCTCCAGAAGGCGGAGACGTACCTTAAGGAAACAGTCAGCAAGATGGAAGCTGAGCGAGAGAAGATGGAGGAGTCCATCAGAAAAGCCACATACCAGGGCCAGAAGTTGACCGCTGGTGATGGGAGGTATGAAGCAGATACCTCCTCGAGTGATGTGGGCTCGGAGGGTTCGGTGGATGTCGGAGCCGAGATCAAGCAGCTCAAAGAATTGCTACAAGCCCAGTGGATGCAAGAGATGCGTGAGAGACTGGCTATGGAGAGCCGAGTGGGCGCATTGGAGACGGAGAGGTCTGAGAGAGCTCTGCTGCTGTAAGAGCAGTTGAAGCAGGAAGAGCTTCAGAGATGGACTGCTGAGAGGCGAGTAACTGAGCTGGAAGGAGAAGTTTTAGAGCTCAAAGGTCGCCTAGCAAAGTGTCACGTGGTGAACGAGGTCTCCTTGGAGAAGGGAAAAGGCAAACAAGTTGCTCTTACTCCCTTAGACCATGAGAAGGTGGACCTGAGGAGAGCTAAGAGTATGGTGTTGGAAGATAAAGGTGAAGTGGAGGTGGTCAAGACGAAAAGTTGTGAAGTTGTAGCTGTGAGTCAGCTCAGGGGAAGCATCCAGGGTGAAGAAGCTGGAAGTCAGTTGTCCCTGAAACCTGTGCTGGTTGATCGTCTGGGAACCACTGGTGAGACCGAAACGTCTCGGTACAAGTGCCTCGTAGATGTACCCGAGGACTTGAGGGAAGAATGCACCCGTGAGTTCGTGCATGAGGAGTTTAAGAAGGCCGTGGGAGCCTGTAAGGTGTACTTGACCTCAGAGGCTAGACAGCTGGTGGTCCTGTCCACGACTGAAGTCACAGTGAAGAGGGTGGCGATCCTGAGTGACATACATTGGCGATGTGTTCGCACGAAGCGGTTTCTCCGGTTGAAGACGGAGCAAGCCGCTAGACAACTGGAGCTGATGAGAAAGGCTCACAGTCTGCGAGAAGAGGTCATCCGGGTGCCTTGTGTTCTGGTGAGAGAGCTCATTGGGAGAAATGGCCGAGCCATGCAGATGATGGTGAAAAAGTCTGGTGTGGTAAAAGTAAGCAGTCCACGTGATCGTCGGGACTGGATGCCGGATGAAGACGGCATGGTGTCGTTCTACGCTGTAGGAAGGGAAGAAAGTCTTGCAGATATGAGCATGCTGGTGGAGTACTAAGTGACCTACCTGCGAGAGGTGGAAAAGTTGAATCTTGCTAGACTGCGAGTGGATAGACAGCATCATCTGAGCAGCAGAAGATGGCAGCCGCCTAGAAAGTGTGAGACCAGACAGAGAAAGGGCTCCCTAAATATCAGAACAGCTGAGGGTAGGGACCTTTCAAGATGTCCTGGGAGTGGGTTTGGAGGTAGTGATACCTCCAGTGACTCAGGGTTGAGTGGCCCATACAATCGACCCAATAGAGGACGGAACCATGTGGAGTCACACTGTTGTATTGACCGCTGGGAGCGGGGGAGACCTGACAAGGTTACGACTGACCGCTGGGAGCGGGGGAGCCGCTGGGAGCAGGGGAAGTCTGACAAGTTTGCGACCCGGAAAAGTGACTTGACGGAGTCGATGACATTGACAGATGGTAGGTCCCTAAGGAGTGGGCTAATGTCAATGACGAATGTTCCAGGGGCTGGACAACGCAAGGGTCAAGTGCATGGTCTCAGTGTGAACTGTGGGATATAGACTGTTTGTGTATATTATGTGTTCAACCCCACAAGTTTGAACAGAGGACGGGAATATGTGATGTAGCAGACATCCCTTTAATGGTTCAGTGTGTTTTGAATGACCATGTACCTTCCCCTTTAACTGATTGGTCACATGACCGTGACATCACACAGGTCCTTATGCACACAGTTAAGGTCCTATCTGTGGGTGTGTGTGTGCTGCAGTATATATAAACCCTGTGTGATTTGTGACAGGTGTGTTCTGGTGTGTAGGAGTTCCTGGTTGTTGGGAGCTCCTGTGTGGGCACCGTGTGTCAGGCACAAGGCTGTTCCCTGTGTGTGTGTGGGGGAACCCCGCTCATATGAGGCCTGGTGAGGCCTGGTGGACTCCGGTGGAGGTGAAGCCTGGATCCCTCTGTGAGAGTGTGGGGGATGCCAGTAAGCCTCGGAGTGCCACACAAGCGTCCTGGAAGGTGAAGCCTGGGTATGAGATGTGTAATACGCCAGTAAACCTTAAAGGGAGTGACGGCTGGAGACCACGTGTGGGAAGCCGTAGAGCCACAGTGGTGGCGTATGAACAGGACTGTTAGAGCTGAAGCCGGCGCAGGTAATACTCTTATGTTATGGACACTTACCTGGACATTGTGTTAGTATTACCTTGCGGAAGGCTGTAATTAGAGCCAAGTGGGCCGGTCTGCCACTTGGGCTCGTGGAAATTGCGTATGTGAACTATGGTTTATGAAGTGTAATAAACTGTGGACTGTGAAACACGGCAAAGTAGTGGCTGGTGTGCATTGATTGACGCGCTGCAGCGAGTATCCCCCAGGATAATAAGTAGCGCTGCCTTACACTATGTTGCATTGTAACATTGCATGTAATGATTTCCTATATTGCATTGTAACATTACGTCTAATGATATCCTATAATGCATTGCAACAATGCATCTAATGATATCCTACATTGCATTGCAACATTACATCTAATGATATCCTATATTGCATTGTAACATTACATCTAATGATATCCTATATTGCATTGCAACATTAAATCTAATTATATCCTATATTGCATTGCAACATTACATCTAATGATATCCTATACTGCATTGTAACATTACATCTAATGATATCCTATATTGCATTGTAACATTATATCTAATGATATCCTATATTGCATTGTAACATTACATCTAATGATATCCTATATTGCCTTATAACATTACATCTAATGATATCCCATATTGCATAGCAACATTGCATCTAATGATATCCTATATTGCATTGTAACATTACATCTAATGATATCCTATATTGCCTTATAACATTACATCTAATGATATCCCATATTGCATAGCAACATTGCATCTAATGATATCCTATATAGCATTGTAACATTACATCTAATGATATCCTATATTGCATTGTAACAATACATCTAATGATATCCTATATTGCATTGTAACATTACATCTAATGATATCCTATTTTGCATTGTAACATTGCATCTAATGATATACTATATTCGATTGCAACATTACATCTAATGATATCCTATATTGCATTGTAAGATTACATCTAATGATATCCTATATTGCATTGTAAGATTACATCTAATGATATCCTATATTGCATTGTAACATTACATCTAATTATATCCTATATTGCATTGTAACATTGCATCTAATGATACCCTATATTGCATTGTAACATTACATCTAATGATATCCTATATTGCATTGTAACATTACATCTAATGATATCCTATATTGCATTGCAACATTGCATCTAATGATATCCTATATTGCATTGCAACATTGCATCTAATGATATACTATATTGCATTGTAACATTACATCTAATGATATCATATGTTGCATTGTAACATTACATCTAATGATATCCTATATTGCATTGTAACATTACATCTAATGATATCCTATATTGCATTGTAACATTACATCTTATGATATCCTATTCTGCATTGCAAAATTACATCTAATGATATCCTATATTGCATTGTAACATTACATCTAATGATATCCTATATTGCATTGTAACATTGCATCTAATGATATCCTATATTGCATTGAAACATTACATCTAATTATATTCTATATTGCATTGTAACATTACATCTAATGATATCCTATATTGCATTGAAACATTACATCTAAAGATATCCTATATTGCATAGTAATATTACATATAATGATATCCTACATTGCATTGTAACATTACATCTAACGACAAGGGAGTGACGGCTGGAGACCACGTAGAGCCACAGTGGTGGCGTATGAACAGGACTGTTACAGCTGAAGCCGTCGCAAGTAATACTCTTATGTTATGGACACTTACCTGGACATTCTGTTAGTATTACCTTGCGGAAGGCTGTAATTAGAGCCAAGTGGGCCGGTCTGCCACTTGGGCTCGTGGAAATTGCGTATGTGAACTATGGTTTATGAAATGTAATAAACTGTGGACTGTGAAACTCGGCAAAGTAGTGGCTGGTGTGCATTGATTGACGCGCTGCAGCGAGTATCCCCCAGGATAATAAGTAGCGCTGCCTTACATGTGGTTTGAGAGTGCGGGCAGCTGCAGTCTGGTTGCTAGGGGCAGCTGCAGTCTGGTTGCTAGGGGCAGCTGCTGTCTGGTTGCTGGGAGCAACTGTACAGGTCGACGAGTGTGGTAAAGCATCTGGCTGCAACTCGGCGGGGTTGTGAAGGTTGTCGTCGAACTCAAACCTGGTTTGCTGTGGCTCGGCGGGGCTCACGAAGTTCAAAGCATCTTGCTGCAACTCGGCAGGGTTGCGA
This sequence comes from Phyllobates terribilis, assembly GCF_046119375.1. Classification (NCBI taxonomy): domain Eukaryota; kingdom Metazoa; phylum Chordata; class Amphibia; order Anura; family Dendrobatidae; genus Phyllobates; species Phyllobates terribilis. The sequence goes on along the minus strand of NW_027362763.1, from coordinate 911,705,219 downwards.
AGATTGACATCGCACTCAAATCCTGTTTTGCGGTGGCTCTGTGGGGCCACGAAAATTTTTTCGGGGAGAGCGGTGAAGTTCAAGTGTGAACAGTGTACCGTGATGGCTGTGAGCAAAGCAGCAGAGGTGTCTGGAGCTATTGAGCGTTTGAAGGGCCGGTTGGGACCGGAGCAGGTATTTGAGAAACTCTTACAGGACATGGTGCGGGAGCCACAGGAGCTGTGGGCACCATATAGAATGGCGGCAGTGGACCATTCTATGAACTCTCCGGGGGCGCCCGTGTTGTCCCAGAGTGCCCGGGGAGGTGGTAAGATATCTTGTGAACTGAGTCCTAAGACTGTCGCTGATGTTTTTTTGTAAAAATTCCCTTACAGGTGTGGTTGTTAAAAAGGGGGCGGAGTCTAAAAAGGGGGCGGATTTTCACAAGAGTGTGGAGTGTAGAAAACTGGAAATTGTTGATGATTGTGGGTGGGTACCTCCTAAAAATGACAACGTGACCGTTGATAACGGGGTAGCTTTAGTGGAAGGGGGTGAAGTCAAAGTGGGAGGTGACCTGGTAGTCCACAACATCATGGGGAGTGACACAGACCCCATAGCTGACGGTGACACTACGGAAGTAGAAGGAGAGGTCAGTCAGGTGGGGATAGATGAGGTGAGAAAGTCAACCTTGCGTCGACGGCGCAAGGGCCATAAAAAGGTTGCTCCGGTAGTCTTGGCTGAAAATGAAAATAAAGGAGATGTAATGCTGTGTGCTGTTGTTACAAGGGTGGATCCTCCTTCAGAGGCAGAAGAGGAGGTGACGGACCTGGAGAACGTGTCCTCAGACCAGCGGAGCCTGGAGTCTGAACGGCAGAGGGTATACCAGGTTGTGAAGAACTTACAGCGAGATCTAAAGGGAAGCAACGAGGAAGTTGTCCAGTGGAAGGAGATGTTCCACGCAATTAAGGAGGACCGCCGCAAAATCAAGGAGGAGGTTTTGCAGTTGAAACTTGAGAAGGAGACGCGGCAGGATGGAGTTTCTGGACGTGATCAGGAACTAGAACGACTGCGCAAACAGTTCAACCAGGAGCTGTGTAAATCTAAAAAGGAGTATGATGAACTCATGAGGGAGCTGCAGCAGTTCCAGGACCAAGTAAAGCCTCTAATGCAGGAGAAGGAGCGGCTAGAGGACTCTCTGTACCAGCGAGACCAGGAGCTATCCACCCTGAAAGAGGCTATAAAAGTTGAAGTGTCTGCTCATGACCAGGAGGCAGAAAAGAGGTATGGAAAGTTCAGTGAGGAACTGCAACAGAGTAAGAGAGATTATGAGGATCTCCTCAAGGTGAAGGAAAAACTAGAGGAGGATAAGGTGGGTGCAGAGCAAGTGCGCCAAGTGGTTGAGACCACTCTGCAAGATATCCGTGAGGAGAATGATGATCTCCGGGGAAAGACCCTAGATCTGGAAGCTCACGTGAAGGAGCTACAGATGTCCTGTGATAATCTCCAGAAGGCGGAGACGTACCTTAAGGAAACAGTCAGCAAGATGGAAGCTGAGCGAGAGAAGATGGAGGAGTCCATCAGAAAAGCCACATACCAGGGCCAGAAGTTGACCGCTGGTGATGGGAGGTATGAAGCAGATACCTCCTCGAGTGATGTGGGCTCGGAGGGTTCGGTGGATGTCGGAGCCGAGATCAAGCAGCTCAAAGAATTGCTACAAGCCCAGTGGATGCAAGAGATGCGTGAGAGACTGGCTATGGAGAGCCGAGTGGGCGCATTGGAGACGGAGAGGTCTGAGAGAGCTCTGCTGCTGTAAGAGCAGTTGAAGCAGGAAGAGCTTCAGAGATGGACTGCTGAGAGGCGAGTAACTGAGCTGGAAGGAGAAGTTTTAGAGCTCAAAGGTCGCCTAGCAAAGTGTCACGTGGTGAACGAGGTCTCCTTGGAGAAGGGAAAAGGCAAACAAGTTGCTCTTACTCCCTTAGACCATGAGAAGGTGGACCTGAGGAGAGCTAAGAGTATGGTGTTGGAAGATAAAGGTGAAGTGGAGGTGGTCAAGACGAAAAGTTGTGAAGTTGTAGCTGTGAGTCAGCTCAGGGGAAGCATCCAGGGTGAAGAAGCTGGAAGTCAGTTGTCCCTGAAACCTGTGCTGGTTGATCGTCTGGGAACCACTGGTGAGACCGAAACGTCTCGGTACAAGTGCCTCGTAGATGTACCCGAGGACTTGAGGGAAGAATGCACCCGTGAGTTCGTGCATGAGGAGTTTAAGAAGGCCGTGGGAGCCTGTAAGGTGTACTTGACCTCAGAGGCTAGACAGCTGGTGGTCCTGTCCACGACTGAAGTCACAGTGAAGAGGGTGGCGATCCTGAGTGACATACATTGGCGATGTGTTCGCACGAAGCGGTTTCTCCGGTTGAAGACGGAGCAAGCCGCTAGACAACTGGAGCTGATGAGAAAGGCTCACAGTCTGCGAGAAGAGGTCATCCGGGTGCCTTGTGTTCTGGTGAGAGAGCTCATTGGGAGAAATGGCCGAGCCATGCAGATGATGGTGAAAAAGTCTGGTGTGGTAAAAGTAAGCAGTCCACGTGATCGTCGGGACTGGATGCCGGATGAAGACGGCATGGTGTCGTTCTACGCTGTAGGAAGGGAAGAAAGTCTTGCAGATATGAGCATGCTGGTGGAGTACTAAGTGACCTACCTGCGAGAGGTGGAAAAGTTGAATCTTGCTAGACTGCGAGTGGATAGACAGCATCATCTGAGCAGCAGAAGATGGCAGCCGCCTAGAAAGTGTGAGACCAGACAGAGAAAGGGCTCCCTAAATATCAGAACAGCTGAGGGTAGGGACCTTTCAAGATGTCCTGGGAGTGGGTTTGGAGGTAGTGATACCTCCAGTGACTCAGGGTTGAGTGGCCCATACAATCGACCCAATAGAGGACGGAACCATGTGGAGTCACACTGTTGTATTGACCGCTGGGAGCGGGGGAGACCTGACAAGGTTACGACTGACCGCTGGGAGCGGGGGAGCCGCTGGGAGCAGGGGAAGTCTGACAAGTTTGCGACCCGGAAAAGTGACTTGACGGAGTCGATGACATTGACAGATGGTAGGTCCCTAAGGAGTGGGCTAATGTCAATGACGAATGTTCCAGGGGCTGGACAACGCAAGGGTCAAGTGCATGGTCTCAGTGTGAACTGTGGGATATAGACTGTTTGTGTATATTATGTGTTCAACCCCACAAGTTTGAACAGAGGACGGGAATATGTGATGTAGCAGACATCCCTTTAATGGTTCAGTGTGTTTTGAATGACCATGTACCTTCCCCTTTAACTGATTGGTCACATGACCGTGACATCACACAGGTCCTTATGCACACAGTTAAGGTCCTATCTGTGGGTGTGTGTGTGCTGCAGTATATATAAACCCTGTGTGATTTGTGACAGGTGTGTTCTGGTGTGTAGGAGTTCCTGGTTGTTGGGAGCTCCTGTGTGGGCACCGTGTGTCAGGCACAAGGCTGTTCCCTGTGTGTGTGTGGGGGAACCCCGCTCATATGAGGCCTGGTGAGGCCTGGTGGACTCCGGTGGAGGTGAAGCCTGGATCCCTCTGTGAGAGTGTGGGGGATGCCAGTAAGCCTCGGAGTGCCACACAAGCGTCCTGGAAGGTGAAGCCTGGGTATGAGATGTGTAATACGCCAGTAAACCTTAAAGGGAGTGACGGCTGGAGACCACGTGTGGGAAGCCGTAGAGCCACAGTGGTGGCGTATGAACAGGACTGTTAGAGCTGAAGCCGGCGCAGGTAATACTCTTATGTTATGGACACTTACCTGGACATTGTGTTAGTATTACCTTGCGGAAGGCTGTAATTAGAGCCAAGTGGGCCGGTCTGCCACTTGGGCTCGTGGAAATTGCGTATGTGAACTATGGTTTATGAAGTGTAATAAACTGTGGACTGTGAAACACGGCAAAGTAGTGGCTGGTGTGCATTGATTGACGCGCTGCAGCGAGTATCCCCCAGGATAATAAGTAGCGCTGCCTTACACTATGTTGCATTGTAACATTGCATGTAATGATTTCCTATATTGCATTGTAACATTACGTCTAATGATATCCTATAATGCATTGCAACAATGCATCTAATGATATCCTACATTGCATTGCAACATTACATCTAATGATATCCTATATTGCATTGTAACATTACATCTAATGATATCCTATATTGCATTGCAACATTAAATCTAATTATATCCTATATTGCATTGCAACATTACATCTAATGATATCCTATACTGCATTGTAACATTACATCTAATGATATCCTATATTGCATTGTAACATTATATCTAATGATATCCTATATTGCATTGTAACATTACATCTAATGATATCCTATATTGCCTTATAACATTACATCTAATGATATCCCATATTGCATAGCAACATTGCATCTAATGATATCCTATATTGCATTGTAACATTACATCTAATGATATCCTATATTGCCTTATAACATTACATCTAATGATATCCCATATTGCATAGCAACATTGCATCTAATGATATCCTATATTGCATTGTAACAATACATCTAATGATATCCTATATTGCATTGTAACATTACATCTAATGATATCCTATTTTGCATTGTAACATTGCATCTAATGATATACTATATTCGATTGCAACATTACATCTAATGATATCCTATATTGCATTGTAAGATTACATCTAATGATATCCTATATTGCATTGTAAGATTACATCTAATGATATCCTATATTGCATTGTAACATTACATCTAATGATATCCTATATAGCATTGTAACATTACATCTAATTATATCCTATATTGCATTGTAACATTGCATCTAATGATACCCTATATTGCATTGTAACATTACATCTAATGATATCCTATATTGCATTGTAACATTACATCTAATGATATCCTATATTGCATTGCAACATTGCATCTAATGATATCCTATATTGCATTGCAACATTGCATCTAATGATATACTATATTGCATTGTAACATTACATCTAATGATATCATATGTTGCATTGTAACATTACATCTAATGATATCCTATATTGCATTGTAACATTACATCTAATGATATCCTATATTGCATTGTAACATTACATCTTATGATATCCTATTCTGCATTGCAAAATTACATCTAATGATATCCTATATTGCATTGTAACATTACATCTAATGATATCCTATATTGCATTGTAACATTGCATCTAATGATATCCTATATTGCATTGAAACATTACATCTAATTATATTCTATATTGCATTGTAACATTACATCTAATGATATCCTATATTGCATTGAAACATTACATCTAAAGATATCCTATATTGCATAGTAATATTACATATAATGATATCCTATATTGCATTGTAACATTACATCTAATTATATTCTATATTGCATTGTAACATTACATCTAATGATATCTTATATTGCTTTACAACATTGCATGTAATGATATCTTATATTGCATTGCAACATTGCATCTAATGATATCCTATATTGCATTGTAACTTTGCATCTTATGATATCCTATATTGCATTGTAACTTTGCATCTTATGATACCCTATATTGCATTGTAACATTACATCTAATGATATCCTATATTGCACTGTAACATAACATCTAATGATATCCTATATTGCATTGTAACATTACATCTAATGATATCCTATATTGCATTGTAACATTACATCTAATGATATACTATATTGCATTGCAACATTACATCTAATGATATTCTATATTGCATTGTAAGATTACATCTAATGATATCCTATATTGCAATGTAACATAACATCTAATGATATCCTATATTGCATTGTAACATTACAACTAATGATATACTATATTGCATTGCAACATTACATCTAATGATATTCTATATTGCATTGTAAGATTACATCTAATGATATCCTATATTGCATTGTAACATTGCATCTAATGATATCCTATATTGCATTGTAACATTACATCTAATGATATCCTATATTGCATTGTAACATTACATCTAATGATATCCCATATTGCATAGCAACATTGCATCTAATGATATCCTATATTGTATTGTAACATTACATCTAATATTATCCTATATTGCATTGTAATATTACATCTAATGATATCCTATATTGCATTGTAACATTACAACTAATGATATACTATATTGCATTGCAACATTACATCTAATGATATTCTATATTGCATTGTAATATTACATCTAATGATATCCTATATTGCATTGCAACATTACATCTACTGATATCCTATATTGCATTGTAACATTACATCTAATGATATCCTATATTTCATTGTAATATTACCTCTAATGATATCCTATTTTGCATTGTAACATTACATCCAATGATATCCTATGGTGTCGCACTGTGACCTCCGACTTCCTACAACTGTGACACAAAAAATTTTTCAAAATATGTTTGATTTTCTATCACTGGTCTGAAGTCGCAAACAAATTAGTTGTCATACAATTCATTGTTATGACTTGAATTCAACATATGTGCAATTTGACCATTTTTTAATCACAAGATCACAACTTTAAAATAATTGTGCAACAACCAATCACAGCTAAGTCATACAGATATTTTTTGTCATACGACTTATCCGAGATCTGCAGTTGCACGGCACATTGTTGTGGAGTTCCAGTCTTACTCTTTTGCTTTTCGTTACATGGGTAGAATTTACTAGACTAGATAATTGCTATATTTCAAAAATTCCCAATGGTATATGAACTGCTCATATGACAAAAATATTACTTTTGTTAAAAAAATGGCTTTCCTAAAATAAGTCTGACTTTTAAAAAACTGACTTTAATACATGAATAATCATTTAGTAGTGTTTTGAAGCTTGTGCTGTAATATCAGCTTGTCAAACATACTTTCTTGTGATTAATGCTTTTTAAGTCCATTCTAATGTAAATAAAATTGTATTTTATACCAATTGTACTTTCATGCATTTAAATCACTACTTTGTGCTGTAACATAAAGATTAGTGTTGAGCGAACATGCTCGACACTGCTCGGTACTCGCCCGAGCATCACGCTACTCGGGATGTTCGGTGAGCACCGAGCATTTCCGGGTTACTCGGGCGGGAGCTCCGGTCTCCGCCCTGCATGTTTGGCGCTCTTTACACAGCCAATGAACATGCAGGGATTGCCAGCCAGTCACTGTAATACCGCAGCCATGTTGTTTGTGGGCATTACAGTGATTGGCTGGCCGCACAGCGTCACCTCGAGTATTTAAAACCGGGCGCCGCCATCTTGGACACAGTCGCTCCGGATCAGACAGTGTAGGGACAGCGCTGCTGATTTAGGGAGAGATATATCCTGCAAAATAGTTAGTGTAGGGTCTGTAAAGGCTGCCAGATCAAACAAACAGTCCTTCTCAGGACTAATATCCATCCCAGGTATATCAGGCAGGCAGGCAGGCAGGCTGTATAGGAGACGCAGTGGTTATACCAGCAAACGCTGCATTACAGTCCTGTGTGCTGCTCCTGTTGCTGAAATTGCTGGACTTAGCTCCAGGTCCCGGGGGGCCAGGAAAAATCCTTTTTTTTTTATCTAAATCCTCTTTTTTTTTTCCTCCTTCACAATGTACAAATACCCATCTTATTAACCTTTTGGTGTCCCCCCCCCCCAAAAAAAAAGTGTGCCTCTGATTTTTCAGACACAAATATATCTGTTGAAAATAGTCTGGTGTAGGCCAGAGAAATAGAAGTGTGGTTTTGCTGTTCTATGGGCCATTTGTATCTAAAAAAAACAGTTTGAGTGTGTCGCTTACTGTTCAGCCGCAAATATTTAAAAAAGTGTGGTATACCCCAGTAAACAATAACTGTGGTTTTGCCATCCCACGGTAAAAAATCTCTATTATTCAGCTTTTGGTAGTTTTTTCCGTAAAGAAAAACAGTAGTGTCTCCTGACTGTTGTGACACAAAAATATATCTGTTGAAAATAGTCTTGTGTAGGCCCGACATCCCAGTGTGGTTTCGCAGTTCCACGGGTCAAATCGCTGTACTATCCAGTTTTGGGCCTTTGGTATCTAAAAAAAAGCAGTTTGAGTGTGTCGCTCACTGTTCAGCCGCAAATATCTCTATTTAAAAAGGTGTGGTATACCCCAGTAAACAATAACTGTGGTTTTCCTCTTCCACGGTTCTAATCTACTCTTTATTACCCTTTTTCCATTGATAGTGCAAGTGTAAGCTATTTTACTTCATTTACAATGGGCAAGGCGCGTGGCAAGGGACGTGGAAGTGGACGTTCTGGTGATGGTTCGTGCAGAGGACGGGGCCGTGGCCAAGGTGAAAATGTGCCACAACCAACAGCCACATCTTCTTGCTCCCACTTCTTGACCGAATTACTAGGGAAACACAGAACAACACTAGTATTGAGAACTGATCAGTGTGAACAGGTTATTAATTGGATAGCAGACAATACTTCCAGTTACCTGGGCACCACCACCTCCGGTCTGTCTTCCACACGGTCAACTCTTAGTAGCCGTGAGTCTCGACCGCATACTCCTCCTCACCCTGATGCTCCTTCCTCCCCCCATGCCGAGTGTCGTCAGACAGCAAGTGATCCCACACTTGGACACTCTGAAGAGCTGTTCACTGGTCCATTTCTATATTTGGGCCCCTCGCCTGATACGCTTGAAGTGGTGGAAGAAGAGATCCCATGTTGCGATGCCCAAATATTTGAACAGCCACGGCCACAGAAAGTCGACGTTGGCAATCTGTCACAAGAGGTGGACGATGACGAGACACAATTGCCAGGAAGTGAGGAGGAGGATCGTGGTGCGCAATTGGAAGAGGAGGAGGTGGTGGATGATCTAGTAACTGACCTAACGTGGAAGGAGGACATGCAGAGTGAGGCCAGCAGCACACAGGGGGAGGGAGGCAGAGTACCCCAACAGGCAGGAAAAAGCAGTGTGGTGGCCGCAGACAGAAGGCAGGCAACCGTTCCCCGTAACACCAACACGAGGGACGTTGCCAGTACAAGCGGTAGGTCTTCCACAGTCTGGAATTCTTTTAAAGACTCTGCTGATAACCCCAAAAAGGCCATATGTTCCACCTGCCATGCCAGCATCAGCAGGGGTGACAAAACTACCAGTCTGACCACCACCAGCATGATCAGGCTCATGGCAGCAAAGCACCCGACTTTGTGGGGCGAAACCCAGGGTCCACGACCAGTGTCAGCGGGTGTCACCACTGCTTCTTCCACTGTTGTGCGTGCAATAGAACCCCCTGTTGTGTGTGCAAGGCAATCCCCTGTCCATACTGCATGTAAAGATGCCCCCTCCTCTCAGTCTTCACTTGTTATGGCAGTTTCTCAAGAAACAGCATCAACGTCCACGTCCCACCGCAGCGTTCAATTGTCCATATCCCAGACCTTTGAACGAAAGTGGAAATTCGCAGCTAACGCCCCACAGGCCACAGTCCTGAATTCGCACATTTCACGACTGCTTGCATTGGAAATGCTGCCTTTTAGGCTGCTGGAGACGGAATCCTTCCGCAATCTTATGGCGGTGGCCGTCCCTCGGTACTCGGTCCCCAACCGACACTGTTTTGCCCGGTGTGCCATCCCCGCACTACACAAGCACGTGTCCCAAAGCATCTGCCGTGCCTTCAACAACGCAGTTACTGGGAGAGTCCACCTGACAACGGACACGTGGACAAGTGCTTGTGGCCAGGGACGGTACATCTCTCTGACGGCACAATGGGTAAACATAGTGGAAGCCGGGACCAGTCGGACCTTGGGACGGAACACATCCTCCCCACACCGAGGATTGCGGGCCCTATGTCAGTCAGAGTTGCCCCCACAGTGTACAGCTCCTGCGCATCCTCCTCCTCCTCCTCCTCATGTTCAGCCTCCATCTCAGATATCACCACATCAGTTACAAGCTGGAAGCATTGCAGTACTGCCTCCGCCAAGCGGCAACAGGTTGTGCTGAAACTCATAAGCTTAGGTGATAAACCTCACACTGCTTGTGAGTTGTGGACAGCTGTGAAAGAGCAGGCAGATCTGTGGCTGAGACCGCTGAACCTACATCCCGGCATGGTTGTGTGTGACAGTGGCCGTAACCTGGTGGCGGCTCTGAGGCGAGGTGAGATCACACACGTACCATGCCTGGCTCATGTGCTTAGCCTCGTGGTTCAGCGGTTTCTTAAATCGTACCCCGAGTTGCCAGATCTGCTCGTGAAAGTACGCCGCCTGTCAGCTCATTTTCGCAAGTCGGCTACAGCTTCCGCCGCCCTTGCTGTGTTGCAGTAGCGTTTGCAACTTCCGGCACACCGACTGATGTGTGATGTCCCCACACGTTGGAACTCTACCCTCCACATGTTGCAAAGGATTTGTGAGCAGAAGAGAGCAGTTGTGGAGTACCAGCTGCAACAAGGCCGTTGATATTCAGGTCAGACTCCACACATAAGACCTCAGGAGTGGACCTGGATGTCTGATATATGTACCATCCTGACAAACTTTGAGGAGGCCACCAAGATGGTGAGTGGCGATAACGCCATCATTAGTGTCAGCATCCCACTTGTCTGTCTTTTGCAATGCTCTCTGCAGAGAATTAAAGAGGAGGCATTGCAGCCAGAGTATGATGAGATGGATCAAGAAGCCGTAGCGGGCGAATACACACAGCCCAGCCTCATCTCATCCCAACGTGCATTGGGGGACAATGAGGGAGAGGAGGAGGAGGAGGAGGAGGAGGAGGAGGAAGAACAGGAGCTGCTATCATGCGTTTTAGACGGTAGCACCTGTACAAGTGTCATACCGTCGGTTCAGCGTGGGTGGCCTGAGGACAGGGGGGAGGATGAAGAGGAGGAGGAGGAGGAGGAGAGCATGGTCAGTCGTCATCTTGGTCAGGACACGGAAATCTTGCCCGTTACCAGTCTGGCACACATGGCTGACTTTATGTTACGCTGCCTTAACCGTGACCCTCGCATTGTCAAAATGTTGGGTGACAGTCATTACTGGTTGGTGACACTTGTAGACCCCCGCTACAAGGAGAACTTTCACTCTTTTATTCCTGAGGTGGAGAGGTCTACAAAAATGGGGCAATACCAGAAGGCCCTTGCTGCAGAACTCTTAAAAAAATTCCCATCTGAACACGCTAGCGGCAGAGGTCACAGTTCGTTGCCCAACCAAGGCGTACAGGCGAGAGAGATGCAACTCCAATCCAGCAGAGGCAGGGGAACACTGTCAACGTTCTGGGACAGTTTTCTGACACCCGCCCAGCTTACAGGCCCTGAGGCGCGGGGTACTCTCACAAGGAGTGGAAAGTTTCAAAAGATTGTGAGGGAGTACCTTGCCGATCGTACCAGCGTCCTCCGTGATTCCTCTGTGCCTTTTAATTATTGGGTATCCAAGCTGGACACTTGGAATGGACTCGCTCTGTACGCCTTGGAGGTCCTGGCCTGCCCTGCCGCTAGCGTGTTATCGGAGCGTGATTTTAGTGCCGCTGGGGGAATTATAACTGATAAGCGCACTCGCCTGTCAACTGACAATGCTGACAAGCTGACCCTTATCAAAATGAACAAGGGCTGGATTGGGCTAGACTTCTCATCACCACCAAATGACAGCAGAGTAACATAAAGTCAAATCCACTGTGTTATTTCGGGAGGTGTATTCACATGCACCGCTTCACACCCACACATGGGTATACGCTTCCTCGTTTCGGCTGTTTAATCTTCTTCTCCTTATCCTCAGCCTCCACCACCACTATACCACCAGGGTACCAGCATTGCAAGTTCCTCCGTCCTAATTTTTGGCAGCTTTTGCTGGGAAAGTATAAGCAAATACTATGGGAGACCCACTCCCCAATAATGGAACTTATGTTTGTAATATGCTGTACTGCATGGCTCTTGTAAGGGGCATTGCAAGTTGCTCCGTCCTAATTTTTGGCAGCTTTTGCTTGCAAGGCATAATCAAATACAATGGGACACCCACTCCCCAATAATGGGACTTATGTTTGTAATATGCTGTACTGCATGTGACGTGCCCCCTGGGCCGTGTGTACACGTGTGTGGGATACCCGGTGCCGGGTCTCTGGGGTCTGTAGTCTCCGTGGCGGTGACCCGGTCCCGTGGCTCAGGCTGGTCAAATCAGTGGCAGTCTTTCTTAGGTTTTGAGGTTAATTGTCCGACTGCGCCACCCGTGGATTGCGGTCAGGGAGTACCACCGCTGCGAGGCAGACCGCTGAGGCTGGTGTTGTGTGCGCAGCATAGAATGGGATAACTCCCCTCGGGAGAAGTATAGCCTCAGGGCAGTGAGTGTGGATGATGGGGGTGATGGTGCACGAGCACAGCAGGAACGACTCAGAGCCTTTGCAGTGCAGTTCAGGGTCTTTACTGATGATTATAAGGTAGACCCTCCCGGGAGTACTGGCTAGCATAAGAGGCCTGGTCAGTCTCTGAGCAAGCAGGAGTTCCCCTGGCCAGGTGGACTTGTAGGCCTCCCCGTCTGTCTGCACTCTTCCTGGCTACCTTGCTGTAAGCGGGTAGAAGTAGCCCACATCCCTGAGTGTACCGTGTAGTGCTCACCCGTATGGCTGGTGACTTGGGGCCTTCTGTTATCCTCCGCTCCACGACGGCGGTGCTGGTCCCTTGCTTGTGACTGAGCCTCCGGGCTTCTATGGCCAGAGGACCTGAAATCCCCTGCCGGCTGGTTTCTGCTGCTGGATATATAAGTCCTCACAGCTTCGGACTCCTGTGTCCGGTTCCTATTGTCTTCTGCCAGGGCGAGCTCTGCTCAGCTTCCAGCCCCTGGTCTTTAGCTCCTATCTCCTACAGAGCTCCTTGCTGTTACTTTCCCTTGCTCTCACTCTGACTCTGACTGTTCTCTGACTCACTCAACCCCGCCCCAGATCCAGTTTATAAGGGCAGAATTCTCCCCTCCCAGGACTGGGGCAGGAGGATGTTGCATGTTTAAGGGATCCTGACCAGGAAACCTCCCACTTGCTCTCCGACATAATATCTCTATTACTGTGGTGACCAGACCCCTGGGGTGCCACACATGGCTCTTGTAAGGGGCATTGCAGTTCCTCATAATTTTTGGAAAGCCTTCCATTCACTGCTTAGGCCAACAGTGCACGGGAGACCCAGTTGCTATAAATGGAAAAAAAGGTTTAGTTAATGCCCTCTGACCTTTATGTCATTTCCAAGGGGCATTTGAGTGGCTCGAAATTTTTGGTAGGCATTGCACTCACTGTATGCCCTATAACTGTGTAGCCGAACCGCTCCTTTTGTTACAGAAACATATCCTACAAGACATATCTGGTTGACTGGCCTGATATTGATGTGAATGGTCCCTGTTCCTCCTGCTCTTTCTCCTTTGCCACCACCTCATCCATCATTTATCACCTGAAGCTTTGTTTTAACGGGAGTCATAGAACTGGGATAGTAGCAGGAAAAGATCCAGCAATCCTCGGAGGAGGTAGGATATGCGCCAAAACGCGGACCACCTCAGGCCTTTGCCGCTACTACATACATGCGCTTGTGACGCGCCCCCTGGGCCATATTCTTTAGAGGAATACCCGGAGCCGGATCAGATGGGGGTTGTAGTCTTCCGAGTGGCTGTGACCCGGTCCGTGCCCAGGGTGTCAAGCTCAGAGTATGTGGCAGTCCTACAGATGTTATAAAGTTCTTAATGTCGACTACGCCACCCGTTGTATTGCGGTCACTATGGCCGCCGCTGCAGCAGGGTCCGCTGAGGCTGATGGTGTTGGTGCAGCTTTTGGTAGTATAACCCCCAACGGGTGGGGTATAGCCTCAGGGGGTCAGGTGCAGAGGATGGGGGTTGTGGTGGTGCAGCATAGATGTTAAGTGAAGACAGAGTCGGGTTGTGCAGTTTAAGGTATTTACTCACTGCTGATGTTCCGGTCACTTCAGCTTCAAGTGACCACCCGAGCCGTGCTGCGTCCACCAGGTCCTGGATTCAGCAAACCCCCAAACAAGTCCGGAGCGTGACCCTGAGCTCTCCTTCTGTCCTTTCCTCTGGCCGTCCCCACTAGTGATCCACCTAGGTCCAGCTCCCTCGGGCCTTCTGTTGGGAGACCCTTGGCCTTGGGTTCCCTGACCCTCCACGTGGTATGCCTTCGGGGTGGATGTGGTGGGTGGCCGTGGCAGACGCTGCCCACGGCCTCCGGTCCCTGGCTAGGGTGTGCTTTTGCCCCCACCAGTTTGGGATCCGGTACCCTATTGCCGACTCTTCACCCGGGGATTGAATTTGGGTTCTCAGAGTCCTCTCTTTGTCTCCTCTGGGTCTTTCCTTCTCTGCTCCACTCTCTCTCTCTCTCTGCAGGCTTCTCTGCTCCTCTTCTTCTTGCTCTGACAGACTGACCCTGTTCTCTGATGGTGCCCACCTTATATACACCCTCTATGTGTGAGCTCAGGCGACCAGCACCCAATGAGCTCCTATCTTTACCCAGGCTGCTCCCCCTATCTGCCCCTACACTACTTGGGATGTACCACCCCCCTCCCACTCCAGCCAGGAACAGACTCGGTCGTACCTGCACATTTCTAAGTGGGAGTACCGTCGGCCTGCTCCTCGGAAATGGAATGTGTGTAGTGCATGCAGCCTACCGAGCTCAGGTCCACACTCCATCCTTACCCGGGAGTGGAATATCACACCTCTGGGTTGAGGTGCAATACCCCTGTAGCAGCCGAATCCTCAGGGTGCTACATTCCCCCCTGGTAAATCACAGCACGTCCTCGGGCTGTAAGAACAAAACACCATAAAACATACAAATTTTTTTTTTTCATATAAACAACATAGTAAAAACATATAAAATAACATACATCAGCAGCATAAAACATTCTCGTCGCCTCTGGCTCCTCCTCCGGTCACTGTGCAACGTGTGACCGGGTAAAGTGCGACAGTCTTTGGAACTCGTGGCTTTCCTATAAAACCGGTAGGGGGCGCTTTAGGACGCGCAACTATATACAAGGGGAGGTATGGCCGCTCTCAGTCCTCGGCCAGGTATTTAGGAAAGGGATGACCGCTCTCAGTCCTCGGTCAGAGGGATTAAGGGAAATACGGGTAAACAGTTCACACTTGCTGGTCCCAACGGGGACTATATTATCAACAGTTCACTGTTCACGGTGCCCCGACGGGCAACTATATACAGCTTGTACTCTGCTGTACCTAACGACGACGTCCTCCTGCTCTTTCTTTGTGGTTACCTTTAGCTTCAGACCCGTCCGGGTCCTCTTGCTCTTCCTCACACCGCAGCTCCTCCTCCGTCAGGCGATGCACATGGAGGGCGTAGGGTCCTTTGGCACACTTGTGCCGGGTGAAGGTGACCTCGTCCCCGATGTAAAGGTCACGACCTCTGTGTCCCTCCGGTAGGTGGGACTCAACGTCTCTCCTGGTCACGAAGACGTCGCCTAGGGTGCGGTGGTCTCGGATGAAGCCCCACCCATGCTGCATGTTAAACTTGATCACAGTCCCGGTGGTGCGGGGACTATGCGCTGCACGGGGGTCTCTCCTGGCCCGGCTCTTCTGCTCCGCGCTCCTTATCTGGGCTTGTTGTTCCCGGACCCGCCTCTCTCTCCGCTCCTTCTCGAAGACCTCGAGCTGTTGGCGGCAGCACTCAGCACGCTCCGCTGCAGCTGCCCGAGTCTCCTGAGTGAACCCCATGAGATCTTCTCCGGTGGGGTCCCACTCAAACTGCGCTTCTGCTAGCGGGGGCGAGATCCTCTTAACGGGCTTTGGAGCCGGGATCAGGGGTGCACACATGGCCCCAGCCTTCCTCTGCCGTTCCAGTTCGTGATATTCTTGGGGCCAGATGAAAGGCTGCCCATCCGGGCACGTGTGTTGGGTAAACAGGTCCTCTCCCAGTTGCGGCACTCTTGGTCTTATGGGCGCGGTGGTGTTAGCGCCCGGGTTGCCCGGGCCTTGCGGCCAGGCCTGGGGTATCTGGAAGGTGAAGGGCACCGTAAGGACGGCGGCGCCCTGGGCTACTTGGCCCTGCGACCAGGCCGGGGGCTCCGCGGAGGTAGGGGGCGCTGTTGGTATTGCGGCGCCCGGGGGTACTAGGCCTTGCGACCAGGCTGGTGGTACTTCCTGCTTGGTCACGCTCGGGGTCGAGGCGTGTGACGTCACAGGGGTCGCGGCTCCCGTTTGAGGCCTAGTCTGCGGCGGTGACGTTGCAGCGACGGGCACGGCAGGATAGACTTCGGGCTCTGCGACGGGGAGCTGGGGCAGGTACGCGGTTTCCCGGTTTGGGGTATAGACGTCCCCTTTACCTGCCTCCTTTCGTTCGGCTCCCTTCTCGGCGCCGTCTCCGGCCTTCAGTCCTCCCGCGCCATCCTCAGAGGCGGTCTGTTTCCTCGTCTTGGGTGGCGTGCTCCGCTGACAGGTCTCGGTCTGCTGGGCCATCTCACGGCTCCACTCCGCCAACGTCTCTCGCTGCACCCGGGCCATCCTCCTTGCGAGGCCCTCCAGAGCGGTCTGTGCACACTCCCGGTCTCGGGGGAGCTGTGCTAGGACCTCCACTAGGCCTAGTGGGGTCGTTGCTTCCAGCAGGCTCCTGACCAACGGGTCGGTGCTGCTCTGCTCTCCTTCTGTTGTTTCCAGCAGGCTCCTGGCCAGCGGGCCGGTGCTGCTCTGCTCTCCCTCCTCTGTTTCTAGCAGGCTCCTGGCCAACGGGCCGGTGCTGCTCTGCTTTCTCGCCATCTCCCGGTAAGCTCCTCCGATACTCTTCTCCAGGCTTCTTGCCTCCGGGTGCGCTCGCTCCAGACTCCTCCAAGCGACACCCATCTTCGTTCTCCCTTTCTCAGTCCTCCCACTTCGAGGTCGGTCCCGGGGCCACTTGGTGATTGTCAGCTCCAGGGGCAGTTCTTTCACGCTGACAGACACCTCCAGCATCACAGTCTCTGTTGGTGGGGGCGGTTTCCACTTTTGGCGCCATTTTCGGTCCTGGCCCACGATGGGAGGCGGCCTCTTACCACCCTCTGGCACGCCCATAATGGCGTCCGCTCTGACAAGGCGGGAAACCTTTGGAAATGGCGGGAATCGTCTCCCAGTGGCGGGAAACTCTGCAGATGGCGGGAAAAAGCTGTTAATGGCGGACAACCGGCGGGAATCGATCTGTGATGGAGTCCGATGGCGGGGACCCTCCGGAACCGGCAGGAGACTTCTTTTTGAGGTAAACTCGTTCTTTTCTTCAGGCACGCAGTACCCGGTTGTTGTGGGCACGTAATCCTGCCAACTACGCCAAAGTTGACGCGCCCCCTGGGCCATATTCTTTAGAGGAATACCCGGAGCCGGATCAGATGGGGGTTGTAGTCTTCCGAGTGGCTGTGACCCGGTCCGTGCCCAGGGTGTCAAGCTCAGAGTATGTGGCAGTCCTACAGATGTTATAAAGTTCTTAATGTCGACTACGCCACCCGTTGTATTGCGGTCACTATGGCCGCGCTGCAGCAGGGTCCGCTGAGGCTGATGGTGTTGGTGCAGCTTTTGGTAGTATAACCCCCAACGGGTGGGGTATGGCCTCAGGGGGTCAGGTGCAGAGGATGGGGGTTGTGGTGGTGCAGCATAGATGTTAAGTGAAGACAGAGTCGGGTTGTGCAGTTTAAGGTATTTACTCACTGCTGATGTTCCGGTCACTCCAGCTTCAAGTGACCACCCGAGCCGTGCTGCGTCCACCAGGTCCTGGATTCAGCAAACCCCCAAACAAGTCCGGAGCGTGACCCTGAGCTCTCCTTCTGTCCTTTCCTCTGGCCGTCCCCACTAGTGATCCACCTAGGTCCAGCTCCCTCGGGCCTTCTGTTGGGAGACCCTTGGCCTTGGGTTCCCTGACCCTCCACGTGGTATGCCTTCGGGGTGGATGTGGTGGGTGGCCGTGGCAGACGCTGCCCACGGCCTCCGGTCCCTGGCTAGGGTGTGCTTTTGCCCCCACCAGTTTGGGATCCGGTACCCTATTGCCGACTCTTCACCCGGGGATTGAATTTGGGTTCTCAGAGTCCTCTCTTTGTCTCCTCTGGGTCTTTCCTTCTCTGCTCCACTCTCTCTCTCTCTCTGCAGGCTTCTCTGCTCCTCTGCTTCTTGCTCTGACAGACTGACCCTGTTCTCTGATGGTGCCCACCTTATATACACCCTCTATGTGTGAGCTCAGGCGACCAGCACCCAATGAGCTCCTATCTTTACCCAGGCTGCTCCCCCTATCTGCCCCTACACTACTTGGGATGTACCACCCCCCTCCCACTCCAGCCAGGAACAGACTCGGTCGTACCTGCACATTTCTAAGTGGGAGTACCGTCGGCCTGCTCCTCGGAAATGGGATGTGTGTAGTGCATGCAGCCTACCGAGCTCAGGTCCACACTCCATCCTTACCCGGGAGTGGAATATCACACCTCTGGGTTGAGGTGCAATACCCCTGTAGCAGCCGAATCCTCAGGGTGCTACACTTGCATTCCAAGAAAACAAAGCAGATGCTAACTTCTATCATCATCATCATGCTCCTCACCTAGGCACTCTCAACTCCCCTGCTGGAGAAGCCAGGGCCCACCGGAGGAGTCTGGTTCTCTGGTGGGCTCGTCCAATGCTGCCCTAAAGCAGGCCAGGCTAAGAAAAGTGTGGGGGAAGGTGACAGGAGAAATCAGGGCGGCTGGGGACCGAGTATGGACACCTGGCCGCCACCTGGCAGCTGGGGACCGAGCGTGGACACCCGGCCGCCGGGCGGCTGGGGACAGAGTATTGATACCTCGCTGCCGAAGCGGCCATGAGGTAGTGGCCAGCTTCGGCCTCCTCCAAACTAAAAGGCCCCATTTCAAGTGAAAGCTAGCAGTATGGTATTGCAGCCTGCGGGTGGATGGTTGGTTGGCTGCATATTTTCGCTTGCATTGCAAGGAATGGGGGAGGTACAATTGAACACTGCCCTGGGACAAGGACTTGCACGGGGATAGTTGCAAGTCTGCATCTTCTGATGCGGCAAGGATCACTTCTAATGGGCACACTTTTAGACAGTGACCTGGGGGTCAGAGATGCTTCCAGGGGTCTTCCCCATGCTGATCCCTTGTCTTTTGAGCACTGTATGCATGTATCACACAGCACATGGCCAGATAAGGTTGTAAAATGTTAAAATGACATTTCCCGGTGAACGCATTTGTCACGGTTGAAAGCAATACAAAAGTGCAAAAACGCATGAAAAATGCTACTTGTGAACATAGCCCAAGGTGTGGAGGAGTATTTTTGTTTTTGGTTATTTATTTTACCTGATACACAAGTTTTTACCCTGGAAAGGAAATTCTTTAACATATTTCACAGGAAAACCGTTTCAGTTTCGTTTTTGAATGTTTTATTGTGAGCCCGCAAAAGTGGCTTAATACCGCTGACCACGTTGTTGACAGCAGTGACCTGGGGGTCAGAAATGCTTCAGGGGCGATCCCCATGCTGCCCCCATGTCTTTTGAGCACTGTCACTATCGTTTTGGACACTTTTTAGGCTTTCTACAGACTGCCGGGGGTGCTGCGGCAAAAATGCTCGGGTCTCTCATAGACTAACATTGGGCTCGTTGCTCGGGTCGAGCACCCGAGTATCACGGTAAGCTCGGCCCGAGATTCGAGCACCCGAGCATTTTAGTGATCGCTCAACACTATCAGTCGTCATCTTGGTGAGAACACGGAAGTCTTGCCCGTTACCAGTCTGGCACCCATGGCTGACTTTATGTTATGCTGCCTTAACCGTGACCCTCGCATTGTCAAAATGTTGGGTGACAGTCATTACTGGTTGATGACACTTTTAGACCCCCTCTACAAGGAGAACTTTCACTCTCTTATTCCTGAGTTGGAGAGGTCTACAAAAATGGGGCAGAACTTGCTGCAGAACTATTAAAAAAATTCCCATCTGAACACGGTAGCGGCAGAGGTCACAGTTCGCTGCCCAACTAAGGCATACAGGCGAGAGAGACGCAACTCCAATCCAGCAGAGGCAGGGGAACACTGTCAATGTTCTAGGACAGTTTTCTGAGACCTGCCCAGCTTACAGGCCCTGAGGCGCAGGGTACTCTCACAAGGAGTGGAAAGTTTCAAAAGATGGTGAGGGAGTACCAGCGTCCTCCGTGATTCCTCTGTGCCATTTAATTATTGGGTATCCAAGCTGGACACTTGGAATGAACTCACTCTGTATGCCTTGGAGGTCCTGGACTGCCCTGCCGCTAGCGTGTTATCGGAGCGTGTTTTTAGTGCCGCTGGGGGAATTATAACTGATAAGCGCACTCGCCTGTCAACTGACAATGCTGACAAGCTGACCCTTATCAAAATGAACAAGGGCTGGATTGGGCCAGACTTCTCATCACCACCAAATGACAGCAGAGTAACATAAAGTCAAATCCACTGTGTTATTTCGGGAGGTGTATTCCCATGCATCGCTTCACACCCACACATGGGTATACGCTTCCTCATTTCGGCTGTTTTTTGCTCTTCTCCTTATCCTCAGCCTCCACGACCACTATACCACCAGGGTGACCGTGGTCCATGTTGCCAGCATTGCAAGTTCCTCTGTCCTAATTTTTGGCAGCTTTTGCTTCGAAGGCATAGGCAAAGACTATGGGAGACCCACTCCCCAATAATGGGAATAATGTTTTTATATGCTGTACTGCATGGCTCTTGTAAGGGACATTGCAAGTTCCCCCTTCCTAATTTTTGGCAGCTTTTGCTTGGAAGGCATAGGCAAAGACTATGGGAGACCCACTCCCCAATAATGGGAATAATGTTTTTAATATGCTGTACTGCATGGCTCTTGTAAGGGGCATTAAAATCGTCTTGTTAAGCTACTGTGACCTCCACGTCTCTTCCAAAGGTTGTTAATATCGTCTTTTTATTCCACTGCGACCTCCACCACTCTTCCAAGGGGCATTAAAAGCGTCTTGTTAAGCTACTGTGTCCTCCACGTCTCTTCCACAGGGCGTTGATATTGTCTTTTTATTCCACTGTAACCTCCACCACTCTTCCAAGGGGCATTGATATTGTCTTTTTATTCCACTGCGACCTCCATCACTCTTCCAAGGGGCATTAAAACCGTCTTGTTAAGCTACTGCGACCTCCACATCTCTTCCAAGGGGCATTAAAACTGTCTTGTTAAACCACTCTGAACTCCACGTCTCTTCTAAGGGGCATTAAAACCGTCTTGTTAAACCACTCTGAACTCCACAGCTCTTCCAAGGGGCATTGACATGTTGTTTTTAATTACCTCTAACCTCCACGACTCTTGCAACGGGCATTGCATTTCCTCCTAATTTTTGTCAGCTTTTGCTTTTCAATGCATAGGCGAACACTAAGGGAGACCCACTCCCCAATAATGGGTAGAAGGTTTTTAATACGCTGTAATCCACGTCTGTTTCAAGGGGCATTGCAGTGCCTAATAATTTTGGAAAGCCTTCCATTCCCTGCTTAGGCCAACAGTGTACAGGAGATGCAGTTGCTATAAATGGAAAAAATGGTTTAGTTAAGGCCCTCTGACCTCCATGTCACTTCCAAGGGGCATTGGAGTGCCTCAAAATTTTTGGTAGGCATTGCATTCACTGTATGCCTTATAACTGTGTAGCTGAATCGCTCCTTTTGGTACAGAAACATATCCTACAAGACAGGTGTGGTTGGCTGGCCTGATATTGATGTGAATGGTCCCTGTTCCTCCTGCTCTTTCTCCTTTGCCACCACCTCATCCATCATTCATCACCTGAAGCTTTGTTTTAACAGGAGTCATAGAACTGGGATAGTAGCAGGAAAACATCCAGCAATCCTCGAAGGAGGTAGAATATGCGCCAAAATGCTGACCACCTCAGGCCTAGCTGCTACTACATACATGCGCTTGCATTCCAAGGAACAGAAAGCTAAGGAGGTGGATGGCCTCATGATCATGAATAATTTGCTCATTGTGTAGGAGGCCGACCACTGCTGCTGTCTACCTTCTGAACTTTGTGTTGAAGCCTGATTGACCCAGGACCCGCAATCCTCTATGTCTGGAGGACGTGTTGCATCCCAGTGTCCAACTGTGTCCCGGCTTCCACAATATTAACCCAGTGTGAAGGCGTCAGTGAGATGGACCATTCCTGGCCACATTCACGTGTCCACGTGTTTGTGGTTAGGCTGTCCTTCCCACTAAATGCACTGGGGAGGGCAAAGGTAATGTTTTGGTATGCGCGCTTGTGTATAAGGCGCACCGGGACAAATAGGGGCGGCTGGGGACCGTTTATGGACACCCGGCCACCCCCACGCGGCTGGGGACTGTGTGTGGGCACCCGGCCGCGGGGCGGCTGGGGACTGAGTATGGACACCCGGCCGCCCCCTGGCGGCTGGGGACCAAGCGTGGACACCCGGCCCGCCGGGCGGCTGGGGACTGAGTATGAATACCAGGCTACCGACGCAGCCATGACGTGGTGGCCAGATTCCACCTCCACATGCCTAAAAGGCCCAATTTCAAGTGCAAGCAAGCTAGCAGTATGGTATTGCAGCCTGGGGGTGGGTGGGTGGCAGGCTGCATACTTGCACTTGTATTACAAGTTATGGGGAGGTACAATTGAACACTGCCCTGGGACAAGGACTTGCACGGGGATAGTTGCAAGTCTGCATCTTCTGATGCGGCAAGGATCACTTCTGATGGGCACACTTTTAGGCAGTGACCTGGGTGTCAGAGATGCTTCCAGGGTCTTTTTAGCACTGTATGCATGGCCAGATAAGGTTGTAAAATGTTAAAATTATATTTCCCGGTGAAAGCATTTGTCACGGTTGAAAGCAATACAAACGTGCAAAAACGCATAAAAAATGCTACTTGTGAACATAGCCCAAGGTGTGGAGGAGTATTTTTGTTTTTGGTTATTGATTTTACCTTATACACAAGTCTTTACCCTGGAAAGGATGTTCCTTAACCCCTTTCCGACCTGGTCAGTAATAGTACGCACCAGGTCGGGAAGGCCGGTTCAGCGGGGGCTCCGGCGGTGAGCCCGCACTGAAGCGAGCACATGTCAGCTGATTATTGGAATCGCAATCCACCCGCGGCTGTTAACATGTTAAATCTCTAACAGTGGCATTTAACTCGCGCTTCCGGGAGTCCTAAGCCCCGCCCATCAGTGACCCCGTCACGTGATCGCGGGTCACCAATGGGTGGGCATGACAACTCAGGGTCTGCAGCAGACGCCTGTGGTTGTCATGTCTCAATTGCTATGAGCGCCACCTAGTGGTCAGCGCTCATAGCAAGTGAGCATTTCTCCTGCATACAAGCGATCTGCTCATCGCTTGTATGCAGTAGAAGCAATCAGACAACTGCTGCTTCTAGTCTCTTCTGGAGACTATAGAAGCAAGCAGAAAGTGTAAAAAAAAAGTTTTTAAAAAAATAAAAAAAATAAAAAATATATAAAAGTTTAAGTCACCCCCCTTTTGCCCCATTCAAAATAAAATATATATATATATAAAAAAAAAACCACATACACATATTTGGTATCGCCGAGTTCAGAAACGCCCGATCTATCAATATAAAAGAAGAATTAATACAATCAGTAAACGGCGCAACGAGAAAAAAATTTTAAACGCCAGAATTAAGTTTTTTTGGTCGCTACAACTTTGCAATAAAATGCAATAAAATGCAATAACGGGCGATCAAAACATCGGATCTACCCCAAAATGGTATCAATAAAAACGTCAGCCCGGCACGCAAAAAATAAGCCCTCACCTGGCCCCAGATCCCGAAAAATGGAGACGCTAAGGGTCTCGGAAAATGGCGTCATTTTTTTTGTTTTTTTTAGCAAGCTTTGGATTTTTTTTTCACCACTTAAATAAAAAAGAACCTATACATGTTTGGTGTCTATGAACTCGTAACGACCTGGAAAATAATGATGGCAGGTCAGTTTTAGCAATCTGTGAACGTGGTAAAAAAAGGACCCAAAAAACAACTGTGGAATTGCATTTTTTTTGCAGTTTCACTGCACTTGGAATTTTTTTCCCATTTTCCAGCACACGATATGGTAAAACCAGTGATGGTGTTTAAAAATACAACTCGTCCCGCAAAAATAAGCCCTCACATGGCCATATTGAACGAAAATTAAAAAAGTTCTGGCTCTGGGAAGAAGGGGAGCAAAAAAGGAAAACACAAAAACAGAAAGACCCATGGTCGTTAAGGGGTTAATATATTTCACAGGAAAGCACTTTCACTTTCGCTTTTGAACGTTTTATTGTGAGCCTGTAAAAGTGGCTTAATACCTCTGACCACGTTGTTGACAGCAGTGACCTGGGGGTCAGAAATGCTTCCAGGGGCGATCCCCATGCTGTCCCCATGTCATTTGAGCACTGTCACTATCGTTTTGGGCACTTTTTAGGCTTTCTACAGACTGCCGGGGGAGCCGCCGCAAAAATGTTCGGGTCTCCCATAGACTAACATTGGGCTTGTTGCTCGGGTCGAGCACCCGAGTATCACAGTGAGCTCGGCCCGAGCTTCGAGCACCCGAGCATTTTAGTGCTCGCTCAACACTAATAAAGATACTTAAATATTTGTTATTACTAAATTTTAAAGTGTGTATCTGTCATAGTTGTAAAAAAATTATTCATATTGACACATATTTTGCACTTATTGATTTGCAGCTTAGAAAATGTTGCAGCTGAACTAAAAATTATCTAGTTCATTTATTTCACCTAGACAGTGGGACTCTGGGGGAAATGTATTATTTATTACCTTGTGTATTTGTCACTTAAATTCCCAAAAAATCATTCATACTAAAATACATATTATTTATTTATGGATATGCAGTTTTGATAATTTTGCAATACAATCTAGCAACTAAACTGAATAATTTCTGAATTCAATTTATTTCACCTAGGCACTGGAACCCTGAGAGAGATTTATTATTACTGGTTTAATGAAGGTGAAATGAGAAAGCACCATTTTTTAGGGATTATCAACTAGTGTATATGTTTTTTTGTTACATGTCACATTAACCCCTTAGTGACTGAGACAATTTTGACCCTAATGACCAGTGTCAGTTCATGTGGTAATAACTCTGGTATGCATTAACGGATCCCAGTGATTCTCAGAATGTTTTTTCATGACATATTTTACTTCATAATAGCAATACAATTTGTTTGATAACGACTTTTGTTTATTTGTGAAAATTTCCAAAATATGGCGAACATATTGAAAACTTCGCAATTTTCAAATTTTCAATTCTTATGCCCTTAAATCAGAGTTATGTCACACAAAATAGTTAATAAATAACAATAATTAATAATTCCCATATATCTACTTTACATCAGCATAATTTTTTAAGCATAATTTGCTTTTGTTAGGAAGTTAGAAAGGTTAAATGTTGACCAGCGATATCTCATTTTTTCAACATAATTTATAAAACCATTTTTTAGGGACCACATCAAATTGAAAGTGACTTTGGGAGGCCTGTGTGACAGAAAATACCCAAAAGTGACACTATTCTAAAAATGTTTATTAACTCTTCAGCTACTGCACAGGAACTAAAGCAATGTGTTTATTTCACAAAACTTTTATTTTAGCCCCAATTTTTTTATTTTCACAAGGGTAGCAAGATAAAATAGACCAAAAAATTTGTTGTGCAATGTTTCCTGAGCATGTCGATACCCCATATGTTGGGAAAAACTGTTTAGGAGCACAGTTTTGACTTTTTGAACTAAAAAATGGCTGACATAGAGAGTTGGCTCCATGTCATGTTTGGAGAGCCCCTGATGTATCTAAACAGTGGAAATCCCCACACAAGTGACCCCATTTTGGAAAGACCCTTCAAGGAATGTATCTAGATGTGTGGTGAGCACCCTGAACCCCCAGGTGCTTCACTGAAATTTATAATATAGAGCCGTGAAAATAAAAAAAATCTAATTTTTCCCACAAAAATGTATTTTTAGCCCCAAAATTTTTATGTTCACAAGGGTAACAGGAGAAAATGGACCCCAAAATTTATTTTTCAATTTCTCCTGAGTACGCCAATACCCCATACAGTCCTGCTTATCGTTATTGGCACCCATGAAGTTTAAGTACATAATGTGGAATATCTCCTGAGCAAAATAAATCAAGTGAAACAGTTTTTTTTGTATAGAGCACTTGTGTTAAATACAAAAGAGCAAATGATAAACAATAATTTAAAACAAAAAGCAATAGGAGAAAAATAAATAGAAAAAAATTGCTGGTATTGGCACCCTTTACATTAATTTAGTATAGAAACACATTTTGACTCGCCTGTGGTAAATCACAAAAGAGATTCACCTGTGATTAATTGTCTGTGCCCATATGACATGAATTTAACAATGAATGATGACTTCAGTGTTTTAAAAAGCCACATGGTAGGTCCTGTTCCTTTGTCACAAGGGTGAAGACAAAGGAGCTGTCTGAGGACATCAGAACTGCTATTATTAGCAAAGATAAGACTTCCAAAGGGTATAAGGCCATCTCCAAAGAACTTGGTATCGCAGTTTCAGCAGTGCAAAATGTTATTAAGAAGCTTGCCAAGCATGGAACCATCAAGAACCTCTCTGGACGTGTGGGAAAGAGGAAAATTGACAAGAGATATCTTCAAAGGTTGGTGCCAATGGCGAAAAAAGCACCACGTCAAACATCCAAAGACCTGAAGGGCAACCTGGAACAGTCTGGGGTCATGGTTTCAAAAGGTACCATAAGCCGAACACTTAACCAAGCAGAGCTTTATGGATGAAGGCCAAGGAAGAAACCATTGCTGAAGAAAAGACAAAAAGGAACGACTGATCTTTGCCAAAGAGTACCTTTACAAACCACAATCCTTTTTGGAAAATGTTCTGCGGACAGATGAAACAAAAATAAAGCTCTTTGGAAATGCAAAGCAACAGTTTGCTTATAAGACGACACAATGAAGCTTATAAGGAAAAGAACACCTTACCAACAGTGAAGCATGGTGGAGGATCCATAATGCTGTGGGGTTGCTTTGCTGCATCTAGTACTGGAGGCCTTGACCGTATTACAGGAATCATGAAATCAGAGATTTATCAAGATTTTAGAGTGAAATGTCCTACCCAGTGTATGAAAGCTAGGTTTGAGTTAAAGATCATGGGTCCTCCAGCAAGACAATGACCCAAAGCCCACATCCAAAAGTACACAGGAAAGGTTGAAAAATAAAAATTGGACTTTTTTAAAATGGCCAGCAATGAGTCCTAACCTCAATCCCATTGAAAATATTTGGGGTGAGCTGAAAACTACCATTGGGAAAAAGAACCCTGCAAACATTCAAGAGCTTGAGCAAACTGCAAAGGAAGAATGGGAGAAAATTCCAGCTGAGAATTGCAAGAAGCTTTTATATGGCTATAAGAAATGTTTGGAGGCTGTCATCAATGCCAAAGGGTGTGCAATCAAGTGTTAATTAGGGGTGCCTTTATTGCTACACAATGTTTTATTGTTGTATTACTTTGGACCACTAATTAAAAAATCATGAGGATGTCACTTTGGTACATTTCCAATTATTTCTGAAGATATTGTACAGTCTGTGAAAAAAAATGAAGGGGTGCCAATAATGGTGAGCAGCATTGAATGTGGGGAAAACTATTGTTTGGGTGCACGGCAGGGCACAGAAGGGAAGAAACACCATTTGACTTTTTGAATTAAAAAAAGGCTGTAATCAAGAGCGGACGCCATGTCGCATTTGTAGAGCCCCTGATGTGCCTAAACAGTGAAAACCCCCAACAAATGACCCCATTTTGGAAACTACACCCCTCAAGGATTTTATCCAAGGGTATGGTCAGCATTTTGAAGCCACAAGTACTACACAGAATTTGATAACTTTAGATTGTCCTATGGAAAATTTTCATTTTTTTCACAAATGTTGTTTTAGCCCCAAATTTGTAATTTTCTCAATGGATAATAGGTTAAAACGGACCCCATAATTTGTTATGCAATTTCTTCTGAATGCGATGATACCACATATGTGGTCAAAACTTCTGTTTGGGCACATGGCAGGGCTAGGAAAGGAAATAACACTATTTGTCTGGAACAAATTGTGAATGCAATGTCACATTTTGGAGAGCCCTTGACATGCGAAGACTGCAGAAACCCTCCCCAAGTGACCCTATTTTGGAAACTAGAAGTCACGGGTGTGTCACATGTAATAGATAGTCGCTCTGGATCTGTTTGTAGAAAGTCACTGCATCTGGCATTGCAGACGCCTTCTTAATCCGTCAGCTTTTAGGACCCAGCGGCTACTTCCCTTCTGTTCTGATTGACACACCCTGGTCTGGGTGTTTAAAAACTCTCAGTCTGCCTCAGAGAGTCACCGGTGATATTTCTATGTTTCCTTGGCTCTGGCTTGGAGTACTATCTGTCGGCTAGCTTCTTCTCTGGTGCCCTTGGAGGACTATTGGCATTTTTCCTCTGGTGTCTGCTCAAGCTAAGTTATCCCCTTTGCTTGTCTACCTTGTTGTCTTTAGTTTGTAGTGTGGCCTGGCCAGTGCTCACCCCCTCCCTATCTAGGGCCTAGCTCTAGGGATATACAGGGCTTAGGTGTCCTGCTCGGCGATTGGTGTGGAACCAATATAGGGATGGTAGGGTAGGCAGGGTGTTATTAGATCTGCCTAGGGGTCTCCACTCCCCCTTTCCCTAGTGTTTGTGCTTCCTTCCCCTCTTCCCTTCGTGTTGCACTTAGTCTTCCCACACTGTGCGTGACACTAGACCCCTCAAGGAATTCATCTATACTGATTATTCCTCTATACTGAGCATTTTTAACCTACAGGTGATTCACAAAACTTTATAACATTTAGATGTGAAAACAAAAAATAATATTTTTTCCACTAAAATACTGTTATAGCGCCAAATCTATAATTTACACTAGGGATAATGGGAGAAATTGGACCCAACAGTATGTTATGCAATTTCTCCTGAATGTGGCAGTACACCAAATGTCGATGTATACTGCTGTTTGAACACATGGCAGGGATTGGATGGGAAGGAGCGCTACTTGGCTTTTAGAACGCAGAATCCATTTGAATAGATTATGGTCTCCATTAGCTGAGCCCCTGAGGTGCCAGAACAGCAGAACCCCCCCCATATTGGAAACTCCACTGCCTAAAGATTTTATATTGGGGTATAGGGAGTATTTTGAACCCATTTGGTGCCTCACAGAATTTTATTGTCACGGTTCCACCTCTGTGTGTCTGGGATGCAGTTACTGTCAGCTCAGCTCTCCAATCTGGTACTGGGGCATGCTGAAACTGTCAGTGTGATTGACAGCTCGGCTGTCCAATCTGAGACTGGGAGGTGCTGGCTATCTCCAGGTGTTCATTATCCCAGGTGCCTGACCTTGGACCTTGTTCTGACCATCCGTCTGTTTAACCCCTTCTGCTCTGATCCGCTATCCTCCTGGTATTCTGACCAACGGAACGTTACCTGACTATGCCTTTGTCTCTTCCTTCTGTTTATGACGTACTCTCCTGGCTTTTGACTTCGGACTCCCTGACTATTCCTTCTCACGGCTTGGCTGTGAAAAGTGACTCAGCATCACATTTATAACATTGAGACATAGAAATATCACATTTTAGTAATAAAAATGTAATTATTGTATTTTCTGCAAATTTTTCAGGTAAACAAGGGTTAATAGGTGAAACAGGACCCCATAATTTATTGCGCAATTTCTCCCGAATGCAGTGATGCCCCATATGTCGTCAGAAATTACTGTTAGGCCACACATCAGGGCTGAGAAGGAAGGAGTACCATTTGGCTTTTTGAGCACAAATTTAGCTAGAATAGTTTGCCGGCCACATTTGCAAAGCCCCAAAGGTGCAAGAACAGCAGACAGCCCCAAAAATGTAGAAATTGCACAGCTCAATTAATTAATCTACGGCTGCAGTTACTATTTTGTAACAGCCACGCCAGGCTTTATTCAGGCGAATTGCAAATATGCCAGTTTAGTGCCCATACATTGTGCCCCCATACAGTGTAGTGCCCCCATACATTGTACCCAGCTTGTGCTTCTGGCGATACGCACCCCGTAAATTAAGTGTTCTCTCCCCACGACAATAATGCCAAACACATGGCCGCTTACTGTGATTGTTTTTTAGGGAGACACCAACCCAGGGGAGGCTACACACGACAACCCGCAGAAGACCAACCAGGAGGGCCACCCGTAAACATCGGAGAGCGCATGGTGACCAGATCTCAGATATGTCTCCCAACACGGTGGTCAACATATCATCTTTTACACTCAGCCCCACAGAACTGACAGCACTTCAACGTGGTCTATCCTTTTGCCCAACACCCCCCTGTGAACAATTCAAGTTTGAACAAGACCTCTAGCGGTTCTTTCGGAACATTAGACTGAAGACACATTTTGTCCTTCAAGAAGACACTACAAGCAACAGAATTCCTCCAGTCGGGGGAATACCTGCTCCAGATATTGAAATTTCACGACTAGGGCTACGCAACACAAGTTCCTTCAATCCCCCACAGACATAGCATGCAGCTGAGGCCTGCATTGATCTTATACAAAGGGATGCAAAGAACATCCTAGCCCAATATCAAAGGGGTTCCCTCCCAACCAGTAGCAATCTTTCAACTATTGAAAAATCAGCCATTGACTCTCTCAAAAATAATAAGAAAATCATTATCAAAGCAGCGGATAAAGGTGGGGCTATTGTTGTCATGGACCAAACTCAATACCTAAATAAGATTTCAAAACAACTCTCAGATACACGTACCAACAAAAAAAATCAACCATAACCCTACAACCATTATTAAATGTAAAATCAAGCAGATACTCAATAAACATCTGGCCCTGAACACCATAGATAACAAAACTGCCACTTTCCTCAAAAATCCCCATCCTGTTACCCCAGTTTTCTACATCCTTCCGAAAATACATAAATGTCTGAATAACCCACCTGGACGACCAATCAAAGCTTCCATAGACTCCATCTTATCCCCTTTGTCAATACTCCTTGAAAAAATTCTCACCCCGCTAATCAAAAATACCCAGTCCTTTGTTCACTTTCTACAAATCATTAAAGGAATTACAGATATTCCTCCCAACAGTTTTCTGGTCACACTTGACGGAAATAGTCTGTACACCTCTATCAGACATGATGCTGGGATAACAGCAGTCGATGAATTATTAATGAACAAATAAAGTAGCACACTGTAACACTGAGTATATAGATATGAAATATGAATAGCATAACTGCTGTAGAAAATAGAAATAAATGAAAACATTTTTTTGAAAAAAATTTTTTTGCGCATGTAAATATGAAGTATGGAAAATGAATAGCATTACTGCTGTAAATAAATGAGAAATCTTAGCGCATAAATTTGCCAATTCATGTGTACCTGACAGCCGCGGTAAGGCGTTTCTCGATGTCAGGACCTAACAATGTGAATACCTCTCTAAGAGACCTCCGTCTGCTTATGTGTGGGAAAGACAGATCCTGATGCATTTAAAACCACCTGCGGCATGGGGGTGGGGGTGGAGTGCTCAGTCAGCGCTAAATCTAGTAACAAAGAAAATGACGGCACTTCCACTACAAAAAATAGGTGTGAACAGGTGCTTACTAAGAGCAGCTACCTCCATATATAATGAACAAATAAAGTAGCACACTGTAACACTGAGTATATAGATATGAAATATGAAATATGAATAGCATAACTGCTGTAGAAAATAGAAATAAATGAAAAAAAATTTTTGAAAATTTTTATTTTTTTTTTTATTTTTTTTTGCGCATGTAAATTTGAAGTATTGAAAATGAATAGCATTTCTGCTGTAAATAAATGAGAAATCTTAGCGCATAAATTGGCCAATTCATGTGTACCTGACCGCCACGGTAAGGCGTTTCTCGATGTCAGGACCTACCAATGTGAATACCTCTCTACAGTTTTTTTTTACGGCAAAAAATGCCAAAAGCAGGATAATACAGAGATTTGACCCGTGGAACTGCAAAACCACAGTTATAGTTATGTGGCATACTCCAGAATCTTTCAAACAGATATATTTTTGTCTGAACAGTCAGGGAGATGTAGCACCCCGAGGGCTCGGCTGCTACAGGGGTATTGCACCTCGAACCAGAGGTGTGATATTCCACTCCCGGGTAAGGATGGAGTGTGGACCAGGACTCGGTAGGCTGCATGCACCACACACACCCCATTTCCGAGGGACAGGTCAACGGTGCTCCCACGAGACAAGAGTGCAGGCACGACAGCAGCTGTCCCTGTCTGGAGTGGGGAGGCGAAAGTACACCCAGTGGTGTAGGAGCAGATAGGGGTGGGTCTCTGGGCATAGGTAGGAGCCCATTGGTTGCTAGTCACCTGGGCTCAGGTGTTAGAAGGAGGTATATAAGGTGGGCACCGTCTTAGGACAGGAGCCAGTTCAGAGAGGAGGAGAAGAAGACAGGAGTTCAGCCAGAGAGGACTGACAGGGAGCTGTGGCTCAGTCTGGGCCCAGCTCCAGAGGCAGGCCTGGAGTGGAGGCCAGAAACAGCAGAAAGAGAGAGAGGAGAAGGAACGGAAAGAAAAGTAAGAAAGGAACTGGAACAGAGGAGAAAGGAAGCAAGGAACACAGAGAAAGGCCCAGAGACACGAAGGCAGAAGGAACCCCATATGCCCAGGAGATACAGGGTGAAGGGTTGGCAGAGCAGGGTACCGGAACCCAAATTGGTGGAGGCAACAAATTCCTCAGCCAAAGACCGGAGGTTGTTACCACATCTTGGTGCGACCCCTCACTACATCCACCAGGAAGGCATACCATATAGGGTCAGGGACGCAGAGGTCAGCGTGCCCAGAGAAGGCCCGAGGGAGCTGGAGAAAGGTGGGTCACTGGTGGGGACGGCCAGAGAAAGGAAAGGAAGGGAGCCCTGTGCCACGCTCTGGAATTGCCTGGGAGTTGGTCGAGTCCCTTGCCTGGTGAACGCAGCACGGCTTAGGCGGTCCTTCATGTGCACAAGTGACCTGGATGACAACTGTGAGTAAAGCATTGGAAACTGCACCCCACGTCTCTGTGTTTCATAGCCGCACCAGCACCATTACTACTGGGACACTCACACCATCACTCCCATCATTCTACCCTAGCTGCCCTGAGGCAATACTTCTCCCGTGGGGAGTTATCCCATACTCGGCTGCGCAAACAACATCAGCCTCAGCGGTCGGCAGCGCAGCGGCGGTCCCCACTGACCGCAATCCACGGGTGGCATAGTCGGACATTGTTATTACTTAAGACCGCCACTGGTTTGACCGCCCTGGGCACGGACCGGGTCACCGCCACGGAGAACTACAACCCCCAGCGATCTGGCTCCGGGTATCCCCCTGCACAGCACAGGCCCAGGGGGCGCGTCAACTTTGGCGTAGTCGGCAGGATCATTACCAACCCGCCACAAGCGGGTATTGCGTGCCTGAATAAAACTGCACATGTGCCTTAAAAAGAAGTCTCCCGCCATTTCCAGAAGTTTCCCGCCGTCCGGAGTCGTTTCCCGCCATCCGGAGCCGATTCCCGCCATCAGACGCCATCTTGGACCGTTTCCCGCCATCTTCATCAGTTTTTCCCACCCTGGCAGAGCGGATGCCATTATGTGCGCACCAAAAGACAGCAGGAAGCCACCTCCCATCGTGGGCCAGGTCCCAGAATGGCGCCAAAGGAGGAGCCTGCCCCCACCATCAATGAATGCAGCAGTGGGGATGTCCATCAACGTGGGGGGGCTGCCACTGAAGGTGATTGTCAGCAGATGCCCCCAAGACCAACCCCCATGGGGGCGGATAGGAAAGAAAACTGAGGGGCTAGGTGCGGCCTTGATCAGTCTGGACCTGCTGCACCCGGAGATGGAGGGAGCAGAGAACTCCACCAGCACCCTGGCCCGCAGCCTGCTGCAAGCGGAGCCACCTTGCAGCCTGACAGAATTGCTGGCCCAGCTGCCTAGAGACCCGGACAGCGCGCGCGCAGCGCTGGAAGACCTGAACAGGAGGATGGTCTGGGCGCAGCGGGATGTGTTTGCCGAGTGGAGAGAGGAGATGGCCCTGCAGCACGAAGGCAGCCAGTGGAGGACCCCGCCGGGACCGGGCAGCATGCTTACCGCTGGGCGCGGAGAAGAGGGACTGGCAGCTGCAGACGATGCCACGGAGGAGGTCACGGAGACCGAGGCAGGTAATGGGGACGCCACCACCCCAAGCCCTGGGAACACCAGCCTGCCCTCACCCTCCGTTGCGGGACCCGAAGCCCCGGGGACCGTACCTGACAACACGCCTCCACCGCCGCCAGCTAGGCCTCAGGCAGCGAGAACCGTCATCATGCCCCGCCCCGCGCTGTGCCCTCTGAACCCGGGCGCCGTAAAGCGGGAGACATCACAGGCCAGGACGCAAGGCCCAGCATGCCAGGGCTCCACTGCCTCACCAGCCCCCCCTACCTTGGCGGTGCCACCCCCAGGCGCGACCAACAAGCGACCACCGGCCTGGTCGCAATGCCGAGTGCCCCCGGGCGCTGCCACCCGTCCGAAACCCGCGGTGCCACCCCTGGGTACGGACCTGTAGGCCCAACATACCAGCCCGGACGGGCTGCCCTTTGAGTGGCCACCGGAGTTTGTCAACCCCCGTCTTCGGAGAGAACAACCCCTGAGCGAGCCTCTGATCCCGGCCCCGGAGCCCGCCAACATCGCTCCACCCCCGCTGGAGGATGCCCAGTTTGCAAGGGACCCCACCGGCGAGAGTCTCATGGGGTTCACCCAGGAGACCCGGGCGGAAGCAGCCCAGCGCCTGGATTGCTGCCGTCAGCAGCTGGCCACCTTTGAAAGGGAGCGACGGCAGAGGCGCATCAGGGAGGAGCGACTCCAGGCCAGGAGCGCGGAACAGAAGAGGAGGGCCCGACAAGACGCCCACGCCATCCGTGGTCCCAGAGCCACCGGGACCGTAGTCAAGTTCCAGCTGGAGCACGGCTGGGGCTTCATCAGAGACCCGGAGGCTGACACCGACATCTTTGTCACCAGGAGAGACGTGGAAAGCCACCTGCCGGAGGGACATCACGGCCGTGACCTGTACCCCGGTGACGTTGTCACCTACACCCGGCACAAGGGCGCAAAGGGACTGTATGCCCTCCATGTCCACCGTCTAACAGAGGAGGAGCTGCGGTACCTCCCAGACATGGACTACCCTGAGGATCCGGACGGATCTGAAGGCTACGAGGAAGGAGCATCAGGAGGACACCGTTACCAATGAACGGTAAATGGAACTGTAAATAGTTACCCGCCAGGGTATCAGAATTGTGGATGAAACTGTTGATTGTGTGAAACTGTTACTTGTGTGCCCCTAATCCCTAACCAGGCTGAGGACTGTGAGCAGCCATTCCCCTATCCCCACTGGTCGAGGACTGAGAGCGGCCACCCTTGTAAATAGTTGCGCTTCTTAAAGGGCCCCCTACTGGTTTTATACAAAAACTGCAACGTCTACCTCAAGAAGGATTAAATGGACTGTTGCACTTAAAAGAAGAGTGAACACCTGGTCGCAAGTTGCACAGCGGCCAGAGCTCAAGAATGTTTTACTTGAAAAAGTTTTATATTGAAAAGTTTTATATGCTGCTAGAATAATAATGAAAATGTTTCATGTGATGTTTTATATGCTAAAAGAGTTCCGGTAGTTTTGACCATAGCTAGTGACAGAAGAATGTTAAAGAGAAGAAAAAGAGTACCAGTAACGTTAAAAAGAAAAAAAAAATACCTCCCATAAAGGGATGAGTTTTTGGTTAATATCTTATATGTGAGTGCACTTTAAAATTTGTATGTTTTAAATTGTTTTATTCTCTTCCAGCCCGAGGACGTGCTGTGATTTACCAGGGGGGAATGTAGCACCCCGAGGGCTCGGCTGCTACAGGGGTATTGCACCTCGAACCAGAGGTGTGATATTCCACTCCTGGGTAAGGATGGAGTGTGGACCAGGACTCGGTAGGCTGCATGCACCACACACACCCCATTTCCGAGGGACAGGTCAACGGTGCTCCCACGAGACAAGAGTGCAGGCACGACAGCAGCTGTCCCTGTCTGGAGTGGGGAGGCGAAAGTACACCCAGTGGTGTAGGAGCAGATAGGGGTGGGTCTCTGGGCATAGGTAGGAGCCCATTGGTTGCTAGTCACCTGGGCTCGGGTGTTAGAAGGAGGTATATAAGGTGGGCACCATCTTAGGACAGGAGCCAGTTCAGAGAGGAGGAGAAGAAGACAGGAGTTCAGCCAGAGAGGGCTGACAGGTAGCTGTGGCTCAGTCTGGGCCCAGCTCCAGAGGCAGGCCTGGAGTGGAGGCCAGAAACAGCAGAAAGAGAGAGAGGAGAAGGAACGGAAAGAAAAGTAAGAAAGGCACTGGAACAGAGGAGAAAGGAAGCAAGGAACACAGAGAAAGGCCCAGAGACACGAAGGCAGAAGGAACCCCATATGCCCAGGAGATACAGGGTGAAGGGTTGGCAGAGCAGGGTACCGGAACCCAAATTGGTGGAAGCAACAAATTCCTCAGCCAAAGACCGGAGGTTGTTACCACATCTTGGTGCGACCCCTCACTACATCCACCAGGAAGGCATACCATATAGGGTCAGGGACGCAGAGGTCAGCGTGCCCAGAGAAGGCCCGAGGGAGCTGGAGAAAGGTGGGTCACTGGTGGAGACGGCCAGAGAAAGGAAAGGAAGGGAGCCCTGTGCCACGCTCTGGAATTGCCTGGGAGTTGGTCGAGTCCCTTGCCTGGTGAACGCAGCACGGCTTAGGCGGTCCTTCATGTGCACAAGTGACCTGGATGACAACTGTGAGTAAAGCATTGGAAACTGCACCCCACGTCTCTGTGTTTCATAGCCGCACCAGCACCATTACTACTGGGACACTCACACCATCACTCCCATCATTCTACCCTAGCTGCCCTGAGGCAATACTTCTCCCGTGGGGAGTTATCCCATACTCGGCTGCGCAAACAACATCAGCCTCAGCGGTTGGCAGCGCAGCGGCGGTCCCCACTGACCGCAATCCACGGGTGGCGTAGTCGGACATTGTTAATACTTAAGACCGCCACTGGTTTGACTGCCCTGGGCACGGACCGGGTCACCGCCACGGAGAACTACAACCCCCAGCCATCCGGCTCCGGGTATCCCCCTGCACAGCACAGGCCCAGGGGGTGCGTCAGAGACACTATTACAGTTTTTTTTACGGCAAAAAATGCCAAAAGCAGGATAATACAGAGATTTGACCCGTGGAACTGCAAAACCACAGTTCTGTTTCTCTGGCCTACACCAGACTCTTTTAAACAGATATATTGGTGTCTGAATAGTTAGGGAGACACTATTACAGTTTTTTTTTATGGCAAAAAATGCCAATAGCAGGATAATACAGAGATTTGACATGTGGAACTGCAAAACCACAGTTCTATTTTTCTGGCCTACACCAGACTCTTTTAAACAGATATATTGGTGTCTGAACAGTCACAGACACACTCAATTTTTTTTTTTTTGGAGGGGGAAATACCAAAAGGTTAATAAGACGCGTATTTGTACAGTCTGACTGAGGAAAAAAAATACAGGATTTAGATGAAAAAAAAATGGATTTTTCCTGGCCCCTGAGGCCGGGGGATAAGTCTAGCAATTTGACCAACAGGAGCACACAGGACTGTAATGCGTTTGCTGGTATAACCACTGCGTCTCCTATACAGCCTGCCTGTCTGCCTGATATCTGGGATGGATATTAGTCCTGAGAAGGACTGTTTGTTTGATTTGGCAGGCTTTATAGACCCTACACTACCTATTTTGCACTATATATCTCTCCTTAACTCAGCAGCACCCTCTCTACACTGTCTGATCCGGAGCGACTGTGTCCAAGATGGCGGCGCCCGGTTTTAAATACTCGAGGTGATGCTGTGCAGCCAGCCAATCACTGTAATGCCCACAAACAACATGGCTGCGGAATTACAGTGACTGTGTAGCGCCGGCGTCCCTGCCCTCTGCTAGGCAGGGACGCTGTTCCCCTCACCTCTCTGCTCCGTGCCCGGCGTCCTCCTCCCGCTCTGCTGGCAGCGCGCGCTCCTTCCCGGCCACTGTGCTTAGGGCGCGCGCGCTCTCCCTCCCTCTTAAAGGGGCCGCGCGCGCCGTCCTAAGGAGTCCCCGGCCAATGGACTTCACCATATATAAGGCACCTCCTCCAAAATGGAGGTGCCCGAGCAATGTTGTTGCACTGTTCACTACTCTGCTTCAGCCCTCAGGTCCCGTTGCCAGTTACCTGCCAGATACCTGCCAGATTCCTGCCAGCTTGCTGTCTTATTCCTGCCTAATATTCTGCTACCTGCCTGCTAGCCTGAGGTCCGACGGTCTGCCTTACAACTCCTGTCAGTCAGTCTAAGGACCAGCTTGCCCGCTCACCTGGGAGCGCACATCAGCTACCTGCCTGCTTGCCTGAGGTCCGACGGTCTGCCTTCCAACTCCTGTCAGTCTGTCTATGGACCAGCTTGCCCGCTCACCTGGGAGCGCACATCTGCTACCTGCCTGCTAGCCTAACTGGAGGCTCCGCCATCACGTGCTGTGACCACCTGCCTGTCCAGTGACTCCTGCCCGCTCACCTGGGAGCGCTCATCTGCTGCCTGTCTCCTAGCCTACCTGGAGGCTCTGCCGTCACGTGCTGTGACCACCCGCCTGTCCAGAGACTTCTGCCCGCTCACCTGGGAGCGCTCATCTGCCGCCTGTCTGTTGGTCTTCCTGGAGGCTCCGCCGTCACATGCCGTGACCACCCGTTTATCCAGAGACTCTCGCCTGCTCACCTGGGAGCTCACGTCTACCATCAGCCGCCACAGGTCGTACCAACCCTTTACCCTTTACCCAGAGACTGCCCCGGTCACTTGCCGTGACCATCTGCCCGTTCATCCAGAGACTGCCCCGGTCACTTGCCGTGACCATCTGCCCGTTCATCTGCTGTGACTGCCTGCCTGGTCGCCACCCGCTCCCTTACAAGGACCGCCCCCTTGTATAGTAGCTCAGAGGTTCCGCCTCCCAGACCCGTTACAGTTTGCTCGGGCCATGGAACCCGGTGGCACCCAAGCTCCCTCGCTCTCGGACCTGTGTCATGAACTGTCCCGTCAGAGGTCCCAACAGGAGTCCATCCTGGGTCACCTGCGGAATGTCAATTCTCGCCTGGACACTCTGACTGCTCCGCCAGCAACCTCCGCCAGTGCCATGACTCGCAATCCGGAAGCTCCGCTGCCCACTAATACCATGGTATCCTACCCCGGACCCCGGCTTTCTGCACCTCCTCGCTTCGGAGGCGACTCCGCCCAGGCTCGGGGCTTCATAAATCAGTGCACCCTGCACTTTGAACTATTGTCCCACCAGTTTAACTCCGACCGGGCCAAAATTGCCTTCATCATGTCCCATCTCACCGGGGAGGCCCTGGCCTGGCTAAATCCTCTATGGGAGAGAGGAGACCCCCTGGTGTCCGACTTGCCTGCCTTTCTCACGGCTTTCCGGAAAGTCTTCGACGAACCCGGACAGAAGACCTCATCCGCATCATCACTGCTATGCCTCCGTCAGGGAAGTCTCACCGTGGGCCAATATGCCATACGGTTCCGTACCCTTGCCTCGGAGCTGGCCTGGGATAACGACGCTCTGGTATCCGTCTTCTGGGAGGGTCTGTCCGGCCGTATTAAAGATGAACTTGCCGGTCGGGACATTCCTACCACTCTCGATGACCTAATAACTCTTGCCACCCGGATTGACCTACGGTTCCAGGAGCGTGCCAAAGAGGTCACCCGTGAGAGGAGGTTTCCACGTCTAGCTCCTACTCTTCAGAAACCCGTCACTCCCTCCGTCTCTCCCCAGGTACACTCTCCTGAGCCTATGCAGGTCGACCAGACCAAGATGGTCAAAACCCGTCAGGACTTACGCCGTGCTGAGGGGAGCTGCTTCTACTGTGGCAGTAAGGAGCACCGGATCCGTGCCTGCCCGGAGAGGTCGGGAAACGCCTGTGTCTAGGTTCGCTCAGAGAGGTCGACCTAGACAAGAATAAATCCTCTCCATCTCTGCTGCTGTCAGTCTCAATCGTCTGCGGGGAGAACCGTTATTTCGAACTAGCCCAACTTGACTCTGGAGCAGCCGGGAATCTTATTTCACAGTCCCTGGTAGAGAAATACCGCATCCCCACCAAACCTCTGGCTGTACCCTTGTCTGTTGCTGCCGTGGATGGGGGTCTCTTACCACGCCCCATCCAACTCATCACCGAATCCATTACTCTGCAGGTGGGAATGCTGCATTCTGAGAGTATCTCCTTTCATGTTCTGCCTGGACTCTCTCACGCCCTCTTGCTAGGTCTACCTTGGCTCCAGAGACATGCACCCGTGCTTGACTGGCAGACCGGAGAGGTCCTTCGCTGGGGACAGGACTGCCATAAGACCTGTCTGGTTCCCGTCCATCCCGTCCGTCCTTCTCCTACCCCAGCTAATCTACCTGGACTTCCGATTCCTTATTGGTCTTATGCTGATGTCTTTAATAAAAAGGAGGCAGAGACACTACCCCCTCATAGACCATACGACTGCCCTATCGACCTGTTACCCGGTACTACTCCTCCCCGTGGGCGTATTTATCCATTATCCGCTGCTGAGACCCGGTCGATGTCCGAATATATTGAGGAGAATCTGGCCAGGGGATTCATCTGGAAATCTACCTCCCCGGCGGGAGCAGGCTTCTTTTTCGTCAAAAAGAAGGACGGCTCTCTCCGTCCCTGTATAAACTATAGAGGCCTTAACCAGATCACGGTGAAGAATAAGTACCCCCTTCCGCTCATTCCGGAGTTATTTGATCGTCTGAGGGGGGCTAGAATCTTCACCAAACTGGACCTCCTTGGGGCGTACAACCTGGTTCGTATCCGTCAGGGGGATGAATGGAAGACGGCATTCAACACCCGGGACGGCCACTATGAATATCTGGTAATGCCCTTTGGTCTCTGTAACGCTCCTGCCTTCTTTCAAGAGTTGGTCAATGACATCTTCCGGGACCTTCTCTACTCCTGCGTAGTGGTGTACCTGGACGACATCTTGGTCTTCTCTCCGGATCTCCAGACTCACCGGCGGGACGTTCGTCAGGTCCTGCATAGGCTCAGGCAGAATCACCTCTAAGCTAAATACGAGAAGTGCCTCTTTGAGCAGACCTCGCTTCCGTTTTTGGGCTACATTATTTCTCAGACCGGCCTACGAATGGATCCAGAGAAACTGTCTGCCATCGAGAAATGGCCTCGACCGGAGGGGTTGAAGGCCATTCAGCGGTTCCTGGGCTTCGCCAACTACTACCGCCTCTTCATACCACACTTCTCTTCCCGGACTGCCCCAATTTCCGCGCTCACCCGTAAGGGTACTAATCCCAAAGAGTGGCTGCCCGAAGCAGAGGAGGCCTTTCTTTCCTTAAAACAGGCCTTCTCTTCCGCCCCGGTGCTGCATCGCCCGGACGGCAACAAGCAGTTCTTCCTGGAAGTTGACGCCTCCTCCTCTGGAGCCGGAGCGGTACTTACTCAAAAATCATCTTCCGGGAGGATGGTAACTTGTGGCTTCTTCTCTAAACTCTTCTCCTCCTCAGAGCGCAATTATTCCATAGGAGACCGAGAGTTATTGGCCTTCATACTGGCATTGGAGGAGTGGCGTTACCTGCTCGAGGGGGCTCTTCACCCGGTAATAATTTACACTGACCACAAGAACTTGGCTTACCTCCAGCATGCCCAGAGACTTAACCCGCGCCAAGCCCGGTGGTCCTTGTTTTTTGCTCGCTTTGATTTTGTTCTTCATTTTCGCCCGGCTGACAAAAACGTCAAGGCGGACGCCTTGTCTCGATCCTTTCTGGTGTCTGATCTCGAAGAAGATCCGAAACACATCATCGATCCCGCCAGAGTAATGCAGGTGGCTCCCGTGAGTCTAAATCGTCTCCCTCCCGGAAAGACGTTCGTATCAGTACCTGATCGGGAGAAGATCCTTCACTGGGGTCACTCGTCTAAACTGGCTGGCCATGCCGGTCAGAAAAAGACCCTCCAGCTTATTACCCGGCACTACTGGTGGCCTACCCTGCACAAGGACGTAATAGACTTTGTTTCTGCCTGTGTGTCCTGCGCCCGCAACAAGGTTCCGAGACATCTGCCAGCCGGTCGCCTCCTTCCGCTTTCTGTACCTGCTGCCCCCTGGCAGCATATAGCAATGGACTTTATAACTGACCTCCCAGTCTCTGCCGGTTGTACGGTCATTTGGGTGGTCGCTGACCGCTTCTCCAAGATGGCTCATTTCATTCCCCTGCCAGGCCTCCCGTCTGCACCCGAGCTAGCTAAAGACTTTATTCGTCACATCTTTCGTCTTCATGGCCTGCCCCTCCACATCGTGTCGGATCGCGGGGTAC
Source organism: Phyllobates terribilis (assembly GCF_046119375.1). NCBI lineage: Eukaryota > Metazoa > Chordata > Amphibia > Anura > Dendrobatidae > Phyllobates > Phyllobates terribilis. The sequence goes on along the minus strand of NW_027362763.1, from coordinate 911,662,884 downwards.
AGTTCACCTCACGCTTCTGGAGAGCCACTTGTAAACTGCTAGACGTCACCCTGGACTTCTCTTCCGCTTACCACCCTCAGTCCAATGGTCAAGTGGAGCGGATCAATCAGAACCTGACCAGTTACCTCCGGCACTTCGTTAATGCTCATCATTCAGACTGGGTGGATCTCCTACCATGGGCCGAGTTCTCTTATAACAATCATGAGAGCGAATCCTCCTCCAAATCCCCGTTTTTTGTAGTCTTCGGTGAGCATCCTCGGATTCCTTTTCCTGTCTCCACCTCTGTGGACAACCCGGCTGCGGAATCTCTCGTTAGCAAATTTTCCTCCATTTGGGAGAGTACCAGATCCGCACTCCTTCAGTCGTTCGAACGGATGAAAAGACATGCTGACAAAAAACACCTGGATCCTCCACAATTTCATCCTGGAGATAAAGTCTGGCTCTCATCTAAATATGTCAGACTCAAGATACCTTCTTACAAGTTAGGGCCTCGGTTCATCGGTCCTCTGGAGGTCATCAGTCAGATCAACCCGGTGGCCTATAAATTGAAACTCCCGGCCAACTTACGGATCCCTAACTCCTTCCATGTATCTCTCCTCAAACCTGTGGTACTTAACTCTTTTTCCAAGTCTACAGGTACGCCTCCTGCTCCAGTTTCTGCTGAGGACGAGTTTGAGGTAGAGAACATTCTTGTCACCAAAAGGGTAAGAGGAAAGACCTTTTTTCTAGTAGATTGGAAGGGGTTTGGTCCTGAGGAGAGAATGTGGGAGCCCCGGGAGAACATCCATGCCCCTCTTATCCTTGCTAAATTTCTGTCTGGCCTAAAAAAGGGGGGGCCTAAAGGGGGGGGTACTGTAGCGCCGGCGTCCCTGCCCTCTGCTAGGCAGGGACGCTGTTCCCCTAACCTCTCTGCTCCGTGCCCGGCGTCCTCCTCCCGCTCTGCTGGCAGCGCGCGCTCCTTCCCGGCCACTGTGCTTAGGGCGCGCGCGCGCGCTCTCCCTCCCTCTTAAAGGGGCCGCGTGCGCCGTCCTAAGGAGTCCCCGGCCAATGGCCGGAGGACTTCACCATATATAAGGCACCTCCTCCAAAATGGAGGTGCCCGAGCAATGTTGTTGCACTGTTCACTACTCTGCTTCAGTCCTCAGGTCCCGTTGCCAGTTACCTGCCAGATACCTGCCAGATTCCTGCCAGCTTGCTGTCTTATTCCTGCCTGATATTCTGCTACCTGCCTGCTAGCCTGAGGTCCGACGGTCTGCCTTACAACTCCTGTCAGTCAGTCTAAGGACCAGCTTGCCCGCTCACCTGGGAGCGCACATCAGCTACCTGCCTGCTTGCCTGAGGTCCGACGGTCTGCCTTCCAACTCCTGTCAGTCTGTCTATGGACCAGCTTGCCCGCTCACCTGGGAGCGCACATCTGCTACCTGCCTGCTAGCCTACCTGGAGGCTCCGCCGTCACGTGCTGTGACCACCTGCCTGTCCAGTGACTCCTGCCCGCTCACCTGGGAGCGCTCATCTGCTGCCTGTCTCCTAGCCTACCTGGAAGCTCTGCCGTCACGTGCTGTGACCACCCGCCTGTCCAGAGACTTCTGCCCGCTCACCTGGGAGCGCTCATCTGCCGCCTGTCTGTTGGTCTTCCTGGAGGCTCCGCCGTCACATGCCGTGACCACCCGTTTATCCAGAGACTCTCGCCTGCTCACCTGGGAGCTCACGTCTACCATCAGCCGCCACAGGTCGTACCAACCCTTTACCCTTTACCCAGAGACTGCCCCGGTCACTTGCCGTGACCATCTGCCCGTTCATCCAGAGACTGCCCCGGTCACTTGCCGTGACCATCTGCCCGTTCATCCAGAGACTGCCCCGGTCACTTGCCGTGACCATCTGCCCTTTCATCCAGAGACTGCCCCGGTCACTTGCCGTGACCATCTGCCCGTTCATCCAGAGACTGTCCCGGTCACCTGCTGTGACTGCCTGCCTGGTCGCCACCCACTCCCTTACAAGGACCGCCCCCTTGTATAGTAGCTCAGAGGTTCTGCCTCCCAGGCCCGTTACAGACTGGCTGGCAATCCCTGCATGTTCATTGGCTCTGTAAAGAGCGGAAAACGTGCAGGGCGGAGACCCGAGCTCCCGCCCGAGTAACCCAGAAATGCTCGGTGCTCTCCGAACATCCCGAGTAGTGAGATGCTCGGGCGAGTAACAAGCAGTGTCGAGCATGCTCGCTCAACACTAGTAGCAATAGATACTGACCTTGGGGTTCAGCCAAGGGGATTCATGTATGGCGCCGACTGCGCTAGATGTAGTGATGTGGCATCATTGATGTCAGTGTGGGGTTAAATGCGCCAGGTGAAATTATCTTGCCGTGTCACAGCACTGGACGAAGATGTGAGAAAGAGGTTTGAGGCGCTTAGGAAACGGTGCATGCGTTTGTAGAACAGGTCCGGTGTCAGAGCACCGGAAGTAGAATTACTGTCTGCATCAGAGTGACGTCAGTCGCATGCGCAGATCTCATGAGGAGGGGATGGAACACTGAAGCGGAGTATATGGTTGGTACCTCAAGAAAACGAGGAATGAAGTAGTAGATATTGGGAAAATGAGTAATAAAAAATAAATAGAAAGAATCCAACAATGCAAAACTGGAGAAAAGCATTAAAAATCAATTGAAAAACAAAATATAAAAAAGGGGATTGAAAAGATATAGATGAAAATGAAAAAAACATTTTTTTTTTTAAAGTGAAAACAAAATTATGAGAAAAAATAAATAAAAATAAATATAAAAAAAATATATATATATCTATACATATAGATATATATATATGAACAACAATAAATTAATTAAGGAAAATAAAATTTGTAAAAAAATAGATAAAAATAAAAGTAGAAAATAAAAAAATAAAAGTAAAAATAAGTGAAAAAGGATAAATCAAAATAAAAATAATGATAAAAATAAAAATAATAATAAAAATAATAAAAATGGAAAAAATGGAAAAATAGATAATGGGGGGTAGGGGCAGGTGTACTTACCACTAGGGTGTTGGGTTATCAATGGGTCTAGAAAAATGAAGAGAGACACAGTTAAGAGAAAATAAAAAGAGGAAGCTATGTATAAAGAAATTAAGCAGTTACTACTTTATTCACTATAGTATCTGATTACAGTCTTCTTGGTTAAATAGAAACAATACCCTTACAGATAGCCCATATCAGCGGGTTGAATAGTCCAACTCCCGATTCAAACTTTTGGTGACAAGGTCTGTAAGGTATAAATCCAAAAGGACTCTCTCTCTTTTAGTAATCTAATATGGCTTCCGCCCCGCCTGGGTCTGTGGACCTACTCAATAATTTGGAACCTAAGTTGGGAAATGGTGTGGTTAGCTGTTACAAAATGATGAGGTAGTGCAAGCCATACTTTTTTACACCTAATGATGGACTTGTGGCTAGCTATCTTATCTTTTACGTGCTGAGTTGTCTCACCTACGTAGAGTAGGCCACATGGGCATTTTATCACATAAATTGCATAGTTGGTGTTGCAAGTGTAAAAGCCTTTAATGGGGTACCTATTCCCTGAGTGTGGATGGACAACTTCGCAGGATTTAATAACATTACAGCAGGCGGCACAGTTTAGGCAGGGGAAAGTGCTTGTTTGTCTAGTTCCTAGGAAGCTTTGTGAAGGTGATTTTGATAAGCTACCTATGTCGGATCTCACTATATGGTCTTTAATGTTCTTGGGTCTCCTTGTACACATGAGTGCTGGGGTTTTGAATGCGTCTATTTGAGGGTATGCTCTAGAGAGTAGTGGCCAGTGTTTTCTGATTGTACTGTAGAGTTTCGGCATAATGGGGTGGTGGGTATGTACAAATGGAATGCGTTCGGTTTTAGGTAGTTGTGGTTGTGGAATATTCAAAGGTCTCAGTCTCTCTTGTTCCTATAGTTTAAGGGGATGGCCACGTTCTGTAAATTTTTTAATCATCTCACTCAGACGAATTGGCATTAATTCCCTATCAGAGACTATCCTCGAGACACGGTGAAACTGAAATTGGGGTAAACTATTCCTAGTGCTCCTTGGATGGCAGCTAGTGTAAAGTAGGAGATTGTTACAATCAGTAGGCTTAGTATATAACTCTGTTGTGAGTCTACCCTCAGTATCTTTGATTACCAGTACATCAAGAAATGGGATTTTAGTTGTATCAAAGTTGAGTGTAAATTGAAGTTCAGGGCGGATTAAATTAAGAAGGTTGTAAAAAAGAAGTAGGGACTCTTTTGTCCCATTCCATATACAGAATACATCGTTGAAGTATCTGAGCCAACATATCGTATGTCTAATGAAGGAATTGTTGTTATAGATAGATTCTCGTTCAAATGCGTCCATATAACAATTGGCATAGGCTGGTGCCACATAGAGCCCATGGCGGTCCCTTGTATTTGGAGGAAATACTGATCTCCAAATAGAAAAAAAGTTGTCATTTAGCATTATCGATAGAAGTTCAATACATAGTAATCTTGAGTTATTGGAGAGATTGGCAGTCATTAATAATTCATCAACAAACAACAAAGAAAATGACGGCACTTCCACTACAAAAAATAGGTGTGAACAGGTGCTTACTAAGAGCAGCTACCTCCATATATAATGAACAAATAAAGTAGCACACTGTACCACTGAGTATATAGATATGAAATATGAATAGCATGACTGCTGTAAAAAATAGAAATTAATGAAAAATTTTTTTGACATTTTTTTTTTATCAGCGCATGTAAATATGAAGTATGGAAAATGAATAGCATTACTGCTGTAAATAAATGAGAAATCTTAGCGCATAAATTGGCCAATTCATGTGTACCTGACAGCCGCGGTAAGGCGTTTCTCGATGTCAGGACCTACCAATGTGAATACCTCTCTAATAGACCTCCGTCTGCTTATGTGTGGGAAAGACAGATCCTGATGCATTTAAAACCACCTGCGGCATGGGGTGGGGGTGGAGTGCTCAGTCAACGCTAAATCTAGTAACAAAGAAAATGACGGCACTTCCACTACAAGAAATAGGTGTGAACAGGTGCTTACTAAGAGCAGCTACCTCCATATATAATGAACAAATAAAGTAGCACACTGTAACACTGAGTATATAGATATGAAATAGGAAATATGAATAGCATGACTGCTGTAAAAAATAGAAATTAATGAAAAAATTTTTTGAACATTTTTTTTTTATTAGCGCATGTAAATATGAAGTATGGAAAATGAATAGCATTACTGCTGTAAATAAATGAGAAATCTTAGCGCATAAATTGGCCAATTCATGTGTACCTGACAGCCGCGGTAAGGCGTTTCTCGATGTCAGGACCTACCAATGTGAATACCTCTCTAAGAGACCTCCGTCTGCTTATGTGTGAGAAAGACAGATCCTGATGCATTTAAAACCACCTGCGGCATGGGGGTGGGGGTGGAGTGCTCAGTCAACGCTAAATCTAGTAACAAAGAAAATGACGGCACTTCCACTACAAGAAATAGGTGTGAACAGGTGCTTACTAAGAGCAGCTACCTCCATATATAATGAACAAATAAAGTAGCACACTGTAACACTGAGTATATAGATATGAAATATGAAATATGAATAGCATGACTGCTGTAAAAAATAGAAATTAATGAAAACATTTTTTGAAAATGACGGCACTTCCACACTACAGTGTGCTACTTTATTTGTTCATTATATATGGAGGTAGCTGCTCTTAGTAAGCACCTGTTCACACCTATTTCTTGTAGTGGAAGTGCCGTCATTTTCTTTGTTACTAGATTTAGTGTTGACTGAGCACTCCACCCCCACCCCCATGCCGCAGGTGGTTTTAAATGCATCAGGATCTGTCTTTCCCACACATAAGCAGACGGAGGTCTCTTAGAGAGGTATTCACATTGGTAGGTCCTGACATCGAGAAACGCCTTACCGCGGCTGTCAGGTACACATGAATTGGCCAATTTATGCGCTAAGATTTCTCATTTATTTACAGCAGTAATGCTATTCATTTTCCATACTTCATATTTACATGCGCTAATAAAAACATTTTTTTCAAAAATTTTTTTCATTAATTTCTATTTTTTACAGCAGTCATGCTGTTCATATTTCATATCTATATACTCAGTGTTACAGTGTGCTATTTTATTTGTTCATTATATATGGAGGTAGCTGCTCTTAGTAAGCACCTGTTCACACCTATTTCTTGTAGTGGAAGTGCCGTCATTTTCTTTGTTCCCTGACTGTTTAGACACCAATATATCTGTTTGAAAGATTCTGGTGTTTGCCACATAACTATAACTGTGGTTTTGCAGTTCCACGGGTCCAATCTCTGTATTATCCACTTTTGGGTCTTTTTTACATAAAAAAACAGTTTGCGTGTGTCGCTGACTGTTCAGCTCCAAATATATTTAAAAAAGTCTGGCATACGGCAGTAAATTAGAACTGTGGTTTTGCAGTTCCACGGTTCAAATCTCTGTATTATCCAGCTTTTGGCCTGTTTTACGTAAACAAAAAACAGTAATAGTGTCTCCCTGTCTGTTCAGTCACAAATATATCTGTTTAAAAAATTCTGGTGTAGGCCAGACAAATAGAACTGTGGTTTTCCTCTTCCACGGTTCTAATCTGCTTTATATTACCCTTTTTCCATTGATAGTGCGAGTGTAAGCTATTTTACTTCATTTACAATGGGCAAGACGCGTGGCAAGGGACGTGGAACTGGACGTTCTGGTGATGGTGCGTGTACAGGACGGGGCCTTGGCCAAGGTGAAAATGTGCTACAACCAACAGCCACATCTTCTCGCTCCCACTTCTTGACCGAATTACTAGGGAAGCACACTACAACACCAGTATTGCGAACTGATCAGTGTGTGCAGGTTATTAATTGGATAGCAGATAATACTTCCAGTTACCTGGGCACCACCACCTCCGGTCTGTCTTCCACATGGTCAATTTTAGTAGCCGTGAGTCACGCTGATGCTCCTTCCTCCCACCATGCCGAGTGTCGTCAGACAGCAACTGATCCCACACTTGGACACTCTGAAGTTCACTGGTCCATTTCCATATTTGTGCCCCTCGCCTGCTCCGCTTGAAGTGGTGGAAGAGGAGATCCCATGTAGCGATGCCCAATTATTTGAACAGCCACGGCCACAGGAAGTCAACGCTGGCAATTTGTCACAAGAGGTGGATGATGACGAGACACCATTGCCATGAAGTGAGGAGGAGGATCGTGGTGCGCAAGTGGAAGAGGAGGAGGTGGTGGATGATCTAGTAACTGACCCAACAAGGCAGAAGGACACGCAGAGCGAGGCCAGCAGCACACAGGGGGAGGGAGGCAGAGTACACCAACAGGCAGGAAGAAGCAGTGTGGTGGCCGCACACAGAAGGCGGGCAACAGTTCCCCGTAACACCAACACGAAGGACGCTGCCAGTACAAACGGTAGGTCTTCCAGAGTCTGGAATTTTTTTAAAGACTCTGCTGATAACCCCAAAAAGGCCATTTGTACCACCTGCCATGCCAGCATCAGCAGGGGTGACAAAACTACTAGCTTGACCACCACCAGCATGATCAGGCACATGGCAGCAAAGCACCCGACTTTGTGGGGTGAACCCCAGGGTCCACGACCAGTGTCAGCGGGTGTCACCACTGCTTCTTCCACTGTTGTGTGTGTAATAGAACCCCCTGTTGTGCGTGCAAGGCAATCCCCTGTCCATACTGCATGCAAAGATGCCCCCTCCTCTCAGTCTTCACTTGTTATGGCAGTTTCTCAAGAAACAGCATCAACGTCCACGTCCACGTCCCACCGCAGCGTTCAATTATCCATATCCCAGAGCTTTGAACGAAAGCACAAATTTGCAGCCAACGCCCCACAGGCCATAGTCCTAAATTCGCACATTTCACGACTGCTTGCGTTGGAAATGCTGCCTTTTAGGCTGCTGGAGACAGAATCCTTCCGCAACCTTATGGCGGTGGCCATCCCTCGGTACTCGATCCCAAGCCAACACTATTCTGCCCAGTGTGCCATCCCCGCACTACACAAGCATGTGTCCCAAAACATCTGCCGTGCGCTCAACAAAGCAGTTACTGGGAGAGTCCACCTGACAACGGACACTTGGACAAGTGCTTGTGGCCAGGGATGGTACATCTCCCTGACGGCACACTGGGTAAACATAGTGGAAGCCGGGACCCAGTCGGACCTTGGGACGGAACACATCCTCCCCACACTGAGGATTGCGGGCCCTATGTCAGTCAGAGTTGCCCCCACAGTGTACAGCTCCTGCGCATCATCCTCCTCCTCCTCATGTTCAGCCTCCATCTCAGATATCACCAGATCAGTTACAAGCTGGTAGCACTGCAGTTCTGCCTCAGCCAAGTGGCAACAGGCTGTGCTGAAACTCAGAAGCTTAGGTGATAAACCTCACACTGCTTGTGAGTTGTGGACAGCTGTGAAAAAGCAGGAAGATCTGTGGCTGAGACCGCTTAACCTACATCCAGGCATGGTCGTGTGTGACAATGGCCGTAACCTAGTGGCGGCTCTGAGGTGAGGCGAGATCACACACGTACCATGCCTGGCTCATGTGCTTAACCTCGTGGTTCAGCGGTTTCTTAAATCGTACCCCGAGTTTCCAGATCTGCTTGTCAAAGTACGCCACCTGTCAGCTCATTTTCACAAGTCAGCTACAGCTTCTGCCACCCTTGCTGTGTTGCAGCAGCGTTTGCAGCTTCCGGCACACTGACTGGTGTGTGATGTCCCCACATGTTGGAACTCTACCCTCCACATGTTGCAAAGGATTTGTGAGCAGAAGAGAGCAGTTGTGGAGTACCAGCTGCAACAAGGCCATCGATATTCAGGTCAGACTCCACACATAAGACCTCAAGAGTGGACCTGGATGTCTGACATATGTACCATCCTGACAAACTTTGAGGAGTCCACCAAGATGGTGAGTGGCGATGATGCCATCATTAGCGTCAGCATCCCACTTGTCTGTCTTTTTCAACGCTCTCTGCAGAGAATTAAAGAGGTGGCATTCCAGCCAGAGAATGATGAGATGGATCAAGAACCCCTAATGGGCGATTACACATAGCCCAGCCTCATCTCATCCCAACGTGCATTGTTGGACAATGAGGGAGAGGAGGAGGTGGAAGAACAGGAGCTGGTATCATGCGCTGTAGACGGCAGTACCTGTACAACTGTCATACAGTCGGTTCAGCGTGGGTGGCCTGAGGACAGGGGGCAGGAGGTGGAGGAGAGCATGGCCAGTCGTCATCTTAGTGAAGACACGGAAGTCTTGCCCATTACCAGTCTGGCATGCATGGCTGACTTTATGTTAAGCTGCCTTAACCATGACCCTCGTGTTGTCAAAATGTTGGGTGACAGTCATTACTGGTTGGTGACACTTTTATACCCCCGCTACAAGGAGAACTTTCACTCTCTTATTCCTGAGGTGGAGAGGTCTACAAAAATATGGCAGTACCAGAAGGCCCTTGCTGCAGAACTGTTAAAAAAATTCCAATCTGAACACGCTAGCGGCAGATGTCACAGTTCGTTGACCAACCAAAGCGTACAGGCGAGAGAGATGCAACTCCAATCCAGCAGAGGCAGGGGAACACTGTCAACATTGTGGGACAGTTTTCTGAGACCCGCCCAGCTTACAGGCCCTGAGGCAGGGTGTACTCTCACAAGGAGTGGAAAGTTTCAAAAGATGGTGAGGGAGTACCTTGCCGACCGTACCAGCGTCCTCCGTGATTCCTCTGTGCCTTTTAATTATTGGGTATCCAAGCTGGACACTTGGAATGAACTCTCTCTGTATGCCTTGGAGGTCCTGGCCTGCCCTGCCGCTAGCGTGTTATCGGAGCGTGTTTTCAAGTGCCGCTGGGGGAATTATAACTGATAAGCGCACTCGCCTGTCAACTGACAATGCTGACAAGCTGACCCTTATCAAAATGAACAAGGGCTCGATTGGGTGAGACTTTTCATCACCACCAAATGACAACAGAGTAACATAAAGTCAAATCCACTGTGTTATTTCGGGAGGTGTATTCCCATGCATCGCTTCACACCCACACATGGGTATACGTTTCCTCATTTCAGCTGTATTTTGCTCTTCTACTTATCCTCAGCCTCTACCACCACTATACCACCAGGGTGACCGTGGTCCGTGTTGCCAGCATGGCAAGTTCCTCCGTCCTAATTTTTTGAGAGCTTTTGCTTGGAAGGCATAGGCAAAGACTATGGGAGACACACTCCCCAATAATGGGAATAATGTTTGTAATATGGTGTACTGCATGGCTCTTGTAAGGGGCATGAAAACCATCTTGTTAAGCTACTGCGACCTCCACCACTTTTCCCAGGGGCATTGATATTGTCTTTTTATTCCACTGCGACCTCCACGTCTCTTCCAAGGGGCATTAAAACTGTCTTGTTAAGCTTTTGCGACCTCCACGTCTCTTCCAAGGAGCATTAAAACCGTCTTGTTAAGCTACTGCGGCCTCCACGTCTCTTTCAAGGGGCACTAAAACCGTCTTTTTAAGCTACTGCAACCTCCACCACTTTTCCCAGGGGCATTGATATTGTCTTTTTATTTCACTTCGACCTCCACGTCTCTTCCAAGGGGCATTAAAACCGTCTTGTTAAGCTACTGCGACCTCCACCACTTTTCCAAGGGGCGTTGCATTTCCTCCTAATTTTAGTCAGTTTTTAATTTTCAATGCATAGGCGAACACTAAGGGAGATCCACTCCCCAATAATGGGTAGAAGGTTTTTAGTATGCTGTAATCCACGTCTGTTTCAAGGGGCATTGCAGTTCCTCATAATTTTTGGAAAGCCTTCCATTCACTGCTTAGGCCAACAGTGCCAGAAGACCCAGTTGCTATAAATTGAAAAAACAGTTTAGTTAAGGCCCTCTGACCTCCATGTCACTTCCAAGGGGCATTAGAGTGCCTCAAAATTTTTGGTAGGCATTGCACTCACTGCATTCCCTATAACTGTGTAGCCGAACCGCTCCTTTTGGTACAGAAACATATCCTACAAGACATGTGTGGTTGACTGGCCTGATATTGATGTGAATGGTCTCTGTTCCTCCTGCTCTTTCTCCTTTGCCACCACCTCATCCATCATTCATCACCCGAAGCTTTGTTTTAACGGGAGTCATAGAACTGGGATAGTAGCAGGAAAACATCCAGCAATCCTCGGAGGAGGTAGGATATGCGCCAAAATGCTGACCACCTCTGGCCAAGCCGCTACTACATACATGCGCTTGCATTCCAAGAAAACAAAGCAGATGCTAACTTCTATCATCATCATCAAGCTCCTCACCTTGGCATTCTCAACTCCCCTGATGGAGAAGCCAGGGCCCCCTGGAGGAGTCTGGTTCACTGGTGGGCTCGTCCAATGCTGCCCTAAAGCAGGCCAGGCTAAGAAAAGTGTGGGGGAACTTCCAAGGAGAAATAGGGGCGGCTGGGGACCGAGTATGGACACCCGGCCGCCCCCTGGCAGCTGGGGACCGAGCGTGGACACCCGGCCGCCGGCGGCTGGGGACTGAGTATGGATACCTCGCTGCCAAAGCAGCCATGAGGTAATGGCCAGCTTCAGCCTCCTCCAAACTAAAAGGCCCCATTTCAAGTGCAAGCTAGCAGTATGGTATGGCAGCCTGGGGGTGGGTGGGTGGCAGGTTGTACACTTACGCTTGCATTCCAAGAAAACAAAGCAGATGCTAACTTCTATCATCATCATCATGCTCCTCAGCTTGGCACTCTCAACTCCCCTGATGGAGAATCCAGGGCCCACCGGAGGAGTCTGGTTCTCTGGTGGGCTCGTCCAATGCTGCCCTAAAGCAGGCCAGTCTAAGAAAAGTGTGGAGGAATTACCAAGGAGAAATAGGGGCGGCTGGGGATCATTTATGGACACCTGGCCGCCCCGAGGCGGCTGGGGATCATGTGTGGACACCCGGCCGCTGGGCGGCTGGGGACCGAGTATGGACACTCGCCCGCCCCCTGGTGGCTGGGGACCGAGCGTGGACACCCGGCCACCGGGCGGCTGGGGACTGAGTATGGATACCTCGCTGCCCAAGTAGCCATGAGGTAGTGGCCAGCTTCGGCCTCCTCCAAACTAAAAGGCCCCATTTCAAGTGCAAGCTAGCAGTATGGCATTGCAGCCTGGGGGTGGGTGGGTGGCAGTTTGCACACTTACGCTTGCATTCCAAGAAAACAAAGCAGATGCTAACTTCTATCATCATCATCATGCTCCTCACCTTGGCACTCTCAACTCCCCTGATGGAGAAGCCAGGGCCCACCGGAGGAGTCTTGTTCTCTGGTGGGCTCGTCAAATGCTGCCCTAAAGCAGGCCAGGCTAAGAAAAGTGTTGGGGAGTTCCAAGGAGAAATAACGGCGGCTGGGGACCATTTATGGACACCCGGCCACCCCAAGGCGGCTGGGGACCGTGTGTGGACACCCGGCCGCGGGGCGGCTGGGGCCCGTGTATGGACACCCGGCCGCTCCCAGGTGGCTGGGGACTGAGCGTGGACACCCAGCCGCCGGGCGGCTGGAGACTGAGTATGGATACCTTGCTGCCAAAGCAGCCATGAGATAGTGGCCAGCTTCGGCCTCCTCCAAACTAAAAGGCCCCATTTCAAGTGCAAGCTAGCAGTATGGTATTGCAGCCTGGGGGTGGGTGGGTGGCAGGCTGCATACTTGTGCTTGCATTGCAAGGAATCTGGGAGGTACAATTGAACATTGCCCTGGGACAATGACTTGCACGGGGATAGTTGCAAGTCTGCATCTTCTGATGCGGAAAAGATCACTTCTGATGGGCACACTTTTAGGCAGTAACCTGGGTGTCAGAGATGCTTCCAGGGGTCTTCCCCATGCTGTTCCCATGTCTTTTCAGCACTATATGCATGTGTCACACAGCACATGGCCAGATAAGATTGTAAAATGTTAAAATGACATTTTCCGGTGAATGCATTTGTCGCGGTTGAAAGCAATACAAAAGTGCAAAAACACATAAAAAATGCTACTTGTGAACATAGCCCAAGGTTTGGAGGAGTATTTTTGTTTTTGGTTATTTATTTTACATTATACACAAGTCTTTACCCTGGAAAGAAAGTTCCTTAACATATTTCACAGGAAAACCGTTTCAGTTTCATTTTTGAATGTTTTATTGTGGGCCAGTAAAAGTGGCTTAATACCTCTGACCACGTTGTTGACAGCAGTGACCTGGGGGTCAGAAATTCTTCCTGGGTCATTGCCTATGCTGTCCCCATGTCTTTTGAGCACTGTCACTATCGTTTTGGGCACTTTTTAGGCTTTCTACAGACTGCCGCGGGTGCCGCCTCAAAAATGCTCGGGTCTCCCATAGACTAACATTGGGCTCGTTGCTCGGGTCGAGCACCCGAGTATCACGGTGAGCTCGGCCCGAGCTTCGAGCGCCCGAGCATTTTAGTTCTCGCTCAACACTAATTGCTACACATTTCTCTTTTCAAGGAGATTACACAGCCATACTAACCTTTCTGCAATGCCTGCAGTTTATTGCTATCACCACTCCGCAGGTGAATCCAACCATGCCTTCCTATTTTTGGAAATCTTCTTACTTGGGTTGATACCTTCTTTCTAATTATTAACCCTTAGTTAGTATCAATCCCACATGCAGTACTAGCTTACCATTTGGATGTTTTCAGCTTTCTCTCCTCTTTGATGTAATTTATGTTGTGCTATATATATATGAATTGCTGCTATATTTGTCATGCTGTCATATGCTTTTCTCTCTCCTCTATTTTTTGGTTATTGTCTATGATTGGGACATTGTATTATATTGCTTGTTTTTCCTGCTAGCGACAGTTGAAAAAGACCAAACATTTTATGGTCGAAACTTCCTTCTATGTCGCTCAAAACCTTCATCTACCTCTAATTTTCGTTGTATTGTGGTGAACTGTTTAAATTAAACATAATTTGCATAAAGAAACATTTTGAGTGCTGCTGTTTACCTATATTACTGGACTAGTGGGATCTTTCCCAGTTCAGCCAGCACCACTCCCCTCTAAAAGCCAAGTGCAACTCCTTTCTGTTGTCTATTGTGATTTAGGCACAGTGAAGCTCAGAAGGAGGGGGTATTTAGATTTGGGAGCACAGAATTTACTGGATTTTATTTGATGGGGCGAGAGCCATGTCGATTTTCCAGAGTCTTTCTTCTATCAGTAACGTGGGAACCTCCTATAGTTCCAGTGACAGATGATGGACCTGAGTGGGGGCTGGTTTTGTGTGCGATAAGTTAGGGTTTTATTGGTAACATTTTGGGGTACATAACATTTTTCGATCACTTCCGGAATTAGGCTGGGATTACAATCTTGTGTTCTACGCTGAGCCCATACGTCGGGGTGTAAATCCAGCAACACTGCGATTCAGAGGGAACCATAATGAGGCAGATGGAGGCACTTTGGAGTCCGTTTGGCGTCTGCTCTGGTGGTATCCATCTTTTTAGGCATGCACATATCTGGTGTCGTCCACACTTGTACGCTAAAAAGACGCCTAGAATGATGGGACACTGCCGGAACACAGCCCAGACCAAAGTGACTCCATCTCCCTCATAAGTGAGTGGTTCCATCTGAATTGCGGTTTTGGAGAACTTACCCGGAAACCCCGAAGTAAGCGCTCAGCGGAGAGTGCAGGATAAATGTGAGCTGAGAATTAATCATATCTTTGGGAGGTAGAATGAACATATACACAGCAGTAACAGAATAGTCCTTATTTTTATTTTTGTGCATTTCACCATGCGGTATAGCTGATAAGGCGGATTTATTCTTCGTGGGATACCAGATTTATATCGGCAGTTTTTAGGTTTTGCTGCTATCATACAGTAAAAATGCTTTTCTATAAAAAGTATTTTTTTTTTATCTCCATATTCTGAGAGCTGTAACTTTTTTAAGTTTTGGCAAACAGAGCTGTATGAGGACTTATTTTTTTGCGGGACGAGTTGCAAATTTCTTTAGTACCATTTTGGGTACCTAATATTTTTTGATCGCTTTTTAGATTTTTCAGACACAGAATAAAATAAAACCAGCAGTTCAGTTATTATTTTTACTTTTTGCATTGTTCATTGTGTGGTAAAAGAGATAAGATCTAATTATTCGTCGAGTCAGTACGATTACAGCGATACCAGATTTATATTGTTTATTATGATTTCCTATTTTATAGACTAAAAACAATATTTTACAAAAATGAATTTATGTTTGCAATGTCATATTTTGAGAGCTGTAACTTCATTATTTTTTTGCCAAATGAGCCAAATTAGGGCTAGTTTTTTGCGGGACGGTTTGGCGTTTTCGTTTATACCATTTTTTTTTACATATGACTGTTTGATCGCTTTTTATTCACTTTTTTGTGAGTCAGTATGATGAAAAAGCAACATTTTTGGCATTTTTTAATTTTTTTTGCGACATTCACTAAACAGAATATGTAACATGCCAGCTTCATACAGCGGGTCGTTCCAGAGGCAGCGATACCAATTTTGTCTACTTTTTTTTTGTTTGTTTGCTTTATCACAAACGCTGCATTTTGAGTGGCAAAACTGCTTTTTGAGATTTGTGAGCGCTTTTTCTGAGTTTTTTTTTTACTTATGTTGTTCTACTTTTTTTTTACTTTTTAACTTCGTCCCACTGTGGGACATGTATATTTTTTATTTTGATTGCTGGTCTCATACACTACAGTACTCGTGTACTGCAGTGCATGAAAGCAGTCAGTGAGTCACTTAATGTGCCGGCAAGACCCAGCTTATAGCTGGATCTCACAGACCACCGTACTCTGAGGTTATCACATGATCTTAGGGTACCATGGTAACCATCGGGACCCGCAATTCTCATCGCGTGGGTCCGATTGTTACTAAGGGGGTCTTGTGACCCCTTGTAACAACTTAAATACCACTATAACTACTGACACAGATATTTAAGGGGTTTATCTGCCCTGATCGGTCACAAAACTGGCCGGGATACTACAGGGTGTCAGCTGTCACATACAGCTGATAACCTCTGGATTTGCTGCCTCTGGGTGGGAGGTCCAAGTCCATGGTGTGTTGGTGGCAGAGTAACACTGCAACTTGCTTCCTCCGTCCCCTTTCGCCAACCACGAACAACAGAGAGGGGATCATTATCCTCTTCATAACTGACTGTTGCATGCCCATCACCTCTTCCTCCTCATTCTCCTCCAATTGCTCCTGCACCTTCACTAACAGTTTTTCTGGTATAATAGCCCCCTCGATCAATGTAATTCACCCTCCCTTGGCACACGCCTGTGCGACGACAGTCTGGAACTTAGAGATATTGTTATCCCTTCTGCATACTCCTCTGCTTCCTCTAGGATCACCACCTCCTCCTGCAGACTATTCAAAGTGTACTCCAGCATGTAGATGACCAGAATAGTGATGCTGATGACCGCATCGTTAGCGCTAGCCATCTTAGTAGCCATTTCAAAATAGTACAGAAGGGTGCAGAGGTCCTTAATCAGAGTCCACTTCAAAAATGTGATTTGCACCACGTCCGTACTATGTTGGCCCAAGCTATGCAAAATGAGATATTGTGCAAAGGCTCGTCGCTGCTACCACAGTTGCTGCAACATGCGCAGAGTGGAATTCCACTGTGTCGGCACATCGCCTATCAACCGGTTAACCGGTAGGGCCAAAAACCTCTGTAGCTATGCAAGTCGATGACCCGCGGGTTGCAAACGCCAGAAGTGAGCACACAGCGACTGTGCTTTCTGCAGCAGCGCATCCAGGCCAGGATAGAAATTGCTGTACCACCAGGTAGAGGATGTAAGCCATGCAAGGCATGTGTGTGAGGTTGCCTTGGCTTAGGGCCACCACCAGTTTCGCACCGTTCTCACACATGGCCTTCCCTGGCTCCAGGTTCAATGGAGACAGCCATTGCTCAAACTCGGCCTGGATAGATGTCCACAACTCTTGAGCTGTGTGATTGCGATCTCCAATGCATATTAATTTTAACACTGCCTGATTTCTTTGAGCACTGTCTGCGCAGTACGGAGGTGGAGTTGGATTCTCTGCACTATTGGAACGCATGTCTCATTAAGGCAGAGGTTTAGGGTGCAGGTGGAGGAGGAAGAAGCAGTGGAGGAAGTGTTAAATACAGAGGTTCGTCGCACAAGCCTTGGGGATTCCAAGCATTGTGGAGCAGCCCCTTCCCCACCTGCCACCAGAGACACCCAGTGCCCAGTCAGCAAGATGCAATGTCCTTGGCCATGCTTGCTCGTCCCGGTGTCTGTGGTGAAATGCACCCTGACAGACATAGATTTTTTTCAAGGAACAGGTGATGTTGTCTGCGACTTGCTGGTGTAGAGCAGGCATAGCTTTCTTAGAGAAGTAATGGCAACTGGTACTGGGGGACTGTGACGGCCATCAACTTTCGGAAACCATCTGTATCCACCAAGCGGAAAGGCAGCATTTCTGTGGCCAACAGATTGGAGATGATGGAGTTCAACCTCTTAGATTTGGCATGTGTAGGAGGAAACAATCTTTTACATGACCACAATTGCGGGACCGAGTGCTGTCTGCTGTGCTGAGAGAGAGTGAATTAGGGTGAACACGACAAACACGACAAACTACTGAACTGTGAGTGAGGTGCAGGTGGAGATATTATGGTTGATTGAGAAAGATGTGGTGTGCTCGGTAAAACAAAAACAGCAGGCATGTCCACTTCCATAACACCTGACAGACTCTCACTCACCCCGACGGTAGCAGGTAAACAAGTTGGGATTCTGTGGCCAGAGACCTGTGTGAGAACACTTGACATGGTGACAGAGAAGGAAGAAGCAGCAGATGCGGTTGATGGGACAGCCGGTGGTTGGCAAGGTCTGCTAGTCCACTCTTTATCGCAATGAGATTCCCAGACTAAAACATGTTGATCGCGTATATGTCGGTTTATGCATGTAGTAGTCAAATTATAGAAATTTTTGCCTTTACTGAATTATTGGCAGATAACGTGAGTTGGGTCATCTGTGGAGGAAGAGGAGGAGAGGCCACTTGATGCAGCGCTTGGCATCCACTGGAGCACATACTCTTTCTGGCCCTCATCTACAAGGCGTTCCACTGTGTGACTGCCAAAGAAAGGTAGTGGAGTAGCCCGTCCAGAAACAGAAGTGGTCAGTTGTCTTTGATTAGGAGGAGACAGTGTTTGTTCAGTAGAGCTTTCACTAACATTACCACCTACCCCACATATACCTTGAAAACCAAGTCTATTTCCCCTTCCACCATGACCTCACTTTTTCCCACTAATGTTGGATGTACCCTTGCCCACTTTTAACCATCTGTTTCAGAACGATAGGCCGAGACCTGTCAGTCACGTGTCACTAAATTACCAATCAGTATTTATTTGCTCAGATAGTGTGTCTGTAGCACACTATGTCAATAAAAAAATCTGATTTTTAATGTGAACTCTTGGATGGAGCAGAAGATCAGCACAAAACAATTACAAGCTCAGATGTGGCCTGGTTTATGTAGGATGGTAGTACCAGAAAAAATTTAGAATATCAAGGGTGTACTCCTGCATGGAGCACAATATCAGCACAACAGAGTTCTATTCTGAAATGTGGCCTGGTGTCTGTCTGGACCACACTATTAGCAAAAACAATTGTTCTGCTGGAAGGTCGATTTCACAGCCACACATGATTCTATCTAAACTATCTGACTTATAAGCAACCACCTAGCTAGCTATCTCACTCTCCCACTTTGCTAACTACTGAGCAACCATGCTGCCCTACCTCTTCCACCTATACTGCCACATCCACCTCCTCTACATGGACCTGTGCCTCCTGATTCAAGGTTCTTGTTTTTTATTTCTGTTCTGCTTAGCGTAGGGACAGGAAGCAGCTGTAGTGAGGGATAGTATTTGGTTTTGTGTGTGCGCAGTTTTCCAAAAACACTCTTCATGTGTACTCTGCTCCCGTGTCTGTGATAGTAATGTGCATGACCAAAAGTTTTTAGAATCTTCAACTTTGTTGGTGGGAGTGATGTTTGTCTAAACATATTTTTCTACTCTTATGCAACTATGTGTGGGATAGTACAGGGCCAAAAGCAGCTGTGTGTAATCTTTAACCCATATCCGTGGGAGCACTGTGCCTTTAAGCTGCTGTGTGTACTCTGTAACTCTTCCTGTGGGGGTACTGTACCCCATTGTCTGGGTGTTAAATTTTTAATCAGCTTCTCTGGAGAAAACGTGAAAACATGCTCTGGGTGTGAAATTTGTTATTAGCTTCTGTGGGGGAAATGTGAAAACATGCTCTGTGGGTGAAATTTTTAACTGGACTGGTGGTAGCAAGCCTCAGTCTCTGTGAGGGCACTGTTAAAATTTTTATGTTACTCATTTACTTCCTATTTTACCATGATTGCTATGATGACAGAACCCCTTTAAGTCATTTCCCTATCCACATTTGTTTGCAGGGCAATTGTCCTGCTCTTACCCCCATTTTCTTCCTTTTACAGCCCCTTAGTCCTTACTCCGACCAATATACAGCAAATACCAGAAAGATAACCAACAACTGTTGGAAAAAAAGGGTATATATAAACTAACTAACAGACCAAAAATAAGAAAAAATACCCATTAAAAAGTAACTTTTAATTTATCATTTAAAAATGTGTACTCAATAATACAGTTAGGACAAACTACACATAATGAGAAGAGATACCTTATATTAAAGGGATGGTGGGGATAAGCATATAACAATCAAAAATTAGCCCTGAATGGCCCTGGTAGAGGAGCTCTCCCTACCTGACAATGGAGTGTTTTCACCCTAGGGGTTCAAGTGGTGCCCCCGCTCCACGACGGCTGTCCCTCACCTATCCCTGAATATCCCTACTCAAACACACAATAAAACACACATATTGACCAGTAACATCCTAATTTACGTACTAGATATCTATCAGACACACAATAGTTATGTCAATAGGGGTAGTCAATAAATACACAAAAATAGAAAGAAGGATCGCCTGAAAAATAAGGGCAATCATAAACAGACAATACCCAATTGCAACGTATACTGGTCAAAAATATGATTTCAAAAATATATAGCAATGGACTTATCTTATTAAATCCTTCTGAGGTTCCGGCTGGTGTTCAGACAGGTATCCCCTTCAGACCCAACGAATATGTGGCTGTATGAACCAGGTCTGAATTCCAGTTTGGTAGCACTTATTATCAGTGCACTTCTCTCCTCTAATACAGCTTGTCACCTGATGAGTCCCGCATTAAGAAGGAGTAGGCGAAATGCGTAGGGACTATGGGACTACTCTGAAGGGACTTTTTGATCCGTTGATGATTTTTGGACTACATTTAAGAGATATGTTACCTGCTGATGACTCTATACCTGTCTGAGGGACTATTGTTAAGGGCACCTGGTGTGTTTTTGAAGTAACCTGTGAACTTCTGGACCTGGTTCATACAGCCACATATTCGTTGGGTCTGAAGGGGATACCTGTCCGAACACCAGCCGGAACCTCAGAAGGATTTAATAAGATAAGTCCATTGCTATATATTTTTGAAATCATATTTTTGACCAGTATACGTTGCAATTGGGTATTGTCTTTTTAGGATTGCCCTTATTTTTCAGGCGATCCTTCTTTCTATTTTTGTGTATTTATTGACTACCCCTATTGACATAACTATTGTATGTCTGATATATATCTAGTACGTAAATTAGGACGTTACTGGTCAATATGTGTGTTTTATTGTGTGTTTGAGTAGGGATATTCAGGGATAGGTGAGGGACAGCCGTCGTGGAGCGGGGGCACCACTTGAACCCCTAGGATGAAAACACTCCGCTGTCAGGTAGGGAAAGCTCCTCTACCAGGGCCATTCAGGGCTAATTTTTGATTGTTATATGCTTATCCCCACCATCCCTTTAATGTAAGGTATCTCTTCTCATTATGTGTAGTTTGTCCTAACTGTATTATTGAGTACACATTTTTAAATGATAAATTAAAAGTTACTTTTTAATGGATATTTTTTCTTCTTTTTGGTCTGTTAGTCCGACCAATATACAGCCATTTTAGAGCACTGAAGTTCAGGTCCCCATTAACTTATATAGGGTTTGTGTTGTGTCCGAGGTCAAGTTCGGGTCCCAAACAGGACTTTTTAAAAAGTCTTGCCGAACCCGGCGAGCTTGAACATCCATGGGTTTGCTCATCACTACTGAATACTTAATGTGTGTACATACTCTAAAGGTCGTATATGCTTCTGCCTAATTGGGTATCCAATGTTCAATGATAGCAGCCAGTCTTCTTGTTATTAGGAGGCAGATAAAGAAAATGAATTTCTGGCATGTAGTAGTCTTGATTTACCATGTTATCAACACAAGATGGTCTAACAGGGACAAATATTTTAATACCTTAATGACAGATAAGGGGTACATTGATCACAAGCAGGTTCTACTTTCCACGTTATGATGGTATATTGCAGTGTAAGTAAGCTGTGTCATGGAGCTCCATTCCGCTCATAAATGCTACAATTTAAGATAATAAGGCCATACTATAGACATGACATAGTAGGTTGCCTGTGTCAACGGGCACAGGATGTTGTGATGATGATGAGTTACTGTACTGTGTTCATGCATTTTCAGCTGTATTGCTGTTAAATTTTTGCCTTGGACTGAACAGAAAGATATACTCATAAAGACTTTAGATGTGGTAAGTCATGAGTGTTAGGGAGGCATCTGACATGTTAGAGGCTGTATGATAAGTAGCGAATCACTGCCATTGTTCCCACAGGTGAACACTCGATGGGCCCTTGTGCAGGAGTGAGCCTGCCACCCAACTATATAAGCAGTGGTTGGCACAATACACTTGATTCACTATATATAGACAAGGGAAGCATCTCATCATTCTCTTAACAAACTACTTTTGTTTATTGTTATACAATGGGGAAAATAAGTATTTGATACACTGCCCATTTTGCAAGGTTTCCCACCTACAAAGAATGGAGAGGTCTGTCATTTTTATTGTAGGTACACAGAATCTAAAAATAAAAAAACAGAAAATCACATTGTATGATTTTTAAATAATTAAATTGCATTTTATTGCAGGAAATAAGTACTTGATCACATACCAACCATAAAGAATTCTGTCTCTCACAAACCAGTTAGTTTTTCTTTAAGAGGCCCTCCTACTCTGCACTCATTGCCTTTATTAATTGCACCTGTTTGAATTCATTATCTGTATAAAATACACCTGTCCACACACTCAATTAATCACACTCCAACCTCTCCACCATGGCCAAGACCAAAGAGCTGTCTAAGGACAGCAGGGAAAAATCGCAGACCTGCACAAGGCTAGGATGGGCTACAGGACAATAAGCAAGCAGCTTGTTGAGAAGGCAACAGCTGTTGGCGCAATTATTAGAAAATGGATGAAAGACAAGATGACTCTTAGTCTTCCTTGGTCTGGGGCTCCATGCAGGGTCTCGCCTCGTGGGGTAAGGATTATTCTGAGAAAGGTCAGGAATCAGTCCAGGACTACACAGGAGGACTTGGTCAATGACCTGAAGAGAACTGGGACCACAGTCTCAAATATTACCATTAGTAACACACTGCGCTGTCATGTATTAAAACCCTGCATGGCACACAAGGTCCCCTGCTCACGCCAGCACATGTCCAGGCCTGTTTGAAGTTAACCAATGACCATCATGATGATCCAGAGGAGGCATGGGAGAAGGTCATGTGGTCTGATGATCAACTCCACTCGCTGTGTTTGGAGGAAGATGAAGGATGAGTACAACATAAAGAAAACCATCCGAACCGTGAAGCATGGTAAGGGAAACATCATATTTTGGGGGTGCTTTTCGGCAAAGGGGACAGGAGGTTGGATGGGGTCATGTATCGCAAGATTTTGTCCAACAACCTCCTTCCCTCAGTAAGAGCATTGAAGATGGGTCGTGGCTAGGTCTTCCAGCATGACAATGACCCAAAACACACAGCCAGGGCAACTAAGAAGTAGCTCAATAAGAAGCATTTCAAGGTCCTAGAGTGGCCTAGCCAGTCTCCAGACCTGAATCCAATAGAAAATCTGTGGAGGGAGCTGAAACTCAATGTTGCTCAGCAACAGCCCCGAAACCTGAAAAACCTGGAGAAGTTGATGGAGGAGTGGGCCAAAATCCCTGCTGCCATGTGTGCAAACTTGGTCAAGAATACAGGAAATGTCTGACCTCTGTAATTGCAAACAAAGGTTTCTGTACCAAATATTAAGTTCTGTTTTCCTATTGTATCAAATACTTATTTCATCCAATAAAATGCAAATTAATTATGTAAAAATCATACAATGTGATTTTCTGGATTTTTGTTTTAGATTCTGTCTATAACAGTTGAAGTGTATCTACGATAAAAATTACAGATCTCTCCATTTTTTTATAGATGATGTGGTAAGATGACTCACTCAGCTGCTTCCAGAAGTAGACACAGGAATGTTTTCATCTGCATGTTTATTTACAACAGCATAAAGCACTGCAGGTTCCACATAGTCTGGAGATTTCCTACTCCAAACTCACAACAGAAAAAAACCCCTCAGTGCTAGAGATTTAACTCCTCTAGCCACACCCTCGAGATGGAGATATGGTGAGTAGGTGTCCCACCCATCTCACACCTACTCACAAAGGATCCATCCCAAAATGGCTGATTAACCTCTTCAGCATCTAACATGCTGAAGAAAAGCTTCTAGGTTCAGTTCACTGAAGCAAACAGCCACAGTGAAACATATCTCCCCTCACATATATCACCAGTGACTCTGTGGGCTCTTTCACATGTCCGTGTTTCCAGAACGTGTGGTGACAGTTTCCACACATACTGGAGACACTGACACACACAGACCCATTCAAATTATGGGTCTGCGCACATTTCAGTGTGTTTCCACGGACCGCGCGTCCGTGTGCTCCACACGCTGACATATCTGTTTTTTTAAAGATGCACGGTCCGCAAAACGTCCCACATGGATGACATCCATGAGACACGTACTGGCGCCTAGGATTCAGAGCTACAGTTAGCGCTGTTCCCAAGCGCCGGGTGCTAAACGCTGGCCTCATCATGGTTCCCTGCCGAGGCTGCGATCAGCAATGATGAGGGTAGTAGTAGTCTGCTCCCGAAGTGTGTCTGTGCAAAAAGATTAAAATAATAAAATCCTTATACTCACCTGTCCGGAGTGTCCCCTGCTGTAATCCTCTGACCGCTGACGCCAATGAGCTGGGGAGAATGAGCCAGCCACTCCAGCAAGCGAACCCCAGAGCCGAGCTCAGGAGCGTTGTCCTGTCACTTACTAAGCGCAGCTCCGGATCCACTCGCTGGAGCGGCTCATTCTCCCCGGCTCCTCTGCTGAGCGGTCAAAGGATTACAGTGGGGCACATCTCCGGATAGGTGATTGCAGCAACGTCAGGGAACCATGATGAGGGTAGTGTTCAGCACCCGGTGCTTGGGAACAGCGCTAACTGTACACTAATTCCCAAGTGCCGGTCCATGTGATCCTGATGCGGCACACGATTGCCACACGTGTGACACACGGGACATGGATATCTCCGGTACCGTTTTTTCTATTACCGGAAATATACGGACGTGTGAAATCGGCCTGTCACAGTGGGAAAACTTGCAAAATCGGAAATGTATTAAATACTTATTTTCTCCACTGTAAAGAAGAATCTGTAAATTTGTGAATGAGGGTAATGTAATATTTGCATGTAGCTGTACAACGGACCCTGGAGTCAATGTTACTGTTAGGCCCTTGGCTCACAGTCAGACACTGGTCGTAAGCCTTACAAATCTGGTACAAACTGATAAAAACAACCCCTGCCAGAGTGAACAACAGGCAGTTGCTCATACTGTTATTTTACCAGGCAGTGTTAGCAGCAAAAAGGACATATTCTGTTGCTGCTTGCTTTAACTAAGTTTGTCTCCGCTTGGATATTTCTGCCAACCTTTGAGCCTCATGTTAGCTAAAACCATTAGGCACCATCAGTAGCGCGACAAAAAGTCACAGTGTAATCTAGACCTTAAGAGTCATTCCTCTGTGTGAAAACCATCTTTAAAGATTTTGTTAATAGGGATAAGCGAACGTGCCCGGTGATACTCGGATATCACTCGAGTATCTGGGTGCTCGGCTGTGCTTGTTACTCGGCGAGCACTGGTGGTGCTCGATTTCAAACTCGAATTCCCGCAGATCCTAGAAAGGTGCATGAAAGGATTCCTCCACAAGAGGCCCTCACAGCATACACACACCTCCACCTCCCACCTCAGACCACCAGAGGGAGCCCGTTAGGGATATAAATAGGGGAGGTGGAGCTAGGTAGTTAGTTGGTCAGTTAGTCTGGAGTGCACAAGGAGTGAAGAGCGGAGTGTGCAGAGCAGTACCCAGATTGCTGTGTGAGGTAAGCTAGGCCTCCAGCAATTCTGAGGTCCAGTCCAGACTCAAGAGGCTCAAGTTAGGAAGCTTAAGGCGTGCCGACGCCGTAAAAGTGGTGAAACGCGGCAAGCTGCCGTTAGTGTAAACAGCCTAGTGAGTGCCCGAGCATGGCCGAAGGCGAGTGGAAAGTGAGTAACAAAGGGGGCAGAGGAGCTTTACCCGCTCACCCCAAAACGTATACCGGACACCGGGTCCAAGCTTACGGGGATCTCTATGACTCAGTAAGACATAACCGGAATCCCTGGAGAACTACAGGTCCCAGGATCACCCAGCAGCTGATATGTAACAGAGCCAGCAGACACATAGGCCACGCAAGCTGAGGAGCGTGTACTCCAAGAGAAGGCCCTACCACAAAGTCAGCTAGTGCAGGACAGAGACAAAGTTAGGCCTAGCTCCAGGCAGGTCAGAAACTTACTAAGCAAAGGCAAGAAACAGGAGGCCCTATACCCGCTCCCTGGGGAGAATCCTGAAATGCATCCTTCACCCTACAGTGCTCCGGGATGTGCCTGAATTTCCACCAGTAAAAGGTACTGAAGAGAACTGTGTGTGTTTGCCTGTCTTTCCGTAGGCCCGGCTGGGTCTCCCCATCCTGCATTCCCCTCTACATACGCTGCCCTGAGGCCTAGCTCCACCTGTGGGGAGCTATACCACCAAGCTGCCTTATCACCGGCCTCAGCGGACTGTCGCAGCGCTGGTGATTCTCACCAGATACCACAGGTGGCATCACGAACTATACCATATTTATCCACCCTTTTAAAAGAGAGGCCCAGAGTATGGGCCCGGGAGCCGACTACCGCGACATCCCCAACAACCAAATAACAAAGCCCGGGCTCCGAGTAGACCCCCATCCCCTGGGCGAGACACCGCCTTGCATTTTTGGCACCTGCTACACAGCCAATAAGAAGGTGGGGATTGCCTGTGTGTCACTATAATGCCCTGGTCATCTTGGTAGTGGCATTACTGTGATTGGCTGGCTGTATGACATCATCAGGGATTTTAAAAGAACAGGCAGTGCCAGGCTCGGAACACTGACGTCATTGTGCATGTGTGTGCACAGTATAAAGAATCTGAGCTAAACCATCATACTAAGGGCCCTTGTCAGGGCTAATCCTTTGCTTTGCTGTATGTATCACATACATTCTACATTTACTTTAGTGAGGGAGAGAGAGTTGCAGGAGCATGTAGAGTGATAGAATACAGTCTATAGATAGGGATTAGGGCTGTGCAGTCCCTTGCAAAATAGATAGCTGCAGCTTTTTTTGGGGGGGATGAAAAAATTGAATATAGTTTGATCCATCGAGTATTACGTGCTTTGTGGTACAATTTTGTGTTATGTAACAATCCAAAAAAGTGTTAACAATTTTTGGCTGGATTAAATTGCTCACCTATAGCGTATTCTGGTCTGGGGTACATTTCTAAGCAATATAACACTCCCAAAAAGTGTTGAAATTTGTTTCTGGATTAAATTATTCACCCATACATTATTCTGTGGTCTGAGGTACATTTCAGTGATATACAGTACAGACCAAAAGTTTGGACACACCTTCTCATTTAAAGATTTTTCTGTATTTTCATGACTATGAAAATTGTACATTCACACTGAAGGCATCAAAACTATGAATTAACACATGTGGAATTATATACGTAACAAAAAAGTGTGAAACAACTGAAAATGTGTCTTATATTCTAAGTTCTTCAAAGTAGCCACCTTTTGCTTTGATGACTGCTTTGCACACTCTTGGAATTCTCTTGATGAGCTTCAAGAGGTAGTCACCGGAAATGGTTTTCACTCCACAGGTGTGCCCTGTCAGGTTTAATAAGTTGGATTTCTTGCCTTAAATAGGGTTGGGACCATCAGTTGTGTTGTGCAGAAGTCTGGTGGATACACAGCTGATAGTCCTACTGAATAGACTGTTAGAATTTGTATTATGGCTAGTGTTGAGCCACCTCCGTAGTGTTCGAGTTCGGTTCGGTTCGTCGAACACCCGTATGTTCGCCGAACTGTTCGTCCAACTGTTCGTCGAACACCTTCGAACACCGTTAAAACCAATGGCAGGCAAACAAAAACACATAGAAACACATAGAAAACACCTTCAAAGGTGTCCAAAACCTGACAAACTGCTCAGAAGACACAACTAACACATGGAAAAGTGACAAGTACATATAGTCATGCGAAAAGAAAAGAGGTGGAGGAGTAAAAGGAGGGGGAGACACAGATATAGGCATGTCATGCCCTTCTAAAACCAAAAAAGTGCAAAGCCAACATGGCCAGTCCGTTCCTGCCCGTGCGACCTCTGTGTCGCCGGCTTTGTGCCAGAGCTGCGGTGGACCCTGATGGCCAGCCCCACTCTCCCAATACTGGTGTCTGTCCGCTGGTGGGTCGAGCGAGCCCCCCTGTGGTGGAGGCAGGTCTAAGCTTTTTAATTTAAATTGTCTCTCTAATTTGAATGAATACACTTTAAATCCTTTTGCAAGGATCTATTGGAGGGCAAGTCTCATGCCAGCAGCCGCGTAATTCCAGCTCCAGTAGCGTCCACTAATGCTGCTGCAGTTAAAAAGCTTTTATAAGGATCGAGCTCGGCGGTCCACCGCAAGGCGTCCTACCGCCAGTCCCAGCCCCTATGCCTTGGGGTGCCTCCTGATGCTCTTCACTGAGTATCCCGGGGTCCCGAAGCATTTCCTTTGAAAAAATTAAGTGTCCAAACTACAGGTGGTGTAGCTTGCTTAACAGCTGGGATAATCCACTGACTAGCAGACACTGCTACTAGACACAAAGTATTTCCTGGGCTAGATGCAGTTAAAAATTTGTAATTAGATACTTTCGTTGGATGCTGAGAAAGCATTCCATAGAGTCTCCTGGCACGCCATATATTATTCTCTTAAAAAGCTTGGGGTAGGGGTCTAGGGGACCCTTTTATAGCCAAAATCACAGCCATGTATCGCAATATGTCACCTAGGCCGAAGATAAATGGAACTGTAGCACCCCGAGGGCTCGGTTGCTACAGAGGTATTGCACCTCAACCAGAGATGTGATATCTCACTCTCAGGTAAGAATGGAGTGTGGATCAGGACCCCGACACCTGCATGCATTACACCACATTGCCGTGGGGCAGGGCGACCAATATGCCCCTGAGATGGGCACGACAGTCCCTGTCCCTGGCTGGAGTGGGGGGAGGGAACACCAAGGAAGGGGAACCCAGTAGAGCAGGATCAGGGAGGAAGCAGTTCCTGGTTGCATTGAGTAGGGAGTATAAAAGGTGGGCACCATCTTAGTTCAGTGCAGAGAAGTCTGAGCAGAAGTGACAGGAAGCAGGGGCTCTGCATGAGCTCTGCTCCGGAGGCAGGCCTAGTAACAGAGGCCCAGGCCTGGAAGAGGGAGAAGGAAGGAAGAGGAGCGGAGAAGGCTCCAGGAACGAAGAACGAAGGGATCCCAGGGGTGCGGACGGGCGAGTCGCCACCGCACGCCCGAATCCACCTGCGTGGAGGGGTCAGGCCAAAGGGGGAGACTGGTCCCCGAAACTAGTGGAGGTGGGAAACGACCCTCAGCTAGAAACCGGAGGCTGTGACATTTTATGTGGCGCAGCCCCTCGCTACACCCGCTAGGAAGGCACTACATAGGGTCAGGGAAACTGGCACCAAGTTTACCAAGAGGAGGCCCAAGGCAGCTGGACAGAAGCGTTGGTAAGAAAGGCCAGACAAAGGACACACAAAGGGGGTCCTGTGAAGCGCTCCAAAGTTATCTGGGAGTTGTCTGAGCCCCTCACCTGGTGAGCACAGTACGACGTGGGCAGCCGTTACCTGCAGAAGTGGTCTGGATATTAAGAACTGTGAGTAAAGGCCCTGGACTGCATCACTGACTCCGTGTCGTTACTGCTGCTGCCCTGCACCATCACCCCCATCCTCCGCAAACACTGCCCTGAGGCTATACTCCTCCCATGGGGAGTTATACTGCGCTCTGCTGCACCCACAACACCAGCCTCAGCGGTCTGCCCTGCAGCGGCGGTTCACTCTGACCGCAATCCACGGGTGGCGTAGTCGGACATTTAAACATCAAAACCACATAAATAGTTCCGCCACTGGTTTGACCGCCCTGAGCCACGGAACTGGGTCGCCGCCACGGAGACTACAACCACCAGCATGCATGAAAAAGGGTCCGGCTCCGGGTGTCCCAAGGCCCAGGGGGCGCGTCAGAACATTTTCATCACCTTTCATAATCACCAATGGGACAAGGCAGGGATGTCCTCTGTCCCCTCTCTTATACATCCTAGTGACGGAGCACCTGCGCTCATCAATTCGCCATAACCCCAATATTAGGTGGATTGAGGTGGGAGGCACCGAGTACAAGTGCTCTACATTTGCTGATGATGTCCTAGTATATATCACTCAATCACATATATCCAACCCTGCTGTTATGGTTGAAATAGATCACTTTGATACATGGTCAAATTTTAAAATCAATGCAGTGAAGTCTGAGGCCCTCGATGTCTCCCTCCCCAAATCCATACAGGATTTCATACAGTCCAACTTTCCCTTTGCCTGGCCCTCACAGGGTATCAAATACTTAGGAATTCCTATTCATAGAGACCTCTCCCATTTATGTTATCTTAATTTTGGGCCCTTTATTGAACAACTCCATACAGACCACGGTTGGCAAGTTAGAACTGTAAGATTCACTACGTGAACCACTGGTGTTTTGTGGAAAAGCACATGTACACTGTGTTCCAAATTATTATGCAAAAAGTGTTTAGGAGTGATAAGGGCAGAATTTGTATGTTTGTCAGTTAAACTCATTGATGGTGATGTGTGTCAGGGCTCTTTATATCGCTGTAAGCAATTGCAGACACCTTTGCTAATTAGTTTGGCAGGTGTGTCCAATGAAAGGCAAGACTACTTAAGAAGGCTGTCCCACATTATTAAGCAGCCTACATTTTCTGCCAAAATGGAAAAGAAAAAGGATGTGTCAGCTGCTGAGAAGCAACAAATTGTGGAGTGTTTAGGTCAAGGCATGACTACAATCATCATTGCCAAGACACTTCATCCTGATCATCACTCAATCAAGAAGTATGTAGCTGATTCACAGTACACACGTGTGCGTGCTGATAAGGAAAAATTGAGGACTCTTTCCTACAGGCAATTACGTCAGGTTAAAAGAGCAGCGGCAAAAAAGCCTTGTCATAGCAGCAGACAAGTTTTTGAAGCTGCTGGTGCCTCCAACATCCCCCGAACAACAAGATGCAGGGTCCTTCAGAGGTTTGCAGCTGTGCGTAAGCCATCCTGTCGACCTCCTCTATCCACTGTACACAAGCAGAAACGGCTCCAGTGGGCCAAACAATACATGAAGATTGACTTCAAAACAGTTTTTTTCACCGATGAGTGCCGTGCAACGCTTGATGGTCCAGATGGATGGAGTGGAGGATGGCTGGTTGATGGACACCCCACTCAAACACGGCTACGGCGCCAACAAGGAGGAGGTGGAGTAATGTTTTGGGCTGGAATCATGGGGAGAGAGATTGTCGGCCCCTTTAGGATCCCTGAAGGGGTAAAGATGAACTCCATAATGTATGTGGAGTTTCTCAAACAGCACTTCCTGCCATGGTTCAAGAAGAAGAACCGTGTATTCCTCAGCAAGATCATTTTCATGCATGATAATGCACAGTCTCATGCTGCACATAACACATCTGCATCTCTGGCTGATATGGGCATAACAGGGGACAAACTTATGGTGTGACCCCCATGCTACCCTGACCTCAACCCCATTCAGAACCTCTGGAGCATCATCAAAAGGAGTGTCTATGATGACGGGAGGCAGTTCACATCTAAGCAACAGCTCTGTGAGGGTATTCTGTCCTCATGCAAAACAATTGAAGCAGAAACCATCCAAAACCTGACAAATTCAATGGACGAGACAGTTCAGAAGCTCCTTTCGAACAAGGGGTCCTATGTGCAAATGTAACATCACCTAGAATAAAGTTTTGAGTTGAAAACTGTTTGATTTCAGTTTCTAATAACCTGCTAATGCTTATAATTTCAAAAATGACCATTTTTTTGTTCTTTATTAAAATGAAAAGGTTGATCGAAGAGTGTGGGGGATCTAAGAGTGTGGCAACCCAGTAGTCAGGATTACTTCGAATTCTGACAATCTGAGGGTCATGTTGCAGGTAGTGCAGCAAAAAGGCACTCATGTGTCTTGCGCATCTAGGAGACCCAAAATTATTTTCCTGGCTAGATGCAGCTAAAAATTATTATTAATTTGAAAACTGGTGGAGCTTAGTATAGATGGCCTAATAGAATCACTACTGCACACTGCTACAAAGTCCAAATTATTTTCCAGCCAAGATACAGATAAACATGATTAGTAATTTTAAATCTGGTGGAGCTTAGTATAGATGGCCTAATAGAATCAGTACTGCACACTGCTACAAAGCCCAAATTATTTTCCAGCCAAGATACAGATAAACATGATTAGTAATTTTAAATCTGGTGGAGCTTAGTATAGATGGCCTAATAGAATCAGTGCTGCACACTGCTACAAAGCCCAAATTATTTTCCAGCCAAGATACAGATAAACATGATTAGTAATTTTAAAGCTTAAAATGGTTGGTGAGGTGATTTTAACAAATCATCAAGCTTTTACTCTCCCCAGGATGACACAGGGGTAGAAAAGTCGTTTCGGATCCATGATTTGTTCCTCTTTATGAACGTGAGTCTGTCTACATTATCAGTGGAGAGCCGTGTGCGCTTATCTGTCAGCAAACCACCAGCAGCGCTGAACACACGTTCAGACAGAACGCTGGCTGCAGGGCATGACAAGATCTCCAAGGCGTAAGTGGCGAGCTCTGGCCATTTATCCAGATTGGAAGCCCAAAAAGAGCAAGGGTCTAGTGACACAGTCATGGCTTCAATGTTTACTTGGACATACTACTGTACCATCGTCTTTAGGCGTTGACTATGTGTCAGACTTCTTGTCTCCTGTGGCCTTGCAAAGGATGGGCTAAAACAGTGGTGAAATGATTCCGCAAAATTGATGTTACCAGCAGATACTGTGTTTCTGTTACAGTTTGAGTGCTGAACACTCGACGGTCCCACGGTTGGCAAGCTGGAACTGTGAGATTCACTACGTGCACCACTGGTGTTTTGTGGAAAAGCACATGTAAGATTCCGCAACAGTCTCATGCATGCGTGCATCCCTTTCTATGGCAGGAATAATTTCTGCAAATTTACTTTTGTACCGGGGATCTATCAGTGTGGCAACCCAGTAGTCAGGATTATTTCTAATTCTCACAATTCGAGGGTCATGTTGCAGGTAGTGCAGAAGGAAGGCACTCATGTGTCTTGCGCATCCAGGAGCATCTCCCCCACCCTCACATGCCTGCCGCCTTGGTGCTGCCGACCGTCTGGACCTTGCAGATGTTAGCCCTTCCGCATACAACTCCTCCTCTTCTACTTCCTCCACCTCCTCTTGTGCCACCACCTGACTCCGAATTCTGTTTAACATGTGCTCCAGCATGTAAATCACCAGAATAGTCATGCTGATAATGACATCGTCAGCACTAAACATCTTCGTCGCCATTTCGAAACTGTGCAGAAGGGTGCATAGGTCCCTGATCTCAGACCACTCCTCCAGAGTGATTTGCCCCACCTCTGGATCTCGTTGGCCCAGGCTATATGCCAGAACGTATTGCACCAGGGCTTGTCGGTGCTGCCACAGTCGCTGCAACATGTGCTGAGTTGAAATCCACCGGGTAGGCTCAATGGATTTTAGCCGGTGAAGTGGCAGGCCCAACGACTTCTGTAGAGATGTAAGTCGCTGAGCTGCGGGATGCGAACGGCGGAAGTGAGCACACAGCGACCGTGCCCTCTGCAGAAGGCCATCTAGTCCGGGATAGTGGGCTAAAAATTGCTGGACAGCCAGGTTCAACACGTGAGCCATACTAGGCACGTGTGTGACATTGCCCCGGCGAAGGGCCGCACCCAGGTTTGCAGCATTGTCGCACACGGCCTTCCCTGGTTTCAGGTCCAGTGGAGACAACCATTCATGAAACTGGTTCTCCAGAGCTGACCACAACTCCTCAGCTGTGTGACTCACATTTGCCAGACATTTCAAAGTAAAAACCGCCTGATGACGTTGAGCCCTGCTGCCAGCATAGTAAGGAGGTGTGCAGGATCCCTTCTGCGCAGTTAGAAAGCTTGTGTCATGACCAGACAGGCTTTGGGTGCAGGTGGAGGACCGAGAGGAGGTTGAGGAGGCAGAAGCAGTGGAGGAACTTTGAGATAAAGAGGATTGACGCACAACTCCTGGGGACGGCAAGACTTGGACAGCAGCCCCTTGTCCTGCTGTCACCATAGTTACCAAGTGCCCAGTCAGCGACATGTAACGCCCCTGTCCATGCCTACTCATCCAAGTGTCTGTGGTGAAATGCACCCTGTCACACACAGAGTTTCTCAAAGAATCGGTGATGTTGTGTGCGACATGCTGGTGGAGCGCAGGCACACCTTTCTTTGAGAAGTAGTGCCGACTGGGCATCTGGTACTGGGGCACTGCATCGGACATAAGGTCTCGAAAATCCTCTGTGTCCACCAGGCGGAAAGGAAGCATTTCTGTAGCCAAGAGCTTGCAGATGCTGAACTTCAACCTCTTAGCTTTCTCATGGCCAGGAGGAAATGGTCTTTTACT
The DNA here is from genome assembly GCF_046119375.1 of Phyllobates terribilis. NCBI lineage: Eukaryota > Metazoa > Chordata > Amphibia > Anura > Dendrobatidae > Phyllobates > Phyllobates terribilis. The sequence goes on along the minus strand of NW_027362763.1, from coordinate 911,628,787 downwards.
TGTCCACATCTGAGGGACCGAGGGCTGGCTGTTGTGCTTAGACGGGGTTGAGAAGGGTGTCCCCGGCAAACTGCAGGTCTGTGAGGAAGATGCAGGCGGACATTTTAGGTTGCCTTGATCCAAAGGTGGTGCTATCGATGTCGGACAGCGCTCAACACCAGCTGGTGTTACCACCTCCAAAGAAAATGATGACCTGCCAATCACGCTGGCTGTTGCGGGTAAAGAGGTGGCAGGTCTGCGTCCCAAAACAGGTGTGACTGCTGTCCCCCCAGTTACAGAGGATGAAGAGGCCACAGATGCACAAGATGGGGCAGACGGTGGTTGGCCCGGCCGGCTAGGCCGCATTGTAGCACAGATAGCTTCCCACTGCAACTTATGCTTCATGTCCATGTGCCGGTTCATGCATGAAGTACTCAAACTATGTATTTTTGGCCTCTACTTAGCTTTTGCTGACAAATGTTATAGATAACACGAGTTGGGTCATCTTTATCGATCTGAAAAAATGCCCAGGCTATGCAAGGCTTAGCACCCATGCGACCTGAAGAGCCACCACGACAGTTGTTGACGTGCTTCCAGTACTACGTCTCTGTCCAGGAAGGTGCAACCTGACCTCATCGTCACTAGCATCCTCCTCCACCTCCTCTGCTGACCTCATCTCTTGGCTGACTGTGGGTTGACAGTAAGTGGGATCTCCAACCTCATCATCGTCACCCTGTGTGTTATCACACCCGTCGTCCTCAGAGCCAACCTGTTCCTGCCCTGACAAAAAACTAAAGTTGTCACTCCAATCAGGTATTTGAGTCTCATCATTGTCTTCCTCATTGTCTCCACCAACAGGAGTTACAGTTTGGGAACGAGGGTCTACATTATTGTCAGAACCTTCTACGTCTGGTCCTGGATCCGACTCATAAATATTCTGGGCATCAGTGCCGATCATTTCCTCGTCTGGATTCACAGAAGCTCTGGAGCCGACCTCTGATTCCCAGGCTATAGTATGAGTAAACAGCTCTGCAGACTCAACCATCTGTTCTACCCCATACTCAGTCGGGCACCTGGAGACTTGGGAGCTGTGAGGAAGCAAGTGCGATTGGGGTGACACCTCTGAGGACTGGAGTATTTGTGATGTTGAAGTTGAGGTGGAGGAGAGCCCACTTAAAGGAGCACTTGATATCCGTTGAAGCACCTGCTGTTTTTGTGCCTCATCTGGAATTTGTAGCGATTGGAAAGGGATCATATCACATTGTCCGCTAAAAGAAGTAGACATTTTAGTTTGGCTGGAAGATGGTCTTTCTTCTGCAGATGTTACTGTTGCTTTAACACCTACCCCACGGACACAACCTTTTTTCCCCTTATCAACACGCCTATTCCCCTTTCCACCAGCAGCAGGCCTTTTTCCACTCATTTTGGTGGTTAACTAATTCACAACTCTGCAGTTGTTTGCACAAAAAAACAATGGATGGGAACCGAGCAGAGCTGAGCGGCCAAACTGTGGTATTAGGCCAAAAATATTGGCTGGGTTAGATGCAGATAAAAATTATATTGAATTTGCAACCTGATGGAGGTCAGTATAGATGGACTAATAGACCAAGTCCCACACACTGCTAGAAGCCTAAATATTTTTTCAGAGCTAGATGCAGAAAAAAATTAGATTGAATTTAAAACCTGTTGGAGGTCAGTATAGATGGACTAATTGACCAAGTCCCACACACTGCTACAAGCTGAAATATTTTTTCAGAGCTAGATGCAGAAAAAAATTAGATTGAATTTGCAACTTGATGGAGGTCAGTATAGATGGACTATTAGACCAAGTCCCACACACTGCAACAAGCTGAAATATTTTTTCAGAGCTAGATGCAGAAAAAATTTGATTGAATTTGCAACATGATGGAGGTCAGTATAGATGGACTAATAGACCAAGTCCCACACACTGCTAGAAGCCTAAATATTTTTCAGAGCTAGATGCAGGAAAAAATTAGATTGAATTTGCAACCTGATTGAGGTCAGTATAGATGGACTAATAGACCAAGTCCCACACACTGCTAGAAGCCTAAATATTTTCAGAGCTAGATGCAGAAAAAAATTTGTTTGAATTTGCAACCTGATGGAGGTCAGTATAGATGGACTAATAGACCAAGTCCCACACACTACTGGAAGTCTAAATATTTTTTCAGAGGTAGATGCAGAAATAAATTATATTGAATTTGCAACCTGATGGAGGTCAGTATAGATGGACTAATAGACCAAGTCCCACACACTGCTAAAAGTCTAAATATTTTCAGAGCTAAATGCAGAAAAAAATTATATTGAATTTGCAACCTGATGGAGGTAAGTATAGATGGACTAATAGACGAAGTCCCACACACTGCTACAAGCTGAAATATTTTTTCAGAGCTAGATGCAGAAAAAAATTAGATTGAATTTGCAACCTGATGGAGGTCAGTATAGATGGAATAATAGACCAAGTCCCACACACTGCTAGAAGCCTAAATATTTTCAGAGCTAGATGCAGAAAAAAATTAGATTGAATTTGCAACCTGATGGAGGTCAGTATAGATGGACTAATAGACCAAGTCCCACACACTGCTAAAAGTCTAAATATTTTCAGAGCTAGATGCAGAAAAAAATTAGATTGAATTTGCAACCTGATGGAGGTCAGTATAGATGGACTAATAGATGAAGTCCCACACACTGCTATAAGCTGAAATATTTTTTCAGAGCTAGATGCAGAAAAAAATTAGATTGAATTTGCAACCTGATGGAGGTCAGTATAGATGGGCTAATAGACCAAGTCCCACACACTGCTAGAAGCCTAAATATTTTCAGAGCTAGATGCAGAAAAAAATTAGATTGAATTTGAAACCTGATGGAGGTCAGTATAGATGGACTAATAGACCAAGTCCCACACACTGCTAGAAGCCTAAATATTTTTTCAGAGCTAGATGCAGAAAAAAATTAGATTGAATTTGCAACCTGATGGAGGTCAGTATAGATGGACTAATAGAACCAGTCCCACACACTGGTACAAGCTGAAATATTTTTTCTGAGCTAGATGCAGAAAAAAATTATATTGAATTTGCAACCTGATGGAGTTCAGTATAGATGGACTAATAGAACAAGTCCCACACACTGCTACAAGCTGAAATATTTTTTCAGAGCTAGATGCAGAAAAAAATTAGATTGAATTTGCAACCTGATGGAGGTCAGTATAGATGGACTAATAGACCAAGTCCCCACACTGCTAGAAGCCTAAATATTTTCAGAGCTAGATGCAGAAAAAAATTAGATTGAATTTGCAACCTGATGGAGGTCAGTATAGATGGACTAATAGAACAAGTCCCACACACTGCTAGATGCTGAAATATTTTTTCAGAGCTAGATGCAGAAAAAAGTTATATTGAATTTGCAACCTGATGGAGGTCAGTATAGATGGACTAATAGAACATGTCCCACACACTGCTAGAAGCTGAAATATTTTTCAGAGCTAGATGCAGAAAAAAATTATATTGAATTTCCAACCGGATGGAGGTTAGTATAGATGGACTAATAGAACAAGTCCCACACACTGCTAGAAGCGTAAATATTTTTTTAGAGCTCGATGCAGAAAAATATTATATTGAATTTGCAACCTGGTGGAGGTTAGTATAGATGGACTAATAGAATGATACTATGCCCAAAAGGTTTTACTTCACTAGGTGCAGTAAAAAAAATTGTATTCTATACACACGTGGTGTAGCTTGCAACACAGATAGGTTACTCCACTGACTAACACACTCTGCAATAGGCCAAAAAGGATTTGCTTTGCTAGATTTAGCCAAATGCTGTGAAAAAAACTTGCACAGCACTGGTACAGACCTGCCTGGCAAAAAGTGATAGGAACTGATGTAACCTAGCCCTGAAAAGGACTGCAATTACAATTATTCTTTACTCCCACAACCTATCTTTTTAAGAGCACAGACCTGCCTGATAAAAGTCGTAGTAAATGATGTAACCTAGTCCTTAAAAGGACTGCAATCACAACTCTTCCCTACTCCCAAGCTATCTGTAGATTTGTGCGAAAATTGGCTTGAAATTAACAAAGTATAGCGCACACAGCAACAGCGGTGCCGTCTAACAGGCAGCTGCAGCAGTGAGAAAATGGTGGTGATGGGGAAAATGGCTGGGTCTTATAGGGCAAGGACATGTGACATACATTGCCAATGACACATGCCCTTCCTTGTGTGAAAAAAAGCAGTTCGCTCCGTGTGTGCGCTGCTGATAGGCTGACAGACTACACCTCCCCACTGTAAATGCGGGAAAGAGAAAAAAAAAAGGAGATCTTCATTATTCCTGCAGAGATCCATCCCCTGCCCCTCCCCCCGCCCCGCTGTACACTCAAACTGCGTATTAACATTAATTTTCAGCATTGCTGAGAAAAAATCCAGTTATGATTTTGGTGCACGAACAGTTATCGAACATAACCTCGAACAGCCGAATTTTTTTCAAAGCGTTCGTGTTCGCCGAACGGCTCGAACACCGCCCAAAATAGCTCGAATTTGAGATAGTTGAACACCACTCATCTGTAATTATGGCAAGAAAAAAGCAGCTAAGTAAAGAAAATCGAGTGGCCATCGTTACTTTAAGAAATGAAGGTCAGTCAGTCCGAAAAATTGTGAAAACTTTGAAAGTGTCCTCAAGTTCAGTTGCAAAAACCATCAAGCGCTACAAAGAAACTGGCTCACATGAAGACCGCCCCAGGAAAGAAAGACCAAGAGTCACCTCTGCTTCTGAGGATAAGTTTATCCGAGTCACCAGCCTCAGAAATCGCAGGTTATCAGCAGCTCAGATTAGAGACCAGGTCAATGCCACACAGAGTTCTAGCAGCAGACACATCTCTACAACAACTTTTAAGAGCAGACTTTGTGCAGCAGGCCCTCATGGTAAAATAGCTGCTAGGAAACCACTGCTTAGGACAGGCAGCTAGCAGAAGAGACTTGTTTGGGCTAAAGAACACAAGGAATGGACATTAGACCAGTGGAAATCTGTGCTTTGGTCTGATGAGTCCAAATTTGAGATCTTTGGTTCCAACCACCATGTCTTTGTGCGACGCAGAAAAGGTGAACGGATGGACAATACATGCCTGGTTTCCACCGTGAAGCATGGAGGAGGAGGTGTGATGGTGTGGGGGTGCTTTGCTGGTGACAGTGTTGGGGATTTATTCAAAATTGAAGGCATACTGAACCAGCATGGCTACCACAGCATCTTGCAGCGGCATGCTATTCCATCCGGTTTGCGTTAAGTTGGACCATCATTTATTTTTCAACAGGACAATGACCCCAAACACACCTCCAGGATGTGTAAGGGCTATTTGACGAAGAAGGAGAGTGATGGGGTACTATGCCAGATGACCTGGCCTCCACAGTCACCAGACCTCAACCCAATCGAGATTGTTTGGGGTGAGCTGGACCGCAGAGTGAAGGCAAAAGGGCCAACAAGTGCTAAGCATCTCTGGGAACTCCTTCAAGATTGTTGGAAGACCATTTCCGGTGACTACCTCTTGAAGCTCATCAAGAGAATGCCAAGAGTGTGCAAAGCAGTCATCAAAGCAAAAGGTGGCTACTTTGAAGAACCTAGAATATAAGACATATTTTCAGTTGTTTCACACTTTTTTGTTAAGTATACAATTCCACATGTGTTAATTCATAGTTTTGATGACTTCAGTGTGAATGTACAATTTTTATAGTCAAGAAAATACAGAAAAATCTTTAAATGAGAAGGTGTGTCCAAACTTTTGGTCTGTACTGTATATTTCTCCGAAAAAGCATTAAAAAATATTCCTTACAGTATATTCCTTGGTTAAATTTCTCACCCATACAGTATTATGTGCTTTATGATACATTTCTGTGGCATATAATATTCCAAAAAAATGTTGAAGCATTTTCTGGATTGAATTTGTGATCCATACACTTTTGCGTGCTTTTCTTATGGTATTAAACTCCCCAAAACCTCTTTGACTGCTTCAGGTGACCATTTTTTTTCTTTTAATAAAAAGAAACTTGGGTTCAAGAGACCTAGCAATTACAAAATGTGTAAGGCTTGCGGTAAGGGACAGGGAAGTTTAAGTTCTGATGATGGTGCACAGAGATGCCGAATACGTGGGGCATGTGCACCTGTTATTATTGTTATCATTTATTATTATAGTGCCTTGCTTTACATGTGAAAAAGGGTTCATAACCCAAAAGAAAAAAACGGACACCCAGGTCATAGTATACAGAAGATAAACAATGTGTTAGACTAAAAAACCTTTATTAAACACATCAATTGGTTCTTGATGGCACTAAAGAAAAAGTGCACACACGGATCTATAGTAAACACATACTGCCTTCCTGTACAATTATAGAAAAACAGGGCCAAACTACACCATAGTATATTAATACTGCAGATGCAATATGTGATATGTATTGTGTTGAACCCATATACTTAGCATATAAGAGTACAAAAATGCAGAACAGTGCAACGTAGCCCTATCAAAATTTAATTGTATATAAGGTCAATGACCAAATAAGGCTACAAATCTCATATACCTAAACCATTGCTGATGCAGGTACAATTACTCAGAGTGAAGCTAAAGTTTATACATCTTAACGAATTGGAAAGTCCAAAGAGTATATATACAGACTACTAGATACCTCAGCCCTATAGTTCAATCATACACAGCATGAAATAAAGATATCTCAATACCTAGTGGTCCGTCACTCTGTGTGCTGCACGCCAACCCCGACGCGCATTTCGGCACACCTTTCAGGGGATGGCGTCCAAAACACCGGTGATCACTTAAGAAGAGGAGTGTGACCTCGCATCCGAGGTCAGGAGGACCTGTGCGCCAAACCACACTCCCGCGTCATGTGACCCGTGATGCACTAGCACGCTGGACCGAGTGATCATGCATCACGGGACCCATAGAGATACGGGACTGGGAGGGCACACAGGATGCACATGCGTGCCAGGCCGATCTCATCGCATAGGGCAGGCACGTAAGTACAACATACAAACAACAAAGGGCTGTATGGTCAATTGTTTTTACTACCCCAGAAGAATATCAGTCCGGTGCACACATAAATTGCTCATGTTTTTCACCTCAACTATGCAACAATATTATCTTACTGTGTACCTCATACATCATACAGATAATTAAAATAATTACAAAAATAATAAATAGAAGATACATAAAAACTAAATTAGAAAAGTATATAGAATATACAAATCATAACAAAAGAAAAAGAGAGGAAAAGGAAAAAATAAAATAAATATGCATGTGTAGTACAGCTATGTAAGCAATATATATAGCATAATAAATAAAAATAATAAATAAATTTAATAAATCCATGATATGGAGCTATATCGAGACCAAAAACGATATTAATATAGAAAATATAATGTAGAAAAATATGTGCATCAATGATGAAAATGTGCCAGTAACACAATACAAAAATTTTCACTATTATAATCATAAATATTAAACATACACTGAAAAAGGAAAAGAGGGGAAAAAGGGGGGGGGGGGAAGGAGTAGGAGGGAGGAAAGAATTGGGGGGGAGGGAGAGAGATGGAAAAAGGGGGGAGAGGAAAAAAAGAGGGGTGAAAGGGGGGGAGGAAAGCTGGGGACAAGGGGGGAAAAAGGGGGAAGGAAAGGGGGGAAGAAAAAGGAAGGAGGGGGGAAATACACACCAATTACTAAAACACAGTAAAATAATAGTGAATGATGATCAGTCAGCATAGAAAATTATTTTGTATATAATATAGTGTATGCAATTGTACATGATTAAGTCCACAGTGTCCTAATAAAAAGTGCTACAGAATAATATAATATCCATTGGGATTATAGTGCATGTGTACAAAAGATTTTACTATATTATAATATAAAAACTAATGAAAAAACCTGGGTGACCATGCTAAACTACTCCAACTGACCAAAAATCATTGAATGTGCAAAAAATGCATGAAACAAAAGAAGGGAAAGTAAGGAGGGGAGGCGGGGAAGAAGGAGGAGGGGGTAGGGAAGAATAGGGGAGGGGGGAGGGAAAGAAGGAGAAGAAGGGAAAGGGGGGCAAAGGGGAAAAAGGAAAGCGGAAGGGAGAAAAGAAGGGAGGGGAAAAGAAGGGGAGGAAAGGGGGAAGAAAGGGGAATGGATGCTCAAGGGATAATGAAAAGATAATAAAAGGAAGAAAACATGTAATACTACAAGGTGCAAAAATACAATATATATAGATATATTTATATATACACCTAAAAAATTCAATACACTGCGCACTAATGTAGACATAACATTAATAATATCTCCACAATATATAAATACAACAAATTACAATAAGTATCAAAAATAAAGTGCAAATGTGCTTAATTTTAAGTTTATCCACCCAAGGAGAAAAGGAAGGAGAGGGGGAGTGTGAATAAAAACATAGCAGTAATATTGTTCTTGTTTGTGTTCCAAACTCCATCAAACCGAAACTTCCTCTCAGAAGGGTACCAGCCATAGACAGCCCAAACAGGATCAACCGAAACAATCACTGCAAAAAACTACAAAGAAAATACAAATAAGTGATCACTGTACTCAAAAAGGATAAAAACAATAAAACTGAATAAAACCAGAATAAAATAAGAGAACAAAGACTATGTTTAAATGAACGGAGCAAAGCTAATATTCTCATTCAACCCCAAGGGGGAAACCGTGTTTAGTAACCGTATCCAGTGTGTCTCCAATCTGGCCAGCGCCATGCTCACATTGCCGCCTCTGACGTGATCTAATCATGTCAATGCCAATTACTTTCAGAAGTGATGGATCACAATTATGGTATAATTTGAAATGCTTATGAATTGTTGCTAATATAGAGTGATCATCAACCACCCTAGCTGCGACAATGACATTGACGTGTTCACATGGATCAAAGGACAGGTACACGTAGCATAATATATCACTGCCTTTGATGTACATGTGATGGTATTTTTGATGGCATATGTTCTAGATCCATCCAAGTTGGCAACGTTTTTTGCCCTAACAATATTGGGACAGGCCACGCATCTTCCGCATGGCTTACAGCCCCAATCAGTTTTAACATTGGTGAATACGTTCTTTGGTTCATTAGTGTAATGGCTTTTAACCAATTTATCTTTCAAATTGCAAGATCTACGATAGGTCACACTAGGTTTGTCCCCAAGATATCTTCCGAGCATCGGGTCATTCAGTAGGATAGGCCATGCATTCTCAAGGATCCGATACATCCGATTATTAAGACCATGAAATTGGGTAATAAATCTAACCTTATTGGTCTCCGGGTTTCTCGTGGTGTTTGAATATAGGGCTTGATGATGTGATACATATTTCGCTCTCTTATAGGCTCTTTTTATCGATCTCTTACTATATCCTCTACTCTGAAATCTTCCTTATCGATACCAGCTGCATTTAGAATAGGGACAGGTGCTGCATATCATTAGCTGGAAATGAGTGTTCATTGTCATCGTATACATCTCTTCCACACTGTATAACTTGATTGATTTTTTCCATGCACTCATTGACCGACTCATAACTTTTAACAGTGATCTGTACTCACAAATTCATGAAAGCAGGTAGGGTTGCTAGCGTTCCTTCAGTTTGCTGCTGCCACGTCCAATAAAAACTTTTTGAGCCGTTAAAATCTATTTTAGATTCTAAAATATTACCTCTCTTGTCTGCAATTCGTATACGGGTGAGTAGTGATGAGCGAAAATGCTCGTCACTACTCGTTACTCAACCGAGAATCACAGTGCTCGAGCAGCTCATTACTCAGCTAGTATTTTTTGAATGTTCGGGCGGGAGCTCGAGTCCCCGCCCCGCATGTTTGGTATTAGGCAGCCAATTACCATGCAGGGATTGCCTGACAGTCACTGTAATGCCGTAGCCATGTTGGTTGTGGCATTACAGTGATTGGCTGGCCGCATAGCGTCATTGGGTTTATATGAGACCAGGGACCTTAAGCTCGTCACCGTCTACCCGTCAAACAGGCAGAGTAGGGAGAGGTGCTGTGCCTATTTTAGGCAGGGATTCCACACTACTATTATTTATTTCATCTACACTAACAGTCCTTGTAAGGGCTCATTGAATGAATATTAATACTGCTGCTAGCAGTAGTTAGGCAGAGTTTGTGGAGAGCTAGCATAATACAGAATAAGGTTCATCACACTTTCTTTCTGCTGCTGGAACTCATATCAATAGCCCTAGATATCAGGGCTAATAATAATCTTTTAGCTTTTATTCCTGATAATTTTGGTGAAAAGCATTATTATACACCATTTATATTGATTCATTTACTTGTTAACAGCATGCAGCCAGATTTGGTTGATTTGATTAGCATTGCTGTTTTGTGCAAGCAGAGAAACATGTCCATCATCTCAAGTGGTCAAATATTACTGAGGTAATAATCCTGAATTTTTTTGGAAGCTGACAAATATGCTCCATTTAAAGTGTGCCAGTGGTGCATTCAAAACAAATCCATACTTGGTCGCTGACCAATAGCATCACTATACCACCACTTAATAAAAATGTGGTCATCAGACGTGATCAAATATTACTGCGGTAATAATCGTGAAATTTTCTGCAAGCTGCAAAATATTATACTCCATTTAAAGTGTGCCAGTTGTGCCTTCAAAACATATCCCCAGTTGGCGACTGATCAATAGCATCGCTATACCACCACTGCATAAAAACTTGTAACATAGGGAGAGGGGGAAAGGAAAAGTCAGCTTACCAATTGGTATATGCACCTTGCTCCTAAGGAGCCATCGCACAGAGCCGCTCTGGTCCGGGTGTAAAACAATGCAGAAATAGGAAGAAATCTCCAGCGATCAGGAAATAAAATGTCCAAAAACGTATTTATGAAAATCCAATAAAACCAAAGATATGGAAATCAGCAACCACCAAGTGCCAAATATTAGGATTGACGCACAACAAACACCCACATCATTTCGACCTAGCTTCCTGTCCCACTTTCTAGGGGGCCATGGAACATGACTTGAAGCCAGACCAGTGTGAAAAGGTTGTTGGTTGGATAACAGATAATGGTTCAAGTCAGTTTGCCACCACCACCCTATCTTCCACACAGTCAGTTCACAGTAGCCGTGAGTCTGGACCACATAATCCTCACCCTGGTCCTCCTTCCCACCATGCCGAGTGCCCGGAGACAATTGATTCCACACTTGGACACTCCGAAGAACTGCTCACATTTCCATTTATAAATTCTGGCCTTTCGCCCTGCCCACTTTAATCGGGACATGAGAAGATTGCATGTAGCGATGTTTGAGCAGCCACGGTCACAAGAAGGCAATGGTGGGAAACTGCAATTACTGTCGCAAGATGTGCATGATGATGATGAGACACAATTGTCAGAAAGTCAGGAGGAGGACGTAGAAGTTGAGGTGGTGGATAATGAAGTCACTGACCCAACCTGGAAAGGTGACATGCATAGTGAGGACAACAGCACAGAAGGGGAGGGAGCCGTAGCATCATAACAGGCAGGAAGAAGCAGTGGGGTGGCCACAGACACAAGGCGGGCAACTGTTCCCCAGACCACCAGTCTAACTGTTAGGTCTTCCCGAGTTTGGCTCTTTTTTAAAGACTGTCCAGATAATCAAAAAAGGTAATTTGCAACATCTGCCATGTCTGCATCACATAATAGTTCACATAGTCCAATCCATAAAATCCATTAATCACAGACAATGTGTGCAATAACCCCTGAGGAAGTACGGAAACATGAGTCGGGGCCTCCCCTGGCACTGCTGGTCACTTGTTTACTTTCACTAAGTATGTCTTACTTAACCCTTTCCATGGGATGCTTGTACTTTTTATGTCTTGCTGAAAAAACCTCTGTTGGTTGTTTATACTGTGATTTGATATAGGTCACTTGATCTATGTTATTTAACTTTTTCTGCACACATTGTCTGTGATTAATGGATTATATGGGTTGGACTATGGGACCTATTACAGGTCCAATGTGAATTTGATACCAGCTGTGTCTCTATGTACCCCCTCCTGCCTCACATGCCCATGTTATGTCTTTTCACACATGTTATTTATACCTATGTGTTATTTCTTAAAAAATACATAAATAAAGCATTTATCTCTTTTAGTCAACATATGGTGTTTTAATTATGTTATCTTGGGGATTTGAAAATACCTATGGTCTCTCTGGTTTATATAATGTTTAGTGGTATGCCCCCTATTACATCTAAGGTCCTATCTGTCATTGTTATGTTGTTGTACTGGATGAATATTGTGGAAGCCGGGACCCAATCAGACCCTGGGATGGAACACGTGCTATCGACACTGCAGATTACAAGCCCTGGTTCAATGGTTCAATCTGGGTTGCCCCCCGTCTTCTACAGCACCTCCTTTTCAGCCTCCATCTCTGAAATGACCCCATCAATCGCAAGCTGGAAGCACTGAGGCTGCCTCGGCCAGGCGGCAACAGGATCTGCTGAAGCTAATCTACTTAGGTGACAAACTGCACACTGCTGCAGAGTTGTTGAAAGCTGTAACAGAGCAGGCAGATCTGTGGCTCTCACCCCTGAACCAGGCATGGTTGTGTGTGATAATGGCCGGAACCAGGTGATGGCTCTGAAGCTTGGCAACCTCGCTCATGTACCATGCCTGGCCCATGTGTTCAACTTAGTGGTTCAGCGGTTTCTCAACACCTGCCCTGATCGGCTTGTGAAAGTACACTGTGTAGGCCCATTTACGAAAGTCAGCTACAGCTTCCACCACCCTAACAGTGCTTCAGCAGAGTTTGCAGCTTCCAGCTCGCCGACTAGTGTGTGATGTCACCACGCATTGGAACTCAACGTTGCATATATTGGGAAGGATTTGTGAGCAGCAGAGGGCAGTTGTTTAGTACCAGCTTCAACATGCCCGTTTGTATTCTGTTCAGCCTCCGCACATAAGAGCTGATGAGTGGGCATGGATGTCTGACATCAGTGTGGTTCTCCAAAAATTTGAGGACTCCACCAATATGGTGAGTGGCGATGACGCCATAATTAGCGTCACCATCCCGCTTCTCTGCCTATTGAAATGATCGCTGCTTACAATTAAAGAGGAGGCTTTTCAGGCAGAGCACGATAAGATGGAGCAAGGAACTAAACAGAATGATGCTATACTGCCCAACCTCATTTCATCTTAACGCGGATTGGGTGATAATGAGGAGGAGGACAAGAAGCTGGTTTCCTGCGCTACAAACGGTACTACCGACACAACATTCATACCATCTGTTCAGCGTGGGTGGCCTGAAGAGGGGGAGGAGAGGGAGAACTAATGAGGAGCAGGAGGAGGATGAGGAGAACATGAAAAGTCGTCCCCTTGGTGGGGACAGGGAATTCCTGGCTGTTGGCAGCCTGGCACACATGGCTGAGTTTATGTTCTGCTGCCTTTCCTGTCACCCTCGCGTTGCATGCATTTTGGGCAACAGTATTTTCTGGTTGATCACACTTCTAGACCCATGCTACAAGGAGAATTTTCTATCTCTCCTTCCCATGGCGAAGAGGTATAATAAAATGTTGCAGTACCAGAAGGCCCTTGCTAAAGAATTATTAAAAAAAATTCCCATCTGACAACGCTGGCAGCAGAGGTCACAGTTTCTTGGACAACCAAGGAGTACAGGCGAGGGAGACATAAACCAGATGCAGCAGAGGAAGAGGAACACCGTCAAAGGTCTGGGACAGTTTTCTCAGACCCTCCCAGCGCCCAGGTCCTGATGCGCAGGGTACTCTGACAAGGAGGGAAATGTTTTGGAAGATGCTGAAGGAGTACCTTGGTGACCGTACCAGTGTCCTCTGTGCCTTACAACTATTGGGTATCCAAGCTGGACACATGGCATGAACTGTTTCTCTACACTTTGGAGGTCTTGGCCTGCCCTGCCAATAGTGGTTTGTCAGAGCGGGCTGTTAGTGCCGTCGGAGATATTATAACTGATAGGTGCATCCGTCTGTCAACTGAAAATGCTGACAGGCTGACTCCTATCAAAATGAACAAGGGCTGGATTGGGCCAGATTTCCCAACCACCGGATAATAGCAGTGGAACATAAATTCAAATCCAGTGTTTTTTGGGGGGTTCTATTCCCATGCACTCCTTCACACCCAGACATGGGTATACGCTTCAGGATTTCGTCTATTTTATGTCATCCTCTTCCTTCTCCTCATCCTCCACCACCATATCAACAGGGTGACCATCATGCAACACCCACATTATTTTTTTTAAGGGTGTTTATGATGCCCGTAGGAAATATTTTTAGAGGCCTACCTCTAAAATTCTATAAAATATATATGTATCCCCCAGGGGTAAACGTTTTTCAACCCACTCCTTAACAAATTTTAATACAATTTTTCTGAGGCCCTTCACTACGTCTCTTCAAAGTGCTATTGGAGTACATCCTAATTTTTAGCAGCCCTTGCACTTACTGCATGCGCATTAACAGTATAGGAGACCCACTCCTTAATAGTGGGAAGGCCAATTCAAATTGATTCTATATTCTACAATATTATCTCTTATCTGCAATTCATGTATGGATGAGTTATCGCACTATGGATAGTGTATTACACACATCCAGACAGGGATTATTGCATTATACTCCTTGCTGCTGCAAGCAAACAAAAAAAAAATTCTATTCCTTATGAATACCGCTGTTAGCTGCATTTAGAATAGGGATAGGTGCTAGGTTGTAACATCAGCTGGAAATGAGTGTTCATTCTGGTCACATACATATCTTTCACAGTGCATAACTTTATTTTTTCCATGCACTCATTGACCGATTCATAACTTTTAGCTGTGATCTGTACTCAGAAATTCATCAAAGTTGACTGAAATTTATCATGGTTGACGGAAATTCAGCGAAGTTGAAGAAAGAAATTTTTCAAATCTGACAGATTAATCAAAGTTAAAATTTTATGATTTAATGTGCAAATTGCCTCTTCAGAGAAAAAGAGGACTTGAACTCTATAGCGCCACCTATTGGAAGCAGCAATCCTACGTGTCATTCGCAGTTTCTCTACAGATTCTGTATGCAACAGGTAGTGATGGGAGACTTGACGCTACTGGAGCTGGAATTACCACTTCAGAACTCTACAGTGCTTTTTTTCCATCCATTTCTGGGTGCTTCTTGATGTATGTTTAGGGTCATATGACACTGGCATTACATTACGACCCAAAATCCTTTGGGAATCTTCACATTTCATGATGGCTTGCACACAATCAAGGCACCTAGTGCCAGAGGAAGCAAATCAACCCCTAAATATCATTGAACCTCCACCATATTTAACTGTAAGTACTGTGTTCTTTAATTTGTAGGCCTCATTCCATTTACAGTAAACAGTCGGCTGATAGCCCTCTAATAATAGTAAGGGCCACCTGATGGCCCTCTACAAATAGTGAGGGCTACCTGATGGCCATGTAAAAATGGGCATTGTGACTTTCAGATTCCCTCCTTCACAAATGAAACAGGATGTGTCTGATAATGTCTCACACACCACATGGCCAGATAAGGTAGTAAATTGTTAAAATTACATTTACTGGTGAATGTATTTTTCAATTTTAAAAGCAATGCGAACGTGCAAAAACACAGCAAAAACACTACGTGTGAATATAGCCCAAGGTGTGGAGGAGCATTTTTTTCTGTTATTTATTTTGCCTTATATACAAATCATTATCCTGGAAGAATGTTTCTTAACATTTTTTCCAGGAAAATCCATTTTATCTTCTTTTTTGTATGTTTCATTGTCAGTCTATAATACTGGCCTAATACTCTTGACAACATTGTTCACAGCAGCGACTTGGGATTCAGAGATGCTTCCAGGGGTCTTCCCCATGCTGTTCTAATGCCATTTTAGCACTGTTTCCATCGATTTGAACAATTTTTAGACCCCCTCTTGACCTCCGGGGGGTGGGGGAGGGGCGCTGGAAAAATGCTTGAGTTTCCCATTGACTTCCATTATACTCACCAAAGCATTACGATTTGCTCAACCCGAGTATTTTAGTGTCTTTGCTCATCACTACTTAAGTAGTAGTAAAATCTGATCAATAAGTTCAAAATTAAATCCGTTGGTATTACTTTGTCATGATTAATGCTAAGCTATACAGCATATGATGACATTTTTTTCCTGATGAGCACTTAGTACAGACTCTATATCTCACAATTGCACTATCTTAAAGCTGAAGGTAAGGCAAATTTGATGTAGTACTCAAGAGAAATTTCCCTTTGCTGGATAGAAGGCTTTATTGTGGGTGAATGAAAAAGGAAAGCACTCCTTGAATTTGAACTCAGGATCTCCTTTTTTCAAGAAAGGCACATTAACCCAGCAAGCCGCAGGAACATCATGATTGATGACTTTTGTCAGGAAGGATAGTGAACACTGATTCACTAATCGGTCAGTCCAAAATGGAATCCATTGGTGTTACTTTTGTCCTGCTTAATGGCAAGCTAAACAGCATATGATGACATTTTATTCCTTACGAGCACTTAGTACAGACTCTATATCTCACAATTGCACTATGTTAAAGCCATAGTTAAGGCAAAATTGATGTAGTACTCGAAGAGAAATTTCCCTTTGCTGGATATAAAGTTTTACTGTGAGTAGATGAAAAACATGAACTCTGTGGAATCAAACTCAAAAGCTCCTGTTTACATGATAGGCGAAGATCACAACAAACAACTATCGTCATGAAGGGCAGTGAACATTGAATCACTAATAGGTAAGCTCAAAATGGAATCTATTGGTTTTACTTTGTCATGCTTAATGCTAAGTTATACAGCATAAGATGACATTATGTTCCTTATGAGCACTTAGTACAGACTTTATATTTCACAATTGCACTATCTTGATGCTGAAGGTAAAGCAAATTTGATGCAGTACTAAAGAGAAATTTCCCTTTGCTGGATATAAATCTTTACTGTGAGTAGGTGAAAAACATGCACTCTCTGGATCCAAATTCAGGAGCTCCTGTTTACAATATAGGCGCATTAACTCAACAAACCACAAGAACATCACAATAAATGATTATTGTCAGGTAGGGCAGTGAACATAGAATCGCTAATCAGTAAGTTCAATATGGAATCCATTGTTTTTTAGGTCATGCTTAATGCCAAGTTATGCAACATATGATTACATTTTGTTCCTTATGAGCACTTAGTGCAGACTTTATATCTCACAATTACTCTATCTTTAAGCTGAAGGTAAGGCAAATTTGATGCAGTACTCAAGAGAAATTCCCTTTACTGGCTATAAATCTCTATTGTGAGTAGAAGAAAAAGAAAAGCAATTCCTTGACTTGAACTCAAGATTTACTTGTTTACAAGATAGGTGCATTAACTCGGTAAGACATAAGAACATCACAAGTGAAGACTGTAGTCAGGAAGGACTGTGAACATTGAATCGATAATCGTTAAGTTCAAAATGGAATTCATTAGTTTAATTTGTCATGTTAATGCTAAGCTGTACAGCATACAATGACATTTTGCTTCTTATGAGCACTTAGTACAGACTCTGTATCTCACAATTGCACTTAAAGCCAAACACAAGGCAAATTTTATGTATTGTAGCTTCATTGTATTTGAACTCAGGATCTCCTGTTTACAAGACAGGGAATTTAACCCACTAAGCCACAGGAACATAACCACAAAGCAGTGAATCAAATCGCTAATCAGATGTCGTTTTCAGTCATGACAATTAAGAAACCAAATAATTTTTTGAAAGCATTCTTAAAGCTGATGGTAAGGCAAATTTGACATAGTAAGCAAGAGAAATTTCCCTTTGCTGAATAGAAAGCTTTATTGCGAGTGAATGAATGAAAAAGAAAATCACTTCTTAGATTTGAACTCAGGATCTCCTTTTTTCAAGAAAGGCGCATTAACCCAGTAAGCCACAGGAACATGACAAGCAAAGACTATCGTCAGGAAGGGCAGTGAACATTGAATCACTAATTGGCAAGTTAAAAATGGAATCCATTGGTTTTACTTTGTCATGCTTAATGCTAAGCTATATAGCATACAATGACATTTTATTCCTTATGAGAACTTAGTTCGAACTCTATATCTACAGTATATTTCACAATTGCTCTTAAAGCAGAACGCAAGGCAAATTTGATGTTGTACTGTAGCTTCATTGTGAGATGAAAAATAGGCTATCCTTGTATTTGAACTCAGTAATCTCCCGTTTACAAGACAGAGGATTTAACACACTAAACCACAGGAACATCACCACAAAACAGTGAATTGAATCGCTAATCAGTAAGTTCAAGTGGTTAACTGAGCAAAACATTGATCCTGAGTTACATGCGGGACCATGGAATAAGAGGTCGTTTTCAGTCATAAAAATTATGAAACCAAATAACTTTTTGAAAGGCATTCTTAAAAAGAAAAATTTGTAGATTGCTTTAGAAGCTGGTTTGAGGTCAAGTGCTACAGATCTGAAGTTCCACAATTCATTGATCTACGTTTTTTTTTTTCCCCCAACATCATTTTTATTTGATTTTTCAAGACACAAATACATAACATACATCTAATCTGGTACATAGAGAGGTAATAATGCACGTACGTAGACTGGGTCTATAACAACTCTATTCACATATTTAATTGGTAAAACAGATATAACAAACAACAAAATGAATTAGTTGACAGTATGCATTATATCTCATTGAAGCCATCATGGATAATTAATGCATTTATATCTATGCCAAAAGTCCTGGCCCACTGATTGTTCTCCTCACCATTCTCTTCTTCATTTTAAGTTAAACGAAGTAGACCTAAGTTATTTTTGAGATCTTCTAGTATATACCATGCCGCACATGTAAAGGGTTCTACCATTTTCCTTTTGTCCTCTATTGAACAGCAATTTATAATAAACCGTTTCCATTTTAGAAGGAATTTGCCTGCTTTCTTCTCTTTATTACATAGGACATCTTGTTGTTCTACTTCCATGTAATGCTTCATTTGTGCTATTAGTTCCTTAATGGGGGGGGGTATTGGGATCTAGCCAATGTTTTAGGAGCTGCTTTTTCGCCAATATAAGCCAGGTATGTAGTTATTTTGGGGTGACTCCCTATTAATTTGTTAGGGTTGTTTATGTTAGTCCAAACATGCAGCAGGGCTAGACTTGGAGAGAGAACATATCTTGGTCCCCATGTGGTGTTAATCATGTCAGCTACCTGGTCCCAATAGGAAACCGCTGCAGGACAGGACCAAAGGCCGTGTAGGAGTTCAGAGAGTGGATATTAGCACTTGGGTCACGCAATTAGTCTATTAGAAAGTGGGTCTTTTATTGGTAGATTAAAGGCATATATCGCACCATGCATGATTTTGTACTGAGTTTCTCTCCACGACTCATTTATAATGTTTCCTGAATAACCAACCCGTTCTAATCTTCTCGGGGATATCTACATCATCAAATTGTTGTTTCCAGTACTTAAAAAAGTATCTGGGTGTGTTTCCACAAGGTTAGGTTTCATTGATGAATATAGTGTAGATATTGAGGGGGTACCCATTGGAGATGACAGGATATTATCCTGTTCATTTCGGGAAGATTCAAAGGTAACATCTCTTAAGTTAGCCATGACGGAGAGTTTGATCTGTCCATAATGGAAATAGTGCTGTGGGGGTAGTTCATATTTTTCTAAAGTTTCTGCACATGTTAGCCATCTCTGTTCAATTGGGTGAAGAAGGCGAGATATGTTCACAACACCTGCTTGTTGCCATTTTATAAAAAATTTATTTTCACTACCTTGGGGGATTTCTGGGTTGTGCCACAATGGGAGGTGTTTTGAGATTCTGAATGAAAGGTCATATTTTTTCCTGATTGCTTTCCATGTAGAGATAGTTATCACTAAAGATCACGGATTTCTTGATTACTAAGAGTAGCGAGGTAAAACGTGAGTGGAGGAGAGCTGTTAAGTTATATGGGGAAGCATAGTCAGAATCTAGCGAGTAGTCCAAATATGTATGTCTCTTATGAAGCCAATCTATTATATATCAAAAAAGACAAGCTAGGTTGTAATTTCTAATGCATGGAATGTTGATACATCCCTCTTCCTTGGAGGCTATCAGTTTATTCATACTAATTCTAGGAGGTTTTCCCTTCCAAATGAACTGACTAAAAGCTCTATTAAGTATAGTAACTTCTGAGTGTTTTAAAAGTAATGGTAAGGTTTGTAGATGATACATGAGCTTTGCCGTACTTATCAACTTCACCAAGTGTGCCCTACCCATAAAGGATAAGGGTAGATCTTGCCAGGTCTTTAGCTGATCAATAATTTTCTTAATAAGGGGGGGGATACTTTACAATGTATAAAGACGAGGGCGAGGGACCTATCTTGATACCCAAGTATGTAATATATGAGGGGGCTAACGTTATGCCACCGAAAGATCCACTCGGGAATAATTGTATTCCTCTCTCGGTTAGGGGGAGTATTTCGCATTTTTTGACATTTATTTTAAAACCGGAGTAAGTGCCAATTTTTTTTAGTAGTTCGAGAACTTTACGCAAATGCTGAATGGGATCAGACATAAATAAAATGACGTCATCAGCAAAAAAGGCAGTACCTTATTAGTATACCTATGTATTAGTACCTTATATAGCCATTCCCAATTTATGTTGTCAAAGGCCTTTTCTGCGTCTAATGAGATGATTGCTGGGGAATTTTTTTAAGTTAGGTGAGGTGTGGATTTTATCTAGAACCAAGAGCGGCCCTTAATAAAACCTGCTTGAGCAGGAGATATCAGGTTGGGCAAAATGGAGGCCAGTCTATCGGCCATTATTTTGGACATGATTTTGATATCCGAATTAATGAGAGAAATTGGCCTATAAGAACTGGAGGACAAAGTGTCTTTATCTGGCTTTAATAAGTTTAATGTATGCCATGTTTACAGAAGGAAAAATGGGATCACCTTGAGATATTTTTTTAAAGATCGGCACCAACATTGGGGAGATTTCTACCACCAGTGATTTAAAGAATTCGTTAGTATAGCCATCAGGGCTGGGTGCTTATTGATCTACATTTTAGCACAGATGGAATTTGGGACTTGCCTTGCTTTACAGTCATGAAATAGAATACACAGATTGAAAAATAACTGAAGGATTGGCAGTGGCAAAAGGAGGAAGAATTAGGAATGATTAATGTGTTGGTATTAAATGACTGAGCATTGGCTCATTTCTGATAGACCTTGCACTAGTCTAACTTCAGGCGCTGTAGGAGATGAGGTAAGACCCACTCCAACTGAGTCGATATACCGCCCTTAGGGAAAATTTAAGACGCATCAAAATCCTCATCAGATCTGATAGGACTGGGTTCTGTTTTTATGCAGACAAGTTGGCTGTGTACTTAAGGTGATGCGTTAGCGATGCAGTCAATGGACTGGGCTATGCATGCATGGCTTTGAATTTCATCTTTGTTGTCTTATTGGATTCGAATGCAGGATCTCTTCTTTACAAGACAGAGGCTTTAACCCACTAATCCACAGGAACATCACCAGAAAACACAGCAGTCAGGAAGGTCAGTGAAAACAGAATCGCTAAATCAGTAAGTTCAAGTGGTTAACTGAGATAAAACATTAATCTTGAGTTCCATTACATGCAGGGGTATGGAATAAGATGCTTTTTTTTAAATCATGACAATTAAGATACCAAATAAGTGTCTGTGTTTATCGCAGTATCCGTCTACCATATTGTGTGCAAGGGAAGCATGTTTTGTTAGACTGGCGTTACTTGCCAGCAGAGAACGTTAAATTTGTGTAACGTGTTGCGTGCCACTGGAGCACGCAATATCGGTCTTATGTCTGCAGTGTTGCATGCTACAAAAGCACAAAATGTCTTTCATGCCACTGGAGCACCCTGTGTGAGCCTGGCTTGTTGCGTGCCACAAGAGTATCAAGCGTCTTGCTTGTTGTATGCCAACTGAGAAAGCAGTGTTTAACTGACATGCAGTGAGCCATCAGAGCATGTTGTATCTGTCTGGCGTGTTGCGTTCAACCAAAGCATGTAGTGTTGTGTGCCACTGGAGCATGTTGTGTTTGTATGTTTTCATTTTTTTTTCAAAGGTTGAAAGTAGACATAGGTTATAGGTTGAAATAGGCAAACTTAATATGTTGATCCAGAGGAAGGCAAAACCCTCATGAGGCAGAGGCTATCTGGCCCATTTAGGGGAAAAATTCCTGCATATTGTAATAAGATCACCCCTAAGGCCTCATTTTTTCCAAACTGAATAACACCAAGTTTCATAACTTGTATTAGTATTGCAGTTCTCCCATTCCCTTAATCTCGGTCGCTCTTCTCAACACCCGCTCTAGCTCAGCTATATCCTTCTTATACAATGGAGCCCAAAAATACAGTATTCGAAGTGTGGCAACACATTTTTTAACACATCCAATGATTTTATTTGACTTGGCACCAGCTGCCTAGCACTGGTCACATAAAGGGAACCTGTCAGGTTCCTCATGCCCTCCAACCCAGCAACATTTAACTACGTATGATAAAACTTCCAGCCTAACCAGCCCTGTATAACGTAATTCAGTTAAATAAATGCTTTAAAAAAACATTTATAATGTCCTCGTTTCCTATGCTAATGAGGGCTTTGACTTCTGGATAGGGCATTAGTTCCCCAGACTACACATGACCGGAAGCCATCTTCTGAACTTCTTGTCACACGCAGTGCGCCTCTGAGGCCGGGAAGCGTACACCCAGCTAAAGAAATGCAGTGACGTTGCCAAAATCAGGGGAGTGTGTGCACAGATTTGCATGAGCTGGCAATAAAGCAGACTTGTGCAAATTATGTTATCACACCCACAAGCGCGTGATAACATGGAAATAGGGCTGACTAGTCTGGGGTACTAACTCCCCATTGACTCGTCAAGGATTCTAGCAAGTTTAATCTCATAGGGAATACATAGTGCACAGGTCCTTTTCAGTCTGTTTATAAATGATTTCTATTTGCCTGTATATTTTTATTTTTATGGACATTGTCCCAGTTCACGGCACTAAGATCATCTCTTAGCAGGTGGAAATCAGTACACAAGTATAGTGTCCGTGTAGCTCCTCTACTATACATCTTACCAAAAGAGTTGCTGGACCTGCAGGTTTCAGCTCCCAAGTTTATATTAGGCTAGAAGAAGTTGTAAATAGTACATTCTTTATATAGGCGAAGGCCAGTGACTAGCCCAGGGGATGGGGTTGACTCGGTACCCGGGCCTTTGCCTGGCCTTGGGGATGTCGCAGTGGTCGGCTCCCAGGCCCGTACCCTGGGGTCACTCTTTAAAAAGGGGCTAATAGATTTCTTAGTTTTATGAAAGTTCGTGACGGCACCTGTGGCTTCTGGTGAGAATCACCAGCGCTGCGCAGTCCACTGAGGCCGGTGATAAGGCAGCTTGGTTGGTATAGCTCCCCACAGGTGGAGCTAGGCCTCGGGGCAGTGTACGGAAAGGGGAATGCAGGACAGGTGAGACCCAGCCGGGTCAGAGTAAGAACAGGGACAGACACGATAGTCACTTCAGCACCTTTTACTAGTGGAAATTCAGGCACATCCCGGAGCACTGTAGTTTGAAGGGTGCATATCAGGATCCTCCCCAATGAGCGCGTGTAGGGCCTCCTGTTTCTTTGCTCTGCGTAGTAAGTTTCTGACCTGCCTGGAGCTAGGCCTAACTTTGTCTCAGTCCTGCGCTGGCTGACCTTGTGGTAGGGCCCTTTTCTTGGAGTACACGCTTCTCAGCTGGCGGGGCCTATGGGTCTCCCGGCTCTGTTACGTATCAGCACTTTAGCGATCCTGGGACTTGTAGTTCTCCAGGGATTCCAGTTATGTCTTACTGGGTCATAGAGATCCTGGTAAGCTTCAGATCCGGTGTCCGGTAAATGCTTCGTGGTGAGCAAGTTAAGCTCCTCTGCCCCCTATGTACTAACTTTCCACTCACCTTCGCCCTACTCGGGCCCTCACTAGGCTATACACACTAACGGCAGCTTGCCGTGCTTCACCGATCTTATGGCGCCGGCACACCTAAAGCTCACTACTCTGAGCTACAACTGAGTCTAGACTGGGCTTACCTCTGCAGAAAAACTTCTGCAGGAACCGAGCTGAGAACTCTGTCCCTCTCTGGCTGTGAGCAGGAACTGAACTGCCTGGCTCGACCTTCCCTATTTATCTCTCTAACGGGCTCCCTCTGCTGGTCTGAGGTGGAAGGTGGAGATATGTGAATGTTTATGGGGGCCTCTTGTGGAGGAATCCATCAATGCACACTTCTAGGATCTGTGATACCAAGCGCAGCTGGGCGTCACATTCGCCCCTAGCAAAGCTCAGCACTCCCGGGCTGAAGTACATTTTATAACAATAACAATAACATTAAAAATCCATTAACAATCTTCCCTTTATGGGAGGCACCAAGCTTAAACGTTGCATAACTATATAACCAAATACAAAGTGTCCTCAGAATTCAAGTCTCTTGTGGTGAGGTTCCCAGACAGGATGTCCATCTCACAGGGTAGAGTACTTGGTGGTTTTTGAGGGACCTGTCCCAAACCCTCAAAGTAGGCCCTGGGGTGGCTGCAGGGCATGAAGATCCCGAGTTGGACCTCCAATAGAGCCACTCCAGACAGGTTTTCCTTCTGAGGTCACGTAAAAGGGGCACTCCAGGGAGCACAATTATATACAAAAGCAGCTTTTGGGCTGCACACAGTCCTCAGCCACGGAGTTCTTTATGCAAACAATAAAGGAATTAATAAGGTAAAGCACAAATTAATAAAAACATACGTTTAAGAAAGTACACAATTAATACAGTACATTACAATTTAATACCCCAGGGGTAACTATCTACATTTTCAGAAATGTAACTATTTTAATGAGTGTATCTGACAGGGGGTTTACCTCTCATGCTACGTGTTGATCTGCGTAGTGCGGTGGTCTGTGGGGTATCAGAATCTGCATTGTCAGTTACCCTACCAGTTCTACTTGTGACCAAGTTGTAAAACTGCCTTAACCTCTCTCTTGGACTGGCAAGTTCACAATTGGCTGGGCCCTCTTGCTCTGCTCCTACCGGGGATAGTTCGTCCGGGGATACTTCTTGAGCTGGCTCTTCTACAGCACTTACAGGTTCAACTTGCTGTGGAGGGTTTTCTGGCTGTTCGTAGAATTGGAGTGTTGGAATGATTACTGCACCTCCTATTTGAGGCCAATCTGCCGGGAAATCTCCTAGGTCAGTGTGTATCACTGCTTCTTCAGGTTCCTCCAGTTTGTTGAGAGGCACTTCTTCTTGGGGTTTCAGTAGGTCTGGACACAACTTTAGGTGGTCTCTGGACACTGTTGTAGACGTTGTTCCTCCATCTCGACTGATTATGCAGGTCAAATCTTGACGGTAACACAGTGCAGTGTTCTCTCTCCCACTGGTCATCAAGTTTGTGATTTCGTCTTTTCCTTTTCAATACTGTTTCACCAGGTGTGAAAGGTTCTGCGGGCGCGTATCTGTTGTATTGAGCCTCCTGCTTTTCTCTCACCCGAGTGAGACTGTCCTCGACACAGGCTTGTACCCTTCTGTACTGCTCTTGTCTGGTGGTGTCCCAGTCCTCAGTGGTCATATCAGCTTCAGGCTCGACAATGCCAAGCTCCAGATCCATGGGCAGCTTTCCTGGCCTTGACCGCATGAGGTATGCTGGAGTGCAGTTGGTGGAACTTACTGGTATATGATTATACAGATCCACTAGGTCAGGTAATAGGTCTGGCCACTGGTTTCTCTCCTCAAGTGGTATGGTCTTTAGCAGGTCGATGATGATGTTGTTCATCTTTTCGCAGATACCGTTTGTGTGTGGGTGGTACGGTGTAGTTCTTATCTTTTTACAACCGTACAAATGGCAGAACTCCTTGAACAACTCAGCCTCAAAGGCCGGGCCTTGGTCAGTCAGTACCTGCTCAGGGTATCCATGGGGTCTGCAGAAGTATGCTTGGAATGTCTTCGCTGCTGTCTCTGCTGTCAGGTCTTTGACGGGGGCGACCACCAGGAAACGTGAGTTTCCAACATTGTCAAAGCATAAGAGTATCCTGACCTGCTGGGGGACAACTTGACATGGTCCAGGGCCACGGTCTCCAGGGGCCGAGTTGTCTTGATGGGTTGCAGGGGTGCCTTCTGGCTGCTGAGGTCTTTTCTTCTTAGGCCACAGGGTCCACAGTCTCGGCACCACCTCTCAATAGAGCTACCCAGTAGAATCGACACTTCAGCAAGGTCTCTAGCTTTTTCCAGCCAAAGTGTCCCGCCTGATCATGGTATGCTTCTAATACCATCTGGATGTCTGTCTTCGGGACCACTATCTGCCATACCATCTCATGGGTTTTTGGATTGACGTACCTCCGACACAGCTTCTCACGGTAGATAAACAGCCGGCTTCTCTCGTTCCACAGCTGCTTTGCTTGCAGAGACCCTTCCTTCTCCAGGGAGTCACCTTCTTGGGTTATCAGCTCCTTAATGCGGCTGACAACCGGGTCGCTGTCCTGGGACTCTATCCAGCTGGTGTTTAACGTCTTTCCACGCTGCCTCCTGGAGGCTCGTTGCCTGTGGATCATCCCATTCCGGTGAAAGGCAGGTAGCTCGATCTCTTCCAGGTCATCCACTTCTTCTTCTGTGTCTGACTTGTGAGGCATCCTGGACAGGGCATCGGCGTTGGCGTTCATGCGACCCGCCCGGTATTTAATTGTGAATTGATAGTTTGACAGCCGAGCCATCCATCGTTGTTCCAGTGCTCCTAGCTTAGCTGTTTCAAGATGGGTCAAGGGGTTGTTATCAGTGAAGGCAGTGAAATTACTGGAGGCTAGGTAGTGCTTAAACCTTTCAGTGATTGCCCAAACCAAGGCCAGGAACTCCAACTTAAAGCTGCTGTAGTTCTCTGGGTTCCTCTCAGTCGGGCGGAGCTACCTGCTTGCGTATGCGATCACTTTCTCTTGGCTATTCTGCTTCTGACTTAAGACAGCTCCCAGCCCTTCGTTGCTGGCATCTGTATACAGCAGGAACGGTTGGCTGTAGTCAGGATAGGCTAGGATCTCATCGCCTGTCAGGATCTCCTTCATCTCCTGAAATGACTCGGCTTGCTCCTTACCCCAGTGGAATGGGGGGTTTTTGCCTTTGGGGGACTGCCCTACCAGGAGGTCTTGCAGAGGAGCTGCTTTCCTGGTGTAGTATTTTACAAACCTCCGGTAGTATCCTACTAGTCCCAAGAACTGACGCACCTACTTGAGGTTCTTCGGCTCCGGCCACTTCTGGATGGCTGTGACCTTCTCCGGGTCTGGTGCTGCCCTTTCCATACTGACAATGTGCCCCAGGTACTGTACCTTTCTCTTGAGCAGGTGGCACTTTGAGGGCTTCAACTTCATCCCGTACTGGGACAGTGACTCAAATACCTCTGCCAGGTGTTTCAAGTGGTCCTCGTACGTTCTGGAGTACACTATTACATCGTCCAGGTAAAGTAACACAGTCTCGAAGTTGCGGTGTCCCAGGCAGCACTCCATCAATCTCTGGAACGTTCCGGGGGCATTGCAGAGTCCAAACGGCATACTATTGAACGCGCAGAGTCCCATCGGGGTGGTGAAGGCCGTATTCTCCCGATCCTCCTCAGCCACAGCTACTTGCCAGTATCCACTAGTGAGGTCAAGGGTGGAAAAGTAATTTGCAGACTTTAAGGCAGCTAGGGTCTCCTCTATGCGTGGTAAAGGGTATGCATCTTTATGTGTATTGAAATTTACTTGACGATAATCTACACACATTCTCATGCTCCCGTCCTTTTTCCTAACTGCTGCCCAGGGACTACAACTATCCCTTCTTACCCCCGCCTTTCTCATGTCATTCAGCATTTCCTTAGCCTTCTGGTAGTGAGCTGGTGGTATAGGCCTGTAATGTTCTTTGATGGGTGGATGGTCACCTGTGGGGATATGGTGTTGAACCCCCTTAACCCTCCCGAACTCAAGTGGATGTTTACTGAACACCTGTGAGTATTCTTGAACCACCCGGTGTACACCCTGTTTTTGATGGGCAGGAGTGGTGTCTGTCCCAACATGGAGCTGTTGACACCAATCCTCCACCTGGGTTGCAGGGTCGTTATCCTCCACTTCATCTGGTGAGGTTAAGGACTCCGCCTTGTGAATGCAATTGTTATTTACAAAATGTAATTTGGCAACAGTGGCATACCGTGGCAGTCTGACCTCATCTTCCCCACAATTGAGAAGACGGACGGGCACCCTCCCATTGCGTACATCTACCACCCCCCTGGCGGTTAAGAGCGTGGGTCTATGCTCGGAGCAAAGGGGTTCTACTACCACCTGGTAGCTCTGTCCTCTAAGACCTATAGCAGCTCTACACCAGATGAGCATTTCACTCATTGGGGGGATGACAATGGGTATTGGGTCCGTCACCCGCACATTACCGATTTCACCGTCTGTTAACCTTACTTGCTGTTGATACATCAGGACTCGGATCTCCTTCTGCAGCGCCCTCCTCTGTCTGGGTCTGGCAGTGTCGGCTATCTGTTGGAGCAAGAACTCAACTTCTCCCAAACAGTTACCAACAATGTTAGTGCTTAATACCATATACGGATTGGTGTCATCAGAATTAGTCTCTACTACAATTAGCCCCTGGTCCTTCAGCTCCACTCTCCCCACCTTTACAGTCACATTCTTAACCCCGATTAAGTTAAGGGGGAGTCCGTTTGAGGCATAAACAGAAAGATTTGGAGCTGGCGGACGTAGATCGTCCTTGGACCAGAACCTCTTGTAGAGGATGACAGGCATGATGGTTACCTGAGATCCTGTGTCCAGCAGGGCGTGCATCGGGATCCAGTCCAGTACAATGGACAGGAAAGGTCTTCCTCCGACGAACCTGTTGTACCATTCTGATGGTCCTGGGGAATTTACTCCTGGGTGTCGGCCCTCGGCCCCAGGGTTTTCTCATTTAAAGGACAATTCTGGGTGGTGTGTCCGGTCTTACGGCAGCGGTAGCAGGTAGGGTCCCTCGGCGGACTGTGCTGGTCACTGGTCCTCATAGATGGTGGTGTTGGCCTCCTCCTCCTTCGCATCCAGGGAACATCCTCAGGGCTATCGGCTAACAGGATTTTCCCTCCTTCCTCAGGCTCCGTCCGTAGCTGCAGGGCACTCAGCACAGTGGTCAGGGTTTTGCTCAACTGACGCACTTCAGAGAGCAGACTGTCCAGCTCTCTAGGGGATGTTGCTGGAACCTTGGCATCAGCAGCCACTGGGGAAAAGGTGGTTGTAGCAGGCACTGGGGTAGCCCCACCCTGGTAACATTGGATGGCATTTGATTCCAGGGGCTGCAGTCCTTTTACAGCCATGTCCTTGAGATTGTCAAAGGTGGCATCTGGATAATCCAGGGACCACCAACGCACAGTCCTGCTCTCCTCTGGAGACCTCAGTCCCCGGACAAACTGGTCCTTCAGCATTTTGTTTTTGTTTTTGATGCTGGTCAGACTAACCTGGTTCATAGCCCGCAGGGCCCCTTGTAGATGCCAGGCGTAGTCCCGAACATTGTCCTCCGGCTGTTGGGAACAATTGTAGAATCTCATCTGAAGGTCCGCCTCAGTAAGATCCTCAAAGACAGTCTGTAGCTTTTGAAAAATTGCGGACACTGACTCCCGGTCTGCGGCCAACCATGTTTCCACTTCCTGTTCCGCAGCACCAGTCAGTTGTCCTAATACGACAGCGGCTCTTTGCTTGCCTGTCATAGAGTACATGTCTAAGATACCGCATATCTTCTGTTTGAATCCAGACAGGGCATCTGGTTTGCCGTTGGACTGGGGGAGCCACTTTGCTCCAGGAATGTACGGTAGAGTTATGGGAATAACAGGAGTTACAGGCGCTGCTGGTGGAGCGGCCGCCTCGGCCTGCCCGGCGTCGGGCGCGGGTTGAACATCAGGGACGTTGGCCGGTATTCCGGCGTTGTGATGCTCGTCGAACATTCTTGCGCCCCCCTAGCTAACCGTGGCCTACCTTTTAGTTTTTCTTCCGGTAGGCCGCAGCTCCGCAGGTGACGGTTGTCTTCAGGACCTTGCATCGCCTGCGTCCTACGTCAGAGCGTTCAGTGACGCTCCTTCCAGGACCTGGCGCTTCTCGGTTTGACGTCGAGGTGTGGGGCGTGTCCGGGGCTTCGCGCTCTCTTGCAGGTACGCCCCTCAGTTTCCCGCGGTTACGCCCTTCTTCTCGCTCGGCGGCCCAACAATGGCGGCAACCTTCACCACAGTCAATATACAGTTCACTTCAATAAAGGCGCACAGTACCCGGTGGCAACGGGCATAACACTCCGTCGTTGCAGTCGGCACGCGATCCTGTTCGTGACTCCAGGAAAGAGATGACTAGCCCAGGGGATGGGGTTGACTTGGTACCCGGGCCTTTGCCTGGCCTTGGGAATGTCGCGATGATCGGCTCCCGGGCCCGTACCCTGGGGTCACTCTTTAAAAAGGGGCTAATAGATTTCTTAGTTTTATGAAAGTTCATGATGCCACCTGTGGCTTCTGGTGAGAATCACCAGCGCTGCGCAGTCCACTGAGGCCGGTGATAAGGCAGCTTGGCTGGTATAGCTCCCCACAGGTGGAGCTAGGCCTCAGGGCAGCGTACGGAAAGGGGAATGCAGGACAGGCGAGACCCAGCTGGGTCAGAGCAAGAACAGGGACAGACACGATAGTCACTTCAGTACCTTTTGCTAGTGGAAATTCAGGCACATCCCGGAGCACTGTAGGGTGAAGGGTGCATGTCAGGATCCTCCCCAATGAGCGGGTGTAAGGCCTTCTGTTTCTTGCCTCTGCGTAGTAAGTTTCTGACCTGCTTGGAGCTAGGCCTAACTTTGTCTCGGTCCTGCGCTGGCTGACCTTGTGGTAGGGCCCTTTTCTTGGAGTACACGCTCCTCAGCTTGTGGTGCCTATGTGTCTCTGAGCTACAACTGAGTCTAGACTGGGCTTACCTCTGCAGAAAAACTACTGCAGGAACCGAACTGAGAACTCTGTCCCTCTCTGGCTGTGAGCAGGAACTGAACTGCCTGGCTCCACCTTCCCTATTTATCTCCCTAAAGGGCTCCCTCTGCTGGTCTGAGGTGGAAGGTGGAGATGTGTGAATGTTTATGGGGGCCTCTTGTGGAGGAATCCATCAATGCACACTTCTAGGATCTGGGATACCAAGCGCAGCTGGGCGTCACACCAGCAGTGGGGTACCACAAAGACTTGAGTTAGGACCAATTTGTTGTAATATTTTTATTATTACCCTTGTGGATGGGATTGAGAGAAAAATGTCATTCTATGCTGATGACATAAAACTATGTGGGATAATAAAAGCTGAACTCAACAGTATATCACAAAGCAATCTGGATAACATGTCTGGATGGGAAGATGAATTGTAATGTCGACAATTGTAGAGTAATGTGCATAGGCCGGAGTAATAGTATTGCTGCATATACAATGAATGGAATTATACTAGGAACTATAAAACAGCAGGACATGGTTTTGTACTTACAAGCAAGTTAAGCAAGCAGTAATTAATGTAAAGCAGCTGCAAAAGCAAACAAGATTTTAGGGTGTATAAAAAGACAAAACCTTTTGATAATATTTTTACCCCTGTATAAATGACTTGTAAGGACATATCTTGATTATGGGATCGTTTTGTGCTCCACATTTTAAAAAGGAAAATGAGAACTTAGAGTCAGTTCAAAGGCGGGAAACTAGATTATTAAATGGGATTAAGGCTATGTGCCCATGATGCAGAAATGCTGCATATTTTTTCCGCTTCCCCCTGGCAGGAAAAATGCATACGGATTTTACATGCGTTTTTCCCGCCAGCTAGAAGCGTTAGTCAAGCGTTTTTGCATGCATTTCTGCATGCGGATTATCAAGCGCTTTTCCAACCGATTTTAGCATCACTTGGAAAATTGCTTGACAACTTGGTCACACTATATAAATCCATGCAACCGGCATGGATTTATATAGTGTGACCAAGTAATAGTTAAAAAAAAAAAAAGAATAAGAATGGTAAAAAATAACGATTATACTTACCTTCCGATGGCCCCCGGTATTTTCTCCGCTTCGTCCGGTCTCCCCGGTGTCTTGCGTTGGTGTGAAAGGACCTGCGATGACGTCATTGAGTCATGTGACAGGTCACGCGATCGTCAACGTCAGCGGTCACGTGACCTGTCACATGACTAAATTACGTCATGACAGGTCCTAACACCACCGCAAGCCGAACCAGAGACCGGACGCATCGCTGAGGAGGCTGGGGGACATCAGAAGGTAAGTATAATCTTTATTTTTATTTTAAATTCTTTTTTTACAGGTTCTATGGTACCCAGGTCTGGATGACAGTCTCCTCTTCTCCAGCCCCGGGTACCATTCGCACATTGAAATGCTTAATATCCATGTGTGCAAATGTGCTGACACGGATATTAAGCATTTCAATGCAAGTCAATGGCGGCAATTAAGCTGCGTGTCAGCAAAATTAATGGACATGCTGCGTATTATTCCGAAATGATAATCCTCAGCGGAAATTTCCGCAGCATGTGCACAGCACATGTGGATTATCATTGGGGATCATGGTGCACGTATTACCAAGCGTTTTTTAAGTGCTTTCGCTGTGGAAATTCCACTGCAAAAATGCTTGAAAAACGCATAGTGGGCACGCAGCCTAAAGGAATCTCCTACTTTAGCTTAGAAAAATGAAACCACAGAGGCGATCTCATTTATACGTACAAATACATGTGAGTAGCCCATGGGATGGGGATGACTCGGTACCCGGGCCTTTAGCCTTAGGAATGTCGCGGTGGTCGGCTCCCGGGCCCGTACCCTGGGGTCTCTCTTTAAAAGGGTGGATATTTGTTAATTTTAAGAAAGAGTTCGTGACGCCACCTGTGGCTTCTGGTGAGGATCACCAGCGCTGCGCAGTCCACTGAGACCGATGATAAGGCAGCTCGATGGTATAGCTCCCACAGGTGGAGCTAGGCCTCAGGGCAGTGTATGACGGGGTATGCAGGACAGACGAAACCCAGGCGGGTCAGGGCAAGAATAGGGACAGACACAATAGTCACTTCAGTATTTTTTACTGATGGAAATTCAGGCACGTCCCGGAGCGCTGTAGGGTGAAGGGTGCATGTCAGGATCCTCCCCAATGAGCGGTTTTTGGGCCTTCTGTTTCTTGCCTCTGCGTAGTAAGTTTCTGACCTGCCTGGAGCTAGGCCTAACTTTGTCTCTGTCCTGCGCTGGCTGACCTTGTGGTAGGGCCTTTTCTTGGAGTACACGCACCTTAGCTGCGGGCCTATGTGTCTCCTGGCTCTGTTACGTATCAGCACTTTAGCGATCCTGGGACTTGTAGTTCTCCAGGGATTCCGATTATATCTTACTGGGTCATAGAGATCCCGGCAAATTTCGGACCCGGTGTCCGGTAAATGCTTCTTCGGGGTGAGCTAGTTAAGCTCCTCTGCCCCCTATGTACTAACTCTCCACTCGCCTTCAGCCTACTCGGGCCCTCACTAGGCTACTCACACTAACGGCAGCTTGCCGTGCTTCACCGATCTTATGGCGCCGGCACACCTAAAGCTCACCTCTCTGAGCTACACGGAGTCTTGATCTGGATAAGCTCCACTGCAGACTAACCTCTCTCAGGCTTCTACTGCAGGAACTCTCTCAACAGGTTTACTCTCTGTCAATTCCAGTCTAGACTAACTCACAACAGACTAACTGCTGCCTGGCTCCACCTTCCCTATTTATCTATCCCTAACGGGCTCCCTCTGGTGATCTGAGGTGGAAGGTGCAGATGTGTGAATCGTTATGGGGGCCTCTTGTGAAGGAATCCTTCAATGCACACTTCCAGGATCTGTGATACCAAGCGCAGCTGGGCATCACATTCCCCCCTAGTTAAACTCAGCACTCCCAGGCTGAAGTACATTTTATAAAGCAATAACAATAGGAAACATGAACAATGCAAGAACAATCTTCCCTTTATGGGAGGCACCAAGCTTAAATGTTACATAACAATAACAAATACGAAGTGTCCTCAGAACTCAAGTCTCCTGTGGTGAGGTTCCCATACAGGTTGTCGATCTCACCGGGCAGAGTACTTCGTGATTTTTGAGGGACCTGTCCTAAATAGTGTTGAGCCACCCCCGTAGTGTTCGAGTTCGGTTCGGTTCGTCGAACACCCTTGTGTTCGCCGAACTGTTCGTCGAACTGTTCGTCGAACACCTTCAAACACCGTTAAAACCAAAGGCAGGCAAACAAAAACACATAGAAACACACAGAAAACACCTTCAAAGGTGTCTAAAAGCTGACAAACTGCTCAGAAGACACAACTAACACATGGAAAAGTGACAAGTACATATAGTCATGCGAAAAGAAAAGAGGTGGAGGAGTAAAAGGAGGGGGAGACACAGATATAGGCATGTCATGGCCTTCTAAAATGCAAAAAGTAAGAAGCCGACACGGCCAGTCCGTTCCTGCCCGTGCAACCTCCGTGTCGCCGGGTTTGTGCCAGAGCCGCGGTGGTCCCTGACGGCCAGCCCCCCTCTCCCAATACTGGTGCCTGTTCGCTGGTGGGTCGAGCGAGTCCCCCTGTTTTGGAAGCAGGTCTAAGCTTTTTAATTTAAATTGTCTCTCTAATTTGAATGAATACACTTTAAATCCTTTTACAAGGATCTATTGGAGGGCAAGTCTCATGCCAGCAGCCGCGTAATTCCAGCTCCAGTAGCGTCCACTAAAGCTGCTGCAGTTAAAAAGCTTTTATAAGGATCGAGCTCGGCGGTCCACCGCAAGGCGTCCTACCGCCAGTCACAGCCCCTATGCCTTGGGGTGCCTCCTGATGCTCTTCACTGAGTATCCCGGGGGCCCGAAGCATTTCCTTTGAAAAAATTAAGTG
The DNA here is from genome assembly GCF_046119375.1 of Phyllobates terribilis. Lineage (NCBI taxonomy): Eukaryota > Metazoa > Chordata > Amphibia > Anura > Dendrobatidae > Phyllobates > Phyllobates terribilis. The sequence goes on along the minus strand of NW_027362763.1, from coordinate 911,593,892 downwards.
TCCAAACTACTGGTGGTGTAGCTTGCTTAACAGCTGGGATAATCCGCTGACTAGCAGACACTGCTACTAGGCACAAAGTATTTCCTGGGCTAGATGCAGTTAAAAATTTGTAATTAGATACTCTCGTTGGATGCTGAGAAAGCATTCCATAGAGTCTCCTGGCACGCCATATATTATTCTCTTAAAAAGCTTGGGGTAGGGGTCTAGGGGACCCTTTTATAGCCAAAATCACGGCCCAGTATCGCAATACGTCACCTAGGCTGAAGATAAATGGAACTGTAGCACCCTGAGGGCTCGGTTGCTACAGAGGTATTGCACCTCACCCGGAGGTGTGATATCTCACTCTCAGGTAAAGATGGAGTGTGGATCAGGACCCCGACACCTGCATGCATTACACCACATTGCCGTGGGGCAGGGCGACCAATATGCCCCTGAGATGGGCACGACAATCTCTGTCCCTAGCTGGAGTGGGGGGAGGGAACACTGAGGAAGGGGAACCCTGTAGTGCAGGAGCAGGGAGAAAGCAGTTCCTGGGTGCATTGAAAAGGAAGTATAAAAGGTGGGCACCATCTTAGTTCAGTGCAGAGAAGTCTGAGCAGAAGTGACAGGGAGCAGGGGCTCTGCATGAGCTCTGCTCCGGAGGCGGGCCTAGTAAGAGAGGCTCAGGCCTGGAAGAGGGAGAAGGAAGGAAGAGGAGCGGAGAAGGCTCCAGGAACGAGGAACGAAGGGATCCCAGGGGTGCGAACGGGCGAGTCGCCACAGCACGCCCGAATCCACCTGCGTGGAGGGGTCAGGCCAAAGGGGGAGACCGGTCCCCGAAACTAGTGGAGGCGGGAAATGACCCTCAGCTAGAAACCGGAGCCTGTGACATTTTATGTGGCGCAGCCCCTCGCTACACCCGCTAGGAAGGCACGACATAGGGTCAGGGAAACTGGCGCCAAGTTTACCAAGAGGAGGCCCGAGGCAGCCGGACAGAAGCGTTGGTAAGAAAGGTAAGACAAAGGACACACAAAGGGGGTCCTGTGAAGCGCTCCAAAGTTATCTGTGAGTTGTCTGAGCCCCTCACCTGGTGAACACAGTACGACGTGGGCAGCCGTTACCTGCAGAAGTGGTCTGGATAATAAGAACTGTGAGTAAAGGCCCTGGACTGCATCACTGACTCTGTGTCGTTACTGCTGCTGCCCTGCACCATCACCCCCATCCTCCGCATACACTGCCCTGAGGCTATACTCCTCCCGTTGGGAGTTATACTACGCTCTGCTGCACCCACAACACCAGCCTCAGCGGTCTGCCCTGCAGCGGCGGTTCACTCTGACCGCAATCCACGGGTGGCGTAGTCGGACATTTAAACAACAAAAACCACATAAATAGTTCCGCCACTGGTTTGACCGCCCTGAGCCAAGGAACCGGGTCGCCACCACGGAGACTACAACCACCAGCATCCACCAAAAAGGGTCCGGCTGCGGGTGTCCCAAGGCCCAGGGGGCGCGTCAGAACATTTTCATCACATTTCATAATCACCAATGGGACAAGGCAGGTATGTCCTCTGTCCCCTCTCTTATACATCCTAGTGACGGAGCACCTGCTCTCATCAATTCGCCATAACCCCAATATTAGGTGGATTGAGGTGGGAGGCACCCAGTACAAGTGCTCTCTATTTGCTGATGATGTCCTAGTATATATCACTCAATCACAAATATCCATCCCTGCTGTTATGACTGAAATAGATCACTTTGTTACATGGTCAAATTTTAAAATCAATGCAGCGAAGTCTGAGGCCCTCGATGTCTCCCTCCCCAAATCCGTACAGGATTCCATCCAGTCCAACTTTCCCTTTGCCTGGCCCTCACAGGGTATCAAATACTTATGAATTCCTATTCATAGAGACCTCTCCCATCTATGTTATCTTAATTTTGGGCCCTTTATTGAACAATTCCATACAGACCACGGTTGGTGTTTTGTGGAAAAGCACATGTACACTGTGTTCCAAATTATTATGCAAAAAGTGTTTAGGAGTGATAAGGGAAGAATTTGTTTCTTTGTCAGTTAAACTCATTGATGGTGATGTGTGTCAGGGCACTTTATATCACTGTAAGCAATTGCAGACACCTGTGCTAATTAGTTTGGCAGGTGTGTCCAATGAAAGGCAAGACTACTTAAGAAGGCTGTCCCACATAATTAAGCAGGCTACATTTTCTGCCAATATGGGAAAGAAAAAGGATGTGTCGGCTGCTGAGAAGCAACAAATTGTGGAGTGTTTAGGTCAAGGCATGAATACAATCAACATTGTGCGATTGTAACGGGTCTGGGAGGCGGAACCTCTGAGCTACTATACAAGGGGGCGGTCCTTGTAAGGGAGCGGGTGGCGACCAGGGAAGACGGGCAGGCAGTCACAGCAGGTGATCGGGACAGTCTCTGAGTGAACGGGCTGGAGGTCACGGCAAGTGACCGGGGCAGTCTCTGGATGAATGGGCAGGAGATCACGGCAAGTGACCGGGGCAGTCTCTGGATGTACGGGCAGGAGATCACGGCAAGTGACCGGGGCAGTCTCTGGATGAACGGGCAGGAGGTCACGGCAAGTGACCGGGGCAGTCTCTGGGTAAAGCGTAGGTACGACCTGTGATGGCAGAGCCTCCAGGTAGGCTAGCAGGCAGATGGTTGATGTGTGCTCCCAGGTGAGCAAGCGAGAGTCTCTGGAATGGCAGGTGGTCACAGCACGTGACGGCGGAGCCTCCAGGTAGGCTAGCAGGCAGGTAACAGGTGTGCGCTCCCAGGTGAGCGGGCAGGAGTCTCTGGAATGGCAGGTGGTCACAGCACGTGACGGCGGAGCCTCCAGGTAGGCTAGCAGGCAGGTAACAGGTGTGCGCTCCCAGGTGAGCAGGCAAGCTGGTCCATAGACAGACTGACAGGAGTTGGAGGGCAGACCGTCGGACCTCAGGCTAGCAGGCAGGTAGCAGAGGAGCGCTCCCAGGTGAGCGGGCAAGCTGGTCTTTAGACAGACTGACAGGAGTCGGTAGGCAGACCGTCGGACCTCAGGCTAGCAGGCAGGTAAGCAGAATATCAGCAGGAATCAGACAGCAAACTGGCAGGAATCTGGCAGGTAACTGGCAACTGGACCTGAGGGCTGAAGCAGAGTAGTGAACAGTGCAACAACATTGCTCGGGCACCTCCATTTTGGAGGAGGTGCCTTATATATGGTGAAGTCCTCCGGCCATTGGCCGGGGACTCCTTAGGACGGCGCGCGCGGCCCCTTTAAGAGGGAGGGAGAGCGCGCGCGCCCTAAGCACAGTGGCCGGGAAGGAGCGCGCGATGCCAGCAGAGCGGGAGGAGGATGCCGGGCACGGAGCAGAGAGGTGAGGGGAACAGCGTCCCTGCCTAGCAGAGGGCAGGGACGCCAGCGCTACAGCGATGATCTGGATGAAGTGTCTTGGCAATCAAGAAGTATGTAACTGATTCACAGTACACACGTGTGCGTGCTGATAAGGGCAATTTGAGGACTCTTTCCTATAGGCAATTACGTCAGGTTAAAAGAGCAGCGGCAAAAAAGCCTTGTCATAGCAGCAGACAAGTTTTTGAAGCTGCTGGTCCCTCCAACGTCCCCCGAAAAACAAGATACAGGGTCCTTCAGAGGTTTGCAGCTGTGCGTAAGCCATCCTGTCGACCTCCTCTATCCACTGCACACAAGCAGAAACGGCTCCAGTGGGCCAAACAATACATGAAGACTGACTTCAAAACTGTTTTGTTCACGGATGAGTGACGTGCAACGCTCGATGGTCCAGATGGATGGAGTGGAGGATGGCTGGTTGATGGACACCCCACGCAAACACGGCTACAGCGCCAACAAGGAGGAGGTGGAGTAATGTTTTGGGCTGGAATCATGGGGAGAGAGATTGTCGGCCCCTTTAGGATGCCTGAAGGGGTAAAGATGAGCTCCATAATGTATGTGGAGTTTCTCAAACAGCACATCCTGCCATGGTTCAAGAAGAAGAACCGTGTATTCCACAGCAAGATCATTTTCATGCATGATAATGCACCGTCTCATGCTGCACATAACACATCTGCATCTCTGGCTGATATGGGCATAAAAGGGGACAAACTTATGGTGTGACCCCCATGCTCCCCTGACCTCTACCCCATTCAGAACCTCTGGAGCATCATCAAAAGGAGTGTCTATGATGGCGGGAGGAAGTTCACATCTAAGCAACAGCTCTGGGAGGGTATTCTGTCCTCATGCAAAACAATTGAAGCAGAAACCATCCAAAACCTGACAAATTCAATGGACGAGAGAGTTCAGAAGCTCCTTTCGAACAAGGGGTCCTATGAGCAAATGTAACATCACCTAGAATAAAGTTTTGAGTTGAAAACTGTTTGATTTCAGTTTCTAATAACCTGCTGATGCTTATAATTTCAAAAATGACCATTTTTTTGTTCTTTATTAAAATGAAAAGGTTGATCGAAGAGTGTGGGGGATCTAAGAGTGTGGCAACACAGTAGTCAGGATTACTTCGAATTCTGACAATCTGAGGGTCATGTTGCAGGTAGTGCAGCAAGAATGCACTCATGTGTCTTGCTCATCTAGGAGACCCAAATTATTTTCCTGGCTAGATGCAGCTAAAAATTATTATTAATTTGAAAGCTGGTGGAGCTTAGTATAGATGGCCTAATAGAATCAGTACTGCACACTGCTACAAAGCCCAAATTATTTTCCAGCCAAGATACAGATAAACATGATTAGTAATTTTAAATCTGGTGGAGCTTAGTATAGATGGCCTAATAGAATCAGTACTGCACACTGCTACAAAGCCCAATATATTTTCCTGCCAAGATACAGATAAACATGATTAGTAATTTTAAATCTGGTGGAGCTTAGTATAAATGGCCTAATAGAATTAGTACTGCACACTGCTACAAAGCCCAAATTATTTTCCGGCCAAGATACAGATAAACATGGTTATTAATTTTAAATCTGGTGGAGCTTAGTATAGATGTCCTAATAGAATCAGTACTGCACACTGCTACAAAGCCCAAATAATTTTCCAGCCAAGATACAGATAAACATGATTAGTAATTTGAAAGCTTAAAACGGTTGGTGAGGTGATTTTAACCAATCATCAAGCTTTTACTCTCCCCAGGATGACACAGGGGTAGAAAAGTCGTTTCGGATCCATGATTTGTTCATCTTTATGAACGTGTGTCTGTCTACATTATCAGTGGAGAGCCGCGTGCGCTTATCTGTCAGCACACCACCAGCAGCGCTGAACACACGTTCAGACAGAACGCTGGCTGCAGGGCATGACAAGATCTCCAAGGCGTAAGTGGCGAGCTCCGGCCATTTATCCAGATTAGAAGCCCAAAAAGAGCAAGGGTCCAGTGACACAGTCATGGCTTCAATGTTTACTTGGAGATACTCCTGTACCATCGTCTCTAGGCGTTGACTATGTGTCAGACTTCTTGTCTCCTGTGGCCTTGCAAAGGATGGGCTAAAAAAGTGGTGAAATGATTCCGCAAAATTGATGTTACCAGCAGATACTGTGGTTCTGTTACGGTTTGAGTGCTGAACACTCGACGGTCCCATGGTTGGCAAGTTGGAACTGTGAGATTCACTACGTGCACCACTGGTGTTTTGTGGAAAAGCACATGTAAGATTCTGCAACAGTCTCTGCTGATACTCCTGCATCCGTGCATCCCTTTCTATGGCAGGAATAATTTCTGCAAATTTACTTTTGTACCGGGGATCTAACAGTGTAGCAACCCAGTAGTCAGGATTATTTCTAATTCTCACAATTCGAGGGTCATGTTGCAGGTAGTGCAGTAAGAAGGAACTCATGTGTGTTGCGCATCCAGGAGCACCAAGTCCCTGTTGTGTTGGTGGCGAGGTAACAATCATGCTTCCTTCCTCTGTCCTCTCCCCCCAACCTCGCACAACAGAAATGTGATCAAGGTCTCCCTCATCTGATGAGTCTTCCATCAGTTTGTCCTCCACTTCTTCCTGGGCTCCTGCACCTTCCTCACTAGATTGGCTGCTACCATGCGCCCTGGTAAAACCATCTCCCCCACCCTCACATGCCTGCCGCCTTGGTGCTGCCGACCGTCTGGAACTTGGAGATGTTAGCCCTTCCGCATACAACTCCTCCTCCTCTACTTCCTCCACCTCCTCTTATGCCACCACCTGACTCCGAATTCTGTTTAACATGTGCTCCAGCATGTAAATCACCGGAATAGTCATGCTGATAATGGCATCGTTAGCACTAAACATCTTCGTCGCCATTTCAAAACTGTGCAAAAGGGTGCATAGGTCCCTGATCTGAGACCACTCCTCCAGCGTGATTTGCCCCACCTCTGGATCTCGTTGCCCCAGGCTATATGTCAGAACGTATTGCACTAGGGCTTATCGGTGCTGCCACAGTCGCTGCAACATGTGCAGAGTTGAATTCCACCGGGTAGGCACATCGCATTTTAGCCGGTGAAGTGGCAGGCCCAACGACTTCTGTAGAGATGTAAGTCGCTGAGCTGCGGGATGCGAACGGCCGAAGTGAGCACACAGCGACCGTGCCCTCTGCAGAAGGCCATCTAGTCCGGGATAGTGGGCTAAAAATTGCTGGACTACCAGGTTCAGCACGTGAGCCATACAAGGCAAGTGTGTGACATTGCCCCAGTGAAGGGCCGCACCCAGGTTTGCAGCATTGTCGCACACAGCCTTCCCTGGTTTCAGGTCCAGTGGAGACATCCATTCATGAAATTGGTTCTCCAGAGCTGACCACAACTCCTCAGCTGTGTGACTCACATTTCCCAGACATTTCAATGTAAAAACCGCCTGATGACGTTGAGCCCTACTGCCAGCATAGTAAGGAGGTGTGCATAATCCCTTCTGCGCAGTTAGAAAGCTTGTGGCATGACCAAACAGGCTTTGGGTGCAGGTGGAGGACCGAGAGGAGGTTGAGGAGGCAGAAGCAGTGGAGGAACTTTGACATAAAGAGGATTGATGCACAACTCGTGGGGACGGCAAGACTTGGACAGCAGCCCCTTGTCCTGCTGTCACCATAGTTACCCAGTGCCCAGTCAGCGACATGTAACGCCCCTGTCCATGCCTACTCGTCCAAGTGTCTGTGGTGAAATGCACCCTGTCACACACAGAGTTTCTCAAAGAAGCAGTGATGTTGTGTGCGACATGCTGGTGGAGCGCAGGCACACCTTTCTTTGAGAAGTAGTGCCGACTGGGCATCTGGTACCGGGGCACTGCGACGGACATAAGGTCACGAAAATCCTCTGTGTCCACCAGGCGGAAAGGCAGCATTTCTGTAGCCAAGAGCTTGCAGATGGTGAAATTCAACCTCTTAGCTTTCTCATGGCTAGTAGGAAATGGTCTTTTACTTGTCCACATCTGAGGGACCGAGGGCTGGCTGTTGTGCTTAGACGGGGTTGAGAAGGGTGTCCCCGGCAAACTGCTGGTCTGTGAGGAAGATGCAGGCGGACATGTTAGGTTGCCTTGATCCAAAGGTGGTGCTATCGATGTCAGACAGCGCTCAACACCAGCTGGTGTTACCACCTCCAAAGAAAATGATGACCTGCCAATCACGCTGGCTGTTGCGGGTAAAGAGGTGGCAGGTCTGCGTCCCAAAACAGGTGTGACTGCTATCCCCCCAGTCACAGAGGATGAAGAGGCCACGGATGCACAAGATGTGGCAGACGGTGGTTGGCCCGGCCGGCTAGGCCGCATTGTAGCACAGTGAGCTTCCCACTGCAACTTATGTTTCATGTCCATGTGCCGGTTCATGCATGAAGTACTCAAACTATGTATTTTTTGGCTTCTACTTAGCTTTTGCTGACAAATGTTACAGATAACATGAGTTGGGTCATCGTTATTGATCTGAAAAAATGCCCAGGCTATGCAAGGCTTAGCACCCATGCGACCTGAAGAGCCACCACGACTTGTGGTCAGAGGCAGAGTTGTGTTTGAGGATGCAGTTGTTGACATGCTTCCAGTACTAAGTCTCTGTCCAGGAAGGCGCAACCTGACCTCGTCGTCACTAGCATCCTCCTCCACCTCCTCTGCTGACCTCAGATCTTGGCTGACTGTGGGTTGACAGTAAGTGGGATCTCCAACCTCATCATCATCACCATGTGTGTTATCACACCTGTCGTCCTCAGAGCCAACCTGTTCCTGCCCTGACAAAAAACTAAAGTTGTCGCTCCAATCAGGTATTTGAGTCTCATCATCGTCTTCCTCATTGTCTCCACCAACAGGAGTTACAGTTTGGGAATAAGAGTCTACATTATGGTCAGAACCTTCTGCGTCTGGTCCTGGATCCGACTCATAAAGATTCTGGGCATCAGTGCAGATCATTTCCTCGACTGGATTAACAGAAGCTCTGTAGCCGACCTCTGATTCCCAGGCAATAGTATGAGTAAACAGCTCTGCAGACTCAACCATCTGTTCTACCCCATAGTCAGACGGGCAGCTGGAGATTTGGGAGCTGTGAGGTAACAAGTGCGATTGGGGTGACACCTCAGAGGAATGGAGTATTTGTGATGTTGAAGTAGAGGTGGAGGAGAGCCCACTTAAAGGAGCACTTGATATCCATTGAAGCACCTGCTGTTTTTGTGCCTCATCTGGAATTTGTAGCGATTGGTGTGACCGTAAGAAAGGGATCTTATCACATTGTCCGCTAAAAGAAGTAGACATTTTAGTTTGGCTGGAAGATGGTCTTTCTTCTGCAGATGTTACTGTTGCTTTAACACCTACCCCACGGACACAACCTTTTTTCCCCTTCCCAACACGCCTATTCCCCTTTCCACCAGCAGCAGGCCTTTTTCCACTCATTTTGGTGGTTAACTAATTCACAACTCTGGAGTTGTTTGCACAAAAAAACAATGGATGGGAAATGAGCAGAGCTGAGTGGCCAAACTGTGGTATTAGGCCAAAAGTATTGGCTGGGTTAGATGCAGATAAAAATTATTTTGAATTTGCAACCTGATGGAGGTCAGTATAGATGGACTAATAGAACAAGTCCCACACACTGCTACAAGCTGAAATATTTTTTCAGAGCTAGATGCAGAAAAAAATTGATATTGAATTTGCAACCTGATGGAGGTCAGTATAGATGGACTAATAGAACAAGTCCCACACACTGCTAGAAGCCCAAATATTTTTTCAGAGCTAGATGCAGATAAAAATTATTTTTAATTTGCAACCTGATGGAGATCAGTATAGATGGACTAATAGACCAAGTCCCACACACTGCTAGAAGCCCAAATATTTTTTCAGAGCTAGATGCAGAAAAAAATTATATACAATTTGCAACCTGATGGAGGTCAGTATAGATGGACTAATAGACCAAGTCCCACACACTGCTAGAAGCCCAAATATTTTTTCAGAGCTAGATGCAGAAAAAAATTATATTGAATTTGCAACCTGATGGAGGTCAGTATAGATGGACTAATAGAACAGGTCCCACACACTGCTACAAGCTGAAATATTTTTTCAAAGCTAGATGCAGATAAAAATTATTTTTAATTTGCAACCTGATGGAGGTCAGTATAGATGGACTAATAGACCAAGTCCCACACATTGCTAGAAGGCCAAATATTTTTTCAGAGCTAGATGCAGAAAAAAATTATATTCAATTTGCAACCTGATGGAGGTCAGTATAGATGGACTTATAGAACAAGTCCCACACACTGCTAGAAGCCCAAATATTTTTTCAGAGCTAGATGCAGAAAAAAATTATTTTTAACTTGCATCCTGATGGAGGTCAGTATAGATGGACTAATAGACCATGTCCCACACACTGCTAGAAGCCCAAATATTTTTTCAGCGCTAGATGCAGAAAAAAATTATATTCAATTTGCAACCTGATGGAGGTCAGTATAGATGGGCTAATAGAAAAAGTCCCCCAAACTGCTAGAAGCCCAAATATTTTTTCAGAGCTAGATGCAGATAAAAATTATTTTTAATTTGCAACCTGATGGAGGTCAGTATAGATGGACTAATAGACCAAGTCCCACACACTGCTAGAAGCCCAAATATTTTTTCAGAGCTAGATGCAGAAAAAAATTATATTCAATTTGCAACCTGATGGAGGTCAGTATAGATGGACTAATAGAACAAGTCCCACACACTGCTAGTAGCCCAAATATTTTTTCAGAGCTAGATGCAGATAAAAATTATTTTTAATTTGCAACCTGATGGAGGTCAGTATAGATGGACTAATAGACCAACTCCCACACACTGCTAGAAGCCCAAATAATTTTTCAGAGCTAGATGCAGAAAAAAATTATATTCAATTTGCAACCTGATGGAGGTCAGTATAGATGGACTAATAGACCAAGTCCCACACACTGCTAGAAGCCCAAATATTTTTTTCAGAGCTAGATGCAGATAAAAATTATTTTTAATTTGCAAACTGATGGAGGTCAGTATAGATGGACTAATAGACCAAGTCCCACACACTGCTAGAAGCCCAAATATTTTTTCAGAGCTAGATGTAGAAAAAAATTATATTCAATTTGCAACCTGGTGGAGATTAGTATAGATGGACTAATAGAATCATGCTATGGCCAAAAGGTTTTACTTCACTAGGTGCAGTAAAATTATTGGTATTCTATACACAGGTGGTGTAGCTTGCAACACAGATAGGCTACTCCACTGACTAACACACTCTGCAATAGGCCAAAAAGGATTTGCTTTGCTAGATTTAGCCAAATGCTGTGAAAAAACTTGTACAGCACCGGCACAGACCTGCCTGGCAAAAACTGATAGGAACTGATGTAACTTAGTCCTGAAAAGAACTGCAATTACAATTAGTCTTTACTGCCAACCTATCTAGTTAAGAGCACAGACCTGCCTGATAAAAGTCGTAGGAAATGCTGTATCCTAGTCCTTAAAAGGACTGCAATCACAACTCTTCCCTACTCCCAAGCTATCTGTAGATTTGTGTGAAAATTGGCTTGAAATTAACAAGGTATAGCTCACACAGCAACAACGGTGCCGTCTAACACGCAGCTGCAGCAGTGAGAAAATGGTGGTGACGGGGAAAATGGCTTGGTCTTATAGGGCAAGGACATGTGACATACACTGCCAATGACACATGCCCTTGCTTGTGTGAAAAAAAGCAGTTCACTCCGTGTGTGCGCTGCTGATAGGCTGACAGATTGCACCTCCCCACTGTAAGTGCGGGAAAGAGAAAAAAAAAAGGAGATCTTCATTATTCCTGCAGAGATCCATCCCCTGCCCCTCCCCCCATCCCGCTGTACACTCAAACTGCGTATTAACATTAATTTTCAGCATTATTGAGAAAAAATCCAGTTATGATTTTGGTGCACGAACAGTTATCGAACAGCTAAATTTTTTTCAAATCGTTCGTGTTCGCCGAACGGCTTGAACACTGCCCAAAACAGCTCGAATTTGAGATTGGCGAACAGTTCGAGTCGAACACCGCTCATCTCTAGTCCTAAACCCTCTACGTAGGCCCTGGGGTGGCTGCAGGGCATGAAGATCCCGAGTTGGACCTCCAATAGAGCCACTCCAGACAGGTTTTCTGTTAGGATTTGAACCTGTGACCCATTACTTGCTAGTCTGTTCCTTTGCTGTGGAGCTATTCGGAACTTGTTTAACTCTTTCCTGAAACCATATGAACTTCGTCTGGGATAGAGATCATCACCTGCCCTGCTGATTGTTCCCGCCCTGATTGAGATTGATTGGACCTGCTATATATACCTGGCCCTGTGCAGCTTCCTGTTGCTGAGTATTGTGGTGCTCAGTCTAACTGAGTGAAGCATTATCTGAGCTCCTGAATGATTTGGAAGGTGTTCTGCTGGCGCTTTCCTGCTTCTTGTGAAAACTCTGCCGCTCCTACCTCGAACTTCCATTGCCTAAGCCAGGGGTCTCAAACTCAATTTACCTGGGGGCCGCTGGAGGTAGATTCTGGGTAAGGCTGGGCCGCATCAAGTTTTCCACAAAAAATGCGCTTACAAAATATCATTATTCAGATTCAAATGTCTTTATTAACAGTTCTTTAACATTTAACTTTTAGAACATGAATGGACATAAACTGTTTGAACATGGCTTTATCTGCCTACTTCTTGCTGCTAGAGATCTGACAGCGCTTACTCTTGCATAGCCGAGCCACATTTGGCGTAAGTGAGGAAGCAGTTGGGACCCTCAGCACAGCTTGAAGATGAGCATCAGTAATTCTAGACCTGTACTTTGACTTATTGAAGTTCAAGGTAGAGAAGAGCTTTTCGCACAAGTATGTGCTCCCAAATAGACACATGGTCTGCTTGAACATTCGGGAAAGCTCAGGGAAGCTGGGGGGCAATTCTCTTAAAAATTGCCCAAGTTTGTCTGCTTTTCCACTCACATCCCTAAACTTGGCTTTGAGTTCAGAGTTACACTGCAGGTCAATGAGCTCTATTTGAAACACTGGAGGGGCATCTTGCACATCAAAGGAGAAGGGGTCTGCAAAAATTTGAAATGTGGCTCTGTGTCTCTTGAAGTCTGCAAATCTATGATCAAATTCCTCCTGTAGCCTCAAAATGACATCCACATACTCCTCATGACTGAATAGTGTGCCTGAATCAATGAGTGACTTGCATGCTGGGAAATGGCAAAGGTTTGTTTGAGAAAGCTGGTCTTTCCACAATATAAGTTTTGTAGAGAACGCTCTCACGCTGTCATAGGCAGCACTGACAAGTTGCCCCTGGCCTTGTAACCTCTTATTCAGTACATTAAGCTCATGTGCGATATCAACCAAAAAAGCTAAGTCCATGAGCCATTTTGGATCACTTAGCAAAGGAACAGAAGCCCCATCTTTCTCCATAAAAGCTTTCACTTCCGCTCTCAACTCAAAAAATCTCTTCAATACGTTTCCCCTGCTGAGCCAATGCACCTCGGTAAAGTAGAGCACATCCCCATATTCTGACTCTATTTCCTCTAAAAAAGCACGAAACATTCTGTGTTTTAAGCCCCTGGATCTGATTTGGTTGATGCATTTCACAACGAAAGACATCACGTTGTCAAACTTCAGGCATTTGCTGCAAAGGGCCTGCTGATGGATAATGCAGTGCAGAGCAATGACCTCCTCTAAACCTTCCTCTTCCTTTTTTTTATTAACAAGTGCCACCAGTCCTTTTTTCCTCCCGATCATTGATGGCGCTCCATCAGTTGTTATTCCGACAAACTTCCTCCAAGGCAAACCAGCATTCTGAAAAGCATCACACAGCTGGTGAAATATCTCTTGGGCGGTGGTCTGGCCATGCATTGGAACTAGTGAGAGCAACTCCTCTGTGACTTCAAAATTGTCATCAACACCCCGGACATAGATTGCAAGCTGGGCAGTGTCGGTGATGTCTGTGGTCTCATCAAGAGCGACTGAGTATACACTGAAACATTTTATTTTCTCACACAGTTGATCATAAATGTCACTTGAAAGGTCAGAAATGCGCTCTGCCACGGTGTTGGAAGAAAGGCTGACGTTGCTAAACTGACCTTTCTTTTCTGGAGAGATAATACTTGCAGCCTGTAACATGCACTTTTTTATAAATTCCCCTTCTTTAAATGACTTTCCTGCTTTAGCAATCATCATACTAACTACGTAGCTGGCTTCGACTGCTGCATCATTCTCTTTGGTTGCTTTCTTAAAGAAATCTTGTTGCCTCAGCAGACATGTCTTAAGTTTAGCAACCTGGTTTGCTCTCTCATCTTCCTGGTACTTTGCATACTCCTCAGCATGTCTAGTTGTGTAATGACGCTTCAAATTGTATTCTTTTGGCACTGCAACTTTCTCTGTGCAAATAAGACAAGTTGGGATGCCCTTGTGCTCAATAAAGAAATATTGCTTTTCCCACTTTTCCTGAAATTGTCTGTGCTCATCATCAACCTTTCTCTTCACTGCAGGCTTTGAGCAAGACATATTTGGGGCTGCGTAGCAAAAACTTAGGCCTATGGTGCCTTGAGATACCCACTTCAGCACAAGGTGCTCTGGATGAGCGGAAATAGAGTTTCCCAGTCCCCCTAGCTGCCTAGCATGACCTTCGGCAACATTAAAGAGGACCTGATTTTTACTCACAGGAGTAGCCAAATACCTTTAGGGTGGGCACGCACCTGGTCTGGTTTATAAAAATAGCACTCCTCCACTCTGCTGTGCCCCCCTGTATATTTCTTGCCCTGTATGCTAATACTGAGCATCAAGGAGGAAGAGACGCCGGGGTTTCTCAATGGGCGTCTCCTTCTCCATGTGCCTCAATCCAATCACAGTGAGAGTCACAGCCAGGAAGAAAAAAACTCCTTGTCTGTGACACTCTTTGATGTGATTGGATCACAACACAGCCAGGGAGAAGGAGACGCCCATTGAGAAACCCCTGCGTCTCCTCCTCCCATGCAGGGCCTCCAATGGCAGAACGTCCTGTCGCCTGACTGGGAAGAAGAAGAAAAAAAGTGGGGCGTGGAGAGCGTGACTGACAGGCTGGAGAGCCTGTCAGTCACGCTCTCCACGCCCCACTTTTTTTTTCTTCCAAGCCTGCACTAGATTGAAAACAAAAGAAGAAGCTGCTGTCATGGCGTCTCCCAGCGCAAGGGAAGCCCCGAGCTGGGAGACGTGTCTTCTCTATGAACGCGCCCTGTGCACCGAGGGGTCCCAAGCTCCTACCCCCCCCCGGTACTTGCCTCTCCGTGTCCCTCCCATCGAAGAAGATGAAGTCGCCGCTCTGAACACACTTGGTGCAGGTCAGCCTCCGGCGGTGTTACACAGCGGGCAGCGCTCCACCGCCACTTACTCCCCCTGGTGAGACGCCGAGGTACTGTACTTGGCGGTGGAGCGCTGCCCGCCGTGTAACACCGCCGGAGGCTGACCTGCACCAAGTGCGTTCAGAGCGGCGACTTCATCTTCTTCAAGTACCGGAGGGAAGGGGACTAAGGTGGCTAAGTGCTTTTCCAGGCGGGGGGCCGCAAAATATTGTCCCGCGGGCCGCAGTTGGCCCGCGGGCCGCGAGTTTGAGACCCCTGGCCTAAACGAACCTGGTGCTCGTGTGTGATCCCGGCCGGCCCTTGCTCGGGCGGGCCCCTGCATCTGCTGACATAGTGAACTACCACCGCCATATATTGCATCTGCTGACAAGGTGAACTACTACCTCCATATACTGCATCTGCTGACAAGGTGAACTACTACCGCCATATACTGCATCTGCTGACATAGTGAACTACTGCCGCCATATACTGCATCTACTGACATAGTGAACTACCACCGCCATATACTGCATCTGCTGACATAGTGAACTACTATCGCCATATACTGCATCTCCAAAAGTCTTCCAACGGTCAGTTCACCTGTACACATCTGCTCCAGCCACTGACCTCCAGTCCAGTTTCGCCAGTAGCGTGACAGAATACTGAGCCTCTCAAAAATGGAGGCCGCTGGGGCAGAAACTATGAAGACACGTGTCAGAAAACTGCAGGGTGCAATATCAAGTCTGCACGCCGAACAGATGAATGGAAAATCACGGGTAGACGCATTTATTGTACACAGCGATCATAATGTTCAGAGTCACCAACAAGCTATCCAAGATCTGCAGAATGCTGTACAAGTGTTGACTGCTCGAATTACACAGCTAGAAGGACAAGCTTCAGTCTCGGCGTCTGCCATGCCCCCCAAGCTACCACCTTTTCGTTTTGGCGGTGATCGAGACAAATTTCGTGGATTTTTGAATCAATGCTACCTGTTCTTCGATAAACATGCTAATCAGTTCCCGACCGATAGGTCAATGGTGTTATGCATCATTATGCTGTTAACCCACAAAGCGATCGCTTGGGCTAATCCTCTGATTGAGACTCGGGACGCACGTTTAGACAATTTGAATGAGTTTATTCGAGCGATGCAGCTGATGTTTGATGACCCAAATCGTGCAGCTACAGCTGAATCAACATTGCTGGCATTACGACAAGGCAAATGTCCCGTCGCAGAGTATGCTATGGAGTATAGGAGATAGGCCGTCGACACCGAATGGAATAATGCAGCAAAGGTAACTTTCTTTAATAGAGGACTTTCTAGTGCAGTAAAGGACGAACTTGCCCGTGGAGAGACCCCCTTCGGATCTGGATGATTTTATCAAGCATTGCATCCGGGTTGACACCCGTCTGTCTGAATGATGACAAGAGAAGTGGACCTCCATGAATCGTTCAACTAACTCGTATAACTCCTCCCTGCCATCGGTCACTAAAGAAGTGCCTAGCCGAAATTCCCGAGATACAGAATTAGAGCCAATGCAAGTGGATGCGATCCAGAGATGAGCGAGTGCAGAATGAAGAGAATAGAGATTTAAAGAGAATCTATGTTTGTACTGCGGGGAAGCAGGACATTTTCTCATTAACTGTCCAAGTCGTCCCACAAACCGTTCAAGGAAAATGGTGGCGGCCATAATGGATCCTGATTCTTCCGATGAGGAGTCTATCATCTCAGAGACTGATTATGCTAAAGATGAGATCCAGTCCATATCATCCATAGCTCCACATACCAGGAAGGAGAGCCGAGAATCCCTTTATTTTGTAACTATCAAACTGAAGGTTAACTCCCAGTGGATCACTGCATCAGCCATGATCGACTCTGGGGCCAGTGGGACTTTCATGGATTATGCATTTGCTCAAAAACATGGCATAGATGTGCAGAAAAGACATTCACCTATTGTGATGGAGACGGTAGATGAATCTCCACTGAATTCGCGGCCAGTGGATCATGAGACAGGACTTTTAGAGATCTATATTGAGCCGCAGCATCATGAGATGTCGACATTCCTAATTATTTCTTCTCCACATTTTCCCATCATTTTAGGTCTGCCCTGGTTGCAGAAGCAAAACCCTATCATCGATTTGGAGATGAAAAAGATTAGTTTTGCCGAAAAGGAAGTTCAGGCGGAGGTTCCAAGTGAGTCCTCATTAGAAGCAGCTCAGAATCCAGAATTGCCTCAGCTGCCAGCGGTGTATGAAGATTTCCTAGATGTCTGTGACAAGAGGGGAGCGGATACACTTCCCCCTCATCGACCGTACAACTGCCCAATAGAGCTACTCCCGGGGGCGGCTATACCATTTGGAACTATCTACCCTCTAGCAGGTCCTGAACTGAAGGCTCTCAAAGAATTTATTGATGAAAATCTAAGCAAAAAATTAATCCGACCATCATCCTCGCCCGCTGGAGCCCCTATATTCTTGGTTAAAAAGAAGGATGGAGCACTACGGCCAGTAGTGGACTACAGGGAGCTTAATAAAGTCACGGTCAAAAATCGTTATCCCCTTCCGTTGATCCCGGAACTCCTAGAAAAAGTACAAAGTGCGAAAATCTTCACTAAGCTAGATTTACGTGGGGCATATAATTTAGTACGTATAAAACCTGGGGATGAATGGAAGACGGCTTTTCGTACCCGATATGGACACTTTGAGAGTCTAGTGATGCCCTTCGGACTTTGCAATGCTCCAGCTACTTTCCAGCACCTGGCAAATGATATTTTCCGAGACCTGTTGGACCAGTTCATGGTCGTTTATCTGGATGACATCCTGATCTTTTCAAACTCTGTGGAGGAACATCAGACGCACGTAAGATGAGTGCTACAACGGTTAAGGGAGAATTCGTTATATATTAAATTAGAAAAATGTGAATTCCATCAAGAAGAGATCCAGTTCTTGGGATACATCATTTCACCTCAAGGATTACGGATGGATGCTAAGAAAACGCAAGCTATCACCGAGTGGCCTATCCCGAAAAATGTGAAAGATGTTCAGCGTTTTGTGGGGTTCGCCAACTTTTACAGACGTTTTATCAAGAAGTTTTCAGAAATCGTGGCACCCATCACGCAACTAACAAAAAAAGGAGCAAAATTCATCTGGACCCCCCAAGCGCAAGAAGCATTCTCTCGTTTAAAAATGAAATTCACGACGGCTCCCATACTACGACATCCTGACCCTGAATTGGCTTTTATCGTCGAGGTGGATGCTTCAGACTGTGCGGTCGGTGCTATCCTCTCTCAGAGGACAGGGGAAAAGCAGTTGCTGCATCCCTGCGCATTTTTCTCACAACGTATGTCTTTAGCTGAAAACAACTATTACGTGGGAAATAAAGAATTGCTCGCCATCATATCAGCATTCAAAGAGTGGAGACATCATCTCCAAGGGGCTGCTCAACAAATTCTGGTGTTGACCGATCATTGCAATCTAGAGTTTATCAGGTCTGCAAAATGCCTCTCTCCTCGGCAGACCCATTGGAGTCTGTTTTTGAATCAATTCAATTTTGTAATTTCATATCGACCAGGCTCCCGTAACAAGAAAGCAGACGCATTATCCCGAATGTTTTCAAGTGAGGCTAACCTCGTGGCAACACCCAAACCCATTGTGGCAGATACTAAGATCTTGGGAGTAATACATGATGGAGATTTGCTGGAAGATTTGAAAGCAGCATACGAAACAGACTCGTTTCTATCACGTCCATCAGGGGACGTGCATCTGTTTTTTAAAAATCAAGTATGGACCGATGGTCGACGACTATATGTGCCAGAAGCAACTCGGTTAAAAGTTCTACAACTAGTGCACGAATCTAAAGTTGCAGGGCACAAAGGGGTACAGAAAACGCAGGAATTTTTGTCACGTTTCTTTTGGTGGCCGAACTTTCAAGAAGACGTGAAGAAGTACGTTAATTACTGTGACATCTGTGCCAGATATAAGACTCCACGTGCATCTCCTATGGGACTATTGCAGCCTCTCGCCATCCCAACTCGACCATGGGGATCGATTTCAATGGACTTTATAGTAGACCTACCAGATTCCAAGGGAAAAACATCCATTCTGGTAGTAGTGGATCGACTTACGAAAGCAGCACATTTTATCCCGTGTTCAGGTCTGCCTTCAGCAAAAGATACAGCTGATCTGATAATTTGCAATGTTTTTCGCCTCCACGGAGTGCCGGATGAAGTCATTTCAGATCAAGGTGTGTAATTTACATCCAAATTTTGGCGCAGTCTATGCTCAGCACTAGACATGGTACGATTGTCAACTGCTTATCATCCGCAATCTAACGGTCAGACAGAACGTACGAATCAGATGCTGGAGCAGTATCTTCGTTGTTATATTTGCCATCTGCAAGATGACTGGGTAGATCTGTTGCCATTTGCGGAACTTTCATATAACAATTCACAGAATGCCTCTACGAAACAGACGCCATTTTTTGCAAATCTTGGATATCACCCACACATCCTTCCCAAGAATCCTGTGGCACCATTAATACCAGCAGTCGCAGAAAGAATCTCTCTTCTACAGCAAAATCAGAATGTTCTGAAAGACACATTAATGGAAGCTCAAGAGAAATATAAAAAAGCTGCCGACAAGTATCGTAGACCCACTCCCACGTTTAGGATTGGAGATCGAGTGTGGTTATCCACTAAGAATTTGAAATTGAAGATTCCTTCTCCTAAATTAGGATAAAAGTTTGTGAGACCATACAAAATCAGTAAGATTGTGAGTCCATTGGCCGTACGTCTACAGCTACCAACATCAATGAAGATTCATCCCGTGTTTCACGTGTCTTTGTTGAAAGCCGCCACAGCCAATCCATTTCCAGAACGTTCCCCTCCGCCTCCCGATGCAATTGAAGTGGACGGACAGGAGCAGTTTGTGGTGGAAAAGATCTTAGATTCCCGAATATACAGAAATTGTTTACAATACTTAATCAAATGGCAGGGCTACGACACGGAAGAAAATTCATGGGAACCAGTAAGCAACGTCAATGCTCCCCGTTTGATTAGACAATTTCATCAGTGGTATCCTGCAAAGCCTGGGCAAATTGCATCCAGAGGCCGCTGTTAAGAGGGGAGTATTGTTAGGATTTGAACCTGTGACCCATTGCTTGCTAGTCTGTTCCTTTGCTGTGGAGCTATTCGGAACTTGTTTAACTCCTGCCTGAAGCCATATGAACTTCGTCTGGGATAGAGATCATCACCTGCCCTGCTGATTGTTCCCGCCCTGATTGAGATTGGTTGGACCTGCTATATATACCTGGCCCTGTGCAGCTTCCTGTTGCTGAGTATTGTGGTGCTCAGTCTAACTGAGTGAAGCATTATCTGAGTTCCTGATTTGGAATGTGTTCTGCTGGCGCTTTCCTGCTTCTTGTGAAAACTCTGCCGCTCCTACCTCGAACTTCTATTGCCTAAACGAACCTGGTGCTCGTGTGTGAGTCCGGCCGGCCCTTGCTCGGGAGGGCCCCTGCATCTGCTGACATAGTGAACTACCACCGCCATATACTGCATCTGCTGACAAGGTGAACTACTACCTCCATATACTGCATCTGCTGACAAGGTGAGCTACTACCGCCATATACTGCATCTGCTGACAAGGTGAACTACTACCGCCATATACTGCATCTCCAGAAGTCTTCCCACGGTCAGGTCACCTGTACACATCTGCTCCGGCCACTGACCTCCAGTCCAGTATCGCCAGTAGCGTGACATTTTCCTTCTGAGGTCACCTTAAAGGGGCACTCCAGGGAGCGCAATTATATACACAATCAGTTTTTGGGCTGCACTCAGTCCTCAGCCACGAAGTTCATTATGTAGGCAAGAAAGAATTAATGAGGTAAAGCACAAATTAATAAAAACATGCATGAAAATATACAATAATACAGCACATTTCAATTTAATACACAATATCCCAGGGGTAACTATCTACATTTTCAGAAATTTTGACCATCTACTGAGTGTACCTCACAGGGGGTTTACCTCTCGCGCTACGTGATGATTTACGTAGTGCAGTGGTCTGTGGGGTATCAATGTCTGTATCTTCAGTTACTCTACCAGTTCTACGTGTGACCATGTTGTAAAACTGCCTTAACCTCTCTCTTGGACTGGCAAGTCTACCATTGGCTGGGCCCTCTTGCTCTGCTCCTGCCAGGGATCCTTCATCCGGGGATACTTCTCGAGCTGGCTCTTCTGCAGCACTTACAGGTTCAACTTGCTGTCGAGGGTTTTCTGACTGTTCATAGAATTGGAGTACTGGAATGATTACTGCACCTCCTATTTGAGGCCAATCAGCTGGGAAGTCTCCTAGGTCAGTGTGTATCACCGCTTCTTCAGGTTCTTCCTGGATTGTGAGAGGCACTTTTTCTTGGGGTTTCAGTAATTCTGGACACAACTTTAGGTGGTCCCTGGACACTGTTGTAGACGTTTTTCCTCCATCGCGACTGATTATGCAAGTCTTCTTGTTATCAAACCTTGACGGTAACACAGTGTAGGGTTCTTTTTCCCACTGGTCATCAAGTTTGTGGTTTCGTCTTTTTCTTTTCAATACTGTTTCACCTGGTATGAAAGGTTCTGCCGGTGCGTTTTTGTTGTAGTGAGCTTCCTGCTTTTCTCTCACCCGAGTAAGACTGTCCTTGACACAAGCTTGTACTCTTCTGTACTGCTCTTGTCTGGTGGTGTCCCAGTCCTCAGTGGTCATATCAGCTTCAGGCTCAACAACACCAAGCTCCAGATCCATGGGCAGCTTTCCTGGCCTTGCTCGCATGAGATATGCCGGAGTGCATTTGGTGGAACTCACTGGTAGGTAGGTCTGGATGCAACTTTAGGTGGTCTCTGGACACTGTTGTAGACGTTCTTCCTCCATCTTGACTGATTATGCAGGTCAAATCTTGACGGTAACACAGTGCAGTGTTCTCTCTCCCACTGGTCATCAAGTTTGTGATTTCGTCTTTTCCTTTTCAATACTGTTTCACCAGGTGTGAAAGGTTCTGCGGGCGCGTATCTGTTGTATTGAGCCTCCTGCTTTTCTCTCACCCGAGTGAGACTGTCCTCGACACAGTCTTGTACCCTTCTGTACTGCTCTTGTCTGGTGGAGTCCCAGTCCTCAGTGGTCATATCAGCTTCAGGCTCGACAACACCAAGCTCCAGATCCATGGGCAGCTTTCCTGGCCTTGCCCGCATGAGGTATGCTGGAGTGCAGTTGGTGGAACTTACTGGTATATGATTATACAGATCCACTAGGTCAGGTAATAGGTCTGGCCACTGATTCCTCTCCTCAAGTGGTATAGTCTTTAGCAGGTCGATGACGATGTTGTTCATCTTTTCGCAGAGACAGTTGGTTTGTGGGTGGTACGGTGAAGTTCTTATCTTCTTACAACCGTACAAATGGCAGAACTCCTTGAACAACTCAGCCTCAAAGGCCGGGCCTTGGTCCGTCAGCACCTGCTCAGGATAACCATGGGGTCAACAGAAATACGCTTGGAATGTCTTTGCTGCTGTCTCTGCCATCAGGTCTTCGACGGGGGCGACCACCAGGAAACGTGAGTAGTGATCCACCATAGTCAGAGCATAAGAGTACCCTGATCTGCTGGGGGAGAGCTTGACATGGTCCAGGGCCACGATCTCCAGAGGCCGAGTCGTCTTGATGGGTTGCAGGGGTGCCTTCTGGCTGC
Source organism: Phyllobates terribilis (assembly GCF_046119375.1). Taxonomy (NCBI): domain Eukaryota; kingdom Metazoa; phylum Chordata; class Amphibia; order Anura; family Dendrobatidae; genus Phyllobates; species Phyllobates terribilis. The sequence continues at coordinate 911,571,456 of NW_027362763.1, read as the reverse complement.
TGAAGTCTTTTCTTCTTAGGCCACAGGGTCCACAGTCTCGGCACCACCTCTCAATGGAGCTGCGCATTCCTACCCAGTAGAATCGACACTTCAGCAAGGTCTCTAGCTTTTTCCAGCCAAAGTGCCCCGCCTGATCGTGGTAAGCTTCTAATACCATCTGGATATCTGTCTTCGGGGCTACTGTCTGCCATACCATCTCATGGGTTTTCGGATTGACGTACCTCCGACACAGCTCCTCACGGTAGAAAAACAGCTGGCTTCTCTCGTTCCACAGCTGCTTTGCTTGCAGAGACGCTTCCTTCTCCAGGGAGGCACCTTCATGGGTTATCAGCTGTTTGATGCGGCTGACAACCGGGTCGCTGTCCTGGGTCTCTTTCCAGCTGTGGTGAGGCAAGGGGGTTTAACGTCTTTCCACGCTGCTTCCTGGAAGCTCGTTGCTCGTGGATCATCCCATTCCAGTGAAAGGCAGGTAGCTCGATCTCTTCCAGGTCATCCACTTCTTCTGTGTCTGACTGGTGAGGCATCCTAGACAGGGCATCGGCATTGGCGTTATTGCAGCCCGCCCGGTATTTAATTGTAAATTGGTAGTTTGACAGCCGAGCCATCCATCGTTGTTCCAGTGCCCCCAACTTAGCTGTTTCAAGATGGGTCAAGGGGTTGTTATCAGTAAAGGCAGTGAACTTACTGGAGGCCAGGTAGTGCTTGAACCTTTCAGTGATGGCCCAGACCAAGGCCAGGAACTCCAACTTGAAGCTGCTATAGTTCTCTGGGTTCCTCTCGGTCGGGCGGAGCTTCCTGCTTGCATATGCGATCACTTTCTCTTGGCCATTCTGCTTCTGACTTAAGACAGCGCCCAGGCCTTTGTTGCTGGCATCTGTATACAGCAGGAACAGTTGACTGTAGTCAGGGTAGGCTAGGATCTCATCACCTGTCAGGATCTCCTTCATCTCCTGAAACGACTTGGCCTACTCGTTACCCCAGTGGAATGGAAGATTTTTGCCTTTGGGGGACTGCCCTACCAGGAGGTCTTGCAGAGGAGCTGCTTTCTTGGTGTAGTCCTTTACGAACCTCCGGTAGTATCCTACTAGTCCCAAGAACTGACGCACCTACTTGAAGTTCTTCGGCTCTGGCCACTTCTGGATGGCTGTGACTTTCTCCGGGTCTGGTGCTACCCCTTCTGGACTGACAATGTGCCCCAGGTACTGTACCTTTCTCTTGAGCAGGTGGCACTTTGAGGGCTTCAACTTCATCCCATACCGGGACAGTGACTCAAATACCTCTGCCAGGTGTTTCAAGTGGTCCTCGTACGTTCTGGAGTACACTATTACATCGTCCAGGTAAAGTAACACAGTCGCGAAGTTGCGGTGTCCCAGGCAGCACTCCATCAATCTCTGGAACGTTCCAGGGGCATTGCAGAGTCCAAACGGCATACTGTTGAACTCGCAGAGTCCCATCGGGGTGGTGAAGGCCGTCTTCTCCAGATCCTCCTCAGCCACAGCTACTTGCCAGTACCCACTAGTGAGGTCAAGGGTGGAAAAGTAATTTGCAGACTTTAAGGCAGCTAGGGACTCCTCTATGCGTGTTAAAGGGTATGCATCCTTATGTGTAATGCGATTTACTTGACGGTAATCTACACACATTCTCATGCTTCTATCCTTTTTCCTAACCAGCACTAGGGGAGCTGCCCAGGGACTACAACTATCCCTAATTACTCCCGCCTTCCTCATGTCATGCAGCATTTCTTTTGCCTTCTGGTAGTGAGCTGGGGGTATAGGCCTATAAAGTTCTTTGATTGGGGAATGGTTGCCTGTGGGGATACGATGTTGAGCCCCCTTAACCCTCCCAAAATCAAGTGGATGTTTACTGAACACCTGTGAGTATTTTTGAACCACCCGGTGTACACCCTGTTTTTGATGGGCAGGAGTGGTTGTTAGAACTCTCCTGTTAGGTTTTTTCTATCTTGCTGGTCACATGACCTTTATTGCCTATTTAATCCTGCTCCGCCCTTCTGGCTTTGCTGAACTTCATTGTAATTTCTAGTCTTAAGTTAGCCTGGTGCTTAGTTACTTTCTCAGTCAGTTTTGCTAGGTCTTCGGACCTTCATGTTCTATGTAGTATGTTTGTCTTTTTCTCCTACAATTTCTGCTAGGAGGTGTCCAATAGAGATGAGCGTTGTTCTACTCGAACTGTTCGCCAATCTCAAATTCGAGCTGTTTTGGGCGGTGTTCGAGCCGTTCGGCGAACACGAACAATTTGAGAAAAATTCGGCTGTTCGAGGTTATGTTCGATAACTGTTCGTGCACCAAAATCATAACTGGATTTTTTCTCAGTAATGATGAAAATTAATGTTAATACGCAGTTTGAGTGTACAGCGGGGTGGGGGGAGGGGCAGGGGATGGATCTCTGCAGGAACAATGAAGATCTCCATTTTTTTTTCTCTTTCCCGCATTTGCAGTGGGGAGGTGCAATCTGTCAGCCTATCAGCAGCGCACACACAGAGCGAAGTGCTTTTTTTCACACAAGCAAGGGCATGTGTCATTGGCAGTGTATGTCACATGTCCTTGCCCTATAAGACCAAGCCATTTTCCCCTTCGCCACCATTTTCTCACTGCTGCAGCTGCGTGTTAGACGGCACCGCTGTTGCTGTGTGCGCTATACCTTGTTAATTTCAAGCCAATTTTCGCACAAATATACAGATAGCTTGGGAGTAGGGAATAGTTGTGATTGCAGTCCTTTTAAGGACTAGGTTACAGCATTTCCTACGACTTTTATCAGGCAGGTCTGTGCTCTTAAATAGATAGATTGTGGGAGTAAAGACTAATTGTAATTGGAGTCCTTTTCAGGACTAGGTTACATCAGTTCCTATCAGTTTTTGCCAGGCAGGTCTGTGCCAGTGCTGTGCAAGTTTTTTTCACAGCATTTGGCTGAATCTAGCAAAGCTAATCCTTTTTGGCCTATTGCAGAGTGTGTTAGTCAGTGGAGTAGCCTATCTGTGTTGCAAGATATACCACCTGTGTATAGAATACCAATCTTTTTACTGCACCTAGTGAAGTAAAATCTTTTGGGCATAGCATCGTTCTATTAGTCCATCTATACTGACCTCCATCAGGTTGCAAACTGAATATAATTTTTTTCTGCATCTAGCTCTGAAAAAATATTTGGCCTTCTAGCAGTGTGTCGGACTTTCTCTATTAGTCCATCTATACTGACCTCCATCAGGTTGCAAATTAAAAATAATTTTTATCTGCATCTACAGTACCTCTGAAAAAATATTTGGGCTTCTAGCTGTGTGTGGGACTTGTTGTATTAGTCCATCTATACTGACCTCCATCAGGTTGCAAACTGAATATATTTTTTTCTGCATCTACCTCTGAAAAAATATTGGGCTTCTAGCTATGTGTGGGGCTTGTTGTATTAGTCCATCTATACTGACCTCCATCAGGTTGCAAACTGAATATATTTTTTTCTGCATCTACCTCTGAAAAAATATTAAGCTTCTAGCTGTGTGTGGGACTTGTTGTATTAGTCCATCTTTACTGACCTCCATCAGGTTGCAAACTGAATATATTTTTTTCTGCATCTACCTCTGAAAAAATATTGGGCTTCTAGCTGTGTGTGGGTCTTGTTCTATTAATCCATCTATACATACCTCCATCAGGTTGCAAACTGAATATAATTTTTTTCTGCATCTAGCTCTGAAAAAATATTTGGCCTTCTAGCAGTGTGTGGGACTTGTTCTATTAGTCCACCTATACTGACCTAGATCAGGTTGCAAATTCAAAATATTTTTTTGTATGCATCTAGCTCTGAAAAAATATTTGGCCTTCTAGCAGTGTGTCGGACTTTCTCTATTAGTCCATCTATACTGACCTCCATCAGGTTGCAAATTAAAAATAATTTTTATCTGCATCTACAGTACCTCTGAAAAAATATTTGGGCTTCTAGCTGTGTGTGGGACTTGTTGTATTAGTCCATCTATACTGACCTCCATCAGGTTGCAAACTGAATATATTTTTTTCTGCATCTACCTCTGAAAAAATATTGGGCTTCTAGCTGTGTGTGGGACTTGTTGTATTAGTCCATCTATACTGACCTCCATCAGGTTGCAAACTGAATATATTTTTTTCTGCATCTACCTCTGAAAAAATATTGGGCTTCTAGCTGTGTGTGGGACTTGTTGTATTAGTCCATCTATACTGACCTCCATCAGGTTGCAAATTGAATATAATTTTTTTCTGCATCTAACCCAGCCAATAGTTTTGGCCTAATACCACAGTTTGGCCACTCAGCTCTGCTCGGTTACCATCCATTGTTTTTTTGTGCAAACAACTCCAGAGTTGTGAATTAGTTAACCACCAAAATGAGTGGAAAAAGGCCTGCTGCTGGTGGAAAGGGGAATAGGCGTGTTGGGAAGGGGAAAAAAGGTTGTGTCCGTGGGGTAGGTGTTAATGCAACAGTAACATCTGCAGAAGAAAGACCATCTTCCAGCCAAACTAAAATGTCTACTTCTTTTAGCGGACAATGTGATAAGATCCCTTTCTTACGGCCACGCCAATCGCTACAAATTCCAGATGAGGCACAAAAACAGCAGATGCTTCAACGGATATCAAGTGCTCCTTTAAGTGGGCTCTCCTCCACATCAACTTCAACATCACAAATACTCCAGTCCTCAAAGGTGTCACCCCAATCGCACTTGCTTCCTCACAGCTCCCAAATCTCCAGCTGCCCGTCTGAGTATGAGGTAGAACAGATGGTTGAGTCTGCAGAGCTGTTTACTCATACTATAGCCTGGGAATCAGAGGTCGACTCCAGCGTTTCTGTGAATCCAGACGAGGAAATGATCTGCACTGATGCCCAGAATCTTTATGAGTCGGATCCAGGACCAGACGCAGAAGGTTCTGACCATAATGTAGACCCTCATTCCCAAACTGTAACTCCTGTTGGTGGAGACAATGAGGAAGACGATGATAAGACTCAAATACCTGATTGGAGCGACAACTTTAGTTTTTTGTCAGGGCAGGAACAGGTTGGCTCTGAGGATGACGGGTGTGATAACGCACAGGGTGATGATGATGAGGTTGGAGATCCCACTTACTGTCAACCCACAGTCAGCCAAGAGATGAGGTCAGCAGAGGAGGTGGAGGAAGATGCTAGTGACGACGAGGTCAGGTTGCGCCTTCCTGGACAGAGACGTAGTACTGGAAGCACGTCAACAACTGCATCCTCAAACACAACTCTGCCTCTCACCACAAGTCGTGGTGGCTCTTCAGGTCGCATGGGTGCTAAGCCTTGCATAGCCTGGGCATTTTTTCAGATCGATAAAGATGACCCAACTCGTGTTATCTGTAACATTTGTCAGCAAAAGCTAAGTAGAGGCCAAAAAATACATAGTTTGAGTACTTCATGCATGAACCGGCACATGGACATGAAGCATAAGTTGCAGTGGGAAGCTCAGTGTGCTACAATGCGGCCTAGCCGGCCGGGCCAACCACCGTCTGCCATATCTTGTGCATCCGCGGCCTCTTCATCCTCTGTGACTGGGGGACAGCAGTCACACCTGTTTTGGGGCGCAGACCTGCCACCTCTTTACCCGCAACAGCCAGCGTGATTGGCAGGTCATCATTTTCTTTGGAGGTGGGAACACCAGCTGGTGTTGAGCGCTGTCCGACATCGATAGCACCACCTTTGGATCAAGGCAACCTAACATGTCCCCCTGCATCTTCCTCACAGACCGGCAGTTTGCCGGGGACACCCTTATCAACCCCGTCTAAGCACAATAGCCAGCCCTCGGTCCCTCAGATGTGGACAAGTAAAAGACCATTTCCTCCTAGCCATGAGAAAGCTAAGAGGTTGAATTTCACCATCTGCAAGCTCTTGGCTACAGAAATGCTGCCTTTCCGCCTGGTGGACACAGAGGATTTTCGAGACCTTATGTCCGTCGCAGTGCCCCAGTACCAGATGCCCAGTCGGCACTACTTCTCAAAGAAAGGTGTGCCTGCGCTCCACCAGCATGTCGCACACAACATCACCGCTTCTTTGAGAAACTCTGTGTGTGACAGGGTGCATTTCACCACAGACACTTGGACGAGTAGGCATGGACAGGGGCGTTACATGTCGCTGACTGGGCACTGGGTAACTATGGTGACAGCAGGACAAGGGGCTGCTGTCAAAGTCTTGCCGTCCCCACGAGTTGTGCGTCAATCCTCTTTATGTCAAAGTTCCTCCACTGCTTCTGCCTCCTCAACCTCCTCTCGGTCTTCCACCTGCACCCAAAGCCTGTCTGGTCATGCCACAAGCTTTCTAACTGCGCAGAAGGGATCCTGCACACCTCCTTACTATGCTGGCAGTAGGGCTCAACGTCATCAGGCGGTTTTTACATTGAAATGTCTGGGAAATGTGAGTCACACAGCTGAGGAGTTGTGGTCAGCTCTGGAGAACCAATTTCATGAATGGTTGTCTCCACTGGACCTGAAACCAGGGAAGGCCGTGTGCGACAATGCTGCAAACCTGGGTGCGGCCCTTCGCCGGGGCAATGTCACACACGTGCCTTGTATGGCTCACGTGTTGAACCTGGTTGTCCAGCAATTTTTAGCCCACTATCCCAGACTAGATGGCCTTCTGCAGAGGGCACGGTCGCTGTGTGCTCACTTCCGCCGTTCACATCCCGCAGCTCAGCGACTTACATCTCTACAGAAGTCGTTGGGCCTGCCACTTCACCGGCTAAAATGCGATGTGCCTACCCGGTGGAATTCAACTCTGCACATGTTGCAGCGACTGTGGCAGCACCGACAAGCCCTGGTGCAATACGTTCTGACGTAAAGCCTGGGCCAACGAGATTCAGAGGTGGGGCAAATCACGCTGGAGGAGTGGTCTCAGATCAGGGACCTATGCACCCTTCTGCACAGTTTTGAAATGGCGACGAAGATGTTTAGTGCTGACGATGCCATTATCAGCATGACTATTCCGGTGATTTACATGCTGGAGCACATGTTAAACAGAATTCGGAGTCAGGTGGTGGCACAAGAGGAGGTGGAGGAAGTAGAGGAGGAGGAGTTGTATGCGGAAGGGCTAACATCTGCAAGGTCCAGACGGTCAGCAGCACCAAGGCGGCAGGCATGTGAGGGTGGGGGAGATGGTTTTACCAGGGCGCATGGTAGCAGCCAAACTAGTGAGGAAGGTGCAGGAGCCCAGGAAGAAGTGGAGGACGAACTGATGGAAGACTCATCAGATGAGGGAGACCTTGATCACATTTCTGTTGTGCGAGTTTGGGGGGAGAGGACAGAGGAAGGAAGCATGATTGTTACCTCGCCACCAACACAACAGGGACTTGGTGCTCCTGGATGCGCAACACACATGAGTGCCTTCTTGCTGCACTACCTGCAACATGACCCTCGAATTGTGAGAATTAGAAATAATCCTGACTACTGGGTTGCCACACTGTTAGATCCCCGGTACAAAAGTAAATTTGCAGAAATTATTCCTGCCATAGAAAGGGATGCACGCATGCAGGAGTATCAGCAGAGACTGTTGCAGAATCTTACATGTGCTTTTCCACAAAATACCAGTGGTGCACGTAGTGAATCTCACAGTTCCAAATTGCCAACCGTGGGACCGTCAAGTGTTCAGCACTCAAACCGTAACAGAACCACAGTATCTGGTGGTAACATCAATTTTGCGGAATCATTTCACCACTTTTTTAGCCCATCCTTTGCAAGGCCACAGGAGACAAGAAGTCTGACACATAGTCAACGCCTAGAGACGATGGTACAGGAGTATCTCCAAGTAAACATTGAAGCCACGACTGTGTCACTGGACCCTTGCTCTTTTTGGGCTTCCAATCTGGATAAATGGCCGGAGCTAGCCACTTACGCCTTGGAGATCTTGTCATGCCCCGCAGCCAGCGTTCTGTCTGAACATGTGTTCAGCGCTGCTGGTGGTGTGCTGACAGATAAGCGCACGCGGCTCTCCACTGATAATGTAGACAGACTCACGTTCATAAAGATGAACAAATCATGGATCTGAAACGACTTTTCTACCCCTGTGTCATCCTGGGGAGAGTAAAAGCTTGATGATTGGTTAAAATCACCCTACCAACCGTTTTAAGCTTTCAAATTACTAATCATGTTTATCTGTATCTTGACTGGAAAATAATTTGGGCTTTGTAGCAGTGTGCAGCACTGATCCTATTAGGCCATCTATACTAAAGCTTCACCAGATTTAAAATTAAAAATAATTTTTAGCTGCATCTAGCCCGGAAAATAATTTTGGGGCTCCGAGATGCGCAAGACACATAAGTGCCTTCTTGCTGCACTACCTGCAGCATGACCCTCATATTGTCAGAATTCGAAGTAATCATGACTACTGGGTTGCCACACTCTTAGATCCCCTAAACTTTTCGATCAACCTTTTCATTTTAATAAAGACCAAAAAAATGGTCATTTTTGAAATTATAAGCATTAGCAGGTTGTTAGAAACTGAAATCAAACAGTTTTCAACTCAAAACTTTATTCTAGGTGATGTTACATTTCCACATAGGACCCCTTGTTCGAAAGGAGCTTCTGAACTCTCTCGTCCATTGAATTTGTCAGGTTTTGGATGGTTTCTGCTTCAATTGTTTTGCATGAGGACAGAATACCCTCCCAGAGCTGTTGATTAGATGTGAACTGCCTCCCGCCATCATAGACACTCCTTTTAATGATGCTCCAAAGGTTCTGAATGGGGTAGAGGTCAGGGGAGCATGGGGGTCACACCATAAGCTTGTCCCCTTTTATGCCCATATCAGCCAGAGATGTAGATGTTTTATGTGCAGCATGAGATGGTGCATTATCATGCAGAAAAATGATCTTGCTGTGAAATACATGGTTCTTCTTCTTGAACCATGGCAGGAAGTGCTGTTTGAGAAAATCCACATACATTATGGAGTTCATCTTTAGCGCCTTCAGGGATCCTAAAGGGGCCGACAATCTCTCTCCCCATGATTCCAGCCCAAAACATTACTCCACCTCCTCCTTGTTGGCGCTGTAGCCGTGTTTGCGTGGGGTGTCCATCAACCAGCCATCCTCCACTCCATCCATCTGGACCATCGAGCGCTGCACGGCACTCATCCGTGAACAAAACTGTTTTGAAATCAGTCTTCATGTAATGTTTGGCACACTGGAGCTGTTTCTGCTTGTGTGAAGTGGATAGAGGAGGTCGACAGGATGGCGTATGCACAGCTGCAAACCTCTGAAGGACCCTGCATCTTGTTGTTCGGGGGACGTTGGAGGCACAAGCAGCTTCAAAAACTTGTCTGCTGCTATGACAAGGCTTTTTTGCCGCTGCTCTTTCAACCTGACGTAATTGCCTGTAGGAAAGAGTCCTCAATTTGCCCTTATCAGCACGCACACGTGTGTACTGTGAATCAGCTACATACTTCTTGATTGCCAAGACACTTCATCCTGATCATCGCACAATGTTGATTGTAGTCATGCCTTGACCTAAACACTCCACAATTTGTTGCTTCTCAGCAGCCGACACATCCTTTTTCTTTCCCATTTTGGCAGAAAATGTAGGCTGCTTAATAATGTGAGAGAGCCTTCTTAAGTAGTCTTGCCTTTCATTGGACACACCTGCCAAACTAATTAGCACAGGTGTCTGCAATTGCTTACAGTGATATAAAGAGCCCTGACACACATCACCATCAATGAGTTTAACTGACAAACAAACAAATTCTTCCCTTATCACTCCTAAACACTTTTTGCATAATAATTTGGAACGCAGTGTACATGTGCTTTTCCACAAAACACCAGCGGTTCACGTAGTGAATCTTACAGTTCTAACTTGCCAACCGTGGTCTGTATGGAGTTGTTCAATAAAGGGCCCAAAATTAAGATAACATAGATGGGAGAGGTCTCTATGAATAGGAATTCCTAAGTATTTGATACCCTGTGAGGGCCAGGCAAAGGGAAAGTTGGACTGGACGGAATCCTATATGGATTTGGGGAGGGAGACATCGAGGGCCTCAGACTTCGCTGCATTGATTTTAAAATTTGACCATGTAACAAAGTGATCTATTTCAGCCATAACAGCATGGATGGATATATGTGATTGAGTGATATATACTAGGACATCATCAGCAAATAGAGAGCACTTTTACTCGGTGCCTCCCACCTCAATCCACCTAATATTGGGGTTATGGCGAATTGATGAGAGCAGGTGCTCCGTCACTAGGATGTATAAGAGAGGGGACAGAGGACATCCCTGCCTTGTCCCATTGGTGATTGTGAAAGGTGATGAAAATGTTCTGACGCACCCCCTGGGCCTTGGGGCACCCGGAGCCGGACGCTTTTTGGTGGATGCTGGTGGTTGTAGTCTTCGTGGCGGCGACCCGGTTCCGTGGCTCAGGGCGGTCAAACCAGTGGCGGAACTATTTATGTGGTTTTGATGTTTAAATGTACGACTACGCCACCCGTGGATTGCGGTCAGAGTGAACCGCCGCTACAGGGCAGACCGCTGAGGCTGGTGTTGTGGGTGCAGCAGAGCGTAGCATAACTCCCCACGGGAGGAGTATAGCCTCAGGGCAGTGTATGCGGAGGATGGGGGTGATGGTGCAGGTCAGCAGCAGTAACGACATGGAATCAGTGATGCAGTTCAGGGCCTTTACTCACAGTTCTTATTATCCAGACCACGTCTGCAGGTAACGGCTGCCCACGTCGTACTGTGCTCACCAGGTGAGGGGCTCAGACAACTCCCAGATAACTTTGGAGCACTTCACAGGACCCCCTTTGTGTGTCCTTTGTCTGGCCTTTCTTACCAACACTTCTGTCCGGCTGCCTTGGGCCTCCTCTTGGTAAACTTGGCGCCAGTTTCCCTGACCCTATGTGGTGCCTTCCTAGCGGGTGTAGCGAAGGGCTGCGCCACATAAAATGTCAGAGCCTCCGTTTTCTAGCTGAGGGTCGTTTCCTGCCTCCACTAGTTCGGGGACCGGTCTCCCCCTTTGGCCTGACCCCTCCACGCAGGTGGATTCGGGTGTGCGGTGGCGACTCGCCCGTCCGCACCCCTGGGATCCCTTCATTCCTCGTTCCTGGAGCCTTCTCCGCTCCTCTTTCTTCCTTCTCCCTCTTCCAGGCCTGGGCCTCTGTTACTAGGCCCGCCTCCGGAGCAGAGCTCATGCAGAGCCCCTGCTCCCTGCCACTTCTGCTCAGACTTCTCTACACTGAACTAAGATGGTGCCCACCTTTTATACTCCCTTCTCAATGCACCCAGGAACTTCTTCCTCCCTGCTCCTGCACTACAGGGTTCCCCTTCCTCAGTGTTCCCTCCCCCCCACTCCAGCCAGTGACAGGGATTGTCATGCCCATCTCAGGGGCATATTGGTCGCCCTGCCCCACGGCAATGTGGTGTAATGCATGCAGGTGTCGGGTCCTGATCCACACTCCATCCTTACCTGAGAGTGAGATATCACACCTCTGGGTGAGGTGCAATACGTCTGTAGCAACCGAGCCCTCAGGGTGCTACAGTTCCATTTATCTTCAGCCTAGGTGACGTATTGTGATACAGGGCCGTGATTTTGGCTATAAAAGGGTTCCCTAGACCCCTACCCCAAGCTTTTTAAGAGAATCATATATGGCGTGCCAGGAGACTCTATGGAATGCTTTCTCAGCATCCAACGAGAGTATCTACTTACAAATTTTTAACTGCATCTAGCTCAGGAAATACTTTGTGCCTAGTAGCAGTGTCTGCTAGTCAGCGGATTATCCCGGCTGTTAAGCAAGCTACACCACCTGTAGTTTAAACACTTAATATTTTCAAAGAAATGCTTCGGGACCATGGGATACTTAGTGAAGAGCATCAGGAGGCACCCCAAGGCATAGGGGCTGTGACTGGCAGTAGGATGCCTTGCGGTGGACAGCCGAGCTCGATCCTTATAAAAGCTTTTTAACTGCAGCAGCTTTAGTGGACGCTACTGGAGCTGGAATTACGCGGCTGCTGGCATGAGACTTGCCCTCCAATAGATCCTTTTAAATGGATTTAAAGTGTATTCATTCAAATTAGAGAGACAATTTAAATTAAAAAGCTTAGAGCTGCCTCCACCACAGGGGGGCTCGCTCGACCCACCAGCGGACAGGCACCAGTATTGGGAGAGGGGGGCTGGCCATCAGGGTTCACCGTGGCTCTGGCACAAACCCGGCGACACGGAGGTGGCACGGGCAGGAGCGGACTGGCCGTGTCGGCTTCTCACTTTTTGGATTTTAGAAGGGCATGACATGCCTATATCTGTGTCTCCCCCTCCTTTTACTCCTCCACCTCTTTTATTTTCGCATGACTATATGTACTTGTCACTTTTCCATGTGTTAGTTATGTCTTCTGAGCAGTTTGTCAGCTTTTGGACACCTTTGAAGGTGTTTTCTACGTGTTTCTATGTGTTTTTGTTTGCCTGCCATTGGTTTTAACGGTGTTCGAAGGTGTTCGACGAACAGTTCGACGAACAGTTCGACGAACAGTTCGGCGAACACACGGGTGTTCGACGAACCGAACCGAACTCGAACACTACGGGGGTGGCTCAACACTAAATGGGAGAGCTCCAAAGCATTTTTAAACTTACCAAAATTTTGAGAACAATGGGAGAGTTCTACAGACTTATTTAATAAAACAATAACATTCTGAGAACAATGGGAGAGTTCCAAAGCATTTTTAAACTTCAGCAGAATTCCGAGAACAATGGGAGAGTTCCAAAGCATTTTTAAACTCTACCAGATTACCGAGAACAATGGGAGAGCTCCAAAGCATTTTTAAACTTCACCAAAATTTTGAGAACAATGGGAGAGTTCTACAGACTTATTTAATAAAACAATAACATTCTGAGAACAATGGGAGAGTTCCAAAGCATTTTTAAACTCCACCAGATTTCCAAGAACAATGGGAAAGCTCCAAAGCATTTTTAAACTTCACCAAAATTTTGAGAACAATGGGAGAGTTCTACAGACTTATTTAATAAATTAATAAGTTTCCGAGAAAAATGGGAGAGTTCAAAAGCATTTTTAAACTTCATCAGAAATCCGATAACAATGGGAGAGTTCTACAGACTTATTTAAAAAAACAATAACATTCTGAGAACAATGGGAGATTTCCAAAGCATTTTTAAACTTCAGCAGAATTCCGAGAACAATGGGAGAGTTCCAAAGAATTTTTAAATTTCATCAGAATTTCGAGAAAAATGGGAGAGTTCTACAGACTTATTTAAAAAAAAAAATAACATTCTGAGAACAATGGGAGAGTTCCAAAGCATTTTTAAACCTCATCAAAATACAGAGTACAATGGGAGAGTTCCAAAGCATTTTTAAACTTCAGCAGAATTTTGAGAGTTCTAAAGACTTATTTAAAAAAAAATAACATTCCGAGAACAATTGGAGAGTTCCAAAGCATTTTTAAACTTCAGCAGAAATTTGAGAACAATGGGAGAGTCCTACAGACTTATTTAAAAAAACAATAACTTTCCGAGAACAATGGGAGAGTTCCAAAGCATTTTTAAACTTTAGCAGAATTCTGAGAACAAGGGGAGAGTTCCAAAGCATTTTTAAACTTCATCAGAATTCCGAGAACATTGGGAGAGTTTCAAAGTATTATTAAACTTCAGCAAAACTCCGAGAACAATGGGAGAGTTCCAAAGCATTTTTAAACTCCACCAGATTACCGAGAACAATGGGAGAGCTCCAAAGCATTTTTAAACTTCACCAAAATTTTAAGAACAATGGGAGAGTTCTACTGACTTATTTAATAAAACAATAACATTCTGAGAACAATGGGAGAGTTCCAAAGCATTTTTAAACTCCACCAGATTACGGAGAACAATGGGAGAGCTCCAAAGCATTTTTAAACTTCACCAAAATTTTAAGAACAATGGGAGAGTTCTACTGACTTATTTAATAAAACAATAACATTCTGAGAACAATGGGAGATTTCCAAAGCATTTTTAAACTTCAGCAGAATTCCGAAAACAATGGGAGACTTACAAAGCATTTATAAACTCCACCAGATTACAGAGAACAATGGGAGAGCTCCAAAGCATTTTTAAACTTACCAAAATTTTGAGAACAATGGGAGAGTTCTACAGACTTATTTAATAAAACAATAACATTCTGAGAACAATGGGAGAGTTCCAAAGCATTTTTAAACTTCAGCAGAATTCCGAGAACAATGGGAGAGTTCCAAAGCATTTTTAAACTCTACCAGATTACCGAGAACAATGGGAGAGCTCCAAAGCATTTTTAAACTTCACCAAAATTTTGAGAACAATGGGAGAGTTCTACAGACTTATTTAATAAAACAATAACATTCTGAGAACAATGGGAGAGTTCCAAAGCATTTTTAAACTCCACCAGATTACCAAGAACAATGGGAGAGCTCCAAAGCATTTTTAAACTTCAGCAAAATTTTGAGAACAATGGGAGAGTTCTACAGACTTACTTAATAAAACAATAAGTTTCCGAGAAAAATGGGAGAGTTCCAAAGCATTTTTAAACTTCAGCAGAAATCCTATAACAATGGGAGGGTTCTACAGTATTATTTTAAAAAACTATAACATTCCATGAACAATGGGAGAGTTCCAAAGCATTTTTAAACTTCAGCAGAATTCCGAGAACAATGTGAGGGTTCCAAAAAATTGTTAAATTTCAGCAGAATTTCGAGAATAATGGGAGCATTACAAAGCATTTTTAAACTTCTGCATAATTCCGAGAACAATGTGAGGGTTCCAAAGCATTTTTAAACTTCATCAGAATTCAGAGATCAATGGGAGTGTACCAAAACATTTTTAAACTTTAGCAAAACTCTGAGAACAATGGGAGAGTTCTACAGAGTTAATTAATAAAACAATAACATTCTGAGAACAATGGGAGAGTTCCAAAGCATTTTTAAACTTCAGCAGAATTCAGAGACCAATGGGAGAGAACCAAAGCATTTTTAAATTTCAGCTGAATTCCAAGAACAATGGGAGAGTTCCAAAGCATTTTTAAACTTGACCAAAATTTCGAGAACAATGGGAGAGTTCTACAGATTTATTTAATAAAACAATAACATTCCCAGAACAATGGGAGAGCTCGAAGGCATTTTTAAACTTCAGCAGAATTCCAAGAAAAATGGGAGAATTCTACAGAGTTTTTTAAAAAAACAACAACATTCCGAGTAAAATGGGAGAGTTGAAAAGCATTTTAAAACTTCAGCAGAATTCCGAGAACAATGGGAGCGTACTACAAACTTATTTAATAAAACAATAACATTCCCAGAACAATGGGAGAGCTCGAAGGCATTTTTAAACTTCAGCAAAATTCCGAGAACAATGGGAGAGTTCTATTGACTTATATAAATAAACAATAACATTCCGAGAACAATGGGAGATTTCCAAAACCTTTTTAAACTTCAGCAGAATTCCAAGAACAATGGGAAAGTTCCAAAGCATTTTTAAACTTCAGCAGAATTCTGAGAATAATGGGAGAGTTCCAAATCCTTTTTAAACTTAAGCAGAATTCTGAGAACAATGGGAGAGTACCAATGCATTTTTAAACCTCAGCAGAATTCCAAGAACAATGGCAGAATACTACAGAATTATTTAAAGAAAAAATAACATTCTGAAAACAGTGGGAGAGTTCCAAAGCATTTTTAAACTCCACCAGATTACCGAGAACAATGTAAGTGTTCCATATAATTTTTAAACTTCAACAGAATTCCGAGAGCAATGGGAGAGTTCCAAAGAATTTTTAAACTTCATTAGAATTTCGAGAACAATGGGAGTGCTCTACAGACTTATTTAAAAAAAAATAATATTCCGAGAACAATGGGAGAGCTCCAAAGCATTTTTAAACCTCAGTAAAATTCCGAGAACAATGGGAGAGTTTCAAAGCGTATTTAAACTTCAGCAGAATTTCTAGAACAATGAGAGAGGTCTACAGACTTATTTAAAAAAACAATAACATTCTGAGAACAATGGAAGAGTTCAAAAGTATTCCGAGAACAATGAGAAAATTCCAAAGAATTTTTAAACTTCAGCAGAATTTCTAGAATAATGGGAGAGTTCTAAAGACTTATTTAAAAAACAATAACATTCCGAGAACAATGGGAGAGTACCAAAGCATTTTTAAACTTCAGCAAAATTCAGAGAACAATGGGAGAGTTCCAAAGCATTTTTAATCTTCAGCAGAATTTCGAGAACAATTTGAGAGTTCTACAGATTTATTTAAAAAACAGTAACTTTCCGAGAACAATGGGAGAGTTCCAAAGCATTTTTAAACTTCATCAGAAATCCAAGAACAATGGGAGAGTTCTACAGAATTATTTTAAAAAACCATAACATTCCATGAACAATGGGAGTGTACCAAAACATTTTTAAAATTTAGCAAAACTTCGAGAACAATGGGAGAGTTCCAAAGCATTTTTAAACTCCACCAGATTACTGAGAACATTGGGAGAGTTCCAAATAATTTTTAAACTGCAGCATAATTCAGAGAACAATGCGAGAGTTCTACAGACATATTTAAAAAAAGAATAACATTCCGAGAACAATGGGAGAGTACCTAAAAATTTTTAAACTTCAGCAGAATTCCGAGAACAATGTGAGAGTTCCAAAGCATTTTTAAACTTCAAAAGAATTCCGAGAACAATGGGAGAGTTCTAAAGCATTTTTAAACTTCACCAAAATTTTGAGAACAAAGGGAGAGTTCTACAGACTTATTTAATAAAACAATAACATTTTGAGTACAATGGGAGAGTTCCAAAGCATTTTTAAACTTCAGCAGAATTCCGACAACAATGGGAGAGTACCAAAGAATTTTTAAATTTCAGCTGAATTCCTAGAATAATGGGAGAGTACCAAAGCATTTTTAAACTTCACCAAAATTTTGAGAACAATGGGAGATTTCTACAGACTTATTTAGTAAAACAATGTCATTCCCAGAACAATGGGAGAGTTCCAAGGCATTTTTAAACTTCAGCAGAATTCCGAGAACAACTTGAGAGTTCTACAGAGTTTTTTAAAAAAACAATAACATTCCGAGTACAATAAGAGATTTAAAAAGCACTTTTAAACTTCACCAAAATTTCGAAAACAATGGGAGAGTACCAAAGCATTTTTAAATTTCAGCTGAATTCCTAGAACAATGGGAGAGTTCCAAAGCATTTTTAAACTTCAGCAGAATTCCGAGAATAATGTGAGAGTTCCAAAGCCTTTTTAAACGTCATCAGTATTCCGAGAACAATGGGAGAGTTCCAAAGCATTTTTAAACTTCAGCAGAATTCCAAGAACAATGGCAGAGTACTACAGAAATATTTAAAGAAACAATAACATTCTGAGAACAGTGGGAGAGTTCCAAAGCATTTTTAAACTCCACCAGATTACCGAGAACAATGGGAGTGTTCCATAGCTTTTTTTAACTTCAGCAGAATTCCGAGAGCAATGGGAGAGTTCCAATGAATTTTTAAACTTCATCAGAATTTCGAGAACAATGGGAGTGTTCAACAGACTTATTTTAAAAAAAAATAACATTCGGAGAACAATGGGAGAGTTCCAAAGCATTTTTAAACCTCAGAAAAATTCCGAGAACAATGGGAGAGTTCCAAAGTATTTTTAAACTTCAGCAGAATTCCGAGAACAATGGGAGAGTTCTACTGACTTATTTAATAAAACAATACCATTCTGAGAACAATGGGAGAGTTCTAAAGCATTTTTAAACTTCAGCAGAATTCCGAGAACAATGGGAGTGTTCCAAAGCATTTTTAAACTCCACCAGATTACCGAGAACAATGGGAGAGCTCCAAAGCATTTTTAAACTTCACCAAAATTTTGAGAAAAATGGGAGAGTTCTACAAACTTATTTAATAAAACAATAACATTCTGAGAACAATGGGAGAGTTCCAAAGCATTTTTAAACCTCAGCAAAAATCAGAGTACAATGGGGGAGTTCCAAAGCATTTTTAAACTTCACCAGAATTTTGAGAACAATGGGAGAGTTCTTCAGACTTATTTAATAAAACATTAACATTCTGAGAACAATGAAAAAGTTCCAAAGCATTTTTAAACTTCTGCAGTATTCCGACAGCAATGGGAAAGTTCCAAAGGATTTTTAAACTTCAGCAGTATATTGAGAATAATGGGAGAGTTCTAAAGACTTATTTAAAAAAAAATAACATTCCGAGAACAATGGGAGAGTTCCAAAGAATTTTTGAACTACATCAAAATTCCGAGCACAATGGGAGAGTTCCAAAGCATTTTTAAACTTCAGCAAAAATCCGAGAAGTATGGGAGAGATCCAAAGCATTTTTAAACTTCAACAGAATTCCGAGAACAATGGGAGAGTTCTACACACTTATTTAAAAAAACAATAACATTCCGAGAACAATGGGAGATTTCCAAAGCATTTTTAAATTATAGCAGAATTCCGAGTAGAATGGGAGAGTTCCAAAGCATTTTTAAACTTCACCAACATTTTGAGAACAATGGGAGAGTTCTACAGACTTTTTAAAAAAAAAAATAACATTCTGAGAAAAAAGGGAGAGTTCCAAAAAATTGTTAAACTTCAGCAGAATTTCGAGAATAATGGGAGAGTACTACAAACTTATTTAAAAAAACAAATATATTCCGAGAACAATTGGAAAGTTTCAAAGCATTTTTAAACTTCAGCAAATTTCCGAGACCAATGGGAGTGTTCCAAAGCATTTTAAACTTCAGCAGAATTCCGAGAACAATGGGAGAGTTCTACAGACTTATTTAAAAAAAAATAATATTCCGAGAACAAGGGGAGAGTTCCAAAGCATTTTTAAACTTCAGCAGAATTACGAGAACAATGGGAGCATTACAAAGCATTATAAAACTTCTGCATAATTCCGAGAACAATGTGAGAGTTCCAAAGCATTTTTAAACTTCAGCAGAATTCCAAGAACAATGGGAGAGTTCCAAAGCATTACTAAACTTCAACAGGATATTTAGAACAATGGGAGAGTTCCAAAGCATTTTTAAACTTCACCAAAATTTTGAGAACAATGGGAGAGTTCCACAGACTTATTTAATAAAACAATAGCATTCCGAGAACATTGGGAGAGTTCCAAGGCATTTTTAAACTTCAGCAGAATACCGAGAACAATGGGAAAGTTCCAAAGCCTTTTTAAACTTAAGCAGAATTCCGACAAGAATGGGAGAGTTCCAAAGCATTTTTAAACTTCAGCAGAATTCTGAGAACAATGGGAGAGTTCCAAATCATTTTTAAACTTCAGTAGAATTCCGAGAACAATGGAAGCATTCTACAAACTTATTTAAAAAAAAAAATTATTCCGAGAACAATGGGAGAATTCCAAAGCATTTTTAAACTTCAGCAAAATTCTGAGAACAATGGGAGAGTTCTACACACTTATTTAAAAAAACAATAACATTCCGAGAACAATGGGAGTGTTCCAAAGCATTTTTAAGTTTCAGCAGTATTCCGAGAACAATGGGAGTGTTCCAAAGCATTTTTAAACTTCAAAAAACTTTTGAGAACAATGGGAGAGTTCTACAGACTTATTTAAAGAAACAATAACATTCCGAGAACAATGGGAGTGTTCCAAAGCATTTTTAAGTTTCAGCAGTATTCCGAGAACAATGGGAGTGTTCCAAAGCATTTTTAAACTTCAGCAGAATTCTGAGAATAATGGGAGAGTTCCAAAGCCTTTTTAAACTTAAGCAGAATTCTGAGAACAATGGGAGAGTACCAAAACATTTTTAAACCTCAGCAGAATTCCAAGAACAATGGCAGAATACTACAGAATTATTTAAAGAAAAAATAACATTCTGGAAACAGTGGGAGAGTTCCAAAGCATTTTTAAACTCCACCAGATTACCGAGAACAATGTAAGTTTTCCATATCATTTTTAAACTTCAACAGAATTCCGAGAGCAATGGGAGAGTTCCAAAGAATTTTTAAACTTCATTAGAATTTCGAGAACAATGGGAGTGCTCTACAGACTTATTTAAAAAAAATAATATTCCGAGAACAATGGGAGAGTTCCAAAGCATTTTTAAACCTCAGTAAAATTCCGAGAACAATGGGAGAGTTTCAAAGCGTATTTAAACTTCAGTAGAAATTCTAGAACAATGAGAGAGTTCTACAGACTTATTTAAAAAAACAATAACTTTCTGAGAACAATGGAAGAGTTCAAAAGTATTTTTAAATTTCAGCAGTATTCCGAGAACAATGGGAAAATTCCAAAGAATTTTTAAACTTCAGCAGAATTTCTAGAATAATGGGAGAGTTCTAAAGACTTATTTAAAAAAAAATAACATTCCGAGAACAATGGGAGAGTACCAAAGCATTTTTAAACTTCAGCAAAATTCCGAGAACAATGGGAGAGTTCCAAAGCATTTTTAAACTTCAGCAGAATTTCGAGAACAATTTGAGAGTTCTACAGACATATTTAAAAAACAGTAACTTTCCGAGAACAATGGGAGAGTTCCAAAGCAATTTTTAACTTCATCAGAAATCCAAGAACAATGGGAGAGTTCTACAGAAATATTTTAAAAAACCATAACATTCCATGAACAATGGGAGTGTACCAAAACATTTTTAAACTTTAGCAAAACTCCGAGAACAATGGGAGAGTTCCAAAGCATTTTTAAACTCCACCAGATTACTGAGAACATTGGGAGAGTTCCAAATAATTTTTAAACTGCAGCATAATTCAGAGAACAATGCGAGAGTTCTACAGACTTATTTAGTAAAACAATAACATTCACAGAACAATGGGAGAGTTCCAAGGCATTTTTAAACTTCAGCAGAATTCCGAGAATAATGTGAGAGCTCCAAAGCCTTTGTAAATGTCATCAGTATTCCGAGAACAATGGGAGAGTTCCAAAGCATTTTTAAACTTCAGCAGAATTGCAAGAACAATGGCAGAGTACTACAGAAATATTTAAAGAAACAATAACATTCTGAGAACAGTGGGAGAGTTCCAAAGCATTTTTAAACTCCACCAGATTACCGAGAACAATGGGAGTGTTCCATAGCTCTTTTTAACTTCAGCAGAATTCCGAGAGCAATGTGAGAGTTCCAAAGAATTTTTAAACTTCATCAGAATTTCGAGAACAATGGGAGAGTTCCAAAGCATTTTTAAACCTCAGAAAAATTACGAGAACAATGGGAGAGTTCCAAAGTATTTTTAAACTTCAGCAGAATTCCGAGAACAATGGGAGAGTTCTACTGACTTATTTAATAAAACAATACCATTCTGAGAACAATGGGAGAGTTCTAAAGCATTTTTAAACTTCAGCAGAATTCTGAGAACAATAGGAGTGTTCCAAAGCATTTATAAACTCCACCAGATTACCGAGAACAATGGGAGAGCTCCAAAGCATTTTTAAACTTCACCAAAATTTTGAGAAAAATGGGAGAGTTCTACAAACTTATTTAATAAAACAATAACATTCTGAGAACAATGGGAGAGTTCCAAAGCATTTTTAAACTTCAGCAGAATTCCAAGAACAATGGGAGAGTTCCAAAGAATTTTTAAACTTCATCAGAATTTCGAGAAAAATGGGAGAGTTCTACAGACTTATTTAAAAAAAAAATAACATTCTGAGAATAATGGGAGAGTTCCAAAGCATTTTTAAACTACATCAAAATTCCGAGCACAATGGGAGAGTTCCAAAGCATTTTTAAACTTCAGCAGAAATTCGAGAATAATGGGAGAGTTCTACAGACTTATTTAAAAAAACAATAACTTTCCGAGAACAATGGGAGAGTTCCAAAGCATTTTTAAACTTCAGCAAAAATCCGAGAACTATGGGAGAGATCCAAAGCATTTTTAAACTTCAACAGAATTCCGAGAACAATGGGAGAGTTCTACAAACTTATTTTAAAAAACAATAACATTCCGAGAACAATGGGAGATTTCCAAATCATTTTTAAATTATAGCAGAATTCTGAGTAGAATGGGAGAGTTCCAAAGCATTTTTAAACTTCACCAACATTTTGAGAACAATGGGAGAGTTCTACAGACTTTTTAAAAAAAAAAATAACATTCTGAGAAAAAAGGGAGAGTTCCAAAAAAAGTTAAACTTCAGCAGAATTTCGAGAATAATGGGAGAGTACTACAAACTTATTTAAAAAAACAAATACATTCCGAGAACAATTGGAAAGTTTCAAAGCATTTTTTAACTTCAGCAAAATTCCGAGAACAATGGGAGTGTTCCAAAGCATTTTAAACTTCAGCAGAATTCCGAGAACAATGGGAGAGTTCTACAGACTTATGTAAAAAAAAAATAATATTCCGAAAACTATGGGAGAGTTCCAAAGCATTTTTAAACTTCAGCAGAATTACGAGAACAATGGAAGCATTACAAAGCATTATAAAACTTCTGCATAATTCCGAGAACAATGTGAGAGTTCCAAAGCATTTTTAAACTTCAGCAGAATTCCAAGAACAATGGGAGAGTTCCAAAGGATTACTAAACTTCACCAAAATTTTGAGAACAATGGGAGAGTTCCACAGACTTATTTAATAAAACAATAGCATTCCGAGAACATTGGGAGAGTTCCAAGGCATTTTTAAACTTCAGCAGAATTCCAAGAACAATGGGAGAGTTCTACAGACTTATTTAAAAAAACAATAACATTCCGAGAACAATGGGAGAGGTGCAAAGCATTTTTAAACTTCAGCAGAATTCCGAGAACAATGGGAAAGTTCCAAAGCCTTTTTAAACTTAAGCAGAATTCTGACAAGAATGGGAGAGTTCCAAAGCATTTTTAAACTTCAGCAGAATTCTGAGAACAATGGGAGAGTTACAAAGCATTTTTAAACTTCAGTAGAATTCCGAGAACAATGGGAGCATTCTACAAACTTAATTAAAAAAAAAAATATTCCGAGAACAATGGGAGAATTCCAAAGCATTTTTAAACTTCAGCAAAATTCTGAGAACAATGGGAGAGTTCTACAGACTTATCTAAAAAAACAATAACATTCCGAGAACAATGGGAGATTTCCAAAGCATTTTTAAAATTCAGCAGAATTCTGAGAACAATGGGAGAGTTCTACACACTTATTTAAAAAAACAATAACATTCCGAGAACAATGGGAGAGTTCCAAAGCATTTTTAAGTTTCAGCAGTATTCCGAGAACAATGGGAGTGTTCCAAAGCATTTTTAAACTTCACCAAAATTTTGAGAACAATGGGAGAGTTCTACAGACTTGTTTAAAAAAAATAACATTCCGAGAACAATGGGAGAGTTTCAAAGCATTTTTAAACTTCAGCAGAATTCCGAGAATAATGGGAGAGTTCCCAAGCCTTTTTAAACTTCAGCAGAATTCCGAGAACAATGGGAGAGTTCCAAAGCATTTTTAAACTTCAGCAGAATTCCAAGAACAATGGCAGAGTACTACAGAATTATTTAAAGAAACAATAACATTCCGAGAACAATGGGAGAGTTCCAAAGCATTTTTAAACTTCAGCAGAATTCCGAGAACAATAGGAGAGTCCCAAAGCATTTTTAAACTTCAGCAGAATTCCGAGAAAAATGGGAGAGTTCCAAAGCATTATTAAACTTCAGCAGAATTCAGAGAACAATGGGAGAGTACCAAAACATTTTTAAACTTTAGCAAAACCCCAAGAACAATGGGAGAGTTCCAAAGCATTTTTAATCTCCACCAGATTACAGAGAATAATGGGAGAGTTCCAAAGAGTTTTTAAACTGCAGCAGAATTCCAAGAACAATGCGAGAGTTCTACACACTTATTTAAAAAAACAATTACATTCTGAGAGCAATTGGAGAAATAAAAAGCATTTTTATACTTCTGCAAAATTCGGAGAACTATGGGAGAGTTCCAAAGCATTTTTAAACATCAGCAGAATTCCGAGAACAATGGGAGAGTTCTACAAACTTATTTAAAAAAAACCTATAACATTCCGAGAACAATGGTAGATTTCTAAAGCATTTTTAAATTACAGCAGAATTCTGACAACAATGGGGGGGTTCCAAAGCATTTTTAAACTTCACCAAAATTTTGAGAACAAAGGGAGGGTTCTACAAACTTATTTAATAAAACAATAACATTCTGAGAAAAATGGGAGAGTTCCAAAGAATTGTTAAACTTCAGCAGAATTTCGAGAATAATGGGAAAGTACTACAGACTTATTTAAAAAAAATAAAAAACATTCCGAGAACAATCGGAAAGTTCCAAAGCATTTTTAAACTTCAGCAGAATTCCGAGAACAATGGGAGAGTTCCAAAGCATTTTTAAACTTCAGCAGAATTCCGAGAACAATGGGAGAGTTGCAAAGCATTTTTAAACTTCAGCAGAATTCCGAGAACAATTTGAGAGTTCCAAAGCCTTTTTAATCTTCAGCAGAATTCCGAAAAGAATCTGAGAGTTCCAAAGCATTTTTAAACTTCAGCAAAATACCGAGAACAATGGGAGAGTTTTACAGACTTATCTAAAAAAAACAATAACATTCCAAGAACATTGGGAGATTTCCAAAGCATTTTTAAAATTCAGCAGAATTCTGAGAACAATGGGAGAGTTCTACACACTTATTTAAAAAACAATAATATTCCGAGAACAATGGGAGATTTCCAAAGCCTTTTTAAACTTCATCAGAATTCCGAGAACAATGGGAGAGTTCCAAAGATTTATTAAACTTCAGCAGAATTTCGAAAACAATGGGAGAATTCTGCTGACTAATTTAATAGAACAATATCATCCTGAGAACAATGGAAGAGTTCCAAAGCATTTTTAAACTTCAGCAGAATTCCGAGAACAATGGGAAAGTTCCAAATAATTTTTAAACTTCAGCAGAATTTCGAGAATAATGGGAGAGTTCTAAAGACTTATTTAAAAAAAAATAACATTCTGAGTACAATGGGAGAGTTCCGAAGCATTTATAAACTTCAGCAAATTTTCGAGAACAATGGGAGAGTTCCAAAGCATTTTTAAACTTCAGCAGAAATCCGAGAACAATGGGAGAGTTCTACAGAATTATTTTAAAAAACTATAACATTCCATGAACAATGGGAGAGTTCCAAAGCATTTTTAAACTTCAGCAGAATTCCGAGAACAATAGGGGAGTTCCAAAGCATTTTTAAACTTCAGCAGAATTCCGAAAACAATAGGGGAGTTCCAAAGCATTTTTAAACTTCAGCAGAATTCCGAGAACAATGGGAGAGTTCCAAAGTATTTTTAAACTTCGACAGAATTCCAAGAACAATGGGAGAGTAGTAAAACTTATTTGAAAAACCAATAACATTCCGAGAACAATTGGAGAGTTCCAAAGCATTTTTAAAACTTCAGCAGAATTCGGAGAATAATGGGAGAGTTCCCAAGTCTTTTTAAACTTCAGCAGAATTCTGAGAACAATGGGAGAGTTCCAAAGCATTTTTAAACTTCAGCAGAATTCTGAGAACAATGGGAAAGTTCCAAATAATTTTTAAACTTCAGCAGAATTTCGAGAATAATGGGAGAGTTATAAAGACTTATTTAAAAAAAAATAACATTCCGAGAAAAATGGAAGAGTTCCAAAGCATTTATAAACTTCAGCAAATTTCCGAGAACAATGGGAGAGTTCCAAAGCATTTTTAAATGTCAGCAGAATTTCGCGAACAATGGGAGAGTTCGACAGACTTATATAAAAAAACAATAACTTTCCGAGAACAATGGGAGAGTTCCAAAGCATTTTTAAACTTCAGCAGAATACCTAGAACAATGGGAGAGTTCCAAAGCATTTTTAAACTTCAGCAGAATTCAGAGAACAATGGGAGAGTACCACAACATTTTTAAACTTTAGCAAAACTCCGAGAACAATGGGAGCGTTCCAAAGCATTTTTAAACTCCAACAGATTACAGAGAACAATGGGAGTGTTCCAAAGAATTTTTAAACTGCAGAAGAATTCCGAGAACAATGGGAGAGTTCTACAAACTTATTTAAAAAAAACCTATAACATTCCGAGAACAATGGTAGATTTCTAAAGCATTTTTAAATTACAGCAGAATTCTGACAACAATGGGGGGGTTCCAAAGCATTTTTAAACTTCACCAAAATTTTGAGAACAAAGGGAGGGTTCTACAAACTTATTTAATAAAACAATAACATTCTGAGAAAAATGGGAGAGTTCCAAAGAATTGTTAAACTTCAGCAGAATTTCGAGAATAATGGGAAAGTACTACAGACTTATTTAAAAAAAATAAAAAACATTCCGAGAACAATCGGAAAGTTCCAAAGCATTTTTAAACTTCAGCAGAATTCCGAGAACAATGGGAGAGTTCCAAAGCATTTTTAAACTTCAGCAGAATTCCGAGAACAATGGGAGAGTTGCAAAGCATTTTTAAACTTCAGCAGAATTCCGAGAACAATTTGAGAGTTCCAAAGCCTTTTTAATCTTCAGCAGAATTCCGAAAAGAATCTGAGAGTTCCAAAGCATTTTTAAACTTCAGCAAAATACCGAGAACAATGGGAGAGTTTTACAGACTTATCTAAAAAAAACAATAACATTCCAAGAACATTGGGAGATTTCCAAAGCATTTTTAAAATTCAGCAGAATTCTGAGAACAATGGGAGAGTTCTACACACTTATTTAAAAAACAATAATATTCCGAGAACAATGGGAGATTTCCAAAGCCTTTTTAAACTTCATCAGAATTCCGAGAACAATGGGAGAGTTCCAAAGATTTATTAAACTTCAGCAGAATTTCGAAAACAATGGGAGAATTCTGCTGACTAATTTAATAGAACAATATCATCCTGAGAACAATGGAAGAGTTCCAAAGCATTTTTAAACTTCAGCAGAATTCCGAGAACAATGGGAAAGTTCCAAATAATTTTTAAACTTCAGCAGAATTTCGAGAATAATGGGAGAGTTCTAAAGACTTATTTAAAAAAAAATAACATTCTGAGTACAATGGGAGAGTTCCGAAGCATTTATAAACTTCAGCAAATTTTCGAGAACAATGGGAGAGTTCCAAAGCATTTTTAAACTTCAGCAGAAATCCGAGAACAATGGGAGAGTTCTACAGAATTATTTTAAAAAACTATAACATTCCATGAACAATGGGAGAGTTCCAAAGCATTTTTAAACTTCAGCAGAATTCCGAGAACAATAGGGGAGTTCCAAAGCATTTTTAAACTTCAGCAGAATTCCGAAAACAATAGGGGAGTTCCAAAGCATTTTTAAACTTCAGCAGAATTCCGAGAACAATGGGAGAGTTCCAAAGTATTTTTAAACTTCGACAGAATTCCAAGAACAATGGGAGAGTAGTAAAACTTATTTGAAAAACCAATAACATTCCGAGAACAATTGGAGAGTTCCAAAGCATTTTTAAAACTTCAGCAGAATTCGGAGAATAATGGGAGAGTTCCCAAGTCTTTTTAAACTTCAGCAGAATTCTGAGAACAATGGGAGAGTTCCAAAGCATTTTTAAACTTCAGCAGAATTCTGAGAACAATGGGAAAGTTCCAAATAATTTTTAAACTTCAGCAGAATTTCGAGAATAATGGGAGAGTTATAAAGACTTATTTAAAAAAAAATAACATTCCGAGAAAAATGGAAGAGTTCCAAAGCATTTATAAACTTCAGCAAATTTCCGAGAACAATGGGAGAGTTCCAAAGCATTTTTAAATGTCAGCAGAATTTCGCGAACAATGGGAGAGTTCGACAGACTTATATAAAAAAACAATAACTTTCCGAGAACAATGGGAGAGTTCCAAAGCATTTTTAAACTTCAGCAGAATACCTAGAACAATGGGAGAGTTCCAAAGCATTTTTAAACTTCAGCAGAATTCAGAGAACAATGGGAGAGTACCACAACATTTTTAAACTTTAGCAAAACTCCGAGAACAATGGGAGCGTTCCAAAGCATTTTTAAACTCCAACAGATTACAGAGAACAATGGGAGTGTTCCAAAGAATTTTTAAACTGCAGAAGAATTCCGAGAACAATGGGAGAGTTCTACAGAATTATTTAAAAAAACAATAACATTCTGAGAACAATTGGAGAAATCCATAGCATTTTTAAACTTCTGCAAAATTTCGAGAACTATGCGAGAGTTCCAAAGCATTTTTAAACTTCAGCAGAATTCCGAGAACAATACGAGAGTCCTACAAACTTATTTAAAAAAACAATAACATTCCGAGAACAATGGGAGATTTCTAAAGCATTTTTAAATTACAGCAGAATTCCGAGAACAATGGGAGAGTTCCAAAGCATTTTTAAACTTCACCAAAATTTTTAGAACAATGGGAGGGTTCTACAAACTTATTTAATAAAACAATAACATTCTGAGAAAAATGGGAGAGTTCCAAAGAATTGTTAAACTTCAGCAGAATTTCGAGAATAATGGGAGAATACTACAGACTTTTTTAATAAAAACAAAAACATTCCGAGAACAATCGGAAAGTTCCAAAGCATTTTTAAACTTCAGCAGCATTCCGAGAACAATGGGAGAGTTCCAAAGCATTATTAAACTTCAGCAGAATTCAGAGAACAATGGGAGAGTACCACAACATTTTTAAACTTTAGTAAAACTCCGAGAACAATGGGAGAGTTCCAAAGCATTTTTAAACTCCAACAGATTACCGAGAACAATGGGAGAGTTCTACACACTTATTTAAAAAAACACTAACATTCCGAGAAGAATGGGAGAGTTCCAAAGCATTTTTAAACATCAGCAGAATTTGGAGAACAATGGGAGAGTTCTACTGACTTATTTAATAAAACAAAAACATTCTGAGAACAATCGGAGTGTTCCAAAGCATTTTAAACTTCAGCAGAATTCCGAGAACAATGGGAGAGTTCTACAGACTTATGTAAAAAAAAAATAATATTCCGAAAACTATGGGAGAGTTCCAAAGCATTTTTAAACTTCAGCAGAATTAGGAGAACAATGGGAGCATTACAAAGCATTATAAAACTTCTGCATAATTCCGAGAACAATGTGAGAGTTCCAAAGCATTTTTAAACTTCAGCAGAATTCCAAGAAGAATGGGAGAGTTCCAAAGGATTACTAAACTTCAACAGGATATTTAGAACAATGGGAGAGTACCAAAGCATTTTTAAACTTCACCAAAATTTTGAGAACAATGGGAGAGTTCCACAGACTTATTTAATAAAACAATAGCATTCCGAGAACATTGGGAGAGTTCCAAGGCATTTTTAAACTTCAGCAGAATTCCAAGAACAATGGGAGAGTTCTACAGACTTATTTAAAAAAACAATAACATTCCGAGAACAATGGGAGAGGTGCAAAGCATTTTTAAACTATAGCAGAATTCCGAGAACAATGGGAAAGTTCCAAAGCCTTTTTAAACTTAAGCAGAATTCTGACAAGAATGGGAGAGTTCCAAAGCATTTTTAAACTTCAGCAGAATTCTGAGAACAATGGGAGAGTTCCAAAGCATTTTTAAACTTCAGTAGAATTCTGAGAACAATGGGAGAGTTCCAAAGCATTTTTAAACTTCAGTAGAATTCTGAGAACAATGGGAGCATTCTACAAACTTATTTAAAAAAAAAATTATTCCGAGAACAATGGGAGAATTCCAAAGCATTTTTAAACTTCAGCAAAATTCTGAGAAAAATGGGAGAGTTCTACAGACTTATCTAAAATAACAATAACATTCCGAGAACAATGGGAGATTTCCAAAGCATTTTTAAAATTCAGCAGAATTCTGAGAACAATGGGAGAGTTCTACACAATTATTTAAAAAAACAATAACATTCCGAGAACAATGGGAGAGTTCCAAAGCATTTTTAAGTTTCAGCAGTATTCCGAGAACAATGGGAGTGTTCCAAAGCATTTTTAAACTTCACCAAAATTTTGAGAACAATGGGAGAGTTCTACAGACTTATTTAAAAAAAATAACATTCCGAGAACAATGGGAGAGTTTCAAAGCATTTTTAAACTTCAGCAGAATTCCGAGAATAATGGGAGAGTTCCCAATCCTTTTTAAACTTCAGCAGAATTCCGAGAACAATGGGAGAGTTCCAAAGCATTTTTAAACTTCAGCAGAATTCCAAGAACAATGGCAGAGTACTACAGAATTATTTAAAGAAACAATAACATTCCGAGATCAATGGGAGAGTTCCAAAGCATTTTTAAACTTCACCAAAATTTTGAGAACAATGGGAGAGTTCTACAGACTTATTTAAAAAAAATAACATTCCGAGAACAATGGGAGAGTTCCAAAGCATTTTTAAACTTCAGCAGAATTTCGAAAACAATGGGAGAGTTCTACAGACTTATATAAAATAAACTATAACTTTCCGAGAACAATGGGAGAGTTCCAAAGCATTTTTAAACTTCAGCAGAATTCCGAGAACAATAGGAGAGTTCCAAAGCATTTTTAAACTTCAGCAGAATTCCGAGAAAAATGGGAGAGTTCCAAAGCATTATTAAACTTCAGCAGAATTCAGAGAACAATGGGAGAGTACCAAAACATTTTTAAACTTTAGCAAAACCCCAAGAACAATGGGAGAGTTCCAAAGCATTTTTAATCTCCACCAGATTACAGAGAATAATGGGAGAGTTCCAAAGAGTTTTTAAACTGCAGCAGAATTCCAAGAACAATG
Organism: Phyllobates terribilis; assembly: GCF_046119375.1. Classification (NCBI taxonomy): domain Eukaryota; kingdom Metazoa; phylum Chordata; class Amphibia; order Anura; family Dendrobatidae; genus Phyllobates; species Phyllobates terribilis. The sequence continues at coordinate 911,540,908 of NW_027362763.1, read as the reverse complement.
CGAGATTTCTACAGACTTATTTAAAAAAACAATAACATTCCGAGAACAATGGGAAAGTAACAAAGAATTTTTAAACTTCAGTAGAATTCCGAGAACAATGGGAGAGTTCTACAGAATTATTTAAAAAAACAATAACATTCTGAGAGCAATTGGAGAAATCCAAAGCATTTTTATACTTCTGCAAAATTTGGAGAACTATGGGAGAGTTCCAAAGCATTTTTAAACATCAGCAGAATTCCGAGAACAATGGGAGAGTTCTACAAACTTATTTAAAAAAAACCTATAACATTCCGAGAACAATGGTAGATTTCTAAAGCATTTTTAAATTACAGCAGAATTCTGACAACAATGGGGGGGTTCCAAAGCATTTTTAAACTTCACCAAAATTTTGAGAACAAAGGGAGGGTTCTACAAACTTATTTAATAAAACAATAACATTCTGAGAAAAATGGGAGAGTTCCAAAGAATTGTTAAACTTCAGCAGAATTTCGAGAATGATGGGAAAGTACTACAGACTTATTTAAAAAAAATAAAAAACATTCCGAGAACAATCGGAAAGTTCCAAAGCATTTTTAAACTTCAGCAGAATTCCGAGAACAATGGGAGAGTTCCAAAGCATTTTTAAACTTCAGCAGAATTCCGAGAACAATGGGAGAGTTGCAAAGCATTTTTAAACTTCAGCAGAATTCCGAGAACAATGGGAGAGTTCCAAGGCCTTTTTAATCTTCAGCAGAATTCCGAAAAGAATCTGAGAGTTCCAAAGCATTTTTATACTAGAGCAGAATTCTGAGAACAATGGGAGAGTTCCAAAGCATTTTTAACTTCAGTAGAATTCCGAGAACAATGGGAGCGTTCTACAAACTTATTTAAAAAAATAATATTCCGGGAACAATGGGAGAGTTCCAAAGCATTTTTAAACTTCAGCAAAATACCGAGAACAATGGGAGAGTTTTACAGACTTATCTAAAAAAAACAATAACATTCCGAGAACATTGGGAGATTTCCAAAGCATTTTTAAAATTCAGCAGAATTCTGAGAACAATGGGAGAGTTCTACACACTTATTTAAAAAACAATAATATTCCGAGAACAATGGGAGATTTCCAAAGCCTTTTTAAACTTCATCAGAATTCCGAGAACAATGGGAGAATTCCAAAGCATTTTTAAAACTTCAGCAGAATTCGGAGTATAATGGGAGAGTTCCCAAGTCTTTTTAAACTTCAGCAGAATTCTGAGAACTATGGCAGAGTACTACAAAATTATTTGAAGATACAATAACATTCTGAGAACAATGGGAGAGTTCCAAAGCATTTTTTACTTTCAACAGTATTCCGAGAACAATGGGAGTGTTCCACAGCATTTTTAAACTTCACCAAAATTTTGAGAAAAATGGGAGAGTTCTTCTGACTTATTTAATTAAACAATAACATTCTGAGAACAATGGGAGAGTTCTAAAGCATTTTTAAACTTCAGCAGAATTCCGAGAACAATGGGAGAGTTCCAAAGAATTTTTAAACTTCATCATAATTTTGAGAACAATGGGAGAGTTCTACAGACTTATTTAAAAAAAATAACATTCCGAGAACAATGGGAGAGTTGCAAAACATTTTTAAAACTCAGCAAAATTCTGAGAACAATGGCAGAGTTCCAAAGCATTATTAAACTTCAGCAGAATTTCGAAAACAATGGGAGAGTTCTGCTGACTAATTTAATAGAACAATATCATCCTGAGAACAATGGAAGAGTTCCAAAGCATTTTTAAACTTCAGCAGAATTCCGAGAACAATGGGAAAGTTCCAAATAATTTTTAAACTTCAGCAGAATTTCGAGAATAATGCGAGAGTTCTAAAGACTTATTTAAAAAAAAATAACATTCTGAGAACAATGGGAGAGTTCCAAAGCATTTATAAACTTCAGCAAATTTTCGAGAACAATGGGAGAGTTCCAGAGCATTTTTAAACTTCAGCAGAAATCCGAGAACAATGGGAGAGTTCTACAGAATTATTTTAAAAAACTATAACATTCCATGAACAATGGGAGAGTTCCAAAGCATTTTTAAACTTCAGCAGAATTCCGAGAACAATAGGGGAGTTCCAAAGCATTTTTAAACTTCAGCAGAATTCCGAGAACAATGGGAGAGTTCCAAAGTATTTTTAAACTTCGACAGAATTCCAAGAACAATGGGAGAGTAGTAAAAACTTATTTGAAAAAACAATAACATTCCGAGAACAATTGGAGAGTTCCAAAGCATTTTTAAAACTTCAGCAGAATTCGGAGAATAATGGGAGAGTTCCCAAGTCTTTTTAAACTTCAGCAGAATTTCGAGAATAATGGGAGAGTTATAAAGACTTATTTAAAAAAAAATAACATTCCGAGAAAAATGGGAGAGTTCCAAAGCATTTATAAACTTCAGCAAATTTACGAGAACAATGGGAGAGTTCCAAAGCATTTTTAAACATCAGCAGAATTTTGAAAACAATGGGAGAGTTCTACTGACTTATTTAATAAAACAAAAACATTCTGAGAACAATGGGAGTGTTCCAAAGCATTTTAAACTTCAGCAGAATTCCGAGAACAATGGGAGAGTTCTACAGACTTATGTAAAAAAAAAATAATATTCCGAAAACTATGGGAGAGTTCCAAAGCATTTATAAACTTCAGCAAATTTCCGAGAACAATGGGAGAGTTCCAAAGCATTTTTAAATGTCAGCAGAATTTCGCGAACAATGGGAGAGTTCGACAGACTTATATAAAAAAACAATAACTTTCCGAGAACAATGGGAGAGTTCCAAAGCATTTTTAAACTTCAGCAGAATACCTAGAACAATGGGAGAGTTCCAAAGCATTTTTAAACTTCAGCAGAATTCAGAGAACAATGGGAGAGTACCACAACATTTTTAAACTTTAGCAAAACTCCGAGAACAATGGGAGAGTTCCAAAGCATTTTTAAACTCCAACAGATTTCAGAGAACAATGGGAGAGTTCCAAAGAATTTTTAAACTGCAGAAGAATTCCGAGAACAATGGGAGAGTTCTACAGAATTATTTAAAAAAACAATAACATTCTGAGAACAATTGGAGAAATCCATAGCATTTTTAAACTTCTGCAAAATTTCGAGAACTATGCGAGAGTTCCAAAGCATTTTTAAACTTCAGCAGAATTCCGAGAACAATGCGAGAGTCCTACAAACTTATTTAAAAAAAAATAACATTCCGAGAACAATGGGAGATTTCTAAAGCATTTTTAAATTACAGCAGAATTCCGAGAACAATGGGAGAGTTCCAAAGCATTTTTAAACTTCACCAAAATTTTTAGAACAATGGGAGGGTTCTACAAACTTATTTAATAAAACAATAACATTCTGAGAAAAATGGGAGAGTTCCAAAGAATTGTTAAACTTCAGCAGAATTTCGAGAATAATGGGAGAATACTACAGACTTTTTTAATAAAAACAAAAACATTCCGAGAACAATCGGAAAGTTCCAAAGCATTTTTAAACTTCAGCAGCATTCCGAGAACAATGGGAGAGTTCTAAAGCATTATTAAACTTCAGCAGAATTCAGAGAACAATGGGAGAGTACCACAACATTTTTAAACTTTAGTAAAACTCCGAGAACAATGGGAGAGTTCCAAAGCATTTTTAAACTCCAACAGATTACCGAGAACAATGGGAGAGTTCTACACACTTATGTTAAAAAACACTAACATTCCGAGAAGAATGGGAGAGTTCCAAAGCATTTTTAAACATCAGCAGAATTTCGAGAACAATGGGAGAGTTCTACTGACTTATTTAATAAAACAAAAACATTCTGAGAACAATGGGAGTGTTCCAAAGCATTTTAAACTTCAGCAGAATTCCGAGAACAATGGGAGAGTTCTACAGACTTATGTAAAAAAAAAATAATATTCCGAAAACTATGGGAGAGTTCCAAAGCATTTTTAAACTTCAGCAGAATTACGAGAACAATGGGAGCATTACAAAGCATTATAAAACTTCTGCATAATTCCGAGAACAATGCGAGAGTTCCAAAGCATTTTTAAACTTCACCAAAATTTTGAGAACAATGGGAGAGTTCCACAGACTTATTTAATAAAACAATAGCATTCCGAGAACATTGGGAGAGTTCCAAGGCATTTTTAAACTTCAGCAGAATTCCAAGAACAATGGGAGAGTTCTACAGACTTATTTAAAAAAACAATAACATTCCGAGAACAATGAGAGAGGTGCAAAGCATTTTTAAACTTCAGCAGAATTCCGAGAACAATGGGAAAGTTCCAAAGCCTTTTTAAACTTAAGCAGAATTCTGACAAGAATGGGAGAGTTCCAAAGCATTTTTAAACTTCAGCAGAATTCTGAGAACAATGGGAGAGTTCCAAAGCATTTTTAAACTTCAGTAGAATTCCGAGAACAATGGGAGCATTCTACAAACTTATTTAAAAAAAAAATTATTCCGAGAACAAAGGGAGAATTCCAAAGCATTTTTAAACTTCAGCAAAATTCTGAGAAAAATGGGAGAGTTCTACAGACTTATCTAAAAAAAACAATAACATTCCGAGAACAATGGGAGATTTCGAAAGCTTTTTTAAAATTCAGCAGAATTCTGAGAACAATGGGAGAGTTCTACACAATTATTTAAAAAAACAATAACATTCCGAGAACAATGGGAGTGTTCCAAAGCATTTTTAAACTTCACCAAAATTTTGAGAACAATGGGAGAGTTCTACAGACTTATTTAAAAAAAATAACATTCCGAGAACAATGGGAGAGTTTCAAAGCATTTTTAAACTTCAGCAGAATTCCGAGAACAATGGGAGAGTTCCAAAGCATTTTTAAACTTCAGCAGAATTTCGAAAACAATGGGAGAGTTCTACAGACTTATATAAAATAAACTATAACTTTCCAAGAACAATGGGAGAGCTCCAAAGCATTTTTAAACTTCAGCAGAATTCCGAGAACAATAGGAGAGTTCCAAAGCATTTTTAAACTTCAGCAGAATTCCGAGAAAAATGGGAGAGTTCCAAAGCATTATTAAACTTCAGCAGAATTCAGAGAACAATGGGAGAGTACCAAAACATTTTTAAACTTTAGCAAAACCCCAAGAACAATGGGAGAGTTCCAAAGCATTTTTAATCTCCACCAGATTACAGAGAATAATGGGAGAGTTCCAAAGAGTTTTTAAACTGCAGCAGAATTCCAAGAACAATGCGAGAGTTCTACAGACTTATTTAAAAAAACAATAACATTCCGAGAACAATGGGAAAGTAACAAAGAATTTTTAAACTTCAGTAGAATTCCGAGAACAATGGGAGAGTTCTACAGAATTATTTAAAAAAACAATAACATTCTGAGAGCAATTGGAGAAATCCAAAGCATTTTTATACTTCTGCAAAATTTGGAGAACTATGGGAGAGTTCCAAAGCATTTTTAAACATCAGCAGAATTCCGAGAACAATGGGAGAGTTCTACAAACTTATTTAAAAAAAACCTATAACATTCCGAGAACAATGGTAGATTTCTAAAGCATTTTTAAATTACAGCAGAATTCTGACAACAATGGGGGGGTTCCAAAGCATTTTTAAACTTCACCAAAATTTTGAGAACAAAGGGAGGGTTCTACAAACTTATTTAATAAAACAATAACATTCTGAGAAAAATGGGAGAGTTCCAAAGAATTGTTAAACTTCAGCAGAATTTCGAGAATAATGGGAAAGTACTACAGACTTATTTAAAAAAAAAAAAAAACATTCCGAGAACAATCGGAAAGTTCCAAAGCATTTTTAAACTTCAGCAGAATTCCGAGAACAATGGGAGAGTTCCAAAGCATTTTTAAACTTCAGCAGAATTCCGAGAACAATGGGAGAGTTGCAAAGCATTTTTAAACTTCAGCAGAATTCCGAGAACAATGGGAGAGTTCCAAGGCCTTTTTAATCTTCAGCAGAATTCCGAAAAGAATCTGAGAGTTCCAAAGCATTTTTATACTAGAGCAGAATTCTGAGAACAATGGGAGAGTTCCAAAGCATTTTTAACTTCAGTAGAATTCCGAGAACAATGGGAGCGTTCTACAAACTTATTTAAAAAAATAATATTCCGAGAACAATGGGAGAGTTCCAAAGCATTTTTAAACTTCAGCAAAATACCGAGAACAATGGGAGAGTTTTACAGACTTATCTAAAAAAAACAATAACATTCCGAGAACATTGGGAGATTTCCAAAGCATTTTTAAAATTCAGCAGAATTCTGAGAACAATGGGAGAGTTCTACACACTTATTTAAAAAACAATAATATTCCGAGAACAATGGGAGATTTCCAAAGCCTTTTTAAACTTCATCAGAATTCCGAGAACAATGGGAGAATTCCAAAGCATTTTTAAAACTTCAGCAGAATTCGGAGTATAATGGGAGAGTTCCCAAGCCTTTTTAAACTTCAGCAGAATTCTGAGAACTATGGCAGAGTACTACAGAATTATTTGAAGATACAATAACATTCTGAGAACAATGGGAGAGTTCCAAAGCATTTTTTACTTTCAACAGTATTCCGAGAACAATGGGAGTGTTCCACAGCATTTTTAAACTTCACCAAAATTTTGAGAAAAATGGGAGAGTTCTTCTGACTTATTTAATTAAACAATAACATTCTGAGAACAATGGGAGAGTTCTAAAGCATTTTTAAACTTCAGCAGAATTCCGAGAACAATGGGAGAGTTCCAAAGAATTTTTAAACTTCATCATAATTTCGAGAACAATGGGAGAGTTCTACAGACTTATTTAAAAAAAATAACATACTGAGAACAATGGGAGAGTTCCAAAACATTTTTAAAACTCAGCAAAATTCTGAGAACAATGGGAGAGTTCCAAAGCATTATTAAACTTCAGCAGAATTTCGAAAACAATGGGTGAGTTCTGCTGACTAATTTAATAGAACAATATCATCCTGAGAACAATGGAAGAGTTCCAAAGCATTTTTAAACTTCAGCAGAATTCCGAGAACAATGGGAAAGTTCCAAATAATTTTTAAACTTCAGCAGAATTTCGAGAATAATGGGAGAGTTCTAAAGACTTATTTAAAAAAAAATAACATTCTGAGAACAATGGGAGAGTTCCAAAGCATTTATAAACTTCAGCAAATTTTCGAGAACAATGGGAGAGTTCTAAAGCATTTTTAAACTTCAGCAGAAATCCGAGAACAATGGGAGAGTTCTACAGAATTATTTTAAAAAACTATAACATTCCATGAACAATGGGAGAGTTCCAAAGCATTTTTAAACTTCAGCAGAATTCCGAGAACAATAGGGGAGTTCCAAAGCATTTTTAAACTTCAGCAGAATTCCGAGAACAATGGGAGAGTTCCAAAGTATTTTTAAACTTCGACAGAATTCCAAGAACAATGGGAGAGTAGTAAAAACTTATTTGAAAAAACAATAACATTCCGAGAACAATTGGAGAGTTCCAAAGCATTTTTAAAACTTCAGCAGAATTCGGAGGATAATGGGAGAGTTCCCAAGTCTTTTTAAACTTCAGCAGAATTCTGAGAACAATGGGAGAGTTCCAAAGCATTTTTAAACTTCAGCAGAATTCTGAGAACAATGGGAAAGTTCCAAATAATTTTTAAACTTCAGCAGAATTTCGAGAATAATGGGAGAGTTATAAAGACTTATTTAAAAAAAAATAACATTCCGAGAAAAATGGGAGAGTTCCAAAGAATTTATAAACTTCAGCAATTTTCCGAGAACAATGGGAGAGTTCCAAAGCATTTTTAAATGTCAGCAGAATTTCGCGAACAATGGGAGAGTTCGACAGACTTATATAAAAAAACAATAACTTTCCGAGAACAATGGGAGAGTTCCAAAGCATTTTTAAACTTCAGCAGAATTTCGAGAAAAATGGGAGAATACTACAGACTTTTTTAATAAAAACAAAAACATTCCGAGAACAATCGGAAAGTTCCAAAGCATTTTTAAACTTCAGCAGCATTCCGAGAACAATGGGAGAGTTCCAAAGCATTATTAAACTTCAGCAGAATTCAGAGAACAATGGGAGAGTACCACAACATTTTTAAACTTTAGTAAAACTCCGAGAACAATGGGAGAGTTCCAAAGCATTTTTAAACTCCAACAGATTACCGAGAACAATGGGAGAGTTCTACACACTTATTTAAAAAAACACTAACATTCCGAGAAGAATGGGAGAGTTCCAAAGCATTTTTAAACATCAGCAGAATTTCGAGAACAATGGGAGAGTTCTACTGACTTATTTAATAAAACAAAAACATTCTGAGAACAATGGAAGAGTTCCAAAGCATTTTTAAACTTCAGCAGAATTCCGAGAACAATGGCAAAGTTCCAAAGAATTTTTAAACTTCAGCAGAATTTCGAGAATAATGGGAGAGTTCTAAAGACTTATTTTAAAAAAAAATAACATTCCGAGAACAATGGGAGAGTTCCAAAGCATTTAAAAACTTCAGCAAATTGCGGAGAACAATGGGAGAGTTCCAAAACATTTTTAAACTTCAGCAGAATTTCGAGAACAATGGGAGAGTTTTACAGACTTAAATAAAAAAACATTAACTTTCTGAGAACAATGGGAGAGCTCCAAAGCATTTTTAAACTTCAGCAGAAATCCGAGAAGAATGGGAGAGTTCTACAGAATTATTTAAAAAAACAATATCATTCTGAGACCAATTGGAGAAATCCAAAGCATTTTTAAACTTCAGCAGAATTCCGAGAAAAATGGGAGAGTTCTACAAACTTATTTAAAAAAACAATAACATTCCGAGAACAATGGGAGATTTCCAATGCATTTTTAAACTACAGCAGAATTCCGAGGACAATGGGAGAGTTCCAAAGCATTTTTAAACTTCACCAAAATTTTGAGAGCAATGTGAGGGTTCTACAAGCTTATTTAATAAAACAATAACATTCTGAGAAAGATGGGAGAGTTCCAAACAGTTGTTAAACTTCAGCAGAATTTCGAGAATAATGGGAGAGTACTACAAACTTATTTAAAAAAAAAAAAAACATTCTTAGAACAATCGGAAAGATCCAAAGCATTTTAAAACATCAGCAAAATTCCGAGAACAATGGGAGAGTTCCAAAGCACTTTTAAACTTCAGCAGAATTCCGAGAACAATGGGAGAGTTCTACAGACTTATTTAAAAAAACAATAATATTTTGAGAACAATGGGAGAGTTCCAAAGCATTTTTAAACTTCAGCAGAATTCCGAGAACAATGGGAGAGTTCTACAGACTTATTTAAAAAAACAATAATATTTTGAGAACAATGGGAGACTTCCAAAGCATTTTTAAACTTCAGCAGAATTCCGAGAACAATGGGAGCGTTCCAAAGCATTTTTAAACTTCAACAGAATATTTAGAACATTGGGAGAGTTCCAAAGCATTTTTAAACTTCACTAAAATTTGGAGAACAATGGGAGAGTTCTACAAACTTATTTAATAAAACAATAGCATTCCGAGAACATTGGGAGAGTTCCAAGGCATTTTTAAACATCAGCAGAATTCTGAGAACAATGGGAGAGTTCTACAGACTTATTTAAAAAAAATAACATTCCGAGAACAATGGGAGAGTTCCAAAGCATTTTTAAAACTCAGCAAAATTCCGAGAACAATGGGAGAGTTCCAAAGCATTTTTAAACTTCAGCAGAATTCCGAGAACAATGGGAAAGTTCCAAATAATTTTTAAACTTCAGCAGAATTTCGAGAATAATGGGAGAGTTCTAATGACTTATTTAAAAAAAAATAACATTCTGAGAACAATGGGAGAGTTCCAAAGCATTTATAAACTTCAGCAAATTTTCGAGAACAATGGGAGAGTTCCAAAGCATTTTTAAACTTCAGCAGAAATCCGAGAACAATGGGAGAGTTCTTCAGAATTATTTTAAAAAACTATAACTTTCCATGAACAATGGGAGAGTTCCAAAGCATTTTTAAACTTCAGCAGAATTCCGAGAACAATAGGGGAGTTCCAAAGCATTTTTAAACTTCAGCAGAATTCCGAGAACAATGGGAGAGTTCCAAAGAATTTTTAAACTTCGACAGATTTCCAAGAACAATGGGAGAGTAGTAAAAACTTATTTGAAAAAACAATAACATTCCGAGAACAATTGGAGAGTTCCAAAGCATTTTTAAAACTTCAGCAGAATTCGGAGAATAATGGGAGAGTTCCCAAGTCTTTTTAAACTTCAGCAGAATTCTGAGAACAATGGGAGAGTTCCAAAGCATTTTTAAACTTCAGCAGAATTCTGAGAACAATGGGAAAGTTCCAAATAATTTTTAAACTTCAGCAGAATTTCGAGAATAATGGGAGAGTTATAAAGACTTATTTAAAAAAAAATAACATTCCGAGAAAAATGGGAGAGTTCCAAAGCATTTATAAACTTCAGCAAATTTCCGAGAACAATGGGAGAGTTCCAAAGCATTTTTAAATGTCAGCAGAATTTCGCGAACAATGGGAGAGTTCGACAGACTTATATAAAAAAACAATAACTTTCCGAGAACAATGGGAGAGTTCCAAAGCATTTTTAAACTTCAGCAGAATACCTAGAACAATGGGAGTGTTCCAAAGCATTTTTAAATTTCAGCAGAATTCAGAGAACAATGGGAGAGTACCACAACATTTTTAAACTTTAGCAAAATTCCGAGAACAATGGGAGAGTTCCAAAGCATTTTTAAACTCCAACAGATTACAGAGAACAATGGGAGAGTTCCAAAGCATTTTTAAACTGCAGAAGAATTCCGAGAACAATGGGAGAGTTCTACAGAATTATTTAAAAAAACAATAACATTCTGAGAACAATTGGAGAAATCCATAGCATTTTTAAACTTCTGCAAAATTTCGAGAACTATGCGAGAGTTCCAAAGCATTTTTAAACTTCAGCAGAATTCCGAGAACAATGCGAGAGTCCTACAAACTTATTTAAAAAAACAATAACATTCCGAGAACAATGGGAGATTTCTAAAGCATTTTTAAATTACAGCAGAATTCCGAGAACAATGGGAGAGTTCCAAAGCATTTTTAAACTTCACCAAAATTTTTAGAACAATGGGAGAATTCTACAAACTTATTTAATAAAACAATAACATTCTGAGAAAAATGGGAGAGTTCCAAAGAATTGTTAAACTTCAGCAGAATTTCGAGAATAATGGGAGAATACTACAGACTTTTGTAATAAAAACAAAAACATTCCGAGAACAATCGGAAAGTTCCAAAGCATTTTTAAACTTCAGCAGCATTCCGAGAACAATGGGAGAGTTCCAAAGCATTATTAAACTTCAGCAGAATTCAGAGAACAATGGGAGAGTACCACAACATTTTTGAACTTTAGTAAAACTCCGAGAACAATGGGAGAGTTCCAAAGCATTTTTAAACTCCAACAGATTACTGAGAACAATGGGAGAGTTCTACACACTTATTTAAAAAAACACTAACATTCCGAGAAGAATGGGAGAGTTCCAAAGCATTTTTAAACATCAGCAGAATTTCGAGAACAATGGGAGAGTTCTACTGACTTATTTAATAAAACAAAAACATTCTGAGAACAATGGAAGAGTTCCAAAGCATTTTTAAACTTCAGCAGAATTCCGAGAACAATGGCAAAGTTCCAAAGAATTTTTAAACTTCAGCAGAATTTCGAGAATAATGGGAGAGTTCTAAAGACTTATTTTAAAAAAAAATAACATTCCGAGAACAATGGGAGAGTTCCAAAGCATTTAAAAACTTCAGCAAATTTCCGAGAACAATGGGAGAGTTCCAAAACATTTTTAAACTTCAGCAGAATTTCGAGAACAATGGGAGAGTTTTACAGACTTAATTAAAAAAACATGAACTTTCTGAGAACAATGGGAGAGTTCCAAAGCATTTTTAAACTTCAGCAGAAATCCGAGAAGAATGGGAGAGTTCTACAGAATTATTTAAAAAAACAATATCATTCTGAGACCAATTGGAGAAATCCAAAGCATTTTTAAACTTCAGCAGAATTCCGAGAAAAATGGGACAGTTCCAAAGCATTTTTAAACTTCACCAAAATTTTGAGAGCAATGTGAGGGTTCTACAAGCTTATTTAATAAAAAAATAACATTATGAGAAAGATGGGAGAGTTCCAAACAGTTGTTAAACTTCAGCAGAATTTCGAGAATAATGGGAGAGTACTACAGACTTATTTAAAAAAAAAAAAACATTCTTAGAACAATCGGAAAGATCCAAAGTATTTTAAAAGATCAGCAAAATTCCGAGAACAATGGGAGAGTTCCAAAGCATTTTTAAACTTCAGCAGAATTCCGAGAGCAATGGGAGAGTTCTACAGACTTATTTAAAAAAACAATAATATTTTGAGAACAATGGGAGAGTTCCAAAGCATTTTTAAACTTCAGCAGAATTCCGAGAACAATGGGAGCGTTCCAAAGCATTTTTAAACTTCAACAGAATATTTAGAACATTGGGAGAGTTCCAAAGCATTTTTAAACTTCACCAAAATTTTGAAAACAATGGGAGAGTTCTACTGACTAATTTAATAAAACAATATCATTCTGAGAACAATGGAAGAGTTCCAAAGCATTTTTAAACTTCAGCAGAATTCCGAGAACAATGGGAAAGTTCCAAATAATTTTTAAACTTCAGCAGAATTTCGAGAATAATGGGAGAGTTCTAAAGACTTATTTAAAAAAAAATAACATTCCGAGAACAATGGGAGAGTTCAAAAGCATTTATAAACTTCATCAAATTTCCGAGAACAATGGGACAGTTCCAAAGCATTTTTAAACTTCAGCAGAATTCCGAGAACAATGGGATAGTTCTACAGACTTATTTTAAAAAACAATAATAATTCGAGAACAATGGGAGAGTTTCAAAGCATTTTTAAACTTCATCTGAATTCCGAGAACAATGGGAGCGTTCCAAAGCATTTTTAAACTTCTGCATAATTCCGAGAACAATGTGAGAGTTCCAAAGCATTTTTAAACTTCAGCAGAATTACGAGAAAAATGGAAGAGTTCCAAAGCATTGTTAAACTTCAACAGAATATTTAGAACAATGGGAGAGTTCCAAAGCATTTTTAAACTTCACCAAAATTTTGTTAACAATGGGAAAGTTCTACAGACTTATTTAATAAAACTATAGCATTCCGAGAACATTGGGAGAGTTCCAAGGCATTTTTAAACTTCAGCAGAATTCTGAGAACAATGGGAGAGTTCTACAGACTTATTTGGAAAAAAAATAACATTCCGAGAACAATGGGAGAGTTCCAAAGCCTTTTTAAACTTCAGCACAATTCCGACAACATTGGGAGAGTTCCAAAGCATTTTTAAACTTCAGCAGAATTCTGAGAACAATGAGAGAGTTCCAAAGCATTTATAAACTACAGTAGTATTCCGAGAACAATGAGAGCATTCTACAACCTTATTTAAAAAAATAATAATATTCCGAGAACAATGGTATAGTTCCAAAGCATTTTTAAACTTCAGCAAAATTCCAAGAACAATGGGAAAGTTCTACAGACTTATCTAAAAAAACAATAACATTCCGAGAACAATGGGAGATTTCCAAAGCATTTTTAAAATTCAGCAGAATTCTGAGAACAATGGGAGAGATCTACACACTTATTTAAAAAAACACTAACATTCCGAGAAGAATGGGAGAGTTCCAAAGCATTTTTAAACTTCAGCAGAATTTCGAGAACAATGGGAGAGTTCTACTGACTTATTTAATAAAACAAAAACATTCTGAGAACAATGGAAGAGTTCCAAAGCATTTTTAAACTTTATCAGAATTCCGAGAACAATGGGAAAGTTCCAAAGAATTTTTAAACTTCAGCAGAATTTCGAGAATAATTGGAGAGTTCTAAAGACTTATTTAAAAAAAAATAACATTCCGAGAGCAATGGGAGAGGTCCAAAGCATTTAAAAACTTCAGCAAATTTCCGAGAACAATGGGAGAGTTCCAAAACATTTTTAAACTTCAGCAGAATTTCGAGAACAATGGGAGAGTTCTACAGACTTAAATAAACATTAACTTTCTGAGAACAATGGGAGAGTTCCAAAGCATTTTTAAACTTCAGCAGAAATCCGAGAACAATGGGAGAGTTCTACAGAATTATTTAAAAAAACAATATCATTCTGAGAACAATTGGAGAAATCCAAAGCATTTTTAAACTTCTGCAAAATTCCGAGAACTATGGTAGAGTTCCAAAGCATTTTTAAACTTCAGCAGAATTCCGAGAAAAATGGGAGAGTTCTACAAACTTATTAAAAAAAACAATAACATTCCGAGAACAATGGGAGATTTCCATTGCATTTTTAAACTACAGCAGAATTCCGAGAACAATGGGAGAGTTCCAAAGCATTTTTAAACTTCACCAAAATTTTGAGAGCAATGTGAGGGTTCTACAAACTTATTTAATAAAACAATAACATTCTGAGAAAAATGGGAGAGTTCCAAAGAGCTGTTAAACTTCAGCAGAATTTCGAGAATAATGGGATAGTACTACAGACTTATTTAAAAAAACGATAATATTTTGAGAACATTGGGAGAGTTCCAAAGCATTTTTAAACTTCAGCAGAATTCTGAGAACAATGGGAGCGTTCCAAAGCATTTTTCAACTTCAACAGAATTTAGAAAACAATGGGAGAGTTCTACTGACTAATTTAATAAAACAATATCATTCTGAGAACAATGGGAAAGTTCCAAATAATTTTTAAACTTCAGCAGAATTTCGAGAATAATGGGAGAGCTCTAAAGACTTATTTAAAAAAAAATAACATTACGAGAACAATGGGAGAGTTCCAAAGCATTTATAAACTTCAGCAAATTTCCGAGAACAATGGGAGATTTCCAAAGCATTTTTAAACGTCAGCAGAATTTCGAGAACAATGGGAGAGTTCTACAGACTTATATAAAAAAACAATAACTTTCCGAGAACAATGGGAGAGTTTCAAAGCATTTTTAAACTTCAGCAGAAATCCGAGAACAATGGGAGAGTTCTACGGAATTATTTTAAAAAAGTATAACATTCCATGAACAATGGGAGAGTTCCAAAGCATTTATAAACTTCATCAGAATTCCGAGAACAATAGGGGAGTTCCAAAGCATTTTTAAACTTCAGCAGAATTCCGAGAACAATGGGAGAGTTCCAAAGCATTTTTAAACTTCAGCAGAATTCAGAGAACAATGGGAGAGTACCAAAACATTTTTAAACTTTAGCAAAACTGCGAGAACAATGGGAGAGTTCCAAAGCATTTTTAAATTCCAACAGATTACAGA
Source organism: Phyllobates terribilis (assembly GCF_046119375.1). Taxonomy (NCBI): domain Eukaryota; kingdom Metazoa; phylum Chordata; class Amphibia; order Anura; family Dendrobatidae; genus Phyllobates; species Phyllobates terribilis. The sequence continues at coordinate 911,525,641 of NW_027362763.1, read as the reverse complement.
GAACAATGGGAGATTTCCAAAGAATTTTTAAACTGCAGAAGAATTCCGAGAACAATGGGGGAGTTCTACAGAATTATTTAAAAAAACAATAACATTCTGAGAACAATTGGAGAAATCCATAGCATTTTTAAACTTCTGCAAAATTCCGAGAACTATGGGAGAGTTCCAAAGCATTTTTAAACTTCAGCAGAATTCCTAGAACAAAGGGAGAGTCCTACAAACTTATTTAAAAAAATAATAACATTCCGAGAACAATGGGAGATTTCTAAAGCATTTTTAAATTACAGCAGAATTCCGAGAACAATGGGAGAGTTCCAAAGCATTTTTAAACTTCACCAATATTTTGAGAACAATGGGAGGGTTCTACACACTTATTTAATAAAACTATAACATTCTGAGAAAAATGGGAGAGTTCCAAAGAATTGTTAAACTTCAGCAGAATTTCGAGAATAATGGGAGAGTACTACAGACTTTTCTAAAAAAAACAAAAACATTCCGAGAACAATTGGAAAGTTCAAAAGCATTATTAAACTTCAACAGAATATTTAGAACAATGGGAGAGTTCCAAAGCATTTTTAAACTTCACCAAAATTTGGAGAACAATGGGAGAGTTCTACAGACTTATTTAATAAAACAATAGCATTCCGAGAACATTGCGAGAGTTCCAAGGCCTTTTTAAACTTCAGCAGAATTCCGAGAACAATGGGAGAGTTCTACAGACTTATTTGAAAAAAAAATAACATTCCGAGAGCAATGGAACAGTTGCAAAGCATTTTTAAACTTCAGCAGAATTCCGAGAACAATGGGAGAGTTCCAAAGCCTTTTTAAATTTCAGCAGAATTCCAACAACATTGGGAGAGTTCCAAAGCATTTTTAAACTTCAGCAGAATTCTGAGAACAATGGGAGAATTCTACAAACTTATTTAAAAAAATAATATTATTTCAAGAACAATGGTATAGTTCCAAAGCATTTTTAAACTTCACCAACATTTTGAGAACAATGGCAGAGTTCTACAGACTTATTTAATAAAACAATAACATTCTGAGAACAATGGGAGAGTTCTAAAACATTTTTAAACTTCAGCAGAATTCCGAGAACAATGGGAGAGTTCCAAAGAGTTTTTAAACTTCATCAGAATTTCGAGAACAATGGGAGAGTTCTACAGACTTATTTAAAAAAAATAACATTCCGAGAACAATGGGAGATTTCCAAAGCATTTATAAACTTCATCAGAATTCCGAGAACAATAGGGGAGTTCCAAAGCATTTTTAAACTTCAGCAGAATTCCGAGAACAATGGGAGAGTTCCAAAGCATTTTTAGACTTCAGCAGAATTCAGAGAACAATAGGAGAGTTCTACAAACTTATTAAAAAAAACAATAACATTCCGAGAACAATGGGAGATTTCCATTGCATTTTTAAACTACAGCAGTATTCCGAGAACAATGGGAGAGTTCCAAAGCATTTTTAAACTTCACCAAAATTTTGAGAGCAATGTGAGGGTTCTACAAACTTATTTAATAAAACAATAACATTCTGAGAAAAATGGGAGAGTTCCAAAGAGTTGTTAAACTTCAGCAGAATTTCGAGAATAATGGGATAGTACTACAGACTTATTTAAAAAAACGATAATATTTTGAGAACATTGGGAGAGTTCCAAAGCATTTTTAAACTTCAGCAGAATTCTGAGAACAATGGGAGAGTTCTACAGACTTATTTAAAAAAAATAACATTCCGAGAACAATGGGAGATTTCCAAAGCATTTATAAACTTCATCAGAATTCCGAGAACAATAGGGGAGTTCCAAAGCATTTTTAAACTTCAGCAGAATTCCGATAACAATGGGAGAGTTCCAAAGCATTTTTAAACTTCAGCAGAATTCAGAGAACAATGGGAGAGTACCAAAACATTTTTAAACTTTAGCAAAACTGCGAGAACAATGGGAGAGTTCCAAAGCATTTTTAAATTCCAACAGATTACAGAGAACAATGGGAGATTTCCAAAGAATTTTTAAACTGCAGAAGAATTCCGAGAACAATGGGGGAGTTCTACAGAATTATTTAAAAAAACAATAACATTCTGAGAACAATTGGAGAAATCCATAGCATTTTTAAACTTCTGCAAAATTCCGAGAACTATGGGAGAGTTCCAAAGCATTTTTAAACTTCAGCAGAATTCCGAGAACAAAGGGAGAGTCCTACAAACTTATTTAAAAAAAATAATAACATTCCGAGAACAATGGGAGATTTCTAAAGCATTTTTAAATTACAGCAGAATTCCGAGAACAATGGGAGAGTTCCAAAGCATTTTTAAACTTCACCAATATTTTGAGAACAATGGGAGGGTTCTACACACTTATTTAATAAAACTATAACATTCTGAGAAAAATGGGAGAGTTCCAAAGAATTGTTAAACTTCAGCAGAATTTCGAGAATAATGGGAGAGTACTACAGACTTTTCTAAAAAAAACAAAAACATTCCGAGAACAATTGGAAAGTTCAAAAGCATTATTAAACTTCAACAGAATATTTAGAACAATTGGAGAGTTCCAAAGCATTTTTAAACTTCACCAAAATTTGGAGAACAATGGGAGAGTTCTACAGACTTATTTAATAAAACAATAGCATTCCGAGAACATTGCGAGAGTTCCAAGGCATTTTTAAACTTCAGCAGAATTCCGAGAACAATGGGAGAGTTCTACAGACTTATTTGAAAAAAAAATAACATTCCGAGAGCAATGGGAGAGTTGCAAAGCATTTTTAAACTTCAGCAGAATTCCGAGAACAATGGGAGAGTTCCAAAGCCTTTTTAAATTTCAGCAGAATTCCAACAACATTGGGAGAGTTCCAAAGCATTTTTAAACTTCAGCAGAATTCTGAGAACAATGGGAGCATTCTACAAACTTATTTAAAAAAATAATATTATTTCAAGAACAATGGTATAGTTCCAAAGCATTTTTAAACTTCACCAACATTTTGAGAACAATGGCAGAGTTCTACAGACTTATTTAATAAAACAATAACATTCTGAGAACAATGGGAGAGTTCTAAAACATTTTTAAACTTCAGCAGAATTCCGAGAACAATGGGAGAGTTCCAAAGAGTTTTTAAACTTCATCAGAATTTCGAGAACAATGGGAGAGTTCTACAGACTTATTTAAAAAAAATAACATTCCGAGAACAATGGGAGATTTCCAAAGCCTTTTTAAACTTCAGCAGCATTCCGAGAACAATGGGAGAGTTCCAAAACATTTTTAAACTTCAGCAGAATTCCGAGAACAATGGGAGAGTTCGAAACCATTTTTAAAATTCAGCAGAATTCCAAGAACAATGGGAGAGTTCCAAAGCATTATCAAACTTCAGCAGAATTCAGAGAACAATGGGAGAGTTCCAAAGCATTTTTAAACTTCAGCATAATTCCGAGAACAGTGGGCGAGTTCCAAAGAATTGTTAAACTTCAGCAGAATTTTGAGAATAATGGGAGAGTTCTACAGACTTATTTAAAAAAACAATAACATTCTGAGAACAATGGGAGAGTTCCAAAGCATTATTAAACTTCAGTAGAATTCCGTTAACAATGGGAGAGTTCCAAAGCATTTTTAAACTTTAGCAAAATTCCGAGAACAATGGGAGTGTTCCAAAGCATTTATAAACTCCACCAGAATGACGAGAACAATGGGAGAGTTACAAAGAATTTTTAAACTTCAGCATATTTCTGAGAACAATGGGGAGATCTACAAACTTATTTAATAATACTATAACATTCCAAGAACAATGGGAGAGTTCCAAAGCATTTTTAAACTTCAGCAAATGTTGGAGGACAATGGGAGAGTTCCAAATCATTTTTAAACTTTAGCAGAATTCCGAGAACAATGGGAGAGTTCCAAAGAATTTTTAAACTTCAGCAGAATTTCGAGAATAATGGGAGAGTTCTACAGAGCTATTTAAAAAAAACAATAATAATCCGACAACAATGGGAGAGTTTCAAAGTATTTTTGAACTTCAGCAGGATTCCGAGCACAGTGGGAGAGTTCCAAAGCCTTTTTAAACTTCAGCTTAATTCCAAGAACAATGTGAGAGTTCCAAACCATTTTTAAACTTCAGAAGAATTCCGAGCACAATGGGAGAGTTCTACAGAATTATTTAACAAAACTATTACATTCCGACAACAATGGGAGAGTTCCAAAGCATTTTAAAACTTCAGCAGAATTCTGAAAACAATGGGAGAGTTCCAAAGCATTAATAAACTTCAGCAGAATTTAGAGAACAATAGGTGAGTTCCAAAGCAATTTTAAACTTTAGCAAAATTCAGAGAGCAATGGCAGAGTTCCAAAGCATTTTTAAACTTTAGCAAAACTCCGAGAAGAATGGGAGAGTTCCAAAGTCTTTTTAAACTTCCGCAGAATTCCGAGAACAATGGGAGAGTTCCAAAGCATTTTTAAACTTCAGCAGAATTCCGAAAACAATGGGAGTGTTCGAAAGCATTTGTAAACTTCAACAGAATATTTAATACAATGTCAGAGCTCCAAAGACTTTTTAAACTTCAGCAGAATTCCGAGAACAATGAGAGAGTTCAACAGACTTATTTAAAAAAACAATACCATTCCGAGAACAATGGTAGAGTTCCAAAGCATTTTTAAACTTCATTAAAATTTTAAGAACAATAGGAGAGCTCTACAGAATTATTTAATAAAACAATAACATTCCGAGAACAATGGGAGAGTTCCAGGGCATTTTTAAACTTCAGCAGAATTCCGAGAACAATGGGAGAGTTCTAAAGACTTATTTAAAAAAACAATAACATTGCGAGAACAATGGGAGAGTTCCAAAGCATTTTTAAATTTCAGCAGAATTACAAGAACAATGGGAGAGTTCCAATGCATTTTTAAACTCCACCAGATTACGAGAACAATGGGAGAGTTCCAAAGAATTTTTAAACTGAAGCAGAATTCCGAGAAACATGCGAGAGTTCTACAGACTTATTTAAAAAAACAATAACATTCCGAGAACAATGGGAGAGTGCCAAAGAATTTTTAAACTTCAGGAGATTTCCAAGAACAATGGGAGAGTTCAAAAGCATTTTTAAACTTCAGCAGAATTCCGAGAACAATGGGAGAGTTCCAAAGCATTATTAAACTTCAGCAGAATTCAGAGAACAATAAGAGAGTTCAAAAGCAATTTTAAACTTTAGTAAAACTCCGAGGACAATGGGATAGATCCAAAGCATTTTTAAACTTCACAAGAATTCCAAGAACAATGGGAGGGTTCCAAAGAATTTTTAAACTTCAGGAGAATTACGAGAACAATGGGAGATTCCTACAGAATTATTTAAAAAAGCAATAACATTCCGAGAACAATGCGAGAGTTCCAAAGCATTTTTAAGCTTCAGCCAAATTCCGAGAACAATGGGAGAGTTCCATAGCATTTTTAAACTTCAGCAGAATTCCGAGAACAATGTGAGAGTTCTACAGACATATTTAATAAAACAATAACATTCTGAGAACAAAGGGAGAGTTCCAAAGCATTTTTAAACTTCAGCATAATTCCAAGAACAATGTGAGAGTTCCAAAGCATTTTTAAACTTCAGCAGAATTCTGAGAACAATGGGAGAGTTCAAAAGCAGGACTTTTCTCACCTTTGACTCGGCAAAAACTCTTACTGTCGCTCTTATTCATTCTCGTCTTGACTATTGCAACGCTCTACTAATCGGTCTCCCTCTTACTAAACTCTCCCCTCTCCAATCCGTCCTGAACGCAGCAGCCAGGATCATATTCCTCGCCAACCGCTACTCAGATGCCTCTTCCCTGTGCCAGTCATTGCATTGGTTGCCCATCCAATATAGAGTTCGTTTTAAACTTATCACGCTTACCCACAAAGCGCTCCATGCTTCAGTACCCCCCTACATCTCCTCCCTTGTCTCAGTCTACCACCCTACACGTGCCCTCCATTCTGCAAATGACTTGAAACTAAAATCCTCCATAATCCGAACTTCCCACTCCCGTCTCCAAGATTTCTCGCGTGCTGCGCCAATTCTCTGGAATGCACTACCCAGGACAGTTCGATTAATTCCCAATACCCACAGTTTCAAGCGAACCCTAAAAACACATTTCTTTAGACTGGCGTATCACCTAAACACACTCTGTCCATCCCAGCTTTCCCCCATATTAAAATCTTCTTCAACTTCGGGTTCAAACCAACCATGCACATAAAAGCCTCTGTCAGGACTGCACACATACTGGCTGGCGACCAGTCCATGTATTATTATTTATCCTATTCAGTATATCAAGGCTGCATTATACAATATATGTACTTTTTACCTTTTGTGTCTCCCCCACTTCCTCATAGACTGTAAGCTTGCGAGCAGGGCCCTCACTCCGTTCGATATGAGATATGCTTATTCTGTATTGTCTGTATAAGTCCCCCCTAAAATTTGTAAAGTGCTGCGGAATATGTTGGCGCTATAAAAATAAACTATTATTATTATTATTATTATTATAAAAGCATTATTAAACTTCAGCAGAATTTAGAGAACAATGGGTGAGTTTCAAAGCATTTTTAAACTTTAGCAAAACTCCGAGAACAATGGCAGAGTTCCAAAGCATTTTTAAACTTTAGCAAACCTCCGAGAACAATGGGAAAGTTCCAAAGCCTTTTTAAACTTCAGCAGAATTCTGTGAACAATGGGAGAGTTCTAAAGCATTTTTAAACTTCAACAGAACATTGAGAACAATGTAAGAGTTCCAAAGCCTTTTTAAACTTCAGCAGAATTCTGCGAACAATGGGAGAGTTCTAAAGCATTTTTAAACTTCAACAGAATATTGAGAACAATGTAAGAGCTCCAAAGAATTTTTAAACTTCAGCAGAATTCCGAGAACAATGGGAGAGTTCCATAGCCTTTTTAAACTTCATCAGAATTCCGAGAACAATGGGAGCATTCTTGAACCTTATTTAAAAAAACAATAACATTCCAAGAATAATGGGAATGTTCCAAAGCATTTTGAAACTTCACAAAAAATTTGAGAAAAATTGGAGAGTTCTACAGACTTATTTAATAAAACAATAACATTCTGAGAACAATGGTAGTGTTCCAAAGCATTTTTAAACTTCAGCAGAATTCCGAGAAAAATGGGAGAGTGCCAATGAATTTTTAAACTTCAGCAGAATTTCAAGAATAATGGGTGAGTTCTACAGACATATTTGAAAAAACAATAACATTCCGAGAACAATGGGAGATTTCCAAAGCATTTTTTAAACTTCAGCAAAATTCTGAGAACAATGGGAGAGTTCCAAAGCATTTTAAATCTTCAGCAGAATTCCGAGAACAATGGGAGATTTCTACAAACTTATTTAATAAAACAATAACATTCCGAGAACAATGGGAGAGTTCCAAATCATTTTTAAACTTCAGCAAATGTTGGAGGACAATGGGAGTGTTCCAAATCATTTTTAAACTTCAGCAGAATCTTGAGAACAATGGGAACATTCTAGAAACTTATTTAAAAAAACAATAACATTCCGAGAACAATGGGAGAGTTCCAAAGCAATTTTAAACTTCAGCAAATGTTGGAGGGCAATGGGAGAGTTCCAAATCATTTTTAAACTTCAGCAGAATTCCGACAACAATGGGAGAGTTCTACAGACTTATTTTAAAAAACAATAACATTCCGATAAAAATGGGAGATTTCCAGAGCATTTTTAAACTTCAGCAGAATTCCGAGAATAATGGGAGAGTTCCAAAGCCTTTTTAAACTTCAGCAGAATTACAAGAACAATGGGAGAGTTTCAAAGCATTTTTAAACTTCAGCAAAATTCTGAGTACAATGGGAGAGTTCCAAAGCATTTTTAGACTTCAGCAAAATTCCAAGAACAATGGGAGAGTTCTACAAACTTATTTAATAAAACATTAACATTCCGAGAACAATGGAAGGGTTCCAAAGCATTTTTAAACTTCAGCAAATGTTGGAGGGCAATGGGAGAGTTCCAAATCATTTTTAAACTTCAGCAGAATTCCGACAACAATGGGAGAATTCTACAGACTTATTTTAAAAAACAATAACATTCCGATAACAATTTTGAGAATAATGGGAGAGTTCCAAAGCCTTTTTACACTTCAGCAGAAATACAAAAACAATGGGAGAGTTTCAAAGCATTTTTAAACTTCAGCAGAATTCCAAGAACAATGGGAGAGTACTACAGATTTATTTAAACAAACAATGACATTCCGAGAACAATGGGAGAGTTCCAAAGCATTTTTAAGCTTCAGCAGAATTCCGAGAACAATGGGAGAGTTCCAAAGCATTTTTAAACTTCAGCAGAATCTTGAGAACAATGGGAGCATTCTAGAAACTTATTTAAAAAAACAATAAGATTCCGAGAACAATGGGAGAGTTCCAAAGCATTTTTAAATTTCAGCAAAATTCCGATAACAATGGGAGAGTTCAAAAGCATTTTTAAATTTCAGCAAAATTCCGATAACAATGAGAGAGTTCCAAAGCATTTTTAAACTTCAGCACAATTCTGAGAACAATGGGAGAGTTCTACAGAATTATTTAAAAAAACTAAAACATTCCGAGAACAATGGGAGAGTTCCAAAGCATTTTTAAACTTCAGCAGAAATCCGAGAACAATGGGAGAGTTCCAAAGCAATTTTAGACTACAGCAGAATTCCGAGAACAATGGGAGAGTTCCAAAGCATTATTAAACTTCAGCCGAATTCAGAGAACAATTAGAGAGTTCTAAAGCATTTTTAAACTTTAGCAATACTCCGAAAACAATGGGAGAGTTCCAAAGAATTTTTAAACTTCAGCAGAATTCCGAGTTCAATGCGAGAGTTCTACAGACTTATTTAAAAACACAATAACATTCATAGAACAATAGGAGAGTTCCAAAGAATTTTTAAACTTTAGCAAAACTCAAAGAAAAATGGGAGAGTTCCAAAGCCTTTTTAAACTACAGCAGAATTCTCAGAACAATGGGAGGGTACCAAAGCATTACTAAACTTCAGCAGAATTTAGAGAACAATGGGAGAGTTCCAAAGCCTTTTTAAACTCAAAATTCCGAGAACAATGGGAGAGTTCCAAAACATTTTTAAATTCCAAGAGAATACTGAGAACAATGGGATTGTTCCAAAACATTTTTAAACTTCAGCACAATTCCGAGAACATTGGGAGAGTTCTACAGAATTATTTTAAAAACTATAACATTCTTAGAACAATGGGAGTGTTCCAAAGCATTTTAAAACCTCAGCAGAATTCCGAGAACAATGGGAGAGTTCCAAAGCATTTTTATACTTCTGCAGTATTACGAGAACAATGGGAGAGTTCCAAAGCATTATTAAACTTCAGCCGAATTCAGAGAACAATTGGAGAGTTCCAAAGAATTTTAAACTTTAGCAAAACTCCGAAAACAATGGGAGAGTTCCAAAGCATTTCTAAACTCTACAAGAATACCGAGAACAATGGGAGAGTTCCAAAGAATTTTTAAACTTCAGCAGAATTCCGAGTTCAATGCGAGAGTTCTACAGACGTATTTAAAAACACAATAACATTCCGAGAACAATAGGAGAGTTCCAAAGAATTTTTAAACTTTAGCAAAACTCAGAGAACAATCTGAGAGTTCCAAAGCCTTTTTAAACTTCAGCAGAATTCTGAGAACAATGGGAGTGTACCAAAGCATTATTAAACTTCAGCAGAATTTAGAGAACATTGGGAGAGTTACAAAGCATTTTTAGACTTCAGAAGAATTCCGAGAACAATGGTAAAGTTCTACAGAATTATTTAACAAAACTATTACATTCCAAGAACAATGGGAGAGTTCGAAAGAATTTTTAAATTTTGGCAAAACTGCGAGAACAATGGGAGAGTTCCAAAGCCTTTTTAAACTTCAGCAGAATTCTGAGATCAATGGGAGAGTTCCAAAGCATTTTTAAATTTTAGTAAAACTTCGAGAATAATGGCATAGTTACAAAGCATTTTTAAATTTTAGCAAAACTCCGAGAACAATGGGAGAGTTCCAAAGCCTTTTTAAACTTCTGCAGAATTCCGAGAACAATGGGAGAGTTCCAAAGCATTTTTAAACTTCAGCAGAATTCTGAGAACAATGGGTGAGTTCCAAAGAATTTTTAAATTTCAGCAGCATTCCTAGAAGAATGGGAGACTACCAAAGCATTTTTAAACTTCATTAAAATTTTGAGAACAAGAGGAGAGTTCTACAGACTTATTTAATAAAACAATAACATTCCAAGAACAATGGGAGAGTTCCAAGGCATTTTTAAACTTCAGCAGAATACCAAGAACAATGGGAGAGTTCTACAGACTTATTTACAAAAATTATAACATTCCGAGAACAATGGGAGAGTTGCAAAGCATTTTTAAACTTCAGCAGAATTCCGAGAACAATGGGAGTGTTCCAAAGCCTTTTTAAACTTCATCAGAATTCCGAGAACAATGGGAGAGTTCCAAAGCATTTTTAAAAAATTCAGCAAAATCTTGAGAACAATGGGAGCATTCTAGAAACTTATTTAAAAAAACTATAAGATTCCGAGAACAATGGGAAAGTTCCAAAGCATTTTTGTACTTCACCAAAATTTTGAGAAAAATGGGACAGTTCTACAGACTTATTTAATAAAATAATATCATTCTGAGAAAAATGGGAGAGTTCCAAAGCATTTTTAAATTTCAGCAAAATTCCGAGAACAATGGGAGAGTTCCAAAGCATTTTTAAATTTCAGCAAAATTTCGAGAACAATGGGAGAGTTCCAAAGCATTTTTAAACTTCAGCACAATTCTGAGAACAATGGGAGAGTTCTACAGAATTATTTTAAAAACTATAACATTCTTAGAACAATGGGAGTGTTCCAAAGCATTTTAAAACCTCAGCAGAATTCCGAGAACAATGGGAGAGTTCCAAAGCATTTTTAGACTTCTGCAGTATTACGAGAACAATGGGAGAGTTCCAAAGCATTATTAAACTTCAGCCGAATTCAGAGAACAATTGGAGAGTTCCAAAGCATTTTTAAACTTTAGCAAAACTCCGAAAATAATGGGAGAGTTCCAAAGCATTTCTAAACTCTACAAGAATACCGAGAACAATGGGAGAGTTCCAAAGAATTTTTAAACTTCAGCAGAATTCCGAGTTCAATGCGAGAGTTCTACAGACTTATTTAAAAACACAATAACTGTTATGTTCTGCTACCAAAGCTAAGGAAAGAGAGGAGATCTGTCCCTACTATAAGACTCAGCTGAATCCCTACGATGTAACAGGGAACCTGATCCTGCGATCAGACCTGCTAAAGTCCTAAATTAGTCTGTACGGAGACCTATAGATTTGGGGAGGGAATCCCTACAAGTACTAAGGACTGGGAGGAATATGGGACACCTCCTAACAGAAATAGCAGCAGACAGACGAACAAACAAAATAGATAGAACCTAGAGGTCCGTAGACCAAGCAAACTAACAGAGTTAGATACAGAGCACAGGCTAGCTAGAAAGTAGATATACAATGAAGTCCAGCAAAGCCAGAAGGGCGGAGCAGGATTAAATAGGCCAACAAGGTCATGTGACCAGCAAAGGAAAAAAAACCTAACAGCAAGGTTCTAACAGTACCCCCCCTTCTAAGAGGATCCTCCGGATCCCCTAGGACCAGGCTTATCAGGAAATCTCCTGTGAAACGCTCTGATAAGTCTGGACGCGGAAACATCATCTGACCTCACCCAAGAGTTATCCTCGGGTCCGAAACCTTTCCAGGCCACAAGATACTGCAAACTACCTCTATACCGTCTAGAGTCAAGGATGCGAGAAATTTCATATTCCCCGTCCTCCACCACCGGAGGAACAGAGGCAGAGGCGTCACCATCCGACACAACAGCTTTTTTTAACAGAGAGACATGAAAGACCGGATTAATTCTCCAGGAGGTAGGAACCTCCAACCTAACAGCAGATTGGTTGACAACCTGAAGCACCTTAAAGGGCCCTACAAACTTGGGACCCAATTTCTTAGAAGGAATCCTCAACCGCAGATTCCTAGAGGACAACCAAACCATGTCACCAACAGCGAACAAAACCTCCTGTCGTTTCCTATCAAAGTAGTCTTTAGATTTTCTGTTGGCCTCCTGAAGATTACCACGCACATCCGTCCAAACTCTTTCCAAATCACCGGAAAAATTCTCCTCCTCAGGCACGGCAGATCCCAACTTGGAGAACGACCCAAACGACGGATGTCTCCCAGAACAACAAAAAAAAGGCGAACAACCAGCAGAAGAAGATGTATGATTGTTCAGAGCAAATTCGGCAAGTGGCAGAAACTCAGACCACCCCTCTTGATTGTCTGCCACAAAACAACGCAAGAACTGCTCAACATCCTGGTTTTTCCTTTCTGTCTGGCCAATAGATTCAGGATGATATCCGGACGAAAACGACAAATGAATTCCCAACCTGTCACAAAAGGCACGCCAAAAACGAGCCACGAACTGAGGACCCCTATCAGAAACAATGTCAGTAGGAACGCCATGAAGTCTGACAATTTCATTGACAAAGGCCTTAGCGAGAGTTTTAGCGCAGGGCAGTTTGACGAAGGGAACCAAGTGACACATCTTGCTAAAACGGTCCACGACCACCCAGATGACAGTAAAACCCTCAGAGGGGGGAAGGTCAGTTATAAAGTCCATAGCCAAATGTGTCCAAGGAGCACTGGGGACCTCCAAAGGACAAAGCAACCCCGCAGCAGGAGTATGTGAGGACTTAGATCTAGCACATATAGTACATTGGCGCACCCACTTAATGACTTCCTTCTGCCATCCAGGCCACCAAAAACTGCGACCCACCAGTCTCTTGGTCTCAGAGATTCCGGGATGACCTGCCAACCGAGATTCGTGACACTCAACAAACAAATCTCTCCTAAAGGTCCCAGGCACAAACAACCTCCCATGAGGAGTGTTAGATGGGGCATTCTCCTGAGCTTTAAGAATCTCATCTTCCAAAACGGAGTCTAAAGCAGCTATCACAACACCTTCTTGTAAAATGTTTTCCTCTTTCTCAGCACCGACTATGGGAGAAAAACTGCGAGACAAGGCATCCGCCTTAACATTCTTAGTACCAGGGATGTAAGTAACGGAGAAATTAAACCGCGAGAAAAACAGTGCCCACCTAGCCTGACGGGCATTCAGGCGCTTGGCAGCGTCAAGATATATCAGATTTTTATGATCCGTAAGAACCTGAACGGGAAATTCCGCACCTTCCAAGAAGTGGCGCCAGTGTTCAAATGCGAGTTTAATAGCCAATAATTCCCGATTACCAATATCGTAATTCAATTCAGTCTCCGAAAATTTTTTTGAAAAAAATGCACAGGGATGTAATCCATCCCCGTTATCCTGAGACAATACTGCGCCAACCCCCACAGAGGAAGCATCAACCTCAACCAAAAACGGCCTAGTAACATCAGGCTGCATAAGGATGGGAGCAGAGGTGAACCTCTCCTTGAGATACACAAAAGCTTCAATGGCCTCAGAAGACCACTGAACCGCATCAGCACCTTTCCTGGTGAGATCAGTCAGAGGTTTGACAATACTAGAAAAATTTTTTATGAATTTTCTATAGTAATTGGCGAAACCCAAAAACCTCTGTATTGATTTCAAACCAATAGGCCTAGGCCATTCCTGCACAGCCTGAACCTTAACCGGATCCATCTCAAAACCTTTGCTGGAGATAATGTAGCCCAAAAAACTAATTCTCTGTACAGCGAACTCACATTTCTCCAGCTTAGCAAAAAGCGAATTGTCCATTAATAACTGTAATACCTCACGCACGCTCCGCCAATGAGACTCCAGATCTGGCGAATAAATCAAAATGTCATCCAAATACACAACCACATTTTTACCGATCAAAGGTCTAAGGATGTCATTAATCAGATTCTGAAAAAATGCAGGAGCATTAGTAAGACCAAAAGGCATAACCAGATTCTCAAAATGACCCACAGGAGTGTTAAAAGCAGTCTTCCATTCATCACCCTCCTTCATGCGCAACAGATTGTATGCCCCCTTAAGGTCAATTTTAGAGAACCACTTGGCCCCCAATAACTGGTTAAACAGATCAGGAATCAATGGCAGTGGGTAAGGATTGCGTACCGTAATTTTGTTAATCTCACGAAAATCCAGACAAGGACGTAAACCGCCGTCCTTTTTTTTTACAAAAAAAAATCCAACCACCACAGGAGACTTAGAGGGCCTAATGTGACCGGCGGCCAAACTTGTCTGTATGTATTCCTCCAAAGCCTTCCTCTCAGGAATAGTAAGGTTAAATAAACGACTTTTAGGAAGAGTCGCTCCAGGGACAAATTCAATAGAACAATCATAGTCTCTATGGGGAGGCAAAACCTGCGATTCTTTCTCAGAAAAAACTCTCCAAAAATCCTGAATAGGAACAGGCAATTCTCCCCTATCCAAAGCTGCAATACGCCCGTTACAACACTTGTCATAACATTTATGGCTCCAGGATTTAATTTCACTGGTAGACCAATCCAGTACAGGATTGTGAAATTTTAACCAGGGCAAACCCAATATTACTGGAGAAGGCAAGTTATTCAACACTACCAAATCCAATTTCTCATGGTGAACACCATTAATAGTGAGAGGAAATTCACTGACCTTGAGAGTAATATTCTTCAAAGGGGAGCCATCCACAGAAACCACAGCAATGGGGGATGATAAAGGTTCAGGTTTTAAATTGAGTTTTTCCACGAATCCCCCATCAATAACATTCAGTGTAGACCCGCAATCAACAAACACCCGAAATTCCATTAATTTTTCCTGAGCAATCGTGGAAGCAGCTAAAAATATACCCTTGGAATTTAAACAGGCAATACGGGCGTGACTGACCATTTTTTTTTCTTTCTTCATACGAAGCTCACAGCCTTTAATCAAATGACCAGATTTTCCACAATAGAAACACAAGCCTTCTGAAAAACGACGGTGTTTTTCTTGAGAGCGAGGTGCCACCGATCCAATCTCCATCGGTTCACCACTGTTAGTACACACATTATCATAACCAGAAACTGACATAGCAGAGGATTTGCTCTCATTAACCCTAGCACGCAGTCTTCTGTCCACCCGTATAGCTAATTGCATAGCCTGTTGCAAATCCTCAGGTGTAGGATAAGCAATTAGCAGGTCTTTAACCTTTTCACTGAGCCCAGCAAGAAATAGACTTTTCAGAGCAGAATCGTTCCACCCTGTTTGAGTGGACCAACGACGAAAATGTGTACAATATTTTTCCATATTACCTGATCCTTGTTTTAAACGTCTCAACTCAGTCTCAGCTGATGCCACACGGTCAGGATCATCATATAATAGTCCTAAAGCAGAAAAAAAACTATCCACTGATCTGAAGCATGTATCACTAGGTTGCAAGGAAAAGGCCCACTCCTGAGGCTCTTTGCGCAAAAGTGACATTATGAACCCTACGCGCTGGGATTCATCCCCAGAGGACTTGGGTCTCAAACAAAAATACAATAAGCAAGCATTTTTAAATGAAAAAAATTCTCGATGTTCACCAAAAAATAAATCCGGCAAACATACCTTAGGCTCCAAGAAATATGCTCCAGGACAGTTACTCACGTGCTGACGGAGCTCGGCCACTTCCAGAGAGAGTCCCTGCAGGTGTTTAGCCAAATCCTGAACCGACACCATGATGGAACAAAAAAAAATCTTTCCTTAGAGAATTTACAGGCTGGACTTACTGTTATGTTCTGCTACCAAAGCTAAGGAAAGAGAGGAGATCTGTCCCTACTATAAGACTCAGCTGAATCCCTACGATGTAACAGGGAACCTGATCCTGCGATCAGACCTGCTAAAGTCCTAATCTAGTCTGTACGGAGACCTATAGATTTGGGGAGGGAATCCCTACAAGTACTAAGGACTGGGAGGAATATGGGACACCTCCTAACAGAAATAGCAGCAGACAGACGAACAAACAAAATAGATAGAACCTAGAGGTCCGTAGACCAAGCAAACTAACAGAGTTAGATACAGAGCACAGGCTAGCTAGAAAGTAGATATACAATGAAGTCCAGCAAAGCCAGAAGGGCGGAGCAGGATTAAATAGGCCAACAAGGTCATGTGACCAGCAAAGGAAAAAAAACCTAACAGCAAGGTTCTAACAATAACATTCCGAGAACAATAGGAGAGTTCCAAAGAATTTTTAAACTTTAGCAAAACTCAGAGAACAATCTGAGAGTTCCAAAGCCTTTTTAAACTTCAGCAGAATTCTGAGAACAATGGGAGTGTACCAAAGCATTATTAAACTTCAGCAGAATTTAGAGAACATTGGGAGAGTTACAAAGCATTTTTAAATGCAAAATTCAGAGAACAATGGGAGAGTTCCAAAGCATTTTTAAACTTCAGCAGAATTCTGAGAAAAATGGGAGACTTCAACAGACTTATTTAAAAAAACAATAATATTCTGAGAACAATGGGAGAGTTCCAAACCATTTTTAAATTCCACCAGAATCCCGAGCACAATGGGAGTGTTCCAAAGCATTTTTAGACTTCAGAAGAATTCCGAGAACAATGGTAAAGTTCTACAGAATTATTTAACAAAACTATTACATTCCAAGAACAATGGGAGAGTTCGAAAGAATTTTTAAATTTTAGCAAAACTGCGAGAACAATGGGAGAGTTCCAAAGCCTTTTTAAACTTCAGCAGAATTCTGAGATCAATGGGAGAGTTCCAAAGCATTTTTAAACTTTAGTAAAACTTCGAGAATAATGGCATAGTTACAAAGCATTTTTAAATTTTAGCAAAACTCCGAGAACAATGGGAGAGTTCCAAAGCCTTTTTAAACTTCTGCAGAATTCCGAGAACAATGGGAGAGTTCCAAAGCATTTTTAAACTTCAGCAGAATTCTGAGAACAATGGGTGAGTTCCAAAGAATTTTTAAATTTCAGCAGCATTCCTAGAAGAATGGGAGACTACCAAAGCATTTTTAAACTTCATTAAAATTTTGAGAACAAGAGGAGAGTTCTACAGACTTATTTAATAAAACAATAACATTCCAAGAACAATGGGAGAGTTCCAAGGCATTTTTAAACTTCAGCAGAATACCAAGAACAATGGGAGAGTTCTACAGACTTATTTACAAAAATTATAACATTCCGAGAACAATGGGAGAGTTGCAAAGCATTTTTAAACTTCAGCAGAATTCCGAGAACAATGGGAGTGTTCCAAAGCCTTTTTAAACTTCATCAGAATTCCGAGAACAATGGGAGAGTTCCAAAGCATTTTTAAAAAATTCAGCAGAATCTTGAGAACAATGGGAGCATTCTAGAAACTTATTTAAAAAAACTATAAGATTCCGAGAACAATGGGAAAGTTCCAAAGCATTTTTGTACTTCACCAAAATTTTGAGAAAAATGGGACAGTTCTACAGACTTATTTAATAAAATAATATCATTCTGAGAAAAATGGGAGAGTTCCAAAGCATTTTTAAATTTCAGCAAAATTCCAAGAACAATGGGAGAGTTCCAAAGCATTTTTAAATTTCAGCAAAATTCCGAGAACAATGGGAGAGTTCCAAAGCATTTTTAAACTTCAGCACAATTCTGAGAACAATGGGAGAGTTCTACAGAATTATTTAAAAAAGCTAAAACATTCCGAGAACAATGGGAGAGTTCCAAAGCATTTTAAAACTTCTGCAGAAATCCGAGAACAATGGGAGGGTTCCAAAGCAATTTTAGACTACAGCAGAATTCCGAGAACAATGGGAGAGTTCCAAAGCATTATTAAACTTCAGCCGAATTCAGAGAACAATTGGAGAGTTCCAAAGCATTTTTAAACTTCACCAGAATTCCAAGAACAATGGGAGAGTACCAAAGAATTTTTAAACATCAGCAGAATTACGAGAACAATGGGAGATTCCTACAGAATTATTTGAAAAAGCAATAACATTCTGAGAACAATGGGAGAGTTCCAAAGCATTTTTAAACTTCAGCAGAATTCCGAGATCAATGGGAGAGTTCTACAGACTTATTTAAAAAACAATAACATTCTGAGAACAATGAGAGAGTTTCAAAGCATTTTTAAATTTCAGCAGAATTCCCAGAACAATGGTAGAGTTCCAAAGCATTTTTAAACTTCACCAAAATTTTGAGAACAATGGGAGAGTTCTACAGACATATTTATTAAAACAGTAACATTCTGAGAACAATGGGAGAGTTCCAAAGCATTTCTTAACTTCAGCATAATTCCGAGAACAATGTGAGAGTTCCAAACCATTTTTAAACTTCACCAGAATTCCAATAACAATGGGAGAGTTCTAAAGCATTTTTAAACTTCAGCAGAATTCCGAGAACAATGGGAGAGGTCCAATGAGTTTTTAAACTTCATCAGAATTTCGAGAACAATGGGAGAGTTCTACAGACTTATTTAAAAAAAATAACATTCCGAGAACAATGGGAGAGTTCCAAAGCATTTTTAAAACTCAGCCGAGAACAATCGGAGAGTTCCAAAGCATTTGTAAACTTCAGCAGAATTTTGAGATCAAAGGGAGAGTTCTACTGACTTATTTAATAAAACAAAAACATTCCAAGAACAATGGAAGAGTTCCAAAGCATTTTTAAACTTCATCAGAATTCCGAGAACAATGAGAAAGTTCCAAAGTATTTTTAAACTTCAGCAGAATTTCGATAATAATGGGAGAGTTCTAAAGACTTATTTAAAAAAAAAAAACATTCCGAGAACAATGAGAGATTTCCAAAGCGTTTATAAACTTCAGCAAATTTCCGAGAACAATGGGAGAGTTCCAAAGCATTTTTAAACTTCAGCAGAATTTCGAGAACAATGGGAGTTCTACAAACTTATATAAAAAACAATAACTTTCCGAGAACAATGGGAGAGTTCCAAAGCCTTTTTAAACTTCAGCAGAATTCCGACAACAATGGGAGAGTTCCAAAGCATTTTTAAACTACAGCAGAATTCTGAGAACAATGGGAGAGTTCCAAAGCATTTTTAAACTTCAGTAGGATTCCGAGAACAATGGGGGAATTCTACAAACTTATTTAAAAAAAAAAAATATTCCGAGAACAATGGGAAATTTCCAAAGCATTTTTAAAATTCAGCAGCATTCTGAGAACAAAGGGAGAGTTCTACACACTTATTTAAAAAAAAAAATAACATTCCGAGAACAATGGGAAATTTCCAAAGCCTTTTTAAACTTCAGCAGAATTCCGAGAACAATGGGAGAGTTGCAGAGCATTTTTAAACTTCAGCAGAATTCCGAGAACAATGGGAGAGTTCGAAAGCATTTTTAAAATTCAGAAGAATTTCAAGAACAATGGGAGAGTTCCAAAGCATTATTAAACTTCAGCAGAATTCAGAGAACAATGGGAGAGTTCCAAAGCATTTTTAAACTTCACCAGAATTCCGAGAACAATGGGAGAGTTCATAAGAATTTTTAAACTTCAGCAGAATTAAGAAAACAATGGGAGAGTTCTACATACTTATTTAATAAAACAATAACATTCTGAGAACAATGGGAGAGTTCAAAAGCATTTTTAAACTTCAGCATAATTCCGAGAACAATGGGCGAGTTCCAAAGAATTGTTAAACTTCAGCAGAATTTTGAGAATAATGGGAGAGTTCTACAGACTTATTTAAAAAAAACAATAACATTCTGAGAACAATGGGAGAGTTCCAAAGCATATTTAAACTTCAGCAGAGTACCGAGAACAATGGGAGTATTCCAAAGCCTTTTTAAACTTCAGCAGAATTCCGAGAACAATGGGAGAGTTCCAAAGCATTATTAAACTTCAGCAGAGTTCTGAGAACAATGGGAGAGTTCCAAAGCATTTTTAAACCAGAGTAGAATTCCGAGAACAATGGGAGCATTCTACAAACTTATTTAAAAAAATAATAATATTCCGAGAACAATTGTA
The DNA here is from genome assembly GCF_046119375.1 of Phyllobates terribilis. Classification (NCBI taxonomy): domain Eukaryota; kingdom Metazoa; phylum Chordata; class Amphibia; order Anura; family Dendrobatidae; genus Phyllobates; species Phyllobates terribilis. The sequence continues at coordinate 911,505,721 of NW_027362763.1, read as the reverse complement.
TAGTTCCAAAGCATTTTTAAACTTCAGCAAAATTCCAAGAACAATGGGAGAGTTCTACAGACTTATCTAAAAAAACAATAACATTCCGAGAACAATGGGAGATTTCCAAATCATTTTTAAAATTCAGAAGAATTCTGAGAACAATGGGAGAGTTCTACACACTTATTTAAAAAAACACTAACATTCCGAGAACAATGGGAGATTTCCAAAGCATTTTTAAACTTCAGCAGAATTTCGAGAACAATGGGAGAGTTCTACTGACTTATTTAATAAAACAATAACATTCTGAGAACAATGAAAGAGTTCCAAAGCATTTTTGAACTTCAGCAGATTTCCGAGAACAATGGGAAATTTCCAAAGAATTTTTAAACTTCAGCAGAATTTCGAGAATAATGGGAGAGTTCTAAAGAATTATTTTTAAAAAAAATAACATTCTGAGAACAATGGGAGAGTTCCAAAGCATTTATAAACTTCAGCAAATTTCCAAGAACAATGGGAGAGTTCCAAAGCATTTTTAAACGTCAGCAGAATTTTGAGAACAATGGGAGAGTTCTACAGACTTATATAAAAAAAACTATAACTTTCTGAGAACAATGGAAGAGTTACAAAGCATTTTTAAACTTTAGCAGAAATCCGAAAACAATGGGAGAGTTCTACAGAAATATTTTAAAAAACTATAACATTCCATGAACAATGGGAGAGTTCCAAAGCATTTTTAAACTTCAGCAGAATTCCGAGAAAAATGGGAGAGTTCCAAAGCATTATTAAACTTCAGCAGAATTCAGAGAACAATGGGAGAGTACCAAAACATTTTTATTCTCCACCAGATTATAGAGAATAATGGGAGAGTTCCAAAGAATTTTTAAACTGCAGCAGAATTCCAAGAACAATGCGAGAGTTCTACAGACTTATTTAAAAAAACAATAACATTCCGAGAACAATAGGAAAGTAACAAAGAATTTTTAAACTTCAGTAGAATTCCGAGAACAATGGGAGAGTTCTACAGAATTATTTAAAAAAACAATAACATTCTGAGAACAATTGGAGAAATCCAAAGCATTTTTATACTTCTGCAAAATTCCGAGAACTATGGGAGAGTTCCAAAGCATTTTTAAACTTCAGCAGAAATCCGAGAACAATGGGAGAGTTCTACAAACTTATTTAAAAAAAAAACATAACATTCCGAGAAAAATGGGAGATTTCTAAAGCATTTTTAAATTACATCAGAATTCTGACAACAATGGGAGGGTTCCATAGCATTTTTAAACTTCACCAAAATTTTGAGAACAAAGGGAGAGTTCTACAAACTTATTTAATAAAACAATAACATTCTGAGAAAAATGGGAGAGTTCCAAAGAATTGTTAAACTTCAGCAGAATTTCGAGAATAATGGGAAAGTACTACAGACTGATTTAAAAAAACAATAACATTCCGAAAACAATGGGAGACTTGCAAAGCATTTTTAAACTTCAGCAGAATTCCGAGAAGAATGGGAGAGTTCCAAAGCCTTTTTAAACTTCAGCAGAATTCCGACAAGAATTTGAGAGTTCCAAAGCATTCTTAAACATCAGCAGAATTCTGAGAACAATGGGAGAGTTCCAAAGCATTTTTAAAATTCAGTAGAATTCCGAGAACAATGGGAGGGTTCCTCAAACTTATTTAAAAAAATAATATTCCGAGAACAATGGGAGTGTTCCAAAGCATTTTTAAACTTCAGCAGAATTTCAAAAACAATGGGAGAGTTCTACTGACTAATTTAATAAAACAATATCATCCTGAGAGCAATGGAAGAGTTCCAAAGCATTTTTAAACTTCAGCAGAATTCCGAGAACAATGGGAAAGTTCCAAATAATTTTTAAACTTCAGCAGAATTTCGAGAATAATGGGAGAGTTCTAAAGACTTATTTAATAAAAAATAACATACCGAGAACAATGGGAGAGTTCCAAAGCATTTATAAACTTCAGCAAATTTCCGAGAACAATGGGAGAGTTCCAAAGCATTTTTAAATGTCAGCAGAATTTCGCGAACAATGGGAGAGTTCTACAGACTTATATAAAAAAACAATAACTTTCCGAGAACAATGGGAGAGTTCCAAAGCATTTTTAAACTTTAGCAGAAATCCGAGAACAATGGGAGAGTTCTACAGAATTATTTTAAAAATCTATAACATTCCAAGAACAATGGGAGAGTTCCAAAGCATTTTTAAACTTCAGCAGAATTCCGAGAACAATAGGGGAGTTCCGAAACATTTTTAAACTTCAGCAGAATTCCGAGAACAATGGGAGAGTTCCAAAGCATTATTAAACTTAAGCAGAATTCAGAGAACAATGGGAGAGCACCACAACATTTTTAAACTTTAGCAAAACTCCGAGAACAATGGGAGAGTTCCAAAGCAGTTTTAAACTCCAACAGATTACAGAGAACAATGGGAGAGTTCCAAAGAATTTTTAAACTGCAGCAGAATTCCAAGAACAATGCGAGAGTTCTACAGACTTATTTAAAATAACAATAACATTCCGAGAACAATGGGAAAGTGCCAAAGAATTTTTAAACTTCAGCAGAATTCAGAGAACAATGGGAGGGTTCTACAGAATTATTTTAAAAAACAATAACATTCCGAGAACAATGGGAGATTTCTAAAGCATTTTTAAATTACAGCAGAATTCCGAGAACAATGGGAGAGTTCCAAAGCATTTTTAAACTTCAACAAAATTTTGAGAACAATGGGAGTGTTCTACAAACTTATTTAATAAAACAATAACATTCTGAGAAAGATGGGAGTGTTCCAAAGAATTGTTAATCTTCAGCATAATTTCGAGAATAATGGGAGAGTACTACAGACTTACTTAAAAAAACAATAATAATTCGAGAACAATGGGAGAGTTCCAAAGCATTTTTAAACTTCAGCAGAATTCCGAGAACAATGGGAAAGTTCCAAAGCATTTTTAAACTTCAGCAGAATTCCGAGAGCAATGGGAGAGTTCTACAGACTTATTTTAAAAACAATAATAATTCTAGAACAATGGGAGAGTTCCAAAGCATTTTTAAACTTCAGCAGAATTCCGAGAATAATGGTAGAGTTCCAAAGCCTTTTTAAACTTCAGCAGAATTCCGAGAACAATGGGAGCGTTCCAAAGCATTTTTAAACTTCACCAACATTTTGAGAACAATGGCAGAGTTCTACAGACTTATTTAATAAAACAATAACATTCTGAGAACAATGGAAGTGTTCCAAAGCATTTTTATACTTCAGCAGAATTCCGAGAACAATGGGAGAGTTCCAAAGAGATTTTAAACTTCATCAGAATTTCGAGAACAATGGGAGAGTTCTACAGACTTATTTAAAAAAAAAACATTCCGAGAACAATGGGAGATTTCCAAAGCATTTTTAAATCTCAGCAAAATTCCGAGAACAATGGGAGAGTTCCAAAGCATTTTTAAACTTCAGAAGAATTTCGAGAACAATGGGAGAGTTCTACTGACTTATTTAATAAAACTAAAACATTCTGAGAACAAGGGAAGAGTTCCAAAGCATTTTTAATCTTCAGCAGACTTCCGAGAACAATGGGAAAGTTCCAAAGAATTTTTAAACTTCATCAGAAATTCGAGAATAATGGGAGATTTCTAACATTCTGAGAACAATGGGAGAGTTCCAAAGCATTTATAAACTTCAGCAAATTTCCGAGAACAATGGGAGAGTTCCAAAGCATTTTTAAACTTCAGCAGAATTTTGAGAACAATGGGAGAGTTCTACAGACTTATATAAAAAAACAATAACTTTCCGAGAACAATGGGAGAGTTCCAAAGCATTTTTAAACTTCTGCAATATTCCGAGAACTATGGTAGAGTTCCAAAGCATTTTTAAACTTCAGCAGAATTCCGAGAAAAATGGGAGAGTGCTACAAACGTATTTAAAAAAACAATAACATTCCGAGAACAATGGGAGATTTCCAATGCATTTTTAAACTTCAGCAGAATTCTGACAAGAATTTGAGATTTCCAAAGCACTTTTAACTTCAGCAGAATTCTGAGAACAATGGGAGAGTTCCAAAGCATTTTTAAACTTCAGTAGAATTCAGAGAACAATGGGAGCGTTCTACAAACTTATTTAAAAAAATAATATTCCGAGAACAATGGGAGAGTTCCAAAGCATTTTTAAACTTCAGCAAAATACCCAGAACAATGGGAGAGTTTTACAGACTTATTTAAAAAAACAATAATATTCCGAGAACAATGGGAGATTTCCAAAGCCTTTTTAAACTTCATCAGAATTCCGAGAACAATGGGAGAGTTCCAAAGCATTTTTAAAACTTTAGCAGAATTCGGAGTATAATGGGAGAGTTCCCAAGCCTTTTTAAACTTCAGCAGAATTCTGAGAAAATTGGGAGAGTTCCAAAGCATTTTTAAACTTCAGCAGAATTCCGAGAACAATGGGAAAGTTCAAAATAATGTTTAAACTTCAGCAGAATATCGAGAATAATGGGAGAGTTCTAAAGACTTATTTAAAAAAAAATAACATTCCGAGAACAATGGGAGAGTTCCAAAGCATTTATAAACTTCAGCAAATTTCCAAGAACAATGGGAGAGTTCCAAAGCATTTTTAAACGTCAGCAGAATTTCGCGGACAATGGGAGAGTTCTACAGACTTATATAAAAAAACAATAACTTTCCGAGAACAATGGGAGAGTTCCAAAGCATTTTTAAACTTCAGCAGAAATCCGAGAACAATGGGAGAGTTCTACAGAATTATTTAAAAAAACTATAACATTCCATGAACAATGGGAGAGTTCTAAAGCATTTTTAAACTTCAGCAGAATTCCGAGAACAATATGGGAGTTCCAAAGCATTTTTAAACTTCAGCAGAATTCCGAGAACAATGGGAGAGTTCCAAAGCATTATTAAACTTCAGCAGAATTCAGAGAACAATGAGAGAGTACCACAACATTTTTAAACTTTAACAAAACTCCGATAACAATGGGAGAGTTCCAAAGCGTTTTTAAACTCCAACAGATTACAGAGAACAATGGGAGAGTTCCAAAGAATTTTTAAACTGCAGCAGAGTTCCATGAACAATGTGAGGGTTCTACAAACTTATTTAAAAGAACAATAACATTCCGAGAACAATGGGAGAGTTCCAAAGAATTGTTAAACTTCAGCAGAATTTCGAGAATAATGGGAGAGTACTACAGACTTATTTAAAAAAATAATAATAATTCGAGAACAATGGGAGAGTTTCAAAGCATTTTTAAACTTCAGCAGAATTCCGAGAACAATGGGAGCGTTCCAAAGCATTTTTAAACTTCTGCATAATTCCGAGAACAATGTGAGAGTTCCAAAGCATTATTAAACTTCAACAGAATATTTAGAACAATGGGAGAGTTCCAAAGCATTTTTAAATTTCACCAAAATTTTGAGAACAATGGGAAAGTTCTACAGACTTATTTAATAAAACAATAGCATTCCGAGAACATTGCGAGAGTTCCAAGGCATTTTTAAACTTCAGCAGAATTCCGAGACAAATGGGAGAGTTCTACAGACTTATTTGGAAAAAAAATAACATTCCGAGAGCAATGGGAGAGTTGCAAAGCATTTTTAAACTTCAGCAGAATTCTGAGAACAATGGGAGAGTTTTAAAGCCTTTTTAAACTTCAGCAGAATTCCGACAACATTGGGAGAGTTCCAAAGCATTTTTAAACTTCAGCAGAATTCTGAGGACAATGGGAGAGTTCCAAAGCATTTATAAACTACAGTAGTATTCCGAGAACAATGGGAGCATTCTACAACCTTATTTAAAAAAAATAATAATATTCCGAGAACAATGGTATAGTTCCAAAGCATTTTTAAACTTCAGCAAAATTCCAAGAACAATGGGAGATTTCTACAGACTTATCTAAAGAAACTATATCAATCCGAGAACAATGGGAGATTTCCAAAGCATTTTTAAAATTCAGCAGAATTCTGAGAACAATGGGAGAGTTCTACACACTTATTTAAAAAAACACTAACATTCCGAGAAGAATGGGAGATTTCCAAAGCATTTTTAAACTTCAGCAGAATTCCGAGAACAATGGGAGAGTTCCAAAGCATCTTTAAACTTCAGCAGAATTCCGAGAACAATGGTAGAGTTCCAAAGCCTTTTTAAACTTCAGCAGAATTCCGAGAACAATGGGAGTGTTCCAAAGCATTTTTAAACTTCACCAACATTTTGAGAATAATGGCAGAGTTCTACAGACTTATTTAATAAAACAATAACATTCTGAGAACAATGCGAGAGTTCTAAACCATTTTTAAACTTCAGCAAGAATTCCGAGAACAATGGGAGAGTTCCAAAGCATTATTAAACTTCAGCAGAATTCAGAGAACAATGAGAGAGTACCACAACATTTTTAAACTTTAACAAAACTCCGATAACAATGGGAGAGTTCCAAAGCGTTTTTAAACTCCAACAGATTACAGAGAACAATGGGAGAGTTCCAAAGAATTTTTAAACTGCAGCAGAGTTCCAAGAACAATGTGAGGGTTCTACAAACTTATTTAAAAGAACAATAACATTCCGAGAACAATGGGAGAGTTCCAAAGAATTGTTAAACTTCAGCAGAATTTCGAGAATAATGGGAGAGTACTACAGACTTATTTAAAAAAACAATAATAATTCGAGAACAATGGGAGAGTTCCAAAGCATTTTTAAACTTCAGCAGAATTCCGAGAACAATGGGAGAGTTCCAAAGCATTTTTAAACTTCAGCAGGATTCCGAGAACAATGGGAGAGTTCTACAGACTTATTTTAAAAAACAATAATAATTCGAGAGCAATGGGAGAGTTTCAAAGCATTTTTAAACTTCAGCAGAATTCCGAGAACAATGGGAGCGTTCCAAAGCATTTTTAAACTTCTGCATAATTCCGAGAACAATGTGAGAGTTCCAAAGCATTTTTAAACTTCAGCAGAATTACGAGAAAAATGGAAGAGTTCCAAAGCATTATTAAACTTCAACAGAATATTTAGAACAATGGGAGAGTTCCAAAGCATTTTTAAATTTCACCAAAATTTTGAGAACAATGGGAAAGTTCTACAGACTTATTTAATAAAACAATAGCATTCCGAGAACATTGCGAGTGTTCCGAGCATTTTTAAACTTCAGTAGAATTCCGAGACAAATGGGAGAGTTCTACAGACTTATTTGGAAAAAAAATAACATTCCGAGAGCAATGGGAGAGTTGCAAAGCATTTTTAAACTTCAGCAGAATTCTGAGAACAATGGGAGAGTTTTAAAGCCTTTTTAAACTTCAGCAGAATTCCGACAACATTGGGAGAGTTCCAAAGCATTTTTAAACTTCAGCAGAATTCTGAGGACAATGGGAGAGTTCCAAAGCATTTATAAACTACAGTAGTATTCCGAGAACAATGGGAGCATTCTACAACCTTATTTAAAAAAAATAATAATATTCCGAGAACAATGGTATTGTTCCAAAGCATTTTTAAACTTCAGCAAAATTCCAAGAACAATGGGAGAGTTCTGCAGACTTATCTAAAGAAACTATAACAATCCGAGAACAATGGGGGATTTCCAAAGCATTTTTAAACTTCAGCAGAATTCCGAGAACAATGGGAGAGTTCCAAAGCATCTTTAAACTTCAGCAGAATTCCGAGAATAATGGTAGAGTTCCAAAGCCTTTTTAAACTTCAGCAGAATTCCGAGAACAATGGGAGTGTTCCAAAGCATTTTTAAACTTCACCAACATTTTGAGAATAATGGCAGAGTTCTACAGATTTATTTAATAAAACAATAACATTCTGAGAACAATGGGAGAGTTCTAAACCATTTTTAAACTTCAGCAGAATTCCGAGAACAATGGGAGAGTTCCAAAGAGATTTTAAACTTCATCAGAATTTCGAGAACAATGGGAGAGTTCTACAGACTTATTCAAAAAAAATAACCTTCCGAGAACAATGGGAGAGTTCCAAAGCATTTTTAAAACTCAACAAAATTCCGAGAACAATGGGATAGTTCCAAAGCATTTTTAAACTTCAGCATAATTTCGAGAACAATGGGAGAGTTCTTCTGATTATTTAATAAAACAAAAACATTCTGAGAACAATGGAAGAGTTCCAAAGCATTTTTAAACTTCAGCAGAATTCCGAGAACAATGGAAAAGTTCCAAAGAATTTTTAAACTTCAGCAGAATTTCGAGAATAATGGGAGAGTTCTAAAGACTTATTTAAAAAAAAATAACATTCCGAGAACAATGGGAGAGTTCCAAAGCATTTATAAACTTCAGCAAATTTCCGAGAACAATGGGAGAGTTCCAAAGCATTTTTAAAGTTCAGCAGAATTTCGAGAACAATGGGAGAGTTCTACAGACTTATATAAAAAAACATTAACTTTCCGAGAACAATGGGAGAGTTCCAAAGCATTTTTAAACTTCAGCAGAAATCTGAGAACAATGGGAGAGTTCTACAGAATTATTTAAAAAAACACTATCATTCTGAGAACAATTGGAGAAATCCAAAGCATTTTTAAACTTCTGCAAAATTCCGAGAACTATGGTAGAGTTCCAAAGCATTTTTAAACTTCAGCAGAATTCCGAGAAAAATGGGAGAGTTCTACAAACTTATTTAAAAAAACAATAACATTCCGAGAACAATGGGAGATTTCCAATGCATTTTTAAATTACAGCAGAATTCCGAGAACAATGGGAGAGTTCCAAAGCATTTTTAAACTTCACCAAAATTTTGAGAGCATTGTGAGGGTTCTACAAACTTATTTAATAAAACAATAACATTCTGAGAAAAATGGGAGAGTTCCAAAGAGTTGTTAAACTTCAGCAGAATTTCGAGAATAATGGGATAGTACTACAGACTTATTTAAAAAAAAAAAAAAAATTCCGAGAACAATCGGAAAGTTCCAAAGCATTTTAAAACATCAGCAAAATTCTGAGAACAATGGGAGAGTTCCAAAGCATTTTTAAACTTCAGCAGAATTCCGAGAACAATGGGAGAGTTCTACAGACTTATATAAAAAAACATTAATATTTTGAGAACAATGGGAGAGTTCCAAAGCATTTTTAAACTTCAGCAGAATTCCGAGAACAATGGGAGCGTTCCAAAGCATTTTTAAACTTCTGCATAATTCCGAGAACAATGTGAGAGTTCCAAAGCATTTTTAAACTTCAGCAGAATTCCGAGAACAATGGGAGAGTTCCAAAGCATTATGAAACTTCAACAGAATATTTAGAACAATAGGAGAGTTCCAAAGCATTTTTAAACTTCACCAAAATTTTGAGAACAATGGGAGAGTTCTACACACTTATTTAATAAAACAATAGCATTCCGAGAACATTGGGAGAGTTTCAAGGCATTTTTAAACATCAGCAGAATTCCGAGAACAATGGGAGAGTTCTACAGACTTATTTAAAAAAAATAACATTCCGAGAACAATGGGAGAGTTACAAGCATTTTTAAAACTCAGCAAAATTCCGAGAACAATGGGAGAGTTCCATAGTATTTTTAAACTACAGCAGAATTTCGAAAACATTGGGAGAGTTCTATTGACTAATATAATAAAACAATATCATTCTGAGAACAATGGAAGAGTTCCAAAGCATTTTTAAACTTCAGCAGAATTCCGAGAATAATGGGAAAGTTCCAAATAATTTTTAAACTTCAGCAGAATTTCGAGAATAATGGGAGAGTTCTAAAGACTTATTTAAAAAAAAATAACATTTCGAGAACAATGGGAGAGTTCCAAAGCATATATGAACTTCAGCAAATTTCTGAGAACAATGGGAGAGTTCCAAAGCATTTTTAAACGTCAGCAGAATTTCGAGAACAATGGGAGAATTCTACAGACTTATATAAAAAAACAATAACTTTCAGAGAACAATGGGAGAGTTCCAAAGCATTTTTAAACTTCAGCAGAATTCCGAGAACAATGGGAGAGTTCCAAAGCATTTTTAAACTTCAGCAGAATTCCGACAAGAATTTTAGAGTTCCAAAGCATTTTTAAACTTCAGCAGAATTCTGAGAACAATGGGAGAGTTCCAAAGCATTTTTAGACTACAGTAGAAATCCGAGAACAATGGGAGAGTTCTACAGAATTATTTTAAAAAACTATAACATTCCATGAACAATGGGAGAATTCTAAAGCATTTTTAAATTTCAGCAGATTTCCGAGAACAATATGGGAGTTCCAAAGCATTTTTAAACTTCAGCAGAATTCCGAGAACAATTGGAGAGTTCCAAAGCGTTTTTAAACTCCAACAGATTACAGAGAACAATGGGAGAGTTCCAAAGAATTTTTAAACTGCAGCAGAATTCCAAGAACAATGCGAGAGTTCTACAGACTTATTTAAAAAAACAATAACATTCCGAGAACAATGGGAGAGTTTCAAAGAATTGTTAAACTTCAGCAGAATTTCGAGAATAATGGGAGAGTACTACAGACTTATTTAAAAAAACAATAATAATTCGAGAACAATGGGAGAGTTCCAAAGCATTTTTAAACTTCAGCAGAATTACGAGAACAATGGGAGAGTTCCAAAGCATTTTTAAACTTCAGCAGAATTCTGAGAACAATGGGAGAGTTCTACAGACTTATTTTAAAAAACAATAATAATTCGAGAACATTGGGAGAGTTTCAAAGCATTTTTAAACTTCAGCAGAATTCCGAGAACAATAGGAGCGTTCCAAAGCATTTTTAAACTTCTGCATAATTCCGAGAACAATGTGAGAGTTCCAAAGCATTTTTAAACTTCAGCAGAATTACGAGAAAAATGGAAGAGTTCCAAAGCATTATTAAACTTCAACAGAATATTTAGAACAATGCGAGAGTTCCAAAGCATTTTTAAACTTCACCAAAATTTTGAGAATAATGGGAATGTTCTTCAGACTTATTTAATAAAACAATAGCATTCCGAGAACATTGGGAGAGTTCCAAGGCATTTTTAAACGTCAGCAGAATTCCGAGACAAATGGGAGAGTTCTACAGACTTATTTGGAAAAAAAATAACATTCCGAGAGCAATGGGAGAGTTGCAAAGCATTTTTAAACTTCAGCAGAATTCTGAGAACAATGGGAGAGTTTTAAAGCCTTTTTAAACTTCAGCAGAATTCTGACAACATTGGGAGAGTTCCAAAGCATTTTTAAACTTCAGCAGAATTCTGAGGACAATGGGAGAGTTCCAAAGCATTTATAAACTACAGTAGTATTCCGAAAACAATGGGAGCATTCTACAACCTTATTTAAAAAAATACTAATGTTCCGAGAAAAATGGTATAGTTCCAAAGCATTTTTAAACTTCAGCAAAATTCCAAGAACAATGGGAGATTTCCAAAGCATTTTTAAAATTCAGCAGAATTCTGAGAACAATGGGAGAGTTCTACAAACTTATTTAAAAAACACTAACATTCCGAGAAGAATGGGATATTTCCAAAGCCTTTTTAAACTTCAGCAGAATTCCGAGAACAATGGGAGAGTTCCAAAGCATTTTTAAACTTCAGCAGAATTCCGAGAATAATGGTAGAGTTCCAAAGCCTTTTTAAACTTCAGCAGAATTCCGACAAGAATTTGAGAGTTCCAAAGCATTTTTAAACTTCAGCAGAATTCTGAGAACAATGGGAGAGTTCCAAAGCAAAGCATTTTTAAACTTCAGCAAAATACCCAGAACAATGGGAGAGTTCCAAATAATTTTTAAACTTCAGCAGAATTTCGAGAATAATGGGAGAGTTCTAAAGACTTATTTAAAAAAAAAATAACATTCCGAGAACAATGGGAGAGTTCCAAAGCATTTATAAACTTCAGCAAATTTCCGAGAACAATGGGAGAGTTCCAAAGCATTTTTAAACGTCAGCAGAATTTCGCGAACAATGGGAGAGTTCTACAGACTTATATAAAAAAAACAGTAACTTTCCGAGAACAATGGGAGAGTTCCAAAGCATTTTTAAACTTCAGCAGAAATCCGAGAACAATGGGAGAGTTCTACAGAATTATTTTAAAAAAATATAACATTCCATGAACAATGGGAAAGTTCCAAAGAATTTTTAAACTTCATCAGAAATTCGAGAATAATGGGAGATTTCTAACATTCCGAGAACAATGGGAGAATTCCAAAGCATTTATAAACTTCAGCAAATTTCCGAGAACAATGGGAGAGTTCCAAAGCATTTTTAAACTTCAGCAGAATTTTGAGAACAATGGGAGAGTTCTACAGACTTATATAAAAAAACAATAACTTTCCGAGAACAATGGGAGAGTTCCAAAGCATTTTTAAACTTCAGCAGAAATCCGAGAACAATGGGAGAGTTCTACAGAATTATTTAAAAAAACAATATCATTCTGAGAACAATTGGAGAAATCCAAAGCATTTTTAAACTTCTGCAATATTCCAAGAACTATGGTAGAGTTCCAAAGCATTTTTAAACTTCAGCAGAATTCCGAGAAAAATGGGAGAGTTCTACAAACGTATTTAAAAAACAATAACATTCCGAGAACAATGGGAGATTTCCAATGCATTTTTAAACTTCAGCAGAATTCTGACAAGAATTTGAGATTTCCAAAGCATTTTTAAACTTCAGCAGAATTCTGAGAACAATGGGAGAGTTCCAAAGCATTTTTAAACTTCAGTAGAATTCCGAGAACAATGGGAGCATTCTACAAACTTATTTAAAAAAATAATATTCCGAGAACAATGGGAGAGTTCCAAAGCATTTTTAAACTTCAGCAAAATACCCAGAACAATGGGAGAGTTTTACAGACTTATTTAAAAAAACAATAATATTCCGAGAACAATGGGAGATTTCCAAAGCCTTTTTAAACTTCATCAGAATTCCGAGAACAATGGGAGAGTTCCAAAGCATTTTTAAAACTTTAGCAGAATTCGGAGCACAATGGGAGAATTCCCAAGCCTTTTTAAACTTCAGCAGAATTCTGAGAAAATTGGGAGAGTTCCAAAGCATTTTTAAACTTCAGCAGAATTCCGAGAACAATGGGAAAGTTCCAAATAAAGTTTAAACTTCAGCAGAATTTCGAGAATAATGGGAGAGTTCTAAAGACTTATTTAAAAAAAAATAACATTCCGAGAACAATGGGAGAGTTCCAAAGCATTTATAAACTTCAGCAAATTTCCAAGAACAATGTGAGAGTTCCAAAGCATTTTTAAACGTCAGCAGAATTTCGCGGACAATGGGAGAGTTCTACAGACTTATATAAAAAAACAATAACTTTCCGAGAACAATGGGAGAGTTCCAAAGCATTTTTAAACTTCAGCAGAAATCCGAGAACAATGGGAGAGTTCTACAGAATTGTTTAAAAAAACTATAACATTCCATGAACAATGGGAGAGTTCTAACGCATTTTTAAACTTCAGCAGAATTCCGAGAACAATATGGGAGTTCCACAGCATTTTTAAACTTCAGCAGAATTCCGAGAACAATGGGAGAGTTCCAAAGCATTATAAACTTCAGCAGAATTCAGAGAACAATGGGAGAGTACCACAACATTTTTAAACTTTAACAAAACTCCGATAACATTGGGAGAGTTCCAAAGCGTTTTTAAACTCCAACAGATTACAGAGAACAATGGGAGAGTTCCAAAGAATTTTTAAACTGCAGCAGAGTTCCAAGAACAATGTGAGGGTTCTACAAACTTATTTAAAAGAACAATAACATTCCGAGAACAATGGGAGAGTTCCAAAGAATTGTTAAACTTCAGCAGAATTTCGAGAATAATGGGAGAGTACTACAGACTTATTTAAAAAAACAATAATAATTCGAGAACAATGGGAGAGTTCCAAAGCATTTTTAAACTTCAGCAGAATTCCGAGAACAATGGGAGAGTTCCAAAGCATTTTTAAACTTCAGCAGAATTCCGAGAACAATGGGAGAGTTCTACAGACTTATTTTAAAAAACAGTAATAATTCGAGAACAATGGGAGAGTTTCAAAGCATTTTTAAACTTCAGCAGAATTCCGAGAACAATGGGAGCGTTCCAAAGCATTTTTAAACTTCTGCATAATTCCGAGAACAATGTGAGAGTTCCAAAGCATTTTTAAACTTCAGTAGAATTACGAGAAAAATGGAAGAGTTCCAAAGCATTATTAAACTTCAACAGAATATTTAGAACAATGGGAAAGTTCCAAAGCATTTTTAAATTTCACCAAAATTTTGAGAACAATGGGAAAGTTCTACAGACTTATTTAATAAAACAATAGCATTCCGAGAACATTGCGAGAGTTCCAAGGCATTTTTAAACTTCAGCAGAATTCCGAGACAAATGGGAGAGTTCTACAGACTTATTTGGAAAAAAAATAACATTCCGAGAGCAATGGGAGAGTTGCAAAGCATTTTTAAACTTCAGCAGAATTCTGAGAACAATGGGAGAGTTTTAAAGCCTTTTTAAACTTCAGCAGAATTCCGACAACATTGGGAGAGTTCCAAAGCATTTTTAAACTTCAGCAGAATTCTGAGGACAATGGGAGCATTCCAAACCATTTATAAACTACAGTAGTATTCCGAGAACAATGGGAGCATTCTACAACCTTATTTAAAAAAAAAAATAATATTTCGAGAACAATGGTATAGTTCCAAAGCATTTTTAAACTTCAGCAAAATTCCAAGAACAATGGGAGATTTCCAAAGCATTTTTAAAATTCAGCAGAATTCTGAGAACAATGGGAGAGTTCTACACACTTAATTAAAAAAACACTAACATTCCGAGAAGAATGGGAGATTTCCAAAGCATTTTTAAACTTCAGCAGAATTCCGAGGACAATGGGAGAGTTCCAAAGCATTTTTAAACTTCAGCAGAATTCCGAGAATAATGGTAGAGTTCCAAAGCCTTTTTAAACTTCAGCAGAATTCCGAGAACAATGGGAGTGTTCCAAAGCATTTTTAAACTTCACCAACATTTTGAGAATAATGGCAGAGTTCTACAGACTTATTTAATAAAACAATAACATTCTGAGAACAATGGGAGAGTTCTATACCATTTTTAAACTTCAGCAGAATTCCGAGAACAATGGGAGAGTTCCAAAGAGATTTTAAACTTCATCAGAATTTCGAGAACAATGGGAGAGTTCTGCAGACTTATTCAAAAAAAATAACATTCCGAGAACAATGGGATAGTTCCAAAGCATTTTTAAACTTCAGCAGAATTCCGAGAACAATGGAAAAGTTCCAAAGAATTTTTAAACTTCAGCAGAATTTCGAGAATAATGGGAGAGTTCTAAAGACTTATTTAAAAAAAAAATAACATTCCGAGAACAATGGGAGAGTTCCAAAGCATTTATAAACTTCAGCAAATTTCCGAGAACAATGGGAGAGTTCCAAAGCATTTTTAAACTTCAGCAGAATTTCTAGAACAATGGGAGAGTTCTACAGACTTATATAAAAAAACATTAACTTTCCGAGAACAATGGGAGAGTTCCAAAGCATTTTTAAACTTCAGCAGAAATCTGAGAACAATGGGAGAGTTCTACAGAATTATTTAAAAAAACACTATCATTCTGAGAACAATTGGAGAAATCCAAAGCATTTTTAAACTTCTGCAAAATTCCGAGAACTATGGGAGAGTTCTACAAACTTATTTAAAAAAACAATAACATTCCGAGAACAATGGGAGATTTCCAATGCATTTTTAAATTACAGCAGAATTCCGAGAACAATGGGAGAGTTCCAAAGCATTTTTAAACTTCACCAAAATTTTGAGAGCAATGTGAGGGTTCTACAAACTTATTTAATAAAACAATAACATTCTGAGAAAAATGGGAGAGTTCCAAAGAGTTGTTAAACTTCAGCAGAATTTCGAGAATAATGGGATAGTACTACAGACTTATTTAAAAAAAAAAAAAAAACATTCCGAGAACAATCGGAAAGTTCCAAAGCATTTTAAAACATCAGCAAAATTCCGAGAACAACGGGAGAGTTCCAAAGCATTTTTAAACTTCAGCAGAATTCCGAGAACAATGGGAGAGTTCTACAGACTTATATAAAAAAACAATAATATTTTGAGAACAATGGGAGAGTTCCAAAGCATTTTTAAACTTCAGCAGAATTCCGAGAACAATGGGAGCGTTCCAAAGCATTTTTAAACTTCTGCATAATTCCGAGAACAATGTGAGAGTTCCAAAGCATTTTTAAACTTCAGCAGAATTCCGAGAACAATGGGAGAGTTCCAAAGCATTATTAAACTTTAACAGAATATTTAGAACAATGGGAGAGTTCCAAAGCATTTTTAAACTTCACCAAAATTTTGAGAACAATGGGAGAGTTCTACACACTTATTTAATAAAACAATAGCATTCCGAGAACATTGGGAGAGTTCCAAGGCATTTTTAAACATCAGCAGAATTCCGAGAAGAATGGGAGAGTTCTACAGACTTATTTAAAAAAAATAACATTCCGAGAACAATGGGAGAGTTCCAAGCATTTTTAAAACTCAGCAAAATTCCGAGAACAATGGGAGAGTTCCATAGTATTTTTAAACTTCAGCAGAATTTCGAAAACATTGGGAGAGTTCTACTGACTAATATAATAAAACAATATCATTCTGAGAACAATGGAAGAGTTCCAAAGCATTTTTAAACTTCAGCAGAATTCCGAGAATAATGGGAAAGTTCCAAATAATTTTTAAACTTCAGCAGAAATTTGAGAATAATGGGAGAGTTCTAATGACTTATTTAAAAAAAAATAACATTTCGAGAACAATGGGAGAGTTCCAAAGCATATATAATCTTCAGCAGAATTCCGACAAGAATTTGAGAGTTCCAAAGCATTTTTAAACTTCAGCAGAATTCTGAGAACAATGGGAGAGTTCCAAAGCATTTTTAAACTACAGCAGAAAACCGAGAACAATGGGAGAGTTCTACCGAATTATTTTAAAAAACTATAACATTCCATGAACAATGGGAGAATTCTAAAGCATTTTTAAACTTCAGCAGATTTCCGAGATCAAAATGGGAGTTCCAAAGCATTTTTAAACTTCAGGAGAATTCCGAGAACAATGGGAGAGTTCCAAAGCGTTTTTAAACTCCAACAGATTACAGAGAACAATGGGAGAGTTCCAAAGAATTTTTAAACTGCAGCAGAATTCCAAGAACAATGCGAGAGTTCTACAGACTTATTTAAAAAAACAATAACATTCCGAGAACAATGGGAGAGTTCCAAAGAATTGTTAAACTTCAGCAGAATTTCGAGAATATTGGGAGAGTACTACAGACTTATTTAAAAAAACAATAATAATTCGAGAACAATGGGAGAGTTCCAAAGCATTTTTAAACTTCAGCAGAATTACGAGAACAATGGGAGAGTTCCAAAGCATTTTTAAACTTCAGCAGAATTCCGAGAACAATGGGAGAGTTTTACAGACTTATTTTAAAAAACAATAATAATTTGAGAACAGTGGGAGAGTTTCAAAGCATTTTTAAACTTCAGCAGAATTCCGAGAACAATAGGAGCGTTCCAAAGCATTTTTAAACTTCTGCATAATTCCGAGAACAATGTGAGAGTTCCAAAGCATTTTTAAACTTCAGCAGAATTACGAGAAAAATGGAAGAGTTCCAAAGCATTATTAAACTTCAACAGAATATTTAGAACAATGGGAGAGTTCCAAAGCATTTTTAAACTTCACCAAAATTTTGAGAACAATGCGAATGTTCTTCAGACTTATTTAATAAAACAATAGCATTCCGAGAACATTGGGAGAGTTCCAAGGCATTTTTAAACTTCAGCAGAATTCTGAGACAAATGGGAGAGTTCTACAGACTTATTTGGAAAAAAAATAACATTCCGAGAGCAATGGGAGAGTTGCAAAGCATTTTTAAACGTCAGCAGAATTCTGAGAACAATGGGAGAGTTTTAAAGCCTTTTTAAACTTCAGCAGAATTCTGACAACATTGGGAGAGTTCCAAAGCATTTTTAAACTTCAGCAGAATTCTGAGGACAATGAGAGAGTTCCAAAGCATTTATAAACTACAGTAGTATTCCGAGAACAATGGGAGCATTCTACAACCTTATTTAAAAAAATACTAATGTTCCCAGAAAAATGGTATAGTTACAAAGCATTTTTAAACTTCAGCAAAATTCCAAGAACAATGGGAGATTTCCAAAGCATTTTTAAACTTCAGCAGAATTCCGAGAATAATGGTAGAGTTCCAAAGCCTTTTTAAACTTCAGCAGAATTCCGACAAGAATTTGAGAGTTCCAAAGCATTTTTAAACTTCAGCAGAATTCTGAGAACAATGGGAGAGTTCCAAAGCATTTTTAAACTTCAGCAAAATACCCAAAAGAATGGGAGAGTTTTACAGACTTATTTAAAAAAACAATAATATTCCGAGAACAATGGGTGATTTCCAAAGCCTTTTAAAACTTCATCAGAATTCCGAGAACAACGGGAGAGTTCCAAAGCATTTTTAAAACTTTAGCAGAATTTGGAGAATATTGGGAGAGTTCCCAAGCCTTTTTAAACTTCAGCAGAATACTGAGAAAATTGGGAGAGTTCCAAAGCATTTTTAAACTTCAGCAGAATTCCGAGAACAATAGGAAAGTTCCAAATAATTTTTAAACTTCAGCAGAATTTCGAGAAAAATGGGAGAGTTCTAAAGACTTATTTAAAAAAAAATAACATTCCGAGAACAATGGGAGAGTTCAAAAGCATTTAAAAACTTCAGCAAATTTCCGAGAACAATGGGAGAGTTCCAAAGCATTTTTAAACGTCAGCAGAATTTCGCGAACAATGGGAGAGTTCTACAGAATATATAAAAAAACAATAACTTTCCGAGAACAATGGGAGAGTTCCAAAGCATTTTTAAACTTCAGCAGAAATCCGAGAACAATGGGAGAGTTCTACAGAATTATTTTAAAAAACTATAACATTCCATGAACAATGGGAGTGTTCTAAAGCATTTTTAAACTTCAGCAGAATTCCGAGAACAATAGGGGAGTTCCAAAGCATTTTTAAACTTCAGCAGAATTCCGAGAACAATGGGAGAGCTACAAAGCATTATTAAACTTCAGCAGAATTCAGAGAACAATGGGAGAGTACCACAACATTTTTAAACTTTAGCAAAACTCCGAGAACAATGGGAGAGTTCCAAAGCGTTTTTAAACTCCAACAGATTACAGAGAACAATGGGAGAGTTCCAAAGAATTTTTAAACTGCAGCAGAATTCCAAGAACAATGTGAGAGTTCTACAGACTTATTTAAAAAAACAATAACATTCCGAGAACAATGGGAGAGTTCCAAAGAATTGTTAAATTTCAGCAGAATTTCGAGAATAATGGGAGAGTACTACAGACTTATTTAAAAAACAATAATAATTCGAGAACAATGGGAGAGTTCCAAAGCATTTTTAAACTTCAGCAGAATTCTGAGAACAATTGGAGAGTTCCAAGGCATATTTAAACTTCAGCAGAATTCCGAGAACAATGGGAGAGTTCTACAGACTTATTTTAAAAAACAATAATAATTCGAGAACAATGGGAGAGTTTCAAAGCATTTTTAAACTTCAGCAGAATTCTTGAAACAATGGGAGCATCCCAAAGCATTTTTAAACTTCTGCATAATTCCGAGAACAATGGGAGAGTTTTAAAGCCTTTTTAAACTTCAGCAGAATTCCGACAACATTGGGAGAGTTCCAAAGCATTTTTAAACTTCAGCAGAATTCTGAGGACAATGGGAGAGTTCCAAAGCATTTATAAACTACAGGAGTATTCCGAGAACAATGGGAGCATTCTACAACCTTATTTAAAAAAATATTAATATTCCGAGAACAATGGTATAGTTCCAAAGCATTTTTAAACTTCAGCAAAATTCCAAGAACAATGGGAGAGTTCTAAAGACTTATCTAAAAAAACAATAACATTCCGAGAACAATGGGAGATTTCCAAAGCATTTTTAAAATTCAGCAGAATTCTGAGAACAATGGGAGAGTTCTACACACTTATTTAAAAAAACACTAACATTCCGAGAAGAATGGGAGATTTCCAAAGCCTTTTTAAACTTCAACAGAATTCCGAGAACAATGGGAGTGTTCCAAAGCATTTTTAAACTTCACCAACATTTTGAGAACAATGGCAGAGTTCTACAGACTTATTTAATAAAACAATAACATTCTGAGAACAATGGGAGAGTTCTAAAGCATTTTTAAACTTCAGCAGAATTCCGAGAACAATGGGAGAGTTCCAAAGCATTTTTAAACTTCAGCAGAATTCCGAGAACAATGGGAGAGTTCTACAGACTTATTTTAAAAAACAATAATAATTCGAGAACAATGGGAGAGTTTCAAAGCATTTTTAAACTTCAGCAGAATTCCGAGAACAATGGAAGCGTTCCAAAGCATTTTTAAACTTCTGCATAATTCCGAGAACAATGGGAGAGTTTTAAAGCCTTTTTAAACTTCAGCAGAATTCCGACAACATTGGGAGAGTTCCAAAGCATTTTTAAACTTTAGCAGAATTCTGAGGACAATGGGAGTGTTCCAAAGCATTTTTAAACTTCACCAACATTTTGAGAACAATGGCAGAGTTCTACAGAATTATTTAATGAAACAATAACATTCTGAGAACAATGGGAGAGTTCTAAAGCATTTTTAAACTTCAGCAGAATTTCGAGAACAATGGGAGAGTTCTACAGACTTATTTAAAAAAAATAACATTCCGAGAACAATGGGAGAGTTCCAAAGCATTTTTAAAACTCAACAAAATTCCGAGAACAATGGGAGAGTTCCAAAGCATTTTTAAACTTCAGCAGAATTTCGAGAACAATGGGAGAGTTCTACTGACTTATTTAATAAAACAAAAACATTCTGAGAACAATAGAAGAGTTCCAAAGCATTTTTAAACTTCAGCAGAATTCCGAGAACAAAGGGAAAGTTCCAAAGAATTTTTAAACTTCAGCAGAATTTCGAGAATAATGGGAGAGTTCTAAAGACTTATTTTTAAAAAAAATAACATTCCGAGAACAATGGGAGAGTTCCAAAGCATTTTTAAACTTCAGCAGAATTCTGAGGACAATGGGAGAGTTCCAAAGCATTTATAAACTACAGTAGTATTCCGAGAACAATGGGAGCATTCTACAACCTTATTTAAAAAAATATTAATATTCCGAGAACAATGGTATAGTTCCAAAGCATTTTTAAACTTCAGCAAAATTCCAAGAACAATGGGAGAGTTCTACAGACTTATCTAAAAAAACAATAACATTCCGAGAACAATGGGAGATTTCCAAAGCATTTTTAAAATTCAGCAGAATTCTGAGAACAATGGGAGAGTTCTACACACTTATTTAAAAAAACACTAACATTCCGAGAAGAATGGGAGATTTCCAAAGCCTTTTTAAACTTCAGCAGAATTCCGAGAACAATGGGAGTGTTCCAAAGCATTTTTAAACTTCACCAACATTTTGAGTACAATGGCAGAGTTCTACAGACTTATTTAATAAAACAATAACATTCTGAGAACAATGGGAGAGTTCTAAAGCATTTTTAAACTTCAGCAGAATTCCGAGAACAATGGGAGAGTTCCAAAGCATTTTTAAACTTCAGCAGAATTCCGAGAACAATGGGAGAGTTCTACAGACTTATTTTAAAAAACAATAATAATTCGAGAACAATGTGAGAGTTTCAAAGCATTTTTAAACTTCAGCAGAATTCCGAGAACAATGGAAGCGTTCCAAAGCATTTTTAAACTTCTGCATAATTCCGAGAACAATGGGAGAGTTTTAAAGCCTTTTTAAACTTCAGCAGAATTCCGACAACATTGGGAGAGTTCCAAAGCATTTTTAAACTTTAGCAGAATTTTGAGGACAATGGGAGTGTTCCAAAGCATTTTTAAACTTCACCAACATTTTGAGAACAATGGCAGAGTTCTACAGAATTATTTAATGAAACAATAACATTCTGAGAACAATGGGAGAGTTCTAAAGCATTTTTAAACTTCAGCAGAATTCCGAGAACAATGGGAGAGTTCCAAAGAGATTTTAAACTTCATCAGAATTTCGAGAACAATGGGAGAGTTCTACAGACTTATTTAAAAAAAATAACATTCCGAGAACAATGGGAGAGTTCCAAAGCATTTTTAAAACTCAACAAAATTCCGAGAACAATGGGAGAGTTCCAAAGCATTTTTAAACTTCAGCAGAATTTCGAGAACAATGGGAGAGTTCTACTGACTTATTTAATAACACAAAAACATTCTGAGAACAATAGAAGAGTTCCAAAGCATTTTTAAACTTCAGCAGAATTCCGAGAACAAAGGGAAAGTTCCAAAGAATTTTTAAACTTCAGCAGAATTTCGAGAATAATGGGAGAGTTCTAAAGACTTATTTTTTAAAAAAATAACATTCCGAGAACAATGGGAGAGTTCCAAAGCATTTATAAACTTCAGCAAATTTCCGAGAACAATGGGAGAGTTCCAAAGCATTTTTAAACTTCAGCAGAATTTCGAGAACAATGGGAGAGTTCTACAGACTTATATAAAAAAACATTAACTTTCCGAGAACAATGGGAGAGTTCCAAAGCATTTTTAAACTTCAGCAGAATTCCGAGAACAATGGGAGAGTTCTACAGAATTATTTAAAAAAACAATATCATTCTGAGAACAATTGGAGAAATCCAAAGCATTTTTAAACTTCTGCAAAATTCAGAGAACTATGGTAGAGTTACAAAGCATTTTTAAACTTCAGCAGAATTCCGAGAAAAATGGGAGAGTTCTACAAACTTATTTAAAAAAACTATAACATTCCGAGAGCAATGGGAGATTTCCAATGCATTTTTAAATTACAGCAGAATTCTGAGAACAATGGGAGAGTTCCAAAGCATTTTTAAACTTCACCAAAATTTTGAGAGCAATGTGAGGGTTCTACAAACTTATTTAATAAAACAATAACATTCTGAGAAAAATGGGAGAGTTCCAAAGAGTTGTTAAATTTCAGCAGAATTTCGAGAATAAATGGAGAGTACTACAGACTTATTTAAAAAAAAAAAAAACATTCCGAGAACAATCGGAAAGTTCCAAAGCATTTTAAAACATCAGCAAAATTCTGAGAACAATGGGAGAGTTCCAAAGCACTTTTAAACTTCAGCAGAATGGCGAGAACAATGGGAGAGTTCTACAGTCTTATTTAAAAACACAATAATATTTTGAGAACAATGGGAGAGTTCCAAAGCATTTTTAAACTTCAGCAGAATTCCGAGAACAATGTGAGAGTTCCAAAGCATTTTTAAACTTCAGCAGAATTCCGAGAACAGTGGGAGAGTTCCAAAGCATTATTAAACTTCAACAGAATATTTAGAACAATGGGAGAGTTCCAAAGCATTTTTAAACTTCACTAAAATTTTGAGAACAATGGGAGAGTTCTACACACTTATTTAATAAAACAATTGCATTCCGAGAACATTGGGAGAGTTCCAAGGCATTTTTAAACATCAGCAGAATTCCGAGAACAATGGGAGAGTTCTACAGACTTATTTAAAAAAAATAACATTCCGAGAACAATGGGAGAGTTCCAAAGCATTTTTAAAACTCAGCAAAATTCCGAGAACAATGGGAGAGCTCCAAAGCATTTTTAAACTTCAGCAGAATTTTGAAAACAATGGGAGAGTTCTACTGACTAATATAATAAAACAATATCATTCTGAGAACAATGGAAGAGTTCCAAAGCATTTTTAAACTTCAGCAGAATTCCGAGAACAATGGGAAAGTTCCAAATAATTTTTAAACTTCAGCAGAATTTCGAGAATAATGGGAGAGTTCTAAAGACTTATTTAAAAAAAAATAACATTCCGAGAACAATGGGAGAGTTCCAAAGCATATATAAACTTCAGCAAATTTCCGAGAACAATGGGAGAGTTCCAAAGCATTTTTAAACGTCAGCAGAGTTTCGAGAACAATGGGATAGTTCTACAGACTTATATAAAAAAACAATAACTTTCAGAGAACAATGGGAGAGTTCCAAAGCATTTTTAAACTTCAGCAGAAATCCGAGAACAATGGGAGAGTTCTACAGAATTATTTAAAAAAAATATAACATTCCATGAACAATGGGAGAGTTGAAAGCATTTTTAAACTTCATCAGAATTCCGAGTACAATAGGTGAGTTCCAAAGCATTTTTAAACTTCACCAAAATTTTGAGAACAATGGGAGAGTTCTACACACTTATTTAATAAAACAATAGCATTCCGAGAACATTGGGAGAGTTCCAAGGCATTTTTAAACATCAGCAGAATTCCGAGAACAATGGGAGAGTTCCAAAGCATTTTTAAAACTCAGCAAAATTCCGAGAACAATGGGAGAGCTCCAAAGCATTTTTAAACTTCAGCAGAATTTCGAAAACAATGGGCGAGTTCTACTGACTAATATAATAAAACAATATCATTCTGAGAACAATGGAAGAGTGCCAAAGCATTTTTAAACTTCAGCAGAATTCCGAGAACAATGGGAAAGTTCCAAATAATTTTTAAACTTCAGCAGAATTTCGAGAATAATGGGAGAGTTCTAAAGACTTATTTAAAAAAAAATAACATTCCGAGAACAATGGGAGAGTTCCAAAGCATATATAAACTTCAGCAAATTTCCGAGAACAATGGGAGAGTTCCAAAGCATTTTTAAACGTCAGCAGAATTTCGAGAACAATGGGAGAGTTCTACAGACTTATATAAAAAAACAATAACTTTCAGAGAACAATGGGAGAGTTCCAAAGCATTTTTAAACTTCAACAGAAATCCGAGAACAATGGGAGAGTTCTACAGAATTATTTAAAAAAAGTATAACATTCCATGAACAATGGGAGAGTTGAAAGCATTTTTAAACTTCATCAGAATTCCGAGAACAATAGGGGAGTAGTGTTGAGCCACCCCCCGTAGTGTTCGAGTTCGGTTCGGTTCATCGAACACCCGTGTGTTCGCCGAACTGTTCGTCGAACTGTTCGTCGAACACCTTCGAACACCGTTAAAACCAATGGCAGGCAAACAAAAACACATAGAAACACATAGAAAACACCTTCAAAGGTGTCCAAAAGCTGACAAACTGCTCAGAAGACATAACTAACACATGGAAAAGTGAAAAGTACATATAGTCATGCGAAAATAAAAGAGGTGAAGGAGTAAAAGGAGGGGGAGACACAGATATAGGCATGTCATGCCCTTCTAAAATCCAAAAAGTGAGAAGCCGACACGGCCAGTCCGCTCCTGCCCGTGCCACCTCCGTGTCGCCGGGTTTGTGCCAGAGCCGCGGTGAACCCTGATGGCCAGCCCCCCTCTCCCAATACTGGTGCCTGTCCGCTGGTGGGTCGAGCGAGCCCCCCTGTGGTGGAGGCAGCTCTAAGCTTTTTAATTTAAATTGTCTCTCTAATTTGAATGAATACACTTTAAATCCATTTACAAGGATCTATTGGAGGGCAAGTCTCATGCCAGCAGCCGCGTAATTCCAGCTCCAGTAGCGTCCACTAAAGCTGCTGCAGTTAAAAAGCTTTTATAAGGATCGAGCTCGGCTGTCCACCGCAAGGCATCCTACTGCCAGTCCCAGCCCCTATGCCTTGGGGTGCCTCCTGATGCTCTTCACTGAGTATCCCGTGGTCCCGAAGCATTTCCTTTGAAAAAATGAAGTGTCCAAACTACAGGTGGTGTAGCTTGCTTAACAGCCGGGATAATCCGCTGACTAGCAGACCCTGCTACTAGGCACAAAGTATTTCCTGGGCTAGATGCAGTTAAAAATTTGTAATTAGATACTCTCGTTGCAGTTCCTTGGTGCATTGAGAAGGGAGTATAAAAGGTGGGCACCATCTTAGTTCAGTGCAGACAGAGAAGTCTGAGCAGAAGTGGCAGGGAGCAGGGGCTCTGCATGAGCTCTGCTCCGGAGGCGGGCCTAGTAACAGAGGCCCAGGCCCGGAAGAGGGAGAAGGAAGGAAGAGGAGCGGAGAAGGCTCCAGGAACGAGGAACGAAGGGATCTCAGGGGTGCGGACGGGCGAGTCGCCACCGCACGCCAGAATCCACCTGCGTGGAGGGGTCAGGCCAAAGGGGGAGACCAGTCCCCGAAACTAGTGGAGGCAGGAAACGACCCTCAGCTAGAAACAGGAGGTTGTGACATTTTATGTGGCGCAGCCCCTCGCTACACCCGCTAGGAAGGCACCACATAGGGTCAGGGAAACTGGCGCCAAGTTTACCAAGAGGAGGCCCGAGGCAGCCGGAAAGAAGGGTTGGTAAGAAAGGCCAGACAAAGGACACACAAAGGGGGTCCTGTGAAGCACTCCAAAGTTTTCTGGGAGTTGTCTGAGCCCCTCACCTGGTGAGCACAGTACGACGTGGGCAGCCGTTACCTGCAGACGTGGTCTGGATAATAAGAACTGTGAGTAAAGGCCCTGGACTGCATCACTGACTCCGTGTCATTACTGCTGCTGCCCTGCACCATCACCCCCATCCTCCGCATACACTGCCCTGAGGCTATACTCCTCCCGTGGGGAGTTATGCTATGCTCTGCTGCACCCACAACACCAGCCTCAGCGGTCTGCCCTGGAGCGGCGGTTCACTCTGACCGCAATCCACGGGTGGCGTAGTCGGACATTTAAACATCAAAACCACATAAATAGTTCCGCCACTGGTTTGACCGCCCTGAGCCACGGAACCGGGTTGCCGCCACGGAGACTACAACCACCAGCATCCACCAAAAAGGGTCCGGCTCCGGGTGTCCCAAGGCCCAGGGGGCGCGTCAGAACATTTTCATCACCTTTCACAATCACCAATGGGACAAGGCAGGGATGTTCTCTGTCCCCTCTCTTATACATCCTAGTGACGGAGCACCTGCTCTCATCAATTCGCCATAACCCCAATATTAGGTGGATTGAGGTGGGAGGCACCGAGTACAAGTGCTCTCTATTTGCTGATGATGTCCTAGTATATATCACTCAATCACATATATCCATCCATGCTGTTATGGCTGAAATAGATCACTTTGTTACATGGTCAAATTTAAAAATCAATGCAGCGAAGTCTGAGGCCCTCGATGTCTCCCTCCCCAAATCCATATAGGATTCCATCCAGTCCAACTTTCCCTTTGCCTGGCCCTCACAGGGTATCAAATACTTAGGAATTCCTATTCATAGAGACCTCTCCCATCTATGTTATCTTAATTTTGGGCCCTTTATTGAACAACTCCATACAGTCCACGGTTGGCAAGTTAGAACTGTAAGATTCACTACGTGAACCACTGGTGTTTTGTGGAAAAGCACATGTACACTGTGTTCCAAATTATTATGCAAAAAGTGTTTAGGAGTGATAAGGGAAGAATTTGTTTGTTTGTCAGTTAAACTCATTGATGGTGATGTGTGTCAGGGCTCTTGATATCACTGTAAGCAATTGCAGACACCAGTGCTAATTAGTTTGGCAGGTGTGTCCAATGAAAGGCAAGACTACTTAAGAAGGCTCTCTCACATTATTCAGCACCCTACATTTTCTGCCAAAATGGGAAAGAAAAAGGATGTGTCGGCTGCTGAGAAGCAACAAATTGTGGAGTGTTTAGGTCAAGGCATGACTACAATCAACATTGTGCGATGTTCAGGATGAAGTGTCTTGGCAATCAAGAAGTATGTAGCTGATTCACAGTACACACGTGTGCGTGCTGATAAGGGCAAATTGAGGACTCTTTCCTACAGGCAATTACGTCAGGTTGAAAGAGCAGCGGCAAAAAAGCCTTGTCATAGCAGCAGACAAGTTTTTGAAGCTGCTTGTGCCTCCAACGTCCCCCGAACAACAAGATGCAGGGTCCTTCAGAGGTTTGCAGCTGTGCATACGCCATCCTGTCGACCTCCTCTATCCACTTCACACAAGCAGAAACGACTCCAGTGGGCCAAATATTACATGAAGACTGATTTCAAAACTGTTTTGTTCACGGATGAGTGCCGTGCAGCGCTCGATGGTCCAGATGGATGGAGTGGAGGATGGCTGGTTGATGGACACCCCACGCAAACACGGCTACAGCGCCAACAAGGAGGAGGTGGAGTAATGTTTTGGGCTGGAATCATGGGGAGAGAGATTGTCGGCCCATTTAGGATCCCTGAAGGCGCTAAAGATGAACTCCATAATGTATGTGGATTTTCTCAAACAGCACTTCCTGCCATGGTTCAAGAAGAAGAACCGTGTGACGCGCCCCCTGGGCCATATTCTTTAGGGGGAATATCCGGAGCCGGATCAGATGGGAGTTGTAGTCTTCCGAGTGGCTGTGACCCGGTCAATGCCCAGGGTGTCAAACTCAGTTGTATGTGGCAGTCCTACAGATGTTATTAAGTTCTTTATTGTCGACTATGCCACCCGTTGTATTGCGGTCACTATGGCCGCCGCTGCAGCAGGGTCCGCTGAGGCTGATGGTGTAGGTGCAGCTTTTGGTGGTATAACCCCCAACAGGTGGGGTATAGCCTCAGGGGGTCAGGTGCAGAGGATGGGGGTTGTGGTGGTGCAGCATAGATGTTAAAGGAAGACAGAGTTGGGTTGTGCAGTTTAGGGTATTTACTCACTGCTGATGTTCCGGTCACTCCAGCTTCAAGTGACCACCCGAGCCGTGCTGCATCCACCAGGTCCTGGATCCAGCCAACCCCCAAGCGAGTCCGGAGCGTGACCCTGAGCTCTCCTTCTGTCCTTTCTCTGGCCGTCCCCACTATTGATCCACCCAGGTCCAGCTCCCTCGGGCCTTCTGTTGGGAGACCCTTGGCCTTGGGTTCCCTGACCCTCCACGTGGTATGCCTTCGGGGTGGATGTGGTGGGTGGCCGTGGCAGACGCTGCCCACGGCCTCCGGTCTCTGGCTAGGGTGTGTTTTTGCCCCCACCAGCTTGGGTTCCGGTACCCTAATGCCAACTCTTCACCCGCTGATGGACTTTGGGTTCTCAGAGTTCCTTTTCTGTTTCCCCCTCTGGGTCTTTCTTGCTTTCTCCTCTCTCTCTCTCTCTGGGACTGCTCTGCTCCTCTTCCTCTGACTTCTCTGCAAAGACTGACTGACCCTGTTCTCTGATGGTGCCCACCTTATATACTCCCTCTATGTGTGAGCTCAGGTGACCAGCACCCAATGAGCTTCTATCTTTACCCAGGCTGCTCCCCCTATCTGCCCCTACACTACTTGGGATGTACCACCCCCCTCCCACTCCAGCCAGGAACAGACTCGGTCGTACCTGCACATTTCTAAGTGGGAGTACCGTTGGTCTGTTCCTCGGAAATGGGATGTGTGTAGTGCATGCAGCCTACCGAGCTCAGATCCACACTCCATCCTTACCCGGGAGTGGAATATCACACCTCTGGGTTGAGGTGCAATACCCCTGTAGCAGCCGAATCCTCAGGGTGCTACATTCCCCCCTGGTAAATCACAGCACGTCCTCGGGCTGTAAGACATAACACCAAAAACATACAAATTTTTGCATAAACATATAAAACATATTAAACAACATATATTAGCATAAAACTTTTCATATAAAACATTCTCGTCGCCTCTGGCTCCTCCTCCGGTCACTGTGCAACGTGTGACCGGGTAAAGTGCGACAGTCTTTCTTAGAAAACTGGTTTTCCTATAAAACCAGTAGGGGGGCGCTTTAGGACGCGCAACTATATACAGGGGATATGGCCGCTCTCAGTCCTCGGCCAGATATTAGGGAGGAATGACCGCTCTCAGTCCTCGGTCAGTGGGATTTAAGGGATAAACGGATAAACAGTTCAAACTTGCTGGTCCCAACGGGGACTATATTTAGCAACAGTAACAGTTTCAGTTCACTGTGCCCCGACGGGCAACTATATACAGCTTCTGCTTCGCTGTACTTAGCGATGGCGTCCTCCTGCTCTTTCTTTATGGTTACCTCTAACTCTAGTTTCAGACCCGTCCGGGTCCTCTTTTTCTTCCTCCTCACACCGCAGCTCTTCCTCCGTCAGGCGATGCACATGGAGGGCGTAGGGTCCTTTGGCACACTTGTGCCGGGTAAAGGTGACCTCGTCCCCGATGTAAAGGTCACGACCTCTGTGTCCCTCCGGTAGGTGGGACTCAACGTCTCTCCTGGTCACGAAGACGTCGCCTAGGGTGCGGTGGTCTCGGATGAAGCCCCACCCATGCTGCATGTTAAACTTTATCACAGTCCCGGTGGTGCGGGGACTATGCGCTGCACGGGGGTCTCTCCTGGCCCGGCTCTTCTGCTCCGCGCTCCTTATTTGAGCTTGCTGTTCCCGGACCCGCCTCTCTCTCCGCTCCCTCTCAAAGTCCTCGAGCTGTTGGCGGCAGCACTCAGCACGCTCCACTGCAGCTGCCCGAGTCTCTTGAGTGAACCCCATGAGATCTTCTCCGGTGGGGTCCCACTCGAACTGCGCTTCTGCTAGCGGGGGCGAGATCCTCTTTACGGGCTTTGGAGCCGGGATCAGGGGTTCATCCAGGGGTCTCTCTCTCCGGAGTCGGGGATGGTGAAACTCCGGTGGCCATATAAATGGCTGCCCATCCGGGCACGTATGCTGGGCGTACAGGTCCTCTCCCAGATGCGGCACTCTTGGTCTTATGGGCGCGGTGGTGTTAGCGCCCGGGTTGCCCGGGCCTTGCGGCCAGGCCTGGGGTATCTGGAAGGTAAAGGGCACCGTAAGGACGGCGGCGCCCTGGGCTACTTGGCCCTGCGACCAGGCCGGGGGCTCCGCGGAGGTAGGGGGCGCTGTTGGTATTGCGGCGCCCGGGGGTACTAGGCCTTGCGACCAGGCTGGTGGTACTTCCTGCTTGGTCACGCTCAGGGTCGAGGCGTGTGACGTCACAGGGGTCGCGGCTCCCGTTTGAGGCCTAGTCTGCGGCGGTGACGTTGCAGCGACGGGCACGGCAGGATAGACTTCGGGCTCTGCGACGGGGAGCTGGGGCAGGTACGCGGTTTCCCGGTTTGGGGTATAGACGTCCCCTTTACCTGCCTCCACTCGTTCGGCTCCCTTCTCGGCGCCGTCTCCGGCCTTCAGTCCTCCCGCGCCATCCTCAGAGGCGGTCTGTCTCCTCGTCTCGGGTGGCGTGCTCCGCTGACAGGTCTCGGTCTGCTGGGCCATCTCACGGCTCCACTCCGCCAACGTCTCTCGCTGCACCCGGGCCATCCTCCTTGCGAGGCCCTCAAGAGCGGTCTGTGCACACTCCCGGTCTCGTGGGAGCTGTGCTAGGACCTCCATTAGGCCTAGTGGGGTCGTTGCTTCCAGCAGGCTCCTGACCAACGGGTCGGTGCTGCTCTGCTCTCCTTCAGTTGTCTCCAGCAGGCTCCTGGCCAGCGGGCCGGTGCTGCTCTGCTCTCCCTCCTCTGTTTCTAGCAGGCTCCTGGCCAACGGGCCGGTGCTGCTCTGCTTTCTCGCCATCTCCGGGTAAGCTCCTCCGATATTCTTCTCCAGGCTTCTTGCCTCCGGGTGCGCTCGCTCTCCACTGCTCCAAGCGACACCCATCTTTGTTCTCTCCTTTCGTCTCCTCCCACCTCGAGGGCGGTCCCGGGGCCACTTGGTGATTGTCAGCTCCAGGGGCAGTTCTATCACGCTGACAGACACCTCTAGCATCACAGTCTCTGTTGGTGGGGGCGGTTTCCACTTTTGGCGCCATTTTCGGTCCTGGCCCACGATGGGAGGTGGCCTCTCGCCACCCTCTGGCACGCCCATAATGGCGTCCGCTCTTCCAAGGCGGGAAACCTTTGGAAATGGCGGGAATCGCTTCCCAGTGGCGGGAAACTCTGCAGATGGCGGGAAAAAGCTGTTAATGGCGGACAACCGGCGGGAATCGACCTGTGATGGAGTCCGATGGCGGGGACCCTCCGGAACCGGCAGGAGACTTCTTTTTGAGGTAAACTTGCACTTTTCTTCAGGCACGCAGTACCCGGGTGTTGTGGGCACGTAATCCTGCCGACTACGCCAAAGTTGACGCGCCCCCTGGGCCATATTCTTTAGGGGGAATATCCGGAGCCGGATCAGATGGGAGTTGTAGTCTTCCGAGTGGCTGTGACCCGGTCCGTGCCCAGGGTGTCAAACTCAGTTGTATGTGGCAGTCCTACAGATGTTATTAAGTTCTTTATTGTCGACTACGCCACCCGTTGTATTGCGGTCACTATGGCCGCCGCTGCAGCAGGGCCTGCTGAGGCTGATGGTGTAGGTGCAGCTTTTGGTGGTATAACCCCCAACGGGTGGGGTATAGCCTCAGGGGGTCAGGTGCAGAGGATGGGGGTTGTGGTGGTGCAGCATAGATGTTAAAGGAAGACAGAGTCGGGTTGTGCAGTTTAGGGTATTTTCTCACTGCTGATGTTCCGGTCACTCCAGCTTCAAGTGACCACCCGAGCCGTGCTGCATCCACCAGGTCCTGGATCCAGCCAACCCCCAAGCGAGTCCGGAGCGTGACCCTGAGCTCTCCTTCTGTCCTTTCTCTGGCCGTCCCCACTATTGATCCACCCAGGTCCAGCTCCCTCGGGCCTTCTGTTGGGAGACCCTTGGCCTTGGGTTCCCTGACCCTCCACGTGGTATGCCTTCGGGGTGGATGTGGTGGGTGGCCGTGGCAGACGCTGCCCACGGCCTCCGGTCTCTGGCTAGGGTGTGTTTTTGCCCCCACCAGCTTGGGTTCCGGTACCCTAATGCCAACTCTTCACCCGCTGATGGACTTTGGGTTCCCAGAGTTCCTTTTCTGTTTCCCCCTCTGGGTCTTTCTTGCTTTCTCCTCTCTCTCTCTCTCTGGGACTGCTCTGCTCCTCTTCCTCTGACTTCTCTGCAAAGACTGACTGACCCTGTTCTCTGATGGTGCCCACCTTATATACTCCCTCTATGTGTGAGCTCAGGTGACCAGCACCCAATGAGCTCCTATCTTTACCCAGGCTGCTCCCCCTATCTGCCCCTACACTACTTGGGATGTACCACCCCCCTCCCACTCCAGCCAGGAACAGACTCGGTGTTACCTGCACATTTCTAAGTGGGAGTACCGTTGGTCTGTTCCTCGGAAATGGGATGTGTGTAGTGCATGCAGCCTACCGAGCTCAGATCCACACTCCATCCTTACCCGGGAGTGGAATATCACACCTCTGGGTTGAGGTGCAATACCCCTGTAGCAGCCGAATCCTCAGGGTGCTACACGTGTATTTCACAGCAAGATCATTTTTCTGCATGATAATGCACCATCTCATGGTGCACATAAAACATCTGCATCTCTGGCTGATATGGGCATAAAAGGGGACAAACTTATGGTGTGACCCCCATGCTCCCCTGACCTCTACCCCATTCAGAACCTTTGGAGCATCATTAATAGGAGTGTCTATGATGGCGGGAGGCAGTTCACATCTAAGCAACAGCTCTGGGAGGGTATTCTGTCCTCATGCAAAACAATTGAAGCAGAAACCATCCAAAACCTGACAAATTCAATGGACGAGAGAGTTCAGAAGCTCCTTTCGAACAAGGGGTCCTATGTGAAAATGTAACATCACCTAGAATAAAGTTTTGAGTTGAAAACTGTTTGATTTCAGTTTCTAACAACCTGCTAATGCTTATAATTTCAAAAATGACCATTTTTTTGGTCTTTATTAAAATGAAAAGGTTGATCGAAAAGTTTGGGGGATCTAAGAGTGTGGCAACCCAGTAGTCATGATTACTTCGAATTCTGACAATATGAGGGTCATGCTGCAGGTAGTGCAGCAAGAAGGCACTTATGTGTCTTGCGCATCTCGGAGCCCCAAAATTATTTTCCGGGCTAGATGCAGCTAAAAATTATTTTTAATTTTAAATCTGGTGGAGCTTATTATAGATGGCCTAATAGGATCAGTGCTGCACACTGCTACAAATTATTTTCCAGTCAAGATACAGATAAACATGATTAGTAATTTGAAAGCTTAAAACGGTTGGTAGGGTGATTTTAAACAATCATCAAGCTTTTACTCTCCCCAGGATGACACAGGGGTAGAAAAGTCATTTTGATCCATGATTTGTTCATCTTTATGAACGTGAGTCTGTCTACATTATCAGTGGAGAGCCGCGTGCGCTTATCTGTCAGCACACCACCAGCAGCGCTGAACACACGTTCAGACAGAACGCTGGCTGCGGGGCATGACAAGATCTCCAAGGTGTAAGTGGCTAGCTCCGGCCATTTATCCAGATTGGAAGCCCAAAAAGAGCATGGGTCCAGTGACACAGTCGTGGCTCTAATGTTTACTTGGAGATACTCCTGTACCATCGTCTCTAGGCGTTGACTATGTGTCAGACTTCTTGTCTCCGGTGGCCTTGCAAAGGATGGGATAAAAAAGTGGTGAAATGATTCCGCAAAATTGATGTTACCACCAGATACTGTGGTTCTGTTACGGTTTGAGTGCTGAACACTTGACGGTCCCACGGTTGGCAATTTGGAACTGTGAGATTCACTACGTGCACCACTGGTATTTTGTGGAAAAGCACATGTAAGATTCTGCAACAGTCTCTGCTGATACTCCTGCATGCGTGCATCCCTTTCTATGGCAGGAATAAATTCTGCAAATTTACTTTTGTACCGGGGATCTAACAGTGTGGCAACCCAGTAGTCAGGATTATTTCTAATTCTCACAATTCGAGGGTCATGTTGCAGGTAGTGCAGCAAGAAGGCACTCATGTGTGTTGCGCATCCAGGAGCACCAAGTCCCTGTTGTGTTGGTGGCGAGGTAACAATCATGCTTCCTTCCTCTGTCCTCTCCCCCCAACCTCGCACAACAGAAATGTGATCAAGGTCTCCCTCATCTGATGAGTCTTCCATCAGTTCGTCCTCCACTTCTTCCTGGGCTCCTGCACCTTCCTCACTAGTTTGGCTGCTACCATGCGCCCTGGTAAAACCATCTCCCCCACCCTCACATGCCTGCCGCCTTGGTGCTGCCGACCGTCTGGACCTTGCAGATGTTAGCCCTTCCGCATACAACTCCTCCTCCTCTACTTCCTCCACCTCCTCTTGTGCCACCACCTGACTCCGAATTCTGTTTAACATGTGCTCCAGCATGTAAATCACCGGAATAGTCATGCTGATAATGGCATCGTCAGCACTAAACATCTTCGTCGCCATTTCAAAACTGTGCAGAAGGGTGCATAGGTCCCTGATATGAGACAACTCCTCCAGCGTGATTTGCCCCACCTCTGAATCTCGTTGGCCCAGGCTATATGTCAGAACGTATTGCACCAGGGCTTGTCGGTGCTGCCACAGTCGCTGCAACATGTGCAGAGTTGAATTCCACCGGGTAGGCACATCGCATTTTAGCCGGTGAAGTGGCAGGCCCAACGACTTCTGTAGAGATGTAAGTCGCTGAGCTGCGGGATGCGAACGGCGGAAGTGAGAACACAGCGACCGTGCCCTCTGCAGAAGGCCATCTAGTCTGGGATAGTGGGCTAAAAATTGCTGGACAACCAGGTTCAACACGTGAGCCATACAAGGCACGTGTGTGACATTGCCCCGGCGAAGGGCCGCACCCAGGTTTGCAGCATTGTCGCACACGGCCTTCCCTGGTTTCAGGTCCAGTGGAGACAACCATTCATGAAATTCGTTCTCCAGAGCTGACCACAACTCCTCAGTTGTGTGACTCACATTTCCCAGACATTTCAATGTAAAAACCGCCTGATGACGTTGAGCCCTACTGCCAGCATAGTAAGGAGGTGTGCAGGATCCCTTCTGCGCAGTTAGAAACCTTGTGGCATGACCAGACAGGCTTTGGGTGCAGGTAGAAGACCGAGAGGAGGTTGAGGAGGCAGAAGCAGTGGAGGAACTTTGACATAAAGAGGATTGACGCACAACTCGTGGGGACGGCAAGACTTGGACAGCAGCCCCTTGTCCTGCTGTCACTATAGTTACCCAGTGCCCAGTCAGCGACATGTAACGCCCCTGTCCATGCCTACTCGTCCAAGTGTCTGTGGTGAAATGCACGCTGTCACACACAGAGTTTCTCAAAGAAGCGGTGATGTTGTGTGCGACATGCTGGTGGAGCGCAGGCACACCTTTCTTTGAGAAGTAGTGCCGACTGGGCATCTGGTACTGGGGCACTGTGACGGACATAAGGTCTCGAAAATCCTCTGTGTCCACCAGGCGGAAAGGCAGCATTTCTGTAGCCAAGAGCTTGCAGATGGTGAAATTCAACCTCTTAGCTTTCTCATGGCTAGGAGGAAATGGTCTTTTAATTGTCCACATCTGAGGGACCGAGGGCTGGCTATTGTGCTTAGACGGGGTTGATAAGGGTGTCCCCGGCAAACTGCCGGTCTGTGAGGAAGATGCAGGCGGACATGTTAGGTTGCCTTGATCCAAAGGTGGTGCTATCGATGTCAGACAGCGCTCAACACCAGCTGCTGTTACCACTAGAGATGAGCGGTGTTCGACTAGAACTGTTCGCCAATCTCAAATTCGAGCTGTTTTGGGCGGTGTTCGAGTTGTTCGACGAACCCGAACGATTTGCAAAAAATTCGGCTGTTCGAGGTTATGTTCGATAACTGTTCGTGCACCAAAAGCGTGTCCTGCATGTCTGGCGCTATTTAGAGCACCAATCATGCAGGGATTGTCTGCCACTCACTGTAATGCCACAGCCATGGTGGTTGTGGCATTACAGTGATTGCCCAAATCGATGGGAACAGTGCTCACAGTGAAACATGAAAAGCCGGCAATTCAGCAGCGGCATACACCTGTACCCGACAATTTAGAACCGAAAGAATAGAGCTTCACACATAGATTAGATAGATATAAACATGTCAGCCACATATATACGAAGTACAGTGAAAGTGCTGCTTACTGTACTTGTCATTTAGCGTAAAGGATTTATCAAAAAAAATAATAGTGTTTTCATGCACCGTCTCTTTAAAAAAGCCGGCCGGCAATTCAGCAGCGGTACCCGACAATTTAGAATAGAAAGAATAGAGAATCACACATAGATTAGATAGATAGAAACATGTCAGCCACATATATATGAAGTACAGTGACAGTGCTGCTTACTGTACTTGTCATTTAGCGTAAAGGATTTATCAAAAAAAATAATAGTGTTTTCATGCACCGTCTCTTTAAATAAGCCGGCCGGCAATTCAGCAGCGGTACCCGACAATTTATAACAGACAGAATAGAGCTTCACACATAGATTAGATAGATAGAAACATGTCAGTCACATATATATGAAGTACAGTGATAGTGTTGGTTACTGTACTTGTCATTTAGTATTAAAATAAAGGATTTATTATTAAAAAAATTGGCGTGGGGTTCCCCTTAATTTTAGGCTCTAGCGGAGGTTAAGCAGACGGCTGGGGCAGATGTTTGAAGCCTGGGAAGGGGGTAATACCCACGGAGCTTCCCAGGCTACTAATATCAGCCCCCAGCTGAATACATAGCCTTTACTAGCTATTAAAATGGGGGACCCCCCAAAAAAAATGACGTGGGGTCCCCCCTAATTTAATAGCTAGCAAAGGCTAGGCAGACAGCTGGGGGCTGATATTAATAGCCCAGGAAGGGAGCCATGAATATTGGCCCCCTCCCAGGCTAGAAACACCAGCCGTCAGCCGCCCCAGAAATGGCGCATTCATAGGATGCGCCAATTCTGGCACTTAGCCTCGCTCTTCCACGCTGCCCTGGTGCGGTGGCAGGGGGTAATAGGGTTGGGGTCGATGTCAGCTTATAATGCCAGCTGACATCAAGCCCAGGTTAGTAATGGAGAGGCGTCTATAAGACACCCCCATTACTAACCCCATAGTCAAAGTTAAAAAAAACACAAACACCCAGAATAAAGTCCTTTAATTGAAATAAAGACACAATCCTTTATTGTTCTAAATTAAACCATACTTACCGTCACGCCCATTCCAGCTGAAGCCAACGATCTCCTGCAATAAAAGAAAAATAATAAAGCAACCTCATCCTTACCTTTCCATGGTTCCCACGACAGCTTCAGCTCTGCTACATCGAGATGACAGGCTGGAACGCAGCAGAACGCTGCCATCCAGCCTCTCATCCCGCAGACACTGAGAAGCGCAGGCTTGCTTGCGCTGCTCAGCGTCTCTCTGTGACGACATCCAGATTAGCCGAGTTCATGTCCAATGAACTCGGCTCACCTCATGCACGTCACTGACAGCGTGGGAAAATTCTCACGCTGAAGCGGTGAGTGCAGGAGAATTCTCCCACGCTGTCAGTGACGTGCATAAGGTGAGCTCATGTCCAATGAACTCTGCTCACCTCCTGCACGTCACTGACAGCGTGGGAGAATTCTCCTGCACTCAGCGCTTCAGCGTGAGAATTCTCCCAC
Organism: Phyllobates terribilis; assembly: GCF_046119375.1. Lineage (NCBI taxonomy): Eukaryota > Metazoa > Chordata > Amphibia > Anura > Dendrobatidae > Phyllobates > Phyllobates terribilis. The sequence continues at coordinate 911,467,523 of NW_027362763.1, read as the reverse complement.
GCTGAAGCGCTGAGTGCAGGAGAATTTTCCCACGCTGTCAGTGACGTGCATAAGGTGAGCTCATGTCCAATGAACTCAGCTCACCTCCTGCACGTCACTGACAGCGTGGGAGAATTCTCCTGCACTCAGCGCTTCAGTGTGAGAATTCTCCCACGCTGAAGCGCTGAGTGCAGGAGAATTTTCCCACGCTGTCAGTGACGTGCATGAGGTGAGCCGAGTTCATTGGACATTAACTCGGCTCATCTGGATGCCCTCACAGAGAGACACTGTGGAGCGCAAGCAAGCCTGCGCTTCTCAGTGTCTGCGGGATGACAGGCTGGATGGCAGCGTTCTGCTGCGGTCCAGCCTGTCATCTCGATGTAGCAGAGCTGAAGCTGTCATGGGAACCATGGAAAGGTAAGGATGATGTTGCTTTATTATTTTTCTTTTATTTCAGGAGATCGTTGGCTTCAGCTGGAATGGGCGTGATGGTAAGTATGGTTTAATTTAGAACAATAAAGAATTGTGTGTTTATTTCAATTAAAGGACTTTTTTCTGGGAGTTGTGTTTTTTTTAAATACTTTACTAGAAATTCATGGTGGTCATGTCTAATATTGGCGTGACCCCATGAATTTCGGGCTTAGGGCCAGCTGATAATGCCAAGCTGGCCCTAACCCCTTTATTACCCAGTGAGCCACCGCATCAGGGCCCTGGATGAGTTGGGTACAGCGCCAGAAGATGGCGCTTCTATGAATGCGCCATTTTCCGGGGTGGCTGCGGACTGCAATTTGCAGCGGGGGTGGCCCAGAAAGCTTGGGCCTCCCTGCGCTGCGGATTCCAGCCCCCAGCTGCCTAGTTGTACCTGGCTGGACACAAAAACAGGGCGAAGCCCCACGTCAATTTTCTTTAAATTATTTCATGAAATAATTAAGAAAAAAAGGGCTTCCCTATATTGTTGTGTCCGGCCAGGTACAAATAGGCAGCTGGTGGTTGGGGGCAGCCCGTTCCTGCCTGCTGTACCTGGCTGGACACAAATATAGTGCGAAGCCCCACGTCAATTTTTTTTAAATTATTTCATGAATTTCCTGAAATAATTAAAAAAAATTGAAGTGGGGCTTCGCACTATATTTGTGTCCAGCCAGGTACAGCAGGCAGGAACGGGCTGCCCCCATCCACCAGCTGCCTATTTGTACCTGGCCGGACACAACAATATAGGGAAGCCCTTTTTTTCTTATTTCATGAATTTCATGAAATAATTAAAAAAAATTGAAGTGGGGCTTCGCACTATATTTGTGTCCAGCCAGGTACAGCAGGCAGGAACGGGCTGCCCCCAACCACCAGCTGCCTATTTGTACCTGGCCGGACACAACAATATAGGGAAGGCCTTTTTCTCTTAATTATTTCATGAATTTCATGAAATAATTAAAAAAAAAGTACGTGGGGCTTCGCCCTATTTTTGTGTCCAGCCAGGTAAAACTAGGCAGCTGGGGGCTGGAATCTGCAGCGCAGGGAGGCCCAAGCTTTCTGGGCCCCCCCCGCTACAAATTGCAGTCCGCAGCCACCCCGGAAAATGGCGCGTTCATAGAAGTGCCATCTTCTGGCGCTGTACCCAACTCATCCAGGGCCCTGGTGCGGTGGCTCACTGGGTAATAAAGGGGTTAGGGCCAGCTTGGTATTATCAGCTGGCCCCAAGCCCAAAATTCATGGGGTCACGCCAGTATTAGACATGACCGCCATGAATTTCTAGTAAAGTATTTAAAAAAAACACAACACCCAGAATAAAGTCCTTTAATTGAAATAAAGACACAATTCTTTATTGTTCTAAATTAAACCATACTTACCATCACACCCATTCCAGCTGAAGCCAACGATCTCCTGCAATAAAAGAAAAATAATAAACCAACCTCATCCTTACCTTTCCATGGTTCCCACGACAGCTTCAGCTCTGCTACATCGAGATGACTGGCTGGACCGCAGCAGAACGCTCTCATCCAGTCTGTCATCCCGCAGACACTGAGAAGCGCAGGCATGCTTGCGCTCCTCACTGTCTCGCTGTGACGGCATCCAGATGAGCCGAGGTCATGTCCAATGAACTCGGCTCACCTCATGCACGTCACTGACAGCGTGGGAAAATTCTCACGCTGAAGTGCTGAGTGCAGGAGAATTCTCCCACGCTGTCAGTGATGTGCATGAGGTGAGCTCATGTCCAATGAACTCAGCTCACCTCCTGCACGTCACTGACAGCGTGGGAAAATTCTCCTGCAATCAGCGCTTCAGCGTGAGAATTTTCCCACGCTGTCAGTGACGTGCATGAGGTGAGCCGAGTTCATTGGACATGAACTCGGCTCATCTGGATGTCGTCACAGAGAGACGCTGAGCAGCGCAAGCAAGCCTGCGCTTCTCAGTGTCTGCGGGATGACAGGCTGGATGGCAGCGTTCTGCAGCGGTCCAGCCTGTCATCTCGATGTAGCAGAGCTGAAGCTGTCGTGGGAACCATGGAAAGGTAAGGATGAGGTTGCTTTATTATTTTTCTTTTATTGCAGGAGATCGTTGGCTTCAGCTGGAATGGGCGTGACGGTAAGTATGGTTTAATTTAGAACAATAAAGGATTGTGTCTTTATTTCAATTAAAGGACTTTATTCTGGGTGTTTGTGTTTTTTTTAACTTTGACTATGGGGTTAGTAATGGGGGTGTCTTATAGATGCCTCTCCATTACTAACCTGGGCTTGATGTCAGCTGGCATTATAAGCTGACATCAACCCCAACCCTATTACCCCCTGCCACCGCACCAGGGCAGCGTGGAAGAGCGAGGCTAAGTGCCAGAATTGGCGCATCCTATGAATGCGCCATTTCTGGGGCGGCTGATGGCTGGTGTTTCTAGCCTGGGAGGGGGCCAATATTCATGGCTCCCTTCCTGGGCTATTAATATCAGCCCCCAGCTGTCTGCCTAGCCTTTGCTAGCTATTAAATTAGGGGGGACCCCACGTCATTTTTTTGGGGGGGTCCCCCATTTTAATAGCTAGTAAAGGCTATGTATTCAGCTGGGGGCTGATATTAGTAGCCTGGGAAGCTCCGTGGGTATTACCCCCTTCCCAGGCTTCAAACATCTGCCCCAGCCGTCTGCTTAACCTCCGCTAGAGCCTAAAATTAAGGGGAACCCCACGCCAATTTTTTTAATAATAAATCCTTTATTTTAATACTAAATGACAAGTACAGTAACCAACTCTATCACTGTACTTCATATATATGTGACTGACATGTTTCTATCTATCTAATCTATGTGTGATGCTCTATCTTTCTGTTCTAAATTGTCGGGTACCGCTGCTGAATTGCCGGCTGGCTTTTTTAAAGAGACAGTGTCATCTCGATGTAGCAGAGCTGAAGCTGTCGTGGGAACCATGGAAAGGTAAGGATGAGGTTGCTTTATTATTTTTCTTTTATTGCAGGAGATCGTTGGCTTCAGCTGGAATGGGCGTGACGGTAAGTATGGTTTAATTTAGAACAATAAAGGATTGTGTCTTTATTTCAATTAAAGGACTTTATTCTGGGTGTTTGTGTTTTTTTTAACTTTGACTATGGGGTTAGTAATGGGGGTGTCTTATAGACGCCTCTCCATTACTAACCTGGGCTTGATGTCAGCTGGCATTATAAGCTGACATCGACCCCAACCCTATTACCCCCTGCCACCGCACCAGGGCAGCGTGGAAGAGCGAGGCTAAGTGCCAGAATTGGCGCATCCTATGAATGCGCCATTTCTGGGGCGGCTGACGGCTGGTGTTTCTAGCCTGGGAGGGGGCCAATATTCATGGCTCCCTTCCTGGGCTATTAATATCAGCCCCCAGCTGTCTGCCTAGCCTTTGCTAGCTATTAAATTAGGGGGGACCCCACGTCATTTTTTTTGGGGGGTCCCCCATTTTAATAGCTAGTAAAGGCTATGTATTCAGCTGGGGGCTGATATTAGTAGCCTGGGAAGCTCCGTGGGTATTACCCCCTTCCCAGGCTTCAAACATCTGCCCCAGCCATCTGCTTAACCTCCGCTAGAGCCTAAAATTAAGGGGAACCCCACGCCAATTTTTTTAATAATAAATCCTTTATTTTAATACTAAATGACAAGTACAGTAAGCAACACTATCACTGTACTTATTATACATGTGACTGACATGTTTCTATCTATCTAATCTATGTGTGAAGCTCTATTCTTTCTGTTCTAAATTGTCGGGTACAGATGCTGAATTGCCGGCCGGCTTTTTTAAAGAGACGGTGCATGAAAACACTATTATTTTTTTTGATAAATCCTTTACGCTAAATGACAAGTGCAGTAACCAACACTGTCACTGTGCTTCTTATATGTGTGACTGACATGTTTCTATCTATCTAATCTATGTGTGAGGCTCTATTCCTTCTTGTCTAAATTGTCGGGTACCGGTGTATGCCGCTGCTGAATTTGCCGGCCGGCTTTTTTAAAGAGAGTGTCTTCTGAGCAATTTGTCAGCTTTTGGACACCTTTGCAGGTGTTTTCTATGTGTTTCTATGTGTTTTTGTTTGCCTGCCATTGGTTTTAACGGTGTTCGACGGTGTTCTAAGGTGTTCGACGAACAGTTCGACGAACAGTTCCTCGAACATCCCGGTGTTCGACGAACCGAACCGAACCCGAACACTACGGGGGTGGCTCAACACTAGTTACCACCTCCAAAGAAAATGATGACCTGCCAATCACGCTGGCTTTTGCGGGTAAAGAGGTGGCAGGTCTGCGCCCCAAAACAGGTGTGACTGCTGTCCCCCCAGTCACAGAGGATGAAGAGGCCGCGGATGCACAAGATATGGCAGACGGTGGTTGGCCCGGCCGGCTAGGCCGCATTGTAGCACACTGAGCTTCCCACTGCAACTTATGCTTCATGTCCATGTGCCGGTTCATGCATGAAGTACTCAAACTATGTATTTTTTGGCCTCTACTTAGCTTTTGCTGACAAATGTTACAGATAACACGAGTTGGGTCATCTTTATCGATCTGAAAAAATGCCCAGGCTATGCAAGGCTTAGCACCCATGCGACCTGAAGAGCCACCACGACTTGTGGTGAGAGGCAGAGTTGTGTTTGAGGATGCAGTTGTTGACGTGCTTCCAGTACTACGTCTCTGTCCAGGAAGGCGCAACCTGACCTCGTCGTCACTAGCATCTTCCTCCACCTCCTCTGCTGACCTCATCTCTTGGCTGACTGTGGGTTGACAGTAAGTGGGATCTCCAACCTCATCATCATCACCCTGTGTGTTATCACACCCGTCGTCCTCAGAGCCAACCTGTTCCTGCCCTGACAAAAAACTAAAGTTGTCGCTCCAATCAGGTATTTGAGTCTTATCATCGTCTTCCTCATTGTCTCCACCAACAGGAGTTACAGTTTGGGAATGAGGGTCTACATTATGGTCAGAACCTTCTGCGTCTGGTCCTGGATCCGACTCATAAAGATTCTGGGCATCAGTGCAGATCATTTCCTCGTCTGGATTCACAGAAGCGCTGGAGTCGACCTCTGATTCCCAGGCTATAGTATGAGTAAACAGCTCTGCAGACTCAACCATCTGTTCTACCTCATACTCAGACGGGCAGCTGGAGATTTGGGAGCTGTGAGGAAGCAAGTGCGATTTGGGTGACACCTTTGAGGACTGGAGTATTTGTGATGTTGAAGTTGATGTGGAGGAGAGCCCACTTAAAGGAGCACTTGATATCCATTGAAGCACCTGCTGTTTTTGTGCCTCATTTGGAATTTGTAGCGATTGGCGTGGCCGTAAGAAAGGGATCTTATCACATTGTCCGCTAAAAGAAGTAGACATTTTAGTTTGGCTGGAAGATGGTCTTTCTTCTGCAGATGTTACTGTTGCTTTAACACCTACCCCACGGACACAACCTTTTTTCCCCTTCCCAACATGCCTATTCCCCTTTCCACCAGCAGCAGGCCTTTTTCCACTCATTTTGGTGGTTAACTAATTCACAGCTCTGGAGTTGTTTGCACAAAAAAACAATGGATGGTAACCGAGCAGAGCTGAGTGGCCAAACTGTGGTATTAGGCCAAAACTATTGGCTGGGTTAGATGCAGAAAAAAATATATTCAGTTTGCAACCTGATGGAGGTCAGTATAGATGGACTAATACAACAAGTCCCACACACAGCTAGAAGCCCAATATTTTTTCAGAGGTAGATGCAGAAAAAAATATATTCAGTTTGCAACCTGATGGAGGTCAGTATAGATGGACTAATACAACAAGTCCCACACACAGCTAGAAGCCCAATATTTTTTCAGAGGTAGATGCAGAAAAAAATATATTCAGTTTGCAACCTGATGGAGGTCAGTATAAATGGACTAATACAACAAGTCCCACACACAGCTAGAAGCCCAAATATTTTTTCAGAGGTACTGTAGATGCAGATAAAAATTATTTTAAATTTGCAACCTGATGGAGGTCAGTATAGATGGACTAATACAACAAGTCCCACACACAGCTAGAAGCCCAAATATTTTTTCAGAGGTACTGTAGATGCAGATAAAAATTAGTTTTAATTTGCAACCTGATGGAGGTCAGTATAGAAGACTAATAGAGAAAGTCCGACACACTGCTAGAAGGCCAAATATTTTTTCAGAGCTAGATGCAGAAAAAAATTATATTCAGTTTGCAACCTGATGGAGGTCAGTATAGATGGATTAATAGAACAAGACCCACACACAGCTAGAAGCCCAATATTTTTTCAGAGGTAGATGCAGAAAAAAATATATTCAGTTTGCAACCTGATGGAGGTCAGTATAGATGGACTAATACAACAAGTCCCACACACAGCTAGAAGCCCAATATTTTTTCAGAGGTAGATTCAGAAAAAAATATATTCAGTTTACAACCTGATGGAGGTCAGTATAGATGGACTAATACAACAAGTCCCACACACAGCTAGAAGCCCAAATATTTTTTCAGAGGTACTGTAGATGCAGATAAAAATTATTTTTAATTTGCAACCTAATGGAGGTCAGTATAGATGGACTAATACAACAAGTCCCACACACAGCTAGAAGCCCAAATATTTTTTCAGAGGTACTGTAGATGCAGATAAAAATTAGTTTTAATTTGCAACCTGATGGAGGTCAGTATAGATGGACTAATAGAGAAAGTCCGACACACTGCTAGAAGGCCAAATATTTTTTCAGAGCTAGATGCAGAAAAAAATTATATTCAGTTTGCAACCTGATGGAGATCAGTATAGATGGATTAATAGAACAAGACCCACACACAGCTAGAAGCCCAATATTTTTTCAGAGGTAGATGCAGAAAAAAATATATTCAGTTTGCAACCTGATGGAGGTCAGTATAGATGGACTAATACAACAAGTCCCACACACAGCTAGAAGCCCAATATGTTTTCAGAGGTAGATGCAGAAAAAAATATATTCAGTTTGCAACCTGATGGAGGTCAGTATAGATGGACTAATACAATAAGTCCCACACACAGCTAGAAGCCCAAATATTTTTTCAGAGGTAGATGCAGAAAAAAATATATTCAGTTTGCAACCTGATGGAGGTCAGTATAGATGGACTAATACAACAAGTCCCACACACAGCTAGAAGCCCAAATATTTTTTCAGAGGTACTGTAGATGCAGATAAAAATTAGTTTTAATTTGCAACCTGATGGAGGTCAGTATAGATGGACTAATACAACAAGTCCCACACACAGCTAGAAGCCCAAATATTTTTTCAGAGGTACTGTAGATGCAGATAAAAATTAGTTTTAATTTGCAACCTGATGGAGGTCAGTATAGATGGACTAATAGAGAAAATCCGACACACTGCTAGAAGGCCAAATATTTTTTCACAGCTAGATGCAGAAAAAAATTATATTCAGTTTGCAACCTGATGGAGGTCAGTATAGATCGATTAATAGAACAAGACCCACACACAGCTAGAAGCCCAATATTTTTTCAGAGGTAGATGCAGAAAAAAATATATTCAGTTTGCATCCTGATGGAGGTCAGTATAGATGGACTAATACAACAAGTCCCACACACAGCTAGAAGCCCAATATTTTTTCAGAGGTAGATGCAGAAAAAAATATATTCAGTTTGCAACCTGATGGAGGTCAGTATAGATGGACTAATACAACAAGTCCCACACACAGCTAGAAGCCCAAATATTTTTTAAGAGGTAGATGCAGAAAAAAATATATTCAGTTTGCAACCTGATGGAGGTCAGTATAGATGGACTAATACAACAAGTCCCACACACAGCTAGAAGCCCAAATATTTTTTCAGAGGTACTGTAGATGCAGATAAAAATTAGTTTTAATTTGCAACCTGATGGAGGTCAGTATAGATGGACTAATACAACAAGTCCCACACACAGCTAGAAGCCCAAATATTTTTTCAGAGGTACTGTAGATGCAGATAAAAATTAGTTTTAATTTGCAACCTGATGGAGGTCAGTATAGATGGACTAATACAACAAGTCCCACACACAGCTAGAAGCCCAAATATTTTTTCAGAGGTACTGTAGATGCAGATAAAAATTAGTTTTAATTTGCAACCTGATGGAGGTCAGTATAGATGGACTAATAGAGAAAATCCGACACACTGCTAGAAGGCCAAATATTTTTTCACAGCTAGATGCAGAAAAAAATTATATTCAGTTTGCAACCTGATGGAGGTCAGTATAGATGGATTAATAGAACAAGACCCACACACAGCTAGAAGCCCAATATTTTTTCAGAGGTAGATGCAGAAAAAAATATATTCAGTTTGCATCCTGATGGAGGTCAGTATAGATGGACTAATACAACAAGTCCCACACACAGCTAGAAGCCCAATATTTTTTCAGAGGTAGATGCAGAAAAAAATATATTCAGTTTGCAACCTGATGGAGGTCAGTATAGATGGACTAATACAACAAGTCCCACACACAGCTAGAAGCCCAAATATTTTTTAAGAGGTAGATGCAGAAAAAAATATATTCAGTTTGCAACCTGATGGAGGTCAGTATAGATGGACTAATACAACAAGTCCCACACACAGCTAGAAGCCCAAATATTTTTTCAGAGGTACTGTAGATGCAGATAAAAATTAGTTTTAATTTGCAACCTGATGGAGGTCAGTATAGATGGACTAATACAACAAGTCCCACACACAGCTAGAAGCCCAAATATTTTTTCAGAGGTACTGTAGATGCAGATAAAAATTAGTTTTAATTTGCAACCTGATGGAGGTCAGTATAGATGGACTAATAGAGAAAGTCCGACACACTGCTAGAAGGCCAAATATTTTTTCAGAGCTAGATGCAGAAAAAAATTATATTCAGTTTGCAACCTGATGGAGGTCAGTATAGATGGATTATTAGAACAAGATCCACACACAGCTAGAGGCCCAATTTTTTTTCAGAGGTAGATGCAGAAAAAAATATATTCAGTTTGCAACCTGATGGAGGTCAGTATAGATGGACTAATACAACAAGTCCCACACACAGCTCGAAGCCCAAATATTTTTTCAGAGGTACTGTAGATGCAGATTAAAATTAGTTTTAATTTGCAACCTGATGGAGGTCAGTATAGATGGACTAATAGAATGATGCTATGCCCACAAGATTTTACTTCACTAGGTGCAGTAAAAAAATTGGTATTCTATACACAGGTGGTATATCTTGCAACACAGATAGGCTACTCCACTGACTAGCACACTCTGCAATAGGCCAAAAAGGATTAGCTTTGCTAGATTCAGCCAAATGCTGTGAAAAAAACTTGCACAGCACTGGCACAGACCTGCCTGGCAAAAACTGATAAGAACTGATGTAACCTAGTCCTGAAAAGGACTCCAATTACAATTAGTCTTTACTCCCACAACCTATCTATTTAAGAGCACAGACCTCCCTGATAAAAGTAGTAGGAAATGCTGTAACCTATTCCTTAAAAGGACTGCAATCACAACTATTCCCTACTCCCAAGCTATCTGTATATTTGTGTGAAAATTGGCTTGAAATTAACAAGGTATAGCGCACACAGCAACAGCGGTGCCGTCTAACACGCAGCTGCAGCAGTGAGAAAATGGTGGCGACGGGGAAAATGGCTTGGTCTTATAGGGCAAGGACATGTGACATACACTGCCAATGACACATGCCCTTGCTTGTGTGAAAAAAAGCACTTCGCTCCGTGTGTGCGCTGCTGATAGGCTGACAGATTGCACCTCCCCACTGCAAATGCGGGAAAGAGAAAAAAAAATGGAGATCTTCATTGTTCCTGCAGAGATCCATCCCCTGCCCCTCCCCCCACCCCGCTGTACACTCAAACTGCGTATTAACATTAATTTTCATCATTACTGAGAAAAAATCCAGTTATGATTTTGGTGCATGAACAGTTATCGAACATAACCTCGAACAGCCGAATTTTTATCAAATTGTTCGTGTTCGCCGAACGGCTCGAACACCGCCCAAAACAGCTCGAATTTGAGATTGGCGAACAGTTCGAGTAGAACAACGCTCATCTCTATAGGGGAGTTCCAAAGCATTTTTAAACTTCAGCAGAATTCCGAGAACAATGGGAGAGTTCCAAAGCATTTTTAAACTTCAGCAGAATTCAGAGAACAATGGGAGAGTACCACAACATTTTTAAACTTTAGCAAAACTCCGAGAACAATAGGAGAGTTCCAAAGCATTTTTAAACTCCAACAGATTACAGAGAACAATGGGAGAGTTCCAAAGAATTTTTAGACTGCAGAAGAATTCCGAGAACAATGGGAGAGTTCTACAGAATTATTTAAAAAAATAATAACATTCTGAGAACAATTGGAGAAATCCATAGCATTTTTAAACTTCTGCAAAATTCCGAGAACTATGGGAGAGTTCCAAAGCATTTTTAAACTTCAGCAGAATTCCGAGAACAATGGGAGAGTCCTACAAACTTATTTAAAAAAACAATAACATTCCGAGAACAATGGGAGATTTCTAAAGCATTTTTAAATTACAGCAGAATTCCGAGAACAATGGGAGAGTTCCAAAGCATTTTTAAACTTCACCAAAATTTTGAGAACAATGGGAGGGTTCTACAAACTTATTTAATAAAACAATAACATTCTGAGAAAAATGGGAGAGTTCCAAAGAATTGATAAACTTCAGCAGATTTTCGAGAATAATGGGAGAGTACTACAGACTTTTTTAAAAAAAACAAAAACATTCCGAGAACAATCGGAAAGTTCCAAAGCATTTTTAAACTTCAGCAAAATTCCGAGAACAATAGGAGCATTCCAAAGCATTTTTAAACTTCAGCAGAATTCCGAGAACAATGGGAGAGTTCCAAAGCATTATTAAACTTCAGCAGAATTCAGAGAAAAATGGGAGAGTACCACAACATTTTTAAACTTTAGCAAAACTCCGAGAGCAATGGGAGAGTTCCAAAGCGTTTTTAAACTGCAGCAGAATTCCAAGAACAATGCGAGAGTTCTACAGACTTATTTAAAAAAACAATAACATTCCGAGAACAATGGGAGAGTTCCAAAGAATTGTTAAACTTCAGCAGAATTTCGAGAATAATGGGAGAGTGCTACAGACTTATTTAAAAAAACAATAATAATTCGAGAACAATGGGAGAGTTCCAAAGCATTTTTAAACTTTAGCAGAATTCCGAGAGCAATGGGAGCGTTCCAAAGCATTTTTAAACTTCTGCATAATTCCAAGAACAATGTGAGAGTTCCAAAGCATTTTTAAACTTCAGCAGAATTCCGAGAATAATGGTAGAGTTCTAAAGACTTATTTAAAAAAAAAATAACATTCCGAGAACAATGGGAGAGTTCCAAAGCATATATAAACTTCAGCAAATTTCCGAGAACAATGGGAGAGTTCCAAAGCATTTTTAAACGTCAGCAGAGTTTCGAGAACAATGGGAGAGTTCTACAGACTTATATAAAAAAACAATAACTTTCAGAGAACAATGAGAGAGTTCCAAAGCATTTTTAAACTTCAGCAGAAATCCGAGAACAATGGGAGAGTTCTACAGAATTATTTAAAAAAAATATAACATTCCATGAACAATGGGAGAGTTGAAAGCATTTTTAAACTTCATCAGAATTCCTAGAACAATAGGTGAGTTCCAAAGCATTTTTAAACTTCACCAAAATTTGAGAACAATGGGAGAGTTCTACACACTTATTTAATAAAACAATAGCATTCCGAGAACATTGGGAGAGTTCCAAGGCATTTTTAAACATCAGCAGAATTCCGAGAACAATGGGAGAGTTCTACAGACTTATTTAAAAAAAATAACATTCCGAGAACAATGGGAGAGTTCCAAAGCATTTTTAAAACTCAGCAAAATTCCGAGAACAATGGGAGAGCTCCAAAGCATTTTTAAACTTCAGCAGAATTTCGAAAACAATGGGAGAGTTCTACTGACTAATATAATAAAACAATATCATTCTGAGAACAATGGAAGAGTTCCAAAGCATTTTTAAACTTCAGCAGAATTCCGAGAACAATGGGAAAGTTCCAAATAATTTTTAAACTTCAGCAGAATTTCGAGAATAATGGGAGAGTTCTAAAGACTTATTTAAAAAAAAAAAACATTCCGAGAACAATGGGAGAGTTCCAAAGCATATATAAACTTCAGCAAATTTCTGAGAACAATGGGAGAGTTCCAAAGCATTTTTAAACGTCAGCAGAATTTCGAGAACAATGGGAGAGTTCTACAGACTTATATAAAAAAACAATAACTTTCAGAGAACAATGGGAGAGTTCCAAAGCATTTTTAAACTTCAACAGAAATTCGAGAACAATGGGAGAGTTCTACAGAATTATTTAAAAAAAGTATAACATTCCATGAACAATGGGAGAGTTGAAAGCATTTTTAAACTTCATCAGAATTCCGAGAACAATAGGGGAGTTCCAAAGCATTTTTAAACTTCAGCAGAATTCCGAGAACAATGGGAGAGTTCCAAAGCATTTTTAAACTTCAGCAGAATTCAGAGAACAATGGGAGAGTACCAGAACATTTTTAAACTTTAGCAAAACTCCGAGAACAATGGGAGAGTTCCAAAGCATTTTTAAACTCCAACAGATTACAGAGAACAATGGGAGAGTTCCAAAGAATTTTTAAACTGCAGAAGAATTCCGAGAACAATGGGAGAGTTCTACAGAATTATTTAAAAAAACAATAACATTCTGAGAACAATTGGAGAAATCCATAGCATTTTTAAACTTCTGCAAAACTCCGAGAACTATGGGAGAGTTCCAAAGCATTTTTAAACTTCAGCAGAATTCCGAGAACAATGGGAGAGTCCTACCAACTTATTTAAAAAAACAATAACATTACGAGAACAATGGGAGATTTCTAAAGCATTTTTAAATTACAGCAGAATGCCGAGAACAATGGGAGAGTTCCAAAGCATTTTTAAACTTCACCAAAATTTTGAGAACAATGGGAGGGTTCTACAAACTTATTTAATAAAACAATAACATTCTGAGAAAAATGGGAGAGTTCCAAAGAATTGTTAAACTTCAGCAGATTTTCGAGAATAATGGGAGAGTACTACAGACTTTTTTTAAAAAAAAAAAAAACATTCCGAGAACAATCGAATGTTCCAAAGCATTTTTAAACTTCAGCAAAATTCCGAGAACAATAGGAGCATTCCAAAGCATTTTTAAACTTCAGCAGAATTCCGAGAACAATGGGAGAGTTCCAAAGCATTATTAAACTTCAGCAGAATTCAGAGAACAATGGGAGAGTACCACAACATTTTTAAACTTTAGCATAACTCCGAGAACAATGGGAGAGTTCCAAAGTGTTTTTAAACTCCAACAGATTACAGAGAACAAGGTGAGAGTTCCAAAGCATTTTTAAACTGCAGCAGAATTCCAAGAACAATGCGAGAGTTCTACAGGCTTATTTAAAAAAACAATAACATTCCGAGAACAATGGGAGAGTTCCAAAGAATTGTTAAACTTCAGCAGAATTTCGAGAATAATGGGAGAGTGCTACAGACTTATTTAAAAAAACAATAATAATTCGAGAACAATGGGAGAGTTCCAAAGCATTTTTAAACTTCAGCAGAATTCCGAGAAAAATGGGAGAATTCCAAAGCATTTTTATACTTCAGCAGAATTCTGAGAACAATGGGAGAGTTCTACAGACTTATTTTAAAAAACAATAATAATTCGAAAACAATGGGAGAGTTTCAAAGCATTTTTAAACTTCAGCAGAATTCCGAGAACAATGGGAGCGTTCCAAAGCATTTTTAAACTTCTGCATAATTCCGAGAACAATGTGAGAGTTCCAAAGCATTTTTAAACTTCAGCAGAATTTCGAGAAAAATGGAAGAGTTCCAAAGCATTATTAAACTTCAACAGAATATTTAGAACAATGGGAGAGTTCCAAAGCATTTTTAAACTTCACCAAAATTTTGAGAACAATGGGAAAGTTCTACAGACTTATTTAATAAAACAATAGCATTCCGAGAACATTGGGAGAGTTACAAGGCATTTTTAAACTTCAGCAGAATTCCGAGAACAATGGGAGAGTTCTACAGACTTATTTGGAAAAAAATAACATTCCGAGAGCAATGGGAGAGTTGCAAAGCATTTTTAAACTTCAGCAGAATTCTGAGAACAATGGGAGAGTTCCAAAGCCTTTTTAAACTTCAGCAGAATTCCGACAACATTGGGAGAGTTCCAAAGCATTTTTAAACTTCAGCAGAATTCTGAGGACAATGGGAGAGTTCCAAAGCATTTATAAACTACAGTAGCATTCTGAGAACAATGGGAGCATTCTACAACCTTATTTAAAAAAATAATAATATTCCGAGAACAATGGTATAGTTCCAAAGCATTTTTAAACTTCAGCAAAATTCCAAGAACAATGGGAGAGTTCTACAGACTTATCTAAAAAAACAATAACATTCCGAGAACAATGGGAGGTTTCCAAAGCATTTTTAAAATTCAGCAAAATTTTGAGAACAATGGGAAAGTTCTACAGACTTACTTAATAAAACAATAGCATTCCGAGAACATTGGGAGAGTTCCAAGGCATTTTTAAACTTCAGCAGAATTCTGAGAACAATGGGAGAGTTCTACACACTTATTTAAAAACCACTAACATTCCGAGAAGAATGGGAGATTTCCAAAGCCTTTTTAAACTTCAGCAGAAATCCGAGAACAATGGGAGTATTTCAAAGCATTTTTAAACTTCACCAACATTTTGAGAACAATGGCAGAGTTCTACAGACTTATTTAATAAAACAATAACATTCAGAGAACAATGGGAGAGTTCTAAAGCATTTTTAAACTTCAGCAGAATTCCGAGAATAGTTGTAGAGTTCAAAAGCCTTTTTAAACTTCAGCAGAATTCCGAGAACAATGGGAGTATTTCAAAGCATTTTTAAACTTCACCAACATTTTGAGAACAAAGGCAGAGTTCTACAGACTTATTTAATAAAACAATAACATTCAGAGAACAATGGGAGAGTTCTAAAGCATTTTTAAACTTCAGCAGAATTCCGAGAACAATGGGAGAGTTCCAAAGAGATTTTAAACTTCATCAGAATTTCGAGAACAATGGGTGAGTTCTACAGACTTATCTAAAAAAAAATAACATTCCGAGAACAATGGGAGAGTTCCAAAGCATTTTTAAAACTCAACAAAATTCCGAGAACAATGGGAGAGTTCCAAAGCATTTTTAAACTTCAGCAGAATTTCGAGAACAATGGGAGAATTCTACTGACTTATTTAATAAAACAAAAACATTCTGAGAACAATGGAAGAGTTCCAAAGCATTTTTAAACTTCAGCAGAATTCCGAGAACAATGGGAAAGTTCCAAAGAATTTTTAAACTTCAGCAGAATTTAGAGAATAATGGGAGAGTTCTAAAGACTTATTTAAAAAAAAATAACATTTCGAGAACAATGGGAGAGTTCCAAAGCATTTATAAACTTCAGCAAATTTCCGAGAACAATGGGAGAATTCCAAAGCATTGTTATACTTCAGCAGAAATCCGAGAACAATGGGAGAGTTCTACAGAATTATTTAAAAAAAAAATATCATTCTGAGAACAATTGGAGAAATCCAAAGCATTTTTAAACTTCTGCAAAATTCCGATAACTATGGTAGAGTTCCAAAGAATTTTTAAACTTCTACAGAATTCCGAGAAAAAAGTGAGAGTTCTACAAACTTATTTAAAAAAACAATAACATTCCGAGAACAATGGGAGATTTCCAATGCATTTTTAAATTACAGCAGAATTCCGAGAACAATAGGAGAGTTCCAAAGCATTTTTAAACTTCACCAAAATTTTGAGAGCAATGAGAGGGTTCTATAAACTTACTTAATAAAACAATAACATTCTGAAAAAATGGGAGAGTTCCAAAGAGTTGTTAAACTTCAACAGAATTTCGAGAATAATGGGAGAGTACTACAGACTTATTTAAAAAAAAAAAAAAATTCTGATAACAATCGGAAAGTTCCAAAGCATTTTAAAACCTCAGCAAAATTCCGAGAACAATGGGAGAGTTCCAAAGCATTTTTAAACTTCAGCAGAATTCCGAGAACAATGGGAGAGTTCTACAGACTTATTTAAAAAAACAATAATATTTTGAGAACAATGGGAGAGTTCCAAAGCATTTTTAAACTTCAGCAGAATTCCGAGAGCAATGTGAGCGTTCCAAAGCATTTTTAAACTTCTGCATCATTCCGAGAACAATGTGAGAGTTCCAAACCATTTTTAAACTTCAGCAGAATTCCGAGAACAATGGGAGAGTTCCAAAGCATTATTAAACTTCAACAGAATATTTAGAACAATGGGAGAGTTCCAAAGCATTTTTAAACTTCACCAAAATTTGGAGAACAATGGGAGAGTTCTACAGACTTATATAATAAAACAATAGCAATCAGAGAACATTGGGAGAGTTCCAAGGAATTTTTAAACTTCAGCAGACTTCCGAGAAGAATGGGAGAGTTCTTCAGACTTATTTTAAAAAAAAATAACATTCCGAGAGCAATGGGAGAGTTGCAAAGCATTTTTAAACTTCAGCAGAATTCCGAGAACAATGGGAGAGTTCCAAAGCCTTTTTAAACTTCAGCAGAATTCCGACAACATTGGGAGAGTTCCAAAGCATTTTTAAACTTCAGCAGAATTCTGAGAACAATGGGAGAGTTCCAAAGCATTTTTAAACTACAGTAGAATTCCGAGAACAATGGGAGCATTCTACAAACTTATTTAAAAAAATAATAATATTCCGAGAACAATGGTATAGTTACAATGCATTTTTAAACTTCAGCAAAATTCCAAGAACAATGGGAAAGTTCTACAGACTTATCTAAAAAAACACTAACATTCCGAGAACAATGGGAGATTTCCAAAGCCTTTTTAAACTTCAGCAGAATTCCGAGAACAATGGGAGAGTTCCAAAGCATTTTTAAACTTCAGCAGAATTCTGAGAATAATGGGAGAGTTCCAAAGCATTTTTAAACTAGAGCAGAATTCCGAGAACAATGAGAGTGTTCCAAAGCATTTGTAAACATCAGCAGAATTTCGAGAACAATGGGAGAGTTCTACAGACTTATATAATAAAACAATAACTTTCCGAGAACAATGGGAGTGTTCCAAAGCATTTTTAAACTTCAGCAGAAATCCAAGAACAATGGGAGAGTTCTACAAAATTATTTTAAAAAAGTATAACATTCCATGAACAATGGGAGAGTTCCAAAGCATTTTTAAACTTCATCAGAATTCCAAGAACAATAGGGGAGTTCCAAAGCATTTTTAAACTTCAGCAGAATTCCGAGAACAATGGGAGAGTTCCAAAGCATGTTTAAACTTCACCAAAATTTTGAGAACAATGGGAGGGTTCTACAAACTTATTTAATAAAACAATAACATTCTGAAAAAAATGGGAGAGTTCCAAAGAATTGTTAAACTTCAGGAGAATTTCGAGAATAATGGTAGAGTACTACAGACTTTTTTTTAAAAAACAAAAACATTCCGAGAACAATCGGAATGTTCCAAAACATTTTTAAACTTCAGCAAAATTCCGAGAACAATAGGAGCGTTCCAAAGCATTTTTAAACTTCAGCAGAATTCCAAGAACAATGGGAGAGTCCTACAAACTTATTTAAAAAAACAATAACATTCCGAGAGCAATGGGAGATTTCTAAAGCATTTTTAAATTACAGCAGAATTCTGAGAACAATGGGAGAGTTCCAAAGCATTTTTAAACTTCACCAAAATTTTGAAAACAATGGGAGGGTTCTACAAACTTATTTAATAAAACAATAACATTCTGAGAAAAATGGGAGCGTTCCAAAGAATTGTTAAACTTCAGGAGAATTTCGAGAATAATGGGAGAGTACTACAGACTTTTTTTAAAAAAACAAAAACATTCCGAGAACAATCGGAAAGTTCCAAAGCATTTTTAAACTTCAGCAAAATTCCGAGAACAATAGGAGCGTTCCAAAGCATTTTTAAACTTCAGTAGAATTCCGAGAACAATGGGAGCATTCCAAAGCATTTTTAAACTTCTGCATAATTCCGAGAACAATGTGAGAGTTCCAAAGCATTTTTAAACTTCAGCAGAATTCCGAGAACAATGGAAGAGTTCCAAAGCATTATTAAACTTCAACAGAATATTTAGAACAATGGGAGAGTTCCAAAGCATTTTTAAACTTCACCAAAATTTGGAGAACAATGGGAGAGTTCTACAGACTTATGTAATAAAACAATAGCAATCCGAGAACATTGGGAGAGTTCCAAGGCATTTTTAAACTTCAGCAGAATTCCGAAAACAATGGGAGAGTTCTACAGACTTATTTGAAAAAAAAAAAAACATTCCGAGAGCAATGGGAGAGTTGCAAAGCATTTTTAAACTTCAGCAGAATTCCGAGAACAATGGGAGAGTTCCAAACTTATTTAAAAAAACCATAACATTCCGAGAACAATGGGAGATTTCTAAAGCATTTTTAAATTACAGCAGAATTCCGAGAACAATGGGAGAGTTCCAAAGCATTTTTAAACTTCACCAAAATTTTGAGAACAATGGGAGGGTTCTACAAACTTATTTAATAAAACAATAACATTCTGAGAAAAATGGGAGAGTTCCAAAGAATTGTTAAACTTCAGGAGAATTTTGAGAATAATGGGAGAGTACTACAGACTTTTTTAAAAAAAACAAAAACATTCCGAGAACAAAATGAGCGTTCCAAAGCATTTTTAAACTTCAGCAGAATTCCGAGAACAATGGGAGCGTTCCAAAGCATTTTTAAACTTCTGCATATTTCCGAGAACAATGGAAGAGTTCCAAAGCATTATTAAACTTCAACAGATATTTAGAACAATGGAAGAGTTCCAAAGCATTTTTAAACTTCACCAAAATTTGGAGAACAATGGGAGAGTTCTACAGACTTATGTAATAAAACAATAGCAATCCGAGAACATTGGGAGAGTTCCAAGGCATTTTTAAACTTCAGCAGAATTCCGAGAACAATGGGAAAGTTCTACAGACTTATTTGAAAAAAAAATAACATTCCGAGAGCAATGGGAGAGTTGCAAAGCATTTTTAAACTTCAGCAGAATTCCGAGAACAATGGGAGAGTTCCAAAGCCTTTCTAAACTTCAGCAGAATTCCAACAACATTGGGAGAGTTCCAAAGCATTTTTAAACTTCAGCAGAATTCTGAGAACAATGGGAGAGTTCCAAAGCATTTTTAAACTACACTAGAATTCCGAGAACAATGGGAGCATTCTACAAACTTATATAAAAAAATAATAATATTCCGAGAACAATGGTATAGTTCCAATGCATTTTTAAACTTCAGCAAAATTCCAAGAACAATGGGAGAGTTCTACAGACTTACCTAAAAAAACACTAACATTCCGAGAACAATGGGAGATTTCCAAAGCCTTTTTAAACTTCAGCAGAATTCCGAGAACAATGGGAGTGTTCCAAAGAATTTTTAAACTTCAGCATAATTCCGAGAATAATGGGAGAGTTCCAAAGCATTTTTAAACTAGAGCAGAATTCCGAGAACAATGAGAGTGTTCCAAAGCATTTTTAAAAGTCAGCAGAATTTCGAGAACAATGGGAGAGTTCTACAGACTTATATAAAAAAACAATAACTTTCCGAGAACAATGGGAGAGTTCCAAAGCATTTTTAAACTTCAGCAGAAATCCGAGAACAATGGGAGAGTTCTACAAAATTATTTTAAAAAAGTATAACATTCCATGAACAATGGGAGAGTTCCAAAGCATTTTTAAACTTCATCAGAATTCCGAGAACAATAGAGGAGTTCCAAAGCATTTTTAAACTTCAGCAGAATTCTGAGAACAATGGGAGAGTTCCAAAGCATTTTTAAACTTCAGCAGAATTCAGAGAACAATGGGAGAGTACCACAACATTTTTAAACTTTAGCAAAACTCCGAGAACAATGGGAGAGTTCCAAAGCATATTTAAACTCCAACAGATTACAGAGAACAATGGGAGAGTTCCAAAGAATTTTTAAACTGCAGAAGAATTCCGAGAACAATGGGAGAGTTCTACAGAATTATTTAAAAAAACAATAACATTCTGAGAACAATTGGAGAAATCCATAGCATTTTTAAACTTCTGCAAAATTCTGAGAACTATGAGAGAGTTCCAAAGCATTTTTAAACTTCAGCAGAATTCCGAGAACAATGGGAGAGTCCTACAAACTTATTTAAAAAAACCATAACATTCCGAGAACAATGGGAGATTTCTAAAGCATTTTTAAATTACAGCAGAATTCCGAGAACAATGGGAGAGTTCCAAAGCATTTTTAAACATCACCAAAATTTTGAGAACAATGGGAGGGTTCTACAAACTTATTTAATAAAACAATAACATTCTGAGAAAAATGGGAGAGTTCCAAAGAATTGTTAAACTTCAGGAGAATTTTGAGAATAATGGGAGAGTACTACAGACTTTTTTAAAAAAAACAAAAACATTCCGAGAACAAAAGGAGCGTTCCAAAGCATTTTTAAACTTCAGCAGAATTCCGAGAACAATGGGAGCGTTCCAAAGCATTTTTAAACTTCTGCATATTTCCGAGAACCATGTGAGAGTTCCAAAGCATTTTTAAACTTCAGCAGAATTCCGAGAACAATGGAAGAGTTCCAAAGCATTATTAAACTTCAACAGATATTTAGAACAATGGAAGAGTTCCAAAGCATTTTTAAACTTCACCAAAATTTGGAGAACAATGGGAGAGTTCTACAGACTTATGTAATAAAACAATAGCAATCCGAGAACATTGGGAGAGTTCCAAGGCATTTTTAAACTTCAGCAGAACTCCGAGAACAATGGGAGAGTTCTACAGACTTATTTGAAAAAAAAATAACATTCCGAGAGCAATGGGAGAGTTGCAAAGCATTTTTAAACTTCAGCAGAATTCCGAGAACAATGGGAGAGTTCCAAAGCCTTTTTAAACTTCAGCAGAATTCCGACAACATTGGGAGAGTTCCAAAGCATTTTTAAACTTCAGCAGAATTCTGAGAACAATGGGAGAGTTCCAAAGCATTTTTAAACTACAGTAGAATTCCGAGAACAATGGGAGCATTCTACAAACTTATTTAAAAAAATAATAATATTCCGAGAACAATGGTATAGTTCCAAAGCATTTTTAAACTTCAGCAAAATTCCAAGAACAATGGGAGAGTTGTACAGACTTATCTAAAAAAACAATAACATTCCGAGAACAATGGGAGATTTCCAAAGCATTTTTAAACTTCTGCAAAATTCCGAGAAATATGAGAGAGTTCCAAAGCATTTTTAAACTTCAGCAGAATTCCGAGAACAATGGGAGAGTCCTACAAACTTATTTAAAAAAACAATAACATTCCGAGAACATTGGGAGATTTCTAAAGCTATTTTAAATTACAGCAGAATTCCGAGAACAATGGGAGAGTTCCAAAGCATTTTTAAACTTCACCAAAATTTTGAGAACAATGGGAGGGTTCTACAAACTTATTTAATAAAACAATAACATTCTGAGAAAAATGGGAGAGTTCCAAAGAATTGTTAAACTTCAGGAGAATTTCAAGAATAATGGGAGAGTACTACAGAATTTTTTTAAAAAAACAAAAACATTCCGAGAACAATCGGAAAGTTCCAAAGCATTTTTAAACTTCAGCAGAATTCCGAGAACAATAGGAGCGTTCCAAAGCATTTTTAAACATCTGCATAATTCCGAGAACAATGTGAGAGTTCCAAAGCATTTTTAAACTTCAGCAGAATTCCGAAAACAATGGAAGAGTTCCAAAGCATTATTAAACTTCAGCAGAATATTTAGAACAATGGGAGAGTTCCAAAGCATTTTTAAACTTCACCAAAATTTGGAGAACAATGGGAGAGTTCTACAGACTTATGTAATAAAACAGTAGCAATCCGAGAACATTGGGAGAGTTCCAAGGCATTTTTAAACTTCAGCATAATTCCGAGAACAATGGGAGAGTTCTACAGACTTATTTGAAAAAAAAATAACATTCCGAGAGCAATGGGAGAGTTGCAAAGCATTTTTAAACTTCAGCAGAATTCCGAGAACAATGGGAGAGTTCCAAAGCATTTTTAAACTTCTGCATAATTCCGAGAACAATGTGAGAGTTCCAAAGCATTTTTAAACTTCAGCAGAATTCCGAGAACAATGGAAGAGTTCCAAAGCATTTTTAAACTACAGTAGAATTCCGAGAACAATGGGAGCATTCTACAAACTTATTTAAAAAAATAATAATATTCCGAGAACAATGGTATAGTTCCAAAGCATTTTTAAACTTCAGCAAAATTCCGAGAACAAAAGGAGCGTTCCAAGGCATTTTTAAACTTCAGTAGAATTCCGAGAACAATGGGAGCGTTCCAAAGCATTTTTAAACTTCTGCATAATTCCGAGAACAATGTGAGAGTTCCAAAGCATTTTTAAACTTCAGCAGAATTCCGAGAACAATGGAAGAGTTCCAAAGCATTATTAAACTTCAACAGAATATTTAGAACAATGGAAGAGTTCCAAAGCATTTTTAAACTTCACCAAAATTTGGAGAACAATGGGAGAGTTCTACAGACTTATGTAATAAAACAATAGCAATCCGAGAACATTGGGAGAGTTCCAAGGCATTTTTAAACTTCACCAGAATTCCGAGAACAATGGGAGAGTTCTACAGACTTATTTGAAAAAAAAAATAACATTCCGAGAGCAATGGGAGAGTTGCAAAGCATTTTTAAACTTCAGCAGAATTCCGAGAACAATGGGAGAGTTCCAAAGCCTTTTTAAACTTCAGCAGAATTCCGACAACATTGGGAGAGTTCCAAAGCATTTTTAAACTTCAGCAGAATTCTGAGAACAATGGGAGAGTTCCAAAGCATTTTTAAACTACAGTAGAATTCCGAGAAAAATGGTAGCATTCTACAAACTTATTTAAAAAAACAATAATATTCCGAGAACAATGGTATAGTTCCAAAGCATTTTTAAACTTCAGCAAAATTCCAAGAACAATTAGAGAGTTCTACAGACTTATCTAAAAAAACACTAACACTCCGAGAACAATGGGAGATTTCCAAAGCCTTTTTAAACTTCTGCAAAATTCCGAGAACTATGAGAGAGTTCCAAAGCATTTTTAAACTTCAGCAGAATTCCGAGAACAATGGGAGAGTCCTACAAACTTACTTAAAAAAACAATAGCATTCCGAGAACAATGGGAGATTTCTAAAGCATTTTTAAATTACAGCAGAATTCCGAGAACAATGGGAGAGTTCCAAAGCATTTTTAAACTTCACCAAAATTTTGAGAACAATGGGAGGGTTCTACAAACTTATTTATTAAAACAATAACATTCTGAGAAAAATGGGAGAGTTCCAAAGAATTGTTAAACTTCAGGAGAATTTCGAGAATAATGGGAGAGTACTACAGACTTTTTTTTAAAAAACAAAAACATTACGAGAACAATCGGAAAGTTCCAAAGCATTTTTAAACTTCAGCAGAATTCCGAGAACAATGGGAGCGTTCCAAAGCATTTTTAAACTTCTGCAGAATTCCGAGAACAATGGGAGTGTTCCAAAGCCTTTTTAAACTTCAGCAGAATTCCGACAACATTGGGAGAGTTCCACAGCATTTTTAAACTTCAGCAGAATTCTGAGAACAATGGGAGAGTTCCAAAGCATTTTTAAACTGCAGTAGAATTCCGAGAACAATGGGAGCATTCTACAAACTTATTTAAAAAAATAATAATATTCCGATAACAATGGTATAGTTCCAAAGCATTTTGAAACTTCAGCAAAATTCCAAGAACAATGGGAGAGTTCTACAGACTTATCTAAAAAAACACTAACATTCCGAGAAAAATGGGAGATTTCCAAAGCCTTTTTAAACTTCAGCAGTATTCCGAGAACAATGGGAGAGTTCCAAAGCATTTTTAAACTTCAGCAGAATTCCGAGAATAATGGGAGAGTTCCAAAGCATTTTTAAACTAGAGCAGAATTCCGAGAACAATGGTAGTGTTCCAAAGCATTTTTAAACTTCACCAACACTTGGAGAACAGTGTCAGAGTTCTACAGACTTATTTAATAAAACAATAACATTCTGAGAACAATGGGAGAGTTCTAAAGCATTTTTAAACTTCAGCAGAATTCCGAGAACAATGGGAGAGTTCCAAAGAGTTTTTAAACTTCATCAGAATTTCAAGAACAATTGGAGAGTTCTACAGACTTATTTAAAAAAAATAACATTCCGAGAACAATGGGAGAGTTCCAAAGCATTTTTAAAACTCAGCAAAATTCCGAGAACAATCACAGAGTTCCAAAGCATTTTTAAACTTCAGCAGAATTTTGAGAACAAAGGGAGAATTCTACTGACTTATTTAATAAAACAAAAACATTCTGAGAACAATGGAAGAGTTCCTAACAATTTTTAAACTTCAGCAGAATTCCGAGAACAATGGGAAAGTTCCAAAGAATTTTTAAACTTCAGCAGAATTTTGATAATAATGGGAGAGTTCTAAAGACTTATTTCAAAAAAAATAACATTCTGAGAACAATGGGAGAGTTCCAAAGCATTTATAAACTTCAGCAAATTTCCGAGAACAATGGGAGAGTTCCAAAGCATTTTTAAACTTCAGCAGAATTTAGAGAACAATGCGAGAGTTCTACAGACATATTTAAAAAACAAAAACTTTCCGAGAACAATGGGAGAGTCCCAAAGCCTTTTTAAACTTCAGCAGAATTCCGACAACAATGGGAAAGTTCCAAAGCATTTTTAAACTTCAGCAGAATTCTGAGAACAATGAGAGAGTTCCAAAGCATTTTTAAACTTCAGTAGGATTCCGAGAACAATGGGAGCGTTCTACAAACTTATTTAAAAAAAAAATAATATTCCGAGAACAATGTGAGAGTTCCAAAGCATTTTTAAACTTTAGCAAAATTCCGAGAACAATGGGAGAGCTCTACAGCCTTTTCTAAAAAAACAATAACATTCTGAGAACAATGGGAGATTTCCAAAGCATTTTTAAAATTCAGCAGAATTCTGAGAACAATGGGAGAGTTCTACACACTTATTTAAAAAAAAAATAACATTCCGAGAACAATGGGAGATTTCCAAAGCATTTTTAAACTTCACCAACATTTTGAGAACAATGGCAGAGTTCTACAGACTTATTTAATAAAACAATAACATTCTAAGAACAATGGGAGAGTTCTAAAGCATTTTTAAACTTCAGCAGAATTCCGAGAACAATTTGAGAGTTCCAAAGAGTTTTTAAACTTCATCAGAATTTCGAGAACAATGGGAGAGTTCTACAGACTTATTTAAAAAAAATAACATTCCGAGAACAATGGGAGAGTTCCAAAGCATTTTTAAACTTCAGCAGAATTCCGAGAACAATGGGAAAGTTGCAAAGAATTTTTAAATTCAGCAGAATTTTGATAATAATGGGAGAGTTCTAAAGACTTATTTTAAAAAAAATAACATTCCGAGAACAATGGGCGAGTTCCAAAGAATTGTTAAACTTCAGCAGAATTTTGAGAATAATGGGAGAGTTCCAAAGCATTTTTAAACTTCAGCAGAATTTTGAGAATAATGGGAGAGTTCCAAAGCATTTTTAAACTAGAGTAGAATTCCGAGAACAATGGGAGCATTTTGCAAACTTATTTAAAAAAATAATAATATTCCGAGAACAATGGTATAGTTCCAAAGCATTTTTAAACTTCAGTAGAATTCCGAGAACAATGGGAAAGTTCCAAAGAATTTTTAAACTTCAGCAGAATTTCGAGAATAATGGGAGAGTTCTAAAGACTTATTTAAAAAAAAAATAACATTCCGAGAACAATGGGAGAGTTTCAAAGCATTTATAAACTTCAGCAAATTTCCGAGAACAATGGGAGACTTCCAAAGCATTTTTAAACTTCAGCAGAATTTCGAGAACAATGGGAGAGTTCTACAGACTTATATAAAAAAACAAAAACTTTCCGAGAACAATGGGAGAGTTCCAAAGCCTTTTTAAACTTCAGCAGAATTCCGACAACATTGGGAGAGTTCCAAAGCATTTTTAAACTTCAGCAGAATTCTGAGAACAATGGGAGAGTTCCAAAGCATTTTTAAACTACAGTAGAATTCCGAGAACAATGGGAGCATTCTACAAACTTATTTAAAAAAATAATAATATTCCGAGAACAATGGTATAGTTCCAAAGCATTTTTAAACTTCAGCAAAATTCCAAGAACAATGGGAGAGTTGTACAGACTTATCTAAAAAAACACTAACATTCCGAGAACAATGGGAGATTTCCAAAGCATTTTTAAACTTCTGCAAAATTCCGAGAAATATGAGAGAGTTCCAAAGCATTTTTAAACTTCAGCAGAATTCGGAGAACAATGGGAGAGTCCTACAAACTTATTTAAAAAAACAATAACATTCCGAGAACATTGGGAGATTTCTAAAGCTATTTTAAATTACAGCAGAATTCCGAGAACAATGGGAGAGTTCCAAAGCATTTTTAACCTTCACCAAAATTTTCAGAACAATGGGAGGGTTCTACAAACTTATTTAATAAAACAATAACATTCTGAGAAAAATGGGAGAGTTCCAAAGAATTGTTAAACTTCAGGAGAATTTCGAGAATAATGGGAGAGTACTACAGACATTTTTAAAAAAACAAAAACATTCCGAGAACAATCGGAAAGTTCCAAAGCATTTTTAAACTTCAGCAGAATTCCGAGAACAATAGGAGCGTTCCAAAGCATTTTTAAACATCTGCATAATTCCGAGAACAATGTGAGAGTTCCAAAGCATTTTTAAACTTCAGCAGAATTCCGAGAACAATGGAAGAGTTCCAAAGCATTATTAAACTTCAGCAGAATATTTAGAACAATGGGAGAGTTCCAAAGCATTTTTAAACTTCACCAAAATTTGGAGAACAATGGGAGAGTTCTACAGACTTATGTAATAAAACAATAGCAATCCGAAAACATTGGGAGAGTTCCAAGGCATTTTTAAACTTCAGCAGAATTCCGAGAACAATGGGAGAGTTCTACAGACTTATTTGAAAAAAAAAAAACATTCCGAGAGCAATGGGAGAGTTGCAAAGCATTTTTAAACTTCAGCAGAATTCCGAGAACAATGGGAGAGTTCCAAAGCATTTTTAAACTTCTGCATAATTCCGAGAACAATGGAAGAGTTCCAAAGCATTTTTAAACTACAGTAGAATTCCAAGAAAAATGGGAGCATTCTACAAACTTATTTAAAAAAATAATAAAATTCCGAGAACAATGGTATAGTTCCAAAGCATTTTTAAACTTCAGCAAAATTCCGAGAACAAAAGGAGCGTTCCAAGGCATTTTTAAACTTCAGCAGAATTCCGAGAACAATGGGAGCGTTCCAAAGCATTTTTAAACTTCTGCATAATTCCGAGAACAATGTGAGAGTTGCAAAGCATTTTTAAACTTCAGCAGAATTCCGAGAACAATGGAAGAGTTCCAAAGCATTATTAAACTTCAACAGAATATTTAGAACAATGGAAGAGTTCCAAAGCATTTTTAAACTTCACCAAAATTTGGAGAACAATGGGAGAGTTCTACAGACTTATGTAATAAAACAATAGCAATCCGAGAACATTGGGAGAGTTCCAAGGCATTTTTAAACTTCAGCAGAATTCCGAGAACAATGGGAGAGTTCTACAGACTTATTTGAAAAAAAAATAACATTCCGAGAGCAATGGGAGAGTTGCAAAGCATTTTTAAACTTCAGCAGAATTCTGAGAACAATGAGAGAGTTCCAAAGCATTTTTAAACTACAGTAGAATTCCGAGAAAAATGGGAGCATTCTACAAACTTATTTAAAAAAATAATAATATTCCGAGAACAATGGTATAGTTCCAAAGCATTTTTAAACTTCAGCAAAATTCCAAGAGCAATGGGAGAGTTCTACAGACTTATCTAAAAAAACACTAACATTCCGAGAACAATGGGAGATTTCCAAAGCATTTTTAAACTTCTGCAAAATTCCGAGAACTATGAGAGAGTTCCAATGCATTTTTAAACTTCAGCAGAATTCCGAGAACAATTGGGAGAGTCCGACAAACTTACTTAAAAAAACAATAGCATTCCGAGAACAATGGGAGATTTCTAAAGCATTTTTAAATTACAGCAAAATTCCGAGAACAATGGGAGAGTTCCAAAGCATTTTTAAACTTCACCAAAATTTTGAGAACAATGGGAGGGTTCTACAAACTTATTTAATAAAACAATAACATTCTGAGAAAAATGGGAGAGTTCCAAAGAATTGTTAAACTTCAGGAGAATTTCGAGAATAATGGGAGAGTACTACAGACTTTTTTTAAAAAACAAAAACATTCCGAGAACAATCGGAAAGTTCCAAAGCATTTTTAAACTTCAGCAGAATTCCGAGAACAATGGGAGCGTTCCAAAGCATTTTTAAACTTCTGCATAATTCCGAGAACAATGTGAGAGTTCCAAAGCATTTTTAAACTTCAGCAGAATTCCGAGAACAATGGAAGAGTTCCAAAGCATTATTAAACTTCAACAGAATATTTAGAACAATGGAAGTGTTCCAAAGCAATTTTAAACTTCAACAAAATTTGGAGAACAATGGGAGAGTTCTACAGACTTATGTAATAAAACAATAGCAATCCGAGAACATTGGGAGAGTTCCAAGGCATTTTTAAACTTCAGCAGAATTCCGAGAACAATGGGAGAGTTCTTCAGACTTATTTGAAAAATAAATAACATTCCGAGAGCAATGGGAGAGTTGCAAAGCATTTTTAAACTTCAGCAGAATTCCGACAACATTGGGAGAGTTCCACAGCACTTTTAAACTTCATCAGAATTCTGAGAACAATGGGAGAGTTCCAAAGCATTTTTAAACTACAGTAGAATTCTGAGAACAATGGGAGCATTCCACATACTTATTTAAAAAAATAATAAAATTCCGAGAACAATGGTATAGTTCCAAAGCATTTTTAAACTTCAGCAAAATTCCGAGAACAAAAGGAGCGTTCCAAGGCATTTTTAAACTTCAGCAGAATTCCGAGAACAATGGGAGCGTTCCAAAGCATTTTTAAACTTCTGCATAATTCCGAGAACAATGTGAGAGTTCCAAAGCATTTTTAAACTTCAGCAGAATTCCGAGAACAATGGAAGAGTTCCAAAGCATTATTAAACTTCAACAGAATATTTAGAACAATGGAAGAGTTCCAAAGCATTTTTAAACTTCAGCAAAATTCCAAGAACACTGGGAGAGTTCTACAGACTTATCTAAAAAAACACTAACATTCCGAGAGCAATGGGAGATTTCCAAAGCCTTTTTAAACTTCAGCAGTTTTCCGAGAACAATGGGAGAGTTCCAAAGCATTTTTAAACTTCAGCAGAATTCCGAGAATAATGGGAGAGTTCCAAAGCCTTTTTAAACTAGAGCAGAATTCTGAGAACAATGGTAGTGTTCCAACGCATTTTTAAACTTCACCATCATTTGGAGAACAATGGCAGAGTTCTACAGACTTATTTAATAAAACAATAACATTCCGAGAACAATGGGAGAGTTCTAAAGCATTTTTAAACTTCAGCAGAATTCCGAGAACAATGGGAGAGTTCCAAAGAGTTTTTAAACTTCATCAGAATTTCAAGAACAATTGGAGAGTTCTACAGACTTATATAAAAAAATAACATTCCGAGAACAATGGGAGAGTTCCAAAGCATTTTTAAAACTCAGCAAAATTCCGAGAACAATCACAGAGTTCCAAAGCATTTTTAAACTTCAGCAGAATTTTGAGAACAAAGAGAGAGTTCTACTGACTTATTTAATAAAACAAAAACATTCTGAGAACAATGGAAGAGTTCCAAAGCATTTTTAAACTTCAGCAGAATTCCGAGAACAATGGGAAAGTTCCAAAGAATTGTTAAACTTCAGCAGAATTTCGATAATAATGGGAGAGTTCTAAAGACTTATTTAAAAAAAAATAACATTCCGAGAACAATGGGAGAGTTCCAAAGCATTTATAAACTTCAGCAAATTTCCGAGAACAATGGGAGAGTTCCAAAGCATTTTTAAACTTCAGCAGAATTTAGAGAACAATGCGAGAGTTCTACAGACATGTTTAAAAAAACGAAAACATTCCGAGAACAATGGGAGAGTTCCAAAGCCTTTTTAAACTTCAGCAGAATTCCGACAACAATGGGAAAGTTCCAAAGCATTTTTAAACTTCAGCAGAATTCTGAGAACAATGAGAGAGTTCCAAAGCATTTTTAAACTTCAGTAGGATTCCGAGAACAATGGGAGCGTTTTACAAACTTATTTTAAAAAAAAATAATATTCCGAGAAGAATGGGAGAGTTCCAAAGCATTTTTAAACTTTAGCAAAATTCCGAGAACAATGGGAGAGTTCTACAGCCTTATCTAAAAAAACAATAACATTCCGAGAACAATGGGAGATTTCCAAAGCATTTTTAAAATTCAGGAGAATTCTGAGAACAATGGGAGAGTTCTACACACTTATTTAAAAAAAAAATAACATTCCGAGAACAATGGGAGATTTCCAAAGCATTTTTAAACTTCACCAACATTTTGAGAACAATGGCAGAGTTCTACAGAATTATTTAATAAAACAGTAACATTCTGAGAACAATGGGAGAGTTCTAAAGCATTTTTAAACTTCAGCAGAATTCCGAGAACAATGGGAGAGTTCCAAAGAGTTTTTAAACTTCATCAGAATTTAGAGAACAATGGGAGAGTTCTACAGACTTATTTAAAAAAAATAACATTCCGAGAACAATGGGCGAGTTCCAAAGAATTGTTAAACTTCAGCAGAATTTTGAGAATAATGGGAGAGTTCCAAAGCATTTTTAAACTTCAGCAGAATACAGAGAACAAGGGGAGGATTTCAAAGCCTTTTTAAACTTAAGCAGAATTCCGAGAACAATGGGAGAGTTCCAAAGCATTATTAAACTTCAGCAGAATTCTGAGAACAATGGGAGAGTTCCAAAGCATTTTTAAACTAGGGTAGAATTCCGAGAATAATGGGAGCATTTAACAAACTTATTTAAAAAAATAATAATATTCCGAGAACAATGGTATAGTTCCAAAGCATTTTTAAACTTCAGTAGAATTTCGAGAACAATGGGAAAGTTCCAAAGAATTTTTAAACTTCAGCAGAATTTCGAGAATAATGGGAGAGTTCTAAAGACTTATTTAAAAAAAAAATAACATTCCGAGAACAATGGGAGAGTTCCAAAGCATTTATAAACTTCAACAAATTTCCGAGAACAATGGGAGACTTCCAAAGCATTTTTAAACTTCAGCAGAATTTCGAGAACAATGGGAGAGTTCTACAGACTTATATAAAATACAAAAACTTTTCGAGAACAATGGGAGAGTTCCAAAGCCTTTTTAAACTTCAGCAGAATTCCGACAACAATGGGAGAGTTCCAAAGCCTTTTTAAACTTCAGCAGAATTCCGAGAACAATGGGAGAGTTCCAAAGCATTTTCAAACTTCAGCAGAATTCCGAGAATTATGGGAGAGTTCCAAAGCCTTTTTAAACTTCAGCAGAATTCCGAGAACAATGGGAGTGTTCCAAAGCATATTTAAATTTCACCAACATTTTGAGAACAATGGCAGAGTTCAACAGACTTATTTAATAAAACAATAACACTCTGAGAACAATGCGAGAGTTCTAAAGCATTTTAAAACTTCAGCAGAATTCCGAGAACAATGGGAGAGTTCCAAAGAGTTTTTAAACTTCATAAGAATTTCGAGAACAATGGGAGAGTTATACAGACTTATTTTAGAAAAATAACATTCCGAGAACAATGGGAGAGTTCCAAAGCATTTATAAACTTCAGCAAATTTCCGAGAACAATGGGAGACTTCCAAAGCATTTTTAAACTTCAGCAGAATTTCGAGAACAATGGGAGAGTTCTACAGACTTATAAAAAAAAAAAAAAACTTTCCGAGAACAATGGGAGAGTTCCAAAGCCTTTTTAAACTTCAGCAGAATTCCGACAACAATGGGAGAGTTCCAAAGCATTTTTAAACTTCAGCAGAATTCTGAGAGCAATGAGAGAGTTCCAAAGCATTTTTAAACTTCAGTAGGATTCCGAGAAAAATGGGAGCGTTCTACAAACTTATTTAAAAAAAAAATAATATTCCGAGAACAATGGGAGAGTTCCAAAGCATTTTTAAACTTCAGCAAAATTCCGAGAAGAATGGGAAAGTTCTGCAGCCTTATCTAAAAAAACAGTAACATTCTGAGAACAATGGGAGATTTCCAAAGCATTTTTAAAATTCAGCAGAATTCTGAGAACAATGGGAGAGTTCTACACACTTATTAAAAAAAAAAATAACATTCCGAGAAGAATGGGAGTGTTCTAAAGCATTTTTAAACTTCAGCAGAATTCCGAGAACAATGGGAGAGTTCTACACACTTATTAAAAAAAAAAATAACATTCCGAGAACAATGGGAGATTTCCAAAGCATTTTTAAACTTCACCAACATTTTGAGAACAATGGCAGAGTTCTACAGACTTATTTAATAAAACAATAACATTCTGAGAACAATGGGAGAGTTCTAAAGCCTTTTTAAACTTCAGCAGAATTCCAAGAACAAAGGGAGAGTTCCAAAGCATTTTTAAACTTCACCAACATTTTGAGAACAATGGCAGAGTTCTACAGACTTATTTAATAAAACAATAACATTCTGAGAACAATAGGAGAGTTCTAAAGCATTTTTAAACTTCAGCAGAATTCCGAGAACAATGGGAGAGTTCCAAAGAGTTTTTAAACTTGATCAGAATTTTGAGAACAATGGGAGAGTTCTACAGACTTATTTAAAAAAATAACATTCCGAGAACAATCGGAGAGTTCCAAAGCATTTTTAAACTTCAGCAGAATTTTGAGAACAAATGAAGAGTTCAACTGACTTATTTAATAAAACAAAAACATTCTGAGAAAAATGGAAGAGTTCCAAAGCATTTTTATACTTCAGCAGAATTCCGAGAACAATGGGAAAGTTGCAAAGAATTTTTAAACTTCAGCAGAATTTTTGATAATAATGGGAGAGTTCTAAAGACTTATTTAAAAAAAAAATAACATTCCGAGAACAATGGGAGATTTCCAAAGCGTTTGTAAACTTCAGCAAATTTCAGAGAACAATGGGAGAGTTCCAAAGCATTTTTAAACTTCAGCAGAATTTCGAGAACAATGGGAGAGTACTACAGAATTATATAAAAAAATAATAACTTTCCGAGAACAATGGAAGAGTTCCAAAGCCTTTATAAACTTCAGCAGAATTCCGACAACAATGGGAGAGTTCCAAAGCATTTTTAAACTTCAGCAGAATTCTGAGAAGAATGGGAGAGTTCCAAAGTATTTTTAAACTTCAGTAGGATTCCGAGAACAATGGGAGTGTTCTACAAACTTATTTAAAAAAAAACTAATATTCCGAGAACAATGGAAGAGTTCTAAAGCATTTTTAAACTTCATCAAAATTCCGAGAACAATTGGAGAGTTCTACAGCCTTATTTAAAAAAATAATAACATTCCGAGAACAATGGGAGAATTCCAAAGCATTTTTAAAATTCAGCAGATTTCTGAGAACAATGGAAGTGTTCTACACACTTATTTAAAAAAAAAATAACATTCCGAGAACAATGGGAGATTTCCAAAGCCTTTTTAAACTTCAGCAGAATTCCGAGAACAATGGTATAGTTCCAAAGCATTTTTAAACTTCAGGAGAATTCCGAGAACAATGGCAGAGTTCTACAGACTTATTTAATAAAACAATAACATTCTGAGAACAATGGGAGTGTTCTAAAGCATTTTTAAACTTCAGCAGAATTCCGAGAACAATGGGAGAGTTCCAAAGAGTTTTTAAACTTCATCAGAATTTCGAGAACAATGGGAGAGTTCTACAGACTTATTTAATAAAACAATAACATTCGGAGAACAATGAGAAAGTGCCAAAGCATTTTTAAACTTCAGTAGGATTCCGAGAACAATGGGAGCATTATACAAACTTATTTAAAAAAAAAATATTATTCCGAGAACAATGGGAGAGTTCCAAAGCATTTTTAAACTTCAGCAAAATTCCGAGAACAATGGGAGAGTTCTACAGCCTTATCTAAAAAAATAATAACATTCCGAGAACAATGGGAGATTTCCAAAGCATTTTTAATATTCAGCAGAATTCTGAGAACAATGGAAGAGTTCTACACACTTATTTAAAAAAAAATAACATTCCGAGAACAATAGGAGATTTCCAAAGCCTTTTTAAACTTCAGCAGAATTCCGAGAACAATGGGAGAGTTCCAAAGCATTTTTAAACTTCAGCAGAATTCCGAGAACAATGGCAGAGTTCTACAGACTTATTTAATAAAACAATAACATTCGCAGAACAATGGGAGTGTTTTAAAGCATTTTTAAACTTCAGCAGAATTCCGAGAACAATGGGAGAGTCCCAAAGAGTTTTTAAAATTCATCAGAATTTCGAGAACAATGGGATAGTTCTACAGACTAATTTAATAAACAATAACATTCTGAGAACAATGGCAGAGTTCCAAAGAGTTTTTAAACTTCATCAGAATTTCGAGAACAATCGGAGAGTTCTACAGACTTATTTAAAAAAAATAACATTCCGAGAACAATGGGAGAGTTCCAAAGCATTTTTAAAACTCAGCAAAATTCCGAGAACAATTGTAGAGTTCCAAAGCATTTTTAAACTTCAGCAGAATTTTGAGAACAAAGGGAGAGTTCTACTGACTTATTTAATAAAACAAAAACATTCTGAGAACAATGGAAGAGTTCCAAAGCATTTTTAAACTTCAGCAGAATTCCGAGAACAATGGGAAAGTTGCAAAGAATTTTTAAACTTCAGCAGAATTTTGATAATAATGGGAGAGTTCTAAAGACTTATTTAAAAAAAAAAAAAACTTTCCGAGAACAATGGGAGATTTCCAAAGCGTTTATAAACTTCAGCAAATTTCCGAGAACAATGGGAGAGTTCCAAAGCATTTTTAAACTTCAGCAGAATTCCGAGAACAATGGGAGAGTTCTACACACTTATTAAAAAAAAAAATAACATTCCGAGAACAATGGGAGATTTCCAAAGCATTTTTAAACTTCACCAACATTTTGAGAACAATGGCAGAGTTCTACAGACTTATTTAATAAAACAATAACATTCTGAGAACAATGGGAGAGTTCTAAAGCCTTTTTAAACTTCAGCAGAATTCCAAGAACAAAGGGAGAGTTCCAAAGCATTTTTAAACTTCACCAACATTTTGAGAACAATGGCAGAGTTCTACAGACTTATTTAATAAAACAATAACATTCTGAGAACAATGGGAGAGTTCTAAAGCATTTTTAAACTTCAGCAGAATTCCAAGAACAATGGGAGAGTTCCAAAGAGTTTTTAAACTTGATCAGAATTTTGAGAACAATGGGAGAGTTCTACAGACTTATTTAAAAAAATAACATTCCGAGAACAATCGGAGAGTTCCAAAGCATTTTTAAACTTCAGCAGAATTTTGAGAACAAATGAAGAGTTCAACTGACTTATTTAATAAAACAAAAACATTCTGAGAAAAATGGAAGAGTTCCAAAGCATTTTTATACTTCAGCAGAATTCCGAGAACAATGGGAAAGTTGCAAAGAATTTTTAAACTTCAGCAGAATTTTTGATAATAATGGGAGAGTTATAAAGACTTATTTAAAAAAAAAATAACATTCCGAGAACAATGGGAGATTTCCAAAGCGTTTATAAACTTCAGCAAATTTCAGAGAACAATGGGAGAGTTCCAAAGCATTTTTAAACTTCAGCAGAATTTCGAGAACAATGGGAGAGTACTACAGAATTATATAAAAAAACAATAACTTTCCGAGAACAATGGGAGAGTTCCAAAGCCTTTATAAACTTCAGCAGAATTCCGACAACAATGGGAGAGTTCCAAAGCATTTTTAAACTTCAGCAGAATTCTGAGAAGAATGGGAGAGTTCCAAAGTATTTTTAAACTTCAGTAGGATTCCGAGAACAATGGGAGTGTTCTACAAACTTATTTTAAAAAAAAATAATATTCCGAGAACAATGGAAGAGTTCTAAAGCATTTTTAAACTTCATCAAAATTCCGAGAACAATTGGAGAGTTCTACAGCCTTATTTAAAAAAATAATAACATTCCGAGAACAATGGGAGAATTCCAAAGCATTTTTAAAATTCAGCAGATTTCTGAGAACAATGGAAGTGTTCTACACACTTATTTAAAAAAAAAATAACATTCCGAGTACAATGGGAGATTTCCAAAGCCTTTTTAAACTTCAGCAGAATTCCGAGAACAATGGTATAGTTCCAAAGCATTTTTAAACTTCAGGAGAATTCCGAGAACAATGGCAGAGTTCTACAGACTTATTTAATAAAACAATAACATTCTGAGAACAATGGGAGTGTTCTAAAGCATTTTTAAACTTCAGCAGAATTCCGAGAACAATGGGAGAGTTCCAA
Organism: Phyllobates terribilis; assembly: GCF_046119375.1. NCBI lineage: Eukaryota > Metazoa > Chordata > Amphibia > Anura > Dendrobatidae > Phyllobates > Phyllobates terribilis. The sequence goes on along the minus strand of NW_027362763.1, from coordinate 911,430,556 downwards.
AGAGTTTTTAAACTTCATCAGAATTTCGAGAACAATGGGAGAGTTCTACAGACTTATTTAATAAAACAATAACATTCGGAGAACAATGAGAAAGTGCCAAAACATTTTTAAACTTCAGTAGGATTCCGAGAACAATGGGAGCGTTATACAAACTTATTTAAAAAAAAAATATTATTCCGAGAACAATGGGAGAGTTCCAAAGCATTTTTAAACTTCAGCAAAATTCCGAGAACAATGGGAGAGTTCTACAGCCTTATCTAAAAAAATAATAACATTCCGAGAACAATGGGAGATTTCCAAAGCATTTTTAAAATTCAGCAGAATTCTGAGAACAATGGAAGAGTTCTACACACTTATTTAAAAAAAAATAACATTCCGAGAACAATAGGAGATTTCCAAAGCCTTTTTAAACTTCAGCAGAATTCCGAGAACAATGGGAGAGTTCCAAAGCATTTTTAAACTTCAGCAGAATTCCGAGAACAATGGCAGAGTTCTACAGACTTATTTAATAAAACAATAACATTCGCAGAACAATGGGAGTGTTTTAAAGCATTTTTAAACTTCAGCAGAATTCCGAGAACAATGGGAGAGTCCCAAAGAGTTTTTAAAATTCATCAGAATTTCGAGAACAATGGGATAGTTCTACAGACTTATTTAAAAAAAATAACATTCCGAGAACAATGGGAGAGTTCCAAAGCATTTTTAAAACTCAGCAAAATTCCGAGAACAATTGTAGAGTTCCAAAGCATTTTTAAACTTCAGCAGAATTTTGAGAACAAAGGGAGAGTTCTACTGACTTATTTAATAAAACAAAAACATTCTGAGAACAATGGAAGAGTTCCAAAGCATTTTTAAACTTCAGCAGAATTCCGAGAACAATGGGAAAGTTGCAAAGAATTTTTAAACTTCAGCAGAATTTTGATAATAATGGGAGAGTTCTAAAGACTTATTTAAAAAAAAAAATAACTTTCCGAGAACAATGGGAGATTTCCAAAGCGTTTATAAACTTCAGCAAATTTCCGAGAACAATGGGAGAGTTCCAAAGCATTTTTAAACTTCAGCAGAATTTCGAGAACAATGGGAGAGTTCTACAGACTTATATAAAAAAACAATAACTTTCCGAGAACAATGGGAGAGTTCCAAAGCCTTTTTAAACTTTAGCAGAATTCCGACAACAATGGGAAAGTTCCAAAGCATTTTTAAACTTCAGCAGAATTCTGAGAACAATGAGAAAGTTCCAAAGCATTTTTAAACTTCAGTAGGATTCCGAGAACAATGGGAGCGTTATACAAACTTATTTAAAAAAAAAAAAAATATTCCGAGAACAATGGGAGAATTCCAAAGCATTTTTAAACTTTAGCAAAATTCCGAGAACAATGGGAGAGTTCTACAGCCTTATCTAAAAAAACAATAACATTCCGAGAACAAAGGGAGATTTCCAAAGCATTTTTAAACTTCAGCAGAATTCCGAGAACAATGGGAGAGTTCCAAAGCCTTTTTAAACTTCAGCAGAATTCCGAGAACAATGGGAGTGTTCCAAAGCATATTTAAACTTCACCAACATTTTGAGAACAATGGCAGAGTTCAACAGACTTATTTAATAAAACAATAACATTCTGAGAACAATGGGAGACTTCTAAAGCATTTTAAAACTTCAGCAGAATTCCGAGAACAATGGGAGTGTTCCAAAGCATATTTAAACTTCACCAACATTTTGAGAACAATGGCAGAGTTCAACAGACTTATTTAATAAAACAATAACATTCTGAGAACAATGGGAGATTTCTAAAGCATTTTAAAACTTCAGCAGAATTCCGAGAACAATGGGAGAGTTCCAAAGAGTTTTTAAACTTCATCTGAATTTCGAGAACAATGGGAGAGTTATACAGACTTATTTTAAAAAAATAACATTCCGAGAACAATGGGAGAGTTCCGAAGCATATTTAAAACTCAGCAAAATTCCGAGAACAATGGGAGAGTTCCAAAGCATTTTTAAACTTCAGCAGAATTTTGAGAGCAAAGGGAGAGTTCTACAGACTTATTTAATAAAACAAAAACATTCTGAGAACAATGGAAGAGTTCCAAAGCATTTTTAAACTTCAGTAGAATTCCGAGAACAATGGGAAAGTTCCAAAGAATTTTTAAACTTCAGCAGAATTTTGAGAATAATGGGAGAGTTCTAAAGACTTATTTAAAAAAAAATAACATTCCGAGAACAATGGGAGAGTTCCAAAGCATTTATAAAGTTCAGCAAATTTCCGAGAACAATGGGAGACTTCCAAAGCATTTTTAAACTTCAGCAGAATTTCGAGAACAATGGGAGAGTTCTACAGACTTATATAAAAAAACAAAAACTTTCCGAGAACAATGGGAGAGTTCCAAAGCCTTTTTAAACTTCAGCAGAATTCCGACAACAATGGGAGAGTTCCAAAGCATTTTTAAACTTCAGCAGAATTCTGAGAACAATGAGAGAGTTCCAAAGCATTTTTAAACTTCAGTAGGATTCCGAGAACAATGGGAGCGTTCTACAAACTTATTTTAAAAAAAAATAATATTCCGAGGACAATGGGAGAGTTCTAATGCATTTTTAAACTTCAGCAAAATTCCAAGAACAATGGGAGAGTTCTACAGCCTTATCTAAAAAAACAATAACATTCTGAGAACAATGGGAGATTTCCAAAGCATTTTTAAAATTCAGCAGAATTCTGAGAACAATGGGAGAGTTCTACTCACTTATTTAAAAAAAAAAATAACATTCCGAGAACAAGTGGAGATTTCCAAAGCATTTTTAAAATTCATCAGAATTCTGAGAACAATGGGAAAGTTCTACACACTTATTTAAAAAAACACTAACATTCCAAGAACAATGGGATAGTTCCAAAGCATTTTTAAACTTCAGCAGAATTCCGAGAATAATGGGAGCGTTCCAAAGCCTTTTTAAACTTCAGCAGAATTCCGAGAACAATGGGAGTGTTCCAAAGCATATTTAAACTTCACCAACATTTTGAGAACAATGGCAGAGTTCAACAGACTTATTTAATAAAGCAATAACATTCTGAGAACAATGGGAGAGTTCTAAAGCATTTTAAAACTTCAGCAGAATTCCGAGAACAATGGGAGAGTTCCAAAGAGTTTTTAAACTTCATCAGAATTTCGAGAACAATGGGAGAGTTCTACAGACTTATTTAATAAACAATAACATTCTGAGAACAATGGGAGAGTTCTAAAGCATTTTTAAACTTCAGCAGAATTCCGAGAACAATGGGAGAGTTCCAAAGAGTTTTTAAACTTCATCAGAATTTCGAGAACAATGGGAGAGTTCTACAGACTTATTTAAAAAAAATAACATTCCGAGAACAATGGGAGAGTTCCAAAGCATTTTTAAAACTCAGCAAAATTCCGAGAACAATCGTAGAGTTCCAAAGCATTTTTAAACTTCAGCAGAATTTTGAGAACAAAGGGAGAGTTCTACTGACTTATTTAATAAAACAAAAACATTTTGAGAACAATGGAAGAGTTTCAAAGCATTTTTAAACTTCAGCAGAATTCCGAGAACAATGGGAAAGTTTCAAAGAATTTTTAAACTTCAGCAGAATTTTGATAATAATGGGAGAGTTCTAAAAACTTATTTAAAAAAAAAATAACATTCCGAGAACAATGGGAGATTTCCAAAGCGTTTATAAACTTCAGCAAATTTCCGAGAACAATGGGAGAGTTCCAAAGCATTTTTAAACTTCAGCAGAATTTCGAGAACAATGGGAGAGTTCTACAGACTTATATAAAAAAAAAATAACTTTCCGAGAACAATGGGAGAGTTCCAAATCCTTTTTAAACTTCAGCAGAATTCCGACAACAATGGAAAAGTTCCAAAGCATTTTTAAACTTCAGCAGAATTCCGAGAACAATGGGAAAGTTTCAAAGAATTTTTAAACTTCAGCAGAATTTTGATAATAATGGGAGAGTTCTAAAGACTTATTTAAAAAAAAATAACATTCCGAGAACAATGGGAGATTTCCAAAGCGTTTATAAACTTCAGCAAATTTCCGAGAACAATGGGAGAGTTCCAAAGCATTTTTAAACTTCAGCAGAATTTCGAGAACAATGGGAGAGTTCTACAGACTTATATAAAAAAAAAATAACTTTCCGAGAACAATGGGAGAGTTCCAAATCCTTTTTAAACTTCAGCAGAATTTCGACAACAATGGAAAAGTTCCAAAGCATTTTTAAACTTCAGCAGAATTCTGAGAACAATGAGAAAGTTCCAAAGCATTTTTAAACTTCAGTAGGATTCCGAGAACAATGGGAGCGTTATACAAACTTATTTAAATAAAAAATAATATTCCGAGAACAATGGGAGAGTTCCAAAGCATTTTTAAACTTTAGCAAAATTCCGAGAACAATGGGAGAGTTCTACAGCCTTATCTAAAAAAACAATAACATTCCGAGAACAATTGGAGATTTCCAAAGCATTTTTAAAATTCATCAGAATTCTGAGAACAATGGGAGTGTTCTACACACTTATTTAGAAAAAAAAAACATTACGAGAACAATGGGAGATTTCCAAAGCATTTTTAATCTTCACCAACATTTTGAGAACAATGGCAGAGTTCTACAGACTTATTTAATAAAACAATAACATTCTGAGAACAATGGGAGAGTTCTAAAGCCTTTTTAAACTTCAGCAGAATTCCGAGATCAATGGGAGAGTTCCAAAGCATTTTTAAACTTCACCAACATTTTGAGAACAATGGCAGAGTTCTACAGACTTATTAAATAAAACAATAACATTCTGAGAACAATGGGAGAGTTCTAAAGCATTTTTAAACTTCAGCAGAATTCCGAGAACAATGGGAGAGTTCCAAAGAGTTTTTAAACTTGATCATAATTTCGAGAACAATGGGAGAGTTCTACAGACTTATTTAAAAAAAATAACATTCCGAGAACAATGGGAGAGATCCAAAGCATTTTTAAAACTCAGCAAAATTCCGAGAACAATCGGAGAGTTCCAAAGCATTTTTAAACTTCAGCAGAATTTTGAGAACAAAGGGAGAGTTCTACTGACTTATTTAATAAAACAAAAACATTCTGAGAACAATGGAAGAGTTCCAAAGCATTTTTATACTTCAGCAGAATTCCGAGAACAATGGGAAAGTTGCAAAGAATTTTTAAACTTCAGCAGAATTTTGATAATAATGGGAGAGTTCTAAAGACTTATTTAAAAAAAAATAACATTCCGAGAACAATGGGAGATTTCCAAAGCGTTTATAAACTTCATCAAATTTCGGAGAACAATGGGAGAGTTCTAAAGCATTTTTAAACTTCAGCAGAATTTCGAGAAAAATGGGAGAGTTCTACAGAATTATATAAAAAAACAATAACTTTCCGAGAACAATGGGAGAGTTCCAAAGCCTTTTTAAACTTCAGCAGAATTCCGACAACAATGGGAGAGTTCCAAAGCATTTTTAAACTTCAGCAGAATTCTGAGAACAATGGGAGAGTTCCAAAGCATTTTTAAACTTCAGTAGGATTCCGAGAACAATGGGAGTGTTCTACAAACTTATTTTAAAAAAAAATAATATTCCGAGAGCAATGGGAGAGTTCTAAAGCATTTTTAAACTTCAGCAAAATTCCGAGAACAATTGGAGAGTTCTACAGCCTTATCTAAAAAAATAATAACATTCCGAGAACAATGTTAGATTTCCAAAGCATTTTTAAAATTCAGCAGAATTCTGAGAACAATGGAAGAGTTCTACACACTTATTTAAAAAAAAAATAACATTCCGAGAACAATGGGAGATTTCCAAAGCGTTTTTAAACTTCGGCAGAATTCCGAGAACAATGGGAGAGTTCCAAAGCATTTTTAAACTTCAGCAGAATTCCGAGAACAATGGCAGAGTTCTACAGACTTATTTAATAAAACAATAACATTCTGAGAACAATGGGAGAGTTCTAAAGCATTTTTAAGCTTCAGCAGTATTCCGAGAACAATGGGAGGGTTCCAAAGCCTTTTTAAACTTCAGCAGAATTCCGAGAACAATGGGAGTGTTCCAAAGCATATTTAAACTTCACCAACATTTTGAGAAAATTGGCAGAGTTCAACAGACTTATTTAATAAAACAATAACATTCTGAGAACAATTGGAGATTTCTATAGCATTTTAAAACTTCAGCAGAATTCCGAGAACAATGGGAGAGTTCCAAAGAGTTTTTAAACTTCATCTGAATTTCGAGAACAATGGGAGAGTTATACAGACTTATTTTAAAAAAATAACATTCCGAGAACAATGGGAGAGTTCCAAAGCATATTTAAAACTCAGCAAAATTCCGAGAACAATGAGAGAGTTCCAAAGCATTTTTAAACTTCAGCAGAATTTTGAGAGCAAAGGGAGAGTTCTACAGACTTATTTAATAAAGCAAAAACATTCTGAGAACAATGGAAGAGTTCCAAAGCATTTTTAAACTTCAGTAGAATTCCGAGAACAATGGGAAAGTTCCAAAGAATTTTTAAACTTCAGCAGAATTTCGAGAATAATGGGAGAGTTCTAAAGCCTTATTTAAAAAAAAAGTAACATTCCGAGAACAATGGGAGAGTTCCAAAGCATTTATAAACTTCAGCAGAATTTCGAGAACAATGGGAGAGTTCTACAGACTTATATAAAAAAATAAAAACTTTCCGAGAACAATGGGAGAGTTCCAAAGCCTTTTTAAACTTCAGCAGAATTCCGACAACAATTGGAGAGTTCCAAAGCATTTTTAAACTTCAGCAGAATTCTGAGAACATTGAGAGAGTTCCAAAGCATTTTTAAACTTCAGTAGGATTCCGAGAACAATGGGAGCATTCTACAAACTTATTTTAAAAAAAAATAATATTCCGAGAACAATGGGAGAGTTCCAAAGCATTTTTAAACTTCAGCAAAATTCCGAGAACAATGGGAGATTTCTACAGCCTTATCTAAAAAAACAATAACATTCTGAGAACAATGGGAGGTTTCCAAAGCATTTTTAAAATTCAGCAGAATTCTGAGAACAATGGGAGAGTTCTACACACTTATTTAAAAAAACACTAACATTCCGAGAACAATGGGAGATTTCCAAAGCCTTTTTAAACTTCAGCAGAATTCCGAGAACAATGGGAGAGTTGCAAAGCATTTTTAAACTTCAGCAGAATTCCGAGAATAATGGGAGAGTTCCAAAGCCTTTTTAAACTTCAGCAGAATTTCGAGAACAATGGGAGTGTTCCAAAGCATATTTAAACTTCACCAACATTTTGAGAACAATGGCAGAGTTCAACAGACTTATTTAATAAAACAATAACATTCTGAGAACAATGGGAGAGTTCTAAAGCATTTTAAAACTTCAGCAGAATTCCGAGAACAATGGGAGAGTTCCAAAGAGTTTTTAAACTTCATCAGAATTTCGAGAACAATGGGAGAGTTATACAGACTTACTTTAAAAAAATAACATTCCGAGAACAATGGGAGAGTTCCAAAGCATATTTAAAACTCAGCAAAATTCCGAGAACAATGGGAGAGTTCCAAAGCATTTTTAAACTTCAGCAGAATTTTGAGAGCAAAGGGAGAGTTCTACAGACTTATTTAATAAAACAAAAACATTCTGAGAACAATGGAAGAGTTCCAAAGCATTTTTAAACTTCAGTAGAATTCCGAGAACAATGGGAAAGTTCCAAAGAATTTTTAAACTTCAGCAGAATTTCGAGAATAATGGGAGAGTTCTAAAGACTTATTTAAAAAAAAATAACATTCCGAGAACAATGGGAGAGTTCCAAAGCATTTATAAACTTCAGCAAATTTCCGAGAACAATGGGAGACTTCCAAAGCCTTTTTAAACTTCAGCAGAATTCCGAGAACAATGGGAGAGTTCCAAAGCATTTTTAAACTTCAGCAGAATTCCGAGAATAATGGGAGAGTTCCAAAGCCTTTTTAAACTTCAGCAGAATTCCGAGAACAATGGGAGTGTTCCAAAGCATATTTAAACTTCACCAACATTTTGAGAACAATGGCAGAGTTCAACAGACTTATTTAATAAAACAATAACATTCTGAGAACAATGGGAGAGTTCTAAAGCATTTTAAAACTTCAGCAGAATTCCGAGAACAATGGGAGAGTTCCAAAGAGTTTTTAAACTTCATCAGAATTTCGAGAACAATGGGAGAGTTATACAGACTTATTTGAAAAAAATAACATTCCGAGAACAATGGGAGAGTTCCAAAGCATATTTAAAACTCAGCAAAATTCCGAGAACAATGGGAGAGTTCCAAAGCATTTTTAAACTTCAGCAGAATTTTGAGAGCAAAGGGAGAGTTCTACAGACTTATTTAATAAAACAAAAACATTCTGAGAACAATGGAAGAGTTCCAAAGCATTTTTAAACTTCAGTAGAATTCCGAGAACAATGGGAAAGTTCCAAAGAATTTTAAAACTTCAGCAAAATTCCAAGAACAATGGGAGAGTTCTACAGCCTTATATAAAAAAACAATAACATTCTGAGAACAATGGGAGATTTCCAAAGCATTTTTAAAATTCAGCAGAATTCTGAGAACAATGGTAGAGTTCTACACACTTATTTAAAAAAAAAATAACATTTCGAGAACAAGTGGAGATTTCCAAAGCATTTTCAAAATTCAGCAGAATTCTGAGAACAATGGGAAATTCTACACACTTATTTAAAAAAACACTAACATTCCGAGAACAATGGGAGATTTCCAAAGCCTTTTTAAACTTCAGCAGAATTCTGAGAACAATGGGAGAGTTCCAAAGCATTTTTAAACTTCAGCAGAATTCCGAGAATAATGGGAGAGTTCCAAAGCCTTTTTAAACTTCAGCAGAATTCCGAGAACAATGGGAGTATTCCAAAGCTTATTTAAACTTCACCAACATTTTGAGAACAATGGCAGAGTTCAACAGACTTATTTAATAAAACAATAACATTCTGAGAACAATGGGAGAGTTCTAAAGCATTTTAAAACTTCAGCAGAATTCCGAGAACAATGGGAGAGTTCCAAAGAGTTTTTAAACTTCATTAGAATTTCGAGAACAATGGGAGAGTTATACAGACTTATTTAAAAAAAATAACATTCCGAGAACAATGGGAGAGTTCCAAAGCATATTTAAAACTCAGCAAAATTCCTAGAACAATGGGAGAGTTCCAAAGCATTTTTAAACTTCAGCAGAATTTTGAGAACAAAGGGAGAGTTCTACAGACTTATTTAATAAAACAAATACATTCTGAGAACAATGGAAGAGTTCCAAAGCATTTTTAAACTTCAGTAGTATTCCGAGAACAATGGGAAAGTTCCAAAGAATTTCTTAACTTCAGCAGAATTTCGAGAATAATGGGAGAGTTCTAAAGACTTATTTTAAAAAAAAATAACATTCCGAGAACAATGTGAGAGTTCCAAAGCATTTATAAACTTCAGCAAATTTCTGGGAACAATGGGAGACTTCCAAAGCATTTTTAAACTTCAGCAGAATTTTGAGAACAATGGGAGAGTTCTACAGACTTATATAAAAAAACAAAAACTTTCCGAGAACAATGGGAGAGTTCCAAAGCCTTTTTAAACTTCAGCAGAATTCCGACAACAATGGGAGAGTTCCAAAGCATTTTTAAAGTTCAGCAGAATTCTGAGAGCAATGAGAGAGTTCCAAAGCATTTTTAAACTTCAGTAGGATTCCGAGAAAAATGGGAGCGTTCTACAAACTTATTTTAAAAAAAAATAATATTCCGAGAACAATGGGAGAGTTCCAAAGCATTTTTAAACTTCAGCAAAATTCCGAGAACAATGGGAGAGTTCTACAGCCTTATCTAAAAAAACAATAACATTCTGAGAACAATGGGAGATTTCCAAAGCATTTTTAAAATTCAGCAGAATTCTGAGAACAATGGGAGAGTTCTACACACTTATTTAAAAAAAAAAATAACATTCCGAGAAGAATGGGAGAGTTCTAAAGCATTTTTAAACTTCAGCAGAATTCCGAGAACAATGGGAGAGTTCTACAGACTTATTTAAAAAAAATAACATTCCGAGAACAATGGGAGAGTTCCAAAGCATTTTTAAAACTCAGCAAAATTCCGAGAACAATGGGAGAGTTCCAAAGCATTTTTAAACTTCAGCAGAATTTCGAGAACAATGGGAGAGTTCTACAGACTTATATAAAAAAACAATAACTTTCCGAGAACAATGGGAGAGTTCCAAAGCCTTTTTAAACTTCAGCAGAATTCCGACAACAATGGGAGTGTTCCAAAGCATTTTTAAACTTCAGCAGAATTCTGAGAACAATGGGAGAGTTCCAAAGCATTTTTAAACTTCAGTAGGATTCCGAGAACAATGGGAGCGTTCTACAAACTTATTTTAAAAAAAAATAATATTCCGAGAACAATGGGAGAGTTCTTAATAGTGTTGAGCCACCCCCGTAGTGTTCGGGTTCGGTTCGGTTCGTCGGACACCGGGATGTTCGAGGAACTGTTCGTCGAACTGTTCGTCGAACACCTTAGAACACCGTCGAACACCGTTAAAACAAATGGCAGGCAAACAAAAACACATAGGAACACATAGAAAACACGTTCAAAGGTGTCCAAAAGCTGACAAACTGCTCAGAAGACGCTTTCTTTAAAAAAGTCGGCCGGCAATTCAGCAGCGGCATACACCGGTACCCGACAATTTAGACATGAAGGAATAGAGCATCACACATAGATTAGATAGATAGAAACATGTCAGTCACATATATATGAAGTACAGTGACAGTGTTGCTTACTGTACTTGTCATTTAGTGTAAAGGATTTATTAAAAAATATAATAGTGTTTTCATGCACCGTCTCTTTAAAAAAGCCGGCCGGCAATTCAGCAGCGGTACCCGACAATTTATAACAGACAGAATAGAGCTTCACACATAGATTAGATAGATAGAAACATGTCAGTCACATATATATGAAGTACTGTGACAGTGTTGCTTACTGTACTTGTCATTTACTGCAAAGGATTTATTAAAAAAAATAATAGTGTTTTCATGCACCGTCTCTTTAAAAAAGCCGGCTGGCAATTCAGCATCTGTACCCGACAATTTAGAATAGAAGGAATAGAGAATCACACATAGATTAGATAGATAGAAACATGTCAGCCACATATATACGAAGTACAGTGACAGTGTTGCTTACTGTACTTGTCATTTAGTGTAAAGGATTTATTAAAAAATATAATAGTGTTTTCGTGCACCATCTCTTTAAAAAAGCCGGCCGGCAATTCAGCATCTGTACCCGACAATTTATAACAGACAGAATAGAGCTTCACACATAGATTAGATAGATAGAAACATGTCAGTCACATATATAATAAGTACAGTGACAGTGTTGGTTACTGTACTTGTCATTTAGTATTAAAATAAAGGATTTATTATTAAAAAAAATTGGCGTGGGGTTCCCCGTAATTTTAGTCTCTAACGGAGGTTAAGCAGACAGCTGGGGCAGATGTTTGAAGCCTGGGAAGGGGGTAATACCCACGGAGCTTCCCAGGCTACTAATATCAGCCCCCAGCTGAATACCTAGCCTTTACTAGCTATTAAAATGGAGGACCCCCCCAAAAAATGACGTGGGGTCCCCCCTAATTTAATAGCTAGCAAAGGCTAGGCAGACAGCTGGGGGCTGATATTAATAGCCCAGGAAGGGAGCCATGAATATTGGCCCCCTCCCAGGCTAGAAACACCAGCCGTCAGCCGCCCCAGAAATGGCGCATCCATAGGATGCGCCAATTCTGGCACTTAGCCTCGCTCTTCCACGCTGCCCTGGTGCGGTGGCAGTGGGGTAATAGGGCTGGGGTTGATGTCAGCTTATAATGCCAGATGACATCAAGCCCAGGTTAGTAATGGAGAGGCGTCTATAAGACACCCCCATTACTAACCCCATAGTCAAAGTTAAAAAAAAACACAAACACCCAGAATAAAGTCCTTTATTTGAAATAAAGACACAATTCTTTATTGTTCTAAATTAAACCATACTTACCATCACGCCCATTCCAGCTGAAGCCAACGATCTCCTGCAATAAAAGAAAAATAATAAAGCAACCTCATCCTTACCTTTCCATGGTTCCCAGGACAGCTTCAGCTCTGCTACATCGAGATGACAGGCTGGACCGCAGCAGAACGCTGCCATCCAGCCTGTCATCCCGCAGACACTGAGAAGCGCAGGCATGCTTGCGCTCCTCAGTGTCTGACTGTGACGGCATCCAGATGAGCTGACAATGAACTCGGCTCACCTCATGTACGTCACTGACAGCGTGGGAAAATTCTCCTGCACTCAGCGCTACAGCGTGAGAATTCTCCCACGCTGTCAGTGACGTGCATGAGGTGAGCTCATTCATGTCCAATGAACTCAGCTGACCTCATGCACGTCACTGACAGCGTGGGAGAATTCTCACGCTGAAGTGCTGAGTGCAGGAGAATTCTCCCACGCTGTCAGTGACGTGCATGAGGTGCGCCGAGTTCATTGGACATGAACTCGTCTCATCTTTATGCCGTCACAGCCAGACACTGCAGAGCGCAAGCATGCCTGCGCTTCTCAGTGTCTGCGGGATGACAGGCTGGATGGCAGCGTTCTGCTGCGGTCCAGCCTGTCATCTCGATGTAGCAGAGCTGAAGCTGTCCTGGGAACCATGGAAAGGTAAGGATGAGGTTGCTTTATTATTTTTCTTTTATTGCAGGAGATCGTTGGCTTCAGCTGGAATGGGCGTGATGGTAAGTATGGTTTAATTTAGAACAATAAAGGAATGTGTGTTTATTTCAATTAAAGGACTTTATTCTGGGTGTTTGTGTTTTCTTTTAACTTTGACTATGGGGTTAGTAATGGGGGTGTCTTATAGACGCCTCTCCATTACTAACCTGGGCTTGATGTCAGCTGGCATTATAAGCTGACATCAACCCCAACCCTATTACCCCCTGCCACCGCACCAGGGCAGCGTGGAAGAGCGAGGCTAAGTGCCAGAATTGGCGCATCCTATGGATGCGCCATTTCTGGGGCGGCTGACGGCTGGTGTTTCTAGCCTGGGAGGGGGCCAATATTCATGGCTCCCTTCCTGGGCTATTAATATCAGCCCCCAGCTGTCTGCCTACCCTTTGCTAGCTATTAAATTAGGGGGGACCCCACGTCATTTTTTTGGGGGGGGTCCTCCATTTTAATAGCTAGTAAAGGCTAGGTATTCAGCTGGGGGCTGATATTAGTAGCCTGGGAAGCTCCGTGGGTATTACCCCCTTCCCAGGCTTCAAACATCTGCCCCAGCTGTCTGCTTAACCTCCGCTAGAGACTAAAATTACGGGGAACCCCACGCCAATTTTTTTTAATAATAAATCCTTTATTTTAATACTAAATGACAAGTACAGTAACCAACACTGTCACTGTACTTATTATATATGTGACTGACATGTTTCTATCTATCCAATCTATGTGTGAAGCTCTATTCTGTCTGTTATAAATTGTCGGGTACAGATGCTGAATTGCCGGCCGGCTTTTTTAAAGAGACAGTGCACGAAAACACTAATATTTTTTTTAATAAATCCTTTGCAGTAAATGACAAGTACAGTAAGCAACACTGTCACAGTACTTCATATATATGTGACTGACATGTTTCTATCTATCTAATCTATGTGTGAAGCTCTATTCTGTCTGTTATAAATTGTCGGGTACCGCTGCTGAATTGCCGGCCGGCTTTTTTAAAGAGATGGTGCACGAAAACACTATTATATTTTTTAATAAATCCTTTACACTAAATGACAAGTACAGTAAGCAACACTGTCACTGTGCTTCGTATATATGTGGCTGACATGTTTCTATCTATCTAATCTATGTGTGATTCTCTATTCCTTCTATTCTAAATTGTCGGGTACAGATGCTGAATTGCCAGCCGGCTTTTTTAAAGAGACGGTGCATGAAAACACTATTATTTTTTTTGATAAATCCTTTACACTAAATAACAAGTACAGTAAGCAACACTGTCACTGTGCTTCTTATATGTGTGACTGACATGTTTCTATCTATCTAATCTATGTGTGAAGCTCTATTCTTTCGGTTCTAAATTGTCGGGTACCGGTGTATGCCGCTGCTGAATTGCCGGCATTTCGTGTTTCACTGTGAGCACAGTTCCCTTCGATTTGGGCAATCACTGTAATGCCACAACCACCATGGCTGTGGCAATACAGTGAGTGGCAGACAATCCCTGCATGATTGGTGCTCTAAATAGCGCCAGACATGCAGGACACGCTTTTGGTGCATGAACAGTTATCGAACCTAACCTCGAACAGCCGAATTTTTTGCAAATCGTTCGGGTTTGTCGAACAACTCGAACACCACCCAAAACAGCTCGAATTTGAGATTGGCGAACAGTTCTAGTCGAACACCGCTCATCTCTAGTTCTAAAGCATTTTTAAACTTCAGCAAAATTCCGAGAACAATTGGATAGTTCTACAGCCTTATGTAAAAAAACAATAACATTCCGAGAACAATGGGAGAGTTATACAGACTTATTTAAAAAAAATAACATTCCGAGAACAATGGGAGAGTTCCAAAGCATTTTTAAAACTCAGCAAAATTCCGAGAACAATGGGAGAGTTCCAAAGCATTTTTAAACTTCAGCAGAATTTTGAGAACAAAGGGAGAGTTCTACTGACTTATTTAATAAAACAAAAACATTCTGAGAACAATGGAAGAGTTCCAAAGCATTTTTAAACTTCAGTAGAATTCCGAGAACAATGGGAAAATTCCAAAGAATTTTTTAACTTCAGCAGAATTTCAAGAATAATGGGAGAGTTCTAAAGACTTATTTAAAAAAAAAATAACATTCCGAGAACAATGGGAGAGTTCCAAAGCATTTATAAACTTCAGCAAATTTCCGAGAACAATGGGAGACTTCCAAAGCATTTTTAAACTTCAGCAGAATTTTGAGAACAATGGGAGAGTTCTACAGACTTATATAAAAAAACAATAACTTTCCGAGAACAATGGGAGAGTTCCAAAGCCTTTTTAAACTTCAGCAGAATTCCGACAATGGGAGAGTTCCAAAGCATTTTTAAACTTCAGCAGAATTCTGAGAACAATGAGAGAGTTCCAAAGCATTTTTAAACTTCAGTAGGATTCCAAGAACAAAGGGAGCGTTCTACAAATTTATTTTAAAAAAAAATAATATTCCGAGAAAAATGGGAGAGTTTCAAAGCATTTTTAAACTTCAGCAAAATTCCGAGAACAATGGGAGAGTTCTACAGCCTTATCTAAAAAAAACAATAAAATTCCGAGAACAATTGGAGATTTCCAAAGCATTTTTAAAATTCAGCAGAATTCTGAGAACAATGGGAGAGTTCTACACACTTATTTAAAAAAAAAATAACATTCCGAGAACAATGGGAGAGTTCTAAATCATTTTTAAACTTCAGCAGAATTCCGAGAACAATGGTAGAGTTCCAAAGAGTTTTTAAACTTCATCAGAATTTCGAGAACAATGGGAGAGTTCTACAGACTTATTTTAAAAAAATAACATTCTGAGAACAATGGAAGAGTTCCAAAGCATTTTTAAACTTCAGCAGAATTCCGAGAACAATGGAAAAGTTCCAAAGAATTTTTAAACTTCAGCAAAATTTCGATAATAATGGGAGAGTTCTAAAGACTTATTTAAAAAAAAATAACATTCCGAGAACAATGGAAGATTTCCAAAGCGTTTATAAACTTCAGCAAATTTCCGAGAACAATGGGAGAGTTCCAAAGCATTTTTAAACTTCAGCAGAATTTCTAGAACAATGGGAGAGTCCTACAGACTTATATAAAAAACAATAACTTTCTGAGAACAATGGGAGAGTTCAAAAGCCTTTTTAAACTTCAGCAGAATTCCGACAACAATGGGAGAGTTCCAAAGCATTTTTAAACTTCAGCAGAATTCTGAGAACATTGGGAGAGTTCCAAAGCATTTTTAAACTTCAGTAGGATTCCGAGAACAATGGGAGCGTTCTACAAACTTATTTAAAAAAAAAATAATATTCCGAGAACAATGGGAGAGTTCTAAAGCATTTTTAAACTTCAGCAAAATTCCGAGAACAATGGGAGAGTTCTACAGCCTTATCTAAAAAAACAATAACATTCCGAGAACAATGGGAGATTTCCAAAGCATTTTTAAAATTCAGCAGAATTCTGAGAACAATGGAAGAGTTCTACACACTTATTTAAAAAAAAAATAACATTCTGAGAACAATGGGAGATTTCCAAAGCCTTTTTAATCTTCAGCAGAATTCCGAGAACAATGGGAGAGTTCCAAAGCATTTTTATACTTCAGCAGAATTCTGAGAACAATGGGAGAGTTCGAAAGCATTTTTAAAATTCAGCAGAATTCCAAGAACAATGGGAGAGTTTCAAATCATTATTAAACTTCAGCAGAATTAAGAGAACAATTGGAGAGTTCCAAAGCATTTTTAAACTTCACCAGAATTCCGAGAACAATGGGAGAGTTCCAAAGAATTTTTAAACTTCAGCAGAATTAAGAAAACAATGGGAGAGTTCTACAGACTTATTTAATAAAACAATAACATTCTGAGAGAAATGGGAGAGTTCAAAAGAATTTTTAAAATTCAGCAGAATTCCAAGAACAATGGGAGAGTTTCAAATCATTATAAAACTTCAGCATAATTCCGAGAACAATGGGCGAGTTCCAAAGAATTGTTAAACTTCAGTAGAATTTTGAGAATAATGGTAGAGTTCCAAAGCATTTTTAAACTTCAGCAGAATATCGAGAACAAGGGGAGTATTCCAAAGCCTTTTTAAACTTCAGCTGAAATCCGAGAACAATGGGAGAGTTCCAAAGCATTATTAAACTTCAGCAGAATTCTGAGAACAATGGGAGAGTTCCAAAGCATTTTTAAACTAGAGTAGAATTCCGAGAACAACGGGAGCATTCTACAAACTTATTTAAAAAAATAATAATATTCCAAGAACAATGGTATAGTTCCAAAGCATTTTTAAACTTCAGCAAAATTCCCAGAACAATGGGAGAGTTCTACAGACTTATCTAAAAAAACAATAACATTCCGAGAACAATTGGAGATTTCCAAAGCATTTTTAAAATTCAGCAGAATTCCGAGAACAATGGGAGTGTTCCAAAGCATATTTAAACTTCACCAACATTTTGAGAACAATGGCAGTGTTCAACAGACTTATTTAATAAAACAATAACATTCCGAGAACAATGGGAGAGTTATACAGACTTATTTTAAAAAAATAACATTCCGAGAACAATGAGAGAGTTCCAAAACGTTTTTAAACTTCAGCAGAATTTTGAGAACAAAGGGAGAGTTCAACTGACTTATTTAATAAAACAAAAACATTCTGAGAAAAATGGAAGAGTTCCAAAGCATTTTTAAACTTCAGTAGAATTCCGAGAACAATGGGAAAGTTCCAAAGAATTTTTTTACTTCAGCAGAATTTCGAGAATAATGGGAGAGTTCTAAAGACTTATTTAAAAAAAAATAACATTCCGAGAACAATGGGAGAGTTCCAAAGCATTTATAAACTTCAACAAATTTCCGAGAACAATGGGAGAGTTCCAAAGCATTTTTAAACTTCAGCAGAATTTCGAGTACAATGGGAGAGTTCTACAGACTTATTTAAAAAAACAATAACTTTCCGAGAACAATGGGAGAGTTCCAAAGCCTTTTTAAACTTCAGCAGAATTCCGACAACAATGGGAGAGTTCCAAATCATTTTTATCTTCAGCAGAATTCTGAGAACAATGGGAGACTTCCAAAGCATTTTTAAACTTCAGTAGGATTCCGAGAACAATGGGAGCATTCTACAAACTAATTTAAAAAAAAAAATAATATTCCAAGAACAATGGGAGAGTTCCAAAGCATTTTTAAACTTCAGCAAAATTCCGAGAACCATGGGAGAGTTCTACAGCCTTATCTAAAAAAGCAATAAATTTCCGAGAACAATGGGAGATTTCCAAAGCATTTTTAAAATTCAGCAGAATTCTGAGAGCAATGGGAGAGTTCTACACACTTATTTAAAAAAAAAAATAACATTCCGAGAACAATGGGAGATTTCCAAAACCTTTTTAAACTTCAGCAGAATTCCGAGAACAATGAGAGAGTTCCAAAGCATTTTTAAACTTCAGCAGAATTCCAAGAACAATGGGAGAGTTCAAAAGCATTTTTAAAATTCAGCAGAATTCCAAGAACAATGGTAGAGTTCCAAAGCATTATTAAACTTCAGCAGAATTCAGAGAACAATGGGAGAGTTCCAAAGCATGTTTAAACTTCAGCATAATTCCGAGAACAGTGGGCGAGTTCCAAAGAATTGTGAAACTTCAGCAGAATTTTGAGAATAATGGGAGAGTTCTACAGACTTATTTAAAAAAAACAATAACATTCTGAGAACAATGGGAGAGTTCCAAAGCATTTTTAAACTTCAGCAGAATAACGAGAAAAATGGGAGTATTCCAAAGCCTTTTTAAACTTCAGCAGAATTTCGAGAACAATGGGAGAGTTCCAAAGCATTATTAAACTTCAGCAGAATTCCGTTAACAATGGGAGAGTTTCAAAGCATTTTTAAACTTTAGCAAAATTCCGAGAACAATGTGAGAGTTCCAAAGCATTTTCAAACTCCACCAGAATTACGAGTACAATGGGAGAGTTACAAAGAATTTTTAAACTTCAGCAGAATTCTGAGAACGATGGGGAGATCTACAAACTTATTTAATAAAACTATAACATTCCAAGAACAATGGGAGAGTTCCAAAGCATTTTTAAACTTCAGCAAATGTTGGAGGACAATGGGAGAGTTCCAAATCATTTTTAAACTTCAGCAGAATTCCGAGAACAATGGGAGAGTTCCAAAGAATTTTTAAACTTCAGCAGAATTTTGGGAATAATGGGAGAGTTCTACAGAGCTATTTAAGAAAACAATAATATTCCGAGAACAATGGGAGAGTTCCAAAGCATTTTTTAACTTCAGCAGGATTCCGAGCACAGTGGGAGATTTCCAAAGCATTTTTAAACTACAGCTTAATTCCAAGAACAATGTGAGAGTTCCAAACCATTTTTAAACTTCAGAAGAATTCCGAGAAAAATGGGAGAGTTCTACAGAATTATTTAACAAAACTATTACATTCCGACAACAATGGTAGAGTTCCAAAGCATTTTAAAACTTCAGCAGAATTCTGAGAACAATGGGAGAGTTCCAAAGCATTATTAAACTTCAGCAGAATTTAGAGAACAATAGGTGAGTTCCAAAGCATTTTTAAACTTTAGCAAAACTCCGAGAGCAATGGCAGAGTTCCAAAGCATTTTTAAACTTTAGCAAAACTCCGAGAACAATGGGAGAGTTCCAAATTCTTATTAAACTTCCGCAGAATTCCGAGAACAATGGAAGAGCTCCAAAGCATTTTTAAACTTCAGCAGAATTCCGAGAACAATGGGAGTGTTCGAAAGCATTTGTAAACTTCAACAGAATATTTAGCACAATGTCAGAGCTCCAATGACATTTTAAACTTCAGCAGAATTCCGAGAACAATGAGAGAGTTCTACAGACTTATTTAAAAAAACAATACCATTCCGAGAACAATGGTAGAGTTCCAAAGAATTTTTAAATTTATGCAGTATTCCGAGAAGAATAGGTGAGTTCCAAAGCATTTTTAAACTTCATTAAAATTTTGAGAACAATAGGAGAGTTCTACAGATTTATTTAATAAAACAATAACATTCCGAGAACAATGGGAGAGTTCCAGGGCATTTTTAAACTTCAGCAGAATTCCGAGAACAATCGGAGAGTTCTAAAGACTTATTTAAAAAAACAATAACATTGCGAGAACAATGGGAGAGTTCCAAAGCATTTTTAAATTTCAGCAGAATTCCGAGAAAAATGGGAGAGTTCCAAAGCATTTTTAAACTTCAGCAGATTTCCGAGAACAATGGGAGAGTTCCAAAGCATTATGAAACTTCAGCAGAATTCAGAGAAAAATAGGAGAGTTCAAAAGTAATTTTAAACTTTAGCAAAACTCCGAGAACAATGGGAGAGATCCAAATCATTTTAAACTTCACAAGAATTCCAAGAACAATGGGAGGGTTCCAAAGAATTTTTAAACTTCAGGAGAATTACGAGAACAATGGGAACTTCCTACAGAATTATTTAAAAAAGCAGTAACATTCTGAGAACAATGGGAGAGTTCCAAAGCATTTTTAAGCTTCAGCCAAATTCCGAGAACAATGGGAGAGTTCCATAGCATTTTTAAACTTCAGCAGAATTCCGAGAACAATGTGAGAGTTCTACAGACATATTTAATAAAACAATAACATTCTGAGAACAATGGGAGAGTTCCAAAGCATTTTTAAACTTCAGCTTATTTCCGAGAACAATGTGAGAGTTCCAAAGGTTTTTTAAACTTCAGCAGAATTCCGAGAACAATGGGAGAGTTGCAAAGCATTTTTAAACTTCAGCATAATTCCAAGAACAATGTGAGAGTTGCAAAGCATTTTTAAACTTCAGCAGAATTCTGAGAACAATGGGAGAGTTCCAAAGCATTATTAAACTTCAGCAGAATTAAGAGAACAATGGGTGAGTTCCAAAGCATTTTTAAACTTTAGCAAAACTCCGAGAACAATGGAAGAGTTCAAAAGCATTTTTAAACTTTAGCAAATCTCCGAGAACAATGGGAGAGTTCCAAAGCCTTTTTAAACTTCAGCAGAATTCCGAGAACAATGGGAGTATTCCAAAGCAATTTTAAACTTCAGCAGAATTCTTCGAACAATGGGAGAGTTCTAAAGCATTTTTAAACTTCAACAGAATATTGAGAACAATGTAAGAGCTCCAAAGAATTTTTAAACTTCAGCAGAATTCCGAGAACAATGTTAGAGTTCCATAGCCTTTTTAAGCTTCATCAGAATTCTGAGAACAATAGGAGCATTCTAGAACCTTATTTAAAAAAACAATAACATTCCAAGAATAATGGGAATGTTCCAAAGCATTTTTAAACTTCACAAAAAATTTGAGAAAAATGTGAGAGTTCTACAGACTTATTTAATAAAACAATAACATTCTTAGAACAATGGTAGTGTTCCAAAGCATTTTTAAACTTCAGCAGAATTCTGAGAAAAAGTGCCAATGAATTTTTAAACTTCAGCAGAATTTCAAGAATAATGGGTGAGCTCTACAGACATATTTGAAAAAACAATAACATTCCGAGAACAATGGGAGATTTCCAAAGCATTTTTAAACTTAAGCAGAATTTCGAGAACAATGGGAGAGTTCCAAAGCATTTTTACATTTCAGCAGAATTCTGAGAACAATGGGAGAGCTCCAAAACATATTTAAACTTCAGTAAAATTCCGAGAACAATGGGAGAGTTCAAAAGCATTTTTAAACTTCAAAAGAATTCCTAGAACAATGGGAGCGTTCTACAGACTTATTTAGAAAAACAATAACATTCTGAGAACAATGGGAGAGTTCCAAAGCATTTTTAAATTTCAGCAGAATTCCGAGAACAATGGGAGAGTTCCAAAGCATTTTTAAACTCCACCAGATTACCGAGAACATTGGGAGAGTTCCAAAGAATTTTTAAACTGCAGCAGAATTCCAAGTACAATGCGAGAGTTCTACAGACTTATTTAAAAAAACAATAACATTCCGAGAACAAAGGGAGAGTACCAAAGAATTTTTAAAGTTCGGCAGATTTCCAAGAACAATGGGAGAGTTCCAAAGCATTTTTAAACTTCAGCAGAAATCAGAGAACAATGGGAGAGTTCCAAAGCATTATTAAACTTCAGCAGAATACAGAGAACAATAGGACAGTTCAATAGCATTTTTAAACTGTAGAAAAACTCCGAGAACAATGGGAGAGTTCCAAAGTATTTTTAAACTTCACCAGAGTTCTGAAAACAATGGGAGAGTCCCAAAATATTTTTAAACTTCAGCAGAATACCGAGAGCAATGGGAGATTCCTACAGAATTATTTAAAAAAACAATAGCATTCCGAGAACAATGGGAGAGTTAGAAAGGATTTTTAAACTTCAGCAAAATTCCGAAAACAATGGGAGACTTCCAAAGTATTTTTAAACTTCAGCATATTTCTGAGAACAATGCTAGAGTACCACAGACTTATTTAATAAAACAATAACATTCCGAGAACAATGGGAGCGTTGCATAGCATTTTTAAATTTCAGCAGAATTCCGAGAACAATGGTAAAGTTCCAAAGCATTTTTAAACTTCACCAAAAATTTGAGTACAATGGGAGAGTTCTACAGACATATTTAATAAAACAATAACAGTCTTAGAACAATGGGAGAGTTCGAAAGCATTTTTAACTTCAGCAGAATTCCGAGAACAATGGGAGAATTCCAATTCATTATTAAACTTCAGAAGATATCAGAGAACAATGGGAGAGTTCCAAATAATTTTTAAACTTTAGCAAAACTCCGAGAACAACAGGAGAGTTCCGAAGCATTTTTAAACTCCACCAGAATTCCGAGAACAATGGGAGAGTATCAAAGAATTTTTAAATTTCAGCAGAATTCCGAGAACAATGTGGGAGTTCTACAAACTTATCTTGTAAAACAATAACATTCCGAGAACAATGGGAAAGTTCCCAAGCATTTTTAAACTTCAGCAAAAGTTGGAGGACAATGGTAGAGTTCCAAATCATTTTTAAACTTAAGTAGAATTCAAAGAACAATGGGAGTGTTCTACAGACTTATTTAAAAAAGCAATAACATTACGAGAACAATGGGAGATTTTTAGAGCATTTTTAATCTTCAGCAGTATTCCAAGAATAATGGGAGAGTTCCAAAGCCTTTTCAAACTTCAGCAGAATTACGAGAACAATGGGAGAGTTCCAAAGCATTTTTAAACTTCAGCAGAATTCCAAGAACAATGGGAGAGTACTACAGACTTATTTAAACAAACAATAACATTCTGAGTACAATGGGAGAGTTCCAAAGCATTTTTATATTTCAGCAGAATTCCGAGAACAATGGGAGAGTTCCAAAGCATTTTTAAACTTCACCAAAATTTTGAGAACAATGGGAGAGTTCTACAGACTTATTTAATAAAACAATAACATTCTGAGAACAACAGGAGAGTTCCAAAGCATTGTTAAACTTCAGCAGAATTCCGAGAACAATGGGAGAGTTTCAAAGAATTTTTAAACTTCAGAAGAATTTCGAGATAAATGGGAGAGTTCTACAGAGTTATTTAAAAAAACAATAACAGTCCGAGAACAATGGGAGAGTTCCAAAGCATTTTTAAACTTCAGCAAAATTCCGAGAACAATGGGAGAGTTCCAATGCATTTCTAAACTTCAGCAGAATTCCGGGAAAAGTGGGAGAGTTCCAAAGCCTTTTTAAGCTTCAGCATAATTCCGAGAACAATGTGAGAGTTCCAAAGCATTTTTTAACTTCTTCACAATACCGAGAACAATGGGAGAGTTCTACACAATTATTTAATTAACTATAACATTCCGAGAACAATGAGAGAGTTCCAAAGCATTTTAAAACTCCAGCAGAATTCCGAGTACAATGGGAGAGTTCGAAAGCATTTTTAGACTTCAGCAGAATTCCGAGAACAATGGGAGAGTTCCAAAGCATTATTAATCTTCAGCCGAATTCAGTGAACAATTGGAGAGGACCAAAGCATTTTTAAACTTTAGCAATACTCCGAAAACAATGGGAGAGTTCCAAAGCATTTTTAAACTCCACCAGAATCCCGAGAACAATGGGAGAGTTCCAAAGAATTTTTAAACTTCAGCAGAATTCCGAGTTCAATGCGAGAGTTCTACAGACGTATTTAAAAACACAATAACATTCCGAGAACAATTGGATTTCCAAAGAATTTTTAAATTTTAGCAAAACTCAGAGAACAATGGGAGAGTTCCAAAGCCTTTTTAAACTAAAGCAGAATTCTGAGAACAATGGGAGGGTACCAAAGCATTATTAAACTTCAGCAGAATTTAGAGAACAATGGGAGAGGTCGAAAGCATTTTTAAATGCAAAATTCCGAGAACAATGGGAGAGTTCCCAACCATTCTTAAATTCCAGCAGAATCCTGAGAACAATTAGATTGTACCAAAGCATTATTAAACTTCAGCAGAATTTAGAGAACATTGGGAGAGTTCCAAAGCATTTTTAAACTTCATCACAATTCCGAGAACAATGGGAGAGTTCTACAGAATTATTTAAAAAAATATAACATTCCGAGAACAATGGGAGAGTTGAAAAGCATTTTTATATTTCAGCAGAATTCCGAGAACAATGGGAGAGTTCCAAGCAATTTTGAACTCCACAAGAATCCCGAGAACAATGGGAGAGTTCCAAAGAATTTTTAAACTTCAGCAGAATTCCGAGTTCAATGCAAGAGTTCTACAGACTTATTTAAAAACACAATAACATTCCAAGAACTATGGGAGAGTTCCAAAGAATTTTTAGACTACAGAAGAATTCCGAGAACAATGGGAAAGTTCTACAGAATTATTTAACAAAACTATTACATTCCAAGAACAATGGGAGAGTTCCAAAGCATTTTAAAACTTCAGCAGAATTCCGAGAACAATGAGAGAATTCCACAGCATTTTTAAACTTCAGCAGAATTCCGAGAACAATGGGAGAGTTCCAAAGCATTATTAAAATTTAGCCGAATTCAGAGAACAATGGGAGAGTTCCAAAGAATTTTTCAACTTCAGCAGAATTCCGAGTTCAATACGAGAGTTCTACAGATTTATTTTAAAACACAGTAACATTCCGAGTACAATGGGAGGATTCGAAAGAATTTTTAAACTTTAGCAAAAAACTCCGAGAATAATGGGAGAGTTCCAAAGCCTTTTTAAACTTCAGCAGAATTCTGAGAACAATGGGAGAGTTCCAAAGCATTTTTAAACTTTAGCAAAATTTCAAGAATAATGGCATAGTTCAAAACATTTTTAAATTTTAGCAAAACTACGAGAACAATGGGAGAGTTCCAAAGCCTTTCTAAACTTCAGCAGAATTCTGAGAACAATGGGAGAGTTCTACAGACTTATTTTAAAAAACAATAACATTCCGATAACAATGGGAGATTTCCAGAGCATTTTTAAACTTCAGCAGAATTCCGAGAATAATGGGAGAGTTCCAAAGCCTTTTTAAATTTCAGCAGAATTACAAGAACAATGGGAGAGTTCCAAAGCATTTTTAAACTTCAGCAGAATTCCAAGAACAATGGGAGAGTACTACAGACTTATTTAAACAAACAATGACATTCGGAGAACAATGGGAGAGTTCCAAAGCATTTTTATATTTCAGCAGAATTCCGAGAACAATGGGAGAGTTACAAAGCATTTTTAAACTTCACCAAAATTTTGAGAACAATGGGAGAGTCCTACAGACATATTTAATAAAACAATAACATTCTGAGAACAATGGGAGAGTTCCAAAGCATTTTTAAACTTCAGCAGAATTCCGAGAACAATGGGAGAGTTCCAAAGAATTTTTAAACTTCAGAAGAATTTCGAGAATAATGGGAGAGTTCTACAGAGTTTTTTAAAAAAACAATAACATTCCGAGAACAATAGGAGAGTTCCAAAGCATTTTTAAACTTCAGCAAAAATCCGAGAACAATGCGAGAGTTCCAAAGCATTTTTAAACTTCAGCAGAATTCCGAGAAAAGTGGGAGAGTTCCAAAGCCTTTTCAAACTTCAGCATAATTGCGAGAACAATGTGAGAGTTCCAACGCATTTTTAAACTTCAGCACAATTCCGAGAACAATGGGAGAGTTCTACAGAATTATTTAAAAAAACTAAAACATTCCGAGAACAATGGGAGAGTTCCAAAGCATTTTAAAACTTCAGCAGAAATCCGAGAACAATGGGAGAGTTCCAAAGCATTATTAAACTTCAGCCGAATTCAGAGAGCAATTGGAGAGTTCCAAAGCATTTTTAAACTTTAGCAATACTCCGAAAACAATGGGAGAGTTTCAAAGAATTTTTAAACTTCAGCAGAATTCCGAGTTCAATGCGCGAGTTCTACAGACTTATTTAAAACACAATAACATTCCTAGAACAATAGGAGAGTTCCAAAGAATTTTTAAACTTTAGCAAAACTCAGAGAAAAATGGGAGAGTTCCAAAGCCTTTTTAAACTACAGCAGAATTCTGAGAACAATGGGAGGGTACCAAAGAATAATTAAACTTCAGCAGAATTTAGAGAACAATGGGAGAGTTCCAAAGCCTTTTTAAACGCAAAATTCCGGAGACAATGGGAGAGTTCCAAACCATTTTTAAATTCCAACAGAATACTGAGAACAATGGGATTGTTCCAAAGCATTTTTAAACTTCAGCACAATTCCGAGAACATTGGGAGAGTTCTACAGAATTATTTAAAAAACTATAACATTCTTAGAACAATGGGAGAGTTCCAAAGCATTTTAAAACTTCAGCAGAATTCCGAGAACAATGGGAGAGTTCCAAAGCATTTTTAGACTTCTGCAGTATTCCGAGAACAATGGGAGAGTTCCACAGCATTAGTAAAATTCAGCAGAATTCAGAGAACAATTGGAGAGTTCCAAAGCATTTTTAAACTTTAGCAATACTCCGAAAACAATTGGAGAGTTCCAAAGCATTTTTAAACTCCACAAGAATACCGAGAACAATGGGAGAGTTACAAAGAATTTTTAAACTTCAGCAGAATTCCCAGTTCAATGCGAGAGTTCTACAGACTTATTTAATAACACAATTACATTCCGAGAACAATAGGAGAGTTCCAAAGAATTTTTAAACTTTAGCAAAACTCAGAGAACAATAGGAGAGATCCAAAGCCTTTTTAAACTTCAGCAGAATTCTGAGAACAATGGGAGTGTACCAAAGCATTATTAAACTTCAGCAGAATTTAGAGAACATTGGGAGAGTTCCAAAGCATTTTTAAATGCAAAATTCAGAGAACAATGTGATAGTTCCAAAGCATTTTTAACCTTCTGCAGAATTCTGAGAACAATGGGAGAGTTCGACAGACTTATTTAAAAAAACAATAATATTCCGAGAACAATGGGAGAGTTCCAAACCATTTTTAAATTCAACCAGAATCCCGAGCACAATGGGAGTGTTCCAAAGCATTTTTAGACTTCAGAAGATTTCCGAGAACAATGGTAAAGTTCTACAGAATTATTTAACAAAACTATTACATTCGAAGAACAATGGGAGAGTTCCAAAGCATTTTAAAACTTCAGCAGAATTCCGAGAACAATGGGAGAGTTCCAAAGCTTTATTAAACTTTAGACGAATTCAGAGAACAATGGGGGAGTTCCAAAGAATTTTTCAACTTCAGCAGAATTCCGAGTTCAATGTGAGAGTTCTACAGATTTATATAAAAACACAATAACATTCCGTGAACAATGGGAGAGTTCGAAAGAATTTTTAAACTTTACCAAAACTCCGAGAACAATGGGAGAGTTCCAAAGCCTTTTTAAACTTCAGCAGAATTCTGAGAGCAATGGGAGAGTTCCAAAGCATTATTAAACTTCAGCAGAATTTAGAGAACAATGGGAGAGTTCCAAAGCCTTTTTAAACTTTAGCAAAACTCCGAGAATAATGGCAGAGTTCCAAAGCATTTTTAAACTTTAGCAAAACTCCGAGAACAATGGGAATGTTCCAAAGCCTTTTTAAACTTCAGCAGAATTCCGAGAACAATGGGAGAGTTTTAAAGCATTTTTAAACTTCAGCAGAATTCTGAGAACAATGGGAGAGCTTCAAAGAATTTTTAATCTTCAGCAGTATTCCTAGAAGAATGGGAGAGTTCCAGAGCATTTTAAACTTCATTAAAATTTTGAGAACAATAGGAGAGTTCTACAGACTTATTTAATAAAACAATAACATTCCAAGAACAATGGGAGAGTTCCAAGGCATTTTTAAACTTCAGCAGAATACCAAGAACAATGGGAGAGTTCTACAGACTTATTTTAAAAAACTATAAAATTCCGAGAACAATGGGAGAGTTCCAAAGCATTTTTATACTTCACCAAAATTTTGAGAAAAATGGGAGAGTTCTACAGACTTATTTAATAAAATAATAACATTCTGAGAACAATGGAGAGTTCCAAGGCATTTTTAAACTTCAGCAGAATTCCGAGAACAATGGGAGAGTGCCAACGAATTTTTAAACTTCAGCAGAATTTTGAGAATAATGGGAGAGTTCTACAGACTTATTTGATAAAACAATAGCATTCCGAGAATAATGGGAGATCTCCAAAGCATTTTTAAACTTCAGCAAATTTCTGAGAACAATGGGAGAGTTCCAAAGCATTTTTAAACTTCAGCAGAATTCTAAGAAAAAAGGGAGAGTTATACAAACTTATTTAATAAAACAATAACATTCCGAGAACAATGGAAGGGTTCTGAAGCATTTTTAATCTTCAGGAAATGTTGGAGGACAATGGGAGAGTTCCAAATCATTTTAAAACTTCAGCAGAATTCTGAGAACAATGGGAGAGTTCTACAGACTTATTTAAAAAAACAATAACATTCCGAGAACAATAGAAGAGTTCCAAAGCATTTTTAAATTTCAGCAGATTTCCGACAATAATGGGAGAGCTCCAAAACATTTTTAAACTTCAGCAAGATTCTGAGAACAATGGAAGAGTTCCAAAGCATTTTTAAAGTTCAGCAGAATTCCGAGAACAAAGGGAGAGTCCTACAAACTTATTTAAAAAAAAAATAACATTCCGAGAACAATGGGAGAGTTCCAAACCATTTTTAAATTTCAGCAGAATTCCGAGAACAATGGGATACTTCCAAAGCATTTTTAAACTCCACCAAATTACCGAGAAGAATGGGAGAATTCCAAAGAATTTTTAAACTGCAGCAGAATTCCGAGAACAATGCAAAAGTTCTAAAGACTTATTTAAAAAAACAATAACATTCCGAGAACAATGGGAGAGCAACAAAGAATTTTTAAACTTCAGCAGATTTCCAAGAACAATGGGAGAGTTCCAAAGCATTTTTAAACTTCAGCAGAATTCCGAGAACAAAAAGAGAGTTCAAAAGCATTTTTAAACTTTAGCAAAACTCCGACAACAATGGGAGAGTACCAAAGCATTTTTAAACTTCACCAGAATTCCAAGAACAATGGGAGAGTACCAAAGAATTTTTAAACATCATCAGAATTACGAGAAAAATGGGAGATTCCTACAGAATTATTTAAAAAAACAATAACATTCTGAGAACAATGGGAGAGTTCCAAAGCATTTTTAAACTTCAGCAAAATTCCGAGAACAATGGGAGAGTTCCAAAGCATTTTTAAACTTCAGCAGAATTCCGAGATCAATGGGAGAGTTCTACATGCTTATTTAAAAAAAGAATAACATACTGAGAACAATGGGAGAGTTCCAAAGCATTTTTAAACTTCAGCAGAATTCCGAGAACAAAAAGAGAGTTCAAAAGCATTTTTAAACTTTAGCAAAACTCCGAGAACAATGGGAGAGTACCAAAGCATTTTTAAACTTCACCAGAATTCCAAGAACAATGGGAGAGTACCAAAGAATTTTTAAACATCATCAGAATTACGAGAAAAATGGGAGATTCCTACAGAATTATTTAAAAAAACAATAACATTCTGAGAACAATGGGAGAGTTCCAAAGCATTTTTAAACTTCAGCAAAATTCCGAGAACAATGGGAGAGTTCCAAAGCATTTTTAAACTTCAGCAGAATTCCGAGATCAATGGGAGAGTTCTACATGCTTATTTAAAAAAACAATAACATACTGAGAACAATGGGAGAGTTCCAAAGCATTTTTAAATTTCAGCAGAATTCCCAGAACAATGGTAGAGTTCCAAAGCATTTTTAAACTTCATCAAAGTTTTGAGAAGAATGGGAGAGTTCTACAGACATATTTAATAAAACAGTAACATTCTCAGAACAATGGGAGAGTTCCAAAGCATTTCTAAACTTCAGCATAATTCCGAGAACAATGTGAGAGTTCCAAAGCATTTTTAAACTACAGCAGAATTCCGACAATGGGAGAGTTCCAAAGCATTTTGAAACTTCAGCTGAATTCCGAGAACAAGGGGAGAGTTCCAAATATTTTTAAACTTCAGCATAATTCCAAGAACAATGTGAGAGTTCCAAAGCATTTTTAAATTTCAGCAGAATTCCGAGAACAATGGAAGTATTCCAAAGCCTTTTTAAGCTTCAGTAGAATTCCGAGAACAATAGGAGAGTTCCAAAGCATTTTTATACTTCAGCAGAATTCCGAGAACGATGGAAGTATTCCAAAGCCTTTTTAAACTTCAGCAGAATTCCGAGAACAATAGGAGAGTTCCAAAGCATTATTAAACTTCAGCAGAATTCAGAGAACAATGGGAGAGTTCCAAAGAATTTTACATTTCAGCAGAATTCCAAGAACAATGTGGGAGTTCTACAAACTTATCTTATAAAACAATAACATTCCGAGAACAATGGGAGAGTTCCAAAGCATTTTCAAACCTCAGCAAAAGTTGAAGGACAATGGGAGAGTTCCAAATCATTTTTAAACTTCAGCAGAATTCCAAGTACAATGGGAGAGTACTACAGACTTATTTAAACAAACAATAACATTCCGAGAACAATGGGAGAGTTCAAAAGCATTTTTATATTTCAGAAGAAATCTGAGAACAATGGGAGAGTTCCAAAGCATTTTTAAACTTCACCAAAATTTTGAGAACAATGGGAGAGTTCTACAGACTTATTTAATAAAACATTAACATTCTGAGAACAATGGGAGAGTTCCAAAGCATTTTTAAACTTCAACAAATGTTGGCGTACAATGGGAGAGTTCCAAATCATTTTAAAACTTCAGCAAAATTCTGAGAACAATGGGAGAGCTCTACAGACTTATTTAAAAAAACAATAACATTCCGAGAACAATGGGAGAGTTCCAAAGCATTTTTAAATTTCAGCAGATTTCCGACAATAATGGGAGATCTCCAAAACATTTTTAAACTTCAGCAAGATTCTGAGAACAATGGCAGAGTTCCAATGCATTTTTAAAGTTCAGCAGAATTCGGAGAACAAGGGGAGAGTTCTACAAACTTATTTAAAAAAACAATAACATTCCTAGTACAATGGGAGAGTTCCAAAGCATTTTTAAATTTCAGCAGAAATCCGAGTACAATGGGAGAGTTCCAAAGCATTTTTAAACTTCAACAGATTAGCGAGAACAATTGGAGAATTCGAAAGAATTTTTAAACTGCAGCAGAATTCCGAGAACAATGCAAGAGTTCTAAAGACTTATTTAAAAAAACAATAACATTCCGAGAACAATGGGAGAGCAACAAAGAATTTTTAAACTTCAGCAGATTTCCAAGAACAATGGGAGAGTTCCAAAGCATTTTTAAACTTCAGCAGAATTCCGAGAACAAAAGGAGAGTTCAAAAGCATTTTTAGACTTTAGCAAAACTCCGAGAACAATGGGAGAGTTCCAAAGCATTTTTAAACTTCACCAGAATTCCAAGAACAATGGGAGAGTACCAAAGAATTTTTAAACATCAGCAGAATTACGAGAACAATGGGAGATTCCTACAGAATTATTTAAAAAAACAAAAACATTCTGAGAACAATGCGAGAGTTCCAAAGCATTTTTAAACTTCAGCAGAATTCCGAGATCAATGGGAGAGATCTACAGACTTATTTAAAAAAACAATAACATTCTGAGAACAATGGGAGAGTTTCGAAGCATTTTTAAATTTCAGCAGAATTCCCAGAACAATGGTAGAGTTTCAAATCATTTTTAAACTTCACCAAAATTTTGAGAACAATGGGAAAGTTCTACAGACATATTTAATAAAACAGTAACTTTCTGAGAACAATGGGAGAGTTCCAAAGCATTTATAAACTTCAGCATAATTCCGAGAACAATGTGAGAGTTCCAAAGCATTTTTAAACTTCATCAGAATTCCGAGGACAATGGGAGAGTTCCAAAGCATTTTTAAACTTCAGCAGAATTCCAAGATCAATGGGAGAGTACTACAGACTTATTTAAACAAACGATATCATTCCGAGAACAATGGGAGTGTTTCAAAGCAATTTTTGTTTCAGCAGAATTCGGAGAACAAAGGGAGAGTTCCAAAGCATTTTTAAACTTCACCAACATTTTGAGAGCAATGGGAGAGTTCTACAGACTTATTTAATAAAACAATAACGTGCTGAGAACAATGGGAGTGTTCCAAAGCATTTTTATACTTCAGCAGAATTCCGAGAACAATGGGAGAGTTCCAAAGAATATTTAAACTTCAGAAGGATTTCGAGAATAATGGGAGAATTCTAGAGTTAATTAAAAAACAATTTCATTCCGAGAACAATGGGAGAGTTCCGAAGCATTTTTAAACGTCATCAGAATTAGAAGAAAAGTGGGAGTGTTCTAAAGCCTTTTTAAACTTCAGCTTAATTTCGAGAACAATGTGAGAGTTCCAAAGCATTTTTAAACTTCAGCAGAATTCCGAGAACAATTGGAGAGTTCTACAGAAATATTTTAAAAGACTATGACATTCCGATAACAATGGGAGAGTTCCAAAGCATTTTAAAACTTCAGCAGAATTCCGAGAACAATGGGAGAGTTACAAAGCATTTTTAGACTTCAGCAGAATTCTGAGAACAATGGGAGTGTTCCAAAGCATTATTAAACTTCAGCCGAATTCAGAGAACAATTGGAGAGTTCCAAAGCATTTTTAAACTTTAGTAAAACTCCGAAAACAATGGGAGAGTTCCAAAGCATTTTTAAACTCCACCAGAATCCTGAGAACAATGGGAGAGTTCCAAAGAATTTTTAAACTTCAGCAGAATTTTGAGTTCAATGCGAGAGTTCTACAGACTTATTTAAAAACACAATAACATTCCGAGAACAATGGGAGAGTTCCAAAGAATTTTTAAACTTTAGCAAAACTCTGAGAACATTGGGAGTGTTCCAAAGCCTTTTTAAACTTTATCAAAACTCCGAGAACAATGGGAGAGTTCCAAAGAATTTTTAAACTTTAGCAAAACTCCGAAAACAATGGGAGAGTTCCAAAGCATTATTAAACTTCAGCAGAATTCCGAGAACAATGGGAGAGCTCTACAGAATTATTTAAAAAAACAATAACATTCCGAGTACAATGGGAGAGTACCAAAGCATTTTTCAACTTCATCATAATTACGAGAACAATGTGAGAGTTCCAAAGCATTTTTAAACTTCAGCAAAATTCCGAGAACAATGGGAGAATTCCAAAGCATTTTTAAACTTCATCAAAATTCCGAGAACAATGGGAGCATTCCAAAGCATTTTTAAACTTCAACAGAATTCTGAGAACAATGGGAGAGTTCCAAAGCATTATTAAACTTCAGCAGAATTCAGGGAACAATGGGAGAGTTCCAAAGCCTTTTTAAACTTAAGCAAAACTCTGAGAACAATGGGAGAGTTCCAAAGAATTTTAAACTTCACCAGATTTCCAAGACCAATGGGAGAGTTCCAAAGAATTTTTAATCTTCAGCAGAATTCTGAGAACAATGGGAGAGTTCTACAGAATTATTTTAAAAAAATATAACATTCCGATTACAATGGGAGAGTTCCAAAGCCTTTTTAAACTTCAGCAGAATTCCGACAACATTTGGAGGGTTCCAAAGCCTTTTTAAACTTCAGCAGAATTCTGAGAACAATGGGAGAGTACTAAAGCATTATTAAACTTCAGCAGAATTTAGAGAACAATGGGAGAGTTAAAAAGCATTTTTAAACGCAAAATTCCGAGAACAATGGGAGAGATCCAAAGCATTTTTGAACTTCAGCAGGATTCCGAGAACGATGGGAGAGTTCTACAGACTTATTAAAAAAAACAATAATATTCCGAGATCAATGGGAGAGTTCCAAACCATTTTGAGAATCTATCAGAATCCCAAGAACAATGTGAGAGTTCCAAATCATTTTTAAACTTCACCTGTATTCCGAGAACAATGGGAGAGGTCCAAACATTTTTTAAACTTCAGCAGAATTCCAAGAACAATGGGAGAGTTCTACAGAATTATTTAAAAAAACAATAACATTCCGAGAACAATGGGAGAGTTCCAAAGCATTTTTAAATTTCAGCAGAATTTCGAGAACAATGGGAGAGTTCTAAAGACTTATTTAAAAAAAACAATAACATTCCAAGGACAATGGGAGAGTTCCAAAGAATTTTTAAACTTCAGCAAAATTTCGAGAACAATGGGAGCATTCCAAAGCATTTTTAAACTTCAGCAGAATTCCGAGAACAATTAGAGAGTTCTACAGAATTATTTAAAAAAAAATAATATTCCAAGAACATAGGGACAGTTCCAAAGCAGATTTAAACTGCAGAAGAATTCCGAGAACAATGGGAGAGTTCCAAAGCATTTTTCAACTTCATCATAATTACGAGAACAATGTGAGAGTTCCAAAGCATTTTTAAACTTCAGAAGAATTCAGGGAACAATGGGAGAGTTCCAAACCATTTGTAAACTTCATCAGAATTCCGAGAACAATGGGAGAGTTCTACAGAATTATTTAAAAAAACAATAACATTCCGAGAACAATGGGAGAGTTCCAAAGCATCTTTCAATTTCATCATAATTACGAGAACAATGTGAGACTTCCAAAGCATTTTTAAACCTTAGCAAAATTCCGAGAACAATGTGAGAATTCCAAAGCATTTTTAAATTTCAGCAAAATTCCGAGAACAATGGGCGAGTTCCAAAGCATTTTTCAACTTCAGCAGAATTCCGAGAACAATGGGAGAGTTCTACAGAATTATTTAAAAATACAATAACATTCCGAGAACAATGGGAGAGTTCCATAGCATTTTTAAACTTCAGCAGAATTCCGAGAACAATGGGAGAGTTCCAAAGCATTATTAAACTTCAGAAGAATTCACGGAACAATGGAAGAGTTACAAAGAATTTTTAATCTTCATCAGAATTCCGAGAACAATGGGAGAGCTCTACAGAATTATTTAAAAAAACAATAACATTCCGAGAACAATGGGAGCATTCCAAAGCATTTTTAAACTTCAGCAGAATTCTGAGAACAATGGGAGAGTTCTACAGACTTATTTAAAAAAACAATAATATTCCAAGAACAAAGGGACAGTTCCAAAGCATTTTTAAACTTCAGAAGAATTCCGAGAGCAATGGGAGAGTTCCAAAGCATTTTTCAACTTCATCATAATTACGAGAACAATGTGAGAGTTCCAAAGCATTTTGAAACTTCAGCAGAATTCCGAGAACAATGGGAGAGTTCCAAAGCATTATTAAACTTCCGAAGAATTCAAGGAACAATGGGAGAGTTCCAAAGAATTTTTATACTTCATCAGAATTCCGAGAACAATGGGAGAGCTCTACAGAATTATTTAAAAAAACAATAACATTCCGAGAACAATGGGAGAGTTCCAAAGCATTTTTTAACTTTATCATAATTACGAGAACAATGTGAGAGTTCCAAAGCATTTTTAAACTTCAGCAAAATTCCGAGAACAATGGGAGAATTCCAAAGCATTTTTAAACTTCTGCAAAATTCCGAGAACAATGGGAGAGTTCCAAAGCATTTTTAAACTTCAGCAGAATTCCGAGAACAATGGGAGAGTTCTACAGACTTATTTAAAAAAACAATAATATTCCGAGAACAATGGGAGAGTTCCAAAGCATTTTTAAACTTCAGAAGTATTCCGAGAACAATGGGAGAGTTCCAAAGCATTATTAAACTTCAGCAGAATTCAGGGAACAATGGGAGCATTCCAAAGCCTTTTTAAACTTTAGCAAAACTCTGAGAACAATGGGAGAGTTCCAAAGAATTTTAAACTTCACCAGATTTCTGAGACCAATGGGAGAGTTCCAAAGAATTATTTAAAAAAACAATAACATTCCGAGAACAATGGGAGAGTTCCAAAGCATTTTTAAACTTTAGCAAAATTCCGAGAACAATGGGAGCGTTCCAAAGCATTTTTAAACTTCAGCAGAATTCCGAGAACGATGGGAGAGTTCTACAGACTTATTCAAAAAAACAATAATATTCCGAGATCAATGGGAGAGTTCCAAACCATTTTTAAACTCTACCAGAATCCCAAGAACAATGGGAGAGTTCCAAAGCATTTTTAAACTTTAGCAAAACTCTGAGAATAATGGGAGAGTTCCAAAGCATTTTTAAACTTCACCTGTATTCCGAGAACAATGGGAGCATTCTAAACATTTTTTAAACTTCAGCAAAATTCCAAGAACAATGGGAGAGTTCTACAGAATTATTTAAATAAACAATAACATTCCGAGAACAATGGGAAAGTTCCAAAGCATTTTTAAACTTCAACAAAATTCCGAGGACAATGGGAGAGTTCCAAAGCTTTTTTAAACTCCAGCAGAATTTTAAGAACAATGGGAGAGTTCTAAAGATTTATTAAAAAAAACAATAACATTCCGAGAACAATGGGAGAGATCCAAAGCATTCTTAAACTTCAGCAGAATTCCGAGAACAATGGGAGAGTTCTACAGACTTATTTAAAAAAACAATAATATTCCAAGAGCAAAGGGACAGTTCCAAAGCATTTTTAAACTTCAGAAGAATTCCAAGAACAATGGGAGAGTTCCAAAGCATTTTTCAACTTCATCATAATTACGAGAACAATGTGAGAGTTCCAAAGGATTTTTAAACTTCAGCAAAATTCCGAGAACAATGGGAGAATTCCAAAGCATTTTTAAACTTCTGCAAAATTCCGAGAAAAATGGGAGAGTTCCAAAGAATTTTTCAACTACATCACAATTACGAGAACAGTGTGTGGGTTCCAAAGCATTTTTAAACTTCAGCAGAATTCAGAGAACAATGGGAGAGTACCAAAGCATTTTTAAACTTCAGCAGAATTCAGGGAACAATGGGAGAGTTCCAAAGCCTTTTTAAACTTTAGCAAAACTCTGAAAACAATGGGAGAGTTCCAAATAATTTTAAACTTCACCAGAATTCCGAGAACAATGGGAGAATTCTGTAGAATTATTTAAAAAAACAATAACATTCCGAGAACAATGGGAGAGTTCCAAAGCTTTTTTAAACTTCAGCAGAATTCCGAGAACAAAGGAAGAGTTCTACAGAATTATTTAAAAAAACTATAACATTCCGAGAACAATGGGAGAGTTCCAAAGCCTTTTTAAACTTCAGCAGAATTCTGAGAACAATGGGAATGTTCTACAGACTTATCTAAAAAAACAATAATATTCCGAGAACAATGGGAGAGTTCCAAAGCATTTTTAAACTCCACCAGAATCCCGAGAACAATGGGAGAGTTCCAAAGAATTTTTAAACTTCATCAGAATTCCGAGTTCATTGCTAGAGTTCTACAGACTTATTTAAAAACACAATGACACTCCGAGAACAATGGGAGAGTTCCAAAGAATTTTTAAACTTTAGCAAAACTCCAAGAACAATGGGAGAGTTCAAATCCTTTTTAAACCTTAGCAATACTCAGAGAACAATGGGAGAGTTCCAAAGCATTTTTAAACTTTAGCAAAACTACGAGAACAATGGCAGAGTTCCAAATATTTTTTAAACTTCAGCAGAATTCCGAGAACAATGGGAGAGTTCTACAGAATTATTTAAAAAAACAATAACGTTCCGAGAACAATGGGAGAGTTCCAAAGCATTTTTAAACTTCAGCAGAATTCCGAGAACAATGGGAGAGTTCCAAAGCATTTTAAAACTTCAGCAGAATTCCGAGAACAATGGGAGAGTTACAAAGCATTTTTAGACTTCAGCAGAATTCCGAGAACAATGGGAGTGTTCCAAAGCATTTTTAAACTTCAGCAAAATTCCGAGAACAATGGGAGAATTCCAAAGCATTTTTAAACTTCAGCAAAATTCCGAGAACAATGGGAGCATTCCAAAGCATTTTTAAACTTCAGCAGAATTCCGAGAACAATGGGAGAGTTCTACAGACTTATTTAAAAAAACAATAATATTCCGAGAACAATGTGAGGGTTCCGAAGCATTTTTAAACTTCAGCAGAATTCTGAGAACAATGGGAGAGTTCCAAAGCATTATTAAACTTCAGCAGAATTCAGGGAACAATGGGAGAGTTCCAAAGCCTTTTTAAACTTTAGCAAAACTCTGAGAACAATGGGAGAGTTCCAAAGAATTTTAAACTTCACCAGATTTCCAAGACCAATGGGAGAGTTCCAAAGAATTTTTAATCTTCAGCAGAATTCTGAGAACAATGGGAGAGTTCTACAGAATTATTTTAAAAAAATATAACATTCCGATTACAATGGGAGAGTTCCAAAGCCTTTTTAAACTTCAGCAGAATTCCGACAACATTTGGAGGGTTCCAAAGCCTTTTTAAACTTCAGCAGAATTCTGAGAACAATGGGAGAGTACTAAAGCATTATTAAACTTCAGCAGAATTTAGAGAACAATGGGAGAGTTAAAAAGCATTTTAAACGCAAAATTCCGAGAACAATGGGAGAGATCCAAAGCATTTTTGAACTTCAGCAGGATTCCGAGAACGATGG
Source organism: Phyllobates terribilis (assembly GCF_046119375.1). Taxonomy (NCBI): domain Eukaryota; kingdom Metazoa; phylum Chordata; class Amphibia; order Anura; family Dendrobatidae; genus Phyllobates; species Phyllobates terribilis. The sequence goes on along the minus strand of NW_027362763.1, from coordinate 911,392,070 downwards.
GAGAGTTCTACAGACTTATTAAAAAAAACAATAATATTCCGAGATCAATGGGAGAGTTCCAAACCATTTTGAGAATCTATCAGAATCCCAAGAACAATGTGAGAGTTCCAAATCATTTTTAAACTTCACCTGTATTCCGAGAACAATGGGAGAGGTCCAAACATTTTTTAAACTTCAGCAAAATTCCAAGAACAATGGGAGAGTTCTACAGAATTATTTAAAAAAACAATAACATTCCGAGAACAAAGGGAGAGTTCCAAAGCATTTTTAAATTTCAGCAGAATTTCGAGAACAATGGGAGAGTTCTAAAGACTTATTTAAAAAAAACAATAACATTCCAAGAACAATGGGAGAGTTCCAAAGAATTTTTAAACTTCAGCAAAATTTCGAGAACAATGGGAGAATTCCAAAGCATTTTTAAACTTCAGCAGAATTCCGAGAACAATTAGAGAGTTCTACAGAATTATTTAAAAAAAAATAATATTCCAAGCACATAGGGACAGTTCCAAAGCAGATTTAAACTGCAGAAGAATTCCGAGAACAATGGGAGAGTTCCAAAGCATTTTTCAACTTCATCATAATTACGAGAACAATGTGAGAGTTCCAAAGCATTTTTAAACTTCAGAAGAATTCAGGGAACAATGGGAGAGTTCCAAACCATTTTTAAACTTCATCAGAATTCCGAGAACAATGGGAGAGTTCTACAGAATTATTTAAAAAAACAATAACATTCCGAGAACAATGGGAGAGTTCCAAAGCATCTTTCAATTTCATCATAATTACGAGAACAATGTGAGACTTCCAAAGCATTTTTAAACCTTAGCAAAATTCCGAGAACAATGTGAGAATTCCAAAGCATTTTTAAACTTCAGCAAAATTCCGAGAACAATGGGAGAGTTCCAAAGCATTTTTCAACTTCAGCAGAATTCCGAGAACAATGGGAGAGTTCTACAGAATTATTTAAAAATACAATAACATTCCGAGAACAATGGGAGAGTTCCATAGCATTTTTAAACTTCAGCAGAATTCCGAGAACAATGGGAGAGTTCTACAGAATTATTTAAAAAAACTATAATGTTACGATTACAATGGGAGAGTTCCAAAGAATTTTCAAACTTTAGCAAAACTCAGAGAACAAAGGGAGTTTTCAAAAGTCTTTTAAACTTCAGCAAAATTCCGAGAACAATGGGAGAGATCCAAAGCATTTTTAAACTTCAGCAGAATTCCGAGAACGATGGGAGAGTTCTACAGACTTATTCAAAAAAACAATAATATTCCAAGATCAAATGGAGAGTTCCAAAACATTTTTAAACTCTATCAGAATCCCAAGAACAATGGGAGAGTTCCAAAGCATTTTTAAACTTCAACAGTATTCCGAGAACAATGGGAGAGTTCCAAACATTTTTTAAACTTCATCAGAATTGCGATAACAATGGGAGAGTTCTACAGAATTATTTAAAAAAACAATAACATTCCGAGAACAATGGGAGAGTTCCAAAGCATTTTTAAACTTCTACAAAATTCCGAAAACAATGGGAGAGTTCCAAAGCATTTTTAAACTTCAGCAGAATTTCGAGAACAATGGGAGAGTTCTACAGAATTATTGAAAAAAACAATAACATTCCGAGAACAATGGGAAAGTTCAAAAGCATTTTTAAACTTCAGCAAAATTCCGAGAACAATGGGAGAGTTCCAAAGCATTTTTAAACTTCAGCAGAATTTCGAGAACAATGCGAGAGTTCTAAAGACTTATTTTAAAAAAAAACTAACAATCCGAGAACAATGGGAGCGTTCCAAAGCATTTTGAAACTTCAGCAAAATTTTGAGAACAATGGGAGCATTCCAAAGCATTTTTAAACTTCAGCAGAATTCCGAGAACAATGGGAGAGTTCCAAAGCATTATTAAACTTCAGAAGAATTCACGGAACAATGGGAGAGTTACAAAGAATTTTTAATCTTCATCAGAATTCCGAGAACAATGGGAGAGCTCTACAGAATTATTTAAAAAAACAATAACATTCCGAGAACAATGGGAGCATTCCAAAGCATTTTTAAACTTCAGCAGAATTCTGAGAACAATGGGAGAGTTCTACAGACTTATTTAAAAAAACAATAATATTCCAAGAACAAAGGGACAGTTCCAAAGCATTTTTAAACTTCAGAAGAATTCCGAGAGCAATGGGAGAGTTCCAAAGCATTTTTCAACTTCATCATAATTACGAGAACAATGTGAGAGTTCCAAAGCATTTTGAAACTTCAGCAGAATTCCGAGAACAATGGGAGAGTCCCAAAGCATTATTAAACTTCCGAAGAATTCAAGGAACAATGGGAGAGTTCCAAAGAATTTTTATACTTCATCAGAATTCCGAGAACAGTGGGAGAGCTCTACAGAATTATTTAAAAAAACAATAACATTCCGAGAACAATGGGAGAGTTCCAAAGCATTTTTTAACTTTATCATAATTACGAGAACAATGTGAGAGTTCCAAAGCATTTTTAAATTTCAACAAAATTCCGAGAACAATGGGAGAATTCCAAAGCATTTTTAAACTTCAGCAAAATTCCGAAAACAATGGGAGCGTTCCAAAGCATTTTTAAACTTCAGCAGAATTCCGAGAACAATGGGAGAGTTCTACAGACTTATTTAAAAAAACAATAATATTCCGAGAACAATGGGAGAGTTCCAAAGCATTTTTAAACTTCAGAAGTATTCCGAGAACAATGGGAGAGTTCCAAAGCATTATTAAACTTCAGCAGAATTCAGGGAACAATGGGAGCATTCCAAAGCCTTTTTAAACTTTAGCAAAACTCTGAGAACAATGGGAGAGTTCCAAAGAATTTTAAACTTCACCAGATTTCTGAGACCAATGGGAGAGTTCCAAAGAATTATTTAAAAAAACAATAACATTCCGAGAACAATGGGAGAGTTCCAAAGCATTTTTAAACTTTAGCAAAATTCCGAGAACAATGGGAGCATTCAAAAGCATTTTTAAACTTCAGCAGAATTCCGAGAACGATGGGAGAGTTCTACAGACTTATTCAAAAAAACAATAATATTCCGAGATCAATGGGAGAGTTCCAAACCATTTTTAAACTCTACCAGAATCCCAAGAACAATGGGAGAGTTCCAAAGCATTTTTAAACTTTAGCAAAACTCTGAGAATAATGGGAGAGTTCCAAAGCATTTTTAAACTTCACCTGTATTCCGAGAACAATGGGAGCATTCTAAACATTTTTTAAACTTCAGCAAAATTCCAAGAACAATGGGAGAGTTCTACAGAATTATTTAAATAAACAATAACATTCCGAGAACAATGGGAAAGTTCCAAAGCATTTTTAAACTTCAACAAAATTCCGAGGACAATGGGAGAGTTCCAAAGCTTTTTTAAACTCCAGCAGAATTTTAAGAACAATGGGAGAGTTCTAAAGATTTATTTAAAAAAACAATAACATTCCGAGAACAATGGGAGAGATCCAAAGCATTCTTAAACTTCAGCAGAATTCCGAGAACAATGGGAGAGTTCTACAGACTTATTTAAAAAAACAAAAATATTCCAAGAGCAAAGGGACAGTTCCAAAGCATTTTTAAACTTCAGAAGAATTCCAAGAACAATGGGAGAGTTCCAAAGCATTTTTCAACTTCATCATAATTACGAGAACAATGTGAGAGTTCCAAAGCATTTTTAAACTTCAGCAAAATTCCGAGAACAATGGGAGAATTCCAAAGCATTTTTAAACTTCAGCAGAATTCAGGGAACAATGGGAGAGTTCCAAAGCCTTTTTAAACTTTAGCAAAACTCTGAAAACAATGGGAGAGTTCCAAATAATTTTAAACTTCACCAGAATTCCGAGAACAATGGGAGAATTCTGTAGAATTATTTAAAAAAACAATAACATTCCGAGAACAATGGGAGAGTTCCAAAGCTTTTTTAAACTTCAGCAGAATTCCGAGAACAAAGGAAGAGTTCTACAGAATTATTTAAAAAAACTATAACATTCCGAGAACAATGGGAGAGTTCCAAAGCCTTTTTAAACTTCAGCAGAATTCTGAGAACAATGGGAAAGTTCTACAGACTTATCTAAAAAAACAATAATATTCCGAGAACAATGGGAGAGTTCCAAAGCATTTTTAAACTCCACCAGAATCCCGAGAACAATGGGAGAGTTCCAAAGAATTTTTAAACTTCATCAGAATTCCGAGTTCATTGCTAGAGTTCTACAGACTTATTTAAAAACACAATGACACTCCGAGAACAATGGGAGAGTTCCAAAGAATTTTTAAACTTTAGCAAAACTCCAAGAACAATGGGAGAGTTCAAAGCCTTTTTAAACCTTAGCAATACTCAGAGAACAATGGGAAAGTTCCAAAGCATTTTTAAACTTTAGCAAAACTACGAGAACAATGGCAGAGTTCCAAACATTTTTTAAACTTCAGCAGAATTCCGAGAACAATGGGAGAGTTCTACAGAATTATTTAAAAAAACAATAACGTTCCGAGAACAATGGGAGAGTTCCAAAGCATTTTTAAACTTCAGCAGAATTCCGAGAACAATGGGAGAGTTCCAAAGCATTTTAAAACTTCAGCAGAATTCCGAGAACAATGGGAGAGTTACAAAGCATTTTTAGACTTCAGCAGAATTCCGAGAACAATGGGAGTGTTCCAAAGCATTTTTAAACTTCAGCAAAATTCCGAGAACAATGGGAGAATTCCAAAGCATTTTTAAACTTCAGCAAAATTCCGAGAACAATGGGAGCATTCCAAAGCATTTTTAAACTTCAGCAGAATTCCGAGAACAATGGGAGAGTTCTACAGACTTATTTAAAAAAACAATAATATTCCGAGAACAATGTGAGGGTTCCGAAGCATTTTTAAACTTCAGCAGAATTCTGAGAACAATGGGAGAATTCCAAAGCCTTTTTAAACTTTAGCAAAACTCTGAGAACAATCGGAGAGTTCCAAAGAATTTTAAACTTCACCAGATTTCCAAGACCAATGGGAGAGTTCCAAAGAATTTTTAATCTTCAGCAGAATTCTGAGAACAATGGGAGAGTTCTACAGAATTATTTTAAAAAAATATAACATTCCGATTACAATGGGAGAGTTCCAAAGCCTTTTTAAACTTCAGCAGAATTCCGACAACATTTGGAGGGTTCCAAAGCCTTTTTAAACTTCAGCAGAATTCTGAGAACAATGGGAGAGTACTAAAGCATTATTAAACTTCAGCAGAATTTAGAGAACAATGGGAGAGTTAAAAAGCATTTTTAAACGCAAAATTCCGAGAACAATGGGAGAGTTCCAAAGCATTTTTCATCTACATCACAATTACGAGAACAGTGTGTGGGTTCCAAAGCATTTTTAAACTTCAGCAGAATTCAGAGAACAATGGGAGAGTACCAAAGCATTTTTAAACTTCAGCAGAATTCAGGGAACAATGGGAGAGTTCCAAAGCATTTTTAAACTTTAGCAAAACTCTGAAAACAATGGGAGAGTTCCAAATAATTTTAAACTTCACCAGAATTCCGAGAACAATGGGAGAATTCTGTAGAATTATTTAAAAAAACAATAACATTCCGAGAACAATGGGAGAGTTCCAAAGCTTTTTTAAACTTCAGCAGAATTCCGAGAACAAAGGAAGAGTTCTACAGAATTATTTAAAAAAACTATAACATTCCGAGAACAATGGGAGAGTTCCAAAGCCTTTTTAAACTTCAGCAGAATTCTGAGAACAATGGGAAAGTTCTACAGACTTATCTAAAAAAACAATAATATTCCGAGAACAATGGGAGAGTTCCAAAGCATTTTTAAACTCCACCAGAATCCCGAGAACAATGGGAGAGTTCCAAAGAATTTTTAAACTTCATCAGAATTCCGAGTTCATTGCTAGAGTTCTACAGACTTATTTAAAAACACAATGACACTCCGAGAACAATGGGAGAGTTCCAAAGAATTTTTAAACTTTAGCAAAACTCCAAGAACAATGGGAGAGTTCAAAGCCTTTTTAAACCTTAGCAATACTCAGAGAACAATGGGAGAGTTCCAAAGCATTTTTAAACTTTAGCAAAACTACGAGAACAATGGCAGAGTTCCAAACATTTTTTAAACTTCAGCAGAATTCCGAGAACAATGGGAGAGTTCTACAGAATTATTTAAAAAAACAATAACGTTCCGAGAACAATGGGAGAGTTCCAAAGCATTTTTAAACTTCAGCAGAATTTCGAGAACAATGGGAGAGTTCCAAAGCATTTTAAAACTTCAGCAGAATTCCGAGAACAATGGGAGAGTTACAAAGCATTTTTAGACTTCAGCAGAATTCCGAGAACAATGGGAGTGTTCCAAAGCATTTTTAAACTTCAGCAAAATTCCGAGAACAATGGGAGAATTCCAAAGCATTTTTAAACTTCAGCAAAATTCCGAGAACAATGGGAGCATTCCAAAGCATTTTTAAACCTCAGCAGAATTCCGAGAACAATGGGAGAGTTCTACAGACTTATTTAAAAAAACAATAATATTCCGAGAACAATGTGAGGGTTCCGAAGCATTTTTAAACTTCAGCAGAATTCTGAGAACAATGGGAGAATTCCAAATCCTTTTTAAACTTTAGCAAAACTCTGAGAACAATCGGAGAGTTCCAAAGAATTTTAAACTTCACCAGATTTCCAAGACCAATGGGAGAGTTCCAAAGAATTTTTAATCTTCAGCAGAATTCTGAGAACAATGGGAGAGTTCTACAGAATTATTTTAAAAAAATATAACATTCCGATTACAATGGGAGAGTTCCAAAGCCTTTTTAAACTTCAGCAGAATTCCGACAACATTTGGAGGGTTCCAAAGCCTTTTTAAACTTCAGCAGAATTCTGAGAACAATGGGAGAGTACTAAAGCATTATTAAACTTCAGCAGAATTTAGAGAACAATGGGAGAGTTAAAAAGCATTTTTAAACGCAAAATTCCGAGAACAATGGGAGAGATCCAAAGCATTTTTGAACTTCAGCAGGATTCCGAGAACGATGGGAGAGTTCTACAGACTTATTAAAAAAAACAATAATATTCCGAGATCAATGGGAGAGTTCCAAACCATTTTGAGAATCTATCAGAATCCCAAGAACAATGTGAGAGTTCCAAATCATTTTTAAACTTCACCTGTATTCAGAGAACAATGGGAGAGGTCCAAACATTTTTTAAACTTCAGCAGAATTCCAAGAACAATGGGAGAGTTCTACAGAATTATTTAAAAAAACAATAACATTCCGAGAACAATGGGAGAGTTCCAAAGCATTTTTAAATTTCAGCAGAATTTTGAGAACAATGGGAGAGTTCTAAAGACTTATTTAAAAAAAACAATAACATTCCAAGAACAATGGGAGAGTTCCAAAGAATTTTTAAACTTCAGCAAAATTTCGAGAACAATGGGAGCATTCCAAAGCATTTTTAAACTTCAGCAGAATTCCGAGAACAATTAGAGAGTTCTACAGAATTATTTAAAAAAAAATAATATTCCAAGAACATAGGGACAGTTCCAAAGCAGATTTAAACTGCAGAAGAATTCCGAGAACAATGGGAGAGTTCCAAAGCATTTTTCAACTTCATCATAATTACGAGAACAATGTGAGAGTTCCAAAGCATTTTTAAACTTCAGAAGAATTCAGGGAACAATGGTAGAGTTCCAAACCATTTTTAAACTTCATCAGAATTCCGAGAACAATGAGAGAGTTCTACAGAATTATTTAAAAAAACAATAACATTCCGAGAACAATGGGAGAGTTCCAAAGCATCTTTCAATTTCATCATAATTACGAGAACAATGTGAGACTTCCAAAGCATTTTTAAACCTTAGCAAAATTCCGAGAACAATGTGAGAATTCCAAAGCATTTTTAAACTTCAGCAAAATTCCGAGAACAATGGGAGAGTTCCAAAGCATTTTTCAACTTCAGCAGAATTCCGAGAACAATGGGAGAGTTCTACAGAATTATTTAAAAATACAATAACATTCCGAGAACAATGGGAGAGTTCCATAGCATTTTTAAACTTCAGCAAAATTCCGAGAACAATGGGAGAGTTCCAAAGCATTTTTCAACTTCAGCAGAATTCCGAGAACAATGGGAGAGTTCTACAGAATTATTTAAAAAAACTATAATGTTACGATTACAATGGGAGAGTTCCAAAGAATTTTCAAACTTTAGCAAAACTCCGAGAACAAAGGGAGTTTTCAAAAGTCTTTTAAACTTCAGCAAAATTCCGAGAACAATGGGAGAGATCCAAAGCATTTTTAAACTTCAGCAGAATTCCGAGAATGATGGGAGAGTTCTACAGACTTATTCAAAAAAACAATAATATTCCAAGATCAAATGGAGAGTTCCAAAACATTTTTAAACTCTATCAGAATCCCAAGAACAATGGGAGAGTTCCAAAGCATTTTTAAACTTCAACAGTATTCCGAGAACAATGGGAGAGTTCCAAACATTTTTTAAACTTCATCAGAATTGCGATAACAATGGGAGAGTTCTACAGAATTATTTAAAAAAACAATAACATTCCGAGAACAATGGGAGAGTTCCAAAGCATTTTTAAACTTCTACAAAATTCCGAAAACAATGGGAGAGTTCCAAAGCATTTTTAAACTTCAGCAGAATTTCGAGAACAATGGGAGAGTTCTACAGAATTATTGAAAAAAACAATAACATTCCGAGAACAATGGGAAAGTTCAAAAGCATTTTTAAACTTCAGCAAAATTCCGAGAACAATGGGAGAGTTCCAAAGCATTTTTAAACTTCAGCAGAATTTCGAGAACAATGCGAGAGTTCTAAAGACTTATTTAAAAAAAAAACTAACAATCCGAGAACAATGGGAGCGTTCCAAAGCATTTTGAAACTTCAGCAAAATTTTGAGAACAATGGGAGCATTCCAAAGCATTTTTAAACTTCAGCAGAATTCCGAGAACAATGGGAGAGTTCCAAAGCATTATTAAACTTCAGAAGAATTCACGGAACAATGGGAGAGTTACAAAGAATTTTTAATCTTCATCAGAATTCCGAGAACAATGGGAGAGCTCTACAGAATTATTTAAAAAAACAATAACATTCCGAGAACAATGGGAGCATTCCAAAGCATTTTTAAACTTCAGCAGAATTCTGAGAACAATGGGAGAGTTCTACAGACTTATTTAAAAAAACAATAATATTCCAAGAACAAAGGGACAGTTCCAAAGCATTTTTAAACTTCAGAAGAATTCCGAGAGCAATGGGAGAGTTCCAAAGCATTTTTCAACTTCATCATAATTACGAGAACAATGTGAGAGTTCCAAAGCATTTTGAAACTTCAGCAGAATTCCGAGAACAATGGGAGAGTTCCAAAGCATTAGTAAACTTCCGAAGAATTCAAGGAACAATGGGAGAGTTCCAAAGAATTTTTATACTTCATCAGAATTCCGAGAACAATGGGAGAGCTCTACAGAATTATTTAAAAAAACAATAACATTCCGAGAACAATGGGAGAGTTCCAAAGCATTTTTTAACTTTATCATAATTACGAGAACAATGTGAGAGTTCCAAAGCATTTTTAAACTTCAGCAAAATTCCGAGAACAATGGGAGAATTCCAAAGCATTTTTAAACTTCAGCAAAATTCCGAGAACAATGGGAGCGTTCCAAAGCATTTTTAAACTTCAGCAGAATTCCGAGAACAATGGGAGAGTTCTACAGACTTATTTAAAAAAACAATAATATTCCGAGAACAATGGGAGAGTTCCAAAGCATTTTTAAACTTCAGAAGTATTCCGAGAACCATGGGAGAGTTCCAAAGCATTATTAAACTTCAGCAGAATTCAGGGAACAATGGGAGCATTCCAAAGCCTTTTTAAACTTTAGCAAAACTCTGAGAACAATGGGAGAGTTCCAAAGAATTTTAAACTTCACCAGATTTCTGAGACCAATGGGAGAGTTCCAAAGAATTATTTAAAAAAACAATAACATTCCGAGAACAATGGGAGAGTTCCAAAGCATTTTTAAACTTTAGCAAAATTCCGAGAACAATGGGAGCGTTCCAAAGCATTTTTAAACTTCAGCAGAATTCCGAGAACGATGGGAGAGTTCTACAGACTTATTCAAAAAAACAATAATATTCCAAGATAAATGGGAAAGTTCCAAACCATTTTTAAACACTACCAGAATCCCAAGAACAATGGGAGAGTTCCAAAGCATTTTTAAACTTTAGCAAAACTCAGAATAATGGGAGAGTTCCAAAGCATTTTTAAACTTCACCTGTATTCCGAGAACAATGGGAGCATTCTAAACATTTTTTAAACTTCAGCAAAATTCCAAGAACAATGGGAGAGTTCTACAGAATTATTTAAATAAACAATAACATTCCGAGAACAATGGGAAAGTTCCAAAGCATTTTTAAACTTCAACAAAATTCCGAGGACAATGGGAGAGTTCCAAAGCTTTTTTAAACTCCAGCAGAATTTTAAGAACAATGGGAGAGTTCTAAAGATTTATTTAAAAAAACAATAACATTCCGAGAACAATGGGAGAGATCCAAAGCATTTTTAAACTTCAGCAGAATTCCGAGAACAATGGGAGAGTTCTACAGACTTATTTAAAAAAACAATAATATTCCAAGAGCAAAGGGACAGTTCCAAAGCATTTTTAAACTTCAGAAGAATTCCAAGAACAATTGGAGAGTTCCAAAGCATTTTTCAACTTCATCATAATTACGAGAACAATGTGAGAGTTCCAAAGCATTTTTAAACTTCAGCAAAATTCCGAGAACAATGGGAGAATTCCAAAGCATTTTTAAACTTCTGCAAAATTCCGAGAAAAATGGGAGAGTTCCAAAGCATTTTTCAACTACATCACAATTACGAGAACAGTGTGTGGGTTCCAAAGCATTTTTAAACTTCAGCAGAAATCAGAGAACAATGGGAGAGTACCAAAGCATTTTTAAACTTCAGCAGAATTCAGGGAACAATGGGAGAGTTCCAAAGCCTTTTTAAACTTTAGCAAAACTCTGAAAACAATGGGAGAGTTCCAAATAATTTTAAACTTCACCAGAATTCCGAGAACAATGGGAGAATTCTGTAGAATTATTTAAAAAAACAATAACATTCTGAGAACAATGGGAGAGTTCCAAAGCTTTTTTAAACTTCAGCAGAATTCCGAGAACAAAGGAAGAGTTCTACAGAATTATTTAAAAAAACTATAACATTCCGAGAACAATGGGAGAGTTCCAAAGCCTTTTTAAACTTCAGCAGAATTCTGAGAACAATGGGAAAGTTCTACAGACTTATCTAAAAAAACAATAATATTCCGAGAACAATGGGAGAGTTCCAAAGCATTTTTAAACTCCACCAGAATCCCGAGAACAATGGGAGAGTTCCAAAGAATTTTTAAACTTCATCAGAATTCCGAGTTCATTGCTAGAGTTCTACAGACTTATTTAAAAACACAATGACACTCCGAGAACAATGGGAGAGTTCCAAAGAATTTTTAAACTTTAGCAAAACTCCAAGAACAATGGGAGAGTTCAAAGCCTTTTTAAACATTAGCAATACTCAGAGAACAATGGGAGAGTTCCAAAGCATTTTTAAATTTTAGCAAAACTACGAGAACAATGGCAGAGTTCCAAACATTTTTTAAACTTCAGCAGAATTCCGAGAACAATGGGAGAGTTCTACAGAATTATTTAAAAAAACAATAACGTTCCGAGAACAATGGGAGAGTTCCAAAGCATTTTTAAACTTCAGCAGAATTCCGAGAACAATGGGAGAGTTCCAAAGCATTTTAAAACTTCAGCAGAATTCCGAGAACAATGGGAGAGTTACAAAGCATTTTTAGACTTCAGCAGAATTCCGAGAACAATGGGAGTGTTCCAAAGCATTTTTAAACTTCAGCAGAATTCCGAGAACAATGGGAGCGTTCCAAAGCATTTTTAAACTTCTGCATAATTCCGAGAACAATGTGAGAATTCCAAAGCATTTTTAAACTTCAGCAGAATTCCGAGAACAATGGAAGAGTTCCAAAGCATTATTAAACTTCAACAGAATATTTAGAACAATGGGAGAGTTCCAAAGCATTTTTAAACTTCACCAAAATTTGGAGAACAATGGGAGAGTTCTACAGACATATATAATAAAACAATAGCATTCTGAGAACATTGCGAGAGTTCCAAGGCATTTTTAAACTTCAGCAGAATTCCGAGAACATTGGGAGAGATCTACAGACTTATTTGAAAAAAAAATAACATTCCGAGGGCAATGGGAGAGTTGCAAAGCATTTTTAAACTTCAGCAGAATTCCGAGAACAATGGGAGAGTTCCAAAGCCTTTTTAAACTTCAGCAGAATTCCGAAAACATTGGGAGAGTTCCAAAGCATTTTTAAACTTCAGCAGAATTCTGAGAACAATGGGAGAGTTCCAAAGCATTTTTAAACTTCAGCAGAATTCCGACAACATTGGGAGAGTTCCAAAGATTTTTTAAACTTTATCAGAATTTTGAGAACAATGGGAGAGTTCTACAGACTTATTTAATAAAAATAACATTCCGAGAACAATGGGAGAGTTCCAAAGCCTTTTTAAACTTTAGCAAAACTCTGAAAACAATGGGAGAGTTCCAAAGAATTTTAAACTTCACCAGATTTCCGAGACCAATGGGAGAGTTACAAAGTATTTTTAAACTTCAGCAGAATTCCGAGAACAATGGGAGAATTCTGCAGAATTATTTAAAAAAACAATAACATTCCGAGAACAATGGGAGAGTTCCAAAGCTTTTTTAAACTTCAGCAGAATTCCGAGAACAAAGGAAGAGTTCTACAGAATTATTTAAAAAAACTATAACATTCCGAGAACAATGGGAGAGTTCCAAAGCATTTTTAAACTTCAGCAGAATTCTGAGAACAATGGGATAGTTCTACAGACTTATCTAAAAAAACTATAATATTCCGAGAACAATGGGAGAGTTCCAAAGCACTTTTAAACTCCACCAGAATCCCGAGAACAATGGGAGAGTTCCAAAGAATTTTTAAACTTCATCAGAATTCCGAGTTCATTGCTAGAGTTCTACAGACTTATTTAAAAACACAATGACACTCCGAGAACAATGGGAGAGTTCCAAAGAATTTTTAAACTTTAGTAAAACTCCGAGAACAATGGGAGAGTTCAAAGCCTTTTTAAACCTTAGCAATACTCAGAGAACAATGGGAGAGTTCGAAAGCATTTTTAAACTTCAGCAGAATTCCGAGAACAATGGGAGAGTTCTACAGGATTATTTAAAAAAAATTTAACATTCCGAGAACAATGGGAGAGTTCCAAAGCATTTTAAAACTTCAGCAGAATTCCGAGAACAATGGGAGAGTTAAAAAGCATTTTTAGACTTCAGCAGAATTCCGAGAACAATGGGAGTGTTCCAAAGCATTTTTAAACTTCAGCAGAATTCCGAGAACAATGGGAACGTTCCAAAGCATTTTTAAACTTCTGCATAATTCCGAGAACAATGTGAGAGTTCCAAAGCATTTTTAAACTTCAGCAGAATTCCGAGAACAATGAAAGAGTTCCAAAGCATTATTAAACTTCAACAGCATATTTAGAACAATGGGAGAGTTCCAAAGCATTTTTAAACTTCACCAAAATTTGGAGAACAATGGGAGAGTTCTACAGAGATATTTAATAAAACAATAGCATTCTGAGAACATTGGGAGAGTTCCAAGGCATTTTTAAACTTCATCAGAATTCCGAGAACATTGGGAGAGTTCTACAAACTTATTTGAAAAAAAAATAACATTCCGAGGGCAATGGGAGAGTTGAAAAACATTTTTAAACTTCAGCAGAATTCCGAGAACAATGGGAGAGTTCCAAAGCCTTTTTAAACTTCAGCAGAATTCCGACAACATTGGGAGAGTTCCAAAGCATTTTTAAACTTCAGAAGAATTCTGAGAACAATGGGAGAGTTCCAAAGCATTTTTAAACTACAGTAGAGTTCCGAGAACAATGGGAGCATTCTAGAAACTTATTTAAAAAAATAATAATATTTCGAGAACAATGGTGTAGTTTCAAAGCATTTTTAAACTTCAGCAAAATTCCAAGAACAATGGGAGAGTTCTACAGACTTATCTAAAAAAACACTAACATTCCGAGAACAATGGGAGATTTCCAAAGCCTTCTTAAACTTCAGCAGAATTCCGAGAACAATGGGAGAGTTCCAAAGCATTTTTAAACTTCAGCAGAATTCCGAGAATAATGGGAGAGTTCCAAAGCCTTTTTAAACTAGAGCAGAATTCCGAGAACAATGGGAGTGTTCCAAAGCATTCTTAAACTTCACCAACATTTTGAGAACAATGGCAGATTTCTACAGACTTATTTAATAAAACAATAACATTCTGAGAACAATGGGAGAGATCTAAAGCATTTTTAAACTTTAGCAGAATTCCGAGAACAATAGGAGAGTTCCAAAGAGTTTTTAAACTTCATCAGAATTTCGAGAACAATGGGAGAGTTCTACAGACTTATTTAAAAAAAATAACATTCCGAGAACAATGGGAGAGTTCCAAAGCCTTTTTAAACTTTAGCAAAACTCTGAAAACAATGGGAGAGTTCCAAAGAATTTTAAACTTCACCAGATTTCCGAGACCAATGGGAGAGTTACAAAGTATTTTTAAACTTCAGCAGAATTCCGAGAACAATGGGAGAATTCTGCAGAATTATTTAAAAAAACAATAACATTCCGAGAACAATGGGAGAGTTCCAAAGCTTTTTTAAACTTCAGCAGAATTCCGAGAACAAAGGAAGAGTTCTACAGAATTATTTTAAAAAACTATAACATTCCGAGAACAATGGGAGAGTTCCAAAGCATTTTTAAACTTCATCAGAATTCCGAGTTCATTGCTAGAGTTCTACAGACTTATTTAAAAACACAATGACACTCCGAGAACAATGGGAGAGTTCCAAAGAATTTTTAAACTTTAGCAAAACTCCAAGAACAATGGGAGAGTTCAAAGCCTTTTTAAACCTTAGCAATACTCAGAGAACAATGGGAGAGTTCGAAAGCATTTTTAAACTTCAGCAGAATTCCGAGAACAATGGGAGAGTTCTACAGGATTATTTAAAAAAAATTTAACATTCCGAGAACAATGGGAGAGTTCCAAAGCATTTTAAAACTTCAGCAGAATTCCGAGAACAATGGGAGAGTTACAAAGCATTTTTAGACTTCAGTAGAATTCCGAGAACAATGGGAGTGTTCCAAAGCATTTTTAAACTTCAGCAGAATTCCGAGAACAATGGGAGCGTTCCAAAGCATTTTTAAACTTCTGCATAATTCCGAGAACAATGTGAGAGTTCCAAAGCATTTTTAAACTTCAGCAGAATTCCGAGAACAATGAAAGAGTTCCAAAGCATTATTAAACTTCAACAGAATATTTAGAACAATGGGAGAGTTCCAAAGCATTTTTAAACTTCACCAAAATTTGGAGAACAATGGGAGAGTTCTACAGAGATATTTAATAAAACAATAGCATTCTGAGAACATTGGGAGAGTTCCAAGGCATTTTTAAACTTCATCAGAATTCCGAGAACATTGGGAGAGTTCTACAAACTTATTTGAAAAAAAAATAACATTCCGAGGGCAATGGGAGAGTTGAAAAACATTTTTAAACTTCAGCAGAATTCCGAGAACAATGGGAGAGTTCCAAAGCCTTTTTAAACTTCAGCAGAATTCCGACAACATTGGGAGAGTTCCAAAGCATTTTTAAACTTCAGCAGAATTCTGAGAACAATGGGAGAGTTCCAAAGGATTTTTAAACTACAGTAGAGTTCCGAGAACAATGGGAGCATTCTAGAAACTTATTTAAAAAAATAATAATATTTCGAGAACAATGGTGTAGTTTCAAAGCATTTTTAAACTTCAGCAAAATTCCAAGAACAATGGGAGAGTTCTACAGACTTATCTAAAAAAACACTAACATTCCGAGAACAATGGGAGATTTCCAAAGCCTTCTTAAACTTCAGCAGAATTCCGAGAACAATGGGAGAGTTCCAAAGCATTTTTTAATTCAGCAGAATTCCGAGAATAATGGGAGAGTTCCAAAGCCTTTTTAAACTAGAGCAGAATTCCGAGAACAATGGGAGTGTTCCAAAGCATTCTTAAACTTCACCAACATTTTGAGAACAATGGCAGATTTCTACAGACTTATTTAATAAAACAATAACATTCTGAGAACAATGGGAGAGATCTAAAGCATTTTTAAACTTTAGCAGAATTCCGAGAACAATAGGAGAGTTCCAAAGAGTTTTTAAACTTCATCAGAATTTCGAGAACAATGGGAGAGTTCTACAGACTTATTTAAAAAAAATAACATTCCGAGAACAATGGGAGAGTTCCAAAGCATTTTTAAACTTCAGCAGAATTCAGGGAACAATGGGAGAGTTCCAAAGCCTTTTTAAACTTTAGCAAAACTCTGAAAACAATGGGAGAGTTCCAAAGAATTTTAAACTTCACCAGATTTCTGAGACCAATGGGAGAGTTCCAAAGTATTTTTAAACTTCAGCAGAATTCCGAGAACAATGGGAGAATTCTACAGAATTATTTAAAAAAACAATAACCTTCCGAGAACAATGGGAGAGTTCCAAGCTTTTTTAAACTTCAGCAGAATTCTGAGAACAATGGGATAGTTCTACAGACTTATCTAAAAAACAATAATATTCCGAGAACAATGGGAGAGTTCCAAAGCATTTTTAAACTCCACCAGAATCCCGAGAACAATGGGAGAGTTCCAAAGAATTTTTAAACTTCATCAGAATTCCGAGTTCATTGCTAGAGTTCTTCAGACTTATTTAAAAACACAATGACACTCCAAGAACAATGGGAGAGTTCCAAAGAATTTTTAAACTTTAGCAAAACTCCAAGAACAATGGGAGGGTTCAAAACCTTTTTAAACCTTAGCAAAACTCAGAGAACAATGGCAGAGTTCCAAACATTTTTTAAACTTCAGCAGAATTCCGAGAACAATGGGAGAGTTCCAAAGAGTTTTTAAACTTCATCAGAATTTCGAGAACAATGGGAGAGTTCTACAGACTTATTTAAAAAAAATAACATTCCGAGAACAATGGGAGAGTTCCAAAGTATTTTTAAACTTCAGCAGAATTCTGAGAACAATGGGATAGTTCTACAGACTTATCTAAAAAAACATTAATATTCCGAGAACCATGGGAGAGTTCCAAAGCATTTTTAAACTCCACCAGAATCACGAGAACAATGGGAGAGTTCCAAAGAATTTTTAAACTTCATCAGAATTCCGAGATCATTGCTAAAGTTCTACAGACTTTTTTAAAAACACAATGACACTCCGAGAACAATGGGAGAGTTCCAAAGAATTTTTAAACTTTAGCAAAACTCCAAGAACAATGGGAGAGTTCAAAGCCTTTTTAAACCTTAGCAATACTCAGAGAACAATGGGAGAGTTCCAAAGCATTTTTAAACTTCAGCAGAATTCTGAGAACAATGGGAGAGTTCTACAGAATTATTTAAAAAAACTTTAACATTCCGAGAACAATGGGAGAGTTCCAAAGCATTTTAAAACTTCAGCAGAATTCCGAGAACAATGGGAGAGTTACAAAGCATTTTTAGACTTCAGCAGAATTCCGAGAACAATGGGAGTGTTCCAAAGCATTTTTAAACTTCAGAAGAATTCCGAGAACAAGGGGAGCATTCCAAAGCATTTTTAAACTTCTGCATAATTCCGAGAACAATGTGAGAGTTCCAAAGCATTTTTAAACTTCAGCAGAATTCCGAGAACAATGAAAGAGTTCCAAAGCATTATTAAACTTCAACAGAATATTTAGAACAATGGGAGAGTTCCAAAGCATTTTTAAACTTCACCAAAATTTGGAGAACAATGGGAGAGTTCTACAGACATATTTAATAAAACAATAGCATTCTGAGAACATTGGGAGAGTTCCAAGGCATTTTTAAACTTCATCAGAATTCCGAGAACATTGGGAGAGTTCTACAAACTTATTTGAAAAAAAAATAACATTCCGAGGGCAATGGTAGAGTTGAAAAACATTTTTAAACTTCAGCAGAATTCCGAGAACAATGGGAAAGTTCCAAAGCCTTTTTAAACTTCAGCAGAATTCTGACAACATTGGGAGAGTTCGAAAGCATTTTTAAACTTCAGCAGAATTCTGAGAACAATGGGAGAGTTCCAAAGCATTTTTAAACTACAGTAGAGTTCCGAGAACAATGGGAGCATTCTAGAAACTTATTTAAAAAAATAATAATATTTCGAGAACAATGGTGTAGTTCCAAAGCATTTTTAAACTTCAGCAATATTCCAAGAACAATGGGAGAGTTCTACAGACTTATCTAAAAAAACACTAACATTCCGAGAACAATGGGAGATTTCCAAAGCCTTTTTAAACTTCAGCAGAATTCCGAGAACAATGGGAGAGTTCCAAAGCATTTTTAAACTTCAGCAGAATTCCGAGAATAATGGGAGAGTTCCAAAGCCTTTTTAAACTAGAGCAGAATTCCGAGAACAATGGGAGTGTTCCAAAGCATTTTTAAACTTCACCAAAATTTGGAGAGCAATGGGAGAGTTCTACAGACTTATTTAATAAAACAATAGCATTCTGAGAACAATGGGAGTGTTCCAAAGCATTTTTAAACTTCACCAACATTTTGAGAACAATGACAGAGTTCTACAGACTTATTTAATAAAACAATAACATTCTGAGAACAATGGGAGTGTTCTAAAGCATTTTTAAACTTCAGCAGAATTCCGAGAACAATGGGAGAGTTCCAAAGAGTTTTTAAACTTCATCAGAATTTCGAGAACAATGGGAGAGTTCTACAGACTTATTTAAAAAAAATAACATTCCGAGAACAATGGGAGAGTTCCAAAGTATTTTTAAACTTCAGCAGAATTCAGGGAACAATGGGAGAGTTCCAAAGCCTTTTTAAACTTTAGCAAAACTCTGAAAACAATGGGAGAGTTCCAAAGAATTTTAAAGTTCACCAGATTTCCGAGACCAATGGGAGAGTTCCAAAGTATTTTTAAACTTCAGCAGAATTCCGAGAACAATGGGAGAATTCTACAGAATTATTTAAAAAAACAATAACCTTCCGAGAACAATGGGAGAGTTCCAAAGCTTTTTTAAACTTGAGCAGAATTCTGAGAACAATGGGATAGTTCTACAGACTTATCTAAAAAACAATAATATTCCGAGAACAATGGGAGAGTTCCAAAGCATTTTTAAACTCCACCAGAATCCCGAGAACAATGGGAGAGTTCCAAAGAATTTTTAAACTTCATCAGAATTCCGAGTTCATTGCTAGAGTTCTACAGACTTATTTAAAAACACAATGACACTCCAAGAACAATGGGAGAGTTCCAAAGAATTTTTAAACTTTAGCAAAACTCCAAGAACAATGGGAGGGTTCAAAACCTTTTTAAACCTTAGCAAAACTCAGAGAACAATGGGAGAGTTCCAAAGCATTTTAAAACTTCAGCAGAATTCCGAGAACAATGGGAGAGTTACAAAGCATTTTTAGACTTCAGCAGAATTCCGAGAACAATGGGAGTGTTCCAAAGCATTTTTAAACTTCAGCAGAATTCCGAGAACAATGGGAGCGTTCCAAAGCATTTTTAAACTTCTGCATAATTCCGAGAACAATGTGAGAGTTCCAAAGCATTTTTAAACTTCAGCAGAATTCCGAGAACAATGAAAGAGTTCCAAAGCATTATTAAACTTCAACAGAATATTTAGAACAATGGGAGAGTTCCAAAGCATTTTTAAACTTCACCAAAATTTGGAGAACAATGGGAGAGTTCTACAGACATATTTAATAAAACAATAGCATTCTGAGAACATTGGGAGAGTTCCAAAGCATTTTTAAACTTCAGCAGAATTCCGAGAATAATGGGAGAGTTCCAAAGCCTTTTTAAACTAGAGCAGAATTCCGAGAACAATGGGAGTGTTCCAAAGCATTCTTAAACTTCACCAACATTTTGAGAACAATGGCAGATTTCTACAGACTTATTTAATAAAACAATAACATTCTGAGAACAATGGGAGAGATCTAAAGCATTTTTAAACTTTAGCAGAATTCCGAGAACAATAGGAGAGTTCCAAAGAGTTTTTAAACTTCATCAGAATTTCGAGAACAATGGGAGAGTTCTACAGACTTATTTAAAAAAAATAACATTCCGAGAACAATGGGAGAGTTCCAAAGCATTTTTAAACTTCAGCAGAATTCAGGGAACAATGGGAGAGTTCCAAAGCCTTTTTAAACTTTAGCAAAACTCTGAAAACAATGGGAGAGTTCCAAAGAATTTTAAAGTTCACCAGATTTCCGAGACCAATGGGAGAGTTCCAAAGTATTTTTAAACTTCAGCAGAATTCCGAGAACAATGGGAGAATTCTACAGAATTATTTAAAAAAACAATAACCTTCCGAGAACAATGGGAGAGTTCCAAAGCTTTTTTAAACTTCAGCAGAATTCTGAGAACAATGGGATAGTTCTACAGACTTATCTAAAAAACAATAATATTCCGAGAACAATGGGAGAGTTCCAAAGCATTTTTAAACTCCACCAGAATCCCGAGAACAATGGGAGAGTTCCAAAGAATTTTTAAACTTTAGCAAAACTCCAAGAACAATGGCAGAGTTCCAAACATTTTTTAAACTTCAGCAGAATTCCGAGAACAATGGGAGAGTTCTACAGAATTATTTAAAAAACAATAACATTCCGAGAACAATGGGAGAGTTCCAAATCATTTTTAAATTCAGCAGAATTCTGAGAACAATGGGAGAGTTCTACAGAATTATTTAAAAAAACTTTAACATTCCGAGAACAATGGGAGAGTTCCAAAGCATTTTAAAACTTCAGCAGAATTTTGAGAACAATGGGAGAGTTACAAAGCATTTTTAGACTTCAGCAGAATTCCGAGAACAATGGGAGCGTTCCAAAGCATTTTTAAACTTCTGCATAATTCCGATAACAATGTGAGAGTTCCAAAGCATTTTTAAACTTCAGCAGAATTCCGAGAACAATGGAAGAGTTCCAAAGCATTATTAAACTTCAACAGAATATTTAGAACAATGGGAGAGTTCCCAAGCATTTTTAAACTTCACCAAAATTTGGAGAGCAATGGGAGAGTTCTACAGACTTATTTAATAAAACAATCACATTCTGAGAACATTGGGAGAGTTCCAAGGCATTTTTAAACTTCAGCAGAATTCCGAGAACATTGGGAGAGTTCTACAGACTTATTTGAAAAAAAAAAAACACTCCGAGAGCAATGGGAAAGTTGCAAAGCATTTTTAAACTTCAGCCGAATTCCGAGAACAATGAGAGAGTTCCAAAGCCTTTTTAAACTTCAGCAGAATTCCGACAACATTGGGAGAGTTCCAAAGCATTTTTAAACTTCAGCAGAATTCTGAGAACAATGGGAGAGTTCCAAAGCATTTTTAAACTACAGTAGAATTCCGAGAACAATGGGAGCATTCTACAAACTTATTTAAAAAAATAATAATGTTTCGAGAACAATGGTGTAGTTCCAAAGCATTTTTAAACTTCAGCAAAATTCCAAGAACAATGGGAGAGTTCTACAGACTTATCTAAAAAAACACTAACATTCCGAGAACAATGGGAGATTTCCAAAGCCTTTTTAAACTTCAGCAGAATTCCGAGAACAATGGGAGAGTTCCAAAGCATTTTTAAACTTCAGCAGAATTCCGAGAATAATGGGAGAGTTCCAAAGCATTTTTAAACTAGAGCAGATTTCCGAGAACAATGGGAGTGTTCCAAAGCATTTTTAAACTTCACCAACATTTTGAGAACAATGGCAGAGTTCTACAGACTTATTTAATAAAACAATAACATTCTGAGAACAATGGGAGAGTTCTAAATCATTTTTAAACTTCAGCAGAATTCCGAGAACAATGGGAGAGTTCCAAAGAGTTTTTAAACTTCATCAGAATTTCGAGAACAATGGGAGAGTTCTACAGACTTATTTAAAAAAAATAACATTCCGAGAACAATGGGAGAGTTCCAAAGTATTTTTAAACTTCAGCAGAATTCTGAGAACAATGGGATAGTTCTACAGACTTATCTAAAGAAACATTAATATTCCGAGAACAATGGGAGAGTTCCAAAGCATTTTTAAACTCCACCAGAATCACGAGAACAATGGGAGAGTTCCAAAGAATTTTTAAACTTCATCAGAATTCCGAGTTCATTGCTAAAGTTCTACAGACTTATTTAAAAACACAATGAAACTCCGAGAACAATGGGAGAGTTCCAAAGAATTTTTAAACTTTAGCAAAACTCCAAGAACAATGGGAGAGTTCAAAGCCTTTTTAAACCTTAGCAATACTCAGAGAACAATGGGAGAGTTCCAAAGCATTTTTAAACTTCAGCAGAATTCTGAGAACAATGGGAGAGTTCTACAGAATTATTTAAAAAAACTTTAACATTCCGAGAACAATGGGAGAGTTCCAAAGCATTTTAAAACTTCAGCAGAATTCCGAGAACAATGGGAGAGTTACAAAGCATTTTTAGACTTCAGCAGAATTCCGAGAACAATGGGAGTGTTCCAAAGCATTTTTAAACTTCAGAAGAATTCCGAGAACAATGGGAGCGTTCCAAAGCATTTTTAAACTTCTGCATAATTCCGAGAACAATGTGAGAGTTCCAAAGCATTTTTAAACTTCAGCAGAATTCCGAGAACAATGAAAGAGTTCCAAAGCATTATTAAACTTCAACAGAATATTTAGAACAATGGGAGAGTTCCAAAGCATTTTTAAACTTCACCAAAATTTGGAGAACAATGGGAGAGTTCTACAGACATATTTAATAAAACAATAGCATTCTGAGAACATTGGGAGAGTTCCAAGGCATTTTTAAACTTCATCAGAATTCCGAGAACATTGGGAGAGTTCTACAAACTTATTTGAAAAAAAAATAACATTCCGAGGGCAATGGGAGAGTTGAAAAACATTTTTAAACTTCAGCAGAATTCCGAGAACAATGGGAGAGTTCCAAAGTCTTTTTAAACTTCAGCAGAATTCTGACAACATTGGGAGAGTTCCAAAGCATTTTTAAACTTCAGCAGAATTCTGAGAACAATGGGAGAGTTCCAAAGCATTTTTAAACTACAGTAGAGTTCCGAGAACAATGGGAGCATTCTAGAAACTTATTTAAAAAAATAATAATATTTCGAGAACAATGGTGTAGTTCCAAAGCATTTTTAAACTTCAGCAAAATTCCAAGAACAATGGGAGAGTTCTACAGACTTATCTAAAAAAACACTAACATTCCGAGAACAATGGGAGATTTCCAAAGCCTTTTTAAACTTCAGCAGAATTCCGAGAACAATGGGAGAGTTCCAAAGCATTTTTAAACTTCAGCAGAATTCCGATAATAATGGGAGAGTTCCAAAGCCTTTTTAAACTAGAGCAGAATTCCGAGAACAATGGGAGTGTTCCAAAGCATTCTTCAACTTCACCAACATTTTGAGAACAATGGCAGATTTCTACAGACTTATTTAATAAAACAATAACATTCTGAGAACAATGGGAGAGATCTAAAGCATTTTTAAACTTTCGCAGAATTCCGAGAACAATAGGAGAGTTCCAAAGAGTTTTTAAACTTCATCAGAATTTCGAGAACAATGGGAGAGTTCTACAGACTTATTTAAAAAAAATAACATTTCGAGAACAATGGGAGAGTTCCAAAGCATTTTTAAACTTCAGCAGAATTCAGGGAACAATGGGAGAGTTCCAAAGCCTTTTTAAACTTTAGCAAAACTCTGAAAACAATGGGAGAGTTCCAAAGAATTTTAAACTTCACCAGATTTCCGAGACCAATGGGAGAGTTCCAAAGTATTTTTAAACTACAGCAGAATTCCGAGAACAATGGGAGAATTCTACAGAATTATTTAAAAAAACAATAACATTCCGAGAACAATGGGAGAGTTCCAAAGCTTTTTTAAACTTCAGCAGAATTCTGAGAACAATGGGATAGTTCTACAGACTTATCTAAAAAACAATAATATTCCGAGAACAATGGGAGAGTTCCAAAGCATTTTTAAACTCCACCAGAATCCCGAGAACAATGGGAGATTTCCAAAGAATTTTTCAACTTCATCAGAATTCCGAGTTCATTGCTAGAGTTCTACAGACTTATTTAAAAACACAATGACACTCCAAGAACAATGGGAGAGTTCCAAAGAATTTTTAAACTTTAGCAAAACTCCAAGAACAATGGGAGGGTTCAAAACCTTTTTAAACCTTAGCAAAACTCAGAGAACAATGGGAGAGTTCCAAAGCATTTTTAAACTTTAGCAAAACTACGAGAACAATGGCAGAGTTCCAAACATTTTTTAAACTTCAGCAGAATTCCGAGAACAATGGGAGAGTTCTACAGAATTATTTAAAAAAACAATAACATTCCGAGAACAATGGGAGAGTTCCAAATCATTTTTAAATTCAGCAGAATTCCGAGAACAATGGGAGAGTTCTACAGAATTATTTAAAAAAACTTTAACATTCCGAGAACAATGGGAGAGTTCCAAAGCATTTTAAAACTTCAGCAGAATTCTGAGAACAATGGGGGCGTTCGAAAGCATTTTTAAACTTCTGCATAATTCCGATAACAATGTGAGAGTTCCAAAGCATTTTTAAACTTAAGCAGAATTCCGAGAACAATGGAAGAGTTCCAAAGCATTATTAAACTTCAACAGAATATTTAGAACAATGGGAGAGTTCCCAAGCATTTTTAAACTTCACCAAAATTTGGAGAGCAATGGGAGAGTTCTACAGACTTATTTAATAAAACAATAGCATTCTGAGAACATTGGGAGAGTTCCAAGGCATTTTTAAACTTCAGCAGAATTCCGAGAACATTGGGAGAGTTCTACAGACTTATTTGAAAAAAAAAAAACACTCCGAGAGCAATGGGAAAGTTGCAAAGCATTTTTAAACTTCAGCCGAATTCCGAGAACAATGAGAGAGTTCCAAAGCCTTTTTAAACTTCAGCAGAATTCCGACAACATTGGGAGAGTTCCAAAGCATTTTTAAACTTCAGCAGAATTCTGAGAACAATGGGAGAGTTCCAAAGCATTTTTAAACTACAGTAGAATTCCGAGAACAATGGGAGCATTCTACAAACTTATTTAAAAAAATAATAATGTTTCGAGAACAATGGTGTAGTTCCAAAGCATTTTTAAACTTCAGCAAAATTCCAAGAACAATGGGAGAGTTCTACAGACTTATCTAAAAAAACACTAACATTCCGAGAACAATGGGAGATTTCCAAAGCCTTTTTAAACTTCAGCAGAATTCCGAGAACAATTGGAGAGTTCCAAAGCATTTTTAAACTTCAGCAGAATTCCGAGAATAATGGGAGAGTTCCAAAGCATTTTTAAACTAGAGCAGATTTCCGAGAACAATGGGAGTGTTCCAAATCATTTTTAAACTTCACCAACATTTTGAGAACAATGGCAGAGTTCTACAGACTTATTTAATAAAACAATAACATTCTGAGAACAATGGGAGAGTTCTAAAGCATTTTTAAACTTCAGCAGAATTCCGAGAACAATGGGAGAGTTCCAAAGAGTTTTTAAACTTCATCAGAATTTCGAGAACAATGGGAGAGTTCTACAGACTTATTTAAAAAAAATAACATTCCGAGAACAATGGGAGAGTTCCAAAGTATTTTTAAACTTCAGCAGAATTCTGAGAACAATGGGATAGTTCTACAGACTTATCTAAAAAAACATTAATATTCCGAGAACAATGGGAGAGTTCCAAAGCATTTTTAAACTCCACCAGAATCACGAGAACAATGGGAGAGTTCCAAAGAATTTTTAAACTTCAGAAGAATTCCGAGAACAATGGGAGCGTTCCAAAGCATTTTTAAACTTCTGCATAATTCCGAGAACAATGTGAGAGTTCCAAAGCATTTTTAAACTTCAGCAGAATTCCGAGAACAATGAAAGAGTTCCAAAGCATTATTAAACTTCAACAGAATATTTAGAACAATGGGAGAGTTCCAAAGCATTTTTAAACTTCACCAAAATTTGGAGAACAATGGGAGAGTTCTACAGACATATTTAATAAAACAATAGCATTCTGAGAACATTGGGAGAGTTCCAAGGCATTTTTAAACTTCATCAGAATTCCGAGAACATTGGGAGAGTTCTACAAACTTATGTGAAAAAAAAATAACATTCCGAGGGCAATGGGAGAGTTGAAAAACATTTTTAAACTTCAGCAGAATTCCGAGAACAATGGGAGAGTTCCAAAGCCTTTTTAAACTTCAGCAGAATTCAGACAACATTGGGAGAGTTCCAAAGCATTTTTAAACTTCAGCAGAATTCTGAGAACAATGGGAGAGTTCCAAAGCATTCTTAAACTACAGTAGAGTTCCGAGAACAATGGGAGCATTCTAGAAACTTATTTAAAAAAATAATAATATTTCGAGAACAATGGTGTAGTTCCAAAGCATTTTTAAACTTCAGCAAAATTCCAAGAACAATGGGAGAGTTCTACAGACTTATCTAAAAAAACACTAACATTCCGAGAACAATGGGAGATTTCCAAAGCCTTTTTAAACTTCAGCAGAATTCCGAGAACAATGGGAGAGTTCCAAAGCATTTTTAAACTTCAGCAGAATTCCGAGAATAATGGGAGAGTTCCAAAGCCTTTTTAAACTAGAGCAGAATTACGAGAACAATGGGAGTGTTCCAAAGCATTCTTAAACTTCACCAACATTTTGAGAACAATGGCAGATTTCTACAGACTTATTTAATAAAACAATAACATTCTGAGAACAATGGGAGAGATCTAAAGCATTTTTAAACTTTAGCAGAATTCCGAGAACAATAGGAGAGTTCCAAAGAGTTTTTAAACTTCATCAGAATTTCGAGAACAATGGGAGAGTTCTACAGACTTATTTAAAAAAAATAACATTCCGAGAACAATGGGAGAGTTCCAAAGCATTTTTAAACTTCAGCAGAATTCAGGGAACAATGGGAGAGTTCCAAAGCCTTTTTAAACTTTAGCAAAACTCTGAAAACAATGGGAGAGTTCCAAAGAATTTTAAACTTCACCAGATTTCCGAGACCAATTGGAGAGTTCCAAAGTATTTTTAAACTTCAGCAGAATTCCGAGAACAATGGAAGAATTCTACAGAATTATTTAAAAAAACAATAACATTCCGAGAACAATGGGAGAGTTCCAAAGCTTTTTTAAACTTCAGCAGAATTCTGAGAACAATGGGATAGTTCTACAGACTTATCTAAAAAACAATAATATTCCGAGAACAATGGGAGAGTTCCAAAGCATTTTTAAACTCCACCAGAATCCCGAGAACAATGGGAGAGTTCCAAAGAATTTTTAAACTTCATCAGAATTCCGAGTTCATTGCTAGAGTTCTACAGACTTATTTAAAAACACAATGACACTCCAAGAACAATGGGAGAGTTCCAAAGAATTTTTAAACTTTAGCAAAACTCCAAGAACAATGGGAGAGTTCAAAGCCTTTTTAAACCTTAGCAATACTCAGAGAACAATGGGAGAGTTCCAAAGCATTTTTAAACTTCAGCAGAATTCTGAGAACAATGGGAGAGTTCTACAGAATTATTTAAAAAAACTTTAACATTCCGAGAACAATGGGAGAGTTCCAAAGCATTTTAAAACTTCAGCAGAATTCCGAGAACAATGGGAGAGTTACAAAGCATTTTTAGACTTCAGCAGAATTCCGAGAACAATGGGAGTGTTCCAAAGCATTTTTAAACTTCAGAAGAATTCCGAGAACAATGGGAGCGTTCCAAAGCATTTTTAAACTTCTGCATAATTCCGAGAACAATGTGAGAGTTCCAAAGCATTTTTAAACTTCAGCAGAATTCCGAGAACAATGAAAGAGTTCCAAAGCATTATTAAACTTCAACAGAATATTTAGAACAATGGGAGAGTTCCAAAGCATTTTTAAACTTCACCAAAATTTGGAGAACAATGGGAGAGTTCTACAGACATATTTAATAAAACAATAGCATTCTGAGAACATTGGGAGAGTTCCAAGGCATTTTTAAACTTCATCAGAATTCCGAGAACATTGGGAGAGTTCTACAAACTTATTTGAAAAAAAAATAACATTCCGAGGGCAATGGGAGAGTTGAAAAACATTTTTAAACTTCAGCAGAATTCCGAGAACAATGGGAGAGTTCCAAAGCCTTTTTAAACTTCAGCAGAATTCTGACAACATTGGGAGAGTTCCAAAGCATTTTTAAACTTCAGCAGAATTCTGAGAACAATGGGAGAGTTCCAGAGCATTTTTAAACTACAGTAGAGTTCCGAGAACAATGGGAGCATTCTAGAAACTTATTTAAAAAAATAATAATATTTCGAGAACAATGGTGTAGTTCCAAAGCATTTTTAAACTTCAGCAAAATTCCAAGAACAATGGGAGAGTTCTACAGACTTATCTAAAAAAACACTAACATTACGAGAACAATGGGAGATTTCCAAAGCCTTTTTAAACTTCAGCAGAATTCCGAGAACAATGGGAGAGTTCCAAAGCATTTTTAAACTTCAGCAGAATTCTGATAATAATGGGAGAGTTCCAAAGCCTTTTCAAACTAGAGCAGAATTCCGAGAACAATGGGAGTGTTCCAAAGCATTCTTCAACTTCACCAACATTTTGAGAACAATGGCAGATTTCTACAGACTTATTTAATAAAACAATAACATTCTGAGAACAATGGGAGAGATCTAAAGCATTTTTAAACTTTAGCAGAATTCCGAGAACAATAGGAGAGTTCCAAAGAGTTTTTAAACTTCATCAGAATTTCGAGAACAATGGGAGAGTTCTACAGACTTATTTAAAAAAAATAACATTCCGAGAACAATGGGAGAGTTCCAAAGCATTTTTAAACTTCAGCAGAATTCAGGGAACAATGGGAGAGTTCCAAAGCCTTTTTAAACTTTAGCAAAACTCTGAAAACAATGGGAGAGTTCCAAAGAATTTTAAACTTCACCAGATTTCCGAGACCAATGGGAGAGTTCCAAAGTATTTTTAAACTTCAGCAGAATTCCGAGAACAATGGGAGAATTCTACAGAATTATTTAAAAAAACAATAACATTCCGAGAACAATGGGAGAGTTCCAAAGCTTTTTTAAACTTCAGCAGAATTCTGAGAACAATGGGATAGTTCTACAGACTTATCTAAAAAACAATAATATTCCGAGAACAATGGGAGAGTTCCAAAGCATTTTTAAACTCCACCAGAATCCCGAGAACAATGGGAGAGTTCCAAAGAATTTTTAAACTTCATCAGAATTCCGAGTTCATTGCTAGAGTTCTACAGACTTATTTAAAAACACAATGACACTCCAAGAACAATGGGAGAGTTCCAAAGAATTTTTAAACTTTAGCAAAACTCCAAGAACAATGGGAGGGTTCAAAACCTTTTTAAACCTTAGCAAAACTCAGAGAACAATGGGAGAGTTCCAAAGCATTTTTAAACTTTAGCAAAACTACGAGAACAATGGCAGAGTTCCAAACATTTTTTAAACTTCAGCAGAATTCCGAGAACAATGGGAGAGTTCTACAGAATTATTTAAAAAAACAATAACATTCCGAGAACAATGGGAGAGTTCCAAATCATTTTTAAACTTCAGCAGAATTCCGAGAACAATGGGAGAGTTCTACAGAATTATTTAAAAAAACTTTAACATTCCGAGAACAATGGGAGAGTTCCAAAGCATTTTAAAACTTCAGCAGAATTCCGAGAACAATGGTAGAGTTACAAAGCATTTTTAGCCTTCAGCAGAATTCCGAGAACAATGGGAGCGTTCCAAAGCATTTTTAAACTTCTGCATAATTCCGATAACAATGTGAGAGTTCCAAAGCATTTTTAAACTTCAGCAGAATTCCGAGAACAATGGAAGAGTTCCAAAGCATTATTAAACTTCAACAGAATATTTAGAACAATGGGAGAGTTCCCAAGCATTTTTAAACTTCACCAAAATTTGGAGAGCAATGGGAGAGTTCTACAGACTTATTTAATAAAACAATAGCATTCTGAGAACAATGGGAGTGTTCCAAAGCATTTTTAAACTTCACCAACATTTTGAGAACAATGACAGAGTTCTACAGACTTATTTAATAAAACAATAACATTCTGAGAACAATGGGAGTGTTCTAAAGCATTTTTAAACTTCAGCAGAATTCCGAGAACAATGGGAGAGTTCCAAAGAGTTTTTAAACTTCATCAGAATTTCGAGAACAATGGGAGAGTTCTACAGACTTATTTAAAAAAAATAACATTCCGAGAACAATGGGAGAGTTCCAAAGTATTTTTAAACTTCAGCAGAATTCTGAGAACAATGGGATAGTTCTACAGACTTATCTAAAAAAACAATAATATTCCGAGAACAATGGAAGAGTTCCAAAGCATTTTTAAACTCCACCAGAATCCCGAGAACAATGGGAGAGTTCCAAAGAATTTTTAAACTTCATTAGAATTCCGAGTTCATTGCTACAGTTCTACAGACTTATTTAAAAACACAATGACACTCCGAGAACAATGGGAGAGTTCCAAAGAATTTTTAAACTTTAGCAAAACTCCAAGAACAATGGGAGAGTTCAAAGCCTTTTTAAACCTTAGCAATACTCAGAGAACAATGGGAGAGTTCCAAAGCATTTTTAAACTTCAGCAGAATTCTGAGAACAATGGGAGAGTTCTACAGAATTATTTAAAAAAACTTTAACATTCTGAGAACAATGGGAGAGTTCCAAAGCATTTTAAAACTTCAGCAGAATTCCGAGAACAATGGGAGAGTTACAAAGCATTTTTAGACTTCAGCAGAATTCCGAGAACAATGGGAGTGTTCCAAAGCATTTTTAAACTTCAGCAGAATTCCGAGAACAATGGGAGCGTTCCAAAGCATTTTTAAACTTCTGCATAATTCCGAGAACAATGTGAGAGTTCCAAAGCATTTTTAAACTTCAGCAGAATTCCGAGAACAATGAAAGAGTTCCAAAGCATTATTAAACTTCAACAGAATATTTAGAACAATGGGAGAGTTCCAAAGCATTTTTAAACTTCACCAAAATTTGGAGAACAATGGGAGAGTTCTACAGACATATTTAATAAAACAATAGCATTCTGAGAACATTGGGAGTGTTCCAAGGCATTTTTAAACTTCATCAGAATTCCGAGAACATTGGGAGAGTTCTACAAACTTATGTGAAAAAAAAATAACATTCCGAGGGCAATGGGAGAGTTGAAAAACATTTTTAAACTTCAGCAGAATTCCGAGAACAATGGGAGAGTTCCAAAGCCTTTTTAAACTTCAGCAGAATTCAGACAACATTGGGAGAGTTCCAAAGCATTTTTAAACTTCAGCAGAATTCTGAGAACAATGGGAGAGTTCCAAAGCATTCTTAAACTACAGTAGAGTTCCGAGAACAATGGGAGCATTCTAGAAACTTATTTAAAAAAATAATAATATTTCGAGAACAATGGTGTAGTTCCAAAGCATTTTTAAACTTCAGCAAAATTCCAAGAACAATGGGAGAGTTCTACAGACTTATCTAAAAAAACACTAACATTCCGAGAACAATGGGAGATTTCCAAAGCCTTTTTAAACTTCAGCAGAATTCCGAGAACAATGGGAGAGTTCCAAAGCATTTTTAAACTTCAGCAGAATTCCGAGAATAATGGGAGAGTTCCAAAGCCTTTTTAAACTAGAGCAGAATTACGAGAACAATGGGAGTGTTCCAAAGCATTCTTAAACTTCACCAACATTTTGAGAACAATGGCAGATTTCTACAGACTTATTTAATAAATCAATAACA
Organism: Phyllobates terribilis; assembly: GCF_046119375.1. Lineage (NCBI taxonomy): Eukaryota > Metazoa > Chordata > Amphibia > Anura > Dendrobatidae > Phyllobates > Phyllobates terribilis. Next base: position 911,360,221 of record NW_027362763.1, on the reverse strand, counting down.
TTCTGAGAACAATGGGAGAGATCTAAAGCATTTTTAAACTTTAGCAGAATTCCGAGAACAATAGGAGAGTTCCAAAGAGTTTTTAAACTTCATCAGAATTTCGAGAACAATGGGAGAGTTCTACAGACTTATTTAAAAAAAATAACATTCCGAGAACAATGGGAGAGTTCCAAAGCATTTTTAAACTTCAGCAGAATTCAGGGAACAATGGGAGAGTTCCAAAGCCTTTTTAAACTTTAGCAAAACTCTGAAAACAATGGGAGAGTTCCAAAGAATTTTAAACTTCACCAGATTTCCGAGACCAATTGGAGAGTTCCAAAGTATTTTTAAACTTCAGCAGAATTCCGAGAACAATGGAAGAATTCTACAGAATTATTTAAAAAAACAATAACATTCCGAGAACAATGGGAGAGTTCCAAAGCTTTTTTAAACTTCAGCAGAATTCTGAGAACAATGGGATAGTTCTACAGACTTATCTAAAAAACAATAATATTCCGAGAACAATGGGAGAGTTCCAAAGCATTTTTAAACTCCACCAGAATCCCGAGAACAATGGGAGAGTTCCAAAGAATTTTTAAACTTCATCAGAATTCCGAGTTCATTGCTAGAGTTCTACAGACTTATTTAAAAACACAATGACACTCCAAGAACAATGGGAGAGTTCCAAAGAATTTTTAAACTTTAGCAAAACTCCAAGAACAATGGGAGGGTTCAAAACCTTTTTAAACCTAAGCAAAACTCAGAGAACAATGGGAGAGTTCCAAAGCATTTTTAAACTTTAGCAAAACTACGAGAACAATGGCAGAGTTCCAAACATTTTTTAAACTTCAGCAGAATTCCGAGAACAATGGGAGAGTTCTACAGAATTATTTAAAAAAACAATAACATTCCGAGAACAATGGGAGAGTTCCAAATCATTTTTAAACTTCAGCAGAATTCCGAGAACAATGGGAGAGTTCTACAGAATTATTTAAAAAAACTTTAACATTCCGAGAACAATGGGAGAGTTCCAAAGCATTTTAAAACTTCAGCAGAATTCCGAGAACAATGGGAGAGTTACAAAGCATTTTTAGACTTCAGCAGAATTCCGAGAACAATGGGAGCGTTCCAAAGCATTTTTAAACTTCTGCATAATTCCGATAACAATGTGAGAGTTCCAAAGCATTTTTAAACTTCAGCAGAATTCCGAGAACAATGGAAGAGTTCCAAAGCATTATTAAACTTCAACAGAATATTTAGAACAATGGGAGAGATCCCAAGCATTTTTAAACTTCACCAAAATTTGGAGAGCAATGGGAGAGTTCTACAGACTTATTTAATAAAACAATAGCATTCTGAGAACATTGGGAGAGTTCCAAGGCATTTTTAAACTTCAGCAGAATTCCGAGAACATTGGGAGAGTTCTACAGACTTATTTGAAAAAAAAATAACATTCCGAGAGCAATGGGAAAGTTGCAAAGCATTTTTAAACTTCAGCCGAATTCCGAGAAAAATGAGAGTTCCAAAGCCTTTTTAAACTTCATCAGAATGCCGACAACATTGGGAGAGTTCCAAAGCATTTTTAAACTTCAGCAGAATTCTGAGAACAATGGGAGAGTTCCAAAGCATTTTTAAACTACAGTAGAATTCCGAGAACAATGGGAGCATTCTACAAACTTATTTAAAAAAATAATAATATTTCGAGAACAATGGTGTAGTTCCAAAGCATTTTTAAACTTCAGCAAAATTCCAAGAACAATGGGAGAGTTCTACAGACTTATCTAAAAAAACACTAACATTCCGAGAACAATGTTAGATTTCCAAAGCCTTTTTAAACTTCAGCAGAATTCCGAGAACAATGGGAGAGTTCCAAAGCATTTTTAAACTTCAGCAGAATTCTGAGAATAATGGGAGAGTTCCAAAGCATTTTTAAACTAGAGCAGATTTCCGAGAACAATGGGAGTGTTCCAAAGCATTTTTAAACTTCAGCCGAATTCCGAGAAAAATGAGAGAGTTCCAAAGCCTTTTTAAACTTCAGCAGAATGCCGACAACATTGGGAGAGTTCCAAAGCATTTTTAAACTTCAGCAGAATTCTGAGAACAATGGGAGAGTTCCAAAGCATTTTTAAACTACAGTAGAATTCCGAGAACAATGGGAGCATTCTACAAACTTATTTAAAAAAAGAATAATATTTCGAGAACAATGGTGTAGTTCCAAAGCATTTTTAAACTTCAGCAAAATTCCAAGAACAATGGGAGAGTTCTACAGACTTATCTAAAAAAACACTAACATTCCGAGAACAATGTTAGATTTCCAAAGCCTTTTTAAACTTCAGCAGAATTCCGAGAACAATGGGAGAGTTCCAAAGCATTTTTAAACTTCAGCAGAATTCTGAGAATAATGGGAGAGTTCCAAAGCATTTTTAAACTAGAGCAGATTTCCGAGAACAATGGGAGTGTTCCAAAGCATTTTTAAACTTCACCAACATTTTGAGAACAATGGCAGAGTTCTACAGACTTATTTAATAAAACAATAACATTCTGAGAACAAAGGGAGAGTTCTAAAGCATTTTTAAACTTCAGCAGAATACCGAGAACAATGGGAGAGTTCCAAAGAGTTTTTAAACTTCATCAGAATTTCGAGAACAATGGGAGAGTTCTACAGACTTATTTAAAAAAAATAACATTCCGAGAACAATGGGAGAGTTCCAAAGTATTTTTAAAACTCAGCAAAAATTCCGAGAACAATCGGAGAGTTCCAAAGCATTTTTAAACTTCAGCAGAACTTTGAGAACAAAGGGAGAGTTCTACTGACTTATTTAATAACACAAAAACATTCTGAGAACAATGGAAGGGATCCAAAGCATTTTTAAACTTCAGCAGAATTCCAAGAACAATGGGAAAGTTCCAAAGAATTTTTAAACTTCAGCAGAATTTCGATAATAATGGGAGAGTTCTAAAGATTTATTTTAAAAAAATAACATTCCGAGAACAATGGGAGAGTTCCAAACCATTTATAAACTTCAGCAAATTTCCGAGAACAATGGGAGAGTTCCAAAGCATTTTTAAACTTCAGCAGAATTTCGGGAACAATGGGAGAGTTCTACAGACTTATATCAAAAAACAATAACTTTCCGAGAACAATGGGAGAGTTCCAAAGCCTTTTTAAACTACAGCAGAATTCCGACAACAATGGGAGAGTTCCAAAGCATTTTTAAACTTCAGCAGAATTACTAGAACAATGGGAGAGTTACAAAGCATTTTTAGACTTCAGCAGAATTCCGAGAACAATGGGAGCGTTCCAAAGCATTTTTAAACTTCTGCATAATTCCGATAACAATGTGAGAGTTCCAAAGCATTTTTAAACTTCAGCAGAATTCCGAGAACAATGGAAGAGTTCCAAAGCATTATTAAACTTCAACAGAATATTTAGAACAATGGGAGAATTCCCAAGCATTTTTAAACTTCACCAAAATTTGGAGAGCAATGGGAGAGTTCTACAGACTTATTTAATAAAACAATAGCATTCTGAGAACATTGGGAGAGTTCCAAGGCATTTTTAAACTTCAGCAGAATTCCGAGAACATTGGGAGAGTTCTACAGACTTATTTGAAAAAAAAAATAACATTCCGAGAGCAATGGGAAAGTTGCAAAGCATTTTTAAACTTCAGACGAATTCCGAGAAAAATGAGAGAGTTCCAAAGCCTTTTTAAACTTCAGCAGAATGCCGACAACATTGGGAGAGTTCCAAAGCATTTTTAAACTTCAGCAGAATTCTGAGAACAATGGGAGAGTTCCAAAGCATTTTTAAACTACAGTAGAATTCCGAGAACAATGGGAGCATTCTACAAACTTATTTAAAAAAATAATAATATTTCGAGAACAATGGTGTAGTTCCAAAGCATTTTTAAACTTCAGCAAAATTCCAAGAACAATGGGAGAGTTCTACAGACATATCTAAAAAAACACTAACATTCCGAGAACAATGTTAGATTTCCAAAGCCTTTTTAAACTTCAGCAGAATTCCGAGAACAATGGGAGAGTTCCAAAGCATTTTTAAACTTCAGCAGAATTCCGAGAATAATGGGAGAGTTCCAAAGCATTTTTAAACTAGAGCAGATTTCCGAGAACAATGGGAGTGTTCCAAAGCATTTTTTAACTTCACCAACATTTTGAGAACAATGGCAGAGTTCTACAGACTTATTTAATAAAACAATAACATTCTGAGAACTATGGGAGAGTTCTAAAGCATTTTTAAACTTCAGCAGAATTCCGAGAACAATGGGAGAGTTCCAAAGAGTTTTTAAACTTCATCAGAATTTCGAGAACAATGGGAGAGTTCTACAGACTTATTTTAAAAAAATAACATTCCGAGAACAATGGGAGAGTTCCAAAGTATTTTTAAAACTCAGCAAAAATTCCGAGAACAATCGGAGAGTTCCAAAGCATTTTTAAACTTCAGCAGAACTTTGAGAACAAAGGGAGAGTTCTACTGACTTATTTAATAAAACAAAAACATTCTGAGAACAATGGAAGGGATCCAAAGCATTTTTAAACTTCAGCAGAATTCCAAGAACAATGGGAAAGTTCCAAAGAATTTTTAAACTTCAGCAGAATTTCGATAATAATGGGCGAGTTCTAAAGATTTATTTAAAAAAAATAACATTCCGAGAACAATGGGAGAGTTTCAAAGCATTTATAAACTTCAGCAAATTTCCGAGAACAATGGGAGAGTTCCAAAGCATTTTTAAACTTCAGCAGAATTTCGGGAACAATGGGAGAGTTCTACAGACTTATATCAAAAAACAATAACTTTCCGAGAACAATGGGAGAGTTCCAAAGCCTTTTTAAAGTACAGCAGAATTCCGACAACAATGGGAGAGTTCCAAAGCATTTGTAAACTTCAGCAGAATTCTGAGAACAATGAGAGAGTTCCAAAGCATTTTTAAACTTCAGTAGGATTCTGAGAACAATTGGAGCGTTCTACAAACTTATTTTTAAAAAAAAATAATATTCCGAGAACAATGGGAGAGTTCCAAAGCATTTTTAAACTTCAGCAAAATTCCGAGAACAATGGTAGAGTTCTACAGACTTATTTAAAAAAACAATAACATTCCGAGAACAATGGGAGATTTCCAAAGCATTTTTAAAATTCAGCAGAATTCTGAGAACAATGGGAGAGTTCTACACAATTATTTAAAAAAAAAAAAACATTCCGAGAACAATGGGAGATTTCCAAAGCCTTTTTAAACTTCAGCAGAATTCTGAGAACAATGGGAGAGTTCCAAAGAATTTTTAAACTTCATCAGAATTCCGAGAACAATGGGAGATCTCTACAGAATTATTTAAAAAAACAATAACATTCCGAAAACAATGGGAGAGTGCCAAAGCATTTTTTAACTTTATCATAATTACGAGAACAATGTGAGAGTTCCAAAGCATTTTTAAACTTCAGCAAAATTCCGAGAACAATGGGAGAATTCCAAAGCATTTTTAAACTTCAGCAAAATTCCGAGAACAATGGGAGCGTTCCGAAGCATTTTTAAACTTCAGCACAATTCCGAGAACAATGGGAGAGTTCTACAGACTCATTTAAAAAAACAATAATATTCCGAGAACAATGGTAGAGTTCCAAAGCATTTTTAAACTTCAGAAGTATTCCGAGAACAATGGGAGAGTTCCAAAGCATTTTTCAACTACATCATCATTACGAGAACAATGTGAGGGTTAAAAAGCATGTTTAAACTTCAGCAGAATTCCGGGAACAATGGGAGAGTTCCAAAGCATTATTAAACTTCAGCAGAATTCAGGGAACAATGGGAGCGTTCCAAAGCCTTTTTAAACTTTAGCAAAACTCTGAGAACAATGGGAGAGTTCCAAAGAATTTTAAACTTCACCAGATTTCTGAGACCAATGGGAGAGTTCCAAAGATTTATTTAAAAAAACAATAACATTCCGAGAACAATGGGAGAGTTCCAATGCATTTTTAAACTTTAGCAAAATTCCGAGAACAATGGGAGCGTTCCAAAGCATTTTTAAACTTCAGCAGAATTCCGAGAATGATGGGAGAGTTCTACAGACTTATTCAAAAAAACAATAATATTCCGAGATCAATTGGAGAGTTCCAAACCATTTTTAAACTCTACCAGAATCCCAAGAGGAATGGGAGAGTTCCAAAGCATTTTTAAACTTTAGCAAAACTCTGAGAACAATGGGAGAGTTCTAAAGCATTTTTAAACTTCAGCAGAATTCCGAGAACAATGGGAGAGTTCTACAGACTTATTTAAAAAAACAATAACATTCCGAGAACACTGGGAGAGTTCCAAAGCATTTTTCAACTTCATCATAATTACGAGAACAATGTGAGAGTTCCAAAGCATTTTTAAACTTCAGCAAAATTCCGAGAACAATGGGAGAATTCCAAAGCATTTTTAAACTTCAGCAAAATTCCGAGAACAAAGGGAGAGTTCCAAAGCATTTTTCAACTACATCACAATTACAAGAACAATGTGTGGGTTCCAAAGCATTTTTAAACTTCAGCAGAATTCCGAGAACAATGGGAGAGTTCCAAAGAGTTTTTAAACTTCATCAGAATTTCGAGAACAATGGGAGAGTTCTACAGACTTATTTAAAAAAAATAACATTCCGAGAACAATGGGAGAGTTCCAAAGTATTTTTAAAACTCAGCAAAAATTCCGAGAACAATCGGAGAGTTCCAAAGCATTTTTAAACTTCAGCAGAACTTTGAGAACAAAGGGAGAGTTCTACTGACTTATTTAATAAAACAAAAACATTCTGAGAACAATGGAAGGGATCCAAAGCATTTTTAAACTTCAGCAGAATTCCAAGAACAATGGGAAAGTTCCAAAGAATTTTTAAACTTCAGCAGAATTTCGATAATAATGGGAGAGTTCTAAAGATTTATTTAAAAAAAATAACATTCCGAGAACAATGGGAGAGTTCCAAAGCATTTATAAACTTCAGCAAATTTCCGAGAACAATGGGAGAGTTCCAAAGCATTTTTAAACTTCAGCAGAATTTCGGGAACAATGGGAGAGTTCTACAGACTTATATCAAAAAACAATAACTTTCCGAGAACAATGGGAGAGTTCCAAAGCCTTTTTAAACTACCGCAGAATTCCGACAACAATGGGAGAGTTCCAAAGCATTTTTAAACTTCAGCAGAATTCTGAGAACAATGAGAGAGTTCCAAAGCATTTTTAAACTTCAGTAGGATTCTGAGAACAATGGGAGCGTTCTACAAACTTATTTAAAAAAAAAATAATATTTCGAGAACAATGGGAGAGTTGCAAAGCATTTTTAAACTTCAGCAAAATTCCGAGAACAATGGTAGAGTTCTACAGACTTATTTAAAAAAACAATAACATTCCGAGAACAATGGGAGATTTCCAAAGCATTTTTAAAATTCAGCAGAATTCTGAGAACAATGGGAGAGTTCTACACAATTATTTAAAAAAAAAAAAACATTCCGAGAACAATGGGAGATTTCCAAAGCCTTTTTAAACTTCAGCAGAATTCTGAGAACAATGGGAGAGTTCCAAATCATTTTTAAACTTCAGCAGAATCCCGAGAACAATGGGAGAGTTCGAAAGAATTTTTAAAATTCAGCAGAATTCCAAGAACAATGGGAGAGTTCCAAAGCATTATTAAACTTCAGCAGAATTCAGAGAACAATGGGAGAGTTCCAAAGCATTTTTAAACTTCAACAGAATTCCGAGAACAATGGGAGAGTTCCAAAGAATTTTTAAACTTCAGCAGACTTAAGAAAACAATGGGAGAGTTCTACAGACTTATTTAATAAAACAATAACATTCTGAGAACAATGGGAGAGTTCAAAAGCATTTTTAAACCTCAGCATAATTCCGAGAACAATGGGCGAGTTCCAAATAATTGTTAAACTTCAGCAGAATTTTGAGAATAATGGGAGAGTTCTACCGACTTATTTAAAAAAAACAATAACATTCTGAGAACAATGGGAGAGTTCCAAAGCATTTTTAAACTTCAGCAGAATACCGAGAACAATGGGAGTATTCCAAAGCCTTTTTAAACTTCAGCAGAATTCCGAGAACAATGGGAGAGTTCCAAAGCATTATTAAACTTCAGCAGAATTCTGAGAACAATGGGAGAGTTCCAAAGCATTTTTAAACTAGAGTAGAATTCCGAGAACAATGGGAGCATTCTACAAACTTATTTAAAAAAATAATAATATTCCGAGAACAATGGTATATTTCCAAAGCATTTTTAAACTTCAGCAAAATTCCAAGAACAATGGGAGAGCTCTACAGACTTATCTAAAAAAACAGTAACATTCCGAGAACAATTGGAGATTTCCAAAGCATTTTTAAAATTCAGAAGAATTCTGAGAACAATGGGAGAGTTCTACACACTTATTTAAAAAAACACTAACATTACTAGAACAATGGGAGTGTTCCAAAGCATATTTAAACTTCACCAACATTTTGAGAACAATGGCAGAGTTCAACAGAGTTATTTAATAAAACAATAACATTCTGAGAACAATGGGAGAGTTCTAAAGCATTTTAAAACTTCAGCAGAATTCCGAGAACAATGGGAGAGTTCCAAAGAGTTTTTAAACTTCATCAGAATTTCGAGAACAATGGGAGAGTTCTACAGACTTATTTTAAAAAAATAACATTCCGAGAACAATGGGAGAGTTCCAAAGCATTTTTAAAACTCAGCAATATTCTGAGAACAATGGGAGAGTTCCAAAGCATTTTTAAACTTCAGCAGAACTTCGAGAACAAAGGGAGAGTTCTACTGACTTATTTAATAAAACAAAAACATTCTGAGAACAAGGGAAGAGTTCCAAAGCATTTTTAAACTTCTGCAGAATTTCGAGAACAATGCGAGAGTTCTAAAGACTTATTTAAAAAAACAATAACAATCCGAGAGCAATGGGAGTGTTCCAAAGCATTTTTAAACTTCAGCAAAATTTTGAGAACAATGGGAGCATTCCAAAGCAATTTTAAACTTCAGCAGAATTCTGAGAACAATGGGAGAGTTCTACAGACTTATTTAAAAAAACAATAATATTCCAAGAACAAAGGGACAGTTCCAAAGCATTTTTAAACTTCAGAAGAATTCCGAGAGCAAAGGGAGAGTTCCAAAGCATTTTTCAACTTCATCATAATTACGAGAACAATGTGAGAGTTCCAAAGCATTTTGAAACTTCAGCAGAATTCCGAGAACAATGGGAGAGTTCCAAAGCATTATTAAACTTCAGAAGAATTCACGGAACAATGGGAGAGTTCCAAAGAATTTTTAAACTTCATCAGAATTCCGAGAACAATGGGAGAGCTCTACAGAATTATTTAAAAAAACAATAACATTCCGAAAACAATGGGAGAGTTCCAAAGCATTTTTTAACTTTATCATAATTACGAGAACAATGTGAGAGTTCCAAAGCATTTTTAAACTTCAGCAAAATTCCGAGAACAATGGGAGAATTCCAAAGCATTTTTAAACTTCAGCAAAATTCCGAGAACAATGGGAGCGCTCCAAAGCATTTTTAAACTTCAGCAGAATTCCGAGAACAATGGGAGAGTTCTACAGACTCATTTAAAAAAACAATAATATTCCGAGAACAATGGGAGAGTTCCAAAGCATTTTTAAACTTCAGAAGTATTCCGAGAACAATGGGAGAGTTCCAAAGCATTTTTCAACTACATCATCATTACGAGAACAATGTGAGGGTTAAAAAGCATGTTTAAACTTCAGCAGAATTCCGGGAACAATGGGAGAGTTCCAAAGCATTATTAAACTTCAGCAGAATTCAGGGAACAATGGGAGCGTTCCAAAGCCTTTTTAAACTTTAGCAAAACTCTGAGAACAATGGGAGAGTTCCAAAGAATTTTAAACTTCACCAGATTTCTGAGACCAATGGGAGAGTTCCAAAGATTTATTTAAAAAAACAATAACATTCCGAGAACAATGGGAGAGTTCCAATGCATTTTTAAACTTTAGCAAAATTCCGAGAACAATGGGAGCGTTCCAAAGCATTTTTAAACTTCAGCAGAATTCCGAGAACGATGGGAGAGTTCTACAGACTTATTCAAAAAAACAATAATATTCCGAGGTCAATTGGAGAGTTCCAAACCATTTTTAAACTCTACCAGAATCCCAAGAGGAATGGGAGAGTTCCAAAGCATTTTTAAACTTTAGCAAAACTCTGAGAACAATGGGAGAGTTCCAAAGCATTTTTAAACTTCAGCAGAATTCCGAGAACAATGGGAGAGTTCTACAGACTTATTTAAAAAAACAATAATATTCCAAGAGCAAAGGGACAGTTCCAAAGCATTTTTAAACTTCAGAAGAATTCCCAGAACAATGGGAGAGTTCCAAAGCATTTTTAAACTTCAGCAGAATTCCGAGAACAATGGGAGAGTTCCAAAGCATTACTAAACTTCAGAAGAGTTCAGGGAACAATGGGAGAGTTCCAAAGAATTTTTAAACTTCATCAGAATTCCGAGAACAATGGTAGAGTTCTACAGAATTACTTAAAAAAACAATAACATTCCGAGAACACTGGGAGAGTTCCAAAGCATTTTTCAACTTCATCATAATTACGAGAACAATGTGAAAGTTCCAAAGCATTTTTAAACTTCAGCAAAATTCCGAGAACAATTGGAGAATTCCAAAGCATTTTTAAACTTCAGCAAAATTCCGAGAACAAAGGGAGAGTTCCAAAGCATTTTTCAACTACATCACAATTACAAGAACAATGTGTGGGTTCCAAAGCATTTTTAAACTTCAGCAGAATTCCGAGAACAATGGGAGAGTTCCAAAGCATTTTTAAACTTCAGCAGAATTCAGGGAACAATGGGAGAGTTCCAAAGCCTTTTTAAACTTTAGCAAAACTCTGAAAACAATGGGAGAGTTCCAAAGAATTTTAAAGTTCACCAGATTTCCGAGACCAATGGGAGAGCTCCAAAGTATTTTTAAACTTCAGCAGAATTCCGAGAACAAAGGGAGAATTCTGCAGAATTATTTAAAAAAACAATAACATTCCGAGAACAATGGGAGAGTTCCAAAGCTTTTTTAAACTTCAGCAGAATTCCGAGAACAAAAGAAGAGTTCTACAGAATTATTTAAAAAAACTATAACATTCCGAGAACAATGGGAGAGTTCTACAGACTTATCTAAAAAAACAAAAATATTCCGAGAACAATGGGAGAGTTCCAAAGCATTTTTAAACTCCACCAGAATCCCGAGAACAATGGGAGAGTTCCAAATAATTTTTAAACTTCATCAGAATTCTGAGTTCATTGCTAGAGTTCTACAGACTTATGTAAAAACACAATGACACTCCGAGAACAATGGGAGAGTTCCAAAGAATTTTTAAACTTTAGCAAAACTCCATGAACAATGGGAGAGTTCAAAGCCTTTTTAAACCTTAGCAATACTCAGAGAACAATGGTAGAGTTCCAAAGCATTTTTAAACTTTAGCAAAACTACAAGAACAATGGCAGAGTTCCAAACATTTTTTAAACTTCAGCAGAATTCCGAGAACAATGGGAGAGTTCTACAGAATTATTTAAAAAAACAATAACATTCCGAGAACAATGGGAGAGTTCCAAAGCATTTTTAAACTTCAGCAGAATTCCGAGAACAATGGGAGAGTTACAAAGCATTTTTAGACTTCAGCAGAATTCCGAGAACAATGGGAGTGTTCCAAAGCATTTTTAAACTTCACCAGAATTCCGAGAACAATGGGAGCGTTCCAAAGCATTTTTAAACTTCTGCATAATTTCGAGAACAATGTGAGAGTTCCAAAGCATTTTTAAACTTCAGCAGAATTCCGAGAACAATGGAAGAGTTCCAAAGCATTATTAAACTTCAACAGAATATTTAGAACAATGGGAGAGTTCCAAAGCATTTTTAAACTTCACCAAAATTTGGAGAACAATGGGAGAGTTCTACAGACTTATTTAATAAAACAATAGCATTCTGAGAACATTGGGAGAGTTCCAAGGCATTTTTAAACTTCAGCAGAATTCCGAGAACATTGGGAGATTTCTACAGACTTATTTGAAAAAAAAAATAACATTCCGAGGGCAATGGGAGAGTTGAAAAGCATTTTTAAACTTCAGCAGAATTCCGAGAACAATGGGAGAGTTCCAAAGCCTTTTTAAACTTCAACAGAATTCCGAGAACAATGGGAGAGTTCTACAGAATTATTTAAAAAAACAATAACAATCCGAGAACAATGGGAGAGTTCCAAAGCTTTTTTAAACTTCAGCAGAATTCCGAGAACAAAGGAAGAGTTCTACAGAATTATGTAAAAAAACTATAACATTCCGAGAACAATGGGAGAGTTCCAAAGCATTTTTAAACTTCAGCAGAATTCTGAGAACATTGGGATAGTTCTACAGACTTATCTAAAAAAACAATAATATTCCGAGAAAAATGGGAGAGCTCCATAAATTTTTAAACTACATCAGAATTCCGAGTTCATTGCTAGAGTTCTACAGACTTATTTAATAACATAATGACACTCCGAGAACAATGGGAGAGTTCCAAAGAATTTTTAAACTTTAGCAAAACTCCAAGAACAATGGGAGGGTTCAAAGCCTTTTTAAACCTTAGCAAAACTCAGAGAACAATGGGAGAGTTCCAAAGCATTTTTAAACTTTAGCAAAACTACGAGAACAATGGCAGAGTTCCAAACATTTTTTAAACTTCAGCAGAATTCCGAGAACAATGGGAGAGCTCTACAGAATTATTTAAAAAAACAATAACATTCCGAGAACAATGGGAGAGTTCCAAAGCATTTTTAAACTTCAGCAGAATTCCGAGAACAATGGGAGAGTTCTACAGAATTATTTAAAAAAACTTTAACATTCTGAGAACAATGGGAGAGTTCCAAAGCATTTTAAAACTTCAGCAGAATTCCGAGAACAATGGGAGAGTTACAAAGGATTTTTAGACTTCAGCAGAATTCCGAGAACAATGGGAGCGTTCCAAAGCATTTTTAAACTTCTGCATAATTCCGAGAACAATGTGAGTTCCAAAGCATTTTTAAACTTCAACAGAATTCCGAGAACAATGGAAGAGTTCCAAAGCATTATTAAACTTCAACAGAATATTTAGAACAATGGGAGAGTTCCAAAGCATTTTTAAACTTCACCAAAATTTGGAGAACAATGGGAGAGTTCTACAGACTTATTTAATAAAACAATAGCATTCTGACAACATTGGGAGAGTTCCAAGGCATTTTTAAACTTCAGCAGAATTCAGAGAACATTGGGAGAGTTCTACAAACTTATCTGAAAAAATAATAACATTCCGAAACCAATGGGAGAGTTGCAAATCATTTTTAAACTTCAGCAGAATTCCAAGAACAATGGGAGAGTTCCAAAGCCTTTTTAAACTTCAGCAGAATTCCGACAACATTGGGAGAGTTCCAAAGCATTTTTAAACTTCAGCAGAATTCTGAGAACAATGGGAGAGTTCCAAAGCATTTTTAAACTACAGTAGAATTCCGAGAACAATGGGAGCATTCTACAAACTTATTTAAAAAAACAATAATATTTCGAGAACAATGGTGTAGTTCCAAAGCATTTTTAAACTTCAGCAAAATTCCAAGAACAATGCGAGAGTTCTACAGACTTATCTAAAAAACACTATTATTCCGAGAACAATGGGAGATTTCCAAAGCCTTTTTAAACTTCAGCAGAATTCCGAGAACAATGGGAGAGTTCCAAATCATTTTTAAACTTCAGCAGAATTCCGAGAATAATGGGAGAGTTCCAAAGCCTTTTTAATCTAGAGCAGAATTCCGAGAACAATGGGAGTGTTCCAAAGCATTTTTAAACTTCACCAACATTTTGAGAACAATGGCAGAGTTCTACAGACTTATTTAATAAAACAATAACATCCTGAGAACAATGGGAGAGTTCTAAAGCATTTTTAAACTTCAGCAGAATTCCGAGAACAATGGGAGAGTTCCAAAGAGTTTTTAAACTTCATCAGAATTTCGAGAACAATGGGAGAGTTCTACAGACTTATTTAAAAAAAATAACATTCCGAGAACAATGGGAGAGTTCCAAAGCATTTATAAACTTCAGCAAATTTCCGAGAACAATGGGAGAGTTCTACAGACTTATTTAAAAAAAATAACATTCCGAGAACAATGGGAGAGTTCCAAAGCATTTATAAACTTCAGCAAATTTCCGAGAACAATGGGAGAGTTCCAAAGCAATTTTAAACTTCAGCAGAATTCTGAGAACAATGGCAGACTTCTACACACTTATTTAAAAAAAATAACATTCCGAGAACAATGGGAGATTTCCAAAGCCTTTTTAAACTTCAGCAGTATTCCGAGAACAATGGGAGAGTTTCAAAGCATTTTTAAACTTCACCAACATTTTGAGAACAATGGCAGAGTTCTACAGACTTACTTAATAAAACAATAACATTCTGAGAACAATGTGAGAGTTCTAAAGCATTTTTAAACTTCAGCAGAATTCCGAAAACAATGGGATAGTTCCAAAGAGTTTTTAAACTTCATCAGAATTTTGAGAACAATGGGAGAGTTCTACAGACTTATTTAAAAAAAATAACATTCCGAGAACAATCGGAGAGTTCCAAAGCATTTGTAAACTTCAGCAGAATTTTGAGAACAATGGGAGAGTTCTACTGACGTATTTAATAAAACAAAAACATTCTGAGAACAATGGAAGAGTTCCAAAGCATTTTTAAACTTCAGCAGAATTCCGAGAACAATGGGAAAGTTCCAAAGAATTTTTAAACTTCAGCAGAATTTCGATAATAATGGGAGAGTTCTAAAGACATATTTATAAAAAAAAAACATTCCGAGAACAATGGGAGATTTCCAAAGCGTTTATAAACTTCAGCAAATTTCCGAGAACAATGGGAGAGTTCCAAAGCATTTTTAAACTTCAGCAGAATTTCGAGAACAATGGGAGAGTTCTACAGACTTATATAAAAAAAATAACTTTCCGAGAACAATGGGAGAGTTCCAAAGCCTTTTTAAACTTCAGCAGAATTCTGACAACAATGGGAGAGTTCCAAAGCATTTTTAAACTTCAGCAGAATTCTGAGAACAATGAGAGAGTTCTAAAGCATTTTTAAACTTCAGTAGGATTCCGAGAACAATGGGAGCATTCTACAAACTTATTTAAAAAAAAAATAATATTCCGAGAACAATGGGAGTGTTCCAAAGCATTTTTAAACTACAGCAAAATTCCGAGAACAATGGGAGAGTTCTACAGCCTTATCTAAAAAAACAATAACATTCCGAGAACAATGGGAGATTTCCAAAGCATTTTTAAAATTCAGCAGAATTCTGAGAACAATGGGAGAGTTCTACACACTTATTTAAAAAAAAAAACATTCCGAGAACAATGGGAGATTTCCAAAGCCTTTTTAAACTTCAGCAGAATTCCGAGAACAATGGGAGAGTTCCAAAGCATTTTTAAACTTCAGCAGAATTCCGAGAAAAATGGGAGAGTTCGAAAGCATTTTTAAAATTCAGCAGAATTCCAAGAACAATGGGAGAGTTCCAAAGCATTATTATACTTCAGCAGAATTCAGAGAACAATGTAAGAGTTCCAAAGCATTTTTAAACTTCACCAGAATTCCGAGAACAATGGGAGAGTTCCAAAGAATTTTTAAACTTCAGTAGAATTAAGAAAACAGTGGGAGAGTTCTACAGACTTATTTAATAAAACAATAATATTCTGAGAACAATGGGAGAGTTCAAAAGCATTTTTAAACTTCAGCATAATTCCGAGAACAATGGGCGAGTTCCAAAGAATTGTTAAACTTCAGCAGAATTTTGAGAATAATGGGAGAGTTCTACAGACTTATTTAAAAAAAACAATAACATTCTGAGAACAATGGGAGAGTTCCAAAGCATTTTTAAACTTCAGCAGAATACCGAGAACAATGGGAGTATTCCAAAGCCTTTTTAAACTTCAGCAGAATTCTGAGAACAATGGGAGAGTTCCAAAGCACTATTAAACTTCAGCAGAATTCTGAGTACAATGGGAGAGTTCCAAAGCATTTTTAAACTTCAGCAAAATTCCAAGAACAATGGGAGAGTTCTACAGACTTATCTAAAAAAACAATAACATTCCGAGAACAATTGAAGATTTCCAAAGCATTTTTAAAATTCAGAAGAATTCTGAGAACAATGGGAGAGTTCTACACACTTATTTAAAAAAACACTAACATTCCTAGAACAATGGGAGATTTCCAAAGCCTTTTTAAACTTCAGCAGAATTCCGAGAACAATGGGAGAGTTCCAAAGCATTTTTAAACTTCAGCAGAATTGCGAGAATAATGGGAGAGTTCCAAAGCCTTTTAAACTTCAGCAGAATTCCGAGAACAATGGGAGTGTTCCAAAGCATATTTAAACTTCACCAACATTTTGAGAACAATGGCAGAGTTGAACAGAGTTGTTTAATAAAACAATAACATTCTGAGAACAATGGGAGAGTTCTAAAGCATTTTAAAACTTCAGCAGAATTCCGAGAACAATGGGAGAGTTCCAAAGAGTTTTTAAACTTCATCAGAATTTCGAGAACAATGGGAGAGTTCTACAGACTTATTTTAAAAAAATAACATTCCGAGAACAATGGGAGATTTCCAAAGCATTTTTAAAACTCAGCAAAATTCCGAGAACAAAGGGAGAGTTCCAAAGCATTTTTCAACTACATCACAATTACAAGAACAATGTGTGGGTTCCAAAGCATTTTTAAACTTCAGCAGAATTCCGAGAACAATGGGAGAGTTCCAAAGCATTTTTAAACTTCAGCAGAATTCAGGGAACAATGGGAGAGTTCCAAAGCCTTTTTAAACTTTAGCAAAACTCTGAAAACAATGGGAGAGTTCCAAAGAATTTTAAAGTTCACCAGATTTCCGAGACCAATGGGAGAGCTCCAAAGTATTTTTAAACTTCAGCAGAATTCCGAGAACAAAGGGAGAATTCTGCAGAATTATTTAAAAAAACAATAACATTCCGAGAACAATGGGAGAGTTCCAAAGCTTTTTTAAACTTCAGCAGAATTCCGAGAACAAAAGAAGAGTTCTACAGAATTATTTAAAAAAACTATAACATTCCGAGAACAATGGGAGAGTTCTACAGACTTATCTAAAAAAACAAAAATATTCCGAGAACAATGGGAGAGTTCCAAAGCATTTTTAAACTCCACCAGAATCCCGAGAACAATGGGAGAGTTCCAAATAATTTTTAAACTTCATCAGAATTCTGAGTTCATTGCTAGAGTTCTACAGACTTATGTAAAAACACAATGACACTCCGAGAACAATGGGAGAGTTCCAAAGAATTTTTAAACTTTAGCAAAACTCCATGAACAATGGGAGAGTTCAAAGCCTTTTTAAACCTTAGCAATACTCAGAGAACAATGGTAGAGTTCCAAAGCATTTTTAAACTTTAGCAAAACTACAAGAACAATGGCAGAGTTCCAAACATTTTTTAAACTTCAGCAGAATTCCGAGAACAATGGGAGAGTTCTACAGAATTATTTAAAAAAACAATAACATTCCGAGAACAATGGGAGAGTTCCAAAGCATTTTTAAACTTCAGCAGAATTCCGAGAACAATGGGAGAGTTACAAAGCATTTTTAGACTTCAGCAGAATTCCGAGAACAATGGGAGTGTTCCAAAGCATTTTTAAACTTCACCAGAATTCCGAGAACAATGGGAGCGTTCCAAAGCATTTTTAAACTTCTGCATAATTTCGAGAACAATGTGAGAGTTCCAAAGCATTTTTAAACTTCAGCAGAATTCCGAGAACAATGGAAGAGTTCCAAAGCATTATTAAACTTCAACAGAATATTTAGAACAATGGGAGAGTTCCAAAGCATTTTTAAACTTCACCAAAATTTGGAGAACAATGGGAGAGTTCTACAGACTTATTTAATAAAACAATAGCATTCTGAGAACATTGGGAGAGTTCCAAGGCATTTTTAAACTTCAGCAGAATTCCGAGAACATTGGGAGATTTCTACAGACTTATTTGAAAAAAAAAATAACATTCCGAGGGCAATGGGAGAGTTGAAAAGCATTTTTAAACTTCAGCAGAATTCCGAGAACAATGGGAGAGTTCCAAAGCCTTTTTAAACTTCAACAGAATTCCGAGAACAATGGGAGAGTTCTACAGAATTATTTAAAAAAACAATAACAATCCGAGAACAATGGGAGAGTTCCAAAGCTTTTTTAAACTTCAGCAGAATTCCGAGAACAAAGGAAGAGTTCTACAGAATTATGTAAAAAAACTATAACATTCCGAGAACAATGGGAGAGTTCCAAAGCATTTTTAAACTTCAGCAGAATTCTGAGAACATTGGGATAGTTCTACAGACTTATCTAAAAAAACAATAATATTCCGAGAAAAATGGGAGAGCTCCATAAATTTTTAAACTACATCAGAATTCCGAGTTCATTGCTAGAGTTCTACAGACTTATTTAATAACATAATGACACTCCGAGAACAATGGGAGAGTTCCAAAGAATTTTTAAACTTTAGCAAAACTCCAAGAACAATGGGAGGGTTCAAAGCCTTTTTAAACCTTAGCAAAACTCAGAGAACAATGGGAGAGTTCCAAAGCATTTTTAAACTTTAGCAAAACTACGAGAACAATGGCAGAGTTCCAAACATTTTTTAAACTTCAGCAGAATTCCGAGAACAATGGGAGAGCTCTACAGAATTATTTAAAAAAACAATAACATTCCGAGAACAATGGGAGAGTTCCAAAGCATTTTTAAACTTCAGCAGAATTCCGAGAACAATGGGAGAGTTCTACAGAATTATTTAAAAAAACTTTAACATTCTGAGAACAATGGGAGAGTTCCAAAGCATTTTAAAACTTCAGCAGAATTCCGAGAACAATGGGAGAGTTACAAAGGATTTTTAGACTTCAGCAGAATTCCGAGAACAATGGGAGCGTTCCAAAGCATTTTTAAACTTCTGCATAATTCCGAGAACAATGTGAGTTCCAAAGCATTTTTAAACTTCAACAGAATTCCGAGAACAATGGAAGAGTTCCAAAGCATTATTAAACTTCAACAGAATATTTAGAACAATGGGAGAGTTCCAAAGCATTTTTAAACTTCACCAAAATTTGGGAACAATGGGAGAGTTCTACAGACTTATTTAATAAAACAATAGCATTCTGACAACATTGGGAGAGTTCCAAGGCATTTTTAAACTTCAGCAGAATTCAGAGAACATTGGGAGAGTTCTACAAACTTATCTGAAAAAATAATAACATTCCGAGACCAATGGGAGAGTTGCAAATCATTTTTAAACTTCAGCAGAATTCCAAGAACAATGGGAGAGTTCCAAAGCCTTTTTAAACTTCAGCAGAATTCCGACAACATTGGGAGAGTTCCAAAGCATTTTTAAACTTCAGCAGAATTCTGAGAACAATGGGAGAGTTCCAAAGCATTTTTAAACTACAGTAGAATTCCGAGAACAATGGGAGCATTCTACAAACTTATTTAAAAAAACAATAATATTTCGAGAACAATGGTGTAGTTCCAAAGCATTTTTAAACTTCAGCAAAATTCCAAGAACAATGCGAGAGTTCTACAGACTTATCTAAAAAACACTATTATTCCGAGAACAATGGGAGATTTCCAAAGCCTTTTTAAACTTCAGCAGAATTCCGAGAACAATGGGAGAGTTCCAAATCATTTTTAAACTTCAGCAGAATTCCGAGAATAATGGGAGAGTTCCAAAGCCTTTTTAATCTAGAGCAGAATTCCGAGAACAATGGGAGTGTTCCAAAGCATTTTTAAACTTCACCAACATTTTGAGAACAATGGCAGAGTTCTACAGACTTATTTAATAAAACAATAACATCCTGAGAACAATGGGAGAGTTCTAAAGCATTTTTAAACTTCAGCAGAATTCCGAGAACAATGGGAGAGTTCCAAAGAGTTTTTAAACTTCATCAGAATTTCGAGAACAATGGGAGAGTTCTACAGACTTATTTAAAAAAAATAACATTCCGAGAACAATGGGAGAGTTCCAAAGCATTTATAAACTTCAGCAAATTTCCGAGAACAATGGGAGAGTTCTACAGACTTATTTAAAAAAAATAACATTCCGAGAACAATGGGAGAGTTCCAAAGCATTTATAAACTTCAGCAAATTTCCGAGAACAATGGGAGAGTTCCAAAGCAATTTTAAACTTCAGCAGAATTCTGAGAACAATGGCAGACTTCTACACACTTATTTAAAAAAAATAACATTCCGAGAACAATGGGAGATTTCCAAAGCCTTTTTAAACTTCAGCAGTATTCCGAGAACAATGGGAGAGTTTCAAAGCATTTTTAAACTTCACCAACATTTTGAGAACAATGGCAGAGTTCTACAGACTTACTTAATAAAACAATAACATTCTGAGAACAATGTGAGAGTTCTAAAGCATTTTTAAACTTCAGCAGAATTCCGAAAACAATGGGATAGTTCCAAAGAGTTTTTAAACTTCATCAGAATTTTGAGAACAATGGGAGAGTTCTACAGACTTATTTAAAAAAAATAACATTCCGAGAACAATCGGAGAGTTCCAAAGCATTTGTAAACTTCAGCAGAATTTTGAGAACAATGGGAGAGTTCTACTGACGTATTTAATAAAACAAAAACATTCTGAGAACAATGGAAGAGTTCCAAAGCATTTTTAAACTTCAGCAGAATTCCGAGAACAATGGGAAAGTTCCAAAGAATTTTTAAACTTCAGCAGAATTTCGATAATAATGGGAGAGTTCTAAAGACATATTTATAAAAAAAAAACATTCCGAGAACAATGGGAGATTTCCAAAGCGTTTATAAACTTCAGCAAATTTCCGAGAACAATGGGAGAGTTCCAAAGCATTTTTAAACTTCAGCAGAATTTCGAGAACAATGGGAGAGTTCTACAGACTTATATAAAAAAAATAACTTTCCGAGAACAATGGGAGAGTTCCAAAGCCTTTTTAAACTTCAGCAGAATTCTGACAACAATGGGAGAGTTCCAAAGCATTTTTAAACTTCAGCAGAATTCTGAGAACAATGAGAGAGTTCTAAAGCATTTTTAAACTTCAGTAGGATTCCGAGAACAATGGGAGCATTCTACAAACTTATTTAAAAAAAAAATAATATTCCGAGAACAATGGGAGTGTTCCAAAGCATTTTTAAACTACAGCAAAATTCCGAGAACAATGGGAGAGTTCTACAGCCTTATCTAAAAAAACAATAACATTCCGAGAACAATGGGAGATTTCCAAAGCATTTTTAAAATTCAGCAGAATTCTGAGAACAATGGGAGAGTTCTACACACTTATTTAAAAAAAAAAACATTCCGAGAACAATGGGAGATTTCCAAAGCCTTTTTAAACTTCAGCAGAATTCCGAGAACAATGGGAGAGTTCCAAAGCATTTTTAAACTTCAGCAGAATTCCGAGAAAAATGGGAGAGTTCGAAAGCATTTTTAAAATTCAGCAGAATTCCAAGAACAATGGGAGAGTTCCAAAGCATTATTATACTTCAGCAGAATTCAGAGAACAATGTAAGAGTTCCAAAGCATTTTTAAACTTCACCAGAATTCCGAGAACAATGGGAGAGTTCCAAAGAATTTTTAAACTTCAGTAGAATTAAGAAAACAGTGGGAGAGTTCTACAGACTTATTTAATAAAACAATAATATTCTGAGAACAATGGGAGAGTTCAAAAGCATTTTTAAACTTCAGCATAATTCCGAGAACAATGGGCGAGTTCCAAAGAATTGTTAAACTTCAGCAGAATTTTGAGAATAATGGGAGAGTTCTACAGACTTATTTAAAAAAAACAATAACATTCTGAGAACAATGGGAGAGTTCCAAAGCATTTTTAAACTTCAGCAGAATACCGAGAACAATGGGAGTATTCCAAAGCCTTTTTAAACTTCAGCAGAATTCTGAGAACAATGGGAGAGTTCCAAAGCACTATTAAACTTCAGCAGAATTCTGAGTACAATGGGAGAGTTCCAAAGCATTTTTAAACTTCAGCAAAATTCCAAGAACAATGGGAGAGTTCTACAGACTTATCTAAAAAAACAATAACATTCCGAGAACAATTGAAGATTTCCAAAGCATTTTTAAAATTCAGAAGAATTCTGAGAACAATGGGAGAGTTCTACACACTTATTTAAAAAAACACTAACATTCCTAGAACAATGGGAGATTTCCAAAGCCTTTTTAAACTTCAGCAGAATTCCGAGAACAATGGGAGAGTTCCAAAGCATTTTTAAACTTCAGCAGAATTGCGAGAATAATGGGAGAGTTCCAAAGCCTTTTAAACTTCAGCAGAATTCCGAGAACAATGGGAGTGTTCCAAAGCATATTTAAACTTCACCAACATTTTGAGAACAATGGCAGAGTTGAACAGAGTTGTTTAATAAAACAATAACATTCTGAGAACAATGGGAGAGTTCTAAAGCATTTTAAAACTTCAGCAGAATTCCGAGAACAATGGGAGAGTTCCAAAGAGTTTTTAAACTTCATCAGAATTTCGAGAACAATGGGAGAGTTCTACAGACTTATTTTAAAAAAATAACATTCCGAGAACAATGGGAGATTTCCAAAGCATTTTTAAAACTCAGCAAAATTCCGAGAACAATGGGAGAATTCCAAAGCATTTTTAAACTTCAGCAGATCTTCGAGAACAAAGGGAGAGTTCTACTAACTTATTTAATAAAACAAAAACATTCTGAGAACAAGGGAAGAGTTCCAAAGCATTTTTAAACTTCAACAGAATTCCGAGAACAATGGGAAAGTTCCAAAGAATTTTTTAACTTCAGCAGAATTTCGAGAATAATGGGAGAGTTCTAAAGGCTTATTTAAAAAAAAATAACATTCCGAGAACAATGGGAGAGTTGCAAAGCATTTATAAACTTCAGCAAATTTCCGAGAACAATGGAAGAGTTCCAAAGCATTTTTAAACTTCAGCAGAATTTCGAGAACAATGGGATAGTTCTACAGACTTATATAAAAAAAACAATAACTTTCCCAGAACAAGGGGAGAGTTCCAAAGCCTTTTTAAACTTCAACAGAATTCTGACAAAAATGGGAGAGTTCCAAAGCATTTTTAAACTTCAGCAGAATTTCGAGAATAATGGGAGAGTTCCAAAGCCTTTTTAAACTTCAGCAGAATTCCGAGAACAATGGGAAAGTTCCAAAGAATTTTTTAACTTCAGCAGAATTTCGAGAATAATGGGAGAGTTCTAAAGACTTATTTAAAAAAAATAACCTTCCGAGAACAATGGGAGAGTTCCAAATCATTTATAAACTTCAACAGAATTCTGACAACAATGGGAGAGTTCCAAAGCATTTTTAAACTTCAGCAGAATTTCGAGAACAATGGGAGAGTTCTACAGACTTAAATAAAAAAAACAATAACTTTCCGAGAACAATGGGAGAGTCCCAAAGCCTTTTTAAACTTCAGCAGAATTCCGACAACAATTGGAGTGTTCCAACACATTTTTAAACTTCACCAGAATTCTGAGAACAATGGGAGAGTTCCAAAGCATTTTTAAACTTCAGTAGGATTCCAAGAACAATGGGAGTGTTCTACAAACTAATTTAAAAAAAATAATAATATTCCGAGAACAATGTGAGAGTTCCAAAGCATTTTTAAACTTCAGCAAAATTCCGAGAACAATGGGAGAGTTCTACAGCCTTATCTAAAAAAACAATAACTTTCCGAGAACAATGGGAGATTTCCAAAGCATTTTTAAAATTCAGCAGCATTCTGAGAACAATGTGAGAGTTCTACACACTTATTTAAATTAAAAACAACATTCCGAGAACAATGGGAGATTTCCAAAGCCTTTTTAAACTTCAGCAGAATTCCGAGAACAGTGGGCGAGTTCCAAAGAATTGTTAAACTTCAGCAGAATTTTGAGAATAATGGGAGAGTTCTACAGACTTATTTAAAAAAAACAATAACATTCTTAGAACAATGGGAGAGTTCCACAGCAGTTTTAAACTTCAGCAGAATACCGAGAAAAATGGGAGTTTTCCAAAGCCTTTTTAAACTTCAGCAGAATTCCGAGAACAATGGGAGAGTTCCAAAGCATTATTAAACTTCAGCAGAATTCCGTTAACAATGGGAGAGTTCCAAAGCATTCTTAAACTTTAGCAAAATTCCGAGAACAATGGGAGAGTTCCAAAGCATTTTTAAACTCCACAAGAATTACGAGAACAATGGGAGAGTTACAAAGAATTTTTAAACTTCAGCAGAATTCTGAGAACAATGGGGAGAGCTACAAACTTATTTAATAAAACTATAACATTTCAAGAACAATGGGAGAGTTCCAAAGCATTTTCAACCTTCAGCAAATGTTGGAGGACAATGGGAGAGTTCCAAAGAATTTTTAAACTTCAGCAGAATTTTGAGAATAATGGGAGAGTTCTACAGAGCTGTTTAAAAAAAACAATAATATTCCGAGAACAATGGGAGAGTTCCAAAGCATTTTTTAATTTCAGCAGGTTTCCGAGCACAGTGGGAGTGTTCCAAATTGTTTTTAAACTTCAGAAGAATTCCGAGAACAATGGGAGAGTTCTACAGAATTATTTAACAAAACTATTACATTCCGACAACAATGGGAGAGTTCCAAAGCATTTTAAAACTTCAGCAGAATTCTGAGAACAATAAGAGAGTTCCAAAGCATTATTAAACTTAAGCAGAATTTAGAGAACAATAGGTGAGTTCCACAGCATTTTTATACTTTAGCAAAACTCCGAGAGCAATGGCAGAGCTCCAAAGCATTTTTAAACTTTAGCAAAACTCCGAGAACAATGGGAGAGTTCCAAAGTCTTTTTAAACTTCAGCAGAATTCCGAGAACAATGGGAGAGTTCCAAAGCATTTTTAAACTTCTGCAGAATTCCGAGAGCAATGGGAGTGTTCGAAAGCATTTGTAAACTTCAACAGAATATTTAGTACAATGTCAGAGCTCCAAAGACTTTTTAAACTTCAGCAGAATTCCAAGAACAAAGAGAGAGTTCTACAGACTTATTTAAAAAAACAATAACATTCTGAGAACAATGGGAGAGTACCAAAGAATTTTTAAATTTAAGCAGTATTCCTAGAAGAATGGGTGAGTTCCAATGCATTTTTAAACTTCATTAAAATTTTGAGAACAATAGGAGAGATCTACAGATTTATTTAATAAAACAATAACATTCTGATAACAATGGGAGAGTTCCAGGGCATTTTTAAACTTCAGCACAATTCCGAGAACAATGGGAGAGTTCTAAAGACTTATTTAAAAAAACAATAACATTGCGAGAACAATGGGAGAGTTCCAAAGCATTTTTAAATTTCAGCAGAATTCCGAGAACAATGGGAGAGTTCCAATGCATTTTTAAACTCCACCAGATTACGAGAACAATGGGAGAGTTCCAAAGAATTTTTAAACTGCAGCAGAATTCCGAGAAAAATGTGAGAGTTCTACAGACTTATTTAAAAAAACAATAACATTCCAAGAACAATGGGAGAGTGCCAAAGAATTTTTAAACTTCATCAGATTTCCAAGAACAATGGGAGAGTTCAAAAGCATTTTTAAACTTCAGCAGAATTCCGAGAACAATGAGAGAGTTCCAAAGCATTATTAAACTTCAGCAGAATTCGGAGAACAATTGGAGAGTTCAAAAGCAATTTTAAACTTTAGCAAAACTCCGAGAACAATGGGAGAGATCCAGAGCATTTTGAAACTTCACAAGAATTCCAAGAACAATGGGAGGGATCCAATGAATTTTTAAACTTCAGCAGAATTACGAGAACAATGGGAGATTCCTACAGAATTATTTAAAAAAGCAATAATATTCCGAGAACAATGGGAGAGTTCCAAAGCATTTTTAAGTTCAGCCAAATTCCGAGAACATTGGGAGAGTTCCATAGCATTTTTAAATTTCAGCAGAATTCCGAAACAATGTGAGAGTTCTACAGACATATTTAATAAAACTATAACATTCTGAGAACAATGGGAGAGTTCCAAAGCATTTTTAAACTTCAGCTTATTTCCGAGAACAATGTGAGAGTTCCAAAGCATTTTTAAACTTCAGCAGAATTCCGAGAACAATAGGAGAGTTCCAAAGCATTTTTAAACTTCAGCTGTCTTCTGAGAACAAGTGGAGAGTTCCGAAGCATTTTTAAACTTAAGCATAATTCCAAGAACAATGTGAGAGTTCCAAAGCATTTTTAAGCTTCAGCAGAATTCTGAGAACAATGGGAGAGTTCCAAAGCATTTTTAAATTTCAGCTGTCTTCTGAGAACAAGGGGAGAGTTCCAAAGCATTTTTAAACTTCAGCAGAATTCCGAGAACAATGGGAGAGTTCCAAAGCATTTTTAAACTTCAGCAGTTTTCTTAGAACAAGGGGAGAGTTCCAAAGCATTTTTAAACTTTAGCATAATTCCAAGAACAATATGAGAGTTCCAAAGCATTTTTAAGCTTCAGCAGAATTCTGAGAACAATGGGAGAGTTCCAAAGCATTATTAAACTTCACCAGAATTTAGAGAACAATGAATGAGTTCCAAAGCATTTTTAAACTTTAGCAAAACTCCGAGAACAATGGCAGAGTTCCAAAGCATTTTTAAACTTCAGCAGAATTCCGAGAACAATGGGAGATTTCCAAAGCAATTTAAAAACTTCAGCAGAATTCTGCGAACAATGGGAGAGTTCTAAATCATTTTTAAACTTTAACAGAATATTGAGAACAATGTAAGAGCTCCAAAGAATTTTTAAACTTCAGCAGAATTCCGAGTACAATGGGAGAGTTCCTTAGCCTCTTTAAACTTCATCAGAATTCCGAGAACAATGGGAGCATTCTAGAACCTTATTTAAAAAAACAATAACATTCCAAGAATAATGGGAATGTTCCAAAGCATTTTTTAACTTCACAAAAAATTTGAGAAAAATGGGAGAGTTCTACAGACTTATTTAATAAAACAATAACATTCTGAGAACAATGGGAGTGTTCCAAAGCATTTTTAAACTTCAGCAGAATTCCGAGAAAAATGGGAGAGTGCCAATGAATTTTTAAACCTCAGCAGAATTTCAAGAATAATGGGTGAGTTCTACAGACATATTTGAAAAAACAATAACATTCCGAGAACAATGGGAGATTTCCAAAGCATTTTAAAACTTCAGAAAATGTTGGAGGACAATGGGAGAGTTCCAAATCATTTTTAAACTTAAGCAGAGTTCCGAGAACAATGGGAGAGTTCCAAAGCATTTTTAAACTTCAGAAAATGTTGGAGGACAATGGGAGAGTTCCAAATCATTTTTAAACTTAAGCAGAGTTCCGAGAACAATGGGAGAGTTCCAAAGCATTTTTACATTTCAGCAGAATTCCGAGAAAAATGGGAGAGCTCCAAAACATTTTTAAACTTTAGTAAAACTCCGAGAACAATGGGAGAGTTCAAAAGCATTTTTAAACTTCAAAAGAATTCCTAGAACAATGGGAGAGTTCTACAGACTTATTTAAAAAAACAATAACATTCTGAGAACAATGGGAGAGTTCCAAGCATTTTTAAATTTCAGCAGAATTCCGAGAACAATGGGAGAGTTCCTAAGCATTTTTAAACTCAACCAGATTACCGAGAACATTGGGAGAGTTCCAAAGAATTTTTACACTGCAGCAGAATTCCAAGTACAATGCGAGAGTTCTACAGACTTATTTAAAAAAACAATAACATTCCGAGAACAAAGGGAGAGTACCAAAGAATTTTTAAAGTTTGGCAGATTTCCAAGAACAATGGGAGAGTTCCAAAGCATTTTAAAACTTCAGCAGAATACAGAGAACAATAGGACAGTTCAATAGCATTTTTAAACTTTAGAAAAACTCCGAGAACAATGGGAGAGTTCCAAAGTATTTTTAAACTTCACCAGAGTTCTGAGAACAATGGGAGAGTTCCAAAGAATTTTTTAACTTCAGAAGAATTCCGAGAGCAACTGGAGATTCCTACAGAATTATTTAAAAAAACATTAGCATTCCGAGAACAATGGGAGAGTACCAAAGCATTTTTAAACTTCAGCAAAATTCCAAAAACAATGGGAGAGTTCCAAAGTATTTTTAAACTTCAGCAGATTTCCGAGAACAATGCTAGAGTTCCACAGACTTATTTAATAAAACAATAACATTCCGAGAACGATTGGAGAGTTCCATAGCATTTTTAAATCTCAGCAGAATTCCGAGAACAATGGTAAAGTTCCAAAGCATTTTTAAACTTCACCAAAAATTTGAGTACAATGGGAGAGTTCTACAGACATATTTAATAAAACAATAACAGTCTTAGAACAATGGGAGAGTTCCAAAGCATTTTTAAACTTCAGCATAATTCCGAGAACAATGTGAGAGTTCCAAAGCATTTTTAAACTTCAGCAGAATTCTGAGAACAGTGGGAGAGTTCTACATACTCATTTAAAAAAACAATAACATTCCAAGAATAATGGGAGAGTTGCAAAGAATTTTTAACTTCAGCAGAATTCCGAGAACAATGGGAGAATTTCAAAGCCTTTTTAAACTTCAGCAGATTTCTGAGAAGAATGGGAGAGTTCCAATGCATTATTAAACTTCAGAAAATATCAGAGAACAATGGGAGAGTTCCAAATAATTTTTAAACTTTAGCAAAACTCCGAGAACAACGGGAGAGTTCCGAAGCATTTTTAAACTAAACCAGAATTCCGAGAACAATGGGAGAGTATCAAAGAATTTTTTAATTTCAGCAGAATTCCGAGAACAAGGTGGGAGTTCTGCAAACTTATCTTATAAAACAATAACATTCCGAGAACATTGGGAGAGTTCCAAAGCATTTTTAAACTAGAGTAGAATTCCGAGAACAATGGGAGCATTCTACAAACTTATTTAAAAAAATAATAATATTCCGAGAACAATGGTATATTTCCAAAGCATTTTTAAACTTCAGCAAAATTCCAAGAACAATGGGAGAGTTCTACAGACTTATCTAAAAAAACAATAACATTCCGAGAACAATTGGAGATTTCCAAAGCATTTTTAAAATTCAGAAGAATTCTGAGAACAATGGGAGAGTTCTACACACTTATTTAAAAAAACACTAACATTCCTAGAACAATGGGAGATTTCCAAAGCCTTTTTAAACTTCAGCAGCATTCCGAGAACAATGGGAGAGTTCCAAAGCATTTTTAAACTTCAGCAGAATTCCGAGAATAATGGGAGAGGTCCAAAGCCTTTTTAAACTTCAGCAGAATTCCGAGAACAATGGGAGTGTTCCAAAGCATATTTAAACTTCACCAACATTTTGAGAACAATGGCAGAGTTCAACAGAGTTATTTAATAAAACAATAACATTCTGAGAACAATGGGAGAGTTCTAAAGCATTTTTAAACTTCAGCATAATTCCGAGAACAGTGGGCGAGTTCCAAAGAATTGTTAAACTTCAGCAGAATTTTGAGAATAATGGGAGAGTTCTACAGACTTATTTAAAAAAAACAATAACATTGTGAGAACAATGGGAGAGTTCCAAAGCATTTTTAAACTTCAGCAGAATTTCGAGAACAATGGGAGAGTTCTACAGACTTAAATAAAAAAAACAATAACTTTCCGAGAACAATGGGAGAGTCCCAAAGCCTTTTTAAACTTCAGCAGAATTCCGACAACAATTGGAGTGTTCCAACACATTTTTAAACTTCACCAGAATTCTGAGAACAATGGGAGAGTTCCAAAGCATTTTTAAACTTCAGTAGGATTCCAAGAACAATGGGAGTGTTCTACAAACTAATTTAAAAAAAATAATAATATTCCGAGAACAATGTGAGAGTTCCAAAGCATTTTTAAACTTCAGCAAAATTCCGAGAACAATGGGAGAGTTCTACAGCCTTATCTAAAAAAACAATAACTTTCCGAGAACAATGGGAGATTTCCAAAGCATTTTTAAAATTCAGCAGCATTCTGAGAACAATGTGAGAGTTCTACACACTTATTTAAATTAAAAACAACATTCCGAGAACAATGGGAGATTTCCAAAGCCTTTTTAAACTTCAGCAGAATTCCGAGAACAGTGGGCGAGTTCCAAAGAATTGTTAAACTTCAGCAGAATTTTGAGAATAATGGGAGAGTTCTACAGACTTATTTAAAAAAAACAATAACATTCTTAGAACAATGGGAGAGTTCCACAGCAGTTTTAAACTTCAGCAGAATACCGAGAAAAATGGGAGTTTTCCAAAGCCTTTTTAAACTTCAGCAGAATTCCGAGAACAATGGGAGAGTTCCAAAGCATTATTAAACTTCAGCAGAATTCCGTTAACAATGGGAGAGTTCCAAAGCATTCTTAAACTTTAGCAAAATTCCGAGAACAATGGGAGAGTTCCAAAGCATTTTTAAACTCCACAAGAATTACGAGAACAATGGGAGAGTTACAAAGAATTTTTAAACTTCAGCAGAATTCTGAGAACAATGGGGAGAGCTACAAACTTATTTAATAAAACTATAACATTTCAAGAACAATGGGAGAGTTCCAAAGCATTTTCAACCTTCAGCAAATGTTGGAGGACAATGGGAGAGTTCCAAAGAATTTTTAAACTTCAGCAGAATTTTGAGAATAATGGGAGAGTTCTACAGAGCTGTTTAAAAAAAACAATAATATTCCGAGAACAATGGGAGAGTTCCAAAGCATTTTTTAATTTCAGCAGGTTTCCGAGCACAGTGGGAGTGTTCCAAATTGTTTTTAAACTTCAGAAGAATTCCGAGAACAATGGGAGAGTTCTACAGAATTATTTAACAAAACTATTACATTCCGACAACAATGGGAGAGTTCCAAAGCATTTTAAAACTTCAGCAGAATTCTGAGAACAATAAGAGAGTTCCAAAGCATTATTAAACTTAAGCAGAATTTAGAGAACAATAGGTGAGTTCCACAGCATTTTTATACTTTAGCAAAACTCCGAGAGCAATGGCAGAGCTCCAAAGCATTTTTAAACTTTAGCAAAACTCCGAGAACAATGGGAGAGTTCCAAAGTCTTTTTAAACTTCAGCAGAATTCCGAGAACAATGGGAGAGTTCCAAAGCATTTTTAAACTTCTGCAGAATTCCGAGAGCAATGGGAGTGTTCGAAAGCATTTGTAAACTTCAACAGAATATTTAGTACAATGTCAGAGCTCCAAAGACTTTTTAAACTTCAGCAGAATTCCAAGAACAAAGAGAGAGTTCTACAGACTTATTTAAAAAAACAATAACATTCTGAGAACAATGGGAGAGTACCAAAGAATTTTTAAATTTAAGCAGTATTCCTAGAAGAATGGGTGAGTTCCAATGCATTTTTAAACTTCATTAAAATTTTGAGAACAATAGGAGAGTTCTACAGATTTATTTAATAAAACAATAACATTCTGATAACAATGGGAGAGTTCCAGGGCATTTTTAAACTTCAGCACAATTCCGAGAACAATGGGAGAGTTCTAAAGACTTATTTAAAAAAACAATAACATTGCGAGAACAATGGGAGAGTTCCAAAGCATTTTTAAATTTCAGCAGAATTCCGAGAACAATGGGAGAGTTCCAATGCATTTTTAAACTCCACCAGATTACGAGAACAATGGGAGAGTTCCAAAGAATTTTTAAACTGCAGCAGAATTCCGAGAAAAATGTGAGAGTTCTACAGACTTATTTAAAAAAACAATAACATTCCGAGAACAATGGGAGAGTGCCAAAGAATTTTTAAACTTCATCAGATTTCCAAGAACAATGGGAGAGTTCAAAAGCATTTTTAAACTTCAGCAGAATTCCGAGAACAATGAGAGAGTTCCAAAGCATTATTAAACTTCAGCAGAATTCGGAGAACAATTGGAGAGTTCAAAAGCAATTTTAAACTTTAGCAAAACTCCGAGAACAATGGGAGAGATCCAGAGCATTTTGAAACTTCACAAGAATTCCAAGAACAATGGGAGGGATCCAATGAATTTTTAAACTTCAGCAGAATTACGAGAACAATGGGAGATTCCTACAGAATTATTTAAAAAAGCAATAATATTCCGAGAACAATGGGAGAGTTCCAAAGCATTTTTAAGTTCAGCCAAATTCCGAGAACATTGGGAGAGTTCCATAGCATTTTTAAATTTCAGCAGAATTCCGAAACAATGTGAGAGTTCTACAGACATATTTAATAAAACTATAACATTCTGAGAACAATGGGAGAGTTCCAAAGCATTTTTAAACTTCAGCTTATTTCCGAGAACAATGTGAGAGTTCCAAAGCATTTTTAAACTTCAGCAGAATTCCGAGAACAATAGGAGAGTTCCAAAGCATTTTTAAACTTCAGCTGTCTTCTGAGAACAAGTGGAGAGTTCCGAAGCATTTTTAAACTTAAGCATAATTCCAAGAACAATGTGAGAGTTCCAAAGCATTTTTAAGCTTCAGCAGAATTCTGAGAACAATGGGAGAGTTCCAAAGCATTTTTAAATTTCAGCTGTCTTCTGAGAACAAGGGGAGAGTTCCAAAGCATTTTTAAACTTCAGCAGAATTCCGAGAACAATGGGAGAGTTCCAAAGCATTTTTAAACTTCAGCAGTTTTCTTAGAACAAGGGGAGAGTTCCAAAGCATTTTTAAACTTTAGCATAATTCCAAGAACAATATGAGAGTTCCAAAGCATTTTTAAGCTTCAGCAGAATTCTGAGAACAATGGGAGAGTTCCAAAGCATTATTAAACTTCACCAGAATTTAGAGAACAATGAATGAGTTCCAAAGCATTTTTAAACTTTAGCAAAACTCCGAGAACAATGGCAGAGTTCCAAAGCATTTTTAAACTTCAGCAGAATTCCGAGAACAATGGGAGATTTCCAAAGCAATTTAAAAACTTCAGCAGAATTCTGCGAACAATGGGAGAGTTCTAAATCATTTTTAAACTTTAACAGAATATTGAGAACAATGTAAGAGCTCCAAAGAATTTTTAAACTTCAGCAGAATTCCGAGTACAATGGGAGAGTTCCTTAGCCTCTTTAAACTTCATCAGAATTCCGAGAACAATGGGAGCATTCTAGAACCTTATTTAAAAAAACAATAACATTCCAAGAATAATGGGAATGTTCCAAAGCATTTTTTAACTTCACAAAAAATTTGAGAAAAATGGGAGAGTTCTACAGACTTATTTAATAAAACAATAACATTCTGAGAACAATGGGAGTGTTCCAAAGCATTTTTAAACTTCAGCAGAATTCCGAGAAAAATGGGAGAGTGCCAATGAATTTTTAAACCTCAGCAGAATTTCAAGAATAATGGGTGAGTTCTACAGACATATTTGAAAAAACAATAACATTCCGAGAACAATGGGAGATTTCCAAAGCATTTTAAAACTTCAGAAAATGTTGGAGGACAATGGGAGAGTTCCAAATCATTTTTAAACTTAAGCAGAGTTCCGAGAACAATGGGAGAGTTCCAAAGCATTTTTAAACTTCAGAAAATGTTGGAGGACAATGGGAGAGTTCCAAATCATTTTTAAACTTAAGCAGAGTTCCGAGAACAATGGGAGAGTTCCAAAGCATTTTTACATTTCAGCAGAATTCCGAGAAAAATGGGAGAGCTCCAAAACATTTTTAAACTTTAGTAAAACTCCGAGAACAATGGGAGAGTTCAAAAGCATTTTTAAACTTCAAAAGAATTCCTAGAACAATGGGAGAGTTCTACAGACTTATTTAAAAAAACAATAACATTCTGAGAACAATGGGAGAGTTCCAAGCATTTTTAAATTTCAGCAGAATTCCGAGAACAATGGGAGAGTTCCTAAGCATTTTTAAACTCAACCAGATTACCGAGAACATTGGGAGAGTTCCAAAGAATTTTTACACTGCAGCAGAATTCCAAGTACAATGCGAGAGTTCTACAGACTTATTTAAAAAAACAATAACATTCCGAGAACAAAGGGAGAGTACCAAAGAATTTTTAAAGTTTGGCAGATTTCCAAGAACAATGGGAGAGTTCCAAAGCATTTTAAAACTTCAGCAGAATACAGAGAACAATAGGACAGTTCAATAGCATTTTTAAACTTTAGAAAAACTCCGAGAACAATGGGAGAGTTCCAAAGTATTTTTAAACTTCACCAGAGTTCTGAGAACAATGGGAGAGTTCCAAAGAATTTTTTAACTTCAGAAGAATTCCGAGAGCAACTGGAGATTCCTACAGAATTATTTAAAAAAACATTAGCATTCCGAGAACAATGGGAGAGTACCAAAGCATTTTTAAACTTCAGCAAAATTCCAAAAACAATGGGAGAGTTCCAAAGTATTTTTAAACTTCAGCAGATTTCCGAGAACAATGCTAGAGTTCCACAGACTTATTTAATAAAACAATAACATTCCGAGAACGATTGGAGAGTTCCATAGCATTTTTAAATCTCAGCAGAATTCCGAGAACAATGGTAAAGTTCCAAAGCATTTTTAAACTTCACCAAAAATTTGAGTACAATGGGAGAGTTCTACAGACATATTTAATAAAACAATAACAGTCTTAGAACAATGGGAGAGTTCCAAAGCATTTTTAAACTTCAGCATAATTCCGAGAACAATGTGAGAGTTCCAAAGCATTTTTAAACTTCAGCAGAATTCTGAGAACAGTGGGAGAGTTCTACATACTCATTTAAAAAAACAATAACATTCCAAGAATAATGGGAGAGTTGCAAAGAATTTTTAACTTCAGCAGAATTCCGAGAACAATGGGAGAATTTCAAAGCCTTTTTAAACTTCAGCAGATTTCTGAGAAGAATGGGAGAGTTCCAATGCATTATTAAACTTCAGAAAATATCAGAGAACAATGGGAGAGTTCCAAATAATTTTTAAACTTTAGCAAAACTCCGAGAACAACGGGAGAGTTCCGAAGCATTTTTAAACTAAACCAGAATTCCGAGAACAATGGGAGAGTATCAAAGAATTTTTTAATTTCAGCAGAATTCCGAGAACAAGGTGGGAGTTCTGCAAACTTATCTTATAAAACAATAACATTCCGAGAACATTGGGAGAGTTCCAAAGCATTTTTAAACTAGAGTAGAATTCCGAGAACAATGGGAGCATTCTACAAACTTATTTAAAAAAATAATAATATTCCGAGAACAATGGTATATTTCCAAAGCATTTTTAAACTTCAGCAAAATTCCAAGAACAATGGGAGAGTTCTACAGACTTATCTAAAAAAACAATAACATTC
This sequence comes from Phyllobates terribilis, assembly GCF_046119375.1. NCBI lineage: Eukaryota > Metazoa > Chordata > Amphibia > Anura > Dendrobatidae > Phyllobates > Phyllobates terribilis. The sequence goes on along the minus strand of NW_027362763.1, from coordinate 911,325,021 downwards.
CGAGAACAATTGGAGATTTCCAAAGCATTTTTAAAATTCAGAAGAATTCTGAGAACAATGGGAGAGTTCTACACACTTATTTAAAAAAACACTAACATTCCTAGAACAATGGGAGATTTCCAAAGCCTTTTTAAACTTCAGCAGCATTCCGAGAACAATGGGAGAGTTCCAAAGCATTTTTAAACTTCAGCAGAATTCCGAGAATAATGGGAGAGGTCCAAAGCCTTTTTAAACTTCAGCAGAATTCCGAGAACAATGGGAGTGTTCCAAAGCATATTTAAACTTCACCAACATTTTGAGAACAATGGCAGAGTTCAACAGAGTTATTTAATAAAACAATAACATTCTGAGAACAATGGGAGAGTTCTAAAGCATTTTTAAACTTCAGCATAATTCCGAGAACAGTGGGCGAGTTCCAAAGAATTGTTAAACTTCAGCAGAATTTTGAGAATAATGGGAGAGTTCTACAGACTTATTTAAAAAAAACAATAACATTGTGAGAACAATGGGAGAGTTCTACAGCATTTTTAAACTTCAGCATAATACCGAGAAAAATTGGAGTATTCCAAAGCCTTTTTAAACTTCAGCAGAATTCCGAAAACAATGGGAGAGTTCCAAAGCATTATTAAACTTCAGCAGAATTCCGTTAACATTGAGAGAGTTCCAAAGCATTTTTAAACTTTATCAAAATTCCGAGAATAATGGGAGAGTTCCAAAGCATTTTTAAACTCCACCAGAATTACGAGAACAATGGGAGAGTTACAAAGAATTTTTAAACTTCAGCAGAATTCTGAGAACAATGGGGAGATCTACAAACTTATTTAATAAAACTATAACATTCCAAGAACAATGGGAGAGTTCCAAAGCCTTTTAAACTTCAGCAGAATTCCGAGAACAATGGGAGTGTTCCAAAGCATATTTAAACTTCACCAACATTTTGAGAACAATGGCAGAGTTCAACAGAGTTGTTTAATAAAACAATAACATTCTGAGAACAATGGGAGAGTTCTAAATCATTTTAAAACTTCAGCAGAATTCCGAGAACAATGGGAGAGTTCCAAAGAGTTTTTAAACTTCATCAGAATTTCGAGAACAATGGGAGAGTTCTACAGACTTATTTTAAAAAAATAACATTCCGAGAACAATGGGAGAGTTCCAAAGCATTTTTAAAACTCAGCAAAATTCCGAGAACAATGGGAGAATTCCAAAGCATTTTTAAACTTCAGCAGATCTTCGAGAACAAAGGGAGAGTTCTACTAACTTATTTAATAAAACAAAAACATTCTGAGAACAAGGGAAGAGTTCCAAAGCATCTTTAAACTTCAACAGAATTCCGAGAACAATGGGAAAGTTCCAAAGAATTTTTTAACTTCAGCAAAATTTCGAGAATAATGGGAGAGTTCTAAAGGCTTATTTTAAAAAAAATAACATTCCGAGAACAATGGGAGAGTTGCAAAGCATTTATAAACTTCAGCAAATTTCCGAGAACAATGGAAGAGTTCCAAAGCATTTTTAAACTTCAGCAGAATTTCGAGAACAATGGGATAGTTCTACAGACTTATATAAAAAAAACAATAACTTTCCCAGAATAATGGGAGAGTTTCAAAGCCTTTTTAAACTTCAACAGAATTCTGACAACAATGGGAGAGTTCCAAAGCATTTTTAAACTTCAGCAGAATTTCGAGAATAATGGGAGAGTTCCAAAGCCTTTTTAAACTTCAGCAGAATTCCGAGAACAATGGGAAAGTTCCAAAGAATTTTTTAACTTCAGCAGAATTTCGAGAATAATGGGAGAGTTCTAAAGACTTATTTAAAAAAAATAACCTTCCGAGAACAATGGGAGAGTTCCAAATCATTTATAAACTTCAACAGAATTCTGACAACAATGGGAGAGTTCCAAAGCATTTTTAAACTTCAGCAGAATTTCGAGAACAATGGGAGAGTTCTACAGACTTATATAAAAAAAACAATAACTTTCCGAGAACAATGGGAGAGTCCCAAAGCCTTTTTAAACTTCAGCAGAATTCCGACAACAATGGGAGTGTTCCAACACATTTTTAAACTTCACCAGAATTCTGAGAACAATGGGAGAGTTCCAAAGCATTTTTAAACTTCAGTAGGATTCCAAGAACAATGGGAGTGTTCTACAAACTAATTTAAAAAAAAAAATAATATTCCGAGAACAATGTGAGAGTTCCAAAGCATTTTTAAACTTCAGCAAAATTCCGAGAACAATGGGAGAGTTCTACAGCCTTATCTAAAAAAACAATAACTTTCCGAGAACAATGGGAGATTTCCAAAGCATTTTTAAAATTCAGCAGCATTCTGAGAACAATGTGAGAGTTCTACACACTTATTTAAAAAAAAAACAACATTCCGAGAACAATGGGAGATTTCCAAAGCCTTTTTAAACTTCAGCAGAATTCCGAGAACAGTGGGCGAGTTCCAAAAAATTGTTAAACTTCAGCAGAATTTTGAGAATAATGGGAGAGTTCTACAGACTTATTTAAAAAAAACAATAACATTCTTAGAACAATGGGAGAGTTCCACAGCAGTTTTAAACTTCAGCAGAATACCGAGAAAAATGGGAGTTTTCCAAAGCCTTTTTAAACTTCAGCAGAATTCCGAGAACAATGGGAGAGTTCCAAAGCATTATTAAACTTCAGCAGAATTCCGTTAACAATGGGAGAGTTCCAAAGCATTTTTAAACTCCACAAGAATTACGAGAACAATGGGAGAGTTACAAAGAATTTTTAAACTTCAGCAGAATTCTGAGAACAATGGGGAGAGCTACAAACTTATTTAATAAAACTATAACATTTCAAGAACAATGGGAGAGTTCCAAAGCATTTTTAAACTTCAGCAGAATTTCGAGAACAATGGGATAGTTCTACAGGCTTATATAAAAAAACAATAACTTTCCGAGAACAATGGGAGGGTTCCAAAGCCTTTTTAAGCTTCAGCAGAATTCCGACAACAATGGGAGAGTTCCAAAGCATTTTTAAACTTCAGCAGAATTCCGAGAATAATGGGAGAGTTCCAAAGCCTTTTTAAACTTCAGCAGAATTCCGAGAACAATGGGAAAGTTCCAAAGAATTTTTTAACTTCAGCAGAATTTTGAGAATAATGGAAGAGTTCTAAAGACTTATTTAAAAAAAAATAACCTTCCGAGAACAATGGGAGAGTTCCAAAGCATTTATAAACTTCAGCAAATTTCTGAGAACAATGGGAGAGTTCGAAAGCATTTTTAAACTTCAGCAGAATTTCGAGAACAATGGGAGAGTTCTACTGACTTATATAAAAAAACAATAACTTTCCGAGAACAATGGGAGAGTCCCAAAGCCTTTTTAAACGTCAGCAAAATTCCGACAACAATGGGAGAGTTCCAACGCATTTTTAAACTTCAGCAGAATTCTGAGAACAATGGGAGAGTTCCAAAGCATTTTTAAACTTCAGTAGGATTCCAAGAACAATGGGAGCATTCTACAAACTTATTAAAAAAAAAATATAATATTCCGAGAACAATGGGAGAGTTCTACTGCCTTATCTTAAAAAACAATAACTTTCCAAGAACAATGGGAGATTTCCAAAGCATTTTTAAAATTCAGCAGCATTCTGAGAACAATGGGAGAGTTCTACACACTTATTTAAAAAAAAAACAACATTCCAAGAACAATGGGAGATTTCCAAAGCATTTTTAAACTTCAGCATAATTCCGAGAACAGTGGGCGAGTTCCAAAGAATTGTTAAACTTCAGCAGAATTTTGAGAATAATGGGAGAGTTCTACAGACTTATTTAAAAAAACAATAACATTGTGAGAACAATGGGAGAGTTCTACAGCATTTTTAAACTTCAGCAGAATACCGAGAAAAATTGGAGTATTCCAAAGCCTTTTTAAACTTCAGCAGAATTCCGAAAACAATGGGAGAGTTCCAAAGCATTATTAAACTTCAGCAGAATTCCGTTAACAATGAGAGAGTTCCAAAGCATTTTTAAACTTTATCAAAATTCCGAGAACAATGGGAGAGTTCCAAAGCAATTTTAAACTCCACCAGAATTACGAGAACAATGGGAGAGTTACAAAGAATTTTTAAACTTCAGCAGAATTCTGAGAACAATGGGGAGATCTACAAACTTATTTAATAAAACTATAACATTCCAAGAACAATGGGAGAGTTCCAAAGCATTTTCAACCTTCAGCAAATGTTGGAGGACAATGGGAGAGTTCCAAAGAATTTTTAAACTTCAGCAGAATTTCGAGAATAATGGGAGAGTTCTACAGAGCTGTTTAAAAAAAACAATAATATTCCGAGAACAATGGGAGAGTTCCAAAGCATTTTTTAATTTCAGCAGGTTTCCGAGCACAGTGGGAGAGTTCCAAATTGTTTTTAAACTTCAGAAGAATTCCGAGAACAATGGGAGAGTTCTACAGAATTATTTAACAAAACTATTACATTCCGACAACAATGGGAGAGTTCCAAAGCATTTTAAAACTTCAGCAGAATTCTGAGAACAATAAGAGAGTTCCAAAGCATTATTAAACTTTAGCAAAACTCTGAGAGCAATGGCAGAGTTCCAAAGCATTTTTAAACTTTAGCAAAACTCCGAGAACAATGGGAGAGTTCCAAAGTCTTTTTAAACTTCAGCAGAATTCCGAGAACAATGGGAGAGTTCCAAAGCATTTTTAAACTTCAGCAGAATTCCGAGAGCAATGGGAGTGTTCGAAAGCATTTGTAAACTTCAACAGAATATTTAGTACAATGTCAGAGCTCCAAAGACTTTTTAAACTTCAGCAGAATTCCAAGAACAAAGAGAGAGTTCTACAGACTTATTTAAAAAAACAATAACATTCTGAGAACAATGGGAGAGTACCAAAGAATTTTTAAATTTAAGCAGTATTCCTAGAAGAATGGGTGAGTTCCAATGCATTTTTAAACTTCATTAAAATTTTGAGAACAATAGGAGAGTTCTACAGATTTATTTAATAAAACAATAACATTCTGATAACAATGGGAGAGTTCCAGGGCATTTTTAAACTTCAGCAGAATTCCGAGAACAATGGGAGAGTTCTAAAGACTTATTTAAAAAAACAATAACATTGCGAGAACAATGGGAGAGTTCCAAAGCATTTTTAAATTTCAGCAGAATTCCGAGAACAATGGGAGAGTTGCAATGCATTTTTAAACTCCACCAGATTACGAGAACAATGGGAGAGTTCCAAAGAATTTTTAAACTGCAGCAGAATTCCGAGAAAAATGTGAGAGTTCTACAGACTTATTTAAAAAAACAATAACATTCCGAGAACAATGGGAGAGTGCCAAAGAATTTTTAAACTTCATCAGATTTCCAAGAACAATGGGAGAGTTCAAAAGCATTTTTAAACTTCAGCAGAATTCCGAGAACAATGGGAGTGTTCCAAAGCATTATTAAACTTCAGCAGAATTCAGAGAACAATTGGAGAGTTCAAAAGCAATTTTAAACTTTAGCAAAACTCCGAGAACAATGGGAGAGATCCAGAGCATTTTGAAACTTCACAAGAATTCCAAGAACAATGGGAGGGATCCAATGAATTTTTAAACTTCACCAGAATTACGAGAACAATGGGAGATTCCTACAGAATTATTTAAAAAAGCAATAACATTCCGAGAACAATGGGAGAGTTCCAAAGCATTTTTAAGTTCAGCCAAATTCCGAGAACATTGGGAGAGTTCCATAGCATTTTTAAATTTCAGCAGAATTCCGAAACAATGTGAGAGTTCTACAGACATATTTAATAAAACTATAACATTCTGAGAACAATAGGAGAGTTCCAAAGCATTTTTAAACTTCAGCTTATTTACGAGAACAATGTGAGAGTTCCAAAGCATTTTTAAACTTCAGCAGAATTCCGAGAACAATAGGAGAGTTCCAAAGCATTTTTAAACTTCAGCTGTCTTCTGAGAACAAGTGGAGAGTTCCAAAGCATTTTTAAACTTAAGCATAATTCCAAGAACAATGTGAGAGTTCCAAAGCATTTTTAAGCTTCAGCAGAATTCTGAGAACAATGGGAGAGTTCCAAAGCATTTTTAAATTTCAGCTGTCTTCTGAGAACAAGTGGAGAGTTCCAAAGCATTTTTAAACTTAAGCATAATTCCAAGAACAATGTGAGAGTTCCAAAGCATTTTTAAGCTTCAGCAGAATTCTGAGAACAATGGGAGAGTACCAAAGCATTTTTAAACTTCATCAAAATTCCAAAAACAATGGGAGAGTTCCAAAGTATTTTTAAACTTCAGCAGATTTCTGAGAACAATGCTAGAGTTCCACAGACTTATTTAATAAAACAATAACATTCCGAGAACGATGGGAGTGTTCCATAGCATTTTTAAATCTCAGCAGAATTCCGAGTACAATGGTAAAGTTCCAAAGCATTTTTAAACTTCACCAAAAATTTGAGTACAATGGGAGTGTTCTACAGACATATTTAATAAAACAATAACAGTCTTAGAACAATGGGAGAGTTCCAAAGCATTTTCAAATTTCAGCTGTCTTCTGAGAACAAGGGGAGAGTTCCAAAGCATTTTTAAACTTCAGCAGAATTCCGAGAACAATGGGAGAGTTCCAAAGCATTTTTAAACTTCAACAGTTTTCTTAGAACAAGGGGAGAGTTCCAAAGCATTTTTAAACTTTAGCATAATTCCAAGAACAATATGAGAGTTCCAAAGCATTTTTAAGCTTCAGCAGAATTCTGAGAACAATGGGAGAGTTCCAAAGCATTATTAAACTTCACCAGAATTTAGAGAACAATGAATGAGTTCCAAAGCATTTTTAAACTTTAGCAAAACTCCGAGAACAGTGGCAGAGTTCCAAAGAATTTTTAAACTTCAGCAGAATTCCGAGAACAATGGGAGATTTCCAAAGCAATTTAAAAACTTCAGCAGAATTCTGCGAACAATGGGAGAGTTCTAAAGCATTTTTAAACTTTAACAGAATATTGAGAACAATGTAAGAGCTCCAAAGAATTTTTAAACTTCAGCAGATTTCCGAGTACAATGGGAGAGTTCCTTAGCCTCTTTAAACTTCATCAGAATTCCGAGAACAATGGGAGCATTCTAGAACCTTATTTAAAAAAAACAATAACATTCCAAGAATAATGGGAATGTTCCAAAGCATTTTTTAACTTCACAAAAAATTTGAGAAAAATGGGAGAGTTCTACAGACTTATTTAATAAAACAATAACATTCTGAGAACAATGGGAGATTTCCAAAGCATTTTAAAACTTCAGCAGAATTCCGAGAACAATGGGAGAGTTCTACAAACTTATTTAATAAAACAATAACATTCCAAGAACAAAGGGAGAGTTCCAAAGCATTTTTAAACTTCAGAAAATGTTGGAGGACAATGGGAGAGTTCCAAATCATTTTTAAACTTAAGCAGAGTTCCGAGAACAATGGGAGAGTTCCAAAGCATTTTAAAACTTCAGCAGAATACAGAGAACAATAGGACAGTTCAATAGCATTTTTAAACTTTAGAAAAACTCTGAGAACAATGGGAGAGTTCCAAAGTATTTTTAAACTTCACCAGAGTTCTGAGAACAATGGGAGAGTTCCAAAGAATTTTTTAACTTCAGAAGAATTCCGAGAGCAACTGGAGATTCCTACAGAATTATTTAAAAAAACATTAGCATTCCGAGAATAATGGGAGAGTACCAAAGCATTTTTAAACTTCATCAAAATTCCAAAAACAATGGGAGAGTTCAAAAGTATTTTTAAACTTCAGCAGATTTCCGAGAACAATGCTAGAGTTCCACAGACTTATTTAATAAAACAATAACATTCCGAGAACGATGGGAGAGTTCCATAGCATTTTTAAATCTCAGCAGAATTCCGAGAACAATGGTAAAGTTCCAAAGCATTTTTAAACTTCACCAAAAATTTGAGTACAATGGAAGTGTTCTACAGACATATTTAATAAAACAATAACAGTCTTAGAACAATGGGAGAGTTCCAAAGCATTTTTAAACTTCAGCATAATTCCGAGAACAATGTGAGAGTTCCAAAGCATTTTTAAACTTCAGCAGAATTCCGAGAACAATGGGAGAGTTCCAAAGCATTTTTAAACTTCAGCTGAATTTCGACAACAAGGGTAGAGATCCAATGCATTTTTAAACTTCAGCATAATTCCAAGAACAATGTGAGAGTTCCAAAGCATTTTTAAACTTCAGCAGAATTCTGAGAACAGTGGGAGAGTTCTACATACTCATTTAAAAAAACAATAACATTCCAAGAATAATGGGAGAGTTGCAAAGCATATTTAACTTCAGCAGAATTCCGAGAACAATGGGAGAATTTCAAAGCCTTTTTAAACTTCAGCAGATTTCTGAGAAGAATGGGAGAGTTCCAATGCATTATTAAACTTCAGAAGATATCAGAGAACAATGGGAGTGTTCCAAAGCATATTTAAACTTCACCAACATTTTGAGAACAATGGCAGAGTTCAACAGAGTTATTTAATAAAACAATAACATTCTGAGAACAATGGGAGAGTTCTAAAGCATTTTAAAACTTCAGTAGAATTCCGTGAACAATTGGAGTGTTCCAAAGAGTTTTTAAACTTCATCAGAATTTCAAGAACAATGGGAGAGTTCTAAAACTTATTTTAAAAAAATAACATTCCGAGAACATTAGGAGAGTTCCAAAGCATTTTTAAAACTCAGCAGAATTCCGAGAACAATGGGAGTATTCCAAAGCCTTTTTAAACTTCAGCAGAATTCCGAGAACAATGGGAGAGTTCCAAAGCATTATTAAACTTCAGCAGAATTCTGAGAACAATGGGAGAGTTCCAAAGCATTTTTAAACTAGAGTAGAATTCCGAGAACAATGGGAGCATTCTACAAACTTATTTAAAAAAATAATAATATTCCGAGAACAATGGTATATTTCCAAAGCATTTTTAAACTTCAGAAGAATTCTGAGAACAATGGGAGAGTTCTACACACTTATTTAAAAAAACACTAACATTCCTAGAACAATGGGAGATTTCCAAAGCCTTTTTAAACTTCAGCAGAATTCCGAGAACAATGGGAGAGTTCCAAAGCATTTTTAAACTTCAGCAGAATTCCGAGAATAATGGGAGAGTTCCAAAGCCTTTTTAAAGTTCAGCAGAATTCCGAGAATAATGGGAGAGTTGCAAAGAATTTTTTAACTTCAGCAGAATTTCGAGAACAATGGGATAGTTCTACAGACTTATATAAAAAAACAATAACTTTCCGAGAACAATGGGAGAGTTCCAAAGCCTTTTTAAACTTCAGCAGAATTCTGACAACAATGGGAGTGTTCCAAAGCATTTTTAAAGTTCAGCAGAATTCCGAGAATAATGGGAGAGTTCCAAAGAATTTTTTAACTTCAGCAGAATTTCGAGAATAATGGGAGAGTTCTAAACACTTATTTAAAAAAAATAACCTTCCGAGAACTATGGGAGAGTTCCAAAGCATTTATAAACTTCAGCAAATTTCTGAGAACAATGGGAGAGTTCCAAAGCATTTTTAAACTTCAGCAGAATTTCGAGAACAATGGGAGAGTTCTACAGACTTATATAAAAAAACAATAACTTTCCGAGAACAATGGGAGAGCTCCATAAATTTTTAAACTACATCAGAATTCCGAGTTCATTGCTAGAGTTCTACAGACTTATTTAAAAACATAATGACACTCCGAGAACAATGGGAGAGTTCCAACACATTTTTAAACTTCAGCAGAATTCTGAGAACAATGGTAAAGTTCCAAAGCATTTTTAAACTTCACGAAAAATTTGAGTACAATGGGAGAGTTCTACAGACATATTTAATAAAACAATAACAGTCTTAGAACAATGGGAGAGTTCCAAAGCATTTTTAAACTTCAGCAGAATTCCGAGAACAATGAGAGAGTTCCAAAGCATTTTTAAACTTCAGCTGAGTTTCGAGAACAAGGGTAGAGATCCAAAGCATTTTTAAACTTCAGCATAATTCCAAGAACAATGTGAGAGTTCCAAAGCATTTTTAAACTTCAGCAGAATTCTGAGAACAGTGGGAGACTTCTACATACTCATTTAAAAAAACAATAACATTCCAAGAATAATGGGAGAGTTCCAAAGCATTTTTAACTTCAGCAGAATTCCGAGAACAATGGAAGAATTTCAAAGCCTTTTTAAACTTCAGCAGATTTCTGATAAGCATGGGAGAGTACCAATGCAATATTAAACTTCAGAAGATATCAGAGAACAATGGGAGAGTTCCAAATAGTTTTTAAACTTTAGCAAAACTCCGAGAACAACGGGAGAGTTCCGAAGCATTTTTAAACTAAACCAGAATTCCGAGAACAATGGGAGAGAATCAAAGAATTTTTAAATTTCAGCAGAATTCCGAGAACAATGTGGGAGTTCTACAAACTTTTCTTATAAAACAATAACATTCCGAGAACATTGTCAGAGTTCCAAAGCATTTTTAAACTTCAGAAAAAGTTGGAGGACAATGGTAGAGTTCCAAATCATTTTTAAACTTCAGTAGAATTCCGAGAACAATGGGAGTGTTCTACAGACTGATTTAAAAAAGCAATAACATTACGAGAACAATGGGAGATTTTTAGAGCATTTTTAAACTTCAGCAGTATTCCAAGAATAATGGGAGAGTTCCAAAGCCTTTTTAAACTTCAGCAGAATTACGAGAACAATGGGAGAGTTCCAAAGCATTTTTAAACTTCAGCAGAATTCCAAGAACAATGGGAGAGTACTACAGACTTATTTAAACAAACAATAACATTCCGAGAACAATGGGAGAGTTCCAAAGCATTTTTATATTTCAGCAGAATTCCGAGAACAATGGGAGAGTTCCAAAGCATTTTTAAACTTCACCAAAATTTTGAGAACAATGGGAGAGTTCTACAGACTTATTTAATAAAACAATAACATTCTGAGAACAACGGGAGAGTTCCAAAGCATTTTTAAACTTCAGCAGAATTCCGAGAACAATGGGAGAGTTCCAAAGAATTTTTAAACTTCAGAAGAATTTCGAGAACAACGGGAGAGTTCTACAGAGTTATTTAAAAAAACAATAACATTCCGAGAACAATGGGAGAGTTCCAAAGCATTTTTAAACTTCAGTAAAATTCAGCGAACAATGGGAGAGTTCCAAAGCATTTTTAAACTTCAGCAGAATTCCTGGAAAAGTGGGAGAGTTCCAAAGCCTTTTTAAACTTCAGCATAATTCCGAGAACAAGGTTAGAGTTCCAAAGCATTTTTTTACTTCATCACAATTCCGAGAACAAAGGGAGAGTTCTACAGAATTAGTTAATTAACTATAACATACCGTGAACAATGAGAGAGTTCCAAAGCATTTTAAAACTTCAGCAGAATTCCGACAACAATGGGAGAGTTCCAAAGCATTTTTAGACTTCAGCAGAATTCCGAGAAAAATGGGAGAGTTCCAAAGCATTATTAATCTTCAGCCAAATTCAGTGAACAATTGGAGAGTACCAAAGCATTTTTAAACTTTAGCAATACTCCGAAAACAATGGGAGAGTTCCAAAGCATTTTTAAACTCCACCAGAATCCCGAGAAAAATGGGAGTGTTCCTAAGTATTTTTAAACTTCAGCAGAATTCCGAGTTCAATGCGAGAGTTCTACAGACATATTTAAAAACACAATAACATTCCGAGAACAATGGGAGAGTTTCAAAGATTTTTAAACTTTAGCAAAACTCAGAGAACAATTTGAGAGTTCCAAAGCCTTTTTAAACTTCAGCAGAATTCTGAGAACAATGGGAGGATACCAAAGCATTATTAAACTTCAGCAGAATTTAGAGAACAATGGGAGAGTTCCAAAGCATTTTTAAACGCAAAATTATGAGAACAATGGGAGAGTTCCAAAGCATTTTTAAACTTCAGAAAAAGTTGGAGGACAATGGTAGAGTTCCAAATCATTTTTAAACTTCAGTAGAATTCCGAGAACAATGGGAGTGTTCTACAGACTTATTTAAAAAAGCAATAACATTACGAGAACAATGGGAGATTTTTAGAGCATTTTTAAACTTCAGCAGTATTTCAAGAATAGAGAGTTCCAAAGCCTTTTTAAAACTTCAGCAGAATTACGAGAACAATGGGAGAGTTCCAAAGCATTTTTAAACTTCAGCAGAATTCCAAGAACAATGGGAGAGTACTACAGACTTATTTAAACAAGCAATAACATTCCGAGAACAATGGGAGAGTTCCAAAGCATTTTTATATTTCAGCAGAATTCCGAGAACAATGGGAGAGTTCCAAAGCATTTTTAAACTTCACCAAAATTTTGAGAATAATGGGAGAGTTCTACAGACTTATATAATAAAACATTAACATTCTGAGAACAATGGAAGAGTTCCAAAGCATTTATAAACTTCAGCAAATGTTGGAGGACAATGGGAGAGTTCCAAACCATTTTAAAACTTCAGCAGAATTACGAGAACAATGGGAGAGCTCCAAAGCATTTTGAAACTTCAGCAGAATTCCAAGAACAATGGGAGAGTACTACAGACTTATTTAAACAAACAATAACATTCCGAGAACAATGGGAGAGTTCCAAAGCATTTTTATATTTCAGCAGAATTCCGAGAACAATGGGAGAGTTCCAAAGCATTTTTAAACTTCACCAAAATTTTGAGAACAATGGGAGAGTTCTACAGACTTGTTTAATAAAACAATAACATTCTGAGAACAACGGGAGAGTTCCAAAGCATTTTTAAACTTCAGCAGAATTCCGAGAACAATGGGAGAGTTCCAAAGAATTTTTAAACTTCAGAAGACTTTTGAGAACAACGGGAGAGTTCTACAGAGTTATATAAAAAAACAATAACATTCCGAGAACAATGGGAGAGTTCCAAAGCATTTTTAAACTTCAGCAAAATTCCGAGAACAATGGGAGAGTTCCAAAGCATTTTTAAACTTCAGCAGAATTCCTGGAAAAGTGGGAGAGTTCCAAAGCCTTTTTAAACTTCAGCATAATTCCGAGAACAATGTGAGAGTTCCAAAGCATTTTTTAACTTTATCACAATTCCGAGAACAATGGGAGAGTTCTACAGAATTATATAATTAACTATAACATACCGAGAATAATGAGAGAGTTCCAAAGCATTTTAAAACTTCAGCAGAATTCCGAGAACAATTGGAGAGTTCCAAAGCATTTTTAGACTTCAGCAGAATTCCGAGAAAAATGGGAGAGTTCCAAAGCATTATTAATCTTCAGCCAAATTCAGTGAACAATTGGAGAGTACCAAAGCATTTTTAAACTTTAGCAATACTCCGAAAACAATGGGAGAGTTCCAAAGCATTTTTAAACTCCACCAGAACTTCCGAGAAAAATGGGAGAGTTCCAAAGTATTTTTAAACTTCAGCAGAATTCTGAGTTCAATGCGAGAGTTCTACAGACGTATTTAAAAACACAATAACATTCCGAGAACAATGGGAGAGTTTCAAAGATTTTTAAACTTTAGCAAAACTCAGAGAACAATGGGAGAGTTCCAAAGCCTTTTTAAACTTCAGAAAAATTCTGAGAACAATGGGAGGGTACCAAAGCATTATTAAACTAGAGCAGAATTTAGAGAACAATGGGAGAGTTCCAAAGCATTTTTAAACGCAAAATTCCGAGAACAATGGGAGAGTTCCAAAGCATTTTTAAACTTCAGAAAAAGTTGGAGGACAATGGTAGAGTTCCAAATCATTTTTAAACTTCAGTAGAATTCCGAGAACAATGGGAGTGTTCTACAGACTTATTTAAAAAAGCAATAACATTACGAGAACAATGGGAGATTTTTAGAGCATTTTTAAACTTCAGCAGTATTCCAAGAATAATGGGAGAGTTCCAAAGCCTTTTTAAAACTTCAGCAGAATTACGAGAACAATGGGAGAGTTCCAAAGCATTTTTAAACTTCAGCAGAATTCCAAGAACAATGGGAGAGTACTACAGACTTATTTAAACAAACAATAACATTCCGAGAACAATGGGAGAGTTTCAAAGCATTTTTATATTTCAGCAGAATTCCGAGAACAATGGGAGTGTTCCAAATCATTTTTAAACTTCACCAAAATTTTGAGAACAATGGGAGAGTTCCAAAGCATTTTTAAACTTCAGCAGAATTCCGAGAACAATGGGAGAGTTCTACAGAATTATTTAATTAAATATAACATACCGAGACCAATGGGAGAGTTCCAAAGCATTTTTAGACTTCAGCAGAATTCCGAGAAAAATGGGAGAGTTCCAAAGCATTAGTAATCTTCAGCCGAATTCAGTGAACAATTGGAGAGTATCAAAGCATTTTTAAACTTTAGCAATACTCCGAAAACAATGGGAGAGTTCCAAAGCATTTTTAAACTCCACCAGAATCCCGAGAAAAATGGGAGAGTTCTAAAGTATTTTTAAACTTCAGCAGAATTCCGAGTTCAATGCGAGAGTTCTACAGACGTATTTAAAAACACAATAACATTCCGAGAACAATGGGAGAGTTTCAAAGATTTTTAAACTTTAGCAAACCTCAGAGAACAATGGGAGAGTTCCAAAGCCTTTTTAAACTTCAGCAGAATTCTGAGAGCAATGGGAGGGTACCAAAGCATTATTAAATTTCAGCAGAATTTAGAGAACAATGGGAGAGTTCCAAAGCATTTTTAAACGCAAAATTCCGAGAACAATGGGAGAGTTCCAAACCATTTTTAAATTCCACCAGAATCCCGAGAACAATTAGATTGTTCCAAAGCATTTTTAAACTTCAGCACAATTCCGAGAACAATGGGAGAGTTCTACAGAATTATTTAAAAAAATATAACATTCCGAGAACAATGGGAGAGTTCAAAAGCATTTTTATATTTCAGCAGAATTCCGAGAACAATGGGAGAGTTCCAAAGCATTTTTAAACTCCACAAGAGTCCCAAGAACATTGGGAGAGTTCCAAAGAATTTTTAAACTTCAGCAGAATTCCGAGTTCAATGCAAGAGTTCTACAGACTTATTTAAAAACACAATAACATTCCGAGAACAATGGGAGAGTTCAAAAGAATTTTTAGACTACAGAAGAATTCCGAGAACAATGGGAAAGTTCCAAAGCATTTTAAAACTTCAGCAGAATTCCGAGAACAATGAGAGAATTCCAAAGCATTTTTAAACTTCAGCAGAATTCCGAGAACAATGGGAGAGTTCCAAAGCATTATTAAACTTTAGCCGAATTCAGAAAACAATGGGAGAGTTCCAAAGAATTTTTCAACTTCAGCAGAATTCCGAGTTCAATACGAGAGTTCTACAGATTTATTTAAAAACACAGTAACATTCCGAGAACAATGGGAGAGTTCAAAAGAATTTTTAAACTTTAGCAAAACTCCGAGAACAATGGGAGAGTTCCAAAGCCTTTTTAAACTTCAGCAGAATTCCGAGAACAAAGGGAGAGTTCCAAAGCATTTTTAAACTTCAACAGAATTCTGAGGACAATGGGTGAGTTCCAAAGAATTTTTAAATTTAAGCAGCATTCCTAGAAGAATGGGAGACTACTAAAGCATTTCTAAACTTCATTAAAATTTTGAGAACAATAGGAGTGTTCTACAGACTTATTTAATACAACAATAACATTCCAAGAACAATGGGAGAGTTCCAAAGCATTTTTAAACTTCACCAACATTTTGAGAACAATGGGAGAGTGCTACAGACTTATTTAATAAAGCAATAACATTCTGAGAACAATGGGAGAGTTCCAAAGCATTTTTAAACTTCAGCAGAATTCCGAGAACAATGGGAGAGTTCCAAAGAATTTTTAAACTTCAGAAGAATTTCGAGAATAATGGGAGAGTTCTACAGAGTTATTTAAAAAAACAATAACATTCCGAGAACAATGGGAGAGTTCCAAAGCATTTCTAATCTTCAGCAAAATTCCGAGAACAGTGGGAAAGTTCCAAAGCATTTTTAAACTTCAGCAGAATTCCGAGAAAAGTGGGAGAGTTCCAAAGCCTTTTCAAACTTCAGCATAATTCCGAGAACAATGTGAGAGTTCCAAAGCATTTTTAAACTTCAGAACAATTCCGAGAACAATGGGAGAGTTCTACATAATTATTTAAAAAAACTAAAACATTCCGAGAACAATGGGAGAGTTCCAAAGCATTTTAAAACTTCAGCAGAAATCCGAGAACAATTGGAGAGTTCCAAAGCAATTTTAGACTTTAGCAGAATTCCGAGAACAATGGGAGAGTTCCAAAGCATTATTAAACTTCAGCCAAATTCAGAGAACAATTGGAGAGTTCCAAAGCATTTTTAAACTTTAGCAAAACTCCAAGAACAATGGGAGAGTTCCAAAGCATTTTTAAACTTCACCAGAATTACGAGAACAATGGGAGATTCCTACAGATTTATTTAAAAAAACAATAACATTCTGAGAACAATGGGAGAGTTCCAAAGCATTTTTAAACTTCAGTAAAATTCCGAGAATAATGGGAGAGTTCCAAAGCATTTTTAAACTTCAGCAGAATTACGAGATCAATGGGAGAGTTCTACAGACTTATTTAAAAAACAATAACATTCTGAGAACAATGGGAGAGTTCCAAAGCATTTTTAAATTTCAGCAGAATTCCCAGAACAATGGTAGAGTTCCAAATCATTTTTAAACTTCACCAAAATTTTGAGAACAATGGGAGAGTTCTACAGACATATTTAATAGTGTTGAGCCACCCCCGTAGTGTTCGAGTTCGGTTCGGTTCGTCGAACACCCGTGTGTTCGCCGAACTGTTCGTCGAACTGTTCGTCGAACACCTTCGAACACCGTTAAAACCAATGGCAGGCAAACAAAAACACATAGAAACACATAGAAAACACCTTCAAAGGTGTCCAAAAGCTGACAAACTGCTCAGAAGACACAACTAACACATGGAAAAGTGACAAGTACATATAGTCATGCGAAAAGAAAAGAGATGGAGGAGTAAAAGGAGGGGGAGACACAGATATAGGCATGTCATGCCCTTCTAAAATCCAAAAAGTGAGAAGCCGAGACGGCCAGTCCGCTCCTGCCTGTGCCACCTCCGTGTCGCCGGGTTTGTGCCAGAGCCGCGGTGAACCCTGACGGCCAGCCCCCCTCTCCCAATACTGGTGCCTGTCCGCTGGTGGGTCGAGAGAGCCCCCCTGTGGTGGAGGCAGCTCTAAGCTTTTTAATTTAAATTGTCCCTCTAATTTGAATGAATACACTTTAAATCCATTTACAAGGATCTATTGGAGGGCAAGTCTCATGCCAGCAGCCGCGTAATTCCAGCTCCAGTAGCGCCCACTAAAGCTGCTGCAGTTAAAAAGCTTTTATAAGGATCGAGCTCGGCTGTCCACCGAAAGGCATCCTAGTGCCAGTCCCAGCCCCTATGCCTTGGGGTGCCTCCTGATGCTCTTCACTGAGTATCCCGTGGTCCCGAAGCATTTCCTTTGAAAAAATTAAGTGTCCAAACTACAGGTGGTGTAGCTTGCTTAACAGCCGGGATAATCCGCTGACTAGCAGACACTGCTACTAGGCACAAAGTATTTCCTGGGCTAGATGCAGTTAAAAATTTGTAAGTAGATACTCTCGTTGAATGCTGAGAAAGCATTCCATAGAGTCTCCTGGCACGCCATATATGATTCTCTTAAAAAGCTTGGGGTAGGGGTCTAGGGGACCCTTTTATAGCCAAAATCACGGCCCTGTATCACAATACGTCACCTAGGCTGAAGATAAATGGAACTGTAGCACCGAGGGCTCGGTTGCTACAGACGTATTGCACCTCACCCAGAGGTGTGATATCTCACTCTCAGATAAGGATGGAGTGTGGATCAGGACCCGACACCTGCATGCATTACACCACATTGCCGTGGGGCAGGGCGACCAATATGCCCCTGAGATGGGCACGACAGTCCCTGTCCCTGGCTGGAGTGGGGGGAGGGAACACTGAGGAAGGGGAACCCTGCAGTGCAGGAGCAGGGAGGAAGCAGTTCCTGGGTGCATTGAGAAGGGAGTATAAAAGGTGGGCACCATCTTAGTTCAGTGCAGAGAAGTCTGAGCAGAAGTGGCAGGGAGCAGGGGCTCTGCATGAGCTCTGCTCCGGAGGCGGGCCTAGTAACAGAGGCCCAAGCCTGCAAGAGGGAGAAGGAAGGAAGAGGAGCGGAGAAGGCTCCAGGAACGAGGAATGAAGGGATCCCAGGGGTGCGGACGGGCGAGTCGCCACCGCACGCCCGAATCCACCTGCGTGGAGGGGTCAGGCCAAAGGGGGAGACCGGTCCCCGAACTAGTGGAGGCAGCAAACGACCCTCAGCTAGAAACCGGAGGCTCTGACATTTTATGTGGCGCAGCCCCTTGCTCCACCCGCTAGGAAGGCACCACATAGGGTCAGGGAAACTGGCGCCAAGTTTACCAAGAGGAGGCCCGAGGCAGCCGGACAGAAGTGTTGGTAAGAAAGGCCAGACAAAGGACACACAAAGGGGGTCCTGTGAAGCGCTCCAAAGTTATCTGGGAGTTGTCTGAGCCCTTCACCTGGTGAGCACAGTACGACGTGGGCAGCCGTTACCTGCAGACGTGGTCTGGATAATAAGAACTGTGAGTAAAGGCCCTGAACTGCATCACTGACTCCGTGTCGTTACTGCTGCTGCCCTGCACCATCACCCCCATCCTCCGCATACACTGCCCTGAGGCTATACTCCTCCCGTGGGGAGTTATGCTACGCTCTGCTGCACCCACAACACCAGCCTTAGCGGTCTGCCCTGTAGCGGCGGTTCACTCTGACCGCAATCCACGGGTGGCGTAGTCGGACATTTAAACATCAAAACCACATAAATAGTTCCGCCACTGGTTTGACCGCCCTGAGCCACGGAACCGGATCGCCGCCACGAAGACTACAACCACCAGCATCCACCAAAAAGGGTCCGGCTCCGGGTATCCCAAGGCCCAGGGGGTGCGTCAGAACATTTTCATCACCTTTCACAATCACCAATGGGACAAGGCAGGGATGTCCTCTGTCCCCTCTCTTATACATCCTAGTGACGGAGCACCTGCTCTCATCAATTCGCCATAACCCCAATATTAGGTGGATTGAGGTGGGAGGCACCGAGTACAAGTGCTCTCTATTTGCTGATGATGTCCTAGTATATATCACTCAATCACATATATCCATCCCTGCTGTTATGGCTGAAATAGATCACTTTGTTACATGGTAAAATTTTAAAATCAATGCAGCGAAGTCTGAGGCCCTCGATGTCTCCCTCCCTAAATCCATATAGGATTCCATCCAGTCCAACTTTCCCTTTACCTGGCCCTCACAGGGTATCAAATACTTAGGAATTCCTATTCATAGAGACCTCTCCCATCTATGTTATCTTAATTTTGGGCCCTTTATTGAACAATTCCATACAGACCACGGTTGGCAAGTTAGAACTGTAAGATTCACTACGTGAACCACTGGTGTTTTGTGGAAAAGCACATGTACACCGCGTTCCAAATTATTATGCAAAAAGTGTTTAGGAGTGATAAGGGAAGAATTTGTTTGTTTGTCAGTTAAACTCATTGATGGTGATGTGTGTCAGGGCTCTTTATATCACTGTAAGCAATTGCAGACACCTGTGCTAATTAGTTTGGCAGGTGTGTCCAATGAAAGGCAAGACTACTTAAGAAGGCTCTCTCACATTATTAAGCAGCCTACATTTTCTGCCAAAATGGGAAAGAAAAAGGATGTGTCGGCTGCTGAGAAGTAACAAATTGTGGAGTGTTTAGGTCAAGGCATGACTACAATCAACATTGTGCGATGATCAGGATGAAGTGTCTTGGCAATCAAGAAGTATGTAGCTGATTCACAGTACACACGTGTGCGTGCTGATAAGGGCAAATTGAGGACTCTTTCCTACAGGCAATTACGTCAGGTTGAAACAGCAGCGGCAAAAAAGCCTTGTCATAGCAGCAGACAAGTTTTTGAAGCTGCTTGTGCCTTCAACGTCCCCCGAACAACAAGATGCAGGGTCCTTCAGAGGTTTGCAGCTGTGCATATGCCATCCTGTCGACCTCCTCTATCCACTTCACACAAGCAGAAATGGCTCCAGTGGGCAAAACATTACATGAAGACTGATTTCAAAACTGTTTTGTTCACGGATGAGTGCCGTGCAGCGCTCGATGGTCCAGATGAATGGAGTGGAGGATGGCTGGTTGATGGACACCCCACGCAAACACGGCTACAGCGCCAACAAGGAGGAGGTGGAGTAATGTTTTGGGCTGGAATCATGGGGAGAGAGATTTTCGGCCCCTTTAGGATCCCTGAAGGCGCTAAAGATGAACTCCATAATGTATGTGGATTTTCTCAAACAGCACTTCCTGCCATGGTTCAAGAAGAAGAACCGTGTATTTCACAGCAAGATCATTTTTCTGCATGATAATGCACCATCTCATGCTGCACATAAAACATCTGCATCTCTGGCTGATATGGGCATAAAAGGGGACAAACTTATGGTGTGACCCCCATGCTCCCCTGACCTCAACCCCATTCAGAACCTTTGGAGCATCATTAAAAGGAGTGTCTATGATGGCGGGAGGCAGTTCACATCTAAGCAACAGCTCTGGGAGGGTATTCTGTCCTCATGCAAAACAATTGAAGCAGAAACCATCCAAAACCTGACAAATTCAATGGACGAGAGAGTTCAGAAGCTCCTTTCGAACAAGGGGTCCTATGTGAAAATGTAACATCACCTAGAATAAAGTTTTGAGTTGAAAACTGTTTGATTTCAGTTTCTAACAACCTGCTAATGCTTATAATTTCAAAAATGACCATTTTTTTGGTCTTTATTAAAATGAAAAGGTTGATCGAAAAGTTTGGGGGATCTAAGAGTGTGGCAACCCAGTAGTCATGATTACTTCGAATTCTGACAATATGAGGGTCATGCTGCAGGTAGTGCAGCAAGAAGGCACTTATGCGTCTTGCGCATCTCGGAGCCCCAAAATTATTTTCCGGGCTAGATGCAGCTAAAAATTATTTTTAATTTTAAATCTGGTGAAGCTTATTATAGATGGCCTAATAGGATCAGTGCTGCACACTGCTACAAAGCCCAAATTATTTTCCAGTCAAGATACAGATAAACATGATTAGTAATTTGAAAGCTTAAAACGGTTGGTAGGGTGATTTTAACCAATCATCAAGCTTTTACTCTCCCCAGGATGACACAGGGGTAGAAAAGTCGTTTCGGATCCATGATTTGTTCATCTTTATGAACGTGAGTCTGTCTACATTATCAGTGGAGAGCCGCGTGCGCTTATCTGTCAGCACACCACCAGCAGCGCTGAACACACGTTCAGACAGAACGCTGGCTGCGGGGCATGACAAGATCTCCAAGGCGTAAGTGGCTAGCTCCGGCCATTTATCCAGATTGGAAGCCCAAAAAGAGCAAGGGTCCAGTGACACAGTCGTGGCTTCAATGTTTACTTGGAGATACTCCTGTACCATCGTCTCTAGGCGTTGACTATGTGTCAGACTTCTTGTCTCCTGTTTCCTTGCAAAGGATGGGCTAAAAAAGTGGTGAAATGATTCCGCAAAATTGATGTTACCAGCAGATACTGTGGTTCTGTTATGGTTTGAGTGCTGAACACTTGACGGTCCCACGGTTGGCAAGTTGGAACTGTGAGATTCACTACGTGCACCACTGGTATTTTGTGGAAAAGCACATGTAAAATTCTGCAACAGTCTCTGCTGATACTCCTGCATGCGTGCATCCCTTTCTATGGCAGGAATAATTTCTGCAAATTTGCTTTTGTACCGGGGATCTAACAGTGTGGCAACCCAGTAGTCAGGATTATTTCTAATTCTCACAATTCGAGGGTCATGTTGCAGGTAGTGCAGCAAGAAGGCACTCATGTGTGTTGCGCATCCAGGAGCACCAAGTCCCTGTTGTGTTGGTGGCGAGGTAGCAATCATGCTTCCTTCCTCTGTCCTCTCCCCCCAACCTCGCACAACAGAAATGTGATCAAGGTCTCCCTCATCTGATGAGTCTTCCATCAGTTCGTCCTCCACTTCTTCCTGGGCTCCTGCACCTTCCTCACTAGTTTGGCTGCTACCATGCGCCCTGGTAAAATCATCTCCCCCACCCTCACATGCCTGCCGCCTTGGTGCTGCCGACCGTCTGGACCTTGCAGATGTTAGCCCTTCCGCATACAACTCCTCCTCCTCTACTTCCTCCACCTCCTCTTGTGCCACCACCTGACTCCGAATTCTGTTTAACATGTGCTCCAGCATGTAAATCACCGGAATAGTCATGCTGATAATGGCATCGTCAGCACTAAACATCTTCGTCGCCATTTCAAAACTGTGCAGAAGGGTGCATAGGTCCCTGATCTGAGACCACTCCTCCAGCGTGATTTGCCCCACCTCTGAATCTCATTGGCCCAGGCTATACGTCAGAACGTATTGCACCAGGGCTTGTCGGTGCTGCCACAGTCGCTGCAACATGTGCAGAGTTGAATTCCACCGGGTAGGCACATCGCATTTTAGCCGGTGAAGTGGCAGGCCCAACGACTTCTGTAGAGATGTAAGTCGCTGAGCTGCGGGATGCGAACGGCGGAAGTGAGCACACAGCGACCGTGCCCTCTGCAGAAGGCCATCTAGTCTGGGATAGTGGGCTAAAAATTGCTGGACAACCAGGTTCAACACGTGAGCCATACAAGGCACGTGTGTGACATTGCCCCGGCGAAGGGCCGCACCCAGGTTTGCAGCATTGTCGCACACGGCCTTCCCTGGTTTCAGGTCCAGTGGAGACAACCATTCATGAAATTGGTTCTCCAGAGCTGACCACAACTCCTCAGCTGTGTGACTCACATTTCCCAGACATTTCAATGTAAAAACCGCCTGATGACGTTGAGCCCTACTGCCAGCATAGTAAGGAGGTGTGCAGGATCCCTTCTGCGCAGTTAGAAAGCTTGTGGCATGACCAGACAGGCTTTGGGTGCAGGTGGAAGACCGAGAGGAGGTTGAGGAGGCAGAAGCAGTGGAGGAAAAATGACATAAAGAGGATTGACTCACAACTTGTGGGGACGGCAAGACTTGGACAGCAGCCCCTTGTCCTGCTGTCACCATAGTTACCCAGTGCCCAGTCAGCGACATGTAACGCCCCTGTCCATGCCTACTCGTCCAAGTGTCTGTGGTGAAATGCACCCTGTCACACACAGAGTTTCTCAAAGAAGCGGTGATGTTGTGTGCGACATGCTGGTGGAGCGCAGGCACACCTTTCTTTGAGAAGTAGTGCCGACTGGGCATCTGGTACTGGGGCACTGCGACGGACATAAGGTCTCGAAAATCCTCTGTGTCCACCAGGCGGAAAGGCAGCATTTCTGTAGCCAAGAGCTTGCAGATGGTGAAATTCAACCTCTTAGCTTTCTCATGGCTAGGAGGAAATGGTCTTTTACTTGTCCACATCTGAGGGACCGAGGGCTGGCTATTGTGCTTAGACGGGGTTGATAAGGGTGTCCCCGGCAAACTGCCGGTCTGTGAGGAAGATGCAGGCGGACATGTTAGGTTGCCTTGATCCAAAGGTGGTGCTATCGATGTCGGACAGCGCTCAAGACCAGCTGGTGTTACCACCTCCAAAGAAAATGATGACCTGCCAATCACGCTGGCTGTTGCGGGTAAAGAGGTGGCAGGTCTGCGCCCCAAAACAGGTGTGACTGCTGTCCCCCCAGTCACAGAGGATGAAGAGGCCGCGGATGCACAAGATATGGCAGACGGTGGTTGGCCCGGCCGGCTAGGCCGCATTGTAGCACACTGAGCTTCCCACTGCAACTTATGCTTCATGTCCATGTGCCGGTTCATGCATGAAGTACTCAAACTATGTATTTTTTGGCCTCTACTTAGCTTTTGCTGACAAATGTTACAGATAACACGAGTTGGGTCATCTTTATTGATCTGAAAAAATGCCCAGGCTATGCAAGGCTTAGCACCCATGCGACCTGAAGAGCCACCACGACTTGTGGTGAGAGGCAGAGTTGTGTTTGAGGATGCAGTTGTTGACGTGCTTCCAGTACTACGTCTCTGTCCAGGAAGGCGCAACCTGACCTCGTCGTCACTAGCATCTTCCTCCACCTCCTCTGCTGACCTCATCTCTTGGCTGACTGTGGGTTGACAGGAAGTGGGATCTCCGACCTCATCATCATCACCCTGTGCGTTATCACACCCGTCGTTCTCAGAGCCAACCTGTTCCTGCCCTGACAAAAAACTAAAGTTGTCGCTCCAATCAGGTATTTGAGTCTTATCATCGTCTTCCTCATTGTCTCCACCAACAGGAGTTACAGTTTGGGAATGAGGGTCTACATTATGGTCAGAACCTTCTGCGTCTGGTCCTGGATCCGACTCATAAAGATTCTGGGCATCAGTGCAGATCATTTCCTCGTCTGGATTCACAGAAGCGCTGGAGTCGACCTCTGATTCCCAGGCTATAGTATGAGTAAACAGCTCTGCAGACTCAACCATCTGTTCTACCTCATACCCAGACGGGCAGCTGGAGATTTGGGAGCTGTGAGGAAGCAAGTGCGATTTGGGTGACACCTTTGAGGACTGGAGTATTTGTGATGTTGAAGTTGATGTGGAGGAGAGCCCACTTAAAGGAGCACTTGATATCCGTTGAAGCACCTGCTGTTTTTGTGCCTCATCTGGAATTTGTAGCGATTGGCGTGGCCGTAAGAAAGGGATCTTATCACATTGTCCGCTAAAAGAAGTAGACATTTTAGTTTGGCTGGAAGATGGTCTTTCTTCTGCACCTACCCCACGGACACAACCTTTTTTCCCCTTCCCAACACGCCTATTCCCCTTTCCACCAGCAGCAGGCCTTTTTCCACTCATTTTGGTGGTTAACTAATTCACAACTCTGGAGTTGTTTGCACAAAAAAACAATGGATGGTAACCGAGCAGAGCTGAGTGGCCAAACTGTGGTATTAGGCCAAAACTATTGGCTGGGTTAGATGCAGAAAAAAATTATTTTTAATTTGCAACCTGATGGAGGTCAGTATAGATGGACTAATAGACCAAGTCCCACACACCGCTAGAAGCCCAAATATTTTTTCAGAGCTAGATGCAGAAATTTTTTTTATTCAATTTGCAACCTGATGGAGGTCAGTATAGATGGACTAATAGACCAAGTCCCACACACTGCTAGAAGCCCAAATATTTTTTCAGAGCTAGATGCAGAAAAAAATTATTTTTAATTTGCAACCTGATGGAGGTCAGTATAGATGGACTAATAGACCAAGTCCCACACACCGCTAGAAGCCCAAATATTTTTTCAGAGCTAGATGCAGAAAAAAATTATTTTTAATTTGCAACCTGATGGAGGTCAGTATAGATGGACTAATAGACCAAGTCCCACACACCGCTAGAAGCCCAAATATTTTTTCAGAGCTAGATGCAGAAAAAAATTATATTCAATTTGCAACCTGCTGGAGGTCAGTATAGAAGGACTAATAGAACAAGTCCCACACACTGCTAGAAGCCCAAATATTTTTTCAGAGCTAAATGAAGAAAAAAATTATTTTTAATTTGCAACCTGATGGAGGTCAGTATAGATGGACTAATAGACCAAGTCCCACACACTGCTAGAAGCCCAAATATTTTTTCAGAGCTAGATGCAGAAAAAAAATATTTTTAATTTGCAACCTGATGGAGGTCAGTATAGATGGACTAATACACCAAGTCCCACACACTGCTAGAAGCCCAAATATTTTTTCAGAGCTAGATGCAGAAAAAAATTATTTTTAATTTGCAACCTGATGGAGGTCAGTATAGATGGACTAATAGACCAAGTCCCACACATCGCTAGAAGCCCAAATATTTTTTCAGAGCTAGATGCAGAAAAAAATTATATTCAATTTGCAACCTGCTGGACGTCAGTATAGAAGGACTAATAGAACAAGTCCCACACACTGCTAGAAGCCCAAATATTTTTTCAGAGCTAAATGAAGAAAAAAATTATTTTTAATTTGCAACCTGATGGAGGTCAGTATAGATGGACTAATAGACCAAGTCACACACTGCTAGAAGCCCAAATATTTTTTCAGAGCTAGATGCAGAAAAAAATTATTTTTAATTTGCAACCTGATGGAGGTCAGTATAGATGGACTAATAGACCAAGTCCCACACACCGCTAGAAGCCCAAATATTTTTTCAGAGCTAGATGCAGAAATTTTTTTTATTCAATTTGCAACCTGATGGAGGTCAGTATAGATGGACTAATAGACCAAGTCCCACACACTGCTAGAAGCCCAAATATTTTTTCAGAGCTAGATGCAGAAAAAAATTATTTTTAATTTGCAACCTGATGGAGGTCAGTATAGATGGACTAATAGACCAAGTCCCACACACTGCTAGAAGCCCAAATATTTTTTCAGAGCTAGATGCAGAAAAAAATTATTTTTAATTTGCAACCTGATGGAGGTCAGTATAGATGGACTAATAGAACAAGTCCCACACGCTGCTAGAAGCCCAAATATTTTTTCAGAGATAAATGAAGAAAAAAATTATTTTTAATTTGCAACCTGATGGAGGTCAGTATAGATGGACTAATAGACCAAGTCCCACACACTGCTAGAAGCCCAAATATTTTTTCAGAGCTAGATGCAGAAAAAAATTATTTTTAATTTGCAACCTGATGTAGGTCAGTATAGATGGACTAATAGACCAAGTCCCACACACCGCTAGAAGCCCAAATATTTTTTCAGAGCTAGATGCAGAAAAAAATTATATTCAATTTGCAACCTGCTGGAGGTCAGTATAGAAGGACTAATAGAACAAGTCCCACACACTGCTAGAAGCCCAAATATTTTTTCAGAGCTAAATGAAGAAAAAAATTATTTTTAATTTGCAACCTGATGGAGGTCAGTATAGATGGACTAATAGACCAAGTCCCACACACTGCTAGAAGCCCAAATATTTTTTCAGAGCTAGATGCAGAAAAAAATTATATTCAGTTTGCAACCTGATGGAGGTCAGTATAGATGGACTAATAGAATGATGCTATGCCCAAAAGATTTTACTTCACTAGGTGCAGTAAATAAATTGGTATTCTATACACAGGTGGTATATCTTGCAACACAGATAGGCTACTCCACTGACTAACACACTCTGCAATAGGCCAAAAAGGATTTGCTTTGCTAGATTCAGCCAAATGCTGTGAAAAAAACTTGCACAGCACTGGCACAGACCTGCCTGGCAAAAACTGATAGGAACTGATGTAACCTAGTCCTGAAAAGGACTCCAATTACAATTAGTCTTTACTCCCACAATCTATCTATTTAAGAGCACAGACCTGCCTGATAAAAGTCGTAGGAAATGCTGTAACCTAGTCCTTAAAAGGACTGCAATCACAACTATTCCCTACTCCCAAGCTATCTGTATATTTGTGCGAAAATTGGCTTGAAATTAACAAGGTATAGTGCACACAGCAACAGCGGTGCCGTCTAACACGCAGCTGCAGCAGTGAGAAAATGGTGGCGACGGGGAAAATGGCTTGGTCTTATAGGGCAAGGACATGTGACATACACTGCCAATCACACATGCCCTTGCTTGTGTGAAAAAAAGCACTTCGCTCCGTGTGTGCGCTGCTGATAGGCTGACAGATTGCACCTCCCCACTGCAAAAGCGGGAAAGAGAAAAAAAAATGGAGATCTTCATTGTTCCTGCAGAGATCCATCCCCTGCCCCTCCCCCCGCCCCGCTGTACACTGAAACTGCGTATTAACATTAATTTTCATCATTACTGAGAAAAAATCCAGTTATGATTTTGGTGCACGAACAGTTATCGAACATAACCTCGAACAGCCGAATTTTTCTCAAATTGTTCGTGTTCGCCGACCAGCTCGAACACCGCCCAAAACAGCTCGAATTTGAGATTGGCGAACAGTTTGAGTAGAACAACGCTCATCTCTAATATTTAATAAATCAGTAACATTCTGAGAACAATGGGAGAGTTCCAAAGCATTTCTAAAGTTCAGCATAATTCCGAGAGCAATGTGAGAGTTCCAAAGCATTTTTAAACTTCAGCAGAATTCCGATAACAATGGGAGAGTTCCAAAGCATTTTGAAACTTCAGCAGAATTCCGAGAACAATTGAAGTATTCCAAAGCCTTTTTAAACTTCAGCAGAATTCCGAGAACAATGGGAGAGTTCCAAAGCATTTTTAAACTTCAGCAGAATTCCGATAACAATGTGAGAGTTCCAAAGCATTTTGAAACTTCAGCATAATTCCAAGAACAATGTGAGAGTTCCAAAGCATTTTTAAACTTCAGCAGAATTCTGAGAACAGTGGGAGAGTTCTACATACTCATTTAAAAAAACAATAACATTCAGAGAACAATGGGAGAGTTCCAAAGAATTTTTAAAACTTCAGCAGAATTCCAAGAACAATGTGGGAGTTCTACAAACTTATCTTACAAAACAATAACATTCCGAGAACAATGGGAGAGTTCCAAAGCATTTTCAAACTTCAGCAAAAGTTGAAGGACAATGGGAGAGTTCCAAATCATTTTTAAACTTCAGCAGAATTCCAAGTACAATGGGAGAGTACTACAGACTTATTTAAACAAACAATAACATTCCGAGAACAATGGGAGAGTTCCAAAGCATTTTTATATTTCAGAAGAATTCCGAGAACAATGGGAGAGTTCCATAGCATTTTTAAACTTCACCAAAATTTTGAGAACAATGGGAGAGTTCTACAGACTTATATAATAAAACATTAACATTCTGAGAACAATGGGAGAGTTCCAAAGCATTTTTAAACTTCAGCAAATGTTGGAGGACAATGGGAGAGTTCCAAACCATTTTAAAACTTCAGCAGAATTCTGAGAACAATGGGAGAGTACTACAGACTTATTTAAAAAAAAATAACATTCCGAGAACAATGGGAGAGTTCCAAAGCATTTATAAATTTAAGCAGATTTCTGACAATAATGGCAGAGCTCCAAAACATTTTTAAACTTCAGCAAGATTCTGAGAACAATGGGAGAGTTCCAAAGCATTTTTAAAGTTCACCAGATTTCGGAGAACAAGGGTAGAGTTCTACAAACTTATTTAAATAAACAATAACATTCCGAGAACAATGGGAGAGTTCTAAAGCATTTTTAAATTTCAGCAGAATTCCGAGAACAATGGGAGAGTTCCAAAGCATTTTTAAACTCCACCAGATTACCGAGAACAATGGGAGAATTCCAAAGAATTTTTAAACTGCAGTAGAATTCCGAGAACAATGCAAGAGTTCTAAAGACTTATTTAAAACAACAATAACATTCCGAGAACAATGGGAGAGCAACAAAGAATTTTTAAACTTCATCAGATTTCCAAGAAAAATGGGAGAGTTCCAAAGCATTTTTAAACTTTACCAAAATTTTGAGAACAATGGGAGAGTTCTACAGACATATTTAATAAAACAGTAAAATTCTGAGAACAATGGGAGAGTTCCAAAGCATTTCTAAACTTCAGCATAATTCCGAGAACAATGTGAGAGTTCCAAAGCATTTTTAAACTTCAGCAGGATTCCCATAACAATGGGAGAGTTCCAAATCATTTTAAAACTTCAGCAGAATTCTGAGAACAATGGGAGAGTTCTGCAGACTTATTTAAAAAAAACAATAACATTCCGAGAACAATGGGAGAGTTCCAAAGCATTTTTAAATTTCAGCAGATTTCCGACAAAAATGGGAGAACTCCAAAACATTTTTAAACTTCAGCAAGATTCTAAGAACAATGGGAGAGTTCCAAAGCATTTTTAAAGTTCAGCAGAATTCAGAGAACAAGGAGAGAGTTCTACAAACTTATTTAAAAAAACAATAACATTCCGAGAACAATGGGAGAGTTCCAAACCATTTTTAAATTTCAGCAGAATTCCGAGAACAATGGGAGAGTTCCAAAGCATTTTTACACTCCACCAGATTACCGAGAACGATGGGAGAATTCCAAAGAATTTTTAAGCTGCAGCAGAATTCCGAGAACAATGCAAGAGTTCTAAAGACTTATTTAAAAAAATAATAACATTTCGAGAACAATGGGAGAGCATCAAAGAATTTTTAGACTTCAGCAGATTTCCAAGAACAATGGCAGAGTTCCAAAGCATTTTTAAGCTTCAGCAGAATTTTGAGAACAAAAGGAGAGTTCAAAAGCATTTTTAAACTTTAGCAAAACTCCAAGAACAATGGGAGAGTTCCAAATCATTTTTAAACTTCACCAGAATTCCAAGAACAATGGGAGAGTACCAAAGAATTTTTAAACATCAGCAGAATTACGAGAGCAATGGGAGATTACTACAGATTTATTTAAAAAAACAATAACATTCTGAGAACAATGGGAGAGTTCCAAAGCATTTTTAAATTTCAGCAGATTTCCGACAAAAATGGGAGAGCTCCAAAACATTTTTAAACTTCAGCAAGATTCTAAGAACAATGGGAGAGTTCCAAAGCATTTTTAAAGTTCAGCAGAATTCAGAGAACAAGGAGAGAGTTCTACAAACTTATTTAAAAAACAATAACATTCCGAGAACAATGGGAGAGTTCCAAACCATTTTTAAATTTCAGCAGAATTCCGAGAACAATGGAAGAGTTCCAAAGCATTTTTACACTCCACCAGATTACCGAGAACGATGGGAGAATTCCAAAGAATTTTTAAGCTGCAGCAGAATTCCGAGAACAATGCAAGAGTTCTAAAGACTTATTTAAAAAAATAATAACATTTCGAGAACAATGGGAGAGCATCAAAGAATTTTTAGACTTCAGCAGATTTCCAAGAACAATGGCAGAGTTCCAAAGCATTTTTAAGCTTCAGCAGAATTACGAGAACAAAAGGAGAGTTCAAAAGCATTTTTAAACTTTAGCAAAACTCCAAGAACAATGGGAGAGTTCCAAATCATTTTTAAACTTCACCAGAATTCCAAGAACAATGGGAGAGTACCAAAGAATTTTTAAACATCAGCAGAATTACGAGAGCAATGGGAGATTACTACAGATTTATTTAAAAAAACAATAACATTCTGAGAACAATGGGAGAGTTCAAAAGCGTTTTTAAACTTCAGTAAAATTCCGAGAACAATGGGAGGGTTCCAAAGCATTTTTAAACTTCAGCAGAATTAAGAGATCAATGGGAGAGTTCTACAGACTTATTTAAAAAAACAATAACATTCCGAGAACAATTGGAGAGTTCCAAAGCATTTTTAAATTTTAGCAAAACTCCAAGAACAATGGGAGAGTTCCAAAGCATTTTTAAACTTCACCAGAATTACGAGAACAATGGGAGATTCCTACAGATTTATTTAAAAAAACAATAACATTCTGAGAACAATGGGAGAGTTCCAAAGCATTTTTAAACTTCAGTAAAATTCCGAGAATAATGGGAGAGTTCCAAAGCATTTTTAAACTTCAGCAGAATTACGAGATCAATGGGAGAGTTCTACAGACTTATTTAAAAAAACAATAACATTCTGAGAACAATGGGAGAGTTCCAAAGCATTTTTAAATTTCAGCAGAATTCCCTGAACAATGGTAGAGTTCCAAATCATTTTTAAACTTCACCAAAATTTTGAGAACAATGGGAGAGTTCTACAGACATATTTAATAAATCAGTAACATTCTGAGAACAATGGGAGAGTTCCAAAGCATTTCTAAAGTTCAGCATAATTCCGAGAGCAATGTGAGAGTTCCAAAGCATTTTTAAACTTCAGCAGAATTCCGATAACAATGGGAGAGTTCCAAACCATTTTGAATCTTCAGCAGAATTCCGAGAACAATTGAAGTATTCCAAAGCCTTTTTAAACTTCAGCAGAATTCCGAGAACAATGGGAGAGTTCCAAAGCATTTTTAAACTTCAGCAGAATTCCGATAACAATGGGAGAGTTCCAAAGCATTTTGAAACTTCAGCATAATTCCAAGAACAATGTGAGAGTTCCAAAGCATTTTTAAACTTCAGCAGATTTCTGAGAACAGAGGGAGAGTTCTACATACTCATTTAAAAAAACAATAACATTCAGAGAACAATGGGAGAGTTCCAAAGCATTTTTAAAACTTCAGCAGAATTCCAAGAACAATGGAAGTATTCCAAAGCCTTTTTAAACTTCAGCAGAATTCCGAGAACAATGGGAGAGTTCCAAAGCATTATTAAACTTCAGCAGAATTCAGAGAACAATGGGATAGTTCCAAAGAATTTTAAATTTCAGCAGAATTCCAAGAACAATGTGGGAGTTCTACAAACTTATCTTATAAAACAATAACATTCCGAGAACAATGGGAGAGTTCCAAAGCATTTTCAAACTTCAGCAAAAGTTGAAGGACAATGGGAGAGTTCCAAATCATTTTTAAACTTCAGCAGAATTCCAAGTACAATGGGAGAGTACTACAGACTTATTTAAACAAACAATAACATTCCGAGAACAATGGGAGAGTTCCAAAGCATTTTTATATTTCAGAAGAATTCCGAGAACAATGGGAGAGTTCCATAGCATTTTTAAACTTCACCAAAATTTTGAGAACAATGGGAGAGTTCTACAGACTTATATAATAAAACATTAACATTCTGAGAACAATGGGAGAGTTCCAAAGCATTTTTAAACTTCAGCAAATGTTGGAGGACAATGGGAGAGTTCCAAATCATTTTAAAACTTCAGCAGAATTCTGAGAACAATGGGAGAGTACTACAGACTTATTTTAAAAAAAATAACATTCCGAGAACAATGGGAGAGTTCCAAAGCATTTATAAATTTAAGCAGATTTCTGACAATAATGGGAGAGCTCCAAAACATTTTTAAACTTCAGCAAGATTCTGAGAACAATGGGAGAGTTCCAAAGCATTTTTAAAGTTCACCAGAATTCGGAGAACAAGGGTAGAGTTCTACAAACTTATTTAAATAAACAATAACATTCCGAGAACAATGGGAGAGTTCTAAAGCATTTTTAAATTTCAGCAGAATTCCGAGAACAATGAGAGAGTTCCAAAGCATTTTTAAACTCCACCAGATTACCGAGAACAATGGGAGAATTCCAAAGAATTTTTAAACTGCAGTAGAATTCCGAGAACAATGCAAGAGTTCTAAAGACTTATTTAAAAAAACAATGACATTCCGAGAACAATGGGAGAGCAACAAAGAATTTTTAAACTTCATCAGATTTCCAAGAAAAATGGGAGAGTTCCAAAGCATTTTTAAACTTTACCAAAATTTTGAGAACAATGGGAGAGTTCTACAGACATATTTAATAAAACAGTAACATTCTGAGAACAATGGGAGAGTTCCAAAGCATTTCTAAACTTCAGCATAATTCCGAGAACAATGTGAGAGTTCCAAAGCATTTTTAAACTTCAGCAGGATTCCCATAACAATGGGAGAGTTCCAAATCATTTTAAAACTTCAGCAGAATTCTGAGAACAATGGGAGAGTTCTACAGACTTATTTAAAAAAAACAATAACATTCCGAGAACAATGGGAGAGTTCCAAAGCATTTTTAAATTTCAGCAGATTTCCGACAAAAATGGGAGAGCTCCAAAACATTTTTAAACTTCAGCAAGATTCTGAGAACAATGGGAGAGTTCCAAAGCATTTTTAAAGTTCAGCAGAATTCAGAGAACAAGGAGAGAGTTCTACAAACTTATTTAAAAAAACAATAACATTCCGAGAACAATGGGAGAGTTCCAAACCATTTTTAAATTTCAGCAGAATTCCGAGAACAATGGGAGAGTTCCAAAGCATTTTTACACTCCACCAGATTACCGAGAACGATGGGAGAATTCCAAAGAATTTTTAAGCTGCAGCAGAATTCCGAGAACAATGCAAGAGTTCTAAAGACTTATTTAAAAAAATAATAACATTTCGAGAACAATGGGAGAGCATCAAAGAATTTTTAGACTTCAGCAGATTTCCAAGAACAATGGCAGAGTTCCAAAGCATTTTTAAGCTTCAGCAGAATTACGAGAACAAAAGGAGAGTTCAAAAGCATTTTTAAACTTTAGCAAAACTCCAAGAACAATGGGAGAGTTCCAAAGCATTTTTAAACATCAGCAGAATTACGAGAGCAATGGGAGATTACTACAGATTTATTTAAAAAAACAATAACATTCTGAGAACAAAGGGAGAGTTCAAAAGCATTTTTAAACTTCAGTAAAATTCCGAGAACAATGGGAGAGTTCCAAAGCATTTTTAAACTTCAGCAGAATTAAGAGATCAATGGGAGAGTTCTACAGACTTATTTAAAAAAACAATAACATTCTGAGAACAATGGGAGAGTTCCAAAGCATTTTTAAATTTCAGCAGAATTCCCAAAACAATGGTAGAGTTCCAAAGCATTTTTAAACTTCACCAAAATTTTGAGAACAATAGGAGAGTTCTACAGACATATTTAATAAATCCGTAACATTCTGAGAACAAAGTGAGAGTTCCAAAGCATTTTTAAACTTCAGCAGAATTCCGATAACAATGGGAGAGTTCCAAATCATTTTGAAACTTCAGCAGACTTCCGAGAACAATGAAAGTATTCCAAAGCCTTTTTAAACTTCAGCAGAATTCTGAGAACAATGGGAGAGTTCCAAAGCATTTTTAAACTTCAGCAGAATTCCGATAACAATGGGAGAGTTCCAAAGCATTTTGAAACTTCAGCATAATTCCAAGAACAATGTGAGAGTTCCAAAGCATTTTTAAACTTCAGCAGAATTCTGAGAACAGTGGGAGAGTTCTACATACTCATTTAAAAAAACAATAACATTCTGAGAACAATGGGAGAGTTCCAAAGCATTTTTAAAACTTCAGCAGAATTCCGAGAACAATGGAAGTATTCCAAAGCCTTTTTAAACTTCAGCAGAATTCCGAGCACAATGGGAGAGTTCCAAAGCATTATTAAACTTCAGCAGAATTCAGAGAACAATGGGAGAGATCCAAAGAATTTTAAATTTTAGAAGAATTCCAAGAACAATGTGGGAGTTCTACAAACTTATCTTATAAAACAATAACATTCCGAGAACAAAGGGAGAGTTCCAAAGCATTTTCAAACTTCAGCAAAATTTGAAGGACAATGGGATAGTTCCAAACATTTTTAATCTTCAGCAGAATTCCAAGTACAATGGGAGAGTACTACAGACTTATCTAAACAAACAATAACATTCCGAGAACAATGGGAGAGTTCCAAAGCATTTTTATATTTCAGAAGAATTCCGAGAACAATGGGAGAGTTCCAAAGCATTTTTAAACTTCATCAAAATTTTGAGAACAATGGGAGAATTCTACAGACTTTTTTAATAAAACTTTAACATTCTGAGAACAATGGGAGAGTTCCAAAGCATTTTTAAACTTCAGCAAATGTTGGAGGACAATGGGAGAGTTCCAAATCATTTTAAAACTTCAGCAGAATTCTGAGAACAATGGGAGAGTACTACAGACTTATTTAAAAAAAAATAACATTCCGAGAACAATGGGAGACTTCCAAAGCATTTATAAATTTCAGCAGATTTACGACAATAATGGGAGAGCTCCAAAACATTTTTAAACTTCAGCAAGATTCTGAGAACAATGGGAGAGTTCCAAACCATTTTTAAAGTTCAGCAGAATTCGGAGAACAAGGGTAGAGTTCTACAAACTTATTTAAAAAAACAATAACATTCTGAGAACAATGGGAGAGTTCCAAAGCATTTTTAGACTCCAACAGATTACCGAGAACAATGGGAGAATTCCAAAGAATTTTTAAACTGCAGTAGAATTCCGAGAACAATGCAAGAGTTCTAAAGACTTATTTAAAAAAACAATAAGATTCCGAGAACAATGGGAGAGCAACAAAGAATTTTTAAACTTCAGCAGATTTGTAAGAAAAATGGGAGAGTTCCAAAGCATTTTTAAACTTCACCAAAATTTTGAGAACAATGGGAGAGTTCTACAGACATATTTAATAAAACAGTAACATTCTGAGAACAATGGGAGAGTTCCAAAGCATTTCTAAACTTCAGCATAATTCCGAGAACAATGTGAGAGTTCCAAAGCATTTTTAAACTTCAGCAGAATTCCGATAACAATGGGATAGTTCGAAAGCATTTTGAAACTTCAGCAGAAGTCCGAGAACAATGGGAGAGTTCCAAAGCATTTTTAAACTTCAGCAGAATTCCGATAACAATGGGAGAGTTTCAAAGCATTTTGAAACTTCAGCATAATTCCAAGAACAATGTGAGAGTTCCAAAACATTTTTAAACTTCACCAGATTACCGAGAACAATTTTGAGAACAATGGGAGAGTTCCAAAGCATTTATAAATTTCAGCAGATTTCTGACAATAAAGGGAGAGCTCCAAAACATTTTTAAACTTCAGCAAGATTCTGAGAACAATGGGAGAGTTCCAAAGCATTTTTAAAGTTCAGCAGAATTCGGAGAACAAGTGTAGAGTTCTACAAACTTATTTAAAAAAACAATAACATTTCGAGAACAATGGGAGAGTTCCAAAGCATTTTTAAATTTCAGCAGAATTCCGAGAACAATGGGAGAGTTCCAAAGCATTTTTAAACTCCACCAGATTACCGAGACCAATTGGAGAAATCCAAAGAATTTTTAAACTGCAGCAGAATTCCGAGAACAATGCAAGAGTTCTAAAGACTTATTTAAAAAAACAATAACATTCCGAGAACAATGGGAGAACAACAAAGTATTTTTAAACTTCAACAGATTTTCAAGAACAATGGGAGAGTTCCAAAGCATTTTTAAACTTCAGCAGAATTCCGATAACAATGGGAGAGTTCCAAAGCATTTTGAAACTTCAGCATAATTCCAAGAACAATGTGAGAGTTCCAAAGCATTTTTAAACTTCAGCAGAATTCCGAGAACAATTGAAGTATTCCAAAGCCTTTTTAAACTTCAGCAGAATTCCGAGAACAATGGGAGAGTTCCAAAGCATTTTTAAACTTCAGCAGAATTCCGATAACAATGGGAGAGTTCCAAAGCATTTTGAAACTTCAGCATAATTCCAAGAACAATGTGAGAGTTCCAAAGCATTTTTAAACTTCAGCAGAATTCTGAGAACAGTGGGAGAGTTCTACATACTCATTTAAAAAAACAATAACATTCAGAGAACAATGGGAGAGTTCCAAAGCATTTTTAAAACTTCAGCAGAATTCCAAGAACAATGGAAGTATTCCAAAGCCTTTTTAAACTTCAGCAGAATTCCGAGAACAATGGGAGAGTTCCAAAGCATTATTAAACGTCAGCAGAATTCAGAGAACAATGGGAGAGTTCCAAAGAATTTTAAATTTCAGCAGAAATCCAAGAACAATGTGGGAGTTCTACAAACTTATCTTATAAAACAATAACATTCCGAGAACAATGGGAGAGTTCCAAAGCATTTTCAAACTTCAGCAAAAGTTGAAGGACAATGGGAGAGTTCCAAATCATTTTTAAACTTCAGCAGAATTTCAAGTACAATGGGAGAGTACTACAGACTTATTTAAACAAACAATAACATTCCGAGAACAATGGGAGAGTTCCAAAGCATTTTTATATTTCAGAAGAATTCCGAGAACAATGGGAGAGTTCCATAGCATTTTTAAACTTCACCAAAATTTTGAGAGCAATGGGAGAGTTCTACAGACTTATATAATAAAACATTAACATTCTGAGAACAATGGGAGAGTTCCAAAGCATTTTTAAACTTCAGCAAATGTTGGAGGACAATGGGAGAGTTCCAAATCATTTTAAAACTTCAGCAGAATTCTGAGAACAATGGGAGAGTACTACAGACTTATTTAAAAAAAAATAACATTCCGAGAACAATGGGAGAGTTCCAAAGCATTTATAAATTTAAGCAGATTTCTGACAATAATGGGAGAGCTCCAAAACATTTTTAAACTTCAGCAAGATTCTGAGAACAATGGGAGAGTTCCAAAGCATTTTTAAAGTTCACCAGAATTCGGAGAACAAGGGTAGAGTTCTACAAACTTATTTAAATAAACAATAACATTCCGAGAACAATGGGAGAGTTCTAAAGCATTTTTAAATTTCAGCAGAATTCCGAGAACAATGAGAGAGTTCCAAAGCATTTTTAAACTCCACCAGATTACCGAGAACAATGGGAGAATTCCAAAGAATTTTTAAACTGCAGTAGAATTCCGAGAACAATGCAAGAGTTCTAAAGACTTATTTAAAAAAACAATGACATTCCGAGAACAATGGGAGAGCAACAAAGAATTTTTAAACTTCATCAGATTTCCAAGAAAAATGGGAGAGTTCCAAAGCATTTTTAAACTTTACCAAAATTTTGAGAACAATGGGAGAGTTCTACAGACATATTTAATAAAACAGTAACATTCTGAGAACAATGGGAGAGTTCCAAAGCATTTCTAAACTTCAGCATAATTCCGAGAACAATGTGAGAGTTCCAAAGCATTTTAAACTTCAGCAGGATTCCCATAACAATGGGAGAGTTCCAAATCATTTTAAAACTTCAGCAGAATTCTGAGAACAATGGGAGAGTTCTACAGACTTATTTAAAAAAAACAATAACATTCCGAGAACAATGGGAGAGTTCCAAAGCATTTTTAAATTTCAGCAGATTTCCGACAAAAATGGGAGAGCTCCAAAACATTTTTAAACTTCAGCAAGATTCTGAGAACAATGGGAGAGTTCCAAAGCATTTTTAAAGTTCAGCAGAATTCAGAGAACAAGGAGAGAGTTCTACAAACTTATTTAAAAAAACAATAACATTCCGAGAACAATGGGAGAGTTCCAAACCATTTTTAAATTTCAGCAGAATTCCAAGAACAATGGGAGAGTTCCAAAGCATTTTTACACTCCACCAGATTACCGAGAACGATGGGAGAATTCCAAAGAATTTTTAAGCTGCAGCAGAATTCCGAGAACAATGCAAGAGTTCTAAAGACTTATTTAAAAAAATAATAACATTTCGAGAACAATGGGAGAGCATCAAAGAATTTTTAGACTTCAGCAGATTTCCAAGAACAATGGCAGAGTTCCAAAGCATTTTTAAGCTTCAGCAGAATTACGAGAACAAAAGGAGAGTTCAAAAGCATTTTTAAACTTTAGCAAAACTCCAAGAACAATGGGAGAGTTCCAAAGCATTTTTAAACATCAGCAGAATTACGAGAGCAATGGGAGATTACTACAGATTTATTTAAAAAAACAATAACATTCTGAGAACAATGGGAGAGTTCAAAAGCATTTATAAACTTCAGTAAAATTCCGAGAACAGTGGGAGAGTTCCAAAGCATTTTTAAACTTCAGCAGAATTAAGAGATCAATGGGAGAGTTCTACAGACTTATTTAAAAAACAATAACATTCTGAGAACAATGGGAGAGTTCCAAAGCATTTTTAAATTTCAGCAGAATTCCCAAAACAATGGTAGAGTTCCAAAGCATTTTTAAACTTCACCAAAATTTTGAGAACAATAGGAGAGTTCTACAGACATATTTAATAAATCCATAACATTCTGAGAACATTGGGAGAGTTCCAAAGCATTTCTAAACTTCAGCATAATTCCGAGAACAATGTGAGAGTTCCAAAGCATTTTTAAACTTCAGCAGAATTCCGATAACAATGGGAGAGTTCCAAATCATTTTGAAACTTCAGCAGACTTCCGAGAACAATGAAAGTATTCCAAAGCCTTTTTAAACTTCAGCAGAATTCCGAGAACAATGGGAGAGTTCCAAAGCATTTTTAAACTTCAGCAGAATTCCGATAACAATGGGAGAGTTCCAAAGCATTTTGAAACTTCAGCATAATTCCAAGAACAATGTGAGAGTTCCAAAGCATTTTTAAACTTCAGCAGAATTCTGAGAACAGTGGGAGAGTTCTACATACTCATTTAAAAAAACAATAACATTCTGAGAACAATGGGAGAGTTCCAAAGCATTTTTAAAACTTCAGCAGAATTCCGAGAACAATGGAAGTATTCCAAAGCCTTTTTAAACTTCAGCAGAATTCCGAGCACAATGGGAGAGTTCCAAAGCATTATTAAACTTCAGCAGAATTCAGAGAACAATGGGAGAGATCCAAAGAATTTTAAATTTTAGCAGAATTCCAAGAACAATGTGGGAGTTCTCAAACTTATCTTATAAAACAATAACATTCCGAGAACAAAGGGAGAGTTCCAAAGCATTTTCAAACTTCAGCAAAATTTGAAGGACAATGGGATAGTTCCAAACATTTTTAATCTTCAGCAGAATTCCAAGTACAATGGGAGAGTACTACAGACTTATCTAAACAAACAATAACATTCCGAGAACAATGGGAGAGTTCCAAAGCATTTTTATATTTCAGAAGAATTCCGAGAACAATGGGAGAGTTCCAAAGCATTTTTAAACTTCATCAAAATTTTGAGAACAATGGGAGAATTCTACAGACTTTT
This sequence comes from Phyllobates terribilis, assembly GCF_046119375.1. Taxonomy (NCBI): domain Eukaryota; kingdom Metazoa; phylum Chordata; class Amphibia; order Anura; family Dendrobatidae; genus Phyllobates; species Phyllobates terribilis. The sequence continues at coordinate 911,284,685 of NW_027362763.1, read as the reverse complement.
TTAATAAAACTTTAACATTCTGAGAACAATGGGAGAGTTCCAAAGCATTTTTAAACTTCAGCAAATGTTGGAGGACAATGGGAGAGTTCCAAATCATTCTAAAACTTCAGCAGAATTATGAGAACAATGGGAGAGTACTACAGACTTATTTAAAAAAAAATAACATTCCGAGAACAATGGGAGACTTCCAAAGCATTTATAAATTTCAGCAGATTTACGACAATAATGGGAGAGCTCCAAAACATTTTTAAACTTCAGCAAGATTCTGAGAACAATGGGAGAGTTCCAAACCATTTTTAAAGTTCAGCAGAATTCGGAGAACAAGGGTAGAGTTCTACAAACTTATTTAAAAAAACAATAACATTCTGAGAACAATGGGAGAGTTCCAAAGCATTTTTAGACTCCAACAGATTACCGAGAACAATGGGAGAATTCCAAAGAATTTTTAAACTGCAGTAGAATTCCGAGAACAATGCAAGAGTTCTAAAGACTTATTTAAAAAAACAATAACATTCCGAGAACAATGGGAGAGCAACAAAGAATTTTTAAACTTCAGCAGATTTGTAAGAAAAATGGGAGAGTTCCAAAGCATTTTTAAACTTCACCAAAATTTTGAGAACAATGGGAGAGTTCTACAGACATATTTAATAAAACAGTAACATTCTGAGAACAATGGGAGAGTTCCAAAGCATTTCTAAACTTCAGCATAATTCCGAGAACAATGTGAGAGTTCCAAAGCATTTTTAAACTTCAGCAGAATTCCGATAACAATGGGAGAGTTCCAAAGCATTTTGAAACTTCAGCAGAAGTCCGAGAACACTGGGAGAGTTCCAAAGCATTTTTAAACTTCAGCAGAATTCCGATAACAATGGGAGAGTTCCAAAGCATTTTGAAACTTCAGCATAATTCCAAGAACAATGTGAGAGTTCCAAAGCATTTTTAAACTTCAGCAGAATTTTGAGAACAATGGGAGAGTTCCAAAGCATTTATAAATTTCAGCAGATTTCTGACAATAAAGGGAGAGCTCCAAAACATTTTTAAACTTCAGCAAGATTCTGAGAACAATGGGAGAGTTCCAAAGCATTTTTAAAGTTCAGCAGAATTCGGAGAACAAGTGTAGAGTTCTACAAACTTATTTAAAAAAACAATAACATTCCGAGAACAATGGGAGAGTTCCAAAGCATTTTTAAACTCCACCAGATTACCGAAAACAATTGGAGAATTCCAAAGAATTTTTAAACTGCAGCAGAATTCCGAGAACAATGCAAGAGTTCTAAAGACTTATTTAAAAAAACAATAACATTCCGAGAACAATGGGAGAGCAACAAAGAATTTTTAAACTTCAGCAGATTTTCAAGAACAATGGGAGAGTTCCAAAGCATTTTTAAACTTCACCAGAATTCCAAGAACAATGGGAGAGTACCAAAGAATTTTTAAACATCAGCAGAATTACGAGAACAATGGGAGATTCCTACAGATTTATTTAAAAAAACAATAACATTCTGAGAGCAATGGGAGAGTTCCAAAGCATTTTTAAACTTCAGCAAAATTCTGAGAACAATGGGAGAGTTCCAAAGCATTTTTAAACTTCAGCAGAATTCTGAGATCAATGGGAGAGTTCTACAGACTTATTTAAAAAAAACAATAACATTCTGAGAACAATGGGAGAGTTTCAAAGCATTTTTAAATTTCAGCAGAATTCCCAGAACAATGGTAGAGTTCCAAAGCATTTTTAAACTTCAGCAAAATTTTGAGAACAATGGGAGAGTTCTACAGACATATGTAATAAAACAGTAACATTCTGAGAACAATGGGAGAGTTCCAAAGCATTTCTAACCTTCAGCATAATTCCGAGAACAATGTGAGAGTTCCAAAGCATTTTTAAACTTCAGCAGAATTCTGATAACAATGGGAGAGTTCCAAAGCATTTTGAAACTTCAGCTGAATTCCGAGAACAAGGGGAGAGTTCCAAACATTTTTAAACTTCAACATAATTCCAAGAACAATGTGAGAGTTCCAATGCATTTTTAAACTTCAGCAGAATTCTGAGAACAGTGGGAGAGTTCTACATACTCATTTAAAAAAACAATAACATTCAGAGAACAATGGGAGAGTTCCAAAGCATTTTTAAACTCCACCAGATTACCGAGAACAATTGGAGAATTCCAAAGAATTTTTAAACTGCAGCAGAATTCCGAGAACAATGGAAGAGTTCTAAAGACTTATTTAAAAAAACAATAACATTCCGAGAACAATGGGAGAGCAACAAAGAATTTTTAAACTTCAGCAGATTTTCAAGAACAATGGGAGAGTTCCAAAGCATTTTTAAACTTCAGCAGAATTCCGAGAACAAAAGTAGAGTTCAAAAACATTTTTAAACTTTAGCAAAACTCCGAGAACAATGGGAGAGTTCCAAAGCATTTTTAAACTTCACCAGAATTCCAAGAACAATGGGAGAGTACCAAAGAATTTTTAAACATCAGAAGAATTACGAGAACAATGGGAGATTCCTACAGATTTATTTAAAAAAACAATAACATTCTGAGAGCAATGGGAGAGTTCCAAAGCATTTTTAAACTTCAGCAAAATTCTGAGAACAATGGGAGAGTTCCAAATCATTTTAAAACTTCAGCAGAATTCTGAGATCAATGGGAGAGTACTACAGACTTATTTAAAAAAAAATAACATTCCGAGAACAATGGGAGACTTCCAAAGCATTTATAAATTTCAGCAGATTTACGACAATAATGGGAGAGCTCCAAAACATTTTTAAACTTCAGCAAGATTCTGAGAACAATGGGAGAGTTCCAAAGCATTTTTAAAGTTCAGCAGAATTCGGAGAACAAGGGTAGAGTTCTACAAACTTATTTAAAAAAACAATAACATTCCGAGAACAATGGGAGAGTTCCAAAGCATTTTTAAACTCCAACAGATTACCGAGAACAATGGGAGAATTCCAAAGAATTTTTAAACTGCAGTAGAATTCCGCGAACAATGCAAGAGTTCTAAAGACTTATTTAAAAAAACAATAACATTCCGAGAACAATGGGAGAGCAACAAAGAATTTTTAAACTTCAGCAGATTTCCAAGAAAAATGGGAGAGTTCCAAAGCATTTTTAAACTTCACCAACATTTTGAGAACAATGGGAGAGTTCTACAGACATATTTAATAAAACAGTAACATTCTGAGAACAATGGGAGAGTTCCAAAGCATTTCTAAACTTCAGCATAATTCCGAGAACAATGTGAGAGTTCCAAAGCATTTTTAAACTTCAGCAGAATTCCGATAACAATGGGAGAGTTCCAAAGCATTTTGAAACTTCAGCAGAAGTCCGAGAACAATGGGAGAGTTCCAAAGCATTTTTAAACTTCAGCAGAATTCCGATAACAATGGGAGAGTTCCAAAGCATTTTGAAACTTCAGCATAATTCCAAGAACAATGTGAGAGTTCCAAAGCATTTTTAAACTTCAGCAGAATTTTGAGAACAATGGGAGAGTTCCAAAGCATTTATAAATTTCAGTAGATTTCTGACAATAAAGGGAGAGCTCCAAAACATTTTTAAACTTCAGCAAGATTCTGAGAACAATGGGAGAGTTCCAAAGCATTTTTAAAGTTCAGCAGAATTCGGAGAACAAGTGTAGAGTTCTACAAACTTATTTAAAAAAACAATAACATTCCGAGAACAATGGGAGAGTTCCAAAGCATTTTTAAACTCCACCAGATTACCGAAAACAATTGGAGAATTCCAAAGAATTTTTAAACTGCAGCAGAATTCCGAGAACAATGCAAGAGTTCTAAAGACTTATTTAAAAAAACAATAACATTCCAAGAACAATGGGAGAGCAACAAAGAATTTTTAAACTTCAGCAGATTTTCAAGAACAATGGGAGAGTTCCAAAGCATTTTTAAACTTCACCAGAATTCCAAGAACAATGGGAGAGTACCAAAGAATTTTTAAACATCAGCAGAATTACGAGAACAATGGGAGATTCCTACAGATTTATTTAAAAAAACAATAACATTCTGAGAGCAATGGGAGAGTTCCAAAGCATTTTTAAACTTCAGCAAAATTCTGAGAACAATGGGAGAGTTCCAAAGCATTTTTAAACTTCAGCAGAATTCTGAGATCAATGGGAGAGTTCTACAGACTTATTTAAAAAAAACAATAACATTCTGAGAACAATGGGAGAGTTTCAAAGCATTTTTAAATTTCAGCAGAATTCCCAGAACAATGGTAGAGTTCCAAAGCATTTTTAAACTTCAGCAAAATTTTGAGAACAATGGGAGAGTTCTACAGACATATGTAATAAAACAGTAACATTCTGAGAACAATGGGAGAGTTCCAAAGCATTTCTAACCTTCAGCATAATTCCGAGAACAATGTGAGAGTTCCAAAGCATTTTTAAACTTCAGCAGAATTCTGATAACAATGGGAGAGTTCCAAAGCATTTTGAAACTTCAGCTGAATTCCGAGAACAAGGGGAGAGTTCCAAACATTTTTAAACTTCAACATAATTCCAAGAACAATGTGAGAGTTCCAATGCAGTTTTAAACTTCAGCAGAATTCTGAGAACAGTGGGATAGTTCCAAAGCATTTTTATACTTCAGCAGAATTCAGAGAAGAATGGAAGTATTCCAAAGCCTTTTTAAACTTCAGCAGAATTCCGAGAACAATGGGAGAGTTCCAAAGCATTACTGAACTTCAGCAGAATTCAGAGAACAATGGGAGCGTTCCAAAGAATTTTAAAATTTAGCAGAATTCCAAGAACAATGTGGGAGTTCTACAAACTTATGTTATAAAACAATAACATTCCGAGAACAAAGGGAGAGTTCCAAAGCATTTTTAAACTTCAGCAAAAGTTGAAGGACAATGGGAAAGTTCCAAATCATTTTTAAACTTCAGCAGAATTCCAAGTACAATGGGAGAGTACTACAGTCTTATTTAAACAAACAATAACATTCCGAGAACAATGGGAGAGTTGGAAAGCATTTTTATATTTCAGAAGAATTCTGAGAACAATGGGAGAGTTCCAAAGCATTTTTAAACTTCAACAAAATTTTGAGAGCAATGGGAGAGTTCTACAGACTTATTTAATAAAACATTAACATTCTGAGAACAATGGGAGAGTTCCAAAGCATTTTTAAACTTCAGCAGAATTCCGACAACAATGGGATAGTTCCAAAGAATTTTTAAACTTCAGCAGAATTACGAGTTCAATGCGAGAGTTCTACAGACTTATTTAAAATCAAAATAACATTCTGAGAACAATGGGAGAGTTCCAAAGATATTTTAAACGTTAGCAAAACTCCGAGAACAATGGGAGAGTTCCAAAGTATTTTTAAACTTTAGCAAAACTCCGAAAACAATGGGAGAGTTCCAAAGAATTTTTAAACTTCAGCAGAATTCCGAGAACAATGGGAGTGTTCTACAGAATTATTTGAAAAAACAATAACATTCCGAGAACAATGGGAGAGTTCCAAAGCATTTTTAAACTTCAGCAAAATTCCAAGAACAATGGGAGAATTCCAAAGCATTTTTAAACTTCATCAGAATTCCGAGAAAAGTGGAGAGATCCAAAGCTTTTTTAAACTTCAGCCTAATTCCGAGAACAATGTGAGAGTTCCAAAGCATTTTTAAATTTCAGCAGGATTCCGAGAACAATTGGAGAGTTCTACAGAATTATATAAAAAAACTATAACATTACGAGAACAATGGGAAAGTTCCAAAGCATTTTAAAACTTAAGCAGAATTCCGAGAACAATGGGAGAGTACCATAGAATTTTTAAACTTCATCAGATTTACGACAACAATTTGAGTGTTCCAAAGCATTTTTAAACTTAAGCAAAACTCTGAGAACAATGGGAGAGTTCCAAAGCATTTTTAAACTTCACCAAAATTCTGAGAACAATGGGAGAGCTCCAAAGAATTTTAAACTCATCAGTATTCCGAGAACAATGGGAGGATTCTACAGAATTATTTAAAAAAACAAAAACATTCCGAGAAGAATGGGAGAGTTCCAAAGCATTTTTAAACTTCAGCAAAATTCCGAGAACAATGGGAGAATTCCAAAGCATTTTTAAACTTTAGCAACATTTCGAGATCAATGGGAGCTTTCCAAAGCATTTTTAAACTTCAGCAGAATTCCGAGAACAATGGGAGAGTTCTACAGATATATTTAAAAAAAACAATAATATTCCGAGAACAATGGGAGAGTTCCAAAGCATTTTTAAACTTCAGAAGAATTCTGAGAACAATGGGAGAGTTCCATAGCATTTTTCAACTTCATCTTAATTACTAGAACAATGTGAGAGTTCCAAAGCATTTTTAAACTTCAGCAGAATTGCGAGAACAATGGGAGAGTTGCAAAGCTTTATTAAACTTCAGCAAAATTCAGGGAACAATGGGAGAGTTCCAAAGCCTTTTTAAACTTTAGCAAAACTCTGAGAACAATGGGAGAGTTCCAAAGCATTTTTAAACTTCACCAGATTTCCGAGAACAATGAGAGATTTCCAAGGAATTTTTAAACTTCAGCAGAATTCCGAGAACAATGAGAGAGTTCTACAGAATTATTTAAAAAAAACAATAACAATCCGAGAACAATGGGAGAGTTCCAAAGCATTTTTAAACTTCAGCATAATTCTGAGAAAAGTGGGAGAGTTCCAAAGCCTTTTTAAACTTCGGCATAATTTTGAGAACAATGTGAGAGTTCCAAAGCATTTTTAAACTTCAGCAGAATTCCGAGAACAATGGGTTCTACAGACTTATTTAAAAAAACTATAACATTCTGAGAACTATGGGAGAGTTCTACAGAATTATTAAAAAAAACTATAACATTCCGAGAACAATGGGAGAGTTCCAAAGCATTTTAAAACTTCAGCAGAATTCCGAGAACAATGGGAGAGTTCCAAAGCATTTTAAGACTTCAGCAGAATTCCGAGAACAATGTGATTGTTCCAAAGCGTTATTAAACTTCAGCCGAATGCAGAGATCAATTGGAGAGCTCCAAAACATTTTTAAACTTTAGCAAAACTCCGAAAACAATGGGAGACTTCCAATGCATTTTAAAAGTCCACCAGAATCCCGAGAACAATGAGAGAGTTCCAAATAATTTTTAAACTTCAGCAGAATTCTGAGTTCAATGCAATAGTTCTACAGACTTATTTAAAAACACAATAACATTCCGAGAAAAATGGGAGGGTTCCAAAGCATTATTAAACTTCAGCAAAATTCATAGAACAATGGGAGAGTTCCAAAGCATTTTCAAACTTTAACAAAACTCCAAGAACAATGGGAAAGTTTCAAAGCATTTTTAAATTTCACCAGAATTCCGTGAACAATGGGAGAGTTCCAAACATTTTTTAAACTTCAGCAGAATTCCGAGAACAATGGGAGAGTTACAAAGAATTTTTAGACTTCAGCAGAATTCCGAGAACAATGGGAGTGTTCCAAAGCATTATTAAACTTCAGCCGATTTCAGAGAACAATTGGAGAGTTCCAAAGCATTTTAAAACTTTAGCAAAACTCTGAAAACAATGGGAGAGTTCCAAAGCATTTTTAAACTCCACCAGAATCCCGAGAACAATGGGAGAGTTCCAAAGAATTTTTAAACTTCAGCAGTATTTCGAGAACAATGGGAGAGTTCTCCAAACATATTTCAAAAAATAATAATATTCCGAGAACAATGGGAGAGTTCCAAAGCATTTTTAAACTCCACCAGAATCCCGAGAACAATGGGAGAGTTCCAAAGAATTTTTAAACTGCAGCAGAATTCCGAGAACAATGCAAGAGTTCTAAAGACTTATTTAAAAAAACAATAACATTCCGAGAACAATGGGAGAGCAACAAAGAATTTTTAAACTTCAGCAGATTTTCAAGAACAATGGGAGAGTTCCAAAGCATTTTTAAACTTCAGCAGAATTCCGAGAACAAAAGTAGAGTTCAAAAACATTTTTAAACTTTAGCAAAACTCCGAGAACAATGGGAGAGTTCCAAAGCATTTTTAAACTTCACCAGAATTCCAAGAACAATGGGAGAGTACCAAAGAATTTTTAAACATCAGCAGAACTACGAGAACAATGGGAGATTCCTACAGATTTATTTAAAAAAACAATAACATTCTGAGAGCAATGGGAGAGTTCCAAAGCATTTTTAAACTTCAGCAAAATTCTGAGAACAATGGGAGAGTTCCAAAGCATTTTTAAACTTCAGCAGAATTCTGAGATCAATGGGAGAGTTCTACAGACTTATTTAAAAAAAACAATAACATTATGAGAACAATGGGAGAGTTTCAAAGCATTTTTAAATTTCAGCAGAATTCCCAGAACAATGGTAGAGTTCCAAAGCATTTTTAAACTTCAGCAAAATTTTGAGAACAATGGGAGAGTTCTACAGACATATGTAATAAAACAGTAACATTCTGAGAACAATGGGAGAGTTCCAAAGCATTTCTAACCTTCAGCATAATTCCGAGAACAATGTGAGAGTTCCAAAGCATTTTTAAACTTCAGTAGAATTCTGATAAAAATGGGAGAGTTCCAAAGCATTTTGAAACTTCAGCTGAATTCCGAGAACAAGGGGAGAGTTCGAAACATTTTTAAACTTCAACATATTCCAAGAACAATGTGAGAGTTCCAATGCATTTTTAAACTTCAGCAGAATTCTGAGAACAGTGGGAGAGTTCTACATACTCATTTAAAAAAACAATAACATTCAGAGAACAATGGGAGAGTTCCAAAGCATTTTTATACTTCAGCAGAATTCAGAGAAGAATGGAAGTATTCCAAAGCCTTTTTAAACTTCAGCAGAATTCCGAGAACAATGGGAGAGTTCCAAAGCATTACTGAACTTCAGCAGAATTCAGAGAACAATGGGAGCGTTCCAAAGAATTTTAAATTTTAGCAGAATTCCAAGAACAATGTGGGAGTTCTACAAACTTATGTTATAAAACAATAACATTCCGAGAACAAAGGGAGAGTTCCAAAGCATTTTTAAACTTCAGCAAAAGTTGAAGGACAATGGGAAAGTTCCAAATCATTTTTAAACTTCAGCAGAATTCCAAGTACAATGGGAGAGTACTACAGTCTTATTTAAACAAACAATAACATTCCGAGAACAATGGGAGAGTTCCAAAGCATTTTTATATTTCAGAAGAATTCTGAGAACAATGGGAGAGTTCCAAAGCATTTTTAAACTTCAACAAAATTTTGAGAGCAATGGGAGAGTTCTACAGACTTATTTAATAAAACATTAACATTCTGAGAACAATGGGAGAGTTCCAAAGCATTTTTAAACTTCAGCAGAATTCCGACAACAATGGGACAGTTCCAAAGAATTTTTAAACTTCAGCAGAATTACGAGTTCAATGCGAGAGTTCTACAGACTTATTTAAAATCAAAATAACATTCTGAGAACAATGGGAGAGTTCCAAAGATATTTTAAACGTTAGCAAAACTCCGAGAACAATGGGAGAGTTCCAATGTATTTTTAGACTTTAGCAAAACTCCGAAAACAATGGGAGAGTTCCAAAGAATTTTTAAACTTCAGCAGAATTCCGAGAACAATGGGAGTGTTCTACAGAATTATTTGAAAAAAACAATAACATTCCGAGAACAATGGGAGAGTTCCAAAGCATTTTTAAACTTCAGCAAAATTCCAAGAACAATGGGAGAATTCCAAAGCATTTTTAAACTTCATCAGAATTCCGAGAAAAGTGGAGAGATCCAAAGCTTTTTTAAACTTCAGCCTAATTCCGAGAACAATGTGAGAGTTCCAAAGCATTTTTAAATTTCAGCAGGATTCCGAGAACAATTGGAGAGTTCTACAGAATTATATAAAAAAACTATAACATTCCGAGAACAATGGGAGAGTTCCAAAGCATTTTTAAACTTCAGCAAAATTCCAAGAACAATGGGAGAATTCCAAAGCATTTTTAAACTTCATCAGAATTCTGAGTAAAGTGGAGAGATCCAAAGCTTTTTTAAACTTCAGCCTAATTCCGAGAACAATGTGAGAGTTCCAAAGCATTTTTAAATTTCAGCAGGATTCCGAGAACAATTGGAGAGTTCTACAGAATTATATAAAAAAACTATAACATTCCGAGAACAATGGGAGAGTTCCAAAGCATTTTTAAACTTCAGCAAAATTCCAAGAACAATGGGAGAATTCCAAAGCATTTTTAAACTTCATCAGAATTCTGAGAAAAGTGGAGAGATCCAAAGCTTTTTTAAACTTCAGCCTAATTCCGAGAACAATGTGAGAGTTCCAAAGCATTTTTAAATTTCAGCAGGATTCCGAGAACAATTGGAGAATTCTACAGAATTATATAAAAAAACAATAACATTACGAGAACAATGGGAAAGTTCCAAAGCATTTTAAAACTTAAGCAGAATTCCGAGAACAATGGGAGAGTACCATAGAATTTTTAAACTTCATCAGATTTCCGAGAACAATGGGAGAGTTCTACAGAATTATTTAAAAAAACAATAACATTCCGAGAACAATGGGAGAGTTCCAAGGCATTTTTCAACTTTATCATATTTACGACAACAATGTGAGTGTTCCAAAGCATTTTTAAACTTTAGCAAAACTCTGAGAACAATGGGAGAGTTCCAAAGCATTTTTAAACTTCACCAAAATTCTGAGAACAATGGGAGAGCTCCAAAGAATTTTAAACTCATCAGTATTCCGAGAACAATGGGAGGATTCTACAGAATTATTTAAAAAAACAAAAACATTCCGAGAACAATGGGAGAGTTCCAAAGCATTTTTAAACTTCAGCAAAATTCCGAGAACAATGGGAGAATTCCAAAGCATTTTTAAACTTTAGCAACATTTCGAGATCAATGGGATCTTTCCAAAGCATTTTTAAACTTCAGCAGAATTCCGAGAACAATGGGAGAGTTCTACAGACATATTTAAAAAAAACAATAATATTCCGAGAACAATGGGAGAGTTCCAAAGCATTTTTAAACTTCAGAAGAATTCTGAGAACAATGGGAGAGTTCCATAGCATTTTTCAACTTCATCTTAATTACTAGAACAATGTGAGAGTTCCAAAGCATTTTTAAACTTCAGCAGAATTGCGAGAACAATGGGAGAGTTGCAAAGCTTTATTAAACTTCAGCAAAATTCAGGGAACTATGGGAGAGTTCCAAAGCCTTTTTAAACTTTAGCAAAACTCTGAGAACAATGGGAGAGTTCCAAAGCATTTTTAAACTTCACCAGATTTCCGAGAACAATGAGAGATTTCCAAGGAATTTTTAAACTTCAGCAGAATTCCGAGAACAATGAGAGAGTTCTACAGAATTATTTAAAAAAAACAATAACAATCCGAGAACAATGGGAGAGTTCCAAAGCATTTTTAAACTTCAGCATAATTCTGAGAAAAGTGGGAGAGTTCCAAAGCCTTTTTAAACTTCAGCATAATTTTGAGAACAATGTGAGAGTTCCAAAGCATTTTTAAACTTCAGCAGAATTCCGAGAACAATGGGTTCTACAGACATATTTAAAAAAACTATAACATTCTGAGAACTATGGGAGAGTTCTACAGAATTATTAAAAAAAACTATAACATTCCGAGAACAATGGGAGAGTTCCAAAGCATTTTAAAACTTCAGCAGAATTCCGAGAACAATGGGAGAGTTCCAAAGCATTTTAAGACTTCAGCAGAATTCCGAGAACAATGTGATTGTTCCAAAGCGTTATTAAACTTCAGCCGAATGCAGAGATCAATTGAAGAGCTCCAAAACATTTTTAAACTTTAGCAAAACTCCGAAAACAATGGGAGACTTCCAATGCATTTTAAAAGTCCACCAAAATCCCGAGAACAATGAGAGAGTTCCAAATAATTTTTAAACTTCAGCAGAATTCTGAGTTCAATGCAATAGTTCTACAGACTTATTTAAAAACACAATAACATTCCGAGAACAATGGGAGAGTTCCAAAGAATTTTTAAACTTTAGCAAAACTCCGAGAACAAAGGGAGAGTTCCAAAGCCTTTTTAAACTTCAGCAGAATTCTGAGAACAATGGGAGAGTACCAAAGCATTATTAAACTTCAGCAGAATTTAGAGAACAATGGGAGAGTTCCAAAGCATTTTTAAACGCAAAATTCCGAGAACAGTGGGAGAGATCCAAAGCATTTTTAAACTTCAGCAGAATTCCGAGAACGATGGGAGAGTTCTACAGACTTATTTAAAAAAACAATAATATTCCGAGAACAATGGGAGAGTTCCAAACCATTTTTAAACTCCACCAGAATCCCAAGAACAACGGGAGAGTTCCAAAGCATTTTTAAACTTTAGCAAAACTCCGAAAACAATGGGAGAGTTCCAAAGCATTTTTAAACTTCACCAGTATTCCAAGAACAATGGGAGAGTTCCAAACATTTTTTAAACTTTAGCAGAATTCCGATGACAATGGGATAGTTCTACAGAATTATTTAAAAAAAACAATAACATTCCGAGAACAATGGGAGAGTTCCAAAGCATTTTTAAACTTCAGCAAAATTCCGAGAAAAATGGGAGAGCTCCAAAGCATTTTTAAACTTCATCAGAATTCTGAGTTCATTGCTAGAGTTATACAGACTTATTTAAAAACACAATAACCTTCTGAGAACAATGGGAGAGTACCAAAGAATTTTTAAACTTTAGCAAAACTCCGAGAACAATGGGAGCGTTCAAAGACTTTTTAAACCTTAGCAAAACTCCGAGAACAATGGGAGAGTTCAAAAGCAGTTTTAAACTTTAGCAAAACTCCGAGAACAATGGGAGGGTTCCAAAGTCTTTTTAAACTTCAGCAGAATTCCGAGAACAATGGGAGAGTTCCAAAGCATTTTTAAACTTCAGCAGAATTCTGCGAACAATGGGAGAGTTCTACAGAATGATTTTGAAAAACTAAAACATTCCATGAACAATGGGAGAGTTCCAAAGCATTATTAAGCTTCAGCAGAATTCCGAGAACAATTAGGAGAGTTCCAAAGAATTGTTAAACTTCAGCAGAATTTCGAGAATAATGTGAGAGTTCTACAGACTTATTTAAAAAAAACAATAACATTCTGAAAACAATGGGAGAGTTCCCAAGCATTTTTAACCTTCTGCAAAATTTCTAGAACAATGGGAGTTTTCCAAAGCATTTTTAAACTTCAGCAGAATTCCGAGAACAATGGGAGAGTTCTACAGACTTATTTAAAAAAAACAATAATATTTCGGGAACAATGGGAGAGTTCCAAAGCATTTTTCAACTTCATCATAATTACGAGAAGAATGTGAGAGTTCCAAAGCACTTTTAAACTTCAGCAGAATTCCTTGAACAATGGGAGAGTACGAAAGCATTATTAAACTTCAGCAGAATTCAGGGAACAATGGGAGAGTTCCAAATCATTTTTAAACTTTAGCAAAACTCTGGGAACAATGGGAGAGTTCCAAAGCATTTTTAAACTTCACCAGAAATCTGAGAACAATGGGAGAGTGCCAAAGAATTTTTAAACTTCAGCAGAATTCCGAGAACAATGGGAGAGTTCTACCTAATTATTTAAAAAAACAATAACATTCTGAGAACAATGGGAGAGTTCCAAAGCATTTTTAAACTTCTGCAAAATTCCGAGAACAATGAGAGAGTTCCAAAGCATTTTTAAACTTCAGCAGACTTCCGCGAACAAGTGTAAGTTCTACAGCATTATTTAAAAAACAATAACAATCCGAGAACAATGGGAGAGTTCCAAAGAACTTTAAAACTTTAGCAAAATTCCTAGAACAATGGGAGAGTTCCAAAGCCTTTTTAAAATTCAGCAGAATTCCGAGAACAATGGGAGAGTTCTACAGACTTATTTAACAAAATAATAACATTCCGAGAACAATGGGAGAATTCCAGAGCATTTTTAAACTTCAGGAGAATTCCAAGATTAATGGAGAGTTCCAAAGCCTTTTTAAACTTCATCAGAATTCCGAGAACAATGGGAGAGTTCCAAAGCATTTTTAAACTTCAGAAGAATTCCAAGATCAATGGGAGAGTACTACAGACTTATTTAAACAAAAAATATCATTCCGAGAACAATGGGAGAGTTCCAAAGCATTTTTTGTTTCAGCAGAATTCTGAGAACAATGGGAGAGTTCCAAAGCATTTTTAAACTTCACCAACATTTTGAGAACAATGGGAGAGTTCTACAGACTTATTTAATAAAACAATAACATGCTGAGAACAATGGGAGTGTTCCAAAGCATTTTTATACTTCAGCAGAATTCCGAGAACAATGGGAAAGTTCCAAAGAATATTTAAACTTCAGAAGAATTTCGAGAATAATGGGAGAATTCTAGAGTTATTTAAAAAACAATTTCATTCCGAGAACAATGGGAGAGTTCCAAAGCATTTTTAAACTTCAGCAAAATTCCGAGAACAATGGGAGAGTTCCGAAGCATTTATAAATTTCATCAGAATTAGATGAAAAGTGGGAGTGTTCTAAAGCCTTTTGAAACTTCAGCTTAATTCCGAGAACAATGTGAGAGTTCCAAAGCATTTTTAAACTTCAGCAGAATTCTTAGAACAATTGGAGAGTTCTACAGAAATATTTTAAAAAACTATAACATTCCGAGAACAATGGGAGAGTTCCAAAGCATTTTAAAACTTCAGCAGAATTCCGAGAACAATGGGAGAGTTACAAAGCATTTTTAAACTTCAGCAGAATTCTGAGAACATTGGGAGAGTTCTACAGATTTTTTTTTTTAAAAACTATAACATTCCATGAACAATGGGAGAGTTCCAAAGCATTATTAAACTTCAGCAGAATTCATAGAACAATGGGAGAGTTCCAAAGCATTTTAAAACTTTAGCAAAACTCGAAGAACAATGGGAGAGTTTCAAAGCTTTTTTAAATTTCACCAGAATTCCGTGAACAATGGGAGAGTTCCAAACATTTTTTAAACTTCAGCAGAATTCCGAGAACAATGGGAGAGTTCTACAGAATTATTTAAAAAAACTATAACATTCCGAGAACAATGGGAGAGTTCCAAACATTTTAAAACTTCATCAGAATTCCGAGAACAATGGGAGTGTTACAAAGCATTTTTAAACTTCAGCAGAATTTTGAGTTCAATGCGAGAGTTCTACAGACTTATTTAAAAACACAATAACATTTCGAGTACAATTGGAGAGTTCCAAAAATGTTTAAACTTTAGCAAAACTCCAAGAACAATGGGAGAGTTCCAAAGCCTTTTTAAACTTCAGCAGAATTCTGAGAACAATGGGAGAGTACCAAAGCATTATCAAATGCAAAATTCAAAGAACAATGGGAGAGTTCCAAAGCATTTTAAAACTTCAGCAGAATTCCGAGAACAATGGGAGAGTTACAAAGCATTTTTAGACTTCAGCAGAATTGGGAGAACAATAGGAGTGTTCCAAAGCATTGTTAAACTTCAGCCGAATGCAGAGAACAATTGGAGAGTTACAAAGCATTTTAAACTTTAGCAAAACTCCGAAAACAATGGGAGAGTTCCAAATCATTTTTAAACTCCACCAGAATCCTGAGAACAATGGGAGAGTTCCAAAGTATTTTTAAACTTCAGCAGAATTCCGAGATCAATGCGAGAGTTCTACAGACTTATTTAAAAACACAATAACATTCCGAGAAAAATGGGAGGGTTCCAAAGCATTATTAAACTTCAGCAAAATTCATAGAACAATGGGAGAGTTCCAAAGCATTTTCAAACTTTAACAAAACTCCAAGAACAATGGGAAAGTTTCAAAGCATTTTTAAATTTCACCAGAATTCCGTGAACAATGGGAGAATTCCAAACATTTTTTAAACTTCAGCAGAATTCCGAGAACAATGGGAGAGTTACAAAGAATTTTTAGACTTCAGCAGAATTCCGAGAACAATGGGAGTGTTCCAAAGCATTATTAAACTTCAGCCGATTTCAGAGAACAATTGGAGAGTTCCAAAGCATTTTAAAACTTTAGAAAAACTCTGAAAACAATGGGAGAGTTCCAAAGCATTTTTAAACTCCACCAGAATCCCGAGAACAATGGGAGAGTTCCAAAGAATTTTTAAACTTCAGCAGTATTCCGAGAACAATGGGAGAGTTCTCCAAACATATTTCAAAAAATAATAATATTCCGAGAACAATGGGAGAGTTCCAAAGCATTTTTAAACTCCACCAGAATCCCGAGAACAATGGGAGAGTTCCAAAGAATTTTTAAACTTCAGCAGAATTCCGAGTTCAATGCGAGAGTTCTACAGACTTATTTAAAAACACAATAACATTCTGAGAACAATGGGAGGGTTCCAAAGCCTTTTCAAACTTTAGCAAAACTCTGAAAACAATGGGAGAGTTCCAAAAAATTTTTAAACTTTAGCAAAACTCCGAAAACAATGGGAGAGTTCCAAAGCCTTTTTAAATTTCAGCAGAATTCCGAGAACAATTTGAGAGTATCAAAGCATTTTTAAACTTCAATCAGAATTCTGAGAACATTGGGAGAGTTCTACAGATTTTTTTTTAAAAAACTATAACATTCCATGAACAATGGGAGAGTTACAAAGCATTATTAAACTTCAGCAGAATTCATAGAACAATGGGAGAGTTCCAAAACATTTTCAAACTTTAGCAAAACTCCAAGAACAATGGGAGAGTTATAAATAGTGTTGAGCCACCCCCGTAGTGTTCGGGTTCGGTTCGGTTCGTCGAACACCGGGATGTTCGAGGAACTGTTCGTCGAACTGTTCGTCGAACACCTTAGAACACCGTCGAACACCGTTAAAACCAATGGCAGGCAAACAAAAACACATAGAAACACATAGAAAACACCTGCAAAGGTGTCCAAAAGCTGACAAACTGCTCAGAAGACACTCTCTTTAAAAAAGCCGGCCGGCAAATTCAGCAGCGGCATACACCGGTACCCGACAATTTAGACAAGAAGGAATAGAGCATCACACATAGATTAGATAGATAGAAACATGTCAGTCACACATATAAGAAGCACAGTGACAGTGTTGGTTACTGCACTTGTCATTTAGTGTAAAGGATTTATTAAAAAAAATAATAGTGTTTTCATGCACCGTCTCTTTAAAAAAGCCGGCCGGCAATTCAGCATCTGTGCCCGACAATTTAGAACAGAAAGAATAGAGCTTCACACATAGATTAGATAGATAGAAACATTTCAGTCACATATATAATAAGTACAGTGATAGTGTTGCTTACTGTACTTGTCATTTAGTGTAAAGGATTTATTTAAAAAAATAATAGTGTTTTCATGCACTGTCTCTTTAAAAAAGCCGGCCGGCAATTCAGCAGCGGTACCCGACAATTTATAACAGACAGAATAGAGCTTCACACATAGATTAGATAGATAGAAACATGTCAGTCACATATATATGAAGTACAGTGATAGTGTTGGTTACTGTACTTGTCATTTAGTATTAAAATAAAGGATTTATTATTAAAAAAATTGGCGTGGGGTTCCCCTTAATTTTAGGCTCTAGCGGAGGTTAAGCAGACGGCTGGGGCAGATGTTTGAAGCCTGGGAAGGGGGTAATACCCACGGAGCTTCCCAGGCTACTAATATCAGCCCCCAGCTGAATACATAGCCTTTACTAGCTATTAAAATGGGGGACCCCCCCAAAAAAATGACGTGGGGTCCCCCCTAATTTAATAACTAGCAAAGGCTAGGCAGACAGCTGGGGGCTGATATTAATAGCCCAGGAAGGGAGCCATGAATATTAGCCCCCTCCCAGGCTAGAAACACCAGCCGTCAGCCGCCCCAGAAATTGCGCATTCATAGGATGCGCCAATTCTGGCACTTAGCCTCGCTCTTCCACGCTGCCCTGGTGCGGTGGCAGGGGGTAATAGGGTTGGGGTTGATGTCAGCTTATAATGCCAGCTGACATCAAGCCCAGGTTAGTAATGGAGAGGCGTCTATAAGACACCCCCATTACTAACCCCATAGTCAAAGTTAAAAAAAACACAAACACCCAGAATAAAGTCCTTTAATTGAAATAAAGACACAATCCTTTATTGTTCTAAATTAAACCATACTTACCATCACGCCCATTCCAGCTGAAGCCAACGATCTCCTGCAATAAAAGAAAAATAATAAAGCAACCTCATCCTTACCTTTCCATGGTTCCCACGACAGCTTCAGCTCTGCTACATCGAGATGACAGGCTGGACCGCAGCAGAACGCTGCCATCCAGCCTGTCATCCCGCAGACACTGAGAAGCGCAGGCTTGCTTGCGCTGCTCAGCGTCTCTCTGTGACGACATCCAGATGAACCGAGTTCATGTCCAATGAACTCGGCTCACCTCATGCACGTCACTGACAGCGTGGGAAAATTCTCACGCTGAAGCGCTGATTGCAGGAGAATTTTCCCACGCTGTCAGTGACGTGCAGGAGGTGAGCTGAGTTCATTGGACATGAGCTCACCTCATGCACATCACTGACAGCGTGGGAGAATTCTCCTGCACTCAGCACTTCAGCGTGAGAATTTTCCCACGCTGTCAGTGACGTGCATGAGGTGAGCCGAGTTCATTGGACATGACCTCGGCTCATCTGGATGCCGTCACAGCGAGACAGTGAGGAGCGCAAGCATGCCTGCGCTTCTCAGTGTCTGCGGGATGACAGACTGGATGGCAGCGTTCTGCTGCGGTCCAGCCAGTCATCTCGATGTAGCAGAGCTGAAGCTGTCGTGGTAACCATGGAAAGGTAAGGATGAGGTTGGTTTATTATTTTTCTTTGATTGCAGGAGATCGTTGGCTTCAGCTGGAATGGGTGTGATGGTAAGTATGGTTTAATTTAGAACAATAAAGAATTGTGTCTTTATTTCAATTAAAGGACTTTATTCTGGGTGTTGTGTTTTTTTTAAATACTTTACTAGAAATTCATGGCGGTCATGTCTAATACTGGCGTGACCCCATGAATTTTGGGCTTGGGGCCAGCTGATAATACCAAGCTGGCCCTAACCCCTTTATTACCCAGTGAGCCACCGCACCAGGGCCCTGGATGAGTTGGGTACAGCGCCAGAAGATGGCGCTTCTATGAACGCGCCATTTTCCGGGGTGGCTGCGGACTGCAATTTGT
Organism: Phyllobates terribilis; assembly: GCF_046119375.1. NCBI lineage: Eukaryota > Metazoa > Chordata > Amphibia > Anura > Dendrobatidae > Phyllobates > Phyllobates terribilis. Next base: position 911,265,620 of record NW_027362763.1, on the reverse strand, counting down.
AGCGGGGGGGGCCCAGAAAGCTTGGGCCTCCCTGCGCTGCAGATTCCAGCCCCCAGCTGCCTAGTTGTACCTGGCTGGACACAAAAATAGGGCGAAGCCCTACGTACTTTTTTTTTAATTATTTCATGAAATTCATGAAATAATTAAGAAAAAAAGGCCTTCCCTATATTGTTGTGTCCGGCCAGGTACAAATAGGCAGCTGGTGGTTGGGGGCAGCCCGTTCCTGCCTGCTGTACCTGGCTGGACACAAATATAGTGCGAAGCCCCACTTCAATTTTTTTTAATTATTTCATGAAATTCATGAAATAATTAAGAAAAAAAGGGCTTCCCTATATTGTTGTGTCCGGCCAGGTACAAATAGGCAGCTCGTGGATGGGGGCAGCCCGTTCCTGCCTGCTGTACCTGGCTGGACACAAATATAGTGCGAAGCTCCACTTCAATTTTTTTAAATTATTTCAGGAAATTCATGAAATAATTAAAAAAAAATTGACGTGGGGCTTCGCACTATATTTGTGTCCAGTCAGGTGCAGCAGGCAGGAACGGGCTGCCCCCAACCACCAGCTGCCTATTTGTACCTGGCCGGACACAACAATATAGGGAAGACCTTTTTTTCTTAATTATTTCATGAAATAATTTAAAGAAAATTGACGTGGGGCTTCGCCCTGTTTTTGTGTCCAGCCAGGTACAACTAGGCAGCTGGGGGCTGGAATCCGCAGCGCAGGGAGGCCCAAGCTTTCTGGGCCACCCCCGCTGCAAATTGCAGTCCGCAGCCACCCCGGAAAATGGCGCGTTCATAGAAGCGCCATCTTCTGGTGCTGTACCCAACTCATCCAGGGCCCTGATGCGGTGGCTCACTGGGTAATAAAGGGGTTAGGGCCAGCTTGGCATTATCAGCTGGCCCTAAGCCCGAAATTCATGGGGTCACGCCAATATTAGACATGACCACCATGATTTTTTAGTAAAGTATTTAAAAAAAACACAACACCCAGAAAAAAGTCCTTTAATTGAAATAAACACACAATTCTTTATTGTTCTAAATTAAACCATACTTACCATCACGCCCATTCCAGCTGAAGCCAACGATCTCTTGAAATAAAAGAAAAATAATAAAGCAACATCATCCTTACCTTTCCATGGTTCCCATGACAGCTTCAGCTCTGCTACATCGAGATGACAGGCTGGACCGCACCAGAACGCTGCCATCCAGCCTGTCATCCCGCAGACACTGAGAAGCGCAGGCTTGCTTGCGCTCCACAGTGTCTCTCTGTGAGGGCATCCAGATGAGCCGAGTTAATGTCCAATGAACTCGGCTCACCTCATGCACGTCACTGACAGCGTGGGAAAATTCTCCTGCACTCAGCGCTTCAGAGTGGGAGAATTCTCACACTGAAGCGCTGAGTGCAGGAGAATTCTCCCACGCTGTCAGTGACGTGCAGGAGGTGAGCTGAGTTCATTGGACATGAGCTCACCTTATGCACGTCACTGACAGCGTGGGAAAATTCTCCTGCACTCAGCGCTTCAGCGTGGGAGAATTCTCACGCTGAAGCGCTAAGTGCAGGAGAATTCTCCCACGCTGTCAGTGACATGCAGGAGGTGAGCTGATTTCATTGGACATGAGCTCACCTTATGCACGTCACTGACAGCGTGGGAGAATTCTCCTGCACTCACCGCTTCAGCGTGAGAATTTTCCCACGCTGTCAGTGACGTGCATGAGGTGAGCCGAGTTCATTGGACATGAACTCGGCTCATCTGGATGTCGTCACAGAGAGACGCTGAGCAGCGCAAGCAAGCCTGCGCTTCTCAGTGTCTGCGGGATGAGAGGCTGGATGGCAGCGTTCTGCTGCAGTCCAGCCTGTCATCTCGATGTAGCAGAGCTGAAGCTGTCGTGGGAACCATGGAAAGGTAAGGATGAGGTTGCTTTATTATTTTTCTTTTATTGCAGGAGATCGTTGGCTTCAGCTGGAATGGGCGTGACGGTAAGTATGGTTTAATTTAGAACAATAAAGGATTGTGTCTTTATTTCAATTAAAGGACTTTATTCTGGGTGTTTGTGTTTTTTTTAACTTTGACTATGGGGTTAGTAATGGGGGTGTCTTATAGACGCCTCTCCATTACTAACCTGGGCTTGATGTCAGCTGGCATTATAAGCTGACATCAACCCCAACCCTATTACCCCCTGCCACCGCACCAGGGCAGCGTGGAAGAGCGAGGCTAAGTGCCAGAATTGGCGCATCCTATGAATGCGCCATTTCTGGGGCGGCTGACGGCTGGTGTTTCTAGCCTGGGAGGGGGCCAATATTCATGGCTCCCTTCCTGGGCTATTAATATCAGCCCCCAGCTGTCTGCCTAGCCTTTGCTAGCTATTAAATTAGGGGGGACCCCACGTCATTTTTTTTGGGGGGTCCCCCATTTTAATAGCTAGCAAAGGCTATGTATTCAGCTGGGGGCTGATATTAGTAGCCTGGGAAGCTCCGTGGGTATTACCCCTTCCCAGGCTTCAAACATCTGCCCCAGCCGTCTGCTTAACCTCCGCTAGAGCCTAAAATTAAGGGGAACCCCACGCCAATTTTTTTAATAATAAATCCTTTATTTTAATACTAAATGACAAGTACAGTAACCAACACTATCACTGTACTTCATATATATGTGACTGACATGTTTCTATCTATCTAATCTATGTGTGAAGCTCTATTCTGTCTGTTATAAATTGTGGGGTACCGCTGCTGAATTGCCGGCCGGCTTTTTTAAAGAGACGGTGCATGAAAACACTATTATTTTTTTTGATAAATCCTTTACGCTAAATGACAAGTACAGTAAGCAACACTGTCACTGTACTTCGTATATATGTGGCTGACATGTTTCTATCTATCTAATCTATGTGTGAAGCTCTATTCTGTCTGTTATAAATTGTCGGGTACCGCTGCTGAATTGCCGGCCGGCTTTTTTAAAGAGACAGTGCATGAAAACACTATTATTTTTTTTGATAAATCCTTTACGCTAAATGACAAGTACAGTAAGCAGCACTTTCACTGTACTTCGTATATATGTGGCTGACATGTTTCTATCTATCTAATCTATGTGTGAAGCTCTATTCTTTCGGTTCTAAATTGTCGGGTACAGGTGTATGCCGCTGCTGAATTGCCGGCTTTTCATGTTTCACTGTTGGCACTGTTCCCATCGATTTGGGCAATCACTGTAATGCCACAACCACCATGGCTGTGGCATTACAGTGAGTGGCAGACAATCCCTGCATGATTGGTGCTCTAAATAGCGCCAGACATGCAGGACACGCTTTTGGTGCACGAACAGTTATCGAACATAACCTCGAACAGCCGAATTTTTTGCAAATCGTTCGGGTTCGTCGAACAACTCGAACACCACCCAAAACAGCTCGAATTTGAGATTGGCGAACAGTTCTAGTCGAACACCGCTCATCTCTAGTTATAAAGCATTTTTAAATTTCACCAGAATTCCGAGAACAATGGGAGAGTTCCAAACATTTTTTAAACTTCAGCAGAATTTCCGAGAACAATGGGAGAGTTCTACAGAATTATTTAAAAAAACAATAACATTCAGAGAAGAATGGGAGAGTTCCAAAGCATTTTTAAACTTCAGCAGAATTCCGAGAACAATGGGAGAGTTCTACAGAATTATTTAAAAAACTATAACATTCCGAGAACAATGGGAGAGTTCCAAAGCATTTTAAAACTTCATCAGAATTCCGAGAACAATGGGAAAGTTACAAAGCATTTCTAGACTTCAGCAGAATTCCGAGAACAATGATAGTGTTCCAAAGCATTAATAAACTTCAGCCGATTTCAGAGAACAATTGGAGAGTTCCAAAGCATTTTAAAACTTTAGCAAAACTCTGAAAACAATGGGAGAATTCCAAAGCATTTTTAAACTCCACCAGAATCCTGAGAACAATGGTAGAGTTCCAAAGAATTTTTAAACTTCAGCAGAATTTTGAGTTCAATGCGAGAGTTCTACAGACTTTTTTAAAAAGAGAATAACATTCCGAGTACAATTGGAGAGTTCCAAAGAATTTTTAAACTTTAGCAAAACTCCAAGAACAATGGGAGAGTTCCAAAGCCTTTTTAAACTTCAGCAGAATTCTGAGAACAATGGGAGAGTACCAAAGCATTATCAAATGCAAAATTCCAAGAACAATGGGCGAGTTCCAAAGCATTTTAAAACTTCAGCAGAATTCCGAGAACAATGGGAGCGATACAATGCATTTTTAGACTTCAGCAGAATTCCGAGAACAATGGGAGTATTTCAAAGCATTGTTATACTTCAGCCGAATTCAGAGAACAATTGGAGAGTTCCAAAGCATTTTAAACTTTAGCAAAACTCCGAAAACAATGGGAGAGTTCCAAAGCATTTTTAAACTCCACCAGAATCCTGAGAACAATGGGAGAGTTCCAAAGAATTTTTGAACTTCAGCAGAATTCCGAGATCAATGCGAGAGTTCTACAGACTTATTTAAAAACACAATAACATTCTGTGAACAATGGGAGAGTTCCAAAGAATTTTTAAACTTTAGCAAAACTCCAAGAACAATGGGAGAGTTTCAAAGCCTTTTTAAACTTCAGCAGAATTCTGAGAACAATGCGAGAGTACCAAAGCATTTTTAAACTTCAGCAGAATTCCGAGAACAATGGGAGAGTTCTACAGACTTATTTAAATAAACAATATTATTCCGAGAATAATGGGAGAATTCCAAACCATTTTTAAACTCCATCAGAATCCCGAGAACAATGGGTGAGTTCCAAAGCATTTTTAAACTTTAACAAAACTCCGAGAACAATGGGAGAGTTCCAAAACATTTTTAAACTTCACCAGTACTCCGAGAACAATTGGAGAGTTCCAAACATTTTTTAAACTTCAGCAGTATTCCGAGAACAATGGGAGAGTTCTTCAGAATTATTTATACAAACACTAACATTCTGAGAAGAATGGGAGAGTTCCAAAGCATTTTTAAACTTCAGCAAAATTCCGAGAACAATGGGAGAGTTCCAAAGCATTTTTAAACTTCAGCAGTATTCCGAGAACAATGGGAGAGTTCTCCAGACATATTTAAAAAAATTATAATATTCCGAGAACAATGGGAGAGTTCCAAAGCATTTTTAAACTCCACCAGAGACCCGAGAACAATGTGAGAGTTCCAAAGAATTTTTAAAATTCAGCAGAATTCCGAGTTCAATGCGAGAGTTCTACAGACTTATTTAAAAACACAATAGCATTCTGAGAACAATGGGAGGGTCCCAAAGAATTTTTAAACTTTAGCAAAACTCCGAGAACATTGAGAGAGTTCCAAAGCCATTTTAAATTTCAGCAGAATTCCGAGAACAATTTGAGAGTATCAAAGCATTTTTAAACTTCAGCAGAATTCTGAGAACATTGGGAGAGTTCTACAGATTTTTTTTTTAAAAAACTATAACATTCCATGAACAATGGGAGAGTTCCAAAGCATTATTAAACTTCAGCAGAATTCATAGAACAATGTGAGAGTTCCAAAGCATTTTCAAACTTTATCAAAACTCCAAAAACAATGGGAGAGTTTCAAAGCATTTTTAAATTTCACCAGAATTCCGTTAACAATGGGAGAGTTCCAAACATTTTGAAAACTTCAGCAGAATTCCGAGAACAATGGGAGAGTTCTACAGAATTATTTAAAAAAACTATAACATTCCGAGAACAATGGGAGAGTTCCAAAGCATTATTAAACTTCAGCCGATTTCAGAAAACAATTGGAGAGTTCCAAAGCATTTTAAAACTTTAGCAAAACTCTGAAAACAATGGGAGAGTTTCAAAGCATTTTTAAATTTCACCAGAATTCCGTTAACAATGGGAGAGTTCCAAACATTTTGTAAACTTCAGCAGAATTCCGAGTTCAATGCGAGAGTTCTACGAACTTATTTAAAAATACAATAACATTCCGAGAACAATGGGAGAGTTCCAAAGAATTTTTACACTTTAGCAAAACTCCAAGAACATTGGGAGAGTTCCAAAGCATTTTTAAACTTTATCAAAACTCCGAGAACAATGGTAGAGTTTCAAAGAATTTTTAAACTTTAGCAAAACTCCGAAAACAATGGGAGAGTTCCAAAGCCATTTTAAATTTCAGCAGAATTCCGAGAACAATGGGAGAGTTCCAAAGCATTTTTAAACTTCAGCAGAATTCTGACAACATTGGGAGAGTTCTACAGAATTTTTTTTAAAAAAACTATAACATTCCATGAACAATGGGAGAGTTCCAAAGCACTATTAAACTTCAGCAGAATTCAGAGAACAATGGGAGATATCCAAAGCATTTTCAAACTTTAGCAAAACTCCAAGAACAATGGGAGAGTTTCAAAGCATTTTTAAATTTCACCAGAATTCCGAGAACAATGGGAGAGTTCCAAACATTTTTTAAAATTCAGCAGAATTCCGAGAACAATGGGAGAGTTCTACAGAATAATTTTAAAAAAACAATAACATTCCGACAACAATGGGAGAGCTCCAAAGCATTTTTAAACTTCAGCAAAATTTTGAGAACAATGGGAACATTCCAAAGCATTTTTAAACTTCAGCAGAATTCTGAGGACAATGGGAGAGTTCCACAGAATTATTTAAAAAAACAATAATATTCCAAGAACAAAGGGACAGTTCCAAAGCATTTTAAAAACTTCAGAAGAATTCCGAGAACAATGGGAGAGTTCCAAAGCATTTTTCAACTTCTTCATAATTACGAGAACAATGTGAGAGTTCCAAAGCATTTTAAAAATTCAGCAAAACTCCGAAAACAATGGGAGAGTTCGAAAGCATTTTTAAACTCCACCAGAATCCTGAGAACAATGGGAGAGTTCCAAAGAATTTTTAAACTTTAGCAAAACTCCAAGAACAATGCAAGTGTTCCAAAGCCTTTTTAAACTTCAGCAGAATTCTGAGAACAATGCGAGAGTAACAAAGCCTTATCAAGTGCAAAATTCCAAGAACAATGGGAGAGTTCCAAAGCATTTTTAAACTTCAGCAGAATTCCGAGAACAATGGGATAGTTCTACAGACTTATTTAAATAAACAATAATATTCCGAGAATTATGAAAGAATTCCAAACCATTTTTAAACTCCACCAGAATCCCGAGAACAATGGGAGAGTTCCAAAGCATTTTTAAACTTTAGCAAAACTCCGAGAACAATGGGAGAGTTCCAAAACAATTTTAAACTTCACCAGTACTCCGAGAACAATGGGAGAGTTCCAAACATTTTTTAAACTCCAGCATTATTCCGAGAACAATAAGAGAGTTCTACAGAATTATTTATACAAACAATAACATTCCGAGAACAATGGGAGAGTTCCAAAGCATTTTTAAACTTCAGCAAAATTCTGAGAACAATGGGAGAGTTCCAAAGCATTTTTAATCTTCAGCAGTATTCCGAGAACAATGGGAGAGGTCTCCAGACTTATTTAAAAAAATAATAATATTCTGAGGACAATGGGAGAGTTCCAAAGCATTTTTAAACTCCACCAGAATGCCGAGAACAATGGGAGAGTTCCAAAGAATTTTAAACTTCATCAGAATTCTGTGTTCAATGAGAAAGTTCTACAGACTTATTTAAAAACACAATAACATTCCGAGAACAATGGGAGAGTTCCAAAGAATTTTTAAACTTTAGCAAAACTCCGAGAACATTGGGAGAGTTCCAAAGCCTTTTTAAACTTTAGCAAAACTCCAAAAACAATGGGAGAGTTCCAAAGAATTTTCAAACTTTAGCAAAACTCCGAAAACAATGGGAGAGTTTCAAAGCCATTTTAAATTTCAGCAGAATTCCGGGAACAATTTGAGAGTTCCAAAGCATTCCTAAACTTCAGCAGAATTCTGAGAACATTGGGAGAGTTCTACAGAATTTTTTTTTTAAAAACTATAACATTCAATGAACAATGGGAGAGTTCCAAAGCATTATTAAACTTCAGCAGAATTCATGGAACAATGGGAGAGTTCCAAACATTTTCAAACTTTAGTAAAACTCCGAGAACAATGGGAGAGTTTCAAAGCATTTTTAAATTTCACCAGTATTCCGTGAACAATGGGAGAGTTCCAAATATTTTTCAAACTTCAGCAGAATTCCGAGAACAATGGGAGAGTTCAACAGAATTATTTAAAAAAAAAATAACATTCCGAGAACAATGGGAGAGTTCCAAAGCATTTTTAAACTTCAGCAGAATTCTGAGAACAATGGGAGAGCTCTACAGAATTATTTAAAAAAACTATAACATTCCGAGAACAATGGGAGAGTTCCAAAGCATTGTAAAACTTCAGCAGAATTCCGAGAACAATGGGAGCGATACAATGCATTTTTAGACTTCAGCAGAATTCCGAGAACAATGGGAGTATTCCAAAGCATTAATAAACTTCAGCCGAATTCAGAGAACAATTGGAGAGTCACAAAGCATTTTTAAACTTTAGCCAAACTCTGAAAACAATGGGAGAGTTCCAAAGCATTTTTAAACTCCACCAGAATCCCGAGAACAATGGGAGAGTTCCAAAGAATTTTTAAACTTCAGCAGAATTACGAGTTCAATGTGAGAGTACTACAAACTTATTTAAAAACACAATAACATTCCGAGGACAAAGGCAGAGTTCCAAAGAATTTTTAAACTTTAGCAAAACTCCGAGAACATTGGGAGAGTTCCAAAGCCTTTTTAAACTTTAGCAAAACTCCGAAAACAATGGGAGAGTTCCAAAGCCATTTTAAATTTCAGCAGAATTCTGAGAACAATGAGAGAGTTCCAAAGCATTTTTAAACTTCAGCAGAATTCTGAGAACATTGGGAGAGTTCTACAGAATTTTTTTTAAAAAAACTATAACATTCCATGAACAATGGGAGAGTTCCAAAGCATTATCAAACTTCAGCAGAATTCAGAGAACAATTAGAGAGTTCCAAAGCATTTTTAAACTTCACCAACATTTTGAGAACAATGGGAGAGTTCTACAGACTTATTTAATAAAACCATAACCTGCTGAGAACAATGGGAGTGTTCCAAAGCATTTTTATACTTCAGTAGAATTCCGAGAACAATGGGAGAATTCCTAAGAATATTTAAACTTCAGAAGAATTTCGAGAATAATGGGAGAATTCTAGAGTTATTTAAAAAACAATTTCATTCCGAGAACAATGGGAGAGTTCCAAAGAATTTTTAAAATTCAGCAAAATTCCGAGAACAATGGGAGAGTTCCGAAGCATTTTTAAACTTCATCAGAATTAGAAGAAAAGTGGAAGTGTTCTAAAGCCTTTTTAAACTTCAGCTTAATTACGAGAACAATGTGAGAGTTCCAAAGCATTTTTAAACTTCAGCAGAATTCTGAGAACAATTGGAGAGTTCTACAGAAATATTTTAAAAAACTATAACATTCCGAGAACAATTGGAGAGTTCCAAAGCATTTAAAAACTTCAGCAGAATTCCGAGAACAATGGGAGAGTTACAAAGCATTTTTAAACTTCAGCAGAATTCCGAGAACAATGGGAGTGTTCCAAAGCATTACTAAACTTCAGCCGAATTCAGAGAACAATTGGAGAGTTCCAAAGCATTTTTAAACTTTAGCAAAACTCCGAAAACAATGGGAGAGTTCCAGAGCATTTTTAAACTCCACCAGAATCCTGAGAACAATGGGAGAGTTCCAAAGAATTTTTAAACTTCAGCAGAATTCCGAGATCAATGTGAGAGTTCTACAGACTTATTTAAAAACACAATAACATTCCGAGAACAATGGGAGAGTTCCAAAGTATTTTTAAGCTTTAGCAAAACTCCAAGAACAATGGGAGAGTTCCAAAGCCTTTTTAAACTTCAGCAGAAATCTGAGAACAATGCGAGAGTAAAAAAGCATTTTTAAACTGGGAGAGTTCTACAGACTTATTTAAATAAACAATAATATTCCGAGAATTATGGGAGAATTCCAAACCATTTTTAAACTCCACCAGAATCCCGAGAACAATTTGAGAGTTCCAAAGAATTTTTAATCTTTAGCAAAACTCCGAGAACAATGGGAGAGTTCCAAAACATTTTTAAACTTCACCAGTACTCCGAGAACAATTGGAGAGTTCCAAACATTTTTTAAACTTCAGCAGAATTCTGAGAACAATGGGAGAGTTCTTAAGAATTATTTATACAAACAATAACATTCCGAGAACAATGGGAGAGTTATAAAGCATTTTTAAACTTCAGCAAAATTCCGAGATCAATGGTAGAGTTCCAAAGCATTTTTAAACTTCAACAGTATTCCGAGAACAATGGGAGAGTTCTCCAGACATATTTAAAAAAATAATAATATTCCGAGAACAATGGGAGAGTTCCAAAGCATTTTTAAACTCCACCAGAATCCCGAGAACAATGGGAGAGTTCCAAAGAATTTTTAAACTTCAGCAGATTTCCGAGTTCAATGCGAGAGTTCTACAGACTTATTTAAAAACACAATAACATTCCGAGAACAATGAGAGGGTTCCAAAGAATTTTTAAACTTTAGCAAAACTCCGAGAACATTGGGAGAGTTCCAAAGCCTTTTTAAACTTTAGCAAAACTCCGAAAACAATGGGAGAGTTCCAAAGAATTTTTAAACTTTAGCAAAACTCCGAAAACAATGGGAGAGTTCCAAAGCCATTTTAAATTTCAGCAGAATTCCGAGAACAATTTGAGAGTTTCAAAGCATTTTTAAACTTCAGCAGAATTCTGAGAACATTGGGAGAGTTCTACAGATGTTTTTTTTAAAAAACTATAACATTCCATGAACAATCGGAGAGTTCCAAAGCATTATTAAACTTCAGCAAAATTCATAGAGCAATGGGAGAGTTCCAAAGCATTTTCAAACTTTAGCAAATCTCCGAGAAAAATGGGAGAGTTTCAAAGCATTTTTAAATTTCACCAGAATTCCGTGAACAATGGGAGAGTTCCAAACATTTTTTAAACTTCAGCAAAATTCCGAGAACAATGGGAGAGTTCTACAGAATTATTTAAAAAAAAATAACATTCCGAGAACAATGGGAGAGTTCCAAAGCATTTTTAAACTTCAGCAGAATTCCGAGAACAATGGGGGAGTACTCCAGAATTATTTAAAAAAGCTATAACATTCCGAGAACAATGGGAGAGTTCCAAAGCATTTTAAAACTTCAGCAGAATTCCGAGAACAATGGGAGCGTTACAAAGCATTTTTAGACTTCAGCAGAATTCCGAGAACAATGCGAGTGTTCCAAAGCATTATTAAACTTCAGACAAATTCAGAGAACAATTGGAGAGATCCAAAGCATTTTTAAACTTTAGCAAAACTCTGAATACAATGGGAGAGCTCCAAAGCATTTTTAAACTGCACCAGAATCCCGAAAACAATGGGAGAGTTCCAAAGAATTTTTAAACTTCAGCATAATTCCGATTTCAATGCGAGAGCTCTACAAACTTATTTAAAAACACAATAACATTCTGAGAACAATGGGAGAGTTCCAAAGAATTTTTAAACTTTAGCAAAACTCCGAGAACATTGGGAGAGTTCCAAAGCCATTTTAAACTTTAGCAAAACTCCGAGAACAATGGGAGAGTACCAAAGAATTTTTAAACTTTAGCAAAACTCCGAAAACAATGGGAGAGTTCCAAAGCCATTTTAAATTTCAGCAGAATTCTGAGAACAATGGGAGAGTTCCAAAGCATTTTTAAACTTCAGCAGAATTCTGAGAACATTGGGAGAGTTCTACAGAATTTTTTTTAAAAAAACTATAACATTCCATGAAGAATGGGAGAGTTCCAAAGCATTATTAAACTTCAGCAAAATTTCAAGAACAATGGGAGAGTTCTACAGAATTATTTAAAAAAAAGCAATAACATTCCAAGAACAATGGGAGAGTTCCAAAGCATTTTTAAACTTCAGCAGAATTCTGAGAACAATGGGAGAGTTCTACAGACTTATTTAAAAAAACAATAATATTCCAAGAACAAAGGGACAGTTCCAAAGCATTTTAAAAACTTCAGAAGATTTCCGAGAACAATGGGAGAGTTCCAAAGCATTATTAAACTTCAGAAGAATTCAGGGAACAATGGGAGAGTTCCAAAGAATTTTTAAACTTCATCAGAATTCCGAAAACAATGGGACAGCTCTACAGAATTATTTAAAAAAACAATAACATTCCGAGTACAATAGGAGAGTACCAAAGCATTTTTCAACTTCATCATAATTACGAGAACAATGTGAGAGTTCCAAAGCATTTTTAAACTTCAGCAAAATTCCGAGAACAATGGGAGCATTCCAAAGCATTCTTAAACTTCAGCAGAATTCCGAGAACAATGGGAGAGTTCTATAGACATATTTAAAAAAACAATGATATTCTGAGAACAATGGGAGAGTTCCAAAGCATTTTTAAACCTCAGAAGAATTCCGAGAAAAATGGGAGAGTTCCAAAGCATTTTTCAACTACATCATAATTACGAGAACAATGTGAGCTTTCCAAAGCATTTTTAAACTTCAGCAGAATTCCGAGAACAATGGAGAGTTCCAAAGAATTTTTAAACTTCATCAGAATTCCGAGAACAATGGGAGAGCTCTACAGAATTATTTAAAAAAACAATAACATTCCGAGTACAATGGGAGAGTACCAAAGCATTTTTCAACTTCATCATAATTACGAGAACAATGTGAGAGTTCCAAAGCATTTTTAAACTTCAGCAAAATTCCGAGAACAATGGGAGCATTCCAAAGCATTCTTAAACTTCAGCAGAATTCCGAGAACAATGGGAGAGTTCGACAGACTTATTTAAAAAAACAATAATATTCCGAGAACAATGGGAGAGTTCCACAGCATTTTTAAACTTCAGAAGAATTCCGAGAAAAATGGGAGTGTTCCAAAGCATTTTTCAACTACATCATAATTCCGAGAACAATGGGAGAGCTCCAAAGAATTTTTAAACTTTAGCAAAACTCCGAGAACATTGGGAGAGTTCCAAAGCCATTTTAAACTTTAGCAAAACTCCGAGAACAATGGGAGAGTACCAAAGAATTTTTAAACTTTAGCAAAACTCCGAAAACAATGGGAGAGTTCCAAAGCCATTTTAAATTTCAGCAGAATTCTGAGAACAATGGGAGAGTTCCAAAGCATTTTTAAACTTCAGCAGAATTCTGAGAACATTGGGAGAGTTCTACAGAATTTTTTTTAAAAAAACTATAACATTCCATGAAGAATGGGAGAGTTCCAAAGCATTATTAAACTTCAGCAAAATTTCAAGAACAATGGGAGAGTTCTACAGAATTATTTAAAAAAAAGCAATAACATTCCAAGAACAATGGGAGAGTTCCAAAGCATTTTTAAACTTCAGCAGAATTCTGAGAACAATGGGAGAGTTCTACAGACTTATTTAAAAAAACAATAATATTCCAAGAACAAAGGGACAGTTCCAAAGCATTTTAAAAACTTCAGAAGATTTCCGAGAACAATGGGAGAGTTCCAAAGCATTTTTCAACTTCATCATAATTGCGAGAACAATGTGAGAGTTCCAAAGCATTTTGAAACTTCAGCAGAATTCCGAGAACAATGGGAGAGTTCCAAAGCATTATTAAACTTCAGAAGAATTCAGGGAACAATGGGAGAGTTCCAAAGAATTTTTAAACTTCATCAGAATTCCGAAAACAATGGGACAGCTCTACAGAATTATTTAAAAAAACAATAACATTCCGAGTACAATAGGAGAGTACCAAAGCATTTTTCAACTTCATCATAATTACGAGAACAATGTGAGAGTTCCAAAGCATTTTTAAACTTCAGCAAAATTCCGAGAACAATGGGAGCATTCCAAAGCATTCTTAAACTTCAGCAGAATTCCGAGAACAATGGGAGAGTTCTATAGACATATTTAAAAAAACAATGATATTCTGAGAACAATGGGAGAGTTGCAAAGCATTTTTAAACCTCAGAAGAATTCCGAGAAAAATGGGAGAGTTCCAAAGCATTTTTCAACTACATCATAATTACGAGAACAATGTGAGCTTTCCAAAGCATTTTTAAACTTTAGCAGAATTCCGAGAACAATGGAGAGTTCCAAAGAATTTTTAAACTTCATCAGAATTCCGAGAACAATGGGAGAGCTCTACAGAATTATTTAAAAAAACAATAACATTCCGAGTACAATGGGAGAGTACCAAAGCATTTTTCAACTTCATCATAATTACGAGAACAATGTGAGAGTTCCAAAGCATTTTTAAACTTCAGCAAAATTCCGAGAACAATGGGAGCATTCCAAAGCATTCTTAAACTTCAGCAGAATTCCGAGAACAATGGGAGAGTTCGACAGACTTATTTAAAAAAACAATAATATTCCGAGAACAATGGGAGAGTTCCACAGCATTTTTAAACTTCAGAAGAATTCCGAGAAAAATGGGAGTGCTCCAAAGCATTTTTCAACTACATCATAATTCCGAGAACAATGGGAGAGTTCCAAAGCATTATTAAACTTCAGTGGAATTCAGGGAACAATGGGAGAGTTCCAAAGCCTTTTTAAACTTTAGCAAAACTCTGAGAACAATGGGAGAGTTCCAAAGAATTTTTAAACTTCAGCAGAATCCCGAGAACAATGGGAGAGTTCTACAGGATTATTTAAAAAACAATAACATTCCGAGAACAAAGGGAGAGTTCCAAAGCATTTTTAAACTTTAGCAGAATTCCGAGAAGAATGGGAGAGTTCTACAGAATTATTTAAAAAAAATATAACATTCCGATTACAATGGGAGAGTTCCAAAGCCTTTTTAAACTTCAGCAGTATTCCGACAACATTGGGAGGGTTCCAAAGCCTTTTTAAACTTCAGCAGAATTCTGAGAACAATGGGAGAGTACCAAAGCATTATTAAACTTCAGCAGAATTTAGAGAACAATGGGAGAGTTTAAAAGCATTTTTAAACGCAAAATTCCGAGAACAATGGGAGAGATCCAAAGCATTTTTAAACTTCAGCAGAATTCCGAGAATGATGGGAGAGTTATACAGACTTATTCAAAAAACAATAATATTCCGAGATCAATGGGAGAGTTCCAAACCATTTTTAGACTCTATCAGAATCCCAAGAACAATGGGAGATTTCCAAAGCATTTTTAAACTTTAGCAAAACTCCGAGAACAATGGGAGAGTTCCAACGCACTTTTAAACTTCACAAGTATTCCGAGAACAATGGGAGAGTTCTAAAGAATTATTTAAAAAGACAATAACATTCCGAGTACAATGGGAGAGATCCAAAGCATTTTTAAACTTCAGCAGAATTTCGAGAACAATGGGAGAGTTCTAAAGACTTTTTTAAAAAAAACAATAACATTACAAGAACAATGGGAGAGTTCCAAAGCATTTTTAAACTTCAGCAAAAAATTTCGAGACCAATGGGAGCATTCCAAAGCATTTTTAAACTTCAGCAGTATTCCGAGAAAAATGGGAGAGTTCTACAGAATTATTTAAAAAAACAATAACATTCCGAGAACAATGGGACAGTTCCAAAGCAGATTTAAACTGCAGAAGAATTCCAAAAAACAATTGGAGAGATCCAAAGGATTTTTCAACTTCATAATAATTCCAAGAACAATGTGAGAGTTCCAAAGAATTTTTAATCTTCAGAAGAATTCAGGGAACAATGGGAGAGTTCCAAACCATTATTAAACTTAAGAAGAATTCAGGAAACAATGGGAGGGTTCCAAAGAATTTTTAAACTTCATCAGAATTCCGGGAACAATGGGAGAGTTCTACAGAATTATTTAAAAAAACAATAACATTCCGAGAACAATGGGAGAGTTCCAAAGCATTTTTCAACTTCATCATAATTACGAGAACAATGTGAAAGTTCCAAAGCATTTTTAAACTTCAGCAAAATACCGAGAACAATGTGAGAATTCCAAAGCATTTTTAAACTTCAGCAAAATTCCGAGAACAATGGGAGCGTTCCAAAGCATTTTTAAACTTCAGCAGATTTCTGAGAACAATGGGAGAGTTCTACAGACTTATTTAAAAAAACAATAATATTCCGAAAGCAATGGGAGAGTTCCAAAGCATTTTTAAACTTCAGAAGAATTCCGAGGACAATGGGAGAGTTCCAAAGCATTTTTCAACTACATCACAATTACGAGAACAATGTGAGGGTTCCAAAGCATTTTTAAACTTCAGCAGAATTCCGAGAACAATGGGAGAGTTCCAAAGCATTATTAAACTTCAGCAAAATTCAGGGAACAATGGGAGAGTTCCAAAGCCTTTTGAAACTTTAGCAAAACTCTGAGAACAATGGGAGAGTTCCAAAAAATTTTAAACTTCACCAGATTTCCGAGACCAATGGGAGAGTTCCAAAGCATTTTTAAACTTCATCAGAATTCCGAGAACAATGGGAGAGTTCTACAGACTTATTTAAAAAAACAATAATATTCCGAGAGCAATGGGAGAGTTCCAAAGCATTTTTAAACTTCAGAAGAATTCCGAGAACAATGGGAGAGTTCCAAACATTTTTTAAACTTCATCAGAATTCCGATAACAATGGGAGAGTTCTACAGAATTATTTAAAAAAACAATAACATTCCGAGAACAATGGGAGAGTTCCAAAGCATTTTTAAACTTCAGCAAAATTCCGAAAACAATGGGAGAGTTCCAAAGCATTTTTAAACTTCAGCTGAATTTCGAAAACAATGGGAGAGTTCTACAGAATTATTTAAAAAAACAATAACATTCCGAGAACAATGGGAAAGTTCCAAAGCATTTTTAAACTTGAGCAAAATTCCGAGAACAATGGAAGAGTTCCAAACCATTTTCAAACTCTACCAGAATCCCAAGAACAATGGGAGAGGTCCAAAGCAATTTTAAACTTTAGCAAAACTCCGAGAACAATGGGAGAGTTCCAAAGCATTTTAAAACTTCACCAGTATTCCGAGAACAATGGGAGAGATCCAAACATTTTTTAAACTTCAGCAGAATTGCAAGAACAATGGGAGAGTTCTACAGAATTATTTAAAAAAACAATAACATTCCGAGAACAATGGGAGAGTTCCAAAGCATTTTTAAAATTCAGCAAAATTCCGAGAACAATGGGAGAGTTCCAAAGCATTTTTAAACTGCAGCAGAATTTCAAGAACAATGGGAGAGTTCTAACGACTTATTTAAAAAAACAATAACATTCCGAGAACAATGGGAGAGTTCCAAAGCATTTTTAAACTTCAGCAGAATTTCGAGAACAATGGGAGCATTCCAAAGCATTTTTAAACTTCAGCAGAATACCGAGAACAATGGGAGAGTTCTACAGACTTATTTAAAAAAACAATAATATTCCAAGAGCAAAGGGACAGTTCCAAAGCATTTTTAAACTTCAGAAGAATTCCAAGAACAATTGGAGAGTTCCAAAGCATTTTTAAACTTCAGCAGATTTCCCAGAACAATGGGAGAGTTCCAAAGCATTATTAAACTTCAGAAGAATTCAGGGAACAATGGGAGAGTTCCAAATAATTTTTAAACTTCATCAGAATTCCGAGAACAATGGGAGAGTTCTACAGAATTATTTAAAAAAACAATAACATTCCGAGAACATTGGGAGAGTTCCAAAGCATTTTTCAACTTCATCATAATTACGAGAAGAATGTGAGAGTTCCAAAGCATTTTTAAACTTCAGCAAAAATTCCGAGAACAATGGGAGAATTCCAAAGCATTTTTAAACTTCAGCAAAATTCCGAGATCAAAGGGAGCATTCCAAAGCATTTTTAAAATTCAGCAGAATTCCGAGCATAATGGGAGAGTTCTACAGACTTATTTAAAAAAACAATAATATTCTGAGAGCAATGGTAGAGTTCCAAAGCATTTTTAAACTTCAGCAGAATTTCGAGAACAATGGGAGAGTTCTACAGAATTATTTAAAAAAACAATAACATTCCGAGAACAATGGGAGAGTTCCAAAGCATTTTTAAACTTCAGCAAAATTCCGAGAACAATGGGAGAGTTCCAAAGCATTTTTAAACTTCAGAAGAATTTTGAAAGCAATGCGAGAGTTCTAAAGACTTATTTGATAAAAACAATAACAATCCGAGAACAAAGGGTGAGTTCCAAAGCATTTTTAAACTTCAGCAAAATTTCGAGAACAATGGGAGCATTCCAAAGCATTTTTAAACTTCAGCAGAATTCTGAGAACAATGGGAGAGTTCTACAGACTTATTTAAAAAAACAATAATATTCCAAGAACAAAGGGACAGTTCCAAAGCATTTTTAAACTTCAGAAGAATTCCGAGAGCAATGGGAGAGTTCCAAAGCATTTTTCAACTTCATCATAATTACGAGAACAATGTGAGAGTTCCAAAGCATTTTGAAACTTGAGCAGAATTCGGAGAACAATGGGAGAGTTCCAAAGCATTATTAAACTTCAGAAGAATTCACGGAACAATGGGAGAGTTCCAAAGAATTTTTAAACTTCATCAGAATTCCGAGAACAATGGGAGAGCTCTACAGAATTATTTAAAAAAACAATAACATTCCGAGAACAATGGGAGAGTTCCAAAGCATTTTTTAACTTCATCATAATTACGAGAACAATGTGAGAGTTCCAAACATTTTTTTAAACTTCAGCAGAATTGCAAGAACAATGGGAGAGTTCTACAGAATTATTTAAAAAAACAATAACATTCCGAGAACAATGGGAGAGTTTCAAAGCATTTTTAACCTTCAGCAAAATTCCGAGAACAATGGGAGCGATCCAAAGCATTTTTAAACTTCAGCAAAATTTCAAGAACAATGGGAGAGTTCTAAAGACTTATTTAAAAAAACATTAACATTCCGAGAACAATGGGAGAGTTCCAAAGCATTTTTAAACTTCATCAGAATTCCGAGAACAATGGGAGAGTTCTACAGACTTATTTAAAAAAACAATAATATTCCGAGAGCAATGGGAGAGTTCCAAAGCATTTTTAAACTTCAGAAGAATTCCGAGAACAATGGGAGAGTTCCAAACATTTTTTAAACTTCATCAGAATTCCGATAACAATGGGAGAGTTCTACAGAATTATATAAAAAAACAATAACATTCCGAGAACAATGGGAGAGTTCCAAAGCATTTTTAAACTTCAGCAAAATTCCGAAAACAATGGGAGAGTTCCAAAGCATTTTTAAACTTCAGCAGAATTTCGAAAACAATGGGAGAGTTCTACAGAATTATTTAAAAAAACAATAACATTCCGAGAACAATGGAAAAGTTCCAAAGCATTTTTAAACTTGAGCAAAATTCCGAGAACAATGGAAGAGTTCCAAACCATTTTCAAACTCTACCAGAATCCCAAGAACAATGGGAGAGGTCCAAAGCAATTTTAAACTTTAGCAAAACTCCGAGAACAATGGGAGAGTTCCAAAGCATTTTAAAACTTCACCAGTATTCCGAGAACAATGGGAGAGATCCAAACATTTTTTAAACTTCAGCAGAATTGCAAGAACAATGGGAGAGTTCTACAGAATTATTTAAAAAAACAATAACATTCCGAGAACAATGGGAGAGTTCCAAAGCATTTTTAAAATTCAGCAAAATTCCGAGAACAATGGGAGAGTTCCAAAGCATTTTTAAACTTCAGCAGAATTTCAAGAACAATGGGAGAGTTCTAACGACTTATTTAAAAAAACAATAACATTCCGAGAACAATGGGAGAGTTCCAAAGCATTTTTAAACTTCAGCAGAATTTCGAGAACAATGGGAGCATTCCAAAGCATTGTTAAACTTCAGCAGAATACCGAGAACAATGGGAGAGTTCTACAGACTTATTTAAAAAAACAATAATATTCCAAGAGCAAAGGGACAGTTCCAAAGCATTTTTAAACTTCAGAAGAATTCCAAGAACAATTGGAGAGTTCCAAAGCATTTTTAAACTTCAGCAGATTTCCCAGAACAATGGGAGAGTTCCAAAGCATTATTAAACTTCAGAAGAATTCAGGGAACAATGGGAGAGTTCCAAATAATTTTTAAACTTCATCAGAATTCCGAGAACAATGGGAGAGTTCTACAGAATTATTTAAAAAAACAATAACATTCCGAGAACATTGGGAGAGTTCCAAAGCATTTTTCAACTTCATCATAATTACGAGAAGAATGTGAGAGTTCCAAAGCATTTTTAAACTTCAGCAAAAATTCCGAGAACAATGGGAGAATTCCAAAGCATTTTTAAACTTCAGCAAAATTCCGAGATCAATGGGAGCGTTCCAAAGCATTTTTAAAATTCAGCAGAATTCCGAGCATAATGGGAGAGTTCTACAGACTTATTTAAAAAAACAATAATATTCTGAGAACAATGGTAGGGTTCCAAAGCATTTTTAAACTTCAGCAGAATTTCGAGAACAATGGGAGAGTTCTACAGAATTATTTAAAAAAACAATAACATTCCGAGAACAATGGGAGAGTTCCAAAGCATTTTTAAACTTCAGCAAAATTCCGAGAACAATGGGAGAGTTCCAAAGCATTTTTAAACTTCAGAAGAATTTTGAAAGCAATGCGAGAGTTCTTAAGACTTATTTGATAAAAACAATAACAATCCGAGAACAAAGGGTGAGTTCCAAAGCATTTTTAAACTTCAGCAAAATTTCGAGAACAATGGGAGCATTCCAAAGCATTTTTAAACTTCAGCAGAATTCTGAGAACAATTGGAGAGTTCTACAGACTTATTTCAAAAAACAATAATATTCCAAGAACAAAGGGACAGTTCCAAAGGATTTTTAAACTTCAGAAGAATTCCGAGAGCAATGGGAGAGTTCCAAAGCATTTTTCAACTTCATCATAATTACGAGAACAATGTGAGAGTTCCAAAGCATTTTGAAACTTGAGCAGAATTCGGAGAACAATGGGAGAGTTCCAAAGCATTATTAAACTTCAGAAGAATTCACGGAACAATGGGAGAGTTAAAAGAATTTTTAAACTTCATCAGAATTCCGAGAACAATGGGAGAGCTCTACAGAATTATTTAAAAAAACAATAACATTCCGAGAACAATGGGAGAGTTCCAAAGCATTTTTTAACTTCATCATAATTACGAGAACAATGTGAGAGTTCCAAACATTTTTTTAAACTTCAGCAGAATTGCAAGAACAATGGGAGAGTTCTCCAGAATTATTTAAAAAAACAATAACATTCCGAGAACAATGGGAGAGTTCCAAAGCATTTTTAACCTTCAGCAAAATTCCGAGAACAATGGGAGCGATCCAAAGCATTTTTAAACTTCAGCAAAATTTCAAGAACAATGGGAGAGTTCTAAAGACTTATTTAAAAAAACAATAACATTCCGAGAACAATGGGAGAGTTCCAAAGCATTTTTAAACTTCAGCAAAATTTCGAGAACAATGGGAGCATTCCAAAGCATTTTTAAACTTCAGCAGAATTCCGAGAACAATGGGAGAATTCTACAGACTTATGTAAAAAAACAATAATATTCCAAGAGCAAAGGGACAGTTCCAAAGCATTTTTAAACTTCAGCAGAATTCCGAGAACAATGGGAGAGTTCCAAAGCATTATTAAACTTCAGCAGAATTCAGGAAACAATGGGAGAGTTCCAAAGCCTTTTTAAACTTTAGCAAAACTCTGAGAACAATGGGAGAGTTCCAAAGAATTTTAAACTTCACCAGATTTCCGAGACCAATGGGAGAGTTCCAAAGAATTTTTAAACTTCAGCAGAATTCCGAGAACAATGGGAGAGTTCTACAGAATTAATTAAAAAAATATAACATTCCGATTACAATGGGAGAGTTCCAAAGCCTTTTTAAACTTCAGCAGAATTCCGACAACATTGGGAGGGTTCCAAAGCCTTTTTAAACTTCAGCAGAATTCTGAGTAAAATGGGAGAGTACCAAAGCATTATTAAACTTCAGCAGAATTTAGAGAACAATGGGAGTGTTAAAAAGCATTTTTAAACGCAAAATTCCGAGAACAATGGGAGAGATCCAAAGCATTTTTAAACTTCAGCAGAATTCCGAGAACGATGGGAGAGATTCACAGACTTTTTCAAAAAAACAATAATATTCAGAGATCAATGGGAGAGTTCCAAACCATTTTTAGACTCTATCAGAATCCCAAGAACAATGGGAGATTTCCAAAGCATTTTTAAACTTTAGCAAAACTCCGAGAACAATGGGAGAGTTCCAAAGCATTTTTAAACTTCACCAGAAATCCAAGAATAATGGGAGAGTTCTACAGAATTATTTAAAAAAACAATAACATTCCGAGAACAATGGGCGAGTTCCAACGCATTTTTAAACTTCAGCAAAATTTCGAGAACAATGGGAGCATTACAAAGCATTTTTAAACTTCAGCAGAATTCCGAGAACAATGGGAGAGTTCCACAGAATTATTTAAAAAAACAATAATATTCCAAGAACATAGGGACAGTTCCAAAGCAGATTTAAACTGCAGAAGAATTCCGAGAACAATGGGAGAGTTACAAAGCATTTTTCAACTTCATCATAATTACGAGAACAATGTGAGAGTTCCAAAGCATTTTTAAACTTCAGCAGAATTCCGAGAACAATGGGAGAGTTCCAAAGCATTATTAAACTTCAGCAGAATTCAGGAAACAATGGGAGAGTTCCAAAGCCTTTTTAAACTTTAGCAAAACTCTGAGAACAATGGGAGAGTTCCAAAGAATTTTAAACTTCACCAGATTTCCGAGACCAATGGGAGAGTTCCAAAGAATTTTTAAACTTCAGCAGAATTCCGAGAACAATGGGAGAGTTCTACAGAATTAATTAAAAAAATATAACATTCCGATTACAATGGGAGAGTTCCAAAGCCTTTTTAAACTTCAGCAGAATTCCGACAACATTGGGAGGGTTCCAAAGCCTTTTTAAACTTCAGCAGAATTCTGAGTAAAATGGGAGAGTACCAAAGCATTATTAAACTTCAGCAGAATTTAGAGAACAATGGGAGTGTTAAAAAGCATTTTTAAACGCAAAATTCCGAGAACAATGGGAGAGATCCAAAGCATTTTTAAACTTCAGCAGAATTCCGAGAACGATGGGAGAGATTCACAGACTTTTTCAAAAAAACAATAATATTCAGAGATCAATGGGAGAGTTCCAAACCATTTTTAGACTCTATCAGAATCCCAAGAACAATGGGAGATTTCCAAAGCATTTTTAAACTTTAGCAAAACTCCGAGAACAATGGGAGAGTTCCAAAGCATTTTTAAACTTCACCAGAAATCCAAGAATAATGGGAGAGTTCTACAGAATTATTTAAAAAAACAATAACATTCCGAGAACAATGGGAGAGTTCCAACGCATTTTTAAACTTCAGCAAAATTTCGAGAACAATGGGAGCATTACAAAGCATTTTTAAACTTCAGCAGAATTCCGAGAACAATGGGAGAGTTCCACAGAATTATTTAAAAAAACAATAATATTCCAAGAACATAGGGACAGTTCCAAAGCAGATTTAAACTGCAGAAGAATTCCGAGAACAATGGGAGAGTTACAAAGCATTTTTCAACTTGATCATAATTACGAGAACAATGTGAGAGTTCCAAAGCATTTTTAAACTTCAGAAGAATTCAGGGAACAATGGGAGAGTTCCAAAGCATTATTAAACTTCAGAAGAATTCAGGGAACAATGAGAGAGTTCCAAAGAATTTTTAAACTTCATCAGAATTCCGAGAACAATGGGAGAGTTCTACAGAATTATTTAGAAAAACAATAACATTCCGAGAACAATGGGAGAGTTCCAAAGCATTTTTAAACTTCATCATAATTACGAGAACAATGTGAGAGTTCCAAAGCATTTTTAAACTTCAGCAAAATTCTGAGAACATTGGGAGAGTTCCAAAGAATTTTTAAACTTCATCAGAATTCCGAGAACAATGGGAGAGTTCTACAGAATTATTTAGAAAAACAATAACATTCCGAGAACAATGGGAGAGTTCCAAAGCATTTTTAAACTTCATCATAATTACGAGAACAATGTGAGAGTTCCAAAGCATTTTTAAACTTCAGCAAAATTCTGAGAACATTGGGAGAGTTCCAAAGCATTTTTAAACTTCAGCAGAATTTCAAGAACAATGGGAGATTTCCAAACATTTTTTAAACTTCAGCAGAATTGCAAGAACAATGGGAGAGTTCTACAGAATTATTTAAAAAAACAATAACATTCCAAGAACAATTGGAGAGTTCCAAAGCATTTTTAAACTTCAGCAAAATTCCGAGAACAATGGGAGAGTTCCAAAGCATTTTTAAACTTCAGCACAATTTCAAGAACAATGGGAGAGTTCTAATGACTTATTTAAAAAAACAATAACATTCCGAGAACAATGGGAGAGTTCCAAAGCATTTTTAAACTTCAGCAGAATTTCGAGAACAATGGGAGCATTCCAAAGCATTTTTAAACTTCAGCAGAATACCGAGAACAATGGGAGAGTTCTACAGACTTATTTAAAAAAACAATAATATTCCAAGAGCAATGGGACAGTTCCAAAGCATTTTTAAACTTCAGAAGAATTCCAAGAACAATGGGAGAGTTCCAAAGCATTTTTAAACTTCAGCAGAATTCCGAGAACAATTGCAGAGTTCCAAAGCATTATTAAACTTCAGAAGAATACAGGGAACAATGGGAGAGTTCCAAAGAATTTTTAAACTTCATCAGAATACCGAGAACAATGGGAGAGTTCTACAGAATTATTTAAAAAAACAATAACATTCCGAGAACATTGGGAGAGTTCCAAAGCATTTTTCAACTTCATCATAATTACGAGAAGAATGTGAGAGTTCCAAAGCATTTTTAAACTTCAGCAAAATTCCGAGAACAATGGGAGAATTCCAAAGCATTTTTAAACTTCAGCAAAATTCCGAGATCAATGGGAGCGTTCCAAAGCATTTTTAAAATTCAGCAGAATTCCGAGCATAATGGGAGAGTTCTACAGACTTATTTAAAAAAACAATAATATTCTGAGAACAATGGTAGGGTTCCAAAGCATTTTTAAACTTCAGCAGAATTTCGAGAACAATGGGAGAGTTCTACAGAATTGTTTAAAAAAACAATAACATTCCGAGAACAATGGGAGAGTTCCAAAGCATTTTTAAACTTCAGCAAAATTCTGAGAACAATGGGAGAGTTCCAAAGCATTTTTAAACTTCAGAAGAATTTTGAAAGCAATGCGAGAGTTCTAAAGACTTATTTGATAAAAACAATAACAATCCGAGAACAAAGGGTGAGTTCCAAAGCATTTTTAAACTTCAGCAAAATTTCGAGAACAATGGGAGCATTCCAAAGCATTTTTAAACTTCTGCAGAATTCTGAGAACAATGGGAGAGTTCTACAGACTTATTTAAAAAAACAATAATATTCCAAGAACAAAGGGACAGTTCCAAAGCATTTTTAAACTTCAGAAGAATTCCGAGAGCAATGGGAGAGTTCCAAAGCATTTTTCAACTTCATCATAATTACGAGAACAATGTGAGAGTTCCAAAGCATTTTGAAACTTCAGCAGAATTCGGAGAACAATGGGAGAGTTCCAAAGTATTATTAAACTTCAGAAGAATTCACGGAACAATGGGAGAGTTCCAAAGAATTTTTAAACTTCATCAGAATTCCGAGAACAATGGGAGAGCTCTACAGAATTATTTAAAAAAACAATAACATTCCGAGAACAATGGGAGAGTTCCAAAGCATTTTTTAACTTCATCATAATTACGAGAACAATGTGAGAGTTCCAAACATTTTTTAAACTTCAGCAGAATTGCAAGAACAATGGGAGAGTTCTACAGAATTATTTAAAAAAACAATAACATTCCGAGAACAATGGGAGAGTTCCAAAGCATTTTTAAACTTCAGCAAAATTCCGAGAACAGTGGGAGAGTTCCAAAGCATTTTTAAACTTCAGCAAAATTTCGAGAACAATGGGAGCATTCCAAAGCATTTTTAAACTTCAGCAGAATTCCGAGAACAATGGGAGAGTTCTACAGACTTATGTAAAAAAACAATAATATTCCAAGAGCAAAGGGACAGTTCCAAAGCATTTTTAAACTTCAGAAGAATTCCAAGAACAATGGGAGAGTTCCAAAGCATTTTTAAACTTCAGCAGAATTACGAGAACAATGGGAGGGTTCCAAAGCATTATTAAACTTCAGCAGAATTCAGGAAACAATGGGAGAGTTCCAAAGCCTTTTTAAACTTTAGCAAAACTCTGAGAACAATGGGAGAGTTCCAAAGAATTTTAAACTTCACCAGATTTCCGAGACCAATGGGAGAGTTCCAAAGAATTTTTAAACTTCAGCAGAATTCCGAGAACAATGGGAGAGTTCTACAGAATTATTTAAAAAAATATAACATTCCGATTACAATGGGAGAGTTCCAAAGCCTTTTTAAACTTCAGCAGAATTCCGACAACATTGGGAGGGTTCCAAAGCCTTTTTAAACTTCAGCAGAATTCTGAGTAAAATGGGAGAGTACCAAAGCATTATTAAACTTCAGCAGAATTTAGAGAACAATGGGAGTGTTAAAAGGCATTTTTAAACGCAAAATTCCGAGAACAATGGGAGAGATCCAAAGCATTTTTAAACTTCAGCAGAATTCCGAGAACGATGGGAGAGTTTCACAGACTTTTTCAAAAAAACAATAATATTCCGAGATCAATGGGAGAGTTCCAAACCATTTTTAGACTCTATCAGAATCCCAAGAACAATGGGAGATTTCCAAAGCATTTTTAAACTTTAGCAAAACTCCGAGAACAATGGGAGAGTTCCAAAGCATTTTTAAACTTCACAAGTATTCCGAGAACAATGGGAGAGTTCCAAAGCATTTTTAAACTTCACCAGAAATCCAGCAATAATGGGAGAGTTCTACAGAATTATTTAAAAAAACAATAACATTCCGAGTACAATGGGAGAGTTCCAAAGCATTTTTAAACTTCAGCAGAATTTCGAGAACAATGGGAGAGTTCTAAAGACTTATTTAAAAAAAACAATAACATTCCGAGAATAATGGGAGAGTTCCAAAGCATTTTTAAACTTCAGCAAAATTTCGAGAACAATGGGAGCATTCCAAAGCATTTTTAAACTTCAGCAGAATTCCGAGAACAATGGGAGAGTTCTACAGAATTATTTAAAAAAACAATAATATTCCAAGAACATAGGGACAGTTCCAAAGCAGATTTAAACTGCAGAAGAATTCCGAGAACAATGGGAGAGTTACAAAGCATTTTTCAACTTCATGATCATTACGAGAACAATGTGAGAGTTCCAAAGCATTTTTAAACTTCAGAAGAATTCAGGGAACAATGGGAGAGTTCCAAAGCATTATTAAACTTCAGAAGAATTCAGGGAACAATGAGAGAGTTCCAAAGAATTTTTAAACTTCATCAGAATTCCGAGAACAATGGGAGAGTTCTACAGAATTATTTAGAAAAACAATAACATTCCGAGAACAATGGGAGAGTTCCAAAGCATTTTTAAACTTCATCATAATTACGACAACAATGTGAGAGTTCCAAAGCATTTTTAAACTTCAGCAAAATTCCGAGAACATTGGGAGAGTTCCAAAGCATTTTTAAACTTCAGCAGAATTTCAAGGACAATGGGAGAGTTCCAAACATTTTTTAAACTTCAGCAGAATTGCAAGAACAATGGGAGAGTTCTACAGAATTATTTAAAAAAACAATAACATTCCGAGAACAATGGGAGAGTTCCAAAGCATTTTTAAACTTCAGCAAAATTCCGAGAACAATGGGAGAGTTCCAAAGCATTTTTAAACTTCAGCAGAATTTCAAGAACAATGGGAGAGTTCTAACGACTTATTTAAAAAAACAATAACATTCCGAGAACAATGGGAGAGTTCCAAAGCATTTTTAAACTTCAGCAGAATTTCGAGAAAAATGGGAGCATTCCAAAGCATTTTTAAACTTCAGCAGAATACCGAGAACAATGGGAGAGTTCTACAGACTTATTTAAAAAAACAATAATATTCCAAGAGCAAAGGGACAGTTCCAAAGCATTTTTAAACTTCAGAAGAATTCCAAGAACAATGGGAGAGTTCCAAAGCATTTTTAAACTTCAGCAGAATTCCGAGAACAATGGGAGAGTTCCAAAGCATTATTAAACTTCAGAAGAATTCAGGGAACAATGGGAGAGTTCTAAAGAATTTTTAAACTTCATCAGAATTCCGAGAACAATGGGAGAGTTCTACAGAATTATTTAAAAAAACAATAACATTCCGAGAACATTGGGAGAGTTCCAAAGCATTTTTCAACTTCATCATAATTACGAGAAGAATGTGAGAGTTCCAAAGCATTTTTAAACTTCAGCAAAATTCCGAGAACAATGGGAGAATTGCAAAGCATTTTTAAACTTCAGCAAAATTCCGAGATCAATGGGAGCGTTCCAAAGCATTTTTAAAATTCAGCAGAATTCCGAGCATAATGGTAGAGTTCTACAGACTTATTTAAAAAAACAATAATATTCTGAGAACAATGGTAGAGTTCCAAAGCATTTTTAAACTTCAGCAGAATTTCGAGAACAATGGGAGAGTTCTACAGAATTATTTAAAAAAACAATAACATTCCGAGAACAATGGGAGAGTTCCAAAGCATTTTTAAACTTCAGCAAAATTCCGAGAACAATGGGAGAGTTCCAAAGCATTTTTAAACTTCAGAAGAATTTTGAAAGCAATGCGAGAGTTCTAAAGACTTATTTGATAAAAACAATAACAATCCGAGAACAAAGGGTGAGTTCCAAAGCATTTTTAAACTTCAGCAAAATTTCGAGAACAATGGGAGCATTCCAAAGCATTTTTAAACTTCAGCAGGATTCTGAGAACAATGGGAGAGTTCTACAGACTTATTTAAAAAAACAATAATATTCCAAGAACAAAGGGACAGTTCCAAAGCATTTTTAAACTTCAGAAGAATTCCGAGAGCAATGAGAGAGTTCCAAAGCATTTTTCAACTTCATCATAATTACGAGAACAATGTGAGAGTTCCAAAGCATTTTGAAACTTCAGCAGAATTCGGAGAACAATGGGAGAGTTCCAAAGCATTATTAAACTTCAGAAGAATTCACGGAACAATGGGAGAGTTCCAAAGAATTTTTAAACTTCATCAGAATTCCGAGAACAATGGGAGAGCTCTACAGAATTATTTAAAAAAACAATAACATTCCGAGAACAATGGGAGAGTTCCAAAGCATTTTTTAACTTCATCATAATTACGAGAACAATGTGAGAGTTCCAAACATTTTTTAAACTTCAGCAGAATTGCAAGAACAATGGGAGAGTTCTACAGAGTTATTTAAAAAAACAATAACATTCTGAGAACAATGGGAGAGTTCCAAAGCATTTTTAAACTTCAGCAAAATTCCGAGAACAATGGGAGAGTTCCAAAGCATTTTTAAACTTCAGCAAAATTTTAAGAACAATGGGAGAGTTCTAAAGACTTATTTAAAAAAACAATAACATTCCGAGAACAATGGGAGAGTTCCAAAGCATTTTTAAACTTCAGCAAAATTTCGAGAACAATGGGAGCATTCCAAAGCATTTTTAAACTTCAGCAGAATTCCGAGAACAATGGGAGAGTTCTACAGACTTATTTAAAAAAACAATAATATTCCAAGAGCAAAGGGACAGTTCCAAAGCATTTTTAAACTTCAGAAGAATTCCAAGAACAATGGGAGAGTTCCAAAGCATTTTTAAACTTCAGCAGAATTCCGAGAACAATGGGAGAGTTCCAAAGCATTATTAAACTTCAGCAGAATTCAGGAAACAATGGGAGAGTTCCCATGCCTTTTTAAACTTTAGCAAAACTCTGAGAACAATGGGAGAGTTCCAAAGAATTTTAAACTTCACCAGATTTCCGAGACCAATGGGAGAGTTCCAAAGCATTATTAAACTTCAGAAGAATTCACGGAACAATGGGAGAGTTCCAAAGAATTTTTAAACTTCATCAGAATTCCGAGAACAATGGGAGAGCTCTACAGAATTATTTAAAAAAACAATAACATTCCGAGAACAATGGGAGAGTTCCAAAGCATTTTTTAACTTCATCATAATTACGAGAACAATGTGAGAGTTCCAAACATTTTTTAAACTTCAGCAGAATTGCAAGAACAATGGGAGAGTTCTACAGAATTATTTAAAAAAACAATAACATTCCGAGAACAATGGGAGAGTTCCAAAGCGTTTTTAAACTTCAGCAAAATTCCGAGAACAATGGGAGAGTTCCAAAGCATTTTTAAACTTCAGCAAAATTTCAAGAACAATGGGAGAGTTCTAAAGACTTATTTTAAAAAACAATAACATTCCGAGAACAATGGGAGAGTTCCAAAGCATTTTTAAACTTCAGCAAAATTTCGAGAACAATGGGAGCATTCCTAAGCATTTTTAACTTCAGCAGAATTCCGAGAACAATGGGAGAGTTCTACAGACTTATTTAAAAAAACAATAATATTCCAAGAGCAAAGGGGCAGTTCCAAAGCATTTTTAAACTTCAGAAGAATTCCAAGAACAATGGGAGAGTTCCAAAGCATTTTTAAACTTCAGCAGAATTCCGAGAACAATGGGAGAGTTCCAAAGCATTATTAAACTTCAGCAGAATTCAGGAAACAATGGGAGAGTTCCAAAGCCTTTTTAAACTTTAGCAAAACTCTGAGAATCATAGAATCATAGAATCATAGAATGGTAGAGTTGAAAGGGACCTCCTGGGTCATCTGGTCCAACCCCCTGCTCAAAGCAGGATTCACTAAATCATCTCAGACAGATGTCTGTCCAGCCTCTGTTTGAAGACGTCCATTGAAGAGGAACTCACCACCTCTCGTGGCAGCCTGTTCCACTCATTAATCACCCTAACTGTCAAAAAGTTTTTTCTAATATCTAATCTGTGTCTCCTCCCATTTAGTTTCATCCCATTGCTTCTAGTCTTTCCTTGTGCAAATGAGAATAAAGATGATCCTTCTACAATGTGACAGCCCTTGACATATTTGTAGACAGCTATTAAGTCTCCTCTCAGTCTTCTTTTTTGCAAGCTAAACATTCCCAAATCCTGCAACCGTTCCTCATAGGACATGGTTTGCAGACCAGTCACCATTCTGGTCGCTCTTCTCTGAACTTGCTCCAGTTTGTCTATGTCTTTTTTAAAATGTGGTGCCCA
The DNA here is from genome assembly GCF_046119375.1 of Phyllobates terribilis. Lineage (NCBI taxonomy): Eukaryota > Metazoa > Chordata > Amphibia > Anura > Dendrobatidae > Phyllobates > Phyllobates terribilis. The sequence goes on along the minus strand of NW_027362763.1, from coordinate 911,234,519 downwards.
AAACTGTACACAGTATTCCAGATGAGGTCTGACCAAAGAGGAGTAAAGACCAATAATGACTTCACGTGATCTAGACTGTATGCTTCTGTTAATACATCCCAGAATTGTATTTGCCTTTTTTGCTGCTGCATCACACTGTTGACTCATGTTCAGTCTATGATCTATTAGTATACCTAAGTCTTTTTCACATGTACTGTTGCTTAGCTCTATTCCTCCCATTCTGTATATGCTTTTTTCATTTTTATTGCCCAGATGTAGTACTTTGCATTTTTCCCTGTTAAAAACCATTCTGTTGGTTGCTGCCCACTGCTCCAGTTTATTTAGGTCTTTTTGAATCCTCTCTCTCTCTTCTCTAGTATTAGCTATCCCTCCTAGCTTTGTGTCATCAGCAAATTTAATCAGTTTACCCTCAATTCCTTCATCTAAATCATTGATAAAGATGTTGAACAATACAGGTCCCAGGACGGAGCCCTGTGGTACCCCACTTGAGACATTCATCCAGCTGGATGTGAAGCCATTTACAATCACCCTTTGAGTCCGATCACTAAGCCAGTTATGAATCCACCTAACAGTTGCCTGGTCCATTGCATACTTGGTCATTTTTTCAATAAGGATGGTGTGAGATACTTTGTCAAATGCTTTGCTGAAGTCAAGATATACTATATCTACAGCATTTCCCTGATCCACCCAGTCAGTGATTCTGTCATAGAAGGAAATTAAGTTAGTCTGACATGACTTGTTAGTTATAAACCCATGCTGACTCTGGTTAATCACTTCATTCTTATCCAGGTACTTACATACATGTTGTTTAATAATTTTTTCAAAGATCTTTCCTGGTATAGAAGTCAGACTCACCGGCCTATAGTTCCCTGGGTCCACCTTCTTCCCCTTTTTGAAGATAGGAACAACATTTGCTCTTCTCCAGTCTTCTGGGACTTCTCCTGTTCTCCAAGAATTTTCAAAGATTATGGAGAGTGGTTCTAAAATTTCTTCTACGATCTCCTTCAGTACTCTGGGGTGTAATTCATCTGGACCTGGAGACTTGAACTCATTTATGTTAGCTAAATATTCCCTCACAATCTTTCTGTTTACAGATAACTTGGATTCTTCTATTCCTTTAAAAGGACAGTGAAGATCAGTTGATGTTACATTTTCTTTCTGAGAGAAAACAGATGCAAAATAGGAATTAAAAAGTTTGGCCTTCTCAACATCCTCTCTTACAATTTCTCCATTTTCAGCCTGTAAAAATCCTATAGCATTTTTGACTTTTCTTTTACTTTTGACATACCCCCAAAATCCTTTTTTATTGCTTTTGACATCTCTTGCAAGCCTTAATTCATTGTCAGCTTTAGCTAACCTGATACATGCCCTGCAGGATCTGCAGACTGCATTATAATCTTCTTTAGATATGCCTCCCTCTTTCCATTTAATAAACATTTCTTTCTTTCTTTTTAGCATGTGTTTAAGTTCTGTGTTCATCCATCCTGGTTTCCTTAAATGCTTCCCATTCTTCCTACTTTTCGGGATTGTTAACGATTGTGCTTTGAGAATCTCATTTTTAAAAATTTCCTATCCTTCCTGGACATTTTTGTCCTTAAGGACATCCAGCCATTGGATCCCTCCTATTCTCTTTCTGAGTCTCTTAAAATCTGCCTTTCTAAAATCTAACCTTGAAGTTTGAGTCTTCACATGTCTTCCTCCTCTAGTTATCCAAAATTCTATAATAGCATGATCGCTGCCTCCTAGGGTCCCAGCCACTTTTACCTCCTCAACCATTTCCTCCTTGTTTATAAGGATTAGATCCAAAGTAGCAGATCCCCTTGTTTTCTCCCCTACCTTTTGGAAGATAAAGTTGTCAGCAAGAGAGGATAAGAATTTGCTTGACCTGTTAGTTTTACTTGAGAGAGATTCCCAACAAATGTCTGGATAGTTGAAATCTCCCATGACCACTACGTCATATTTTTTTGAGAACTTGGTCATTTGATACATAAAGAGTTCATCCATATCTTCAGCTTGCCCAGGTGGCCTGTAGTAAATGCCTACAATGGTGTCCTTTCCGTTGTTCTCTCCTTGTATTCTTACCCAAACAGTTTCCACAGAACTCCCAGTCTCTGAAGCTTCAATCTCTGTGCAGATATACGCTTTTCTAACATACAATGCGACACCTCCTCCTCGTTTATCAAGTCTGTTTCTTGCAAATAAGTTGTATCCTTTTAGCCTTTTATTCCAATCATGTGTATCGTCCCACCAAGTTTCAGTGATTCCAATGACATCATATTTCTTTTCCTGCGTTAGTAGTTCTAATTCTCCTTGTTTGTTGCCCATGCTTTGTGCATTTGTATAAAAACATTTTAGTTTGTGATTGGTTTCTCTTCCTCCCATATTTTTATTATTTAAATTGTTTTGTCTTTGTTCTTCCTTTCCACTTCCAGTAGCAGAGATCTCAATAGTATTTGTCAGCTGTTTGGCTTTTTCTGGCCTTTTGCTTCCCTTCCCACATTGTTCTAGTTTAAAGCTCTCCTGATGAGTGCAGCAAGGCAATTTCCAAATACATGTTTTCCAGTCTTCGTAAGGTGCACCCCATCTCTAGCAAGTAGTCCATCGTATAGGTAATTCATTCCGTGATCCAGAAATCCAAATCCTTGTTGACGGCACCATCGACGTAGCCAGTTGTTCACCTGTAGAATCTTATTCCACCTCATTGTTCCATGGCCATCCACTGGGAGGATGGATGAGAAGACCACCTGCGCTCCCAATTCTTTCACTTTCTTGCCCAAGTCTTCAAAGTCACTGCAGATGGTTTCCAGGTCCTTTCTTGCGGTGTCATTTGTCCCCACATGTATTAGCAGGAATGGGTAGTGATCTGTAGGTCTGAAGAGTCTTGATATCCTGTCAGACACATCTTTAATTTTTGCTCCTGGAAGACAGCACATTTCTCTTGAGGTTATGTCTGGTCTGCAGATAGCAGCCTCTGTTCCTCTTAACAGGGAATCCCCCATGACCACCACTCTCCGTTTTTTCTTCACAACATTCTTCTTTCTCCATCCAGGAGGATTCTGAGGGCTTACAAGGTTATTCATTGCTGGCAAAGTCTTATCTTGCTGTATTTCTTCATGGTTCTCCTGCGAGAGAGCCTGGTACTGGTTTCTGAGCAGTATAGGTGCTGACTGCCTCTCTATCCTCCTGCTTCTCTGGGTCACATGCTTCCATTCCTCTGTTTCCTCAGGTGCAGTTCGAATTTCTTCTCTTTCTGAATCATGAAGAGATAATTCTGCTCTGTCTAAGAACTCTTCACCTTCCTTAATGATTTTCAAGGTAGTTAACCTCTCTTCTAGATTTCGCAACTTTTCCTCCAACAGGGACACAAGCTTGCATTTCTGGCATGTGAAGTTTGGCTTTTCCACTGGCAAGTCTGTGAACATGTAGCAGGATATGCAGCTCACCAAATGGCTCCTGGACTCTTCCATGTTCTTACTGTTAATGTTCTGAAAACAGTGAAAAAGGCTTCAAAAAAATGCTTCAAAATGAGCGCGCCGGTAGGGAGAGTTCCAAAGAGAGTTCCAAAGAATTTTAAACTTCACCATATTTCCGAGACCAATGGGAGAGTTCCAAAGAATTTTTAAACTTCAGCAGAATTCCGAGAACAATGGGAGAGTTCTACAGAATTATTTAAAAAAATATAACATTCCGATTACAATGGGAGAGTTCCAAAGCCTTTTTAAACTTCAGCAGAATTCCGACAACATTGGGAGGGTTACAAAGCCTTTTTAAACTTCAGCAGAATTCTGAGTAAAATGGGAGAGTACCAAAGCATTATTAAACTTCAGCAGAATTTAGAGAACAATGGGAGTGTTAAAAAGCATTTTTAAATGCAAAATTCCGAGAACAATGGGAGAGATCCAAAGCATTTTTAAACTTCAGCAGAATTCCGAGAACCATGGGAGAGTTTCACAGACTTTTTAAAAAAAACAATAATATTCCGAGATCAATGGGAGAGTTCCAAACCATTTTTAGACTCTATCAGAATCCCAAGAACAATGGGAGATTTCCAAAGCATTTTTAAACTTTAGCAAAACTCCGAGAACAATGGGAGAGTTTCAAAGCATTTTTAAACTTCACAAGTATTCCGAGAACAATGGGAGAGTTCCAAAGCATTTTTAAACTTCACCAGAAATCCAAGAATAATGGGAGAGTTCTACAGAATTATTTAAAAAAACAATAACATTCCGAGAACAATGGGAGAGTTCCAAAGCATTTTTAAACTTCAGCAGAATTTCGAGAACAATGGGAGAGTTCTACAGAATTATTTAAAAAAATATAACATTCCGATTACAATGGGAGAGTTCCAAAGCCTTTTTAAACTTCAGCAGAATTCCGACAACATTGGGAGGGTTACAAAGCCTTTTTAAACTTCAGCAGAATTCTGAGTAAAATGGGAGAGTACCAAAGCATTATTAAACTTCAGCAGAATTTAGAGAACAAAGGGAGTGTTAAAAAGCATTTTTAAATGCAAAATTCCGAGAACAATGGGAGAGATCCAAAGCATTTTTAAACTTCAACAGAATTCCGAGAACCATGGGAGAGTTTCACAGGCTTTTTAAAAAAAACAATAATATTCCGAGATCAATGGGAGAGTTCCAAACCATTTTTAGACTCTATCAGAATCCCAAGAACAATGGGAGATTTCCAAAGCATTTTTAAACTTTAGCAAAACTCCGAGAACAATGGGAGAGTTCCAAAGCATTTTTAAACTTCACAAGTATTCCGAGAACAATGGGAGAGTTCCAAAGCATTTTTAAACTTCACCAGAAATCCAAGAATAATGGGAGAGTTCTACAGAATTATTTTAAAAAACAATAACATTCCGAGATCAATGGGAGAGTTCCAAAGCATTTTTAAACTTCAGCAGAATTTCGAGAACAATGGGAGAGTTCTAAAGAATTATTTAAAAAAAACAATAAAATTCCGAGAACAATGGGAGAGTTCCAAAGCATTTTTAAACTTCAGCAAAATTTCGAGAACAATGGGAGCATTCCAAAGCATTTTTAAACTTCAGCAGAATTCCGAGAACAATGGGAGAGTTCTACAGAATTATTTAAAAAAACAATAATATTCCAAGAACATAGGGACAGTTCCAAAGCAGATTTAAACTGCAGAAGAATTCCGAGAACAATGGGAGAGTTACAAAGCATTTTTCAACTTCATCATAATTACGAGAACAATGTGAGAGTTCCAAAGCATTTTTAAACTTCAGAAGAATTCAGGGAACAATGGGAGAGTTCCAAAGCATTATTAAACTTCAGAAGAATTCAGGGAACAATGAGAGAGTTCCAAAGAATTTTTAAACTTCATCAGAATTCCGAGAACAATGGGAGAGTTCTAAAGAATTATTTAGAAAAACAATAACATTCCAAGAACAATGGGAGAGTTCCAAAGCATATTTAAACTTCATCATAATTACGAGAACAATGTGAGAGTTCCAAAGCATTTTTAAACTTCAGCAAAATTCCGAGAACATTGGGAGAGTTCCAAAGCATTTTTAAACTTCAGCAGAATTTCAAGAACAATGGGAGAGTTCTAAAGACTTATTTAAAAAAAACAATAACATTCCGAGAACAATGGGAGAGTTCCAAAGCATTTTTAAACTTCATCATAATTACGAGAACAATGTGAGAGTTCCAAAGCATTTTTAAACTTCAGAAGAATTCAGGGAACAATGAGAGAGTTCCAAAGAATTTTTAAACTTCATCAGAATTCCGAGAACAATGGGAGAGTTCTAAAGAATTATTTAGAAAAACAATAACATTCCAAGAACAATGGGAGAGTTCCAAAGCATTTTTAAACTTCATCATAATTACGAGAACAATGTGAGAGTTCCAAAGCATTTTTAAACTTCAGCAAAATTCCGAGAACATTGGGAGAGTTCCAAAGCATTTTTAAACTTCAGCAGAATTTCAAGAACAATGGGAGAGTTCTAAAGACTTATTTAAAAAAAAACAATAACATTCCGAGAACAATGGGAGAGTTCCAAAGCATTTTTAAACTTCAGCAAAATTTCGAGAACAATGGGAGCATTCCAAAGCATTTTTAAACTTCAGAATAATTCCGAGAACAATGGGAGAGTTCCAAAGCATTATTAAACTTCAGAAGAATTCAGGGAACAATGGGAGAGTACCAAAGAATTTTTATACTTCATCAGAATTCCGAGAACAATGGGAGAATTCCAAAGCATTTTTAAACTTCAGCAAAATTCCGAGAACAATGGGAGAATTCCAAAGCATTTTTAAACTTCAGAATAATTCCGAGAACAATGGGAGTGTTCCAAAGCATTTCTCAACTACATCACAAATACGAGGACAATGTGTGGTTTCCAAAGCATTTTTAAACTTCAGCAGAATTCTGAGAACAATGGGAGAGTTCCAAAGCATTTTTAAACTTCAGCAGAATTCTGAGAACAATGGGAGAGTTCTACAGACTTATTTAAAAAAACAATAACATTCCGAGAACAATGGGAGAGTTCCAAAGCATTTTTAAACTTCAGAAGAATTCCGAGAACAATGGGAGAGTTCCAAAGCATTATTAAACTTCAGCAGAATTCAGGGAACAATGGGAGAGTTCCAAAGCCTTTTTAAACTTTAGCAAAACTCTGAGAACAATGGGAGAGTTCCAAAGAATTTTAAACTTCACCAGATTTCCGAGACCAATGGGAGAGTTCCAAAGAATTTTTAAACTACAGCAGAATTCCGAGAACAATGGGAGAGTTCTACAGAATTATTTAAAAAAACAATAACATTACGAGATCAATGGGAGAGTTCCAACCCATTTTTAGACTCTATCAGAATCCCAAAAACAATGGGAGATTTCCAAAGAATTTTAAACTTCACCAGATTTCCGAGACCAATGGGAGAGTTCCAAAGAATTTTTAAACTACAGCAGAATTCCAAGAACAATGGGAGAGTTCTACAGAATTATTTAAAAAAACAATAACATTCCGAGAACAATGGGAGAGTTCCATAGCATTTTTACACTTCAGCAGAATTTCGAGAACAATGGGAGAGTTCTAAAGACGTATTTAAAAAAAACAATAACATTGCGAGAACAATGGGAGAGTTCCAAAGCATTTTTAAACTTCAGCAAAATTTCGAGAACAATGGGAGCATTCCAAAGCATTTTTAAACTTCAGCAGAATTCCGAGAACAATGGGAGAGTTCTACAGAATTATTTAAAAAAACAATAATATTCCAAGAACATAGGGACAGTTCCAAAGCAGATTTAAACTGCAGAAGAATTCCGAGAACAAAGGGAGTGTTACAAAGCATTTTTCAACTTCATCATAATTACGAGAACAATGTGAGAGTTCCAAAGCATTTTTAAACTTCAGAAGAATTCAGGGAACAATGGGAGATTTCCAAAGCATTATTAAACTTCAGAAGAATTCAGGGAACAATGGGAGAGTTCCAAAGAATTTTTAAACTTCATCAGAATTCCTAGAACAATGGGAGAGTTCTACAAAATTATTTAGAAAAACAATAACATTCTGAGAACAATGGGAGAGTTCCAAAGCATTTTTAAACTTCATCATAATTACGAGAACAATGTGAGAGTTCCAAAGCATTTTTAAACTTCAGCAAAATTCCGAGAACAATGGGAGCGTTCCAAAGCATTTTTAAACTTCAGCAGAATTCCGAGAACAATGGGATAGTTTTACAGACTTATTTAAAAAAACAATAATATTCCGAGAACAATGGGAGAGTTCCAAAGCATTTTTAAACTTCAGAACAATTCCAATAACAATGGGAGAGTTCCAAAGCATTTTTCAACTACATCACAATTACGAGAACAATGTGAGGGTTCCAAAGCATTTTTAAACTTCAGCAGAATTCCGAGAACATTGGGAGAGTTCCAAAGAATTATTAAACTTCAGCAGAATTCAGGGAACAATGGGAGAGTTCCAAAGCCTTTTTAAACTTTAGCAAAACTCTGAGAACAATGGGAGAGTTCCAAAGAATTTTTAAACTTCAGCAGAATTCTGAGAACATTGGGAGAGTTCTACAGATTTTTTTTTAAAAAACTATAACATTCCATGAACAATGGGAGAGTTCCAAAGCATTATTAAACTTCAGCAAAATTCATAGAACAATGGGAGAGTTCAAAAGCATTTTCAAACTTTAGCAAAACTCCGAGAACAATGGGAGAGTTTCAAAGCATTTTTAAATTTCACTAGAATTCCGTGAACAATGGGAGAGTTCCAAACATTTTTTAAACTTCAGAAGAATTCCGAGAACAATGGGAGAGTACTACAGAATTATTTAAAATAGCTATAACATTCCGAGAACAATGGGAGAGTTCCAAAGCATTTTAAAACTTCAGCAAAATTCCGAGAACAATGGGAGAGTTACAAAGCATTTTTAGACTTCAGCAGAATTCCGAGAACAATGGGAGTGTTCCAAAGCATTATTAAACTTCAGCCAAATTCAGAGAACAATTGGAGATATCCAAAGCATTTTTAAACTTTAGCAAAACTCTGAAAACAGTGGGAGAGTTCCAAAGAATTTTTAAACTTTAGCAAAACTCCGAGAACAATGGGAGAGTTCCAAAGAATTTTTAAACTTTAGCAGAACTCTGAAAACAATAGGAGAGTTCCAAAGCCATTTTAAATTTCAGCAAAATTCCGAGAACAATGGGAGAGTTCGAAAGCATTTTAAAACTTCAGCAGAATTCTGAGAACATTGGGAGAGTTCTACAGAATTTTTTTTAAAAAAACTTTAACATTCCATGAACAATGGGAGAGTTCCAAAGCATTATTAAACTTCAGCAGAAATCAGAGAACAATGGGAGAGTTCCAAATCATTTTCAAACTTTAGCAAAAGTCCGAGAACAATTGGAGAGTTTCAAAGCATTTTTAAACTTCACCAGAATTCCGATAACAATGGGAGAGTTCCAAACATTTTTTAAACTTCAGCAGAATTCCGAGAACAATGGGAGCATTCCAAAGGATTTTTAAACTTCAGCAGAGTTCTGAGAACAATGGGAGAGTTCTACAGACTTATTTAAAAAAAACAATATTATTTCAAGAACAAAGGGACAGTTCCAAAGCATTTTAAAAACTTCAGAAGAATTCCGAGAGCAATGGGAGAGTTCCAAAGCATTTTTCAACTTCATCACAATTACGACAACAATGTGAGATTTCCAAAGCATTTTGAAACTTCAGCAGAATTCCGAGAACAATGGGAGAGTTCCAAAGCATTATTAAACTTCAGAATAATTCAGGGAACAATGGAGAGTTCCAAAGAATTTTTAAACTTCATCAGAATTCCGAGAGCAATGGGAGAGCTCTACAGAAGTACTTAAAAAAGCAATAACATTCAGAGTACAATGGGAGAGTACCAAAGCATTTTTAAACTTCATCATAATTACGAGAACAATGTGAGAGTTCCAAAGCATTTTTAAACTTCAGCAAAATTCCGAGAACAATGGGAGCGTTCCAAAGCATTTTTAAACTTCAGCAGAATTCTGAGAACAATGGGAAAGTTCTACAGACTTATTTAAAAAAACAATAACATTCCGAGAACAATGGGAGAGTTTCAAAGCATTTTTAAACTTCAGAAGAATTCCGAGAACAATGGGAGAGTTCCAAAGCATTATTAAACTTCAGCAGAATTCAGGGAACAATGGGAGAGTTCCAAAGCCTTTTTAAACTTTAGCAAAACTCTGAGAACAATGGGAGAGTTCCAAAGAATTTTAAACTTCACCAGATTTCCCAGACCAATGGGAGAGTTCCAAAGAATTTTTAAACTACAGCAGAATTCCGAGAACAATGGGAGAGTTCTACAGAATTATTTAAAAAAACAATAACATTACGAGATCAATGGGAAAGTTCCAAACCATTTTTAGACTCTATCAGAATCCCAAGAACAATGGGAGATTTCCAAAGCATTTTTAAACTTCAGCAGAATTCAGGGAACAATGGGAGAGTTCCAAAGCCTTTTTAAACTTTAGCAAAACTCTGAGAACAATGGTAGAGTTCCAAAGAATTTTAAACTTCACCAGATTTCCGAGACCAATGGGAGAGTTCCAAAGAATTTTTAAACTACAGCAGAATTCCGAGAACAATGGGAGAGTTGTACAGAATTATTTAAAAAAAACTATAACATTCCGATTACAATGGGAGAGTTCCAATGAATTTTTAAACTTTAGCAAAACTCTGAGAACAAAGGGAGTATTCCAAAGCCTTTTTAAACTTAAGCAGAATTCTGAGAACAATGGGATAGTACCAAAGCATTATTAAACTTCAGCAGAATTTAGATAACAATGGGAGAGTTAAAAAGCATTTTTAAACGCAAAATTCTGAGAACAATGGGAGAGATCCAAAGCATTTTTAAACTTCAGCAGAATTCCAAGAACGATGGGAGAGTTCTACAGACTTATTCAAAAAAACAATAATATTCCGAGATCAATGGGAGAGTTACAAACCATTTTGAAACTCTACCAGTATCCCAAGAACAATGGGAGAGTTCCAAAGCAATTTTAAACTTTAGCAAAACTCCGAGAACAATGGGAGAGTTCCAAAGCATTTTTAAACTTCACCAGTATTCCGAGAACAATGGGAGAGTTCCAAACATTTTTTAAACTTCAGCAGAATTCCAAGAACAATGGGAGAGTTCTACAGAATTATTTAAAAAAACAATAACATTCCAAGAACAATGGGAGAGTTCCAAAGCATTTTTAAAATTCAGCAAAATTTCAAGAACAATGGGAGAGTTCCAAAGCATTTTTAAACTTCAGCAGAATTTCAAGAACAATGGGAGAGTTCTAAAGACTTATTTAAAAAAACAATAACATTCCGAGAACAATGGGAGAGTTCCAAAGCATTTTTAAACTTCAGCAAAATTTCGAGAACAATGGGAGCATTCCAAAGCATTTTTACACTTCAGCAGAATTTTAGGAACAAAGGGAGAGTTCTACAGACTTATTTAAAAAAACAATAATATTCCAAGAGCAAAGGGACAGTTCCAAAGCATTTTTAAACTTCAGAAGAAAACCGAGAAAAATGGGAGAGTTCCAAAGCATTTTTAAACTTCAGCAGATTTCCGAGAACAATGGGAGAGTTCCAAAGCATTTTTCAACTTCATCATAATTACGAGAACAATGTGAGAGTTCCAAAGCATTTTTAAACTTCAGCAAAATTCCAAGAACAATGGGAGAATTCCAAAGCATTTTTAAACTTCAGAAGAATTCCGAGAACAATGGGAGTGTTCCAAAGCATTTTTCAACTACATCACAATTACGAGAACAATGTGTGGGTTCCAAAGCATTTTTAAACTTCAGCAGAATTCCGAGAACAATGGGAGAGTTCCAAAGCATTATGAAACTTCAGCAGAATTCAGGGAACAATGGGAGAGTTCCAAAGCCTTTTTAAATTTTAGCAAAACTCTGAGAACAATGGGAGAGCTCCAAAGAATTTTAAGCTTCACCAGATTTCCGAGACCAATGGGAGAGTTCCAAAGTATTTTTAAACTTCAGCAGAATTCCAAGAACAATGGGAGAATTCTACAGAATTGTTTAAAAAAACTATAACATTCCGAGAACAATGGGAGAGTTCCAAAGCATTTTTAAACTTCAGCAAATTTCCGAGAACAATGGGAGAGTTCCATAGCATTTGAAAAAACTTCAGCAGAATTCTGCGAACAATGGGATAGTTCTACAGACTTATCTAAAAAAACAATAATATTCCGAGAACAATGGGAGAGTTCCAAAGCATTTTTAAATTCCACCAGAATCCCGAGAACAATGGGAGTGTTACAAAGAATTTTTAAACTTCATCAGAATTCCTAGTACATTGCTAGAGTTCTACAGACTTATTTAAAAACACAATGACACTCCGAGAACAATGGGAGAATTCCAAAGAATTTTTAAACTTTAGCAGAACTCCAAGAACAATGGGAGAGTTCAAAACCTTTTTAAACCTTAGCAAAACTCAGAGAAAAATGGGAGAGTTCCAAAGCATTTTTAAACTTTATCAAAACTCTGAGAACAATGGGAGAGTTCCAAACATTTTTTAAACTTCAGCAGAATTCCGAGAACAATGGGAGAGTTCTACAGAATTATTTAAAAAAACAAAAACATTCCGAGAACAATGTCAGAGTTCCAAAGCATTTTTAAACTTAAGCAGAATTCCGAGAACAATGGGAGAGTTCTACAGAATTATTTAAAAAAACTATAACATTCCGAGAACAATGGGAGTGTTCCAAAGCATTTTAAAACTTCAGCAGAATTCCAAAAACAATGGGAGAGTTACAAAGCATTTTTAGACTTCAGCAGAATTCCGAGAACAATGGGAGTGTTCCAAAGCATTATTGAACTTCAGCCAAATTCAGAGAACAATTGGAGAGTCTCAAAGAATTTTTAAACTTTAGCAAATCTCTGAAAACAATGGGAGAGTTCCAAAGCATTTTTAAACTCCACCAGAATCCCGAGAACAATGGGAGAGTTCCAAAGAATTTTTAAATTTCTGCAGAATTCCGAATTCAATGCGAGAGTTCTACAAACTTATTTAAAAACACAATAACATTCCGAGAACAATGGGAGAGTTCCAAAGAATTTTTAAACTTTAGCAAAACTCCAAGAACATTGGGAGAGTTCCAAAGCCTTTTTAAACTTTAGCAAAACTCCGAGAACAATGGGAGAGTTCCAAAGAATTTTTAAACTTTAGCAAAACACCGAAAACAATGGAAGAATTCCAAAGCCATTTTAAATTTCAGCAGAATTCCGAGAACAATGGGAGAGTTCCAAAGCATTTTAAAACTTCAGCAGAATTCTGAGAATATTGGGAGAGTTCTACAGAATTTTTTTAAAAAAAAACTTTAACATTCCATGAAAAATGGGAGAGTTCCAAAGCATTATTAAACTTCAGCAGAATTCAGAGAACAATGGGAGAGTTCCAAATCATTTTCAAACTTTAGCAAAACTCCGAGAACAATTGAAGAGTTTCAAAGCATTTTTAAATTTCACCAGAATTCCGAGAACAATGGGAGAGTTCCAAACATTTTTTAAACTTCAGCAGAATTCCGAGAACAATGGAGAGTTCTACAGAATTATTTAAAAAAAACAATAGCCTTCCAAGAACAATGGGAGAGTTCCAAAGCATTTTTAAACTTCAGCAAAATTTCGAGAACAATGGGAGCATTCCAAAGCATTTTTAAACTTCAGCAGAGTTCTGAGAAAAATGGGAGAGTTCTACAGACTTATTTAAAAAAACAATAATATTCCAAGAACAAAGGGACAGTTCCAAAGCATTTTAAAAACTTCAGAAGAATTACGAGAACAATGGGAGAGTTCCAAAGCATTTTTCAACTTCATCATTATTAAGAGAACAATGTGAGAGTTCCAAAGCTTTTTGAAACATCAGCAGAATTCCGAGAACAATGGGAGAGTTCCAAACATTTTTTAAACTTCAGCAGAAATCCGAGAACAATGGGAGAGTTCAACAGAAATATTTAAAAAAAACAATAACATTCCGAGAACAATGGGAGAATTCCAAAGCATTTTTCAACTACATCATAATTACGAGAACAATGTGAGGGTTCCAAAGCATTTTTAAACTTCAGCAGAATTCCGAGAACAATGGGAGAGTTCCAAAGCATTATTAAACTTCAGCAGAATTCAGGGAACAATGGGAGAGTTCCAAATCCTTTTTAAACTTTAAAAAAACTCTGAGATTAATGGGAGAGTTCCAAAGAATTTTAAACTTCACCAGATTTCCGAGACCAATGGGAGAGTTCCAAAGAATTTTTAAACTGCAGCAGAATTCCGAGAACAATGGGAGAGTTCTACAGAATTATTTAAAAAAACAATAATATTCCAAGAACATAGGGACAGTTCCAAAGCAGATTTAAACTGCAGAAGAATTCCGAGAACAATGGGAGAGTTACAAAGCATTTTTCAACTTCATCATAATTACGAGAACAATGTGAGAGTTCCAAAGCATTTTTAAACTTCAGAAGAATTCAGGGAACAATGGGAGAGTTCCAAAGCATTATTAAACTTCAGAAGAATTAAGGGAACAATGGGAGAGTTCCAAAGAATTTTTAAACTTCATCAGAATTCCGAGAACAATGGGAGAGTTCTACAGAATTATTTAGAATAACAATAACATTCCGAGAACAATGGAGAGTTCCAAAGCATTTTTAAACTTCATCATAATTACGAGAACAATGTGAGAGTTCCAAAGCATTTTTAAACTTCAGCAGAATTCCGAGAACAATGGGAGAGTTCCAAAGCATTATTAAACTTCAGCAGAATTCCGAGAACAATGGGAGAGTTCTACAGAATTATTTAAAAAAACAATAATATTCCAAGAACATAGGGACAGTTCCAAAGCAAATTTATACTGCAGAAGAATTCCGAGAACAATGGGAGAGTTACAAAGCATTTTTCAACTTCATCATAATTACGAGAACAATGTGAGAGTTCCAAAGCATTTTTAAACTTCAGAAGAATTCATGGAACAATGGGAGAGTTCCAAAGCATTATTAAACTTCAGAAGAATTCAGGGAACAATGGGAGAGTTCCAAAGAATTTTTAAACTTCATCAGAATTCCGAGAACAATGGGAGAGTTCTACAGAATTATTTAGAATAACAATAACATTCCGAGAACAATGGGAGAGTTCCAAAGCATTTTTAATCTTCATCATAATTACGAGAACAATGTGAGAGTTCCAAAGCATTTTTAAACTTCAGCAAAATTCCGAGAACAATGCGAGAGTTCCAAAGCATTTTTAAACTTAAGCAGAATTTCAAGAACAATGGGAGAGTTCTAAAGACTTATTTAAAAAAACAATAACATTCCGAGAACAATGGGAGAGTTCCAAAGCATTTTTAAACTTCAGCAAAATTTCGAGAACAATGGGAGCATTGCAAAGCATTTTTAAACTTCAGCAGAATTCCGAGAACAATGGGAGAGTTCTACAGACTTATTTAAAAAAAATAATAATATTCCAAGAGCAAAGGGACAGTTCCAAAGCATTTTTAAACTTCAGAAGAATTCCGAGAAGAATGGGAGAGTTCCAAAGCATTTTTAAACTTCAGCAGAATTCCGAGAACAATGGGAGAGTTCCAAAGGATTATTAAACTTCAGAAGAATTCAGGGAACAATGGGAGAGTTCCAAAGAATTTTTAAACTTCATCAGAATTCCGAGAACAATGGGAGAGTTCTACAGAATTATTTAAAAAAACAATAACATTCCGAGAACATTGGGAGAGTTCCAAAGCATTTTTCAACTTCATCATAATTACGAGAACAATGTGAGAGTTCCAAAGCATTTTTAAACTTCAGCAAAATTCCGAGAACAATGGGAGAATTCCAAAGCATTTTTAAACTTCATAGAACATGAATTTGTACAGAAAAAAATCTCATCCACACAAATAAAGAGAGAGTATTGAGGGTAATATAAAATCATTAATCTTTATTCAAAAATTAAAAAATAAATAAATAAATTCCCGTACTTCAAACAAACAGGGGTACAACCCCCTTAATGCTCCATCCAAAATAGCCAATCATATATAGATATATAGGCGCATGCGCGCCACAACCAACTGCATTTCCTAACGAACAGCTGTACATGATTATTGACAGGCAGCATCCCCCTTTATATAGCACGTAACACAGAGTACTCACTGCGCTCCTTGAAGAAGGTAACGAAACGCGCGTCGGAGCGTTCAGGCTTGCCCTCACGTGCTCATCCCTAGCAGTCCTGTTCCATGTAAATTTATTATTATAATTAAAAGATTCCTTTTGGAAGTGGGGATTATTGGTATGGAGTACTGTTCTGTCTAACTCTCTTTAGTGACATCCATAACCCACTTCTTGTCATTTGTTTATACATGCTTATGCATAGTTGGCAAAATATATAAAATAAGTTTATAAAAAAAATATAAAAAAGTATACATATATATTTGCTTTACTTTTTGCCTGGGTATAAAGTATAATTGTCTATATCTATATATGATTGGCTATTTTGGATGGAGCAATAAGGGGGTTGTACCCCTGATTGTTTGAAGTACGGGTATTTATTTATTTATTTTTTAATTTTTGAATAAAGATTAATGATTTTATATTACCCTCAATACTCTCTCTTTATTTGTGTGGATGAGATTTTTTTCTGTACAAATTCATGTTCTATAAATTTTGAGTTGGGTATGATATATAGTTACCTATGGATTCCATTCGGAACCTTTTTTGTGCTTGTTAATTTTTAAACTTCAGAAGAATTCCGAGAACAATGGGAGTGTTCCAAAGCATTTTTCAACTACATCACAATTACGAGAACAATGTGTGGGTTCCAAAGCATTTTTAAACTTCAGCAGAATTCCGAGAACAATGGGAGAGTTCCAAAGCATTATGAAACTTCAGCAGAATTCAGGGAACAATGGGAGAGTTCCAAAGCCTTTTTAAACTTAAGCAAAACTCTGAGAACAATGGGAGAGCTCCAAAGAATTTTAAACTTCACCAGATTTCCGAGACCAATGGGAGAGTTACAAAGTATTTTTAAACTTCAGCAGAATTCCGAGAACAATGGGAGAATTCTACAGAATTATTAAAAAAAACTGTAACATTCCGAGTACAATGGGAGAGTTCCAAAGCATTTTTAAACTTCAGCAAATTTCCGAAAACAATGGGAGAGTTCCAAAGCTTTTTAAAAAACTTCAGCAGAATTCTGAGTACAATGGGATAGTTCTACAGACTTATCTAAAAAAACAATAATATTCCGAGAACAATGGGAGAAATACAAAGCATTTTTAAATTCCACCAGAATCCCGAGAACAATGGGAGAGTTCCAAATAATTTTTAAACTTCATCAGAATTCCAAGTTCATTGCTAGAGTTCTACAGACTTATTTAAAAACACAATGACACTCCGAGAACAATGGGAGAGTTCCAAAGAATTTTTAAACTTTAGCAAAACTCCAAGAACAATGGGAGAGTTCAAAGCCTTTTTAAACCTTAGCAAAACTCCGAGAACAATGGGAGAGTTCCAAAGCATTTTTAAACTTTAGCAAAACTAAGAGAACAATGGGAGAGTTCCAAACATTTTTTAAACTTCAGCAGAATTCCGAGAACAATGGGAGAGTTCTACAGAATTATTTAAAATAATAATAACATTCCGAGAACAATGGGAGAGTTCCAAAGCATTTTTAAACTTCAGCAGAATTCCGAGAACAATGGGAGAGTTCTACAGAATTATTTAAAAAACTATAACATTCCGAGAACAATGGGAGAGTTCCAAAGCATTTTAAAACTTCAGCAGAATTCCGAAAACAATGGGAGAGTTACAAAGCATTTTTAGACTTCAGCAGAATTCTGAGAACAATGGGAGTCTTCCAAAGCATTACTAAACTTCAGCCAAATTCAGAGAACAATTGGAGAGTCTCAAAGCATTTCTAAACTTTATCAAATCTCTGAAAACAATGGGAGAGTTCCAAAGCATTTTTAAACTCCACCAGAATCCGAGAACAATGGGAGAGTTCCAAAGAATTTTTAAACTTCAGCAGAATTCCGAGTTCAATGCGAGAGTTCTACAAACTTATTTAAAAACACAATAACATTCCGAGAACAATGGGAGAGTTCCAAAGAATTTTTAAACTTTAGAAAATCTCCGAGAACATTGGGAGAGTTCCAAAGCCTTTTTAAATTTTAGCAAAACTCCGAGAACAATGGGAGAGTTCCAAAGAATTTTTAAACTTTAGCAAAACTCCGAAAACAATGGGAGAGTTCCAAAGCCATTTTAAATTTCAGCAGAATTCCGAGAACAATGGGAGAGTTCCAAAGCATTTTAAAACTTCAGCAGAATTCTGAGAACATTGGGAGAGTTCTACAGAATTTTTTTTAAAAAAACTTTAACATTCCATGAACAATGGGAGAGTTACAAAGCAATATTAAACTTCAGCAGAATTCAGAGAACAATGGGAGAGTTCCAAATCATTTTCAAACTTTAGCAAAACTCCGAGAACAATTGGAGAGTTTCAAACATTTTTAAATTTCAACAGAATTCCGAGAACAATGGGAGAGTTCCAAACATTTTTTAAACTTCAGCAGAATTCCGAGATCAATGGGAGAGTTCTACAGAATTATGTAAAAAAAGCAATAAAATTCCGAGAACAATGGGAGAGTTCCAAAGCATTTTTAAACTTCAGCAAAATTTCGAGAACAATGGGAGCATTCCAAAGGATTTTTAAACTTCAGCAGAATTCTGAGAACAATGGGAGAGTTCTACAGACTTATTTAAAAAACAATAATATTCCAATAACAAAGGGACAGTTCCAAAGCATTTTAAAAACTTCAGAAGAATTCCGAGAACAACGGGAGAGTTCCAAAGCATTTTTCAACTTCATCATAATTACGAGAACAATGTGAGCGTTCCAAAGCATTTTGAAACTTCAGCAGAATTCTGAGAACAATGGGAGAGTTCCAAAGCATTATTAAACTTCAGAAGAATTCAGGGAACAATGAAGAGTTCCAAAGAATTTTTAAACTTCATCAGAATTCCGAGAACAATGGGAGAGCTCTGCAGAAGTATTTAAAAAAACAATAACATTCCGAGTACAATGGGAGAGTACCAAAGCATTTTTCAACTTCATCATAATTACGAGAACAATGTGAGAGTTACAAAGCATTTTTAAACTTCAGCAGAATTCCGAGAACAATGGGAGAGTTCTACAGACTTATTTAAAAAAACAATAACATTCCGAGAACAATGGGAGAGTTCCAAAGCATTTTTAAACTTCAGAAGAATTCCGAGAACAATAGGAGAGTTCCAAAGCATTTTTCAACTACATCATAATTACGATAACAATGTGAGGGTTAAAAAGCATTTTTAAACTTCAGCAGAATTCCGAGAACAATGGGAGAGTTCCAAAGCATTATTAAACTTCAGCAGAATTCAGGGAACAATGGGAGAGTTCCAAAGCCTTTTTAAACTTTAGCGAAACTCTGAGAACAATGGGAGAGTTCCAAAGAATTTTAAACTTCACCAGATTTCCGAGACCAATGGGAGAGTTCCAAAGAATTTTTAAACTACAGCAGAATTCCGAGAACAATGGGAGAGTTCTACAGAATTATTTAAAAAAACAATAACATTCCGAGATCAATGGGAGAGTTCCAAACCATTTTTAGACTCTATCAGAATCCCAAGAACAATGGGAGATTTCCAAAGCATTTTTAAACTTCAGCAGAATTCAGGGAACAATGGGAGAGTTCCAAAGCATTTTTAAACTTTAGCAAAACTCTGAGAACAATGGGAGAGTTCCAAAGCAATATTAAACTTCAGCAGAATTCAGGGAACAATGGGAGAGTTCCAAAGCCTTTTTAAACTTTAGCAAAACTCTGAGAACAATGGGAAAGTTCCAAAGAATTTTAAACTTCACCAGATTTCCGAGACCAATGGGAGAGTTCCAAAGAATTTTTAAACTACAGCAGAATTCCGAGAACAATGAGAGAGTTCTAACGACTTAATTAAAAAAAACAATAACATTCCGAGAACAATGGGAGAGTTCCAAAGCATTTTTAAACTTCAGCAAAATTTCGAGAACAATGGAAGCATTCCAAAGCATTTTTAAACTTCAGCAGAATTCCGAGAACAATGGGAGAGTTCTACAGAATTATTTAAAAAAACAATAATATTCCAAGAACATAGGGACAGTTCCAAAGCAGATTTAAACTGCAGAAGAATTCCGAGAACAATGGGAGTGTTACAAAGCATTTTTCAACTTCATCATAATTACGAGAACAATGTGAGAGTTCCAAAGCATTTTTAAACTTCAGAAGAATTCAGGGAATAATGGGAGAGTTCCAAAGCATTATTAAACTTCAGAAGAATTCAGGGAACAATGGGAGAGTTCCAAAGCCTTTTTAAACTTTAGCAAAACTCTGAGAACAATGGGAGAGTTCCAAAGCATTTTTAAACTTCATCATAATTAAGAGAACAATGTGAGAGTTCAAAAACATTTTTAAACTTCAGCAAAATTCCGAGAACAATGGGAGAATTCCAAAGCATTTTTAAACTTCAGCAAAATTCCGAGAACAATGGGAGCGTTCCAAAGCATTTTTAAACTTCAGCAGAATTCCGAGAACAATGGGAGAGTTTTACAGACTTATTTAAAAAAACAATAATATTTCGAGAACAATGGGAGAGTACCAAAGCATTTTTAAACTTCAGAAGAATTCCGAGAACAATGGGAGTGTTCCAAAGCATTTTTCAACTACATCACAATTACGAGAACAATGTGAGGGTTCCAAAGCATTTTTAAACTTCAGCAGAATTCCGAGAACATAGGGAGAGTTCCAAAGCATTATTAAACTTCAGCAGAATTCAGGGAACATTGGGAGAGTTCCAAAGCCTTTTTAAACTTTAGCAAAACTCTGAGAACAATGGGAGAGTTCCAAAGAATTTTAAACTTCACCAGATTTCTGAGACCAATGGGAGAGTTCCAAAGAATTTTTAAACTTCAGCAGCATTACGAGAACAATGGGAGATTTCTACAGAATTATTTAAAAATACAATAACATTCCGAAAACAATGGGAGAGTTCCAAAGCATTTTTAAACTTCAGCAGAATTCCGAGAACTATGGGAGAGTTCTACAAAATTATTTAAAAAAACTATAACATTCCGATTACAATGGGAGAGTTCCAATGAATTTTTAAACTTTAGCAAAACTCCGAGAACGAAGGGAGTGTTCCAAAGCCTTTTTAAACTTCAGCAGAATTCCGAGAACATTGGGAGAGTTCCAAAGCATTTTTCAACTTCATCATAATTACGAGAACAATGTGAGAGTTCCAAAGCATTTTTAAACTTCAGCAAAATTCCAAGAACAATGGGAGAATTCCAAAGCATTTTTAAACTTCAGAAGAAAACCGAGAAAAATGGGAGAGTTCCAAAGCATTTTTAAACTTCAGCAGATTTCCGAGAACAATGGGAGAGTTCCAAAGCTTTTTTCAACTTCATCATAATTACGAGAACAATGTGAGAGTTCCAAAGATTTTTAAACTTCAGCAAAATTCCAAGAACAATGGGAGAATTCCAAAGCATTATGAAACTTCAGCAGAATTCAGGGAACAATGGGAGAGTTCCAAAGCCTTTTTAAATTTTAGCAAAACTCTGAGAACAATGGGAGAGCTCCAAAGAATTTTAAACTTCACCAGATTTCCGAGACCAATGGGAGAGTTCCAAAGTATTTTTAAACTTCAGCAGAATTCCGAGAACAATGGGAGAATTCTACAGAATTGTTTAAAAAAACTATAATATTCCGAGAACAATGGGAGAGTTCCAAAGCATTTTTAAACTTCAGCAAATTTCCGAGAACAATGGGAGAGTTCCATAGCATTTGAAAAAACTTCAGCAGAATTCTGAGAACAATGGGATAGTTCTACAGACTTATCTAAAAAAACAATAATATTCCGAGAACAATGGGAGAGTTCCAAAGCATTTTTAAATTCCACCAGAATCCCGAGAACAATGGGAGTGTTCCAAAGAATTTTTAAACTTCATCAGAATTCCTAGTAAATTGCTAGAGTTCTACAGACTTATTTAAAAACACAATGACACTCCGAGAACAATGGGAGAGTTCCAAAGAATTTTTAAACTTTAGCAGAACTCCAAGAACAATGGGAGAGTTCAAAACCTTTTTAAACCTTAGCAAAACTCAGAGAACAATGGGAGAGTTCCAAAGCATTTTTAAACTTTATCAAAACTCTGAGAACAATGGGAGAGTTCCAAACATTTTTTAAACTTCAGCAGAATTCCGAGAACAATGGGAGAGTTCTACAGAATTATTTAAAAAAACAAAAACATTCCGAGAACAATGGGAGAGTTCCAAAGCATTTTTAAACTTAAGCAGAATTCCGAGAACAATGGGAGAGTTCTACAGAATTATTTAAAAAAACTATAACATTCCGAGAACAATGGGAGTGTTCCAAAGCATTTTAAAACTTCAGCAGAATTCCGAGAACAATGGGAGTGTTCCAAAGCATTATTGAACTTCAACCAAATTCAGAGAACAATTGGAGAGTCTCAAAGCATTTTTAAACTTTAGCAAATCTCTGAAAACAATGGGAGAGTTCCAAAGCATTTTTAAACTCCACCAGAATCCCGAGAACAATGGGAGAGTTCCAAAGAATTTTTAAACTTCTGCAGAATTCCGAGTTCAATGCGAGAGTTCTACAAACTTATTTAAAAACACAATAACATTCCGAGAACAATGGGAGAGTTCCAAAGAATTTTTAAACTTTAGCAAAACTCCAAGAACATTGGGAGAGTTCCAAAGCCTTTTTAAACTTTAGCAAAACTCCGAGAACAATGGGAGAGTTCCAAAGAATTTTTAAACTTTAGCAAAACACCGAAAACAATGGGAGAATTCCAAAGCCATTTTAAATTTCAGCAGAATTCCGAGAACAATGAGAGATTTCCAAAGCATTTGAAAACTTCAGCAGAATTCTGAGAATATTGGGAGAGTTCTACAGAATTTTTTTTAAAAAAAACTTTAACATTCCATGAAAAATGGGAGAGTTCCAAAGCATTATTAAACTTCAGCAGAATTCAGAGAACAATGGGAGAGTTCCAAATCATTTTCAAACTTTAGCAAAACTCCGAGAACAATTGAAGAGTTTCAAAGCATTTTTAAATTTCACCAGAATTCCGAGAACAATGGGAGAGTTCCAAACATTTTTTAAACTTCAGCAGAATTCCGAGAACAATGGTAGAGTTCTACAGAATTATTTAAAAAAAACAATAGCATTCCAAGAACAATGGGAGAGTTCCAAAGCATTTTTAAACTTCAGCAAAATTTTGAGAACAATGGGAGCATTCCAAAGCATCTTAAACTTCAGCAGAGTTCTGAGAACAATCGGAGAGTTCTACAGACTTATTTAAAAAAACAATAATATTCCAAGAACAAAGGGACAGTTCCAAAGCATTTTAAAAACTTCAGAAGAATTACGAGAACAATGGGAGAGTTCCAAAGCATTTTTCAACTTCATCATAATTAAGAGAACAATGTGAGAGTTCCAAAGCTTTTTGAAACATCAGCAGAATTCCGAGAACAATGGGAGAGTTCCAAACATTTTTTAAACTTCAGCAGAAATCCGAGAACAATGGGAGAGTTCTACAGAAATATTTAAAAAAAACAATAACATTCCGAGAACAATGGGAGAATTCCAAAGCATTTTTAAACTTCAGCATAATTCCGAGAACAATGGGAGCGTTCCAAAGCATTTTTAAACTTCAGCAGAATTCCGAGAACAATGGAAGAGTTCCAAAGCATTTTTCAACTACATCATAATTACGAGAACAATGTGAGGGTTCCAAAGCATTTTTAAACTTCAGCAGAATTCCGAGAACAATGGGAGAGTTCCAAAGCATTATTAAACTTCAGCAGAATTCAGGGAACAATGGGAGAGTTCCAAATCCTTTTTAAACTTTAGCAAAACTCTGAGATCAATGGGAGAGTTCCAAAGAATTTTAAACTTCACCAGATTTCCGAGACCAATGGGAGAGTTCCAAAGAATTTTTAAACTGCAGCAGAATTCCGAGAACAATGGGAGAGTTCTACAGAATTATTTAAAAAAACAATAATATTCCAAGAACATAGGGACAGTTCCAAAGCAAATTTATACTGCAGAAGAATTCCGAGAACAATGGGAGAGTTACAAAGCATTTTTCAACTTCATCATAATTACGAGAACAATGTGAGAGTTCCAAAGCATTTTTAAACTTCAGAAGAATTCAGGGAACAATGGGAGAGTTCCAAAGCATTATTAAACTTCAGAAGAATTCAGGGAACAATGGGAGAGTTCCAAAGAATTTTTAAACTTCATCAGAATTCCGAGAACAATGGGAGAGTTCTACAGAATTATTTAGAATAACAATAACATTCCGAGAACAATGGGAGAGTTCCAAAGCATTTTTAAACTTCATCATAATTACGAGAACAATGTGAGTGTTCCAAAGCATTTTTAAACTTCAGCAAAATTCCGAGAACAATGGGAGAGTTCCAAAGCATTTTTAAACTTAAGCAGAATTTCAAGAACAATGGGAGAGTTCTAAAGACTTATTTAAAAAAACAATAACATTCCGAGAACAATGGGAGAGTTCCAAAGCATTTTTAAACTTCAGCAAAATTTCGAGAACAATGGGAGCATTCCAAAGCATTTTTAAACTTCAGCAGAATTCCGAGAACAATGGGAGAGTTCTACAGACTTATTTAAAAAAAATAATAATATTCCAAGAGCAAAGGGACAGTTCCAAAGCATTTTTAAACTTCAGAAGAATTCCGAGAAGAATGGGAGAGTTCCAAAGCATTTTTAAACTTCAGCAGAATTCCGAGAACATTGGGAGAGTTCCAAAGCATTATTAAACTTCAGAAGAATTCAGTGAACAATGGGAGAGTTCCAAAGAATTTTTAAACTTCATCAGAATTTCGAGAGCAATGGGAGAGTTCTACAGAATTATTTAAAAAAAAAATAACATTCCGAGAACATTGGGAGAGTTCCAAAGCATTTTTCAACTTCATCATAATTACGAGAACAATGTGAGAGTTCCAAAGCATTTTTAAACTTCAGCAAAATTCCGAGAACAATGGGAGAATTCCAAAGCATTTTTAAACTTCATAGAACATGAATTTGTACAGAAAAAAATCTCATCCACACAAATAAAGAGAGAGTATTGAGGGTAATATAAAATCATTAATCTTTATTCAAAAATTAAAAAATAAATAAATAAATTCCCGTACTTCAAACAAACAGGGGTACAACCCCCTTAATGCTCCATCCAAAATAGCCAATCATATATAGATATATAGGCGCATGCGCGCCACAACCAACTGCATTTCCTAACGAACAGCTGTACATGATTATTGACAGGCAGCATCCCCCTATATATAGCACGTAACACAGAGTACTCACTGAGCTCCTTGAAGAAGGTAACGAAATGCGCGTCGGAGCGTTCAGGCTTGCCCTCACGTGCTCATCCCTAGCAGTCCTGTTCCAGGTAAATTCATTATTATAATTAAAAGATTCCTTTTGGAAGTGGGGATTATTGGTATGGAGTACTGTTCTGTCTAACTCTCTTTAGTGACATCCATAACCCACTTCTTGTCATTTGTTTATACATGCTTATGCATAGTTGGCAAAATATATAAAATAAGTTTATAAAAAAATATAAAAAAGTATATATATATATTTGCATTACTTTTTGCCTGGGTATAAAGTATAATTGTCTATATCTATATATGATTGGCTATTTTGGATGGAGCAATAAGGGGGTTGTACCCCTGTTTGTTTGAAGTACGGGTATTTATTTATTTATTTTTTAATTTTTGAATAAAGATTAATGATTTTATATTACCCTCAATACTCTCTCTTTATTTGTGTGGATGAGATTTTTTTCTGTACAAATTCATGTTCTATAAATTTTGAGTTGGGTATGATATATAGTTACCTATGGATTCCATTCGGGACCTTTTTTGTGCTTGTTAATTTTTAAATTTCAGAAGAATTCCGAGAACAATGGGAGTGTTCCAAAGCATTTTTCAACTACATCACAATTACGAGAACAATGTGTGGGTTCCAAAGCATTTTTAAACTTCAGCAGAATTCCGAGAACAATGGGAGTGTTCCAAAGCATTATGAAACTTCAGCAGAATTCAGGGAACAATGGGAGAGTTCCAAAGCCTTTTTAAACTTTAGCAAAACTCTGAGAACAATGGGAGAGCTCCAAAGAATTTTAAACTTCACCAGATTTCCGAGACCAATGGGAGAGTTACAAAGTATTTTTAAACTTCAGCAGAATTCCAAGAACAATGGGAGAATTCTACAAAATTATTTAAAAAAACTGTAACATTCCGAGTACAAAGGGAGAGTTCCAAAGCATTTTTAAACTTCAGCAAATTTCCGAGAACAATGGGAGAGTTCCAAAGCTTTTTAAAAAACTTCAGCAGAATTCTGAGTACAATGGGATAGTTCTACAGACTTATCTAAAAAAACAATAATATTCCGAGAACAATGGGAGAAATACAAAGCATTTTTAAATTCCACCAGAATCCCGAGAACAATGGGAGAGTTCCAAAGAATTTTTAAACTTCATCAGAATTCCAACTTCATTGCTAGAGTTCTACAGACTTTTTTAAAAACACAATGACTCTCCGAGAACAATGGGAGAGTTCCAAAGAATTTTTAAACTTTAGCAAAACTCCAAGAACAATGGGAGAGTTCAAAGCCTTTTTAAACCTTACAAAACTCCGAGAACAATGGGAGAGTTCCAAAGCATTTTTAAACTTTAGCAAAACTCAGAGAACAATGGGAGAGTTCCAAACATTTTTTAAACTTCAGCAGAATTCCGAGAACAATGGGAGAGTTCTACAGAATTATTTAAAATAATAATAACATTCCGAGAACAATGGGAGAGTTCCAAAGCATTTTTAAACTTCAGCAGAATTCCGAGAACAATGGGAGAGTTCTACAGAATTATTTAAAAAACTATAACATTCCGAGAACAATGGGAGAGTTCCAAAGCATTTTAAAACTTCAGCAGAATTCCGAAAACAATGGGAGAGTTACAAAGCATTTTTAGACTTCAGCAGAATTCTGAGAACAATGGGAGTCTTCCAAAGCATTATTAAACTTCAGCCAAATTCAGAGAACAATTGGAGAGTCTCAAAGCATTTCTAAACTTTATCAAATCTCTGAAAACAATGGGAGAGTTCCAAAGCATTTTTAAACTCCACCAGAATCCGAGAACAATGGGAGAGTTCCAAAGAATTTTTAAACTATAGCAGAATTCCGAGTTCAATGCGAGAGTTCTACAAACTTATTTAAAAACACAATAACATTCCGAGAACAATGGGAGAGAGCCAAAGAATTTTTAAACTTTAGCAAAACTCCGAGAACATTGGGAGATTTCCAAAGCCTTTTTAAACTTTAGCAAAACTCCGAGAACAATGGGAGAGTTCCAAAGAATTTTTAAACTTTAGCAAAACTCCGAAAACAATGGGAGAGTTCCAAAGCCATTTTAAATTTCAGCAGAATTCCGAGAACAATGGGAGAGTTCCAATGCATTTTAAAACTTCAGCAGAATTCTGAGAACATTGGGAGAGTTCTACAGAATTTTTTTTAAAAAAACTTTAACATTCCATGAACAATGGGAGAGTTACAAAGCAATATTAAACTTCAGCAGAATTCAGAGAACAATGGGAGAGTTCCAAATCATTTTCAAACTTTACAAAACTCCGAGAACAATTGGAGAGTTTCAAAGCATTTTTAAATTTCAGCAGAATTCCGAGAACAATGGGAGAGTTCCAAACATTTTTTAAACTTCAGCAGAATTCCGAGATCAATGGGACAGTTCTACAGAATTATGTAAAAAAAGCAATAAAATTCCGAGAACAATGGGAGAGTTCCAAAGCATTTTTAAACTTCAGCAAAATTTCGAGAACAATGGGAGCATTCCAAAGTATTTTTAAACTTCAGCAGAATTCTGAGAACAATGGGAGAGTTCTACAGACTTATTTAAAAAACAATAATATTCCAATAACAAAGGGACAGTTCCAAAGCATTTTAAAAACTTCAGAAGAATTCCGAGAACAACGGGAGAGTTCCAAAGCATTTTTCAACTTCATCATAATTACGAGAACAATGTGAGAGTTCCAAAGCATTTTGAAACTTCAGCAGATTTCCGAGAACAATGGGAGAGTTCCAAAGCATTATTAAACTTCAGAAGAATTCAGGGAACAATGAAGAGTTCCAAAGAATTTTTAAACTTCATCAGAATTCCGAGAACAATGGGAGAGCTCTACAGAAGTATTTAAAAAAACAATAACATTCCGAGTAAAATGGAAGAGTACCAAAGCATTTTTCAACTTCATCATAATTACGAGAACAATGTGAGAGTTCCAAAGCATTTTTAAACTTCAGCAGAATTCCGAGAACAATGGGAGAGTTCTACAGACTTATTTAAAAAAGCAATAACATTCCGAGAACAATGGGAGAGTTCCAAAGCATTTTTAAACTTCAGAAGAATTCCGAGAACAATAGGAGAGTTCCAAAGCATTTTTCAACTACATCATAATTACGATAACAATGTGAGGGTTCCAAAGCATTTTTAAACTTCAGCAGAATTCCGAGAACAATGGGAGAGTTCCAAAGCATTATTAAACTTCAGCAGAATTCAGGGAACAATGGGAGAGTTCCAAAGCCTTTTTAAACTTTAGCAAAACTCTGAGAACAATGGGAGAGTTCCAAAGAATTTTAAGCTTCACCAGATTTCCGAGACCAATGGGAGAGTTCCAAAGAATTTTTAAACTACAGCAGAATTCCGAGAACAATGGGAGAGTTCTACAGAATTATTTAAAAAAACAATAACATTCCGAGATCAGTGGGAGAGTTCCAAACCATTTTTAGACTCTATCAGAATCCCAACAACAATGGGAGATTTCCAAAGCATTTTTAAACTTCAGCAGAATTCAGGGAACAATGGGAGAGTTCCAAAGCATTTTTAAACTTTAGCAAAACTCTGAGAACAATGGGAGAGTACCAAAGCATTATTAAACTTCAGCAGAATTCAGGGAACAATGGGAGAGTTCCAAAGCCTTTTTAAACATTAGCAAAACTCTGAGAACAATGGGAAAGTTCCAAAGAATTTTAAACTTCACCAGATTTCCGAGACCAATGGGAGAGTTCCAAAGAATTTTTAAACTACAGCAGAATTCCGAGAACAATGGGAGAGTTCTAAAGACTTAATTAAAAAAAACAATAACATTCCGAGAACAATGGGAGAGTTCCAAAGCATTTTTAAACTTCAGCAAAATTTCGAGAACAATGGAAGCATTCCAAAGCATTTTTAAACTTCAGCAGAATTCCGAGAACAATGGGAGAGTTCTACAGAATTATTTAAAAAAACAATAATATTCCAAGAACATAGGGACAGTTCCAAAGCACATTTAAACTGCAGAAGAATTCCGAGAACAATGGGAGTGTTACAAAGCATTTTTCACCTTCATCATAATTACGAGAACAATGTGAGAGTTTCAAAGCATTTTTAAACTTCAGAAGAATTCAGGGAATAATGGGAGAGTTCCAAAGCATTATTAAACTTCAGAAGAATACAGGGAACAATGGGAGAGTTCCAAAGCCTTTTTAAACTTTAGCAAAACTCTGAGAACAATGGGAGAGTTCCAAAGCATTTTTAAACTTCATCATAATTAAGAGAACAATGTGAGAGTTCAAAAGCATTTTTAAACTTCAGCAAAATTCCGAGAACAATGGGAGAATTCCAAAGCATTTTTAAACTTCAGCAAAATTCCGAGAACAATGGGAGCGTTCCAAAGCATTTTTAAACTTCAGCAGAATTCCGAGAACAATGGGAGAGTTTTACAGACTTATTTAAAAAAACAATAATATTTCGAGAACAATGGGAGATTACCAAAGCATTTTTAAACTTCAGCAGAATTCCGAGAACTATGGGAGAGTTCTACAAAATTATTTAAAAAAACTATAACATTCCGATTACAATGGGAGAGTTCCAATGAATTTTTAAACTTTAGCAAAACTCCGAGAACAAAGGGAGTGTTCCAAAGCCTTTTTAAACTTCAGCAGCATTCTGAGAACAATGGGAGAGTACCAAAGCATTATTAAACTTCAGCAGAATTTAGATAACAATGGGAGAGTTAAAAAGCATTTTTAAACGCAAAATTCCGAGAACAATGGGAGAGATCCAAAGCATTTTTAAACTTCAGCAGAATTCCGAGAACGATGGGAGAGTTCTACAGACTTATTCAAAAAAACAATAATATTCCGAGATCAATGGGAGAGTTCCAAACCATTTTTAAACTCTACCACAATACCAAGAACAATGGGAGAGTTCCAAAGCATTTTTAAACTTCAGCAAAATTTCGAGAACAATGGGAGCATTCCAAAGCATTTTTAAACTTCAGCAGAATTTCAAGAACAATGGGAGAGTTCTAAAGACTTATTTAAAAAAACAATAATATTCCGAGAACAATGGGAGAGTTCAAAAGCATTTTTAAACTTCAGCAAAATTTCGAGAACAATGGGAGCATTCCAAAGCATTTTTAAACTTCAGCAGAATTTCAAGAACAATGGGAGAGTTCTAAAGACTTATTTAAAAAAACAATAACATTCCGAGAACAATGGGAGAGTTCTAAAGCATTTTTAAACTTCAGCAAAATTTCGAGAACAATGGAAGCATTCCAAAGCATTTTTAAACTTCAGCAGAATTCCGAGAACAATGGGAGAGTTCTACAGGCTTATTTAAAAAAACAATAATATTCCAAGAGCAAAGGGACAGTTCCAAAGCATTTTTAAACTTCAGAAGAATTCCGAGAACAATGGGAGGGTTCCAAAGCATTTTTAAACTTCAGAAGAATTCCGAGAACAATGGGAGAGTTCCAAAGCATTATTAAACTTCAGAAGAATTCAAGGAAGAATGGGAGAGTTCCAAAGAATTTTTAAACTTCATCAGAATTCTGAGAACAATGGGAGAGTTCTACAGAATTATTTAAAAAAACAATAACATTCCGAGAACATTGGGAGAGTTCCAAAGCATTTTTCAACTTCATCATAATTACGAGAACAATGTGAGAGTTCCAAAGCATTTTTAAACTTCAGCAAAATTCCGAGAACAATGGGAGAATTCCAAAGCATTTTTAAACTTCAGAAGAATTCCGAGAACAATGGGAGTGTTCCAAAGCATTTTTCAACTACATCACAATTACGAGAACAATGTGTCGGTTCCAAAGCATTTTTAAACTTCAGCAGAATTCCGAGAACAATGGGAGAGTTCCAAAGCATTATGAAACTTCAGCAGAATTCATGGAACAATGGGAGAGTTCCAAAGCCTTTTAAAACATTAGCAAAACTCTGAGAACAATGGGAGAGCTCCAAAGAATTTTAAACTTCACCAGATTTCCGAGAACAATGGGAGAGTTCCAAAGTATTTTTAAACTTCAGCAGAATTCCGAGAACAATGGGAGAGTTCCAAAGCATTTTTAAACTTCAGCAAATTTCCGAGAACAATGGGAGAGTTCCATAGCATTTGAAAAAACTTCAGCAGAATTCTGAGAACAATGAGATAGTTCTACAGACATATCTAAAAAAAACAATAATATTCCGAGAACAATGGGAGAGTTCCAAAGCATTTTTAAATTCCACCAGAATCCGGAGAACAATGGGAGTGTTCCAAAGAATTTTTAAATTTCATCAGAGTTCCGATTACATTGCTAGAGTTCTACAGACTTATTTAAAAACACAATGACACTCCAAGAACAATGGGAGAGTTCCCAAGAATTTTTAAACTTTAGCAAAACTCCAAGAACAATGGGAGAGTTCAAAGCCTTTTTAAACCTTAGCAAAACTCCGAGAACAATGGGAGAGTTCCAAAGCATTTTTAAACTATAGCAAAACTCCGAGAACAATGGGAGAGTTCAAAACATTTTTTAAACATCAGCAGAATTCCGAGAACAATGGGAGAGTTCTACAGAATTATTTAAAAAAACAATAACATTCCGAGAACAATGGGAGAGTTCCAAAGCATTTTTAAACTTAAGCAGAATTCCGAGAACAATGGGAGAGTTCTACAGAATTATTTAAAAAAAAACTATAACATTCCGAGAACAATGGGAGTGTTCCAAAGCATTATTAAACTTCAGCCAAATTCAGAGAACAATTGGAGAGTCTCAAAGCATTTTTAAACTTTAGCAAATCTCTGAAAACAATGGGAGAGTTCCAAAGCATTTTTAAACTCCACCAGAATCCCGAGAACAATGGGAGAGTTCCAAAGAATTTTTAAACTTTAGCAAATCTCTGAGAACATTGGGAGAGTTCCAAAGCCTTTTTAAACTTTAGCAAAACTCCGAGAACAATGGGAGAGTTCCAAAGCATTTTTAAACTTCAGCAAAATTCCGAGAACAATGGGAGAATTCCAAAGCATTTTTAAACTTCAGCAGAATTCCGAGAACAATGGGAGAGTTTTACAGACTTATTTAAAAAAACAATAATATTCCGAGAACAATGGGAGAGTTACAAAGCATTTTTAAACTTCAGAAGAATTCCGAGAACAATGGGAGAGTTCCAAAGCATTTTTCAACTACATCACAATTATGAGAAAAATGTGAGTGTTCCAAAGCATTTTTCAACTTTAGCAGAATTCCGAGAACAATGGGAGAGTTCCAAAGCATTACTAAACTTCAGCAGAATTCAGGGAACATTGGGAGAGTTCCAAAGCCTTTTTAAACTTTAGTAAAACTCTGAGAACAATGGGAGAGTTCCAAAGAATTTTAAACTTCACCAGATTTCCGAGACCAATGGGAGTGTTCCAAAGAATTTTTAAACTTCAGCAGCATTCCGAGAACAATGGGAGAGTTCTACAGAATTATTTAAAAATACAATAACATTCCGAGAACAATGGGAGAGTTCCAAAGCATTTTTAAACTTCAGCAGAATTCCGAGAACTATGGGAGTGTTCTACAAAATTATTTAAAAAAACTATAACATTCCGATTACAATGGGAGAGTTCCAATGAATTTTTAAACTTTAGAAAAGCTCCGAGAACAAAGGGAGTGTTCCAAAGCCTTTTTAAACTTCAGCAGAATTCTGAGAACAATGGGAGAGTACCAAAGCATTATTAAACTTCAGCAGAATTTAGATAACAATGGGAGAGTTAAAAAGCATTTTAAACGCAAAATTCCGAGAACAATGGGAGAGATCCAAACATTTTTAAACTTCAGCAGAATTCCGAGAACGATGGGAGAGTTCTACAGACTTATTCAAAAAAACAATAATATTCTGAGATCAATGGGAGAGTTCCAAACCATTTTTAAACTTTACCAGAATCCCAAGAACAATGGGAGAGTTCCAAAGAATTTTTAAACTTTAGCAAAACTCCGAGAATAATGGGAGAGTTCCAAAGCATTTTTAAACTTCAGCAGAATTTCAAAAACAAAGGGAGAGTTCTAAAGGCTTATTTAAAAAAACAATAACATTCCGAGAACAATGGGAGAGTTCAAAAGCATTTTTAAACTTCAGCAAAATTTCGAGAACAATGGGATCATTCCAAAGCATTTTTAAACTTCAGCAGAATTTCAAGAACAATGGGAGAGTTCTAAAGACTTATTTAAAAAAACAATAACATTCCGAGAACAATGGGAGAGTTCAAAAGCATTTTTAAACTTCAGCAAAATTTCGAGAACAATGGGAGCATTCCAAAGCATTTTTAAACTTCAGCAGAATTCCGAGAACAATGGAGAGTTCTACAGACTTATTTAAAAAAACAATAATATTCCAAGAGCAAAGGGACAGTTCCAAAGCATTTTTAAACTTCAGAAGAATTCCGAGAACAATGGGAGTGTTCCAAAGCATTTTTATACTTCAGCAGAATTCCGAGAACAATGGGAGAGTTCCAAAGCATTATTAAACTTCAGAAGAATTCAGGGAACAATGGAGAGTTCCAAAGAATTTTTAAACTTCATCAGATATCCGAGAACAATGGGAGATTTCTACAGAATTATTTAAAAAAACAATAACATTCCGAGAACATTGGGAGAGTTCCAAAGCATTTTTCAACTTCATCATAATTACGAGAACAATGTGAGTGTTCCAAAGCATTTTTAAACTTCAGCAAAATTCCGAGAACAATGGGAGAATTCCAAAGCATTTTTAAACTTCAGAAGAATTCCGAGAACAATGGGAGTGTTCCAAAGCATTTTTCAACTACATCACAATTAAGAGAACAATGTGTGGGTTCCAAAGCATTTTTAAACTTCAGCAGAATTCCGAGAACAATGTGAGAGTTCCAAAGCATTATGAAACTTCAGCAGAATTCAGGGAACAATGGGAGAGTTCCAAAGCCTTTTTAAACTTTAGCAAAACTCTGAGAACAATGGGAGAGCTCCAAAGAATTTTAAACTTCACCAGATTTCCGAGACTAATGGGAGAGTTCCAAAGTATTTTTAAACTTCAGCAGAATTCCGAGAACAATGGGAGAATTCTACAGAATTATTTAAAAAAACTATAACATTCCGAGAACAATGGGAGATATCCAAAGCATTTTTAAACTTCAGCAAATTTCCGAGAACAATGGGAGAGTTCCATAGCATTTGAAAAAACTTCAGCAGAATTTTGAGAACAATGGGATAGTTCTACAGACATATCTAAAAAAACAATAATATTCCGAGAACAATGGGAGAGTTCCAAAGCATTTTTAAATTCCACCAGAATCCCGAGAACAATGGAAGTGTTCCAAAGAATTTTTAAACTTCATCAGAATTCTGTGTACTTTGCTAGAGTTCTACAGACTTATTTAAAAACACAATGACACTCCAAGAACAATGGGAGAGTTCCCAAGAATTTTTAAACTTTAGCAAAACTCCAAGAACAATGGGAGAGTTCAAAGCCTTTTTAAACCTTAGCAAAACTCCGAGAACAATGGGAGAGTTCCAAAGCATTTTTAAACTATAGCAAAACTCCGAGAACAATGGGAGAGTTCAAAACATTTTTTAAACATCAGCAGAATTCCGAGAACAATGGGAGAGTTCTACAGAATTATTTAAAAAAACAATAACATTCCGAGAACAATGGGAGAGTTCCAAAGCATTTTTAAACTTAAGCAGAATTCCGAGAACAATGGGAGAGTTCTACAGAATTATTTAAAAAAAAACTATAACATTCCGAGAACAATGGGAGTGTTCCAAAGCATTATTAAACTTCAGCCAAATTCAGAGAACAATTGGAGAGTCTCAAAGCATTTTTAAACTTTAGCAAATCTCTGAAAACAATGGGAGAGTTCCAAAGCATTTTTAAACTCCACCAGAATCCCGAGAACAATGGGAGAGTTCCAAAGAATTTTTAAACTTCAGCAGAATTCCGAGTTCAATGCGAGAGTTCTACAAACTTATTTAAAAACACAATAACATTCCGAGAACAATGGGAGAGTTCCAAAGAATTTTTAAACTTTAGCAAATCTCTGAGAACATTGGGAGAGTTCCAAAGCCTTTTTAAACTTTAGTAAAACTCTGAGAACAATGGGAGAGTTCCAAAGAATTTTAAACTTCACCAGATTTCCGAGACCAATGGGAGTGTTCCAAAGAATTTTTAAACTTCAGCAGCATTCCGAGAACAATGGGAGAGTTCTACAGAATTATTTAAAAATACAATAACATTCCGAGAACAATGGGAGAGTTCCAAAGCATTTTTAAACTTCAGCAGAATTCCGAGAACTATGAGAGTGTTCTACAAAATTATTTAAAAAAACTATAACATTCCGATTACAATGGGAGAGTTCCAATGAATTTTTAAACTTTAGAAAAACTCCGAGAACAAAGGGAGTGTTCCAAAGCCTTTTTAAACTTCAGCAGAATTCTGAGAACAATGGGAGAGTACCAAAGCATTATTAAACTTCAGCAGAATTTAGATAACAATGGGAGAGTTAAAAAGCATTTTAAACGCAAAATTCCGAGAACAATGGGAGAGATCCAAACATTTTTAAACTTCAGCAGAATTCCGAGAACGATGGGAGAGTTCTACAGACTTATTCAAAAAAACAATAATATTCTGAGATCAATGGGAGAGTTCCAAACCATTTTTAAACTTTACCAGAATCCCAAGAACAATGGGAGAGTTCCAAAGAATTTTTAAACTTTAGCAAAACTCCGAGAATAATGGGAGAGTTCCAAAGCATTTTTAAACTTCAGCAGAATTTCAAAAACAAAGGGAGAGTTCTAAAGGCTTATTTAAAAAAACAATAACATTCCGAGAACAATGGGAGAGTTCAAAAGCATTTTTAAACTTCAGCAAAATTTCGAGAACAATGGGATCATTCCAAAGCATTTTTAAACTTCAGCAGAATTTCAAGAACAATGGGAGAGTTCTAAAGACTTATTTAAAAAAACAATAACATTCCGAGAACAATGGGAGAGTTCAAAAGCATTTTTAAACTTCAGCAAAATTTCGAGAACAATGGGAGCATTCCAAAGCATTTTTAAACTTCAGCAGAATTCCGAGAACAATGGAGAGTTCTACAGACTTATTTAAAAAAACAATAATATTCCAAGAGCAAAGGGACAGTTCCAAAGCATTTTTAAACTTCAGAAGAATTCCGAGAACAATGGGAGTGTTCCAAAGCATTTTTAAACTTCAGCAGAATTCCGAGAACAATGGGAGAGTTCCAAAGCATTATTAAACTTCAGAAGAATTCAGGGAACAATGGAGAGTTCCAAAGAATTTTTAAACTTCATCAGAAATCCGAGAACAATGGGAGATTTCTACAGAATTATTTAAAAAAACAATAACATTCCGAGAACATTGGGAGAGTTCCAAAGCATTTTTCAACTTCAGAAGAATTCCGAGAACAATAGGAGAGTTCCAAAGCATTTTTCAACTACATCATAATTACGATAACAATGTGAGGGTTCCAAAGCATTTTTAAACTTCAGCAGAATTCCGAGAACAATGGGAGAGTTCCAAAGCATTATTAAACTTCAGCAGAATTCAGGGAACAATGGGAGAGTTCCAAAGCCTTTTTAAACTTTAGCAAAACTCTGAGAACAATGGGAGAGTTCCAAAGAATTTTAAGCTTCACCAGATTTCCGAGACCAATGGGAGAGTTCCAAAGAATTTTTAAACTACAGCAGAATTCCGAGAACAATGGGAGAGTTCTACAGAATTATTTAAAAAAACAATAACATTCCGAGATCAGTGGGAGAGTTCCAAACCATTTTTAGACTCTATCAGAATCCCAACAACAATGGGAGATTTCCAAAGCATTTTTAAACTTCAGCAGAATTCAGGGAACAATGGGAGAGTTCCAAAGCATTTTTAAACTTTAGCAAAACTCTGAGAACAATGGGAGAGTACCAAAGCATTATTAAACTTCAGCAGAATTCAGGGAACAATGGGAGAGTTCCAAAGCCTTTTTAAACATTAGCAAAACTCTGAGAACAATGGGAAAGTTCCAAAGAATTTTAAACTTCACCAGATTTCCGAGACCAATGGGAGAGTTCCAAAGAATTTTTAAACTACAGCAGAATTCCGAGAACAATGGGAGAGTTCTAAAGACTTAATTAAAAAAAACAATAACATTCCGAGAACAATGGGAGAGTTCCAAAGCATTTTTAAACTTCAGCAAAATTTCGAGAACAATGGAAGCATTCCAAAGCATTTTTAAACTTCAGCAGAATTCCGAGAACAATGGGAGAGTTCTACAGAATTATTTAAAAAAACAATAATATTCCAAGAACATAGGGACAGTTCCAAAGCACATTTAAACTGCAGAAGAATTCCGAGAACAATGGGAGTGTTACAAAGCATTTTTCACCTTCATCATAATTACGAGAACAATGTGAGAGTTTCAAAGCATTTTTAAACTTCAGAAGAATTCAGGGAATAATGGGAGAGTTCCAAAGCATTATTAAACTTCAGAAGAATACAGGGAACAATGGGAGAGTTCCAAAGCCTTTTTAAACTTTAGCAAAACTCTGAGAACAATGGGAGAGTTCCAAAGCATTTTTAAACTTCATCATAATTAAGAGAACAATGTGAGAGTTCAAAAGCATTTTTAAACTTCAGCAAAATTCCGAGAACAATGGGAGAATTCCAAAGCATTTTTAAACTTCAGCAAAATTCCGAGAACAATGGGAGCGTTCCAAAGCATTTTTAAACTTCAGCAGAATTCCGAGAACAATGGGAGAGTTTTACAGACTTATTTAAAAAAACAATAATATTTCGAGAACAATGGGAGATTACCAAAGCATTTTTAAACTTCAGCAGAATTCCGAGAACTATGGGAGAGTTCTACAAAATTATTTAAAAAAACTATAACATTCCGATTACAATGGGAGAGTTCCAATGAATTTTTAAACTTTAGCAAAACTCCGAGAACAAAGGGAATGTTCCAAAGCCTTTTTAAACTTCAGCAGCATTCTGAGAACAATGGGAGAGTACCAAAGCATTATTAAACTTCAGCAGAATTTAGATAACAATGGGAGAGTTAAAAAGCATTTTTAAACGCAAAATTCCGAGAACAATGGGAGAGATCCAAAGCATTTTTAAACTTCAGCAGAATTCCGAGAACGATGGGAGAGTTCTACAGACTTATTCAAAAAAACAATAATATTCCGAGATCAATGGGAGAGTTCCAAACCATTTTTAAACTCTACCACAATACCAAGAACAATGGGAGAGTTCCAAAGCATTTTTAAACTTCAGCAAAATTTCGAGAACAATGGGAGCATTCCAAAGCATTTTTAAACTTCAGCAGAATTTCAAGAACAATGGGAGAGTTCTAAAGACTTATTTAAAAAAACAATAATATTCCGAGAACAATGGGAGAGTTCAAAAGCATTTTTAAACTTCAGCAAAATTTCGAGAACAATGGGAGCATTCCAAAGCATTTTTAAACTTCAGCAGAATTTCAAGAACAATGGGAGAGTTCTAAAGACTTATTTAAAAAAACAATAACATTCCGAGAACAATGGGAGAGTTCTAAAGCATTTTTAAACTTCAGCAAAATTTCGAGAACAATGGAAGCATTCCAAAGCATTTTTAAACTTCAGCAGAATTCCGAGAACAATGGGAGAGTTCTACAGGCTTATTTAAAAAAACAATAATATTCCAAGAGCAAAGGGACAGTTCCAAAGCATTTTTAAACTTCAGAAGAATTCCGAGAACAATGGGAGGGTTCCAAAGCATTTTTAAACTTCAGAAGAATTCCGAGAACAATGGGAGAGTTCCAAAGCATTATTAAACTTCAGAAGAATTCAAGGAAGAATGGGAGAGTTCCAAAGAATTTTTAAACTTCATCAGAATTCCGAGAACAATGGGAGAGTTCTACAGAATTATTTAAAAAAACAATAACATTCCGAGAACATTGGGAGAGTTCCAAAGCATTTTTCAACTTCATCATAATTACGAGAACAATGTGAGAGTTCCAAAGCATTTTTAAACTTCAGCAAAATTCCGAGAACAATGGGAGAATTCCAAAGCATTTTTAAACTTCAGAAGAATTCCGAGAACAATGGGAGTGTTCCAAAGCATTTTTCAACTACATCACAATTACGAGAACAATGTGTCGGTTCCAAAGCATTTTTAAACTTCAGCAGAATTCCGAGAACAATGGGAGAGTTCCAAAGCATTATGAAACTTCAGCAGAATTCATGGAACAATGGGAGAGTTCCAAAGCCTTTTAAAACATTAGCAAAACTCTGAGAACAATGGGAGAGCTCCAAAGAATTTTAAACTTCACCAGATTTCCGAGAACAATGGGAGAGTTCCAAAGTATTTTTAAACTTCAGCAGAATTCCGAGAACAATGGGAGAGTTCCAAAGCATTTTTAAACTTCAGCAAATTTCCGAGAACAATGGGAGAGTTCCATAGCATTTGAAAAAACTTCAGCAGAATTCTGAGAACAATGAGATAGTTCTACAGACATATCTAAAAAAAACAATAATATTCCGAGAACAATGGGAGAGTTCCAAAGCATTTTTAAATTCCACCAGAATCCGGAGAACAATGGGAGTGTTCCAAAGAATTTTTAAATTTCATCAGAGTTCCGATTACATTGCTAGAGTTCTACAGACTTATTTAAAAACACAATGACACTCCAAGAACAATGGGAGAGTTCCCAAGAATTTTTAAACTTTAGCAAAACTCCAAGAACAATGGGAGAGTTCAAAGCCTTTTTAAACCTTAGCAAAACTCCGAGAACAATGGGAGAGTTCCAAAGCATTTTTAAACTATAGCAAAACTCCGAGAACAATGGGAGAGTTCAAAACATTTTTTAAACATCAGCAGAATTCCGAGAACAATGGGAGAGTTCTACAGAATTATTTAAAAAAACAATAACATTCCGAGAACAATGGGAGAGTTCCAAAGCATTTTTAAACTTAAGCAGAATTCCGAGAACAATGGGAGAGTTCTACAGAATTATTTAAAAAAAAACTATAACATTCCGAGAACAATGGGAGTGTTCCAAAGCATTATTAAACTTCAGCCAAATTCAGAGAACAATTGGAGAGTCTCAAAGCATTTTTAAACTTTAGCAAATCTCTGAAAACAATGGGAGAGTTCCAAAGCATTTTTAAACTCCACCAGAATCCCGAGAACAATGGGAGAGTTCCAAAGAATTTTTAAACTTTAGCAAATCTCTGAGAACATTGGGAGAGTTCCAAAGCCTTTTTAAACTTTAGCAAAACTCCGAGAACAATGGGAGAGTTCCAAAGCATTTTTAAACTTCAGCAAAATTCCGAGAACAATGGGAGAATTCCAAAGCATTTTTAAACTTCAGCAGAATTCCGAGAACAATGGGAGAGTTTTACAGACTTATTTAAAAAAACAATAATATTCCGAGAACAATGGGAGAGTTACAAAGCATTTTTAAACTTCAGAAGAATTCCGAGAACAATGGGAGAGTTCCAAAGCATTTTTCAACTACATCACAATTATGAGAAAAATGTGAGTGTTCCAAAGCAT
The DNA here is from genome assembly GCF_046119375.1 of Phyllobates terribilis. Lineage (NCBI taxonomy): Eukaryota > Metazoa > Chordata > Amphibia > Anura > Dendrobatidae > Phyllobates > Phyllobates terribilis. Next base: position 911,193,996 of record NW_027362763.1, on the reverse strand, counting down.
TTTTCAACTTTAGCAGAATTCCGAGAACAATGGGAGAGTTCCAAAGCATTACTAAACTTCAGCAGAATTCAGGGAACATTGGGAGAGTTCCAAAGCCTTTTTAAACTTTAGTAAAACTCTGAGAACAATGGGAGAGTTCCAAAGAATTTTAAACTTCACCAGATTTCCGAGACCAATGGGAGTGTTCCAAAGAATTTTTAAACTTCAGCAGCATTCCGAGAACAATGGGAGAGTTCTACAGAATTATTTAAAAATACAATAACATTCCGAGAACAATGGGAGAGTTCCAAAGCATTTTTAAACTTCAGCAGAATTCCGAGAACTATGGGAGTGTTCTACAAAATTATTTAAAAAAACTATAACATTCCGATTACAATGGGAGAGTTCCAATGAATTTTTAAACTTTAGAAAAGCTCCGAGAACAAAGGGAGTGTTCCAAAGCCTTTTTAAACTTCAGCAGAATTCTGAGAACAATGGGAGAGTACCAAAGCATTATTAAACTTCAGCAGAATTTAGATAACAATGGGAGAGTTAAAAAGCATTTTAAACGCAAAATTCCGAGAACAATGGGAGAGATCCAAACATTTTTAAACTTCAGCAGAATTCCGAGAACGATGGGAGAGTTCTACAGACTTATTCAAAAAAACAATAATATTCTGAGATCAATGGGAGAGTTTCAAACCATTTTTAAACTTTACCAGAATCCCAAGAACAATGGGAGAGTTCCAAAGAATTTTTAAACTTTAGCAAAACTCCGAGAATAATGGGAGAGTTCCAAAGCATTTTTAAACTTCAGCAGAATTTCAAAAACAAAGGGAGAGTTCTAAAGGCTTATTTAAAAAAACAATAACATTCCGAGAACAATGGGAGAGTTCAAAAGCATTTTTAAACTTCAGCAAAATTTCGAGAACAATGGGATCATTCCAAAGCATTTTTAAACTTCAGCAGAATTTCAAGAACAATGGGAGAGTTCTAAAGACTTATTTAAAAAAACAATAACATTCCGAGAACAATGGGAGAGTTCAAAAGCATTTTTAAACTTCAGCAAAATTTCGAGAACAATGGGAGCATTCCAAAGCATTTTTAAACTTCAGCAGAATTCCGAGAACAATGGAGAGTTCTACAGACTTATTTAAAAAAACAATAATATTCCAAGAGCAAAGGGACAGTTCCAAAGCATTTTTAAACTTCAGAAGAATTCCGAGAACAATGGGAGTGTTCCAAAGCATTTTTATACTTCAGCAGAATTCCGAGAACAATGGGAGAGTTCCAAAGCATTATTAAACTTCAGAAGAATTCAGGGAACAATGGAGAGTTCCAAAGAATTTTTAAACTTCATCAGATATCCGAGAACAATGGGAGATTTCTACAGAATTATTTAAAAAAACAATAACATTCCGAGAACATTGGGAGAGTTCCAAAGCATTTTTCAACTTCATCATAATTACGAGAACAATGTGAGTGTTCCAAAGCATTTTTAAACTTCAGCAAAATTCCGAGAACAATGGGAGAATTCCAAAGCATTTTTAAACTTCAGAAGAATTCCGAGAACAATGGGAGTGTTCCAAAGCATTTTTCAACTACATCACAATTAAGAGAACAATGTGTGGGTTCCAAAGCATTTTTAAACTTCAGCAGAATTCCGAGAACAATGTGAGAGTTCCAAAGCATTATGAAACTTCAGCAGAATTCAGGGAACAATGGGAGAGTTCCAAAGCCTTTTTAAACTTTAGCAAAACTCTGAGAACAATGGGAGAGCTCCAAAGAATTTTAAACTTCACCAGATTTCCGAGACTAATGGGAGAGTTCCAAAGTATTTTTAAACTTCAGCAGAATTCCGAGAACAATGGGAGAATTCTACAGAATTATTTAAAAAAACTATAACATTCCGAGAACAATGGGAGATATCCAAAGCATTTTTAAACTTCAGCAAATTTCCGAGAACAATGGGAGAGTTCCATAGCATTTGAAAAAACTTCAGCAGAATTTTGAGAACAATGGGATAGTTCTACAGACATATCTAAAAAAACAATAATATTCCGAGAACAATGGGAGAGTTCCAAAGCATTTTTAAATTCCACCAGAATCCCGAGAACAATGGAAGTGTTCCAAAGAATTTTTAAACTTCATCAGAATTCTGTGTACTTTGCTAGAGTTCTACAGACTTATTTAAAAACACAATGACACTCCAAGAACAATGGGAGAGTTCCCAAGAATTTTTAAACTTTAGCAAAACTCCAAGAACAATGGGAGAGTTCAAAGCCTTTTTAAACCTTAGCAAAACTCCGAGAACAATGGGAGAGTTCCAAAGCATTTTTAAACTATAGCAAAACTCCGAGAACAATGGGAGAGTTCAAAACATTTTTTAAACATCAGCAGAATTCCGAGAACAATGGGAGAGTTCTACAGAATTATTTAAAAAAACAATAACATTCCGAGAACAATGGGAGAGTTCCAAAGCATTTTTAAACTTAAGCAGAATTCCGAGAACAATGGGAGAGTTCTACAGAATTATTTAAAAAAAAACTATAACATTCCGAGAACAATGGGAGTGTTCCAAAGCATTATTAAACTTCAGCCAAATTCAGAGAACAATTGGAGAGTCTCAAAGCATTTTTAAACTTTAGCAAATCTCTGAAAACAATGGGAGAGTTCCAAAGCATTTTTAAACTCCACCAGAATCCCGAGAACAATGGGAGAGTTCCAAAGAATTTTTAAACTTCAGCAGAATTCCAAGTTCAATGCGAGAGTTCTACAAACTTATTTAAAAACACAATAACATTCCGAGAACAATGGGAGAGTTCCAAAGAATTTTTAAACTTTAGCAAATCTCTGAGAACATTGGGAGAGTTCCAAAGCCTTTTTAAACTTTAGTAAAACTCTGAGAACAATGGGAGAGTTCCAAAGAATTTTAAACTTCACCAGATTTCCGAGACCAATGGGAGTGTTCCAAAGAATTTTTAAACTTCAGCAGCATTCCGAGAACAATGGGAGAGTTCTACAGAATTATTTAAAAATACAATAACATTCCGAGAACAATGGGAGAGTTCCAAAGCATTTTTAAACTTCAGCAGAATTCCGAGAACTATGGGAGTGTTCTACAAAATTATTTAAAAAAACTATAACATTCCGATTACAATGGGAGAGTTCCAATGAATTTTTAAACTTTAGAAAAACTCCGAGAACAAAGGGAGTGTTCCAAAGCCTTTTTAAACTTCAGCAGAATTCTGAGAACAATGGGAGAGTACCAAAGCATTATTAAACTTCAGCAGAATTTAGATAACAATGGGAGAGTTAAAAAGCATTTTAAACGCAAAATTCCGAGAACAATGGGAGAGATCCAAACATTTTTAAACTTCAGCAGAATTCCGAGAACGATGGGAGAGTTCTACAGACTTATTCAAAAAAACAATAATATTCTGAGATCAATGGGAGAGTTCCAAACCATTTTTAAACTTTACCAGAATCCCAAGAACAATGGGAGAGTTCCAAAGAATTTTTAAACTTTAGCAAAACTCCGAGAATAATGGGAGAGTTCCAAAGCATTTTTAAACTTCAGCAGAATTTCAAAAACAAAGGGAGAGTTCTAAAGGCTTATTTAAAAAAACAATAACATTCCGAGAACAATGGGAGAGTTCAAAAGCATTTTTAAACTTCAGCAAAATTTCGAGAACAATGGGATCATTCCAAAGCATTTTTAAACTTCAGCAGAATTTCAAGAACAATGGGAGAGTTCTAAAGACTTATTTAAAAAAACAATAACATTCCGAGAACAATGGGAGAGTTCAAAAGCATTTTTAAACTTCAGCAAAATTTCGAGAACAATGGGAGCATTCCAAAGCATTTTTAAACTTCAGCAGAATTCCGAGAACAATGGAGAGTTCTACAGACTTATTTAAAAAAACAATAATATTCCAAGAGCAAAGGGACAGTTCCAAAGCATTTTTAAACTTCAGAAGAATTCCGAGAACAATGGGAGTGTTCCAAAGCATTTTTAAACTTCAGCAGAATTCCGAGAACAATGGGAGAGTTCCAAAGCATTATTAAACTTCAGAAGAATTCAGGGAACAATGGAGAGTTCCAAAGAATTTTTAAACTTCATCAGAAATCCGAGAACAATGGGAGATTTCTACAGAATTATTTAAAAAAACAATAACATTCCGAGAACATTGGGAGAGTTCCAAAGCATTTTTCAACTTCATCATAATTACGAGAACAATGTGAGTGTTCCAAAGCATTTTTAAACTTCAGCAAAATTCCGAGAACAATGGGAGAATTCCAAAGCATTTTTAAACTTCAGAAGAATTCCGAGAACAATGGGAGTGTTCCAAAGCATTTTTCAACTACATCACAATTACGAGAACAATGTGTGGGTTCCAAAGCATTTTTAAACTTCAGCAGAATTCCGAGAACAATGTGAGAGTTCCAAAGCATTATGAAACTTCAGCAGAATTCAGGGAACAATGGGAGAGTTCCAAAGCCTTTTTAAACTTTAGCAAAACTCTGAGAACAATGGGAGAGCTCCAAAGAATTTTAAACTTCACCAGATTTCCGAGACTAATGGGAGAGTTCCAAAGTATTTTTAAACTTCAGCAGAATTCCGAGAACAATGGGAGAATTCTACAGAATTATTTAAAAAAACTATAACATTCCGAGAACAATGGGAGATATCCAAAGCATTTTTAAACTTCAGCAAATTTCCGAGAACAATGGGAGAGTTCCATAGCATTTGAAAAAACTTCAGCAGAATTTTGAGAACAATGGGATAGTTCTACAGACATATCTAAAAAAACAATAATATTCCGAGAACAATGGGAGAGTTCCAAAGCATTTTTAAATTCCACCAGAATCCCGAGAACAATGGAAGTGTTCCAAAGAATTTTTAAACTTCATCAGAATTCTGTGTACTTTGCTAGAGTTCTACAGACTTATTTAAAAACACAATGACACTCCAAGAACAATGGGAGAGTTCCAAAGAATTTTTAAACTTTAGCAAAACTCCAAGAACAATGGGAGAGTTCAAAGCCTTTTTAAACCTTAGCAAAACTACGAGAACAATGGGAGAGTTCAAAACATTTTTTAAACTTCAGCAGAATTCCGAGAACAATGGGAGAGTTCTACAGTATTATTTAAAAAAACAATAACATTCCGAAAACAATGGGAGAGTTCCAAAGCATTTTTAAACTTAAGCAGAATTCCGAGAACAATGGGAGAGTTCTACAGAATTATTTAAAAAAAACTATAAAATTCCGAGAACAATGGGAGTGTTCCAAAGCATTTTAAAACTTCAGCAGAATTCCGAAAACAATGGGAGAGTTACAAAGCATTTTTAGACTTCAGCAGAATTCCGAGAACAATGGGAGTGTTCCAAAGCATTATTAAACTTCAGCCAAATTCAGAGAACAATTGGAGAGTCTCAAAGCATTTTTAAACTTTAGCAAATCTCTGAAAACAATGGGAGAGTTCCAAAGCATTTTTAAACTCCACCAGAATCCCGAGTTCAATGCGAGAGTTCTACAAACTTATTTAAAAACACAATAACATTCCAAGAACAATGGGAGAGTTCCAAAGAATTTTTAAACTTTAGCAAAACACCGAGAACATTTGGAGAGTTCCAAAGCCTTTTTAAACTTTAGCAAAACTCCGAGAACAATGGGAGAGTTCCAAAGAATTTTTAAACTTTAGCAGAATTCTAAGAACAATGGGAGAGCTCTACAGAATTATCTTAATAAATAATAATATTCCGAGTACAATGGGAGAGTACCAAAGCATTTTTCAACTTCATCATAATTACGAGAACAATGTGAGAGTTCCAAAGCATTTTTAAACTTCAGCAAAATTCCGAGAACAATGGGAGAATTCCAAAGCATTTTTAAACTTCAGCAAAATTCCGAGAACAATGGGAGTGTTCCAAAGCATTTTTAAACTTCAGCAAAATTCCGAGAACAATGGGAGAATTCCAAAGCATTTTTAAACTTCAGCAAAATTCCGAGAGCAATGGGAGAGTTCCGAAGCATTTTTAAACTTCAGAAGAATTCCGAGAACAATGGGAGAGTTCCAAAGCATTTTTCAACTAGATCAAAATTACGAGATCAATGTGAGGGTTCCAAAGCATTTTTAAACTTCAGCAGAATTCCGAGAACAATGTTAGAGTTCCAAAGCATTATTAAACTTCAGCAGAATTCAGGGAACAATGGGAGAGTTCCAAAGCCTTTTTAAACTTTAGCAAAACTCTGAGAACAATGGGAGAGTTCCAAAGAATTTTAAACTTCACCAGATTTCCGAGACCAATGGGAGAGTTCCAAAGAATTTTTAAACTTAAGCAGAATTCCGAGAACAATGGGAGAGTTCTACAGAATTGTTTAAAAATACAATAACATTCCGAGAACAATGGGAGAGTTCCAAATCATTTTTAAACTTCAGCAAAATTCCGAGAACATTTGGAGAGTTCCAAAGCCTTTTTAAACTTTAGCAAAACTCCGAGAAGAATGGGAGAGTTCCAAAGAATTTTTAAACTTTAGCAAAACACTGAAAACAATGGGAGAGTTCCAAAGCCATTTTAAATTTCAGCAGAATTCCGAGAACAATGGGAGAGTTCCAAAACATTTTAAAACTACAGCAGAATTCTGAGAATATTGGGAGAGTTCTACAGAATTTTTTTAAAAAAAACTTTAACATTCCATGAACAACGGGAGAGTTCCAAAGCATTATTAAAATTCACCAGAATTCCGAGAACAATGGGAGAGTTCCAAACATTTTTTAAACTTCAGCAGAATTCCGAGAACAATGGGAGAGTTCTACAGAATCATTTAAAAAAAACAATAACATTCCGAGAACAATGGGAGAGTTCCAAAGCATTTTTAAACTTCAGCAAAATTTCGAGAACAATGGGAGCATTCCAAAGTATTTTTAAACTTCAGCAGAATTCTGAGAACAATGGGAGAGTTCTACAGACTTATTTAAAAAAACAATAATATTCCAAGAACAAAGGGACAGTTCCAAAGCATTTTAAAAACTTCAGAAGAATTCCGAGAACAATGGTAGAGTTCCAAAGCATTTTTCAACTTCATCATAATTACGAGAACAATGTGAGAGTTCCAAAGCATTTTGAAACATCAGCAGATTTCCGAGAACAATCGGAGAGTTCCAAGGCATTATTAAACTTCAGAAGAATTCAGGGAACAATGGAGAGTTCCAAAGAATTTTTAAACTTCATCAGAATTCTGAGAACAATGGGAGAGCTCTACAGAATTATTTTAATAAAAAATAATATTCCGAGTATAATGGGAGAATACCAAAGCATTTTTCAACTTCATCATAATTACGAGAACAATGTGAGAGTTCCAAAGCATTTTTAAACTTCAGCAGAATTCCGAGAACATTGGGAGAGTTCTACAGAATTATGTAAAAAAACAATAACATTCCGAGAAAAATGGGAGAAGTCCAAAGTATTTTTAAACTTCAGCATAATTCCGAGAACAATGGGAGCGTTCCAAAGCATTTTTAAACTTCAGCAGAATTCCGAGAACAATGGGAGAGTTCTACAGACTTATTTAAAAAAACAATAACATTCCGAGAGCAATGGGAGAGTTCCAAAGCATTTTTAAACTTCAGAAGAATTCCGAGAACAATGGGAGAGTTCCAAAGCATTTTTCAACTACATCATAATTACGAGAACAATTGGAGCGTTCCAAAGCATTTTTAAACTTCAGCAGAATTCCGAGAACAATGGGAGAGTTCTACAGACTTATTTAAAAAAACAATAACATTCCGAGAGCAATGGGAGAGTTCCAAAGCATTATTAAACTTCAGCAGAATTCAGGGAACAATGGGAGAGTTCCAAAGCATTTTTAAACTTTAGCAGAATTCCGAGAACAATGGGAGAGTTCTACAGAATTATATAAAAAAAATATAACATACCGATTACAATGGGAGAGTTCCAAAGCCTTTTTAAACTTCAGCAGAATTCCGACAACAATTCTGAGAACAATGGGAGAGTACCAAAGCATTATTAAACTTCAGCAGTAATTAAAGAACAATGGGAGAGTTAAAAAGCGTTTTTAAACGCAAAATTCTGAGAACAATGTGAGAGATCCAAAGCATTTTTAAACTTCAGCAGAATTCCGAAAACAATGGGAGAGTTCTACAGACTTATTCAAAAAAACAATAATATTCCGAGCTCAATGGCAGAGTTCCAAGCCATTTTTAGACTCTATCAGAATCCCAAGTACAATGGGAGATTACCAAAGCATTTTTAAAATTTAGCAAAACTCTGAGAACAATGGGAGAGTTCCAAAGCATTTTTAAATTCACCAGTATTCCGAGAACAATGGGAGAGTTCCAAACATTTTTTAAACTTCAGCAGAATTCCAAGAACAATGGGAGAGTTCTCCAGAATTATTTAAAAAAACAATAACATGCCGAGAACAATGGGAGAGCTCCAAAGCATTTTTAAACTTCAGCAGAATTTCGAGAACAATGGGAGAGTTCTTAAGACTTATTTAAAAACAATAACATTACGAGAACAATGGGAGAGTTCCAAAGCATTTTTAAACTTCAGCAAAATTTCGATAACAATGGGAGCATTCCAAAGCATTTTCAAACTTCAGCAGAATTCCGAGAACAATGGGAGAGTTATACAGAATTATTTAAAAAAACAATAATATTCCAAGAACATAGGGACAGTTCCAAAGCAGATTTAAACTGCAGAAGAATTACAAGAACAATGGGAGAGTTCCAAAGCATTTTTCAACTTCATCATAATTACGAGAACAATGTGAGAGTTCCAAAGCATTTTTAAACTTCAGAAGAATTCAGGGAACAATGAGAGAGTTCCAAAGCATTATTAAAGTTCAGAAGAATTCAGGGAACAATGGGAGAGTTCCAAAGAATTTTTAAACTTCATCAGAATTCTGAGAACAATGGGAGAGTTCTACAGAATTATTTAAAAAAACAATAACATTCCGAGAACAATGGGAGAGTTCCAAAGTATTTTTCAACTTCATCATAATTACGAGAACAATGTGAGAGTTCCAAAGCATTTTTAAACTTCAGCAAAATTCCGAGAACAATGGGAGCATTCCAAAGCATTTTTAAACTTCAGCAAAATTCCGAGAACAATGGGAGCGTTCCAAAGCATTTTTAAACTTCAGAAGAATTCCGAGAACAATGGGAGAGTTCTACAGACTTATTTAAAAAAACAATAATATTTCGAGAACAATGGGAGAGTTCCGAAGCATTTTTAAACTTCAGAAGAATTCCAAGAACAATGGGAGAGTTCCAAAGCATTTTTCAACTAGATCAAAATTACGAGAACAATGTGAGGGTTCCAAAGCATTTTTAAACTTCAGCAGAATTCCGAGAACAATGTTAGAGTTACAAAGCATTATTAAACTTCAGCAGAATTCAGGGAACAATGGGAGAGTTCCAAAGCCTTTTTAAACTTTAGCAAAACTCTGAGAACAATGGGAGAGTTCCAAAGAATTTTAAACATCACCAGATTTCCGAGACCAATGGGAGAGTTCCAAAGAATTTTTAAACTTCAGCAGAATTCCGAGAACAATGGGAGAGTTCTACAGAATTGTTTAAAAATACAATAACATTCCGAGAACAATGGGAGAGTTCCAAATCATTTTTAAACTTCAGCAAAATTCCGTGAACAATGGGAGAATTCCAAAGCATTTTTAAACTTCAGCAAAAATTCGAGAACAATGGGAGCGTTATAAAGCATTTTTAAACTTCAGCAGAATTCTGAGAACAATGGGAGAGTTCTACAGACTTATTTAAAAAAACAATAATATTCCGAGAACAATGGGAGTGTTCCAAAGCATTTTTAAAATTAAGAAGAATTCCGAGAACAATGGGAGAGTTCCAAAGCATTTTTCAACTACATCATAACTACGAGAACAATGTGAGGGTTCCAAAGCATGTTTAAACTTCAGCAGAATTCCGAGAACAATGGGAGAGTTTCAAAGCATTATTAAACTTCAGCAGATTTCAGGGAACAATGGGAGCGTTCCAAAGACTTTTTAAACTTTAGCAAAACTCTGAGAACAATGGGAGAGTTCCAAAGCATTTTTAAACTTCATCAAAATTTTGAGAACAATGGGAGCATTCCAAAGCATTTTTAAACTTCTGCAGAATTCTGAGAACAATGGGAGAGTTCTACAGACTTATTTAAAAAAACAATAATATTCCAAGAACAAAGGGACAGTTCCAAAGCATTTTTAAACTTCAGAAGAATTCCGAGAGCAATGGGAGAGTTCCAAAGCATTTTTCAACTTCATCATAATTACGAGAACAATGTGAGAGTTCCGAAGCATTTTGAAACTTGAGCAGAATTCAGAGAACAATGGGACAGTTCCAAAGCATTATTAAACTTCAGAAGAATTCATGGAACAATGGGAGATTTCCAAAGAATTTTTAAACTTGAGCAGAATTCGGAGAACAATGGGAGAGTTATACAGAATTATTTAAAAAAACAATAATATTCCAAGAACATAGGGACAGTTCCAAAGCAGATTTAAACTGCAGAAGAATTACAAGAACAATGGGAGAGTTCCAAAGCATTTTTCAACTTCATCATAATTACGAGAACAATGTGAGAGTTCCAAACATTTTTAAACTTCAGAAGAATTCAGGGAACAATGGGAGAGTTCCAAAGCATTATTAAAGTTCAGAAGAATTCAGGGAACAATGGGTGAGTTCCAAAGAATTTTTAAACTTCATCAGAATTCCGAGAACAATGGGAGAGTTCTACAGAATTATTTAAAAAAACAATAACATTCCGAAAACAATGGGAGAGTTCCAAAGCATTTTTCAACTTCATCATAATTACGAGAACAATGTGAGAGTTCCAAAGCATTTTTAAACTTCAGCAAAATTCCGACAACAATGGGAGAGTTCCAAAGCATTTTTAAACTTCAGCAAAATTCTGAGAACAATGGGAGCGTTCCAAAGCATTTTTAAACTTCAGAAGAATTCCGAGAACAATGGGAGAGTACTACAGACTTATTTAAAAAAACAATAATATTCCGAGAACAATGAGAGAGTTCTGAAGCATTTTTAAACTTCAGAAGAATTCCGAGAACAATGGGAGAGTTCCAAAGCATTTTTCAACTAGATCAAAATTACGAGAACAATGTGAGGGTTCCAAAGCATTTTTAAACTTCTGCAGAATTCCGAGAACAATGTTAGAGGTCCAAAGCATTATTAAACTTCAGCAGAATTCAGGGAACAATGTGAGAGTTCCAAAGCCTTTTTAAACTTTAGCAAATCTCTGAGAACAATGGGAGAGTTCCAAAGAATTTTAAACTTCACCAGATTTCCGAGACCAATGGGAGAGTTCCAAAGAATTTTTCAACTTCAGCAGAATTCCGAGAACAATGGGAGAGTACCAAAGCATTATTAAACTTCAGCAGAATTTAGAAAGCAATGGGAGAGTTCCAAAATATTTTTAAACGCAAAATTCCGAGAACAATAGGAGAGATCCAAAGCATTTTTAAACTTCAGAAGAATTCTGAGAACGATGGGAGAGTTCTACAGACTTATTCAAAAAAACAATAAAATTCCGAGATCAATGGGAGAGTTCCAAACCATTTTTAAACTCTACCAGAATCCCAAGAAAAATGGGAGAGTTCCAAAGCATTTTTAAACTTTAGCAAATCTCCGAGAACAATGGGAGAGTTCCAAAGCATTTTTAAACTTCAACACTATTCTGAGAACAATGGGAGAGTTCCAAACATTTTTTAAACTTCATCAGAATTCCGAGAACAATGAGAGTTCTACAGAATTATTTACAAAAACAATAACATTCCGAGAACAATGGGAGAGTTCCAAAGCATTTTTAAACTTCAGCAAAATTCCGAGAACAATTGGAGAGTTCCAAAGCATTTTTAAACTTCAGCAGAATTTCGGGAACAATGGGAGAGTTCTACAGAATTATTTAATAAAACAATAACATTCCGAGAACAATGGGAGAGTTCCAAAGCATTTTTAAACTTCAGCAGAATTTCGAGAACAATGCGAGAGTTCTAAAGACTTATTTAAAAAAAACAATAACATTCTGAGAACAATGGGAGAGTTCCAAAGCATTTTTAAACTTCAGCAAAAATTTTGAGAACAATGGGAGCATTCCAAAGCATTTTTAAACTTCTGCAGAATTCTGAGAACAATGGGAGAGTTATACAGACTTATTTAAAAAAACAATAATATTCCAAGAACAAAGGGACAGTTCCAAAGCAATTTTAAACTTCAGAAGAATTCCGAGAGCAATGGGAGAGTTCCAAAGCATTTTTCAACTTCATCATAATTACGAGAACAATGTGAGAGTTCCAAAGCATTTTGAAACTTCAGCAGAATTCAGAGAACAATGGGACAGTTCCAAAGCATTATTAAACTTCAGAAGAATTCATGGAACAATGGGAGATTTCCAAAGAATTTTTAAACTTCATCAGAATTCCGAGAACAATGGGAGAGCTCTACAGAATTATTTAAAAAAAACATAACATTCCGAGAACAATGGGAGAGTTCCAAAGCATTTTTTAACTTCATCATAATTACGAGAACAATGTGAGAGTTCCAAAGCATTTTTCAACTTCATCATAATTACGAGAACAAAGTGAGAGTTCCAAAGCATTTTTAAACTTCAGAAGAATTCAGGGAACAATGGGAGAGTTCCAAAGCATTATTAAAGTTCAGAAGAATTCAGGGAACAATGGGAGAGTTCCAAAGAATTTTTAAACTTCATCAGAATTCCGAGAACAATGGGAGAGTTCTACAGAATTATTTAAAAAAACAATAACATTCCGAGAACAATGGGAGAGTTACAAAGCATTTTTCAACTTCATCATAATTACGAGAACAATGTAAGAGTTCCAAAGCATTTTTAAACTTCAGCAAAATTCCGAGAACAATGGGAGAATTCCAAAGCATTTTTAAACTTCAGCAAAATTCCGAGAACAATGGCAGCGTTCCAAAGCATTTTTAAACTTCAGCAGAATTCCGAGAACAATGGGAGAGTTCTACAGACTTATTTAAAAAAACAATAATATTCCGAGAACAATGGGAGAGTTCCGAAGCATTTTTAAACTTCAGAAGAATTCCTAGAACAATGGGAGAGTTCCAAAGCATTTTTCAACTAGATCAAAATTACGAGAATAATGTGAGGGTTCCAAAGCATTTTTAAACTTCAGCAGAATTCCGAGAACAATGGGAGAGTTCCAAAGCATTATTAAACTTCAGCAGAATTCAGGGAACAATGGGAGAGTTCCAAAGCCTTTTTAAACTTTAGCAAAACTCTGAGAACAATGGGAGAGTTCCAAAGAATTTTAAACTTCACCAGATTTCCGAGACCAATGGGAGAGTTCCAAAGAATTTTTAAACTTCAGCAGAATTCCGAGAACAATGGGAGAGTTCTACAGAATTGTTTAAAAATACAATAACATTCCGAGAACAATGGGAGAGTTCCAAAGCATTTTTAAACTTCAGCAAAATTCCAACAACAATGGGAGAATTCCAAAGCATTTTTAAACTTCAGCAAAATTCCGAGAACAATGGGAGCATTACAAATCATTTTTAAACTTCAGCAGAATTCCGAGAACAATGGGAGAGTTCTACAGACTTATTTAAAAAACCAATAATATTCCGAGAACAATGGGAGTGTTCCAAAGCATTTTTAAAACTCAGAAGTATTCCGAGAACAATGGGAGAGTTCCAAAGCATTTTTTCAACTACATCATAATTACGAGAACAATGTGAGGGTTCCAAAGCATGTTTAAACTTCAGCAGAATTCCGAGAACAATGGGAGAGTTTCAAAGCATTATTAAACTTCAGCAGAATTCAGGGAACAATGGGAGCGTTCCAAAGCCTTTTTAAACTTTAGCAAAACTCTGAGAACAATGGGAGAGTTCCAAAGAATTTTAAACTTCACCAGATTTCCGAGACAAATGGGAGAGTTCCAAAGAATTTTTAAACTTCAGCAGAATTCCGAGAACAATGGGAGAGTTCTACAGCATTATTTAAAAATACAATAACATTCCGAGAACAATGGGAGAGTTCCAAAGCATTTTTAAACTTCAGCAGAATTCCGAGAAAAATGGGAGAGTTCTACAGAATTATTTTAAAAAACTATAGCATTCCGATTACAATGGGAGAGTTTCAAAGAATTTTTAAACTTTAGCAAAACTCTGAGAACAAAGGGAGGGTTCCAAAGCCTTTTTAAACTTCAGCAGAATTCTGAGAACAATGGGAGAGTACCAAAGCATTATTAAACTTCAGCAGAATTTAGAAAGCAATGGGAGAGTTCCAAAACATTTTTAAACGCAAAATTCCGAGAACAATGGGAGAGATCCAAAGCATTTTTAAACTTCAGCAGAATTTCGAGAACAATGCGAGAGTTCTAAAGACTTATTTAAAAAAAACAATAACATTCCAAGAACAATGGGAGAGTTCCAAAGCATTTTTAAACTTCAGCAAAATTTTGAGAACAATGGGAGCATTCCAAAGCATTTTTAAACTTCAGCAGAATTCTGAGAACAATGGGTGAGTTCTACAGACTTATTTAAAAAAACAATAATATTCCAAGAACAAAGGGACAGTTCCAAAGCATTTTTAAACTTCAGAAGAATTCCGAGAGCAATGGGAGAGTTCCAAAGCATTTTTCAACTTCATCATAATTACGAGAACAATGTGAGAGTTCCAAAGCATTTTGAAACTTCAGCAGAATTCAGAGAACTATGGGACAGTTCCAAAGCATTATTAAACTTCAGAAGAATTCATGGAACAATGGGAGATTTCCAAAGAATTTTTAAACTTCATCAGAATTCCGATAACAATGGGAGAGCTCTACAGAATTTTTTAAAAAAAACATAACATTCTGAGAACAATGGGAGAGTTCCAAAGCATTTTTTAACTTCATCATAATTATGAGAACAATGTGAGACTTCCAAAGCATCTTTAAACTTACGCAAAATTCCGAGAACAATGGGAGAGATCCAACGCATTTTTAAACTTCAGCAGAATTCCGAGAACGATGAGAGAGTTCTACAGACTTATTCAAAAAAACAATAATATTCTGAGATGAATGGGAGAGTTCCAAACCATTTTTAAACTCTACCAGAATCCCAAGAACAATGGGAGAGTTCCAAAGCATTTTTAAACTTTTGCAAAACTCCGAGAACAATGGGAGAGTTCCAAAGCATTTTTAAACTTCACCAGTATTCCGAGAACAATGGGAGAGTTCCAAACATTTTTTAAACTTCAGCAGAATTCCAAGAACAATGGGAGAGTTCTACAGAGTTATTTAAAAAAAGAATAACATTCTGAGAACAATAGGAGAGTTCCAAAGCATTTTTAAACTTCAGCAAAATTCCGAGAACAATGGGAGAGTTCCAAAGCATTTTTAAACTTCAGCAGAATTTCAAGAACAATGGTAGAGCTACAAAGAATTGTTAAACTTCAGCAGAATTTCGAGAATAATGGGAGAGTTATACAGAATTATTTAAAAAAACAATAATATTCCAAGAACATAGGGACAGTTACAAAGCAGATTTAAACTGCAGAAGTATTCCGAGAACAATGGGAGAGTTCCAAAGCATTTTTCAACTTCATCATAATTACGAGAACAATGTGAGAGTTCCAAAGCATTTTTAATCTTCAGAAGAATTCAGGGAACAATGGGAGAGTTCCAAGCATTACTAAACTTCAGAAGAATTCAGGGAACAATGGGAGAGTTCCAAAAAAATTTTAAACTTCATCAGAACTCCGAGAACAATGGGAGAGTTCTACAGAATTATTTAAAAAAACAATAACATTCCTAGAACAATGGGAGAGTTCCAAAGCATTTTTCAACTCCATCATAATTACGAGAACAATGTGAGAGTTCCAAAGCATTTTTAAACTTCAGCACAATTCCGAGAACAATGGGAGAGTTCTACAGAATTATTTAAAAAAACAATAACATTCCGAGAACAATGGGCGAGTTCCAAAGCATTTTTAAACTTCAGCAAATTTCCGAGAACAATTGGAGAGTTCCAAAGCATTTTTAAACTTCAGCAGAATTTCGAGAACAATGGGAGAGTTCTAAATACTTATTTAAAAAAAACAATAACATTCCGAGAACAATGGGAGAGTTCCAAAGCATTTTTAAACTTCAGCAAAATTTCGAGAATTTGGAGCATTCCAAAGCATTTATAAACTTCAGCAGAATTCTGAGAACAATGGGAGAGTTCTACAGACTTATTTAAAAAAACAGTAATATTCCAAGAACAAAGGGACAGTTCCAAAGCATTTTTAAACTTCAGAAGAATTAGAAGAGCAATAGGAGAATTCCAAAGCATTTTTATACTTCATAATAATAGCAAGAACAATGTGAGAGTTCCAAAGCATATGGAAACTTCAGCAGAATTCCGAGAACAATGGGACAGTTCCAAAGCATTATTAAACTTCAGAAGAATTCACGGAACAATGGGAGATTTCCAAAGAATTTTTAACCTTCATCAGAATTCCGAGAACAATGGGAGAGCTCTACAGACTTATTTAAAAAAAACAATAACATTCCGAGAACAATGGGAGAGTTCCAAAGCATTTTTTAACTTCATCATAATTACGAGAACAATGTGAGAGTTCCAAAGCATTTTTAAACTTCAGCAAAATTCCGAGAACAATGGGAGAATTCTAAAGCATTTTTTAACTTCAGTAAAATTCCGAGAACAATGGGAGAGTTCTACAGACTTATTTAAAAAACATTAATATTCCGAGAACAATGGGAGAGTTCCAAAGCATTTTTAAACTTCAGAAGTATTCCGAGATCAATGGAAGAGTTCCAAAGAATTTTTCAACTACATCACAATTAAGAGAACAATGTGAGGGTTCCAAAGCATTTTTAAACTTCAGCAGAATTCCGAGAACAATGGGAGAGTTCCAAAGCATTATTAAACTTCAGCACAATTCAGGGAACAATGGGAGAGTTCTAAAGCCTTTTTAAACTTTAGAAAAACTCTGAGAACAATGGGAGAGCTCCAAAGAATTTTAAACTTCACCAGATTTCCGAGACCAATGGGAGAGTTCCAAAGAATTTTTAAACTTCAGCAGTATTCCGAGAACAATGGGAGAGTTTCAAACCATTTTTAAACTCTACCAGAATCCCAAGAACAATGGGATAGTTCCAAAGCATTTTTAAACTTTAGCAAATCTCCGAGAACAATGGGAGAGTTCCAAAGCATTTTTAAACTTCAACAGCATTCCGAGAACAATGGGAGAGTTCCAAATATTTTTTAAACTTCATCAGAATTCCGAGAACAATGGGAGAGTTCTACAGAATTTTTTAAAAAAACAATAACATTCCGAGAACAATGGGAGAGTTCCAAAGCATTTTTAAACTTTAGCAAAACTCCGAGAACAAAGGGAGGGTTCCAAAGCCTTTTTAAACTTCAGCAGAATTCTGAGAACAATGGGAGAGTACCAAAGCATTATTAAACTTCAGCAAAATTTAGAAAGCAATGGGAGAGTTCCAAAGCATTTTTAAACGTAAAATTTCGAGAACAATGTGAGAGATCCAAAGCATTTTTCAACAGAATTCCGAGAACGATGGGAGAGTTCTACAGACTTATTCAAAAAAACAGTAATATTCCGAGATCAGTGGGAGAGTTCCAAACCATTTTTAAACTCTACCAGAATCCCAAGAACAATGGGAGTGTTCCAAAGCATTTTTAAACTTTAGCAAATCTCCGAGAACAATGGGAGAGTTCCAAAGCATTTTTAAATTTAAACAGTATTCCGAGAACAATGGGAGAGTTCTTCAGAATTATTTAAAAAAAACAATAACATTTCGAGAACATTGGGAGAGTTCCAAAGCATTTTTAAACTTCAGCAAAATTCCGAGAACAATTGGAGAGTTTCAAAGCATTTTTAAACTTCAGCAGAATTTTGAGAACAATGGGAGAGTTCTACAGAATTATTTAAAAAACAATAACATTCCGAGAACAATGGGAGAATTCCAAAGCATTTTTAAACATCAGCAAAATTCCGAAAATGATGGGAGAGTTCTACAGACTTATTCAAAAAAACAATAATATTCTGAGATCAATTGTAGAGTTCCAAACCATTTTTAAACTCTACCAGAATCCCAAGAACAATGGGAGAGTTCCAAAGCATTTTTAAACTTTAGCAAAACTCCGAGAACAATGGGAGAGATCCAAAGCATTTTTAAACTTCACCAGTAATCTGACAACAACGGGAGAGTTCGAAACAATTTTTAAACTTCAGCAGAATTCCAAGAACAATGGGAGAGTTCTACAAAATTATTTAAAAAAACAATAACATTCCGAGAACAAGGGGAGAGTTCCAAAGCATTTTTAAACTTCAGCAAAATTCCGAGAACAATGGGAGTGTTCGAAAGCATTTTTAAACTTCAGCAGAATTTCAAGAACAATGGGAGAGCTCCAAAGAATTGTTAAACTTCAGCAGAATTTCGAGAATAATGGGAGAGTTCTACAGACTTATTTAATAAAAACAATAACATTCCGAAAACAATGGGAGAGTTCCAAAGCATTTTTAAACTTCAGCAAAATGTCGAGAACAATGGGAGCATTCCAAAGGATTTTTAAACTTCAGCAGAATTCCAAGAACAATTGGAGAGTTCTACAGACTTATTTAAAAAAACAATTATTTTCCGAGAACAATGGGAGAGTTCTAAAGCATTTTTAAACTTCAGAAGAAATTCAAGAACAATGGAAGAGTTCCAAAGCATTTTTAAACTTCAAAAGAAATCCGAGAACAATGGAAGAGTTCCAAAGCATTTTTCAACTTCATCATAATGACGAGAACAATGTGAGAGATCCAAAGTATTTTTAAACTTCATCAGAATTCCGAGAACAATGGGAGAGTTCCAAAGCATTATTAAACTTCAGCAGAATTCAGCGAACAATGGGAGAGTTCCAAAGCATTTTTAAACTTTAGCAAAATTCTGAGAACAACGGGAGAGTTCCAAAGCATTTTTAAACTTCACAAGAAATCCGACAACAATGGGAGAGTGCCAAAGAATTTTTAGACTTCAGCAGGATTCCGAGAACAATGGGAGAGTACTACAGAATTATTTAAAAAAACAATAACATTCTGAGAACAATGGGAGAGTTCCAAAGCATTTTTAAACTACAGAGAATTCCGAGAACAATGGGAGAGTTCCAAAGAATTGTTAAACTTCAGCAGAATTTCGAGAATAATGTGAGAGTTCTACAGACTTATTTAAAAAAGAAATAATATTCTGAGAACAATGGGAGAGTTCCAAAGCATTTTTAAACTTCAGAAGAATTCCGAGAACAATGGAAGTGTTCCAAAGCATTTTTAAACTTCAGAAGAATTCCGAGAACAATGGGAGAGTTGCAAAGCATTTTTCAACTTAATCATAATTAAGAGAACAATGTGAGAGTTCCAAAGCATTTTTAAACTTCAGCAGAATTCCCAGAACAATGGGAGAGTTCCAAAGCTTTATTAAACTTCAGCAGAATTCAGCGAACAATGGGAGAGTTCCAAAGCATTTTTAAACTTTAGCAAAACTCTGAGAACCACGGGAGAGTTCCAAAGCATTTTTAAACTTCAGCAGAAATCCGAGAACAATGGGAGAGTGCCAAAGAATTTTTAAACTTCAGCAGGATTCCGAGAACAATGGGAGAGTACTAAAGAATTATTTAAAAAACAATAACATTCTGAGTACAACGGGAGAGTTCCAAAGCATTTTTAAACTACAGAGAATTCCGAGAACAATAGGAGAGTTCCAAAGAAGTGTTAAACTTCAGCAGAATTTTGAGAATAATGGGAGAGTTCTACAGACTTATTTAAAAAACCAATAACATTCCGAGAACAATGGGTGAGTTTCATAGCATTTTTAAAGTTCAGCAAAATTTCGAGAAAAATGGGAGAGTTCTACAGACTTATTTTAAAAAAAAATAATATTACAAGAACAAAGTGACAGTTCCAAAGCATTTTTAAACTTCAGCAGAATTCCGAGAACAATGGGAGAGTTCCAAAGCATTATTAAACTTCAGAAGAATTCAGGGAACAATGGGAGAGTTCCAAAGAATTTTTAAACTTCATCAGAATTCCGAGAACAATGGGAGAGTACTACAGAATTATTTAAAAAAACAATAACAGTCGGAGAACATTGGGAGAGTTCCAAAGCATTTTTCAACTTCATCATAATTACGAGAACAATGTGAGGGTTCCAAAGCATTTTTAAACTTCAGCAAAATTCCGAGAACAATGGGAGTATTCCAAAGCAATTTTAAACTTCGGCAAAATTCCGAGATCAATGGGGGCGTTCCAAAGGATTTTTAAACTTCAGCAGAATTCCGAGAATAATGGGAGAGTTCTACAGACTTATTTAAAAAAACAATAATATTCCGAGAACAATGGAAGAGTTCCAAAGCATTTTTAAGCTTCAGAAGAAATCCGAGAAAAATGGGAGTGTTCCAAAGCATTTTTCAACTACATCACAATTACGAGAACAATGTGTGGGTTCCAAAGCATTTTTAAACTTCAGCAGAATTCCGAGAACAATGGGAGAGTTCCAAAGCATTATTAAACTTCAGCAGAATTCAGGGATCAATGGGAGAGTTCCAAAGCCTTTTTAAACTTCAGCAAAACTCTGAGAACAATAGGAGAGTTCCAAAGAATTTTAAATTTCACCAGATTTTTGAGACCAATGGGAGAGTTCCAAAGTATTTTTAAACTTCAGCAGAATTCTGAGAACATTGGGAGAGTTCTACAGAATTATTTAAAAAACAATAACATTTCGAGAACAATGGGAGAGTTCCAAAGCATTTTTAAACTTCAGCAGAATTTTGAGAACAATGGAAGGGTTCTACAAAATTATTTAAAAAAACTACAACATTCCGAGAACAATGGAGAGTTCCAAAGCATTTTTAAACTTCAGCAAATTTCCGAGAACAATGGGAGAGTTCCAAAGCATTTTAAAAAACTTCAGCAGATTTCTGAGAACAATGGGATAGTTCTACAGACTTATCTAAAAAAACAATAATATTCCGAGAACAATGGGAGAGTTCCAAAGCATTTTTAAACTACAGAGAATTCTGAGAACAATTGGAGAGTTCCAAAGAATTGTTAAACTTCAGCAGAATTTTGCGAATAATGGGAGAGTACTACAGACTTATTTGAAAAAAACAATAACATTCCGAGAACTATGGGAGAGTTTCAAAGCATTTTTAAACTTCAGCAAAATTTTGAGAACAATGGGAGAGTTCTACAGACTTACTTAAAAAAAGCAATAATATTCTGAGAACAATGGGAGAGCTCCAAAGCATTTTTAAACTTCAGAAGAATTCAGGGAACAATGGGAGAGTTCCAAAGATTTTTTAAACTTGAGAAGGACTCCAAGAACAATGGGAGAGTACTAAAGAATTATTTAAAAAAACAATAACATTCTGAGAACAATGGGAGAGTTCCAAAGCATTATTAAATTTCAGCAGAATTCAGGGAACAATGGGAGAGTTCCAAAGCATTTTTAAACTTTAGCAAAACTCTGAGAACAACAGGAGAGATCCAAAGCATTTTTAAACTTCCCAAGAAATCTGAGAACAATGGGAGAGTACTACAGAATTATTTAAAAAAACAATAACATTCAGAGAATAATGGGAGAGTTCCAAAGCATTTTTAAACTACAGAGAATTCCGAGAACAATGGGAGAGTTCCAAAGAATTGTTAAACTTCAGCAGAATTTTGCGAATAATGGGAGAGTACTACAGACTTATTTAAAAAAAACAATAATATTCCGAGAACAATGGGAGAGTTTCAAAGCATTTTTAAACTTCAGCAAAATTTCGAGAACAATGGGAGCGTTCCAAAGCATTTTTAAACTTCAGCAGAATTCCGAGAACAATGGGAGAGTTCTACAGACTTACTTAAAAAAACCAATAATATTCTGAGAACAATGGGAGAGTTCCAAAGCATTTTTAAACTTCTGAAGAATTCCGAGAACAATGGGAGAGTCCCAAAGCATTTTTAAACTTCAGAAGAATTCCGAAAACAATGGGAGAGTTCCAAAGCATTTTTCAACTTCATCATAATTACGAGAACAATGTGAGAGTTCCAAAGCATTTTTAAACTTCAGCAGAAATCCGAGAACAATGGGAGAGTTCCAAAGCATTATTAAACTTCAGAAGAATTCAGGGAACAATGGGAGAGTTCCAAAGCATTTTTAAACTTTAGCAAAACTCTGAGAACAACGGGAGAGTTCCAAAGCATTTTAAAACTTCACCAGTAATCCGAGAACAATGGGAGAGTGCCAAAGAATTTTTAAACTTGAGAAGGACTCCGAGAACAATGGGAGAGTACTAAAGAATTATTTAAAAAAACAATAATATTCTGAGAACAAAGGGAGAGTTCCAAAGCATTTTTAAACTTCAGAAGAATTCCGAGAACAATGGGAGAGTTCCAAAGCATTTTTAAACTTCAGCAGAATTCCGAGAACAATGGGAGAGTTCCAAAGCATTATTAAACTTCAGAAGAATTCAGGGAACAATGGGAGAGTACTACAGAATTATTTAAAAAAACAATAACATTCCGAGAACATTGGGAGAGTTCCAAAGCATTTTTCAACTTCATCATAATTACGAGAACAATGTGAGAGTTCCAAAAAATTTTTAAACTTCAGCAAAATTTCGTGAACAATGGGAGAATTCCAAAGCCTTTTTAAACTTCAGCAAAATTCCGAGATCAATGGGAGTGTTCCAAAGCATTTTTAAACTTCAGCAGAATTTCGAGAATAATGGGAGAGTTCTACAGAATTATTTAAAAAAACAATATCATTCCGAGAACAATGGGAGAGTTCCAAAGCATTTTTAAACTTCAGCAGAATTCCGTGAACAAAGGAAGAGTTCTACAGAATTATTAAAAAAAAACTATAACATTCCGAGAACAATGGGAGAGTTCCAAAGCATTTTTAAACTTCAGCAAATTTCCGAGAACAATGGGAGAGTTCCAAAGCATTTTAAAAAACTTCAGCAGAATTCTGAGAATAATGGGATAGTTCTACAGACTGAACTAAAAAAATAATAATATTCCGAGAACAATGGGAGAGTTCCAAAGCATTTTTAAACTCCACCAGAATCCCGAGAAAAATGGGAGAGTTCCAAAGAATTTTTAAACTTCATCAGAATTCCGAGTTCATTGCTAGAGTTCTACAGACTTATTTAAAGACACAATGACACTCCGAGAACAATGGGAGAGTTCCAAAGAATTTTTAAACTTTAGCAAAACTCCAAGAACAATGGGAGTGTTCAAAGCCTTTTTAAACCTTAGCAAAACTCCGAGCTCAATGGGATAGTTCCAAAGCATTTTTAAACTTTATCAAAACTCCGAGAACAATGGGAGGGTTCCAAAGCCTTTTTAAACTTCAGCAGAATTCCGAGAACAATGGGAGAGTTCCAAAGCATTTTTAAATTTCAGCAGAATTCCGAGAACAATGGGAGAGTTCTACAGAATTATTTTAAAAAGCTATAACATTCCATGAACAATGGGAAAATTCCAAAGCATTATTAAGCTTCAGCAGAATTCCAAGAACAATGGGAAAGTTTCAAAAAATTGTTAAACTTCAGCAGAATTTCGAGAATAATGGGAGAGTTCTACAGAATTAATTTAAAAAACTATAACATTCCATGAACAATGGGAGAATTCCAAAGCATTATTAAGCTTCAGCAGAATTCCAAGAACAATGGGAGAGTTCCAAAGAATTGTTAAACTTCAGCAGAATTTTGAGAATAATGGGAGAGTTCTACAGACTTAATTAAAAAAACAATAACATTCCGAAAACAATGGGAGAGTTCAAAAGCATTTTTAAACTTCAGCAAAATTTCGAGAACAATGGGAGCGTTCCAAAAGATTTTTAAACTTCAGAATAATTCCGAGAACAATGGGAGAGTTCCAAAGCATTTAAAAACTTTAGCAAAACACTGAGAACAACGGGAGAGATCCAAAGCATTTTTAAACTTCACCAGAAATCTGAGAACAATGGGAGAGTGCCAAAAATTTTTTAAACTTCAGCAGGCTTCCGAGAACAATGGGAGAGTACTACAGAATTATTTAAAAAAACAATAACATTCTGAGAACAATGGGAGAGTTCCAAAGCATTTTTAAACTACAGAGAATTCTGAGAACAATGGGAGAGTTCCAAAGAATTGTTAAACTTCAGCAGAATTTCGCGAATTATGGGAGAGTTCTGCAGACTAATTTAAAAAAAACAATAACATTCCGAGAACAATGGTAGAGTTTCAAAGCATTTTTAAACTTCAGCAAAATTTCGAGAACAATGGGAGCGTTCCAAAGAATTTTTAAACTTCAGCAGAATTCCGAGAACAATGGGAGCGTTCCAAAGCATTTTTAAACTTCAGAAGAATTCAGGGAACAATGGGAGAGTTCCAAAGCATTTTTAAACTTTAGCCAAACTCTGAGAACAACGGGAGAGTTCCAAAGCATTTTAAAACTTCACCAGTAATCCGAGAACAATGGGAGAGTGCCAAAGAATTTTTAAACTTGAGAAGCACTCCGAGAACAATGGGAGAGTACTAAAGATTTATTTAAAAAAACAATAACATTCTGAGTACAAAGGGAGAGTTCCAAAGCATTTTTAAACTTCAGAAGAATTCCGAGAACAATGGGAGAGTTCCAAAGCATTTTTAAACTTCAGCAGAATTCCGAGAACAATGGGAGAGTTCCAAAGCATTATTAAACTTCAGAAGAATTCAGGGAACAATGGGAGAGTACTACAGAATTATTTAAAAAAACAATAACATTCCGAGAACATTGGGAGAGTTCCAAAGCATTTTTCAACTTCATCATAATTACGAGAACAATGTGAGAGTTCCAAAACATTTTTAAACTTCAGCAAAATTCCGAGAACAATGGGAGAATTCCAAAGCCTTTTTAAACTTCAGCAAAATTCCGAGATCAATGTGAGTGTTCCAAAGCATTTTTAAACTTCAGCAGAATTCCGAGAATAATGGGAGAGTACTACAGACTTATTTAAAAAAACAATAATATTCCGAGAACAATGGGAGAGTTCCAAATTATTTTTAAACTTCAGCAGAATTCCGAGAACATTGCGAGAGTTCTACAGAATTATTTAAAAAAATAATATCATTCCAAGAACAATGGGAGAGTTCCAAAGCATTTTTAAACTTCAGCAGAATTCCGTGAACAAAGGAAGAGTTCTACAGAATTATTTAAAAAAACTATAACATTCCGAGAACAATGGGAGAGTTCCAAAGCATTTTTAAACTTCAGCAAATTTCCGAGAACAATGTGAGAGTTCCAAAGCATTTTAAAAAACTTCAGCAGAATTCTGAGAATAATGGTATAGTTCTACAGACTTATCTAAAAAAACAATAATATTTCGAGAACAATGGGAGAGTTCCAAAGCATTTTTAAACTCCACCAGAATCCCGAGAACAATGGGAGAGTTCCAAAGAATTTTTAAACTTCATCAGAATTCCGAGTTCATTGCTAGAGTTCTACAGACTTAAATAAAGACACAATGACACTCCGAGAACAATGGGAGAGTTCCAAAGAATTTTTAAACTTTAGCAAAACTCCAAGAACAATGGGAGAGTTCAAAGCCTTTTTAAACCTTAGCAAAACTCCGAGAACAATGGGAGAGTTCTACAGAATTATTTTAAAAAGCTATAACATTTCATGAACAATGGGAGAATTCCAAAGCATTATTAAGCTTCAGCAGAATTCCAAGAACAATGGGAGAGTTTCAAAAAATTGTTAAACTTCAGCAGAATTTCGAGAATAATGGGAGAGTTCTACAGAATTAATTTAAAAAACTATAACATTCCATGAACAATGGGAGAATTCCAAAGCATTATTAAGCTTCAGCAGAATTCCAAGAGCAATGGGAGAGTTCCAAAGAATTGTTAAACTTCAGCAGAATTTTGAGAATAATGGGAGAGTTCTACAGACTTAATTAAAAAAACAATAACATTCCGAAAACAATGGGAGAGTTCAAAAGCATTTTTAAACTTCAGCAAAATTTCGAGAACAATGGGAGCGTTCCAAAAGATTTTTAAACTTCAGAATAATTCTGAGAACAATGGGAGAGTTCCAAAGCATTTATAAACTTTAGCAAAACACTGAGATCAACGGGAGAGATCCAAAGCATTTTTAAACTTCACCAGAAATCCGAGAACAATGGGAGAGTGGCAAAAAATTTTTAAACTTCAGCAGGCTTCCGAGAACAATGGGAGAGTACTACAGAATTATTTAAAAAAACAAGAACATTCTGAGAACAATGGGAGAGTTCCAAAGCATTTTTAAACTACAGAGAATTCTGAGAACAATGGGAGAGTTCCAAAGAATTGTTAAACTTCAGCAGAATATCGCGAATAATGGGAGAGTTCTGCAGACTAATTTAATAAAAACAATAACATTCCGAGAACAATGGGAGAGTTTCAAAGAATTTTTAAACTTCAGCAAAATTTCGAGTACAAAGGGAGAGTACATAAGCATTTTTAAACTTCACCAGAAATCCGAGAACATTGGGAGTGTGCCAAAGAATTTTTAAACTTCAGCAGGATTCCGAGAACAATGGGAGAGTACTAAAGAATTATTTAAAAAACAATAACATTCTGAGAACAATGGGAGAGTTACAAAGCATTTTTAAACTACAGAGAATTCCGAGAACAATGTGAGAGTTCCAAAGAATTGATAAACTTCAGCAGAATTTCAAGAATAATGGGAGAGCTCTACAGACTTATTTAAAAAACCAATAACATTCCGAGAACAATGGGAGAGTTTCAAAACATTTTTAAACTTCACCAGAATTCTGAGAACAATGGGAGAGTTCTACAGAATTACTTAAAAAAACAAAAATATTCTGAGAACAAAGGGAGAGTTCCAAAGCATTTTTCAACTTCATCATAATTACGAGAACAATGTGAGAGTTCCAAAACATTTTTAAACTTCAGCAAAATTCCGAGAACAATGGGAGAATTCCAAAGCCTTTTTAAACTTCAGCAAAATTCCGAGATCAATGGGAGTGTTCCAAAGCATTTTTAAACTACAGCAGAATTCCGAGAATAATGGGAGAGATCAACAGACTTATTTAAAAAAACAATAATATTTCGAGAACAATGGGAGAGTTCCAAAGTATTTTTAAATTTCAGCAGAATTCCGAGAACATTGGGAGAGTTCTACAGAATTATTTAAAAAAACAATATCATTCTGAGAACAATGGGAGAGTTCCAAAGCATTTTTAAACTTCAGCAGAATTCCGTGAACAAAGGAAGAGTTCTACAGAATTATTGCAAAAAACTATAACATTCCGAGAACAATGGGAGAGTTCCAAAGCATTTTTAAACGTCAGCAAATTTCCGAGAACAATGTGAGAGTTCCAAAGCATTTTAAAAAACTTCAGCAGAATTCTGAGAATAATTGGATAGTTCTACAGACTTATCTAAAAAAACAATAATATTTCGAGGACAATGGGAGAGTTCCAAAGCATTTTTAAACTCCACCAGAATCCCGAGAACAATGGGAGAGTTCCAAAGAATTTTTAAACTTCATCAGAATTCCGAGTTCATTGCTAGAGTTCTACAGACTTATTTAAAGACACAATGACACTCCGAGAACAATGGGAGAGTTCCAAAGAATTTTTAAACTTTAGCAAAACTCCAAGAACAATGGGAGAGTTCAAAGCCTTTTTAAACCTTAGCAAAACTCCGAGAACAATGGGAGAGTTCCACAGAATTATTTTAAAAAGCTATAACATTCCATGAACAATGGGAGAATTCCAAAGCATTATTAATCTTCAGCAGAATTCCAAGAACAATGGGAGAGTTTCAAAAAATTGTTAAACTTCAGCAGAATTTCGAGAATAATGGGAGAGTTCTACAGAATTAATTTAAAAAACTATAACATTCCATGAACAATGGGAGAATTCCAAAGCATTATTAAGCTTCAGCAGAATTCCAAGAACAATGGGAGAGTTCCAAAGAATTGTTAAACTTCAGCAGAATTTTGAGAATAATGGGAGAGTTCTACAGACTTAATTAAAAAAACAATAACATTCCGAAAACAATGGGGGAGTTCAAAAGCATTTTTAAACTTCAGCAAAATTTCGAGAACATTGGGAGCGTTCCAAAAGATTTTTAAACTTCAGAATAATTCCGAGAACAATGGGAGAGTTCCAAAGCATTTATAAACTTTAGAAAAAAACACTGAGATCAACGGAAGAGATCCAAAGCATTTTTAAACTTCACCAGAAATCCGAGAACAATGGGAGAGTGGCAAAAAATTTTTAAACTTCAGCAGGCTTCCGAGAACAATGGGAGAGTACTACAGAATTATTTAAAAAAACAATAACATTCTGAGAACAATGGGAGAGTTCCAAAGCATTTTTAAACTACAGAGAATTCTGAGAACAATGGGAGAGTTCCAAAGAATTGTTAAACTTCAGCAGAATTTCGTGAATAATGGGAGAGTTCTGCAGACTAATTTAAAAAAAACAATAACATTCCGAGAACAATGGGAGAGTTTCAAAGCATTTTTAAACTTCAGCAAAATTTCGAGAACAATGGGAGCGTTCCAAAGAATTTTTAAACTTCAGCAGAATTCCGAGAACAATGGAAGCGTTCCAAAGCATTTTTAAACTTCAGCAGAAATCCGAGAACAATGGGAGAGTTCCAAAGCATTATTAAACTTCAGAAGAATTCAGGGAACAATGGGAGAGTTCCAAAGCATTTTTAAACTTTAGCAAAACTCTGAGAACAACGGGAGAGTTTCAAAGCATTTTAAAACTTCACCAGTAATCCGAGAACAATGGGAGAGTGCCAAAGAATTTTTAAACTTGAGAAGCACTCCGAGAACAATGGGAGAGTACTAAAGATTTATTTAAAAAAACAATAACATTCTGAGTACAAAGGGAGAGTTCCAAAGCATTTTTAAACTTCAGAAGAATTCCGAGAACAATGGGAGAGTTCCAAAGCATTTTTAAACTTCAGCAGAATTCCGAGAACAATGGGAGAGTTCCAAAGCATTATTAAACTTCAGAAGAATTCAGGGAACAATGGGAGAGTACTACAGAATTATTTAAAAAAACAATAACATTCCGAGAACATTGGGAGAGTTCCAAAGCATTTTTCAACTTCATCATAATTACGAGAACAATATGAGAGTTCCAAAACATTTTTAAACTTCAGCAAAATTCCGAGAACAATGGGAGAATTCCAAAGCCTTTTTAAATTTCAGCAAAATTCCGAGATCAATGGGAGTGTTCCAAAGCATTTTTAAACTTCAGCAGAATTCCGAGAATAATGGGAGAGTACTACAGACTTATTTAAAAAAACAATAATATTCCGAGAACAATGGGAGAGTTCCAAATTATTTTTAAACTTCAGCAGAATTCCGAGAACATTGCGAGAGTTCTACAGAATTATTTAAAAAAACAATATCATTCCGAGAACAATGGGAGAGTTCCAAAGCATTTTTAAACTTCAGCAGAATTCCGTGAACAAAGGAAGAGTTCTACAGAATTATTTAAAAAAATTATAACATTCCGAGAACAATGGGAGAGTTCCAAAGCATTTTTAAACTTCAGCAAATTTCCGAGAGCAATGGGAGAGTTCCAAAGCATTTTAAAAAACTTCAGCAGAATTCTGAGAAAAATGGGATAGTTCTACAGACTGAACTAAAAAAACAATAATATTTCGAGAACAATGGGAGAGTTCCAAAGCATTTTTAAACTCCACCAGAATCCCGAGAACAATGGGAGAGTTCCAAAGAATTTTTAAACTTCATCAGAATTCCGAGTTCATTGCTAGAGTTCTACAGACTTATTTAAAGACACAATGACACTCCAAGAACAATGGGAGAGTTGCAAAGAATTATTAAACTTTAGCAAAACTCCAAGAACAATGGGAGAGTTCAAAGCCTTTTTAAACCTTAGCAAAACTCCGAGAACAATGGGAGAGTTCTACAGAATTATTTTAAAAAGCTATAACATTCCATGAACAATGGGAGAATTCCAAAGCATTATTAAGCTTCAGCAGAATTCCAAGAACAATGGGAGAGTTTCAAAAAATTGTTAAACTTCAGCAGAATTTCGAGAATAATGGGAGAGTTCTACAGAATTAATTAAAAAAACAATAACATTCCGAAAACAATGGGAGAGTTCAAAAGCATTTTTAAACTTCAGCAAAATTTCGAGAACAATGGGAGCGTTCCAAAAGATTTTTAAACTTCAGAATAATTCCGAGAACAATGGGAGAGTTCCAAAGCATTTATAAACTTTAGCAAAAACACTGAGATCAACGGGAGAGATCCAAAGCATTTTTAAACTTCACCAGAAATCCGAGAACAATGGGAGAGTGGCAAAAAATTTTTAAACTTCAGCAGGCTTCCGAGAACAATGGGAGAGTACTACAGAATTATTTAAAAAAACAAGAACATTCTGAGAACAATGGGAGAGTTCCAAAGCATTTTTAAACTACAGAGAATTCTGAGAACAATGGGAGAGTTCCAAAGAATTGTTAAACTTCAGCAGAATTTCGCGAATAATGGGAGAGTTCTGCAGACTAATTTAATAAAAACAATAACATTCCGAGAACAATGGGAGAGTTTCAAAGAATTTTTAAACTTCAGCAAAATTTCGAGTACAACGGGAGAGTTCATAAGCATTTTTAAACTTCACCAGAAATCCGAGAACATTGTGAGAGTGCCAAAGAATTTTTAAACTTCAGCAGGATTCCAAGAACAATGGGAGAGTACTAAAGAATTATTTAAAAAACAATAACATTCTGAGAACAATGGGAGAGTTACAAAGCATTTTTAAACTACAGAGAATTCCGAGAACAATGTGGGAGTTCCAAAGAATTGATAAACTTCAGCAGAATTTCAAGAATAATGGGAGAGCTCTACAGACTTATTTAAAAAACCAATAACATTCCGAGAACAATGGGAGAGTTTCAAAACATTTTTAAACTTCAGCAGCATTCCGAGAACAATGGGAGCGTTCCAAAGCATTTTTAAACTTCAGCAGCATTCCGAGAACAATGGGAGAGTTCTACAGACTTATTTAAAAAAAACAATAATATTCTGAGAACAATGGGAGAGTTTCAAAGCATTTTTAAACTACAGAAGAATTCCAAGAACTATGGGAGAGTTCCCAAGCATTTTTCAACTTCATCATAATTACGAGAACAATGTGAGAGTTCCAAAACATTTTTAAACTTCAGCAGAATTCCGAGAACAATGGTAATGTTCCAAATCATTAATAAACTTCAGCAGAACTCAGGGAACATTGGGAGAGTTCCAAAGCATTTTTAAACTTTAGCAAAACTCTGAGAACAGTGGGAGAGTTCCAAAGCATTTTTAAACTTCACCGGAAATCCGAGAATAATAGGAGAGTGCCAAAGAGTTTTTAAACTTCAGTAGAATTCCGAGAACAATTGGAGAGTTCTACAGAGTTATTTAAAAAAACAATAACATTCTGAGAACAATGGGAGAGTTCCAAAGCATTTTTAAACTTCAGCAGAATTCCGAGAAGAATGGGAGAGTTTCAAAGAATTGTTAAACTTCAGCAGAATTTCGAGAATAATGGGAGAGTTCTACAAACTTATATAAAAAAAAACAATAACATTCCGAGAACAATGGGAGAGTACCAAAGCATTTTTAAACTTCAGCAAAATTTCGAGAACAATGGGAGCGTTCCAAAGCATTTTTAAACTTCAGCAGAATTCCGAGAACAATGTGAGAGTTCTACAGACTTATTTAAAAAAACAATAATATTCTGAGAACAATGGGAGAGTTAGAAAGCATTTTTAAACTTCAGATGAATTCCGAGAACAATAGGAGAGTTCCAAAACATTTTTAAACTTCAGCAGAATTCTGAGAACAATGGGAGAGTTCCAAAGCATTATTAAACTTCAGCAGATTTCAGGGAACAATGGGAGAGTTCCAAAGCATTTTTAAACTTTAGCAAAACTCTGAGAACAATGGGAGAGTTCCAAAGCATTTTTAAACTTCAGCAAAATTTCGAGAACAATGGGAGCGTTCCAAAGCATTTTTAAATTTCAGCAGAATTCCGAGAACAATGTGAGAGTTCTACAGACTTATTTAAAAAAACAATAATATTCTGAGAACAATGGGAGAGTTAGAAAGCATTTTTAAACTTCAGATGAATTCCGAGAACAATAGGAGAGTTCCAAAACATTTTTAAACTTCAGCAGAATTCTGAGAAAAATGGGAGAGTTCCAAAGCATTATTAAACTTCAGCAGATTTCAGGGAACAATGGGAGAGTTCCAAAGCATTTTTAAACTTTAGCAAAACTCTGAGAACAATGGGAGAGTTCCAAAGCATTTTTAAACTTCAGCAAAATTCTGAGAACAATGGGAGAAATACAAAGCATTTTAAAACTTCAGCAGAATTCCGAGAAAAAGGGGAGCAGTCGAAAGCATTTTTAAACTTCACCAAAATTTTGAGAACAGTGGGAGAGTTCTACAGACTTATTTAATAAAACAATAACTTTCTGAGAACAATGGGAGAGTTCCAAAGCATTTTTAAACTTCAGCAGAATTCCGAGAACAAGGGGAGAGTTCTACAGCATTATTTAAAAAACAATAACATTCCGAGAACAATGGGAGAGTTCCAAAGCATTTTTAAATTTCAACAGAATTCCGAGAACAATGGGAGAGTTCCAAAGCATTTTTAAACTTCACCAAAATTTTGAGAACAATGGGAGAGTTCTATCAACTTATTTAATAAAACAATAACATTCTGAGAACAATGGGAGAATTCCAAATCATTTTTAAACTGCAGCAGAATACCGAGAACAAAGGGAGAGTTCCAAAGAATTGTTTATCTACAGCAGAATTACAAGAATAATGGGAGTGTTCTACAGACTTATTTAAAAAAAACAATAACATTCCGAGAGCAATGGGAGAGTTCCAAAGAATTGTTAAACTTCAGCAGAATTTTGAGAACAATGGGAGAGTACTAAAGAATTATTTAAAAAAACAATAACATTCTGAAAACAATGGGAGAGTTCCAAAGCATTTTTAAACTAAAGAGAATTCCGAGAACAATGGGAGAGTTCCAAAGAATTGTTAAACTTCAGCAGAATTTCGAGAATAATGGGAGAGTTCTACAGACTTATTTAAAAAATCAATAACATTCCGAGAACAATGGGAGAGTTTCAAAGCATTTTTAAACTTCAGCAAAATTTCGAGAACAATGGGTGCGTTCCAAAGCATTTTTAAACTTCAGCAGAATTCCGAGAACAATGGGAGAGTTCTCCAGACTTATTTAAAAAAAACAATAATATTCTGAGAACAATGGGAGAGTTCCAAAGCATTTTTAAGCTACAGAAGAATTCCGAGAACAACGGGAGAGTTCCAAAGCATTTTTTAACTTCATCATAATAACGAGAACAATGTGAGAGTTCCAAAACATTTTTAAACTTCAGCAGAATTCCGAGAATAATGGTAGGGTTCCAAAGGATTAATAAACTTCAGCAGAACTCAGGGAAAAATGGGAGAGTTCCAAAGCATTTTTAAACTTTAGCAAAACTCTGAGAACAATGGGAAAGTTCCAAAGCATTTTTAAACTATAGCGAAACTCTGAGAACAATAGGAGAGTTCCAAAGCATTTTTAAACTTTAGCAAAACTCTGAGAACAATGGGAGAGTTCCAAAGCATTTTTAAACTTCAGCAAAATTTCGAGAACAATGGGAGCGTTCCAAAGCATTTTTAAATTTCAGCAGAATTCCGAGAACAATGTGAGAGTTCTACAGACTTATTTAAAAAAACAATAATATTCTGAGAACAATGGGAGAGTTAGAAAGCATTTTTAAACTTCAGATGAATTCCGAGAACAATAGGAGAGTTCCAAAACATTTTTAAACTTCAGCAGAATTCTGAGAAAAATGGGAGAGTTCCAAAGCATTATTAAACTTCAGCAGATTTCAGGGAACAATGGGAGAGTTCCAAAGCATTTTTAAACTTTAGCAAAACTCTGAGAACAATGGGAGAGTTCCAAAGCATTTTTAAACTTCAGCAAAATTCTGAGAACAATGGGAGAAATACAAAGCATTTTAAAACTTCAGCAGAATTCCGAGAAAAAGGGGAGCAGTCGAAAGCATTTTTAAACTTCACCAAAATTTTGAGAACAGTGGGAGAGTTCTACAGACTTATTTAATAAAACAATAACTTTCTGAGAACAATGGGAGAGTTCCAAAGCATTTTTAAACTTCAGCAGAATTCCGAGAACAAGGGGAGAGTTCTACAGCATTATTTAAAAAACAATAACATTCCGAGAACAATGGGAGAGTTCCAAAGCATTTTTAAATTTCAACAGAATTCCGAGAACAATGGGAGAGTTCCAAAGCATTTTTAAACTTCACCAAAATTTTGAGAACAATGGGAGAGTTCTATCAACTTATTTAATAAAACAATAACATTCTGAGAACAATGGGAGAATTCCAAATCATTTTTAAACTGCAGCAGAATACCGAGAACAAAGGGAGAGTTCCAAAGAATTGTTTATCTACAGCAGAATTACAAGAATAATGGGAGTGTTCTACAGACTTATTTAAAAAAAACAATAACATTCCGAGAGCAATGGGAGAGTTCCAAAGAATTGTTAAACTTCAGCAGAATTTTGAGAACAATGGGAGAGTACTAAAGAATTATTTAAAAAAACAATAACATTCTGAAAACAATGGGAGAGTTCCAAAGCATTTTTAAACTAAAGAGAATTCCGAGAACAATGGGAGAGTTCCAAAGAATTGTTAAACTTCAGCAGAATTTCGAGAATAATGGGAGAGTTCTACAGACTTATTTAAAAAATCAATAACATTCCGAGAACAATGGGAGAGTTTCAAAGCATTTTTAAACTTCAGCAAAATTTCGAGAACAATGGGTGCGTTCCAAAGCATTTTTAAACTTCAGCAGAATTCCGAGAACAATGGGAGAGTTCTCCAGACTTATTTAAAAAAAACAATAATATTCTGAGAACAATGGGAGAGTTCCAAAGCATTTTTAAGCTACAGAAGAATTCCGAGAACAACGGGAGAGTTCCAAAGCATTTTTTAACTTCATCATAATAACGAGAACAATGTGAGAGTTCCAAAACATTTTTAAACTTCAGCAGAATTCCGAGAATAATGGTAGGGTTCCAAAGGATTAATAAACTTCAGCAGAACTCAGGGAAAAATGGGAGAGTTCCAAAGCATTTTTAAACTTTAGCAAAACTCTGAGAACAATGGGAAAGTTCCAAAGCATTTTTAAACTATAGCGAAACTCTGAGAACAATAGGAGAGTTCCAAAGAATTTTTAAACTTTATCAGAAATCCGAGAACAATGGGAGAGTGCCAAAGAATTTGTAAACTTCAGTAGAATTCCGAGAACAATGAGAAAGTGCTACAGAATTATTTAAAAAAACAATAACATTCTGAGAACAATGGGAGAGTTCCAAAGCATTTTTAAACTTCAGCAGAATTCCGAGAAGAATGGGAGAGTTCCAAAGAATTGTTAAACTTCAGCAGAATTTCGAGAATAATGGGAGAGTTCTACAGACTTACTTAAAAAAACAATAACATTCCGAGAACAATGGGAGAGTTTCAAAGCATTTTTAAACTTCAGCAAAATTTCGAGATCAATGGGAGCGTTCCAAAGCATTTTTAAACTTCAGCAGAATTCTGAGAACAATGGGAGAGTTCTACAGACTTATTTAAAAAAAACAATAATATTCTGAGAACAATGGGAGAGTTCCAAACCATTTTTAAACTACAGAAGAATTCCGAGAACAATGGGAGAGTTCCAAAGCATTTTTCAACTTCATCATAATTACGAGAACAATGTGAGTGTTCCAAATCATTTTTAAACTTCAGCAGAATACCGAGAACAATGGTAGGGTTCCAAATCATCAATAAACTTCAGCAGAACTCAGGGAACAATGGGAGAGTTCCAAACATTTTTAAACTTTAGCAAAACTCTGAGAACAATGCGAGAGTTCCAAAGCATTTTTAAACTATAGCAAAACTCTGAGAACAATGGGAGAGTTCCAAAGCATTTTAAACTTCACCAGAAATCCGAGAACAATGGGAGAGTGCCAAAGAATTTTTAAACTTTAGCAAAACTCTGAGAACAATGCGAGAGTTCCAAAGCATTTTTAAACTATAGCAAAACTCTGAGAACAATGGGAGAGTTCCAAAGCATTTTAAACTTCACCAGAAATCCGAGAACAATGGGAGAGTGCCAAAGAATTCTTAAACTTCAGCAGAATTTCGAGAATAATGGGAGAGTTCTACAAACTTATGTAATTTTTAAACTTTAGCAAAACTCCAAGAACAATGGGAGAGTTCAAAGCCTTTTTAAAC
Organism: Phyllobates terribilis; assembly: GCF_046119375.1. NCBI lineage: Eukaryota > Metazoa > Chordata > Amphibia > Anura > Dendrobatidae > Phyllobates > Phyllobates terribilis. The sequence goes on along the minus strand of NW_027362763.1, from coordinate 911,157,609 downwards.
CTTAGCAAAACTCCGATAACAATGGGAGAGTTCCAAAGCATTTTTAAACTTTAGCAAAACTCCGAGAACAATGGGAGGGTTCCAAAGCCTTTTTAAACTTCAGCAGAATTCCGAGAACAATGGGAGAGTTCCAAAGCATTTTTAAATTTCAGCAGAATTCCGACAACAATGGGAGAGTTCTACAGAATTATTTTAAAAAGCTATAACATTCCATGAACAATGGGAGAATTCCAAAGCATTATAAAGCTTCAGCAGAATTCCAAGAACAATGGTAGTGTTCCAAAGAATTGTTAAACTTCAGCATAATTTCGAGAATAATGGGAGAGTTCTACAGAATTATTTTTAAAAACTATAACATTCCATGAACAATGTGAGAATTCCAAAGAATTATTTAGCTTCAGCAGTATTCCAAGAACAATGGGAGAGTTCCAAAGAAATTTTAAACTTTAGCAAAACTCCAAGAACAATGGGGGGGTTCCAAAGCCTTTTTAAACTTCAGCAGAATTCCGAGAACAGTGGGAGAGTTCTACAGACTTATTTAAAAAAACAATAATTTTCCGAGAACAATGGGAGAGTTGCAAAGCATTTTTCAACTTCATCATAATTACGAGAACAATGGGAGAGTTCCAAAGATTTTTTAAATTTCAGCAGAATTCCGAGAACATTGGGAGAGTACTAAAGAATTATTTAAAAAAACAATAACATTCTGAGAACAATGGGAGCATTCCAAAGCATTTTTAAACTACAGAGAATTCCGAGAACAATGGGAGAGTTCCAAAGCATTAATAAACTTCAGCAGAACTCAGGGAAAAATGGGAGAGTTCCAAAGCATTTTTAAACTTCAGCAGAATTTCGAGAATAATGGGAGAGTTCTAGAGACTTATTTAAAAAAAACAATAACATTCCGAGAACAATGGAAGAGTTCCAAAGCATTTTTAAACTTCAGCAAAATTCCGAGAACAATGGGAGAGTTCTACAGACTTATTTAAAAATACAATAATATTCCGAGAACAATGGGAGAGTTCCAAAGCATTTTTAAACTTCAGAAGAATTCCGAGAACAATGGGAGAGTTCCAAAGAAATTTTAAACTTCAGAAGAATTCCGAGAACAATGGGAGAGTTCTACAGAATTATTTAAAAAAACAATAGTATTCTGAGAAAAATGGGAGAGTTCCAAAGCATTTTTAAACTTCAGCAAAATTCCGAGAACAATGGTAGAAATCCAAAGCATTTTTAAACTTCAGCAGAATTCCGAGAAGAAGTGGAGAGTTCTACAGCATTATTTAAAAAACAATAACATTCCGAGAACAATGGGAGAGTTCCAAAGCATTTTTAAACTTCAGCAGAATTCTGAGCACAATGGGAGAGTTCTACAGACTTATCTAAAAAAACAATATTATTCCGAGAACAATGGGAGATTTACAAAGCATTTTTAAACTCCACCAGAATCCCGAGAACAATGGGAGAGTTCCATAGAATTTTTAAACTTCATCAGAATTCCGAGTTCATTGCTAGAGTTCTACACACTTATTTAAAAACACAATGACATTCCGAGAACAATGGGAGAGTTCCAAAGAATTTTTAAACTTTAGCAAAACTCCAAGAACAATGGGAGAGTGCAAAGCCATTTTAAACCTTAGAAAAACTCCGAGAACAAAGGAAGAGTTCCAAAGCATTTTTAAACTTTAGCAAAACTCAGAGAACAATGGGAGGGTTCCAAAGCCATTTTAAACTTCAGCAGAATTCCGAGAACAATAGGGGAGTTCCAAAGCATTTTTAAACTTCAGCAGTGTTCCATGAACAATGGGAGAGTTCCAAAGCATTTTTAAACTTCAGAAGAATTCCGAGAACAATGGGAGAGTTCCAAAGCATTTTTCAACTTCATCATAATTACGAGAACAATGTGAGAGTTCCAAAGCATTTTTAAACTTCAGCAGAATTCCGAGAACAATGGGAGAGTTCCAAAGCATTATTAAACTTCAGCAGAATTCAGGGAACAATGGGAGAGTTCCAAAGCATTTTTAAACTTCACCAGAAATCCGAGAACAATGGGAGAGTGCCAAAGAATTTTTAAACTTCAGCAGGATTCCGAGAACAATGGGAGAGTACTAAAGAATTTTTTAAAAAACAATAACATTCTGAGAACAATGGGAGAGTTCCAAAGCATTTTTAAACTACAGAGATTTCGGAGAACAATGCGAGAGTTCCAAAGAATTGTTAAACTTCAGCAGAATTTCGAGAAAAATGGGAGAGTTCTACAGACTTATTTAAAGAGCAAATAACATTCCGAGAACAATGGGAGAGTTTCAAAGCATTTTTAAACTTCAGCAAAATTTCAAGAACAATGGGAGCGTTCCAAAGCATTTTTAAACTTCAACAGAATTCCGAGAACAATGGGAGAGTTCTACAGACTTATTTAAAAAAAACAATAATATTCTGAGAACAATGGGAGAGTTCCAAAGCATTTTTAAACTTCAGAAGAATTCCGAGAACAATGGGAGAGTTCCAAAACATTTTTAAACTTCAGCAGAATTCCGAGAACAATGGTAGGGTTCCAAAGCATTAATAAACTTCAGCAGAACTCAGGGAACAATGGGAGAGTTCCAAAGCATTTTTAAACTTTAGCAAAACTCTAAGAACAATGGGAGAGTTCCAAAGCATTTTTAAATTTTACCAGAATTCCGAGAACAATGGGAGAGTTCCAAAGAAATTTTAATCTTCAGCAGAATTCCGAGAACAATGGGAGAGTTATACAGAATTATTTAAAAAAAACAATAACATTCCGAGAGCAATGTGAGAGTTCCAAAGCATTTTTAAACTTCAGCAAAATTTCGAGAACAATGGGAGAATTCCAAAGCATTTTTAAACTTCAGAAGAATTCTGAGAACAAGGGGAGAGATCCAAAGCATTTTTAAACTTCACCAAAATTTTGAGAACAATGGGAGAGTTCTACAGACTTATTTAATGAAACAATAACATTCTGAGAAAAATGGGAGAGTTCCAAAGCATTTTTAAACTGCAGCAGAATTCTGAGAACAATGGGAGAGTTCTACAGACTTATTTAAAGAAACAATAATATTCTGAGAACAATGGGAGAGTTCCAAAGCATTTTTAAACTTCAGAAGAATTCCGAGAACAATGGGAGAGTTCCAAAGCATTTTTCAACTTCATCATAATTACGAGAACAATATGAGAGTTCCAAAACATTTTTAAACTTCAGCAGAATTCCGAGAACAATGATAGGGTTCCAAAGCATTAATAAACTTCAGCAGAACTCAGGGAAAAATGGGAGAGTTCCAAAGCATTTTTAAACTTTAGCAAAACTCTGAGAACAATGGGAGAGTTCCAAAGCATTTTTAAACTATAGCAAAACTCTGAGAACAATGGGAGAGTTCCAAAGCATTTTTAAACTTCACCAGAAATTCGAGAACAATGGGAGAGTGCCAAAGAATTTTTTAACTTCAATAGAATTCCGAGAACAATGGGAGAGTTCTACCGAATTATTTAAAAAAACATTAACATTCTGAGAACAATGGGAGAGTTCCAAAGGATTTTTAAACTTCTGCAGAATTCCGAGAAGAATGGGAGAGTTTCAAAGAATTGTTAAACTTCAGCAGAATTTCGAAAATAATGGGAGAGTTTAACAAACTTATGTAAAAAAAAACAATAACATTCCGAGAACAATCGGAGTGTACCAAAGCATTTTTAAACTTCAGCAAAATTTTGAGAACAATGGGAGCGTTCCAAAGCATTTTTAAACTTCAGCAGAATTCCGAGAACAATGTGAGAGTTCTACAGACTTATTTAAAAAAACAATAATATTATGAGAACAATGGGAGAGTTAGAAAACATTTTTAAACTTCAGCAGAATTCTGAGAACAATGGGAGAGTTCCAAAGCATTACTAAACTTCAGCAGAATTCAGGGAACAATGGGAGAGTTCCAAAGCATTTTTAAACTTTAGCAAAACTCTGAGAACAATGGGAGAGTTCCAAAGCATTTTTAAACTTCAGCAAAATTCCGAGAACAAGGGGAGAGTTCTACAGAATTATTTTAAAAAGCTATAACATTCCATGAACAATGGGAGAATTCCAAAGCATTATTAAGCTTCAGCAGAATTCCAAGAACAATGGGAGAGTTCCAAAGAATTGTTAAACTTCAGCAGAATTTTGAGAATAATGTGAGAGTTCTACAGAATTATTTTAAAAAACAATAACATTCCATTAACAATGGGAGAATTCCAAAGCATTATTAAGCTTCAGCAGAATTCCAAGGACAATGGGAGAGTTCCAAAGAATTTTTAAACTTTAGCAAAACTCAAAGAACAATGGTTGGTTTCCAAAGCCTTTTTAAACTTCAGCAGAATTCCGAAAACAATGGGAGAGTTCCAAAGCATTTTTAAATTTCAGCAGAATTCCGAGAACAATGGGAGGGTTCTACAGAATTATTTTAAAAAACTATAACATTCCATGAACAATTGGAGAATTCCAAAGCATTATTAAGCTTCAGCAGAATTCCAAAAACAATGGGAGAGTTCCAAAGAATTGTTAAACTTCAGCAGAATTTCGAGAACAATGGGAGAGTTCTACAGACTTATTTAAAAAAACAATAATTTTCCGAGAACAATGGGAAAGTTCCAAAGCATTTTTCAACTTCATCAAAATTACGAGAACAATGTGAGAGTTCCAAAGCATTTTTAAACTTCAGCAGAATTCAGTGAACAGTGGGAGATTTCCAAAGCATTTTTAAACTTTAGCAAAACTCTGAGAACAACGGGAGAGTTCCAAAGCATTTTTAAACTTCACCAGAAATCCGAGAACAATGGGAGAGTGCCAAAGAATTTTTAAACTTCAGCAGGATTCCAAGAACATTGGTAGAGTACTAAAGAATTATTTAAAAAAACAATAACATTCTGAGAACAATGGGAGAGTTCCAAAGCATTTTTAAACTACAGAGAATTTCGAGAACAATGGGAGAGTTCCAAAGAATTGTTAAACTTCAGCAGAATGTCGAGAATAATGAGAGAGTTCTACAGACTTATTTAAAAAAACAATAACATTCCGAGAACAAGGGATAGTTTCAAAGCATTTTTAAACTTCAGCAAAATTTCGAGAACAATGGGAGAGTTCTACAGACTTATTTAAAAAAAACAATAATATTCTGAGAACAATGGGAGAGTTCCAAAGCATTTTTAAACTTCAGAAGAATTCCGAGAACAATGGGAGAGTTCCAAAGCATTTTTAAACTATAGGAAAACTCTGAGAACAATGGGAGAGTTCCAAAGCATTTTTAAACTATAGGAAAACTCTGAGAACAATGGGAGAGTTCCAAAGCATTTTTAAACTTCACTAGAAATCCGAGAACAATGGGAGAGTGCCAAAGAATTTTTAAACTTCAGTAGAATTCTGAGAACAATGGAAGAGTTCTTCAGAATTATTTGAAAAAACAATAACATTCTGAGAAAAATGGGAGAGTTCCAAAGCATTTTTAAATTCAACAGAATTACGAGAAGAATGAGAGAGTTTCAAAGTCTTGTTAAACTTCAGCAGACTTTCGAGAATTATGGGAGAGTTCTACAAACTTATGTAAAAAAAACAATAACATTCCGAGAACAATGGGAGAGTACCAAAGCATTTTTAAACTTCAGCAAAATTTCTAGAACAATGGGAGCGTTCCAAAGCATTTTTAAACTTCAGCAGAATTCTGAGAACAATGGGAGAGTTCTACAGACTTATTTAAAAAAACAATAATATTCTGAGAACAATGGGAGAGTTAGAAAGCATTTTTAAACTTCAGATGAATTCCGAGAACAATAGGAGAGTTCTAAAACATTTTTAAACTTGAGCAGAATTCTGAGAACAATGGGAGAGTTCCAAAGCTTTTTTAAACTTCAGCAAAATTCCGAGAACAGTGGGAGAATTACAAAGCATTTTTAAACTTCAGCAGAATTCCGAGAACAAGGGGAGAGGTCGAAAGCATTTTTAAACTTCACCAAAATTTTGAGAACAGTGGGAGAGTTCTACAGACTTATTTAATAAAAGAATAACATTCTGAGAACAATGGTTGAGTTCCAAAGCATTTTTAAACTTCAGCAGATATCCGAGAACAAGGGGAGAGTTCTACAGCATTATTTAAAAAACAATAACATTCCGAGAACAATGGGAGAGTTCCAAAACATTTTTAAATTTCACCAAAATTTGGAGAACAATGGGAGAGTTCTACAGACTTGTTTAATAAAACAATAACATTCTGAGAACAATGGAATAGTTCCAAATCATTTCTAAACTGCAGCAGATTTCCGAGAACAAAGGGAGAGTTACAAAGAATTGTTTATCTTCAGCAGAATTACGAGAAAAATGGGAGAGTTCTACAGACTTATTTAAAAAAACAATAACATTCCGAGAACAATGGGAGAGTTCCAAAGCATTTTTAAACTTCAGCAAAATTCGGAGAACAATGGGAGAGTTCTACAGACTTATTTAAAAATACAATACTATTCCGAGAACAATGGGAGAATTCCAAAGCATTTTTAAACTTCAGAAGAATTCCGAGAACAATGGGAGAGTTCCAAAGAATTTTTAAACTTCAGAAGAATTCAGAGAACAATGGGAGAGTTCTACAGAATTATTTAAAAAAACAATAGTATTCCAAGAAAAATGGGAGAGTTCCAAAGCATTTTTAAACTTCAGCAGAATTCAGAGCTCAATGGGAGATTTCTACAGACTTATCTAAAAAAACAATATTATTACGAGAACAATGGGAGAGGTCCAAAGCATTTTTAAATTTCAGCAAAATTCCGAGAACAATGGTAGAAATCCAAAGCATTTTTAAACTTCAGCAGAATTCCGAGAGGAAGGGGAGAGTTCTACAGCAATATTTAAAAAACAATAACATTCCGAGAACAATGGAAGAGTTCCAAAGCATTTTTAAACTTCAGCAGAATTCAGAGCTCAATGGGAGATTTCTACAGACTTATCTAAAAAAACAATATTCTTCCGAGAACAATGGGAGAGTTCCAAAGCATTTTTAAATTTCAGCAAATTTCTGAGAACAATGGTAGAAATCCAAAGCATTTTTAAACTTCAGCAGAATTCCGAGAAGAAGGGGAGAGTTCTACAGCATTATTTAAAAAACAATAACATTCCGAGAACAATGGAAGAGTTCCAAAGCATTTTTAAACTTCAGCAGAATTCTGAGCACAATGGGAGAGTTCTACAGACTTATCTAAAAAAACAATATTATTCCGAGAACAATGGGAGAGTTCCAAAACATTTTTAAACTCCACCAGAATCCCGAGAACAATGGGAGAGTTCCACAGAATTTTTAAACTTCATCAAAATTCCGAGTTCATTGCTAGATTTCTACAGACTTATTTAAAAACACAATAACATTCCGAGAACAATGGGAGTGTTCCAAAGAATTTTTAAACTTTAGCAAAACTCCTAGAACAATGGGAGAGTGCAAAGCCATTTTAAACCTTAGCAAAACTCTGAGAACAAAGGAAGAGTTCCAAAGCATTTTTAAAATTTAGCAAAACTCAGAGAACAATGGGAGGGTTCCAAAGCATTTTTAAACTTCAGCAGAATTCCGAGAACAATAGCGGAGTTCCAAAGCATTTTTAAACTTCAGCAGTATTACATGAACAATGGGTGAGTTCCAAAGCATTATTAAACTTCAGAAGAATTCCGAGAACAATGGGAGAGTTCCAAAGCATTTTTCAACTTCATCATAATTACGAGAACAATGTGAGAGTTCCAAAGCATTTTTAAACTTCAGCAGAATTCCGAGAACAATGAGAGAGTTCCAAAGCATTATTTAACTTCAGCAGAATTCAGGGAACAATGGGAGAGTTCCAAAGCATATTTAAACTTCACCAGAAATCAGAGAACAATGGGAGAGTTCTACAGAATTATTTAAAAAAACAATAGTATTCCAAGAAAAATGGGAGAGTTCCAAAGCATTTTTAAACTTCAGCAGAATTCAGAGCTCAATGGGAGATTTCTACAGACTTATCTAAAAAAACAATATTATTCCGAGAACAATGGGAGAGGTCCAAAGCATTTTTAAATTTCAGCAAAATTCCGAGAACAATGGTAGAAATCCAAAGCATTTTTAAACTTCAGCAGAATTCCGAGAAGAAGGGGAGAGTTCTACAGCATTATTTAAAAAACAATAACATTCCGAGAACAATGGAAGAGTTCCAAAACATTTTTAAACTTCAGCAGAATTCAGAGCTCAATGGGAGATTTCTACAGACTTATCTAAAAAACAATATTATTCCGAGAACAATGGGAGAGTTCCAAAGCACTTTTAAATTTCAGCAACATTCCGAGAACAATGGTAGAAACCCAAAGCATTTTTAAACTTCAGCAGAATTCCGAGAAGAAGGGGAGAGTTCTACAGCATTATTTAAAAAACAATAACATTCCGAGAACAATGGAAGAGTTCCAAAGCATTTTTAAACTTCAGCAGAATTCTGAGCACAATGGGAGAGTTCTACAGACTTATCTGAAAAAACAATATTATTCCGAGAACAATGGGAGAGTTCCAAAACATTTTTAAACTCCACCAGAATCCTGAGAACAATGGGAGAGTTCCATAGAATTTTTAAACTTCATCAAAATTCCTAGTTCATTGCTAGATTTCTACAGACTTATTTAAAAACACAATAACATTCCGAGAACAATGGGAGAGTTCCAAAGAATTTTTAAACTTTAGCAAAACTCCTAGAACAATGGGAGAGTGCAAAGCCATTTTAAACCTTAGCAAATCTCTGAGAACAAAGGAAGAGTTCCAAAGCATTTTTAAAATTTAGCAAAACTCAGAGAACAATGGGAGGGTTCCAAAGCATTTTTAAACTTCAGCAGAATTCCGAGAACAATAGCGGAGTTCCAAAGCATTTTTAAACTTCAGCAGTATTCCATGAACAATGGGTGAGTTCCAAAGCATTATTAAACTTCAGAAGAATTCCGAGAACAATGGGAGAGTTCCAAAGCATTTTTCAACTTCATCATAATTACGAGAACAATGTGAGAGTTCCAAAGCATTTTTAAACTTCAGCAGAATTCCGAGAACAATGAGAGAGTTCCAAAGCATTATTTAACTTCAGCAGAATTCAGGGAACAATGGGAGAGTTCCAAAGCATATTTAAACTTCACCAGAAATCAGAGAACAATGGGAGAGTTCTACAGAATTATTTAAAAAAACAATAGTATTCCAAGAAAAATGGGAGAGTTCCAAAGCATTTTTAAACTTCAGCAGAATTCAGAGCTCAATGGGAGATTTCTAAAGACTTATCTAAAAAAACAATATTATTCCGAGAACAATGGGAGAGGTCCAAAGCATTTTTAAATTTCAGCAAAATTCCGAGAACAATGGTAGAAATCCAAAGCATTTTTAAACTTCAGCAGAATTCCGAGAAGAAGGGGAGAGTTCTACAGCATTATTTAAAAAACAATAACATTCCGAGAACAATGGAAGAGTTCCAAAACATTTTTAAACTTCAGCAGAATTCAGAGCTCAATGGGAGATTTCTACAGACTTATCTAAAAAACAATATTATTCCGAGAACAATGGGAGAGTTCCAAAGCATTTTTAAATTTCAGCAACATTCCGAGAACAATGGTAGAAACCCAAAGCATTTTTAAACTTCAGCAGAATTCCGAGAAGAAGGGGAGAGTTCTACAGCATTATTTAAAAAACAATAACATTCCGAGAACAATGGAAGAGTTCCAAAGCATTTTTAAACTTCAGCAGAATTCTGAGCACAATGGGAGAGTTCTACAGACTTATCTGAAAAAACAATATTATTCCGAGAACAATGGGAGAGTTCCAAAACATTTTTAAACTCCACCAGAATCCCGAGAACAATGGGAGAGTTCCATAGAATTTTTAAACTTCATCAAAATTCCGAGTTCATTGCTAGATTTCTACAGACTTATTTAAAAACACAATAACATTCCGAGAACAATGGGAGAGTTCCAAAGAATTTTTAAACTTTAGCAAAACTCCTAGAACAATGGGAGAGTGCAAAGCCATTTTAAACCTTAGCAAATCTCTGAGAACAAAGGAAGAGTTCCAAAGCATTTTTAAAATTTAGCAAAACTCAGAGAACAATGGGAGGGTTCCAAAGCATTTTTAAACTTCAGCAGAATTCCGAGAACAATAGCGGAGTTCCAAAGCATTTTTAAACTTCAGCAGTATTCCATGAACAATGGGTGAGTTCCAAAGCATTATTAAACTTCAGAAGAATTCCGAGAACAATGGGAGAGTTCCAAAGCATTTTTCAACTTCATCATAATTACGAGAACAATGTGAGAGTTCCAAAGCATTTTTAAACTTCAGCAGAATTCCGAGAACAATGAGAGAGTTCCAAAGCATTATTTAACTTCAGCAGAATTCAGGGAACAATGGGAGAGTTCCAAAGCATATTTAAACTTCACCAGAAATCAGAGAACAATGGGAGAGTTCTACAGAATTATTTAAAAAAACAATAGTATTCCAAGAAAAATGGGAGAGTTCCAAAGCATTTTTAAACTTCAGCAGAATTCAGAGCTCAATGGGAGATTTCTACAGACTTATCTAAAAAAACAATATTATTCCGAGAACAATGGGAGAGGTCCAAAGCATTTTTAAATTTCAGCAAAATTCCGAGAACAATGGTAGAAATCCAAAGCATTTTTAAACTTCAGCAGAATTCCGAGAAGAAGGGGAGAGTTCTACAGCATTATTTAAAAAACAATAACATTCCGAGAACAATGGAAGAGTTCCAAAACATTTTTAAACTTCAGCAGAATTCAGAGCTCAATGGGAGATTTCTACAGACTTATCTAAAAAACAATATTATTCCGAGAACAATGGGAGAGTTCCAAAGCATTTTTAAATTTCAGCAACATTCCGAGAACAATGGTAGAAACCCAAAGCATTTTTAAACTTCAGCAGAATTCCGAGAAGAAGGGGAGAGTTCTACAGCATTATTTAAAAAACAATAACATTCCGAGAACAATGGAAGAGTTCCAAAGCATTTTTAAACTTCAGCAGAATTCTGAGCACAATGGGAGAGTTCTACAGACTTATCTGAAAAAACAATATTATTCCGAGAACAATGGGAGAGTTCCAAAACATTTTTAAACTCCACCAGAATCCCGAGAACAATGGGAGAGTTCCATAGAATTTTTAAACTTCATCAAAATTCCGAGTTCATTGCTAGATTTCTACAGACTTATTTAAAAACACAATAACATTCCGAGAACAATGGGAGAGTTCCAAAGAATTTTTAAACTTTAGCAAAACTCCTAGAACAATGGGAGAGTGCAAAGCCATTTTAAACCTTAGCAAATCTCTGAGAACAAAGGAAGAGTTCCAAAGCATTTTTAAAATTTAGCAAAACTCAGAGAACAATGGGAGGGTTCCAAAGCATTTTTAAACTTCAGCAGAATTCCGAGAACAATAGCGGAGTTCCAAAGCATTTTTAAACTTCAGCAGTATTCCATGAACAATGGGTGAGTTCCAAAGCATTATTAAACTTCAGAAGAATTCCGAGAACAATGGGAGAGTTCCAAAGCATTTTTCAACTTCATCATAATTACGAGAACAATGTGAGAGTTCCAAAGCATTTTTAAACTTCAGCAGAATTCCGAGAACAATGAAAGAGTTCCAAAGCATTATTTAACTTCAGCAGAATTCAGGGAACAATGGGAGAGTTCCAAAGCATTTTTAAACTTCACCAGAAATCCGAGAACAATGGGAGAGTGCCAAAGAATTTTTAAACTTCAGCAGGATTCCGAGAACATTGGGAGAGTACTAAAGAATTATTTAAAAAAACAATAACATTCTGAGAACAATGGGAGAGTTACAAAGCATTTTTAAACTACAGAGAATTCCGAGAACAATGGGAGAGTTCCAAAGAATTGTTAAACTTCAGCAGAATATCGAGAAAAATGGGAGAGTTCTACAGACTTATTTAAAAAGCCAATAACATTCCGAGAACAATGTGAGAGTTTCAAAACATTTTTAAACTTCAGCAGAATTCCGAGAACAATGGTAGGGTTCCAAAGCATTAATAAACTTCAGCAGAACTCAGGGAACAATCGGAGAGTTCCAAAGCATTTTTAAACTTTAGCAAAACTCTGAAAACAATGGGAGAGTTCCAAAGCATTTTTAAACTTTACCAGAATTCCGAGAACAATGGGAGAGTTCCAAAGAATTTTTAATCTTCAGCAGAATTCCGAGAACAATGGGAGAGTTCTACAGAATTATTTAAAAAAACAATAACATTCTGAGAAAAATGGGAGTGTTCCAAAGCATTATTAAACTTCAGCAGAATTCCGAGAACAATGAGAGAGTTCTACAGACTTGTTTAAAAAAAAATAACATTCTGAGAACAATGGGAGTTTTCCAAAGCATTTTTAAACTTCAGTAGAATTCAGAGAACAATGGGAGAGTTCCTAAGCATTTTAAACTACAGCATAATTCCGAGAACAATGGGAGAGTTCAACAGACTTATTTAAAAAACAATAACATTTCGAGAACAATGGGAGAGTTCCAAAGCATTTTTAAACTTCAGCAGAATTCTGAGAACAATGGGAGTGTTCCAAATCCATTTTATACTACAGCAGAATTACGTGAAGAATGGTAGAGTACTACAGAATTATTTAAAAAAACAATAACATTTTGAAAACAGTGGGAGAGTTCCAAGGCATTTTTAAACTTCAGCAGATATACGAGAACAATGGGAGGGTTCCCAAGCCTTTTTAAACTTCAGAAGAATTCCGAGAACAATGGGATAGTTCCAAATCATTTTTAAACTTCAGCAGAATACTGAGAACAATGGGAAAATTCTACAGACTTATTTAAAAAAACAATAACATTCCGAGAGCAATGGGAGAGTTCCAAAGCATTTTTAAATTTCAACAGAATTCTTAGAACAATGGGAGAGTTCCAAAGCATTTTTAAACCTCACCAAAATTTTGAGAACAATGGGAAAGTTCTACAGACTTATTTAATAAAACAATAACATTCTGTTAACAATGAGAAAGTTCCAAAGCCTTTTTAAACTTCAGCAGATCTCTGAGAACAAAGGAAGAGTTCTACAGACTTATTTAAAAAAACAATAACATTCTGAGAACAGTGGGAGAGTTCCAATGCATTTTTAAACTTCAGCAGAAAGCCGAGAACAATGGGAGAGTTCTACAGCCTTTTTAGACTTCAGCATAGTTCCGAGAACAATGGGAAAGTTCTACAGACTTATTTAATAAAACAATAACATTCTGAGAACAATGGGAGAGTTCAAAATCATTTTTAAACTTCAGCAGAATTCTGACAATAATGGGAGAGTTCCAAAAAATTTTTAAACTTGAGAATAATTCCGAGAATAATGGGAGAGTTCTACAAACTTAATTAAAAAAAGAATAACATTCCGAGACAATGGGAGAGGTCGAAGGCATTTTTAAACTTCACCAAAATTTGAGAACAATGGGAGAGTTCTACAGACATATTTAAAAAAACAATAATATTCCGAGAACAATGGGAGAGTTCCAAAGCATTTTTAAACTCCACCAGAATCCTGAGAACAATGGGAGAGTTCCAAAGAATTTTTATACTTCAGCAGAATTCCGAGTTCATTGCGAGAGTTCTACAGACTTATTTAAAAACACAATAGCATTCTGAGAAAAATGGGAGAGTTCCAAAAAATTATTAATCTTTAGCAAAATTCCGAGAACAATGGGAGATTTCCAAAGCCTTTTTAAACTTCAGCAGTATTCTGAGAACAATGGGAGAGTTCCAAAGCATTATTAAACTTCAGCAGAATTTAGAGAACAATGGGTGAGATCTAAAGTATTTTTAAACTTTAGCAGAACTCCGAGAAAAAAATTTAGAATTCCAAAGCATTTTTAAACAACAGCAGAATTCTGAGAACAGAGGCAGAGTTCAAAAGTAATTTTAAACTTCAGCAGAATTCCGAGAACAATGGGAGAGATCAACAGAATTATTTTAAAAAACCATAACATTCCATGAACACTGGGAGAGTTCCAAATCATTATTAAACTTCAGCAGAATTCAGAGAACAATAGGAGAGTACCAAAGCATTTTTAAATTTTAGCAAAACTCAGAGAACAATGGGAGAGTTCCAAAGCTTTTTTAAACTTCAACAGAATTCTGAGAACAATGGGAGAGTTCAAAACATTTTCTAAACTTCATCAGAATTCCGAGAACAATGGGAGAGTTCTACTGAATTATTTAAAAAAACAATAACATTCCGAGAACAATGGGAGAGTTCTAAAGCATTTTTAAACTTCAGCAGAATTCCGAGAACAATGGGAGGGTTCCAAAGCCTTTTTAAACTACAGCAGAATTCCGGGAACAATGGGAAAATTCCAAAGCATTTTTAAACTTCAGCAGAATTCCATGAAAAATGGAAGAGTACTACAGAATTATTTTAAAAAACTATAACATTCCATGAACAATTGGAGAGTTCCAAAGCATTATTAAGCTTCAGCAGAATTCCGAGAACAATGGGAGAGTTACAAAGAATTGTTAAACTTCAGTAGAATTTCGAGAATAATTTGAGAGTTCTACAGACTTATTTAATAAAAACAATAACATTCCGAGAACAATAGGAGAGTTCCAAAGCATTTTTAAACTTCAGCAAAATTTCGAGAACAATGGGAGCGTTCCAAAGGATTTTTAAACTTCAGCAGAATTCCGAGAACAATGGGAGAGTTCTACAGACTTATGTAAAAAAATAATAATATTCCGAGAACAATGGGAGAGTTCCAAAGCATTTTTAAACTTCAGAAGAATTCTGAGAACAATGGGAGAGTTCCAAAGCATTTATCAACTTCATCATAATTAGGAGAGCAATGTGAGAGCTCCAAAGCATTTTTAAACTTCAACAGAATTCCAGGAACAATGGGAGAGTTCCAAAGCATTATTAAACTTCAGCAGAATTCAGGGAACAATGGGAGAGTTCCACAGCATTTTTAAACTATAGCAAAACTCTGAGAACAATGGGAGAGTTCCTAAGCATTTTTAAACTTCACCAGAAATCCGAGAACAATGGGAGAGTGTCAAAGAATTTTTGAACTACAGCAGAATTCCGAGAACAATGGGAGAGTTCTACAGAATTATTTAAAAAAACAATAACATTCTGAGAACAATGGGAGAGTTCCAAAGCATTTTTAAACTTCAGCAGAATTCCGAGAAGAATGGGAGTGTTTCAAAGAATTGTTAAACTTCAGCAGAATTTCTAGAATAATGCGAGAGTTCTACAAACTTATTTAAAAAAAACAATAACATTCCGAGAACAATGGGAGAGTAGCAAAGCATTTTTAAACTTCAGCAAAATTTCGAGAACAATGGGAGCGTTCCAAAGCATTTTTAAACTTCAGCAGAATTCCGAGAAAAATGTGAGAGTTCTACAGACATATTTAAAAAAACATTAATATTCTGAGAACAATGGGAGAGTTAGAAAGCATTTTTAAACTTCATATGAATTCCGAGAACAATAGGAGAGTTCCAAAACATTTTAAACTTCAGCAGAATTCCGAGAACAATGGGAGAGTTCCAAAGCATTATTAAACTTCAGCAGAATTTAGGGAACAATGGGAGAGTTCCAAAGCAATTTTAAACTTTAGCAAAACTCTGAGAACAATGGGAGAGTTCCAAAGCATTTTTAAACTTCAGCAAAATTCCGAGAACAATGGGAGAATTACAAAGCATTTTTAAATTTCAGCAGAATTCCGAGAACAATGGGAGAGTTTCAAAGCATTTTTAAACTTCACCAAAATTTTGCGAACAATGGGAGAGTTCTACAGACTTATTTAATAAAACAATAACATCCTGAGAACAATGGGAGAGTTCCAAATCATTTTCAAACTGCAGCAGAATTCCGAGAACAATGGGAGAGTTCTACAGACTTATTTAAAAAAACATTAATATTCCGAGAACAATGAGAGAGTTCCAAAGCATTTTTAAACTTCAGAAGAATTCCAAGAACAAAGAAAGAGTTCTACAGAATTATTTTAAAAAACTATAACATTCCATGAACAATGGGAGAGTTCCAAAGCATTATTAAGCTTCAGCAGAATTCCGAGAACAATGGGAGAGTTCCAAAGAATTGTTAAACTTCAGCAGAATTTCGAGAATAATGGGAGAGTTTTACAGCCTTATTTAAAAAAAAGAATAACATTCCGAGAACAATAGGAGAGTTCCAAAGCATTTTTAAGCTTCAGCAAAATTTTGAGAACAATGGGAGCGTTCCAAAGGATTTTTAAACTTCAGCAGAATTCCGAGAACAATGGGAGAGGTCCAAAGCATTTTTAAACTTTAGAAGAATTCCGAGAACAATGGGAGAGTTCCAAAGCATTTTTCAACTTCATCATAATTACTAGAACAATGTGAGAGTTCCAAAGCATTTTTAAACTTCAGCAGAATTCCGAGAACAATGGGAGAGTTCCAAAGCATTATTAAACTTCAGCAGAATTCAGGGAACGATGGGAGAGTTCCAAAGCCTTTTTAAACTTTAGCAAAACTCTGAGAACAATGGGAGTTTTCCAAAGCATTTTTAAACTTCAGTAGAATTCCGAGAACAATGGGAGAGTTCCTAAGCATCTTTAAACTACAGCATAATTCCGAGAACAATGGGAGAGTTCAACAGACTTATTTAAAAAACAATAACATTTCGAGAACAATGGGAGAGCTCCAAAGCATTTTTAAACTTCAGCAGAATTCTGAGAACAATGTGAGTGTTCCAAATCCATTTTATACTACAGCAGAATTACGTGAAGAATGGTAGAGTACTACAGAATTATTTAAAAAAAACAATAACATTCCGAGAACAATTGGAGGGTTCTAAGGTATTTTTAAACTTCAGCAGAATTCCGAGAACAATGGGAGCGTTCCAAAGCATTTATAAACTTCAGCAGAATTCCGAGAACAATGGGAGAGTTCCAAAGCATTTTTAAACTTCAGCAGAATTCTGAGAACAATGGAAGAGTTCTACAGACTTATTTAAAATAACAATAACATTCCGAAAACAGTGGGAGAGTTCCAAGGCATTTTTAAACTTCAGCAGATATCCGAGAACAATGGGAGGGTTCCCAAGCCTTTTTAAACTTCAGAAGAATTCCGAGAACAATGGGAGAGTTCCAAATCATTTTTAAACTTCAGCAGAATACTGAGAACAATGGGAAAATTCTACAGACTTATTTTAAAAAAACAATATCATTCCGAGAGCAATGGGAGAGTTCCAAAGCATTTTTAAATTTCAACAGAATTCTGAGAACAATGGGAGAGTTCCAAAGCATTTTGAAACCTCACCAAAATTTTGAGAACAATGGGAAAGTTCTACAGACTTATTTAATAAAACAATAACATTCTGTTAACAATGGGACAGTTCAAAATCATTTTTAAACTTCAGCAGAATTCCGAGAACAATGAGAAAGTTCCAAAGCCTTTTTAAACTTCAGCAGATCTCTGAGAACAATGGAAGAGTTCTACAGACTTATATAAAAAAAAAACAATAACATTCTGAGAACAGTGGGAGAGTTCCAATGCATTTTTAAACTCCACCAGAATCCTGAGAACAATGGGAGAGTTCCAAAGAATTTTTATACTTCAGCAGAATTCCGAGTTCATTGCGAGAGTTCTACAGACTTATTTAAAAACACAATAGCATTCTGAGAAAAATGGGAGAGTTCCAAAAAATTATTAATCTTTAGCAAAATTCCGAGAACAATGGGAGATTTCCAAAGCCTTTTTAAACTTCAGCAGTATTCTGAGAACAATGGGAGAGTTCCAAAGCATTATTAAACTTCAGCAGAATTTAGAGAACAATGGGTGAGATCTAAAGCATTTTTAAACTTTAGCAGAACTCCGAGAAAAAAATTTAGAATTCCAAAGCATTTTTAAACAACAGCAGAATTCTGAGAACAGAGGCAGAGTTCAAAAGTAATTTTAAACTTCAGCAGAATTCCGAGAACAATGGGAGAGATCAACAGAATTATTTTAAAAAACCATGACATTCCATGAACACTGGGAGAGTTCCAAATCATTATTAAACTTCAGCAGAATTCAGAGAACAATAGGAGAGTACCAAAGCATTTTTAAATTTTAGCAAAACTCAGAGAACAATGGGAGAGTTCCAAAGCTTTTTTAAACTTCAACAGAATTCTGAGAACAATGGGAGAGTTCAAAACATTTTCTAAACTTCATCAGAATTCCGAGAACAATGGGAGAGTTCTACTGAATTATTTAAAAAAACAATAACATTCCGAGAACAATGGGAGAGTTCTAAAGCATTTTTAAACTTCAGCAGAATTCCGAGAACAATGGGAGGGTTCCAAAGCCTTTTTAAACTACAGCAGAATTCCGGGAACAATGGGAGAATTCCAAAGCATTTTTAAACTTCAGCAGAATTCCATGAAAAATGGAAGAGTACTACAGAATTATTTTAAAAAACTATAACATTCCATGAACAATTGGAGAGTTCCAAAGCATTATTAAGCTTCAGCAGAATTCCGAGAACAATGGGAGAGTTACAAAGAATTGTTAAACTTCAGTAGAATTTCGAGAATAATTTGAGAGTTCTACAGACTTATTTAATAAAAACAATAACATTCCGAGAACAATAGGAGAGTTCCAAAGCATTTTTAAACTTCAGCAAAATTTCGAGAACAATGGGAGCGTTCCAAAGGATTTTTAAACTTCAGCAGAATTCCGAGAACAATGGGAGAGTTCTACAGACTTATGTAAAAAAATAATAATATTCCGAGAACAATGGGAGAGTTCCAAAGCATTTTTAAACTTCAGAAGAATTCTGAGAACAATGGGAGAGTTCCAAAGCATTTATCAACTTCATCATAATTAGGAGAGCAATGTGAGAGCTCCAAAGCATTTTTAAACTTCAACAGAATTCCAAGAACAATGGGAGAGTTCCAAAGCATTATTAAACTTCAGCAGAATTCAGGGAACAATGGGAGAGTTCCAAAGCATTTTTAAACTATAGCAAAACTCTGAGAACAATGGGAGAGTTCCTAAGCATTTTTAAACTTCACCAGAAATCCGAGAACAATGGGAGAGTGTCAAAGAATTTTTGAACTACAGCAGAATTCCGAGAACAATGGGAGAGTTCTACAGAATTATTTAAAAAAACAATAACATTCTGAGAACAATGGGAGAGTTCCAAAGCATTTTTAAACTTCAGCAGAATTCCGAGAAGAATGTGAGTGTTTCAAAGAATTGTTAAATTTCAGCAGAATTTCTAGAATAATGCGAGAGTTCTACAAACTTATTTTAAAAAAACAATAACATTCCGAGAACAATGGGAGAGTACCAAAGCATTTTTAAACTTCAGCAAAATTTCGAGAACAATGGGAGCGTTCCAAAGCATTTTTAAACTTCAGCAGAATTCCGAGAACAATGTGAGAGTTCTACAGACTTATTTAAAAAAACATTAATATTCTGAGAACAATGGGAGAGTTAGAAAGCATTTTTAAACTTCAAATGAATTCCGAGAACAATAGGAGAGTTCCAAAACATTTTAAACTTCAGAAGAATTCCGAGAACAATGGGAGAGTTCCAAAGCATTATTAAACTTCAGCAGAATTTAGGGAACAATGGGAGAGTTCCAAAGCAATTTTAAACTTTAGCAAAACTCTGAGAACAATGGGAGAGTTCCAAAGCATTTTTAATCTTCAGCAAAATTCCGAGAACAATGGGAGAATTACAAAGCATTTTTAAATTTCAGCAGAATTCCGAGAACAATGGGAGAGTTTCAAAGCATTTTTAAACTTCACCAAAATTTTGCGAACAATGGGAGAGTTCTACAGACTTATTTAATAAAACAATAACATCCTGAGAACAATGGGAGAGTTCCAAATCATTTTCAAACTGCAGCAGAATTCCGAGAACAATGGGAGAGTTCTACAGACTTATTTAAAAAAACATTAATATTCCGAGAACAATGAGAGAGTTCCAAAGCATTTTTAAACTTCAGAAGAATTCCAAGAACAAAGAAAGAGTTCTACAGAATTATTTTAAAAAACTATAACATTCCATGAACAATGGGAGAGTTCCAAAGCATTATTAAGCTTCAGCAGAATTCCGAGAACAATGGGAGAGTTCCAAAGAATTGTTAAACTTCAGCAGAATTTCGAGAATAATGGGAGAGTTTTACAGCCTTATTTAAAAAAAAGAATAACATTCCGAGAACAATAGGAGAGTTCCAAAGCATTTTTAAGCTTCAGCAAAATTTTGAGAACAATGGGAGCGTTCCAAAGGATTTTTAAACTTCAGCAGAATTCTGAGAACAATGGGAGAGGTCCAAAGCATTTTTAAACTTTAGAAGAATTCCGAGAACAATGGGAGAGTTCCAAAGCATTTTTCAACTTCATCATAATTACTAGAACAATGTGAGAGTTCCAAAGCATTTTTAAACTTCAGCAGAATTCCGAGAACAATGGGAGAGTTCCAAAGCATTATTAAACTTCAGCAGAATTCAGGGAACGATGGGAGAGTTCCAAAGCCTTTTTAAACTTTAGCAAAACTCTGAGAACAATGGGAGTTTTCCAAAGCATTTTTAAACTTCAGTAGAATTCCGAGAACAATGGGAGAGTTCCTAAGCATCTTTAAACTACAGCATAATTCCGAGAACAATGGGAGAGTTCAACAGACTTATTTAAAAAACAATAACATTTCGAGAACAATGGGAGAGCTCCAAAGCATTTTTAAACTTCAGCAGAATTCTGAGAACAATGGGAGTGTTCCAAATCCATTTTATACTACAGCAGAATTACGTGAAGAATGGTAGAGTACTACAGAATTATTTAAAAAAACAATAACATTCCGAGAACAATTGGAGGGTTCTAAGGTATTTTTAAACTTCAGCAGAATTCCGAGAACAATGGGAGCGTTCCAAAGCATGTATAAACTTCAGCAGAATTCCGAGAACAATGGGAGAGTTCCAAAGCATTTTTAAACTTCAGCAGAATTCTGAGAACAATGGAAGAGTTCTACAGACTTATTTAAAATAACAATAACATTCCGAAAACAGTGGGAGAGTTCCAAGGCATTTTTAAACTTCAGCAGATATCCGAGAACAATGGGAGGGTTCCCAAGCCTTTTTAAACTTCAGAAGAATTCCGAGAACAATGGCAGAGTTCCAAATCATTTTTAAACTTCAGCAGAATACTGAGAACAATGGGAAAATTCTACAGACTTATTTTAAAAAAACAATATCATACCGAGAGCAATGGGAGAGTTCCAAAGCATTTTTAAATTTCAACAGAATTCTGAGAACAATTGGAGAGTTCCAAAGCATTTTGAAACCTCACCAAAATTTTGAGAACAATGGGAAAGTTCTACAGACTTATTTAATAAAACAATAACATTCTGTTAACAATGGGACAGTTCAAAAGCATTTTTAAACTTCAGCAGAATTCCGAGAACAATGAGAAAGTTCCAAAGCCTTTTTAAACTTCAGCAGATCTCTGAGAACAATGGAAGAGTTCTACAGACTTATTTAAAAAAACAATAACATTCTGAGAAAAGTGGGAGAGTTCCAATGCATTTTTAAACTTCAGCAGAAAGCCGAGAACAATGGGAGAGTTCTAAAGCCTTTTCAGACTTCAGCAGAGTTCCGAGAACAATGGGAAAGTTATACACACTTATTTAATAAAACAATAACATTCTGAGAACAATGGGAGAGTTCAAAATCATTTTTAAACTTCAGCAGAATTTCGAGAATAATGGGAGAGTTCCAAAGAATTTTTAAACTTGAGAATAATTCCGAGAATAATGGGAGAGTTCTACAAACTTATTTAAAAAAAGAATAACATTCCGAGACAATGGGAGAGATCGAAAGCATTTTTAAACTTCACCAAAATTTTGAGAACAATGGGAGAGTTCTACAGACATATTTAAAAAAACAATAATATTCCGAGAACAATGGGAGAGTTCCAAAGCATTTTTAAACTCCACCGGAATCCTGAGAACAATGGGAGAGTTCCAAAGAATTTATATACTTCAGCAGAATTCCGAGTTCATTGCGAGAGTTCTACAGACTTATTTAAAAACACAATAGCATTCTGAGAAAAATGGGAGAGTTCCAAAAATTATTAATCTTTAGCAAAATTCCGAGAACAATGGGAGAGTTCCAAAGCCTTTTTAAACTTCAGCAGTATTCTGAGAACAATGGGAGAGTTCCAAAGCATTATTAAACTTCAGCAGAATTTAGAGAACAATGGGTGAGATCTAAAGCATTTTTAAACTTTAGCAGAACTCCGAGAAAAAAATGTAGAATTCCAAAGCCTTTTTAAACAACAGCAGAATTCTGAGAACAGAGGCAGAGTTCCAAAGAATTTTTAAACTTTAGTAAAACTCCGAGAACAATTGGAGAGTTCCAAAGCATTATTAAACTTCAGCAGAATTCCGAGAACAATGGGTGAGTTCCAAAGCATTTTTAAACTTTAGCAAAACTCCGAGAACAATGGGAGAGGTCCAAAGCCTTTTTAAACTTCAGCAGAATTCCAAGAACAATGGGAGAGTTCCAAAGCATTTTTAAACTTCAGCAGATTTTCGAGAACAATTGGAGGGTTCTACAGAATTATATTAAAAAACAATAACATTCTGAGAACAATGGGAGAGTTCCTAAGCATTTTTAAACTTCAGCAAAATTCCGAGAACAATGAGAGAGTTCCAAAGCATTTTTAAACTTCAGCAGAATACCAAGAACAACGGGAGAGTTCTACAGACTTATTTAAAAATACAAGACTTTCCGAGAACAATGGGAGAGTTGCAAACCTTTTTTATACTTCAGCTGACTTCCAAGAACAATGGGAGAGTTCTACAAACTTATTTAAAAAAAAATAACGTTCTGAGAACAATGGGAGAGTTCCTGAGCAATTTTAAACTTCAGCAGAATTCCGAGAGCAATGGGAGAATTCTACAGACTTATTTAAAAAACAAAATCATACCGAGAACAATGGGAGAGTTCCAAAGCATTTAAAACTCAGCGGAATTCCGAGAACAATGGGGGAGTTTCAAGCATTTTTAAAATTCAGCAGAATTCCGAGAACAATGGGTGAATTCCAAAGCATTTTTAAACTTCAGCAAATTTCCGAGTGCAATGGGAGAGTTCCAAAGCCTTTTTAAACTTCAGCAGAATTTCGCGAACAATGGGAGAGTTCTGCAGACTTATTTAAAAAAAAATAACATTCCGAGAACAATGGGAGAGTTGCAAAGCCTTTTTAAACTTCAGCAGAATTCCGAGAACAATGGGAGAGTGTCAAAGCATTTTTAAACTTCAGCAGAATTCTGAGAACAAGGGGAGAGTTCAAAAGCATTTTTAAATTTTAGCAGAATTCCGAGAACAATAGGAGGGATCCAAAGCATTATTAAACATCAACAGTATTCCGAGAACAATGGTAGAGTTCTACAGACTTAATTAAAAAAATAACATTCTGAGAACAATGGGAGTGTTCCATAACATTTTTAAACTTCAGCAGAATTCCGAGAACAATGGGAGAGTTCCTAAGCATTTTTAAACTTCAGCAGAATTCCGAGAACAATGGGAGAGTGTCAAAGCATTTTTAAACTTCAGCAGAATTCTGAGAACAATGGGAGAGTTCCTAAGCATTTTTAAACTTCAGAAGAATTCCGAGAACAATGGGAGAGTTCTACTGACTTATTTAAAAAACAATAACATTTCAAGAACAATGGGAGAGTTCCTAAGCAATTTTAAACTTCAGCAGAATTCCGAGAGCAATGGGAGAGTTCTACAAACTTCTTTAAAAAAACAATAACATTCGGAGAACAATGGGAGAATTCCAAAGCATTTTTAAACTTCAGCAAAATTCCGAGCAGAATGGGAGAGTTCCGAAGCCTTTTTAAACTTCAGCTGAGTTCTGAGAACAATGGGAGAGTTCAACAGACTTATTTAAAAAAAAAATAACATTCTGAGAACAATGGGAGAGTTACAAAGCATTTTTAAACTACAGCAGAATTCTGAGAACAATGGGAGAGTTCTACAGACTTATTTAAAAAACAATAACATACCGAGAACAATGGGAGAGTTCCAAAGCATTTTTTAACTTCAGCAGAATTCCGAGAACAACGGGAGAGTTCCAAGCCTTTTTAAACTTCAGTAGAATTCCACGAACAATGGTAGAGTTGCAAAGCATCTTTAAGCTTCAGCAGAATTCTGAGAACAAAGGGAGAGTTCTACATACTTATTTAAAAAAACAATAACATTCCGAGAACAATGGGAGAGTTCCAAGGCAACTTTAAACTTCTGCAGAATTCCGAAAACAATGGGAGAGTTCTACAGACTTATTTAAAAAACAATAATATTCCGAGAACAATGGGAGAGTTGCAAAGCATTTTTAAACTTCAGCAAAATTCTGAGAACAATGGGAGAGTTCCAAAGCATTTTTAAACTACAATAGAATTCCGAGAACAATGGGAGAGTTCTACAGACTTATTTTAAAAAAAAACATTCTGAGAACAATGTGAGAGTTCCAAAGCATTTTTAAACTTCACCAGAATTCAAAGAACAATGGGAGAGTTCCAAAGCATTTTTAAACTTCAGCAGAATTCCGAGAACAATGGGAGAGGTCCAAAGCATTTTTAAACTTCAGCAGAATTCCAAGAACAATGGGAGAGATCCAAAGCAATGTTAAACTTCAGCAGAAATCCTATAACAATGGAAGAGTTCCACAGACTTATTTCAAAAACAATAACAATCCGAGAACAATGGGAGAGTTGCAAAGCATTTTTAAACTTCAGTAAAAATTCTGAGAACAAATGGAGAGTTCCAAAGCATTTTTAAACTTCACCAGATTCCCGAGAACAATGGGAGAGTTCTACAGACTTATTTAAAAAAAAAACATTTTCATAACAATGGGAGAGTTCGAAAGCATTTTTAAACTTCACCAGAATTCTAAGAACAATGGGAGAGTTCCAAAGCATTTTTAAACTTCAGCAGAATTCCGAGAACAATGGGAGAGTTCCAAAGCATTTTTAAACTTCAGCAGAATTCCGAGAACAATGGGAGAGTTCCAAAGCATTTTTAAACTACAGCAGAATTAAGAGATCAATGGGAGAGTTCTACAAACTTCTTTAAAAAAACAATAACATTCCGAGAACAATGGGAGAATTCCAAAGCATTTTTAAACTTCAGCAAAATTCCGAGTACAATGGGAGAGTTCCAAAGCCTTTTTAAACTTCAGCTGAGTTCCGAGAACAATGGGAGAGTTTCAAAGCATTTTAAAACATCAGCAGAATTCCAAGAACAATGGGAGGGTTCCAAAAACTTTTTAAACTTCAGCAGAATTCCGAGAACAATGGGAGAGTTTCAAAGCATTTTTAAACTTCAGCGGAATTCTGAGAACAAGGGGAAAGTTTCAAAGCAATTTTAAACCTTAGCAATATTCCGAGAGCAATGGGAGAGTTCCAAAGCATTACTAAACTTCAACAGAATTCCGAGAACAATGGCAGAGTTCTACAGACTTATTTAAAAAAAAATAACATTCTGAGAACAATGGGAGTTTTCCAAAGCATTTTTAAACTTCGGTAGATTTCCGAGAACAATGGGAGAGTTCCTAAGCATTTTTAAACTTCAGCAGAATTCCGAGAACAATGGGAGAGTTCTACAGACTTATTTAAAAAACAGTAACATTTCGAGAACAAATGGGAGAGTTCCAAAGCATTTTTAAACTTCAGCAGAATTTTGAGAACAAAGGGACAGTTCCAAAGCCATTTTAAACTACAGCAGAATTCTGAGAACAATGGTAGAGTACTACAGAATTATTTAAAAAAACAATAACATTCCAAGAACAATGGGAGGGTTACAAGGTATTTTTAAACTTCAGCAGAATTCCAAAAACAATGGGAGGGTTCTACAGACTTATTTAAAAAAACAATAACATTCTGAGAACAATGGGAGAGTTCCAAAGCATTTTTAAACTTCAGCAAAATTCCGAGAACAATGCGAGAGCTCCAAAGCATTTTTAAACTTCAACAGAATTCAGAGAACAATGGGAGAGTTCTACAGACTTATTTAAAAAAAATAACATTCTGAGAACAATGGGAGTGTTCCAAAGCATTTTTAAACTTCAGCAGAATTGCGAGAACAATGGGAAAGTTCCAAAGCATTACTAAACTTCAGCAGAAAAAAGAGAAGAATGTAAGAGTTCCAAAGCATTTTTAAACTTCAGCAGAATTCTGAGAACAATGGAAGAGTTCTACAGACTTATTTAAAAAAACAATAACATTCCAAGAACAGTGGGAGAGTTCCATGGCATTTATAAACTTCAGCAGAAAACCGAGAACAATGGGAGGGTTCCAAAGCCTTTTTAAACTACAGAAGAATTCCGAGAACAATGGGAGAGTTCCAAATCATTTTTAAAATTCAGCAGAATTCTGAGAACAATGGGAAAATTCTACAGACTTATTTAAAAAAACAATAACATTCTGAGAACAATGGGAGAGTTCCAAAGCATTTTTAAATTTCAACAGAATTATGAGAACAATGGGAGAGTTCCAAAGCATTTTTAAACATCTCCAAAGTTTTGAGAGCAATGAGAAAGTCCTACAGACTTATTTAATAAATCAATAACATTCTGAGAACAATGGGAGAGTTCTACAGACTTATTTAAAAAAACAAATAACATTCTGAGAACAGTGGGAGAGTTCCAATGCATTTTTAAACTTCAGCAAAAATCCGAGAACAATGGGAGAGTTCTAAAGCCTTTTTAAACTTCAGCAGAGTTCCGAGAACAGTGGGAGAGGTCTACAGACTTATTTAATAAAACAATAACATTCTGAGAACAATGGGAGAGTTCAAAATCATTTTTAAACTTCAGCAGAATTCCGAGAACAATGAGAGAGTTCCAAAGAATTTTTAAACTTGAGAAGAATTCCGAGAACAATGGGAGAGTTTTACAAACTTATTTAAAAAAAGAATAACATTCCGAGAACAGTGGGAGAGTTCCATGGCATTTGTAAACTTCAGCAGAAATCCGAGAACAATGGGAGGGTTCCAAAGCCTTTTTAAACTTCAGAAGAATTCCGAGAACAATGGGAGAGTTCCAAATCATTTTTAAACTTCAGCAGAATTCTGAGAACAATGGCAAAAATCTACAGACTTATTTAAAAAAACAATAACATTCCGAGAACAATGGGAGAGTTGCAAAGCATTTTTAAATTTCAACAGAATTCTGAGAACAATGGGAGAGTTCCAAAGCATTTTTAAACATCTCCAAAATTTTGAGAGCAATGGGAAAGTTCTACAGACTTATTTAATAAATCAATAACATTCTGAGAACAATGGGAGAATTCTACAGACTTATTTAAAAAAAAAACATTTTGATAACAATGGGAGAGTTCCAAAGCATTTTTAAACTTCACCAGAATTCTAAGAACAATGGGAGAGTTCCAAAGCATTTTTAAACTTCAGCAGAATTCCGAGAACAATGGGAGAGTTCCAAAGCATTTTTAAAATTCAGCAGAATTCCGATAACAATGGAAGAGTTCTACAGACTTATTTAAAAAAAACAATAACATTCTGAGAACAATGGGAGAGTTCCAAAGCATTTTTAAACTACAGCAGAATTAAGAGATCAATGGGAGAGTTCTACAAACTTCTTTAAAAAAACAATAACATTCCGAGAACAATGGGAGAATTCCAAAGCATTTTTAAACTTCAGCAAAATTCCGAGTACAATGGGAGAGTTCCAAAGCCTTTTTAAACTTCAGCTGAGTTCCGAGAACAATGGGAGAGTTTCAAAGCATTTTAAAACATCAGCAGAATTCCAAGAACAATGGGAGGGTTCCAAAAACTTTTTAAACTTCAGCAGAATTCCGAGAACAATGGGAGAGTTTCAAAGCATTTTTAAACTTCAGCGGAATTCTGAGAACAAGGGGAAAGTTTCAAAGGAATTTTAAACCTTAGCAATATTCCGAGAGCAATGGGAGAGTTCCAAAGCATTACTAAACTTCAACAGAATTCCGAGAACAATGGCAGAGTTCTACAGACGTATTTAAAAAAAAATAACATTCTGAGAACAATGGGAGTTTTCCAAAGCATTTTTAAACTTCGGTAGATTTCCGAGAACAATGGGAGAGTTCCTAAGCATTTTTAAACTTCAGCAGAATTCCGAGAACAATGGGAGAGTTCTACAGACTTATTTAAAAAACAGTAACATTTCGAGAACAAATGGGAGAGTTCCAAAGCATTTTTAAACTTCAGCAGAATTTTGAGAACAAAGGGACAGTTCCAAAGCCATTTTAAACTACAGCAGAATTCTGAGAACAATGGTAGAGTACTACAGAATTATTTAAAAAAACAATAACATTCCAAGAACAATGGGAGGGTTACAAGGTATTTTTAAACTTCAGCAGAATTCCAAAAACAATGGGAGGGTTCTACAGACTTATTTAAAAAAACAATAACATTCTGAGAACAATGGGAGAGTTCCAAAGCATTTTTAAACTTCAGCAAAATTCCGAGAACAATGCGAGAGCTCCAAAGCATATTTAAACTTCAACAGAATTCAGAGAACAATGGGAGAGTTCTACAGACTTATTTAAAAAAAATAACATTCTGAGAACAATGGGAGTGTTCCAAAGCATTTTTAAACTTCAGCAGAATTGCGAGAACAATGGGAAAGTTCCAAAGCATTACTAAACTTCAGCAGAAAAAAGAGAAGAATGTAAGAGTTCCAAAGCATTTTTAAACTTCAGCAGAATTCTGAGAACAATGGAAGAGTTCTACAGACTTATTTAAAAAAAAATAACATTCCAAGAACAGTGGGAGAGTTCCATGGCATTTATAAACTTCAGCAGAAAACCGAGAACAATGGGAGGGTTCCAAAGCCTTTTTAAACTACAGAAGAATTCCGAGAACAATGGGAGAGTTCCAAATCATTTTTAAAATTCAGCAGAATTCTGAGAACAATGGGAAAATTCTACAGACTTATTTAAAAAAACAATAACATTCTGAGAACAATGGGAGAGTTCCAAAGCATTTTTAAATTTCAACAGAATTATGAGAACAATGGGAGAGTTCCAAAGCATTTTTAAACATCTCCAAAGTTTTGAGAGCAATGAGAAAGTCCTACAGACTTATTTAATAAATCAATAACATTCTGAGAACAATGGGAGAGTTCTACAGACTTATTTAAAAAAACAAATAACATTCTGAGAACAGTGGGAGAGTTCCAATGCATTTTTAAACTTCAGCAAAAATCCGAGAACAATGGGAGAGTTCTAAAGCCTTTTTAAACTTCAGCAGAGTTCCGAGAACAGTGGGAGAGGTCTACAGACTTATTTAATAAAACAATAACATTCTGAGAACAATGGGAGAGTTCAAAATCATTTTTAAACTTCAGCAGAATTCCGAGAACAATGAGAGAGTTCCAAAGAATTTTTAAACTTGAGAAGAATTCCGAGAACAATGGGAGAGTTTTACAAACTTATTTAAAAAAAGAATAACATTCCGAGAACAGTGGGAGAGTTCCATGGCATTTGTAAACTTCAGCAGAAATCCGAGAACAATGGGAGGGTTCCAAAGCCTTTTTAAACTTCAGAAGAATTCCGAGAACAATGGGAGAGTTCCAAATCATTTTTAAACTTCAGCAGAATTCTGAGAACAATGGCAAAAATCTACAGACTTATTTAAAAAAACAATAACATTCCGAGAACAATGGGAGAGTTGCAAAGCATTTTTAAATTTCAACAGAATTCTGAGAACAATGGGAGAGTTCCAAAGCATTTTTAAACATCTCCAAAATTTTGAGAGCAATGGGAAAGTTCTACAGACTTATTTAATAAATCAATAACATTCTGAGAACAATGGGAGAGTTCTACAGACTTATTTAAAAAAACAAATAACATTCTGACAACAGTGGGAGAGTTCCAATGCATTTTTAAACTTCAGCAAAAATCCGAGAGCAATGGGAGAGTTCTAAAGCCTTTTTAAACTTCAGCCGAGTTCCGAGAACAGTGGGAGAGTTCTACAGACTTATTTAATAAAACAATAAAATTCTGAGAACAATGGGAGAGTTCAAAATCATTTTTAAACTTCAGCAGAATTCCGAGAACAATGGGAGTGTTCCAAAGAATTTTTAAACTTGAGAAGAATTCCGAGAACAATTGGAGAGTTCTACAAACTTATTTAAAAAAGAATAACATTCCGAGAACAATGGGAGAGTTCCAAAGCCTTTTTAAACTTCAGCAGAGTTCCGAGAACAATGGAAAAATTCTACAGACTTATTTAAATAAACAATAAAATTCCGAGAACAATGGGAGAGTTCCAAAGCATTTTTAAATTTCAGCAGAATTCCAAGAACATTGTGAGAGATGATCCAAAGCATTTTTAAACTTCACCAAAATTTTGAGAACAATGGGAAAGTTCTACAAACTTATTTATTAAAACAATAACATTCTGAGAACAATGAGAAAGTTCCAAAGCATTTTTAAACTTCAGCAGAATTCCAATAAAAATGGGAGAGTTCTACCAACTTATTTAAAATAAACAAAAACATTCCGAGAACTATGGGAAACTTCCAAAGCTTTTTTAAACTTCAGCAGAGTTCCGAGAACAATGGGAGAGTTCTACAGACTGATTTAAAAAACAATAACATTCCGAGAAAAATATGAAAGTTCCAAAGCATTTTTACACTTCAACAGAATTCCGAGAACAATGGGAGAATTCCAAAGTATTTTTAAACTTCATCAGAATTCCAAGTACAATGGGAGAGTACTACAAACTTATTTGAAAAAACAATAACATTCCGAGAACAATGGGAAAGTTCCAAAGCATTTTTAAACTTCAGCAGAGTTATGAGAACAATGGGAGAGTTCGACAGGCTGATTTAAAAAAAAACATAACATTCCGAGAACAATGTGAGAGTTCCAAAGCATTTTTAAACTTCAACATAATTCCGAGAACAGTGGGAGAGTTCCAAAGCCTTTTTAAACTTCAGCAGAATTCCGAGAACAAAGGGAGTGTTCCAAAGCATTTTTAAACTTCAGCACAATTCTAAGAACAATGGAAGAGTTCTACAGGTCTATTTAAAAAAACTATAACATTCCGAGAACAATGGGAGAGTTCCACAGAATTATTTAAAAAAACAATAACATTCTGAGAACAATGGGAGAGTCCCTAAGCATTTTTAGACTTCAGCAAAATTCCAAGAAAAATGGGAGAGATTCAAAGCATTTTTATACTTCAGCGGAATTTTGAGAACAATGGGAGAGTTCTAAAGACTTATTAAATTTCATCAGAATTCCGAGAACAATGGGAGAGTTCCAAAGGATTATTAAACTTCAGCAGAATTCCGAGAATAATGGTAGAGTTCCAAAGTATTATTAAACTTCATCAGAATTCAGAGAACAATGGGAGAGTTCCAAATAATTTTTAACCTTCAGAAGAATACCGAGAACAATGCGAGAGTTCTACAGACTTATTTAAAAAAAACAATAACATTCTGAGAACAATGGGAGAGTTCCAAAGAATTTTTAAACTTTAGCAAAACTCCGAGAACAGTGGGAGAGTTCCACAGCATTTCTAAACTTCAGCAGATTTCCGAGAACAATGCGAGAGTTCCAAAGCATTATTAAACTTCAGCAGAATTAAGAGAACAATGGGAGAGTTACGAAGCATTTTTAAACTTCAGCAGAATTCCAAGAACAATGGGAGAGATCTAAAGCAATGTTTAACTTCAGCAGAAATCCTATATCAATGGAAGAGTTCCACAGACTTATTTAAAAAACAATAACATACCGAGAACAATGGGAGAGTTCCAAAGCATTTTTTAACTTCAGCAGAATTCCGAGAACAACGGGAGAGTTCCAAGCCTTTTTAAACTTCAGTAGAATTCCACGAACAATGGTAGAGTTGCAATGCATCTTTAAGCTTCAGCAGAATTCCGAGAACAAAGGGAGAGTTCTACATACTTATTTAAAAAAACAATAACATTCCGAGAACAATGGGAGAGTTCCAAGGCAATTTTAAACTTCTGGAGAATTCCGAAAACAATGGGAGAGTTCTACAGACTTATTTAAAAAACAAAAATATTCCGAGAACAATGGGAGAGTTGCAAAGCATTTTTAAACTACAATAGAATTCCGAGAACAATGGGAGAGTTCTACAGACTTATTTTAAAAAAAAACATTCTGAGAACAATGTGAGAGTTCCAAAGCATTTTTAAACTTCACCATAATTCAAAGAACAATGGGAGAGTTCCAATGCATTTTTAAACTTCAGCAGAATTCCGAGAACAATGGGAGTGGTCCAAAGCATTTTTAAACTTCAGCAGAATTCCAAGAACAATGGGAGAGATCCAAAGCAATGTTTAACTTCAGCAGAAATCCTATATCAATGGAAGAGTTCCACAGACTTATTTCAAAAACAATACCAATCCGAGAACAATGGGAGAGTTGCAAAGCATTTTTAAACTTCAGCAAAATTCTGAGAACAAATGGAGAGTTCCAAAGCATTTTTAAACTTCACCAGATTCCCGAGAACAATGGGAGAGTTCTACAGACTTATTTAAAAAAAAAACATTCTGATAACAATGGGAGAGTTCCAAAGCATTTTTAAACTTCACCAGAATTCTAAGAACAATGGGAGAGTTCCAAAGCATTTTTAAACTTCAGCAGAATTCCGAGAACAATGGGAGAGTTCCAAAGCATTTTTAAAATTCAGCAGAATTCCGATAACAATGGAAGAGTTCTACAGACTTATTTAAAAAAAACAATAACATTCTGAGAACAATGCGAGGTCCCAAACATTTTTAAACTTCAGCAAATTTCCGAGTACAATGGGAGAGTTCCGAAGCCTTTTTAAACTTCAGCTGAGTTCCGAGAACAATGGGAGAGTTTAACATTCTTATTTAAAAAAAAAATAACATTCTGAGAACAATGTGAGAGTTGCAAAGCATTTTAAAACATCAGCAGAATTCCAAGAACAATGGGAGGGTTCCAAAATCTTTTTAAACTTCAGCAGAATTCCGAGAACAATGGGAGAGTTCCAAAGCATTTTTAAACTTCACCAAAATTTTGAGAACAATGGGAAAGCTCTACAGACTTTTTTAATAAAACAATAACATTCTGAAAACAATGGGAGGGTTCCAAAGCCATTTTAAACTACAGCAGAATTCCGAGAACAATGAGAGAGTTCCAAAGCATTTTTAAACTTCAGCAGAATTCCAAGAACAATGGGAGAGTTCTACAGACCTATTTAAAAAAACTATAACATTCTGAGAACAATGGTAGAGTTCCACAGAATTATTAAAAAAAACAATAACATTCCGAAAACAATGGGAGAGTTCCAAAGCAATTTTAAACTTCTGCAAAATACCCAGAGAAATGGGAGAGTTCCAAATCATTTTTAAACTTCAGCAGAATACTTAGAATAATGGGAGAGCTCCAAAGAATTATTAAACTTCAGCAGAATTCCTAGAACAATGGTAGAGTTCTACAAACTTATTTAAAAAAACAATACTTTTCCGTGAACAATGGGAGAGTTCCAAAGCATTTTTAAACTTCACAAGAATTCCGAGAACAATGGGAGAGTTGCAAAGAATTTTTAAACTGCTGCAGAATTTTGAGAACAATGCGAGAGTTCTACAGACTTATTTAAAAAAACAATAACATTCCGAGAACAATGGGAGAAATCCAAAGAACTTTTAAACTTCAGCAGAATTCCAAGAACAATGGGAGAGTTCCAAAGCATTATTAAACTTCAGCAGAATTAAGAGATCAATAGGAGAGTTCCAAAGCATTTTTAAACTTCAGCAGAAATCCGAGAACAAACGGAGAGTTCCAAAGCTTTTTTAAACTTCAGAAGAATTCCGAGAACAATAGGAGAGTTCCTGAGCATTTTTAAACTTCAGCAAAATACTGAGAACAATGGGAAAGTCCTACAGACTTATTTAAAAAAACAAAAACATTCCGAGAACAATGGGAGAGTTCCAAAGCATTTTTAAATTTCAAAGAACACCAATCATAAATGGGTAGTATAAATCACACCATGTGTGTAGATATAGGTATGATATGTACCTTTTATTAATTACTACCCTATATGGACTAAATGCGACTCCATCGCCAAATATAGAACTACCAGAGAAAAAAGCGAAGACCGAATCAACACTTCTATAGCAAAAAATGGTCAATATTTATTATGATACAAAGATCAGACATATACAAAGGTCAGTACAATATTATAAAAAAGGACAATAAAATCAATAACAGCCCTCTCTACATGTGACTCCACACAGGAACCCATAATATAGGTAATCCATGGCAGACCCAGATCCTATGTATTTAGTTTTATTATATCATATCTGCTATATATATATAACACACATAAGCATTAAAATGGATACTATATATGCTGATTACCCTCACTGCTGTATAGTGGAAACCAGTAGAAGTCATTTACCATATCACCCTCCTATTATCTACTATTATTGTCATGTGCGGTGCACTAGATGAATAGAGGGAACATAAATGTCCCCATTGTATGCTTACCGCAGCTCTCCAGTGTCCAAATGTAATCACCAGGGGGCAATAGCACTGTTAGGGGTCCATAATGGGGAGGCACATGTCAAGAGAGACGCCCCATTTTTAAATTTCAGCAGAGTTCCAAGAACAATGGGAGAGTTCCAAAGCATTTTTAAACTTCACCAACATTTTGATAACAATGGGAAAGCTCTACAGACTTATTTAATAAAACAATAACATTCTGAGAACAATGGGAGAGTTCAAAAGCATTTTTAAACTTCAGCAGAATTCCAAGAACAATGGGAGAGTTCCAAAGAATTTTTAAACTTGAGCAGAATTCCGAGTACAATGGGAGAGTTCTACAAACTTATTTAATAAAACAATAACTATCCGAGAACAATGGGAGAGTTCCAAAGCATTTTTAAACTTCACCAAAATTTTGAGAACAATGGGAAAGTTCTACAGACTTTTTTAATACAACACTAACATTCTGAGAACAATGGGAGAGTCCAAAAGCATTTTTAAACTTCAGCAGAATTCTGAGAACAATGGGAGAGTTCCAAAGACTTTTTAATCTTGAGCAGAATTTCGAGAACAATGGGAGAGTTCCAAAGCCTTATTATGCTTCAGCAGAATTCCGAGAACAGTGGAAGAGTTCCAAAGCATTTTTAAACTTCAGTAGAATTCCGAGAACAATGGTAGAGTTCTAAAGGATTATTAAACTTCAGCAGAATTCAGGGAACAATGGGAGAGTTCCAAAGTATTATTAAACTTCATCAGAATTCAGAGAACAATGGGAGAGTTCCAAAGAATTTTTAAACTTCAGCAGAATACCGAGAACAATGCGATAGTTCTACAGACTTATTTAAAAAAACAATAACATTCCGAGCACAATGGGAGAGTTCCAAAGCATTTTTAAACTTTAGCAAAACTCCGAGAACAGTTCTAAAGGATTATTAAACTTCAGCAGAATTCAGGGAACAATGGGAGAGTTCCAAAGTATTATTAAACTTCATCAGAATTCAGAGAACAATGGGAGAGTTCCAAAGAATTTTTAAACTTCAGCAGAATACCGAGAACAATGCGATAGTTCTACAGACTTATTTAAAAAAACAATAACATTCCGAGCACAATGGGAGAGTTCCAAAGCATTTTTAAACTTTAGCAAAACTCCGAGAACAGTGGGACAGTTCCAAAGCATTTCTAAACTCCACAAGAATTCCGAGAACAATGGGAGAGTTCCAAAGAATTTTTAAGCTTCATCAGAATTCCAAGAACAATGCGCGAATTCTACGGACTTATTTAAAAAAACAATAACATTCCGAGAAAAATGGGAGAGATCCAAAGAATTTTTAAACTTCACCAGAATTCCGAGAACAATGGGAGAGTTCCAAAGCATTATTAAACTTCAGCAGAATTAAGAGAATAATGGGAGAGTTCCACCAAAGCATTTTTACATTTCAGCAGAATTCCAAAAACAATGGAAGAGCTCAACAGACTTATTTAAAAAATATATATTATTCCGAGAACAATGGAAGGGTTTCAAAGCATTTATAAACTTCAGCAGAATTCCGAGAACAATGGGAGAGTTCCAAAGCATTTTTAAACTTCAGCAGAATTCTGAGAACAATGGGAGAGTTCCAAAGCATTTTTAATCTTCAGCAGAATTCCGAGAACAATGGTATAGTTCTACAGAATTATTGAAAAAAACAATAACATTCCGAGAACAAAGGAAGGGTTTCAAAGCATTTTTTAAACTTCAGCAGAATTCTGAGAACAGTGGGAGAGTTCGAAAGCATTTTTAATCTTCAGCAGAATTCATAGAACAATGGCAGAGTACTACAATCTTATTTAAAAAAAACAATACTATTCTGAGAACAATGGGAGAAATCCAAAGCATTTCTAAACTCCACAAGAATTTTGAGAACAATGGGAGAGTTCCAAAGAATTTTAAAAATTCAGCAGAATTTCGAGAACAATGTGAGAGCTCTACAGACTTATTTAAAAAAACAATAACATTCCGAGAACAATGGTAGAGTTCCAAAGCCATTTTAAACTTCAGCAGAATTACAAGAACAATGGGAGAGTTCCAAATCATTATTAAACTTCAGCAGAATTAAGAGAACAATGGGAGAGTTGCAAAGCATTTTTAAACTTCATCAGAATTCCGAGAACAATGGAAGAGTTCTACAGACTTATTTAATAAAACAATAACATTCCAAGAACAATTGGAAAGTTCCAAAGCATTTCTAAACTTCAGCAAAATTCCAAAAACAATGGGAGAGTTCCAAAGCCTTTTTAAACTTCAACAGAGTACCGAGAACAATGGGAAAATTCTACAGACTTATTTAAAAAAACAATAACATTCCGAGAACAATTTGAGAGTTCCCAAGCATTTTTAAATTTCAGCCGAATTCCGAGAACATTGGGAGAGATCCAAAGCATTTTTAAACTTCACCAAAATTTTGAGAACAATGGGAAAGTTCTACAGACTTATTTAATAAAACAATAACATTCTGAGAACAAAGGGAGAGAACAAAACCATTTTTAAACTTCAGCAGAATTCCAAGAACAATGGGAGAGTTCCAAAGAATTTTTAAACTTGAGAAGAATTCCGAGAACAATGAGAGAGTTCTACAAACTTATTCAAAAAAACAATAACATTCCGAGAACAATGGGAAAGTTCCAAAGCATTTTTAAACTTCAGCAAAATTCCGAGAACAATGGGAGAGTTCCAAAGCATTTTTAAACTTCGGCAGAGTTCTGAGAACAATGGGAGAGTTCTACAGACTTATTTAAAAAAACAATAACATTCCGAGAACAATGGGAAAGTTCCAAAGCCTTTTTAAACTTCAGCAGTATTCCGATAACAATGGGAGAGTTCTATAAACTTATTTAAAATAAACAAAAACATTCCGAGAACTATGGGAAAATTCCAAAGCATTGTTAAACTTCAGCAGAGTTCCGAGAACAATGGGAGAGTTCTACAGACTGATTTAAAAAACAATAACCTTCCGAGAAAAATATGAGAGTACCAAAGCATTTTTAAACTTCAACAGAATTCTGAGAACATTGGGAGAGTTACAAAGATTTTTTAAACTTCAGCAGAATTCCAAGAACAATGGGAGAGTACTACAAACATATTTGAAAAACAATAACATTCCGAGAACAATGGGAAAATTTCCAAAGCATTTTTAAACTTCAGCAGAATTCTGAGAACAATGGGAGAGTTCTACAGGCTGATTTAAAAAAAACCCTTAACATTCCAAGAACAATGTGAGAGTTCCAAAGCATTTTTAAACTTCAACATAATTCAGAGAACAATGGGAGAGTTCCAAAGCCATTTTAAACTTCAGCAGAATTCCGAGATAAATGGGAGAGTACCAAAGCATTTTTAAACTTCAGCAGAATTCCAAGAACAATGGGAGAG
Organism: Phyllobates terribilis; assembly: GCF_046119375.1. Lineage (NCBI taxonomy): Eukaryota > Metazoa > Chordata > Amphibia > Anura > Dendrobatidae > Phyllobates > Phyllobates terribilis. The sequence goes on along the minus strand of NW_027362763.1, from coordinate 911,119,674 downwards.
TTCTACAGGCCTATTTAAAAAAACTATAACATTCCGAGAACAATGGGAGAGTACCACAGAATTATTTAAAAAAACAATAATATTCCGAGAACAATGGGAGAGTCCCTAAGCATTTTTAAACTTCTGCAAAATTCCAAGAAAAATGAGAGAGTTCCAAAGCATTTTTATACTTCAGCAGAATTTTGAGAACTGTTATGATCTGCTACAGGGACTAAGGAAAGACAGGAGATCTGTCCCTACAATAGAACTAAACTAGATCCCTACAATGTAACGGGGAACCTGATCCTGCGATCAGACCCGCTAAAGTCCTCGGCTAGTCTGTACGAAGACCTATACATGTGAGGGAGGGATGCCTACAAGAACTAGGGACTGGGATAAGTTGGACACCTCCTAGCAGAAATAGCAGCAGTCAAAGACAAACACACAACAAAAAGCATAGAGGTCAGAAGACCTAGCAAAACTAACAGAGAACGGCAACAGAGCACCAAGCTAGCTCAAGAGTAGTAAATACAATGAAGTCCAGCAAGACCAGGAGGGCGGAGCCGGATTAAATAGGCAAAAATGGTCATGTGACCAGCAAACTAAAAAAAGCTAACACGAGAGTTCTAACAGTACCCTCTCTTCTAAGAGGATCCTCCGGATCCCCTATGCCCAGGCTTACCAGGAAACCTCCTGTGAAACTCTCTGACAAGTCTGGAAGCAGAAACATCATCCGCCCTCACCCATGAGTTATCCTCAGGTCCGAAACCCTTCCAAGCGACGAGATACTGCAAACTCCCTCTATACCGTCTAGAATTTAGGATGCGGGAAATTTCATATTCCCCGTCCTCCACCGTCGGAGGAACAGTGGCAGAGGCGTCACCATCCGACACATCAGCTTTTTTCAACAGAGAAACATAAAACACCGGGTTAATCTTCCAGGACGTAGGAACCTCCAACCTAACAGCAGATTGATTAACTATCTGAAGCACCTTAAAGGGCCCTACGAACTTGGGACCCAATTTTTTAGAAGGAATCCTCAATCGCAGATTCTTAGAGGACAACCAAACCATGTCACCAACAGCAAACAAAACCTCTTGCCGTTTCCTATCAAAGTACCTCTTGGATTTTTTGTTAGCCTCCTGAAGATTACCACGCACATCCGTCCAAACTTTCTCCAAATCACCGGAAAAACTCTCCTCCTCAGGCACAGCCGAAACCAATTTGGAGAATGACCCAAAAGACGGATGTCTCCCAGAACAACAAAAAAAAGGCGAACACCCAGCAGAAGAGGATGTATGGTTGTTAAGAGCAAATTCAGCAAGTGGCAGAAACTCAGACCACCCCTCTTGATTGTCTGCCACAAAACAACGCAAGAACTGCTCAACATCCTGGTTCTTCCATTCTGTCTGGCCATTAGACTCAGGATGATATCGGATGAAAACGACAAATGAACTCCCAACCTGTCACAAAAGGCACACCAAAAACGAGCCACGAACTGAGGTCCCATATCAGAAACAATGTGAGTAGGAACACCATGTAGTCTGACAATTTCCTTGACAAAGGCCTTAGCGAGTGTCTTAGCGCAAGGCAGTTCGATGAAGGGAACCAAGTGACACATCTTGCTAAAACGGTCCATGACCACCCAGATGACCGTGAAACCTTCAGAGGAGGGAAGGTCAGTATTAAAGTCCATAGCCAGATGTGTCCAAGGTGCACTAGGAACCTCCAGAGGGCAAAGCAACCCCGCAGCAGGAGCAAGCGAAGACTTGGATCTAGCACACACAGTACATAGGCGCACCCACTTAATGACTTCCTTCTGCCATCCAGGCCACCAAAAACTGCGACCCACAAGTCTCTTGGTCTCAGAAATTCCTGGATGACCTGCCAACCGAGACTCATGACACTCAACAAACAAATCTCTCCTAAAGGTCCTAGGCACAAACAACCTCCCATGGGGAGTGTTAGATGGGGCATTCTCCTGAGCTTTAAGAATCTCATCCTCCAAAACGGAGTCCAAAGCAGCAATCACAACACCTTCTTGTAAAATGCTCTCCTCTTCCTCCTCAACACCGACCATGGGAGAAAAGCTGCGAGACAAAGCATCCGCTTTAACATTCTTGGTACCTGGGATGTAAGTAACGGAAAAATTAAACCGCGAGAAAAAAAGTGCCCACCTAGCCTGACGGGCATTCAAGCGCTTGGCAGCATCAAGATAGATCAGATTTTTATGATCAGTGAAAACCTGAATGGGAAATTCAGCACCTTCCAAGAGGTGACGCCAGTGTTCAAATGCGAGTTTAATCGCCAGCAATTCCCGATTACCAATATCGTAATTAAGTTCAGTCTCAGAAAATGTTTTTGAAAAAAAGGCACAGGGATGTACTCCATCCTTGTTTTCCTGAGACAACACCGCAGCGACCCCCACCGAAGAAGCATCAAACTCAACCAAAAACGGCTTAGACACATCAGGCTGCATAAGGATGGGAGAAGAGGTGAACCTCTCCTTTAGAAACACAAAAGCTTCAATGGTCTCAGAAGTCCACTGAACCGCATTAGCACCTTTCCTGGTGAGATCGGTCAGCGGTTTGACAATAATAGAAATTTTTTTTATGAATTTTCTGTAATAATTGGCGAAACCCAAAAACCTCTGTATCGATTTCAAACCAATAGGCCTAGGCCATTCCTGCACAGCTTGAACTTTAACCGGGTCCATCTCAAAAACTTCACTGGAGATAATGTAGCCCAAAAAACTAATTCTCTGTACAGCGAACTCACATTTCTCCAGCTTAGCAAAAAGCGAATTGTCCATTAATAACTGTAATACCTCACGTACGCTCCGCCAATGAGACTCCAGATCAGGCGAATAAATCAGAATGTCATCCAAATACACAACCACATTTTTGCCGATTAAAGGATGTCATTATTAAGATTCTGAAAAAATGCTGGAGCATTGGTAAGACCAAAAGGCATAACCAGATTCTCAAAATGACCCACAGGAGTGTTAAAAGCAGTCTTCCATTCATCACCCTCCTTCATGCGCAACAAATTGTATGCCCCCCGGAGATCAATTTTAGAGAACCACTTGGCCCCCACTAACTGGTTAAATAAATCAGGAATCAATGGCAGTGGGTAAGGATTGCGTACAGTAATTTTATTAATCTCACGAAAGTCCAGACAAGGACGTAAACCGCCATCTTTTTTTTTTACAAAAAAAAATCCAACAGCCACAAGAGACTTGGAAGGCCTAATGTGACCGGCGGCCAAGCTTGTCTGTATGTATTCCTCCAAAGCCTTTCTCTCAGGAATAGTAAGATTAAATAAGCGACTTTTAGGAAGAGTTGCTCCAGGGACAAATTGAATGGTACAATCATAGTCTCTATGGGGAGGCAAAATTTGTGACTCCTCCTCAGAAAAAACTCTCCAAAAATGCTGAATAGGTACAGGCAATTCCTCTTTATCCACAGCAGCAATACGTCCGTTACAACATTTGTCATAACACTTAGGGCTCCAGGACTTAATTTCATTGGTAGACCAATCCAGTACAGGATTGTGCAATTTTAACCAGGGTAACCCCAATATTACTGGAGAAGGCAAATTATCCAATACCACCAAATCCAAATTTTCTTGGTGAATACCATTAATAGTGAGGGGAAATTCACAGACCTTATGAGTAACACTCTTCAAGGGAGAGCCATCAACAGAAACCACGGCAATAGGGGATGACAAAGTTTAAGGTTCTAATCTAAGTTTTTCCAAGAATCCCCCATCAATCACATTCAGTGTAGAACCACAATCCTCACATACCCGAAATTAAATTAATTCATCCTGAGCAGCAGTAGTGGCAGATAGGAATACTCCCTTAGAATTTAAACAGGCAATACGGGCATAACTGACCATTTTTTTTTCTTTCTTCATATGAAGTACACAGTTCTTAATAAAATGACCAGAATTTTCGCAATAGAAGCACAAGCCTTCAGAAAGCCTGCGGTCTTTTTCCTGAGAGCGGGGTGCCATCGCCCCAATCTCCATCGGCTCTCCATTGTCAGCACAGACCCTCTCAGGACTCGGAGCTGATATAGCAGAGGATTTGCTCTCATTAACCCTTGCACGCAGTCTCCTGTCCACCCGTATAGCTAATTGCATAGCCTCCTGCAAGTTTCCAGGTGTGGGATAAGCAATCAATAAATCCTTAACCCTTTCACCTAGCCCTGCAAGAAACAAGCTTTTCAAAGCTGAATCGTTCCACCCCACCTGGGCAGACCACCGACGGAAGTGAGAACAATATTTTTCCACATTACCTGATCCCTGCCTCAAACGTCTCAATTCAGACTCAGCAGATGAGACACGATCAGGATCATCATAAAACAAACCCAAAGCAGAATAAAAACTATCCACTGATCTAAAGCATGGATCACTAGGTTGGAGAGAGAAGGCCCATCCCTGAGGATCTTTGCGCAAAAGTGACATTATGAACCCTATGCGCTGTGATTCATCACCAGAGGATCTGGGTCTCAAACGAAAATACAATAAACAAGCATTTTTAAAAGAAAAAAAATCTTGTTGTTCGCCAAAAAATAGATCAGGCAGACGTACCTTTGGTTCCACAAAATGCACTCCAGAGCAGCTACTCACGTGTTGTTGGAGCTCGGCCACATCCAGAGAGAGTCCCTGCAAGCGTTGAGCCAAATCTTGAACCGAGACCATGATGGAAAACTGGAGGTCTTTCCTTAGAGAAATTTTTTTTTTTCTTTTAGGGCTGGACTTACTGTTATGATCTGCTACAGGGACTAAGGAAAGACAGGAGATCTGTCCCTACAATAGAACTAAACTAGATCCCTACGATGTAACGGGGAACCTGATCCTGCGATCAGACCCGCTAAAGTCCTCGGCTAGTCTGTACGAAGACCTATAGATGTGAGGGAGGGATCCCTACAAGAACTAGGGACTGGGATAAGTTGGACACCTCCTAGCAGAAATAGTAGCAGTCAAAGACAAACACACAACAAACAGCATAGAGGTCAGAAGAACTAGCAAAACTAACAGAGAACGGCAACAGAGCACCAAGCTAGCTCAAGAGTAGTAAATACAATGAAGTCCAGCAAGACCAGGAGAGCGGAGCCGGATTAAAAAGGCAAAAATGGTCATGTGACCAGCAAACTAAAAAAAAACTAACAGGAGAGTTATAACAAGAACAATGGGAGAGTTCCAAAGCCTTATTAAATTTCATCAGAATTCTGAGAACAATGGGAGAGTTCCAAAGTATTATTGAACTTTATCAGAATACAGAGAACAATGGGAGAGTTCCAAATAATTTTTAAGCTTCAGCAGAATACCGAGAACAATGCTAGAGTTCTACAGACTTATCTAAAAAAACAATAACATTCCGAGAACAATGGGAGAGTTTCAAAGCATTTCTAAACTCTTCAAGATTTCCGAGAACAATGGGACAGTTCCAAAGAATTTTTAAACTTCAGCAGAATTCCAAGAACAATGCGAGAGTTCTACAGACTTATTTAAAAAAACAATAACATTCCGAGAACAATGGGAGAGATCCAAAGAATTTTTAAACTTCAGCACAATTCCAAGAACAATGCGAGAGTTCCAAAGCATTATTAAACTTCAGCATAATTTAAGAGAACAATGGGAGAGTTCCAAAGCATTTTTAAACTTCAGCAGAAATCCGAGAACAATGGAAGAGTTCAGCAGACTTATTTTAAAAAAAATAACATTCCGAGAACAATGGAAGGGTTTCAAAGCATTTTTAAACTTCATCAGAATTCCGAGAACAATGGGAGCGTTCCAAAGCATTTTTAAACTTCCAAAGAATTCCGAGAACAATGGGAGAATTCCAAAGCATTATTAAACTTCAGCAGAACTAAGTGAAAAAAGGGAGAGTTCCAAAGCATGTTTAAACTTCAGCAGAATTCCGAGAACAATGGAAGAGTTCTACAGACTTATTTAAAAAAACAATAACATTCCGAGAACAGTGGGAGAGTTCCAAGGCATTTTTAAACTTCAGCAGAAATCTGAGAACAATGGGAGAGTTCCAAAGCCTTTTTAAACTTCAGAAGAATTCCGAGAACAGTGGGAGAGTTCCAAAGCATTTTTAAACTTCAGCAGAACACTGAGAACAATGAGAAAGTTCTACAGACTTATTTAAAAAAACAATAACATTCCGAGAACAATGGGTGAGTTCCTAAGCATTTATAAATTTTAGCAGAATTCCGAGAACAATGGGAGAGTTCCAAAGAATTTTTAAACTTGAGTAGAATTCTGAGAACAATGGGAGAGTTCTACAAACTTATTTAAAAAAACAATAACAATCCGAGAACAATGGGAGAGTTCCAAAGCATTTTTAAACTTCACCAAAATTTTGAGAACAATGGGAAAGTTCTACAGACTTATTTAATAAAACAATAACATTCTGAGAACAATGGGATGGTTCAAAAGCATTTTTAAACTTCAGCAGAATTCCGAGAACAATGGGAGAGTTCTACAAACTTATTTAAAAAAACAATAACATTCCGAGAACAATTGGAAAGTTCCAAAGCATTTTTAAACTTCAGCAAAATTCTGAGAACAATAGGAGTGTTCCAAAGCATTTTTAAACTTCAGCAGGCTTCCGAGAACAATGGGAGAGTTCTACAGACTTATTTAAAAAAAAAATAACATTCCAAGAACAATGGGAGAGTTACAAAGCATTTTTAAACTTCAGCAGAATTCCGAGAACAATGGCAAAGTTCCAAAGCCTTTTTAAACTTCAGCAGAATTACAAGAACAATGGGAGAGTTACAAAGCATTTTTAAACTTAAGCAGAATTCCGAGAACAATGGGAGAGTTCCAAAGAATTTTTAAACTTCAGCAGAATTCCGAGAGCAATGGACGAGTTCTACAAACTTATTTAAAATAAACAAAAACATTCCGAGGACAATGGAAAAGTTCCAAAGCATTTTTAAACTTCAGCAGAATTCCAAGAACAATGGGAGAGTTCTACAAACTTATTTAAAAAAACAATAACAATCCAAGAACAATGGGAGAGTTCCAAAGCATTTTTAAACGTCACCAAAATTTTGAGAATAATGGGAAAGTTCCACAGACTTATTTAATAAAACAATAACATTCTAAGAACAATGGGAGAGTTCAAAAGCATTTTTAAACTTCAGCAGAATTCCGAGAACAATGGGAGATTTCCAAAGAATTTTTAAACTTGAGCAGAATTCCAAGAACAATGGAAGAGTTCTACAAAATTATTTAAAAATGCAATAACATTCCGAGAACAATGGGAAAGTTCCAAAGCATTTTTAAACTTCAGCAAATTTTGGAGGACAATGGGAGAGTTCCAAATCATTTTTAAACTTCAGCAGAGTTCTGAGACCAATGGAAGAGTTCTACAGACTGATTTAAAAAAAAATAACATTCCAAGAACAATGTGAGTGTTCCAAAGCATTTTTAAACTTCAACATAATTCCGAGAACAATGGGAAAGTTCCAAAGCGATTATAAACTTCAGCAGAATTCCGAGAACAATGGGAGAGTTCCAAAGCAATTTTAAACTTCAGCAGAATTCCAAGAACAATGGGAGAGTTCTACAGACCTATTTAAAAAAACTATAACATTCTGAGGACAATGGGAGAGTTCCACAGAATTATTAAAAAAAACAATAACTTTCCGAGAACAATGGGAGAGTTCCAAAGCATTTTTAAACTTCTGCAAAATTCCAAGAGAAATGGGACAGTTCCAAAGCATTTTTAAACTTCAGCAGAATTCTTAGAACAATAGGAGTGCTCCAAAGAATTATTAAACTTCAGCAGAACTCCTAGAACAATGGTAGAGTTCTACAAACTTATTTAAAAAAACAATACTATTCCTAGAACAATGGGAGAGTTCCAAAGCATTTCTAAACTCCAGAAGAATACCGAGAACAATGGGAGAGTTCCCAAGAATTTTTAAACTGCAGCAGAATTTCGAGAACAATGGGAGAGTTCCAAAGCATTATTAAACTTCAGCAGAATTAAGAGGACAATGGGAGAGATCCAAAGAATTTTTAAACTTCAGCTGACTTCCGAGAACAATGCGAGTGTTCCAAAGCATTATTAAACTTCAGCAGAATTATGAGAACAATGGGAGAGTTCCAAAGCATTTTTAAACTTCAGCAGAAATCTGAGAACAATGGAAGAGTTCCAAAGCCTTTTTAAACTTCAGCAGAATAACAAGAACAATGGGAGAGTTACAAAGCATTTTTAAACTTAAGCAGAATTCCGAGAACAATGGGAGAGTTCCAAAGAATTTTTAAACTTCAGCAGAATTCCGAGAACAATAGGAGTGTTCCAAAGCATTTTTAAGCTTCAGCAGACTTCCGAGAACAATGGGAGAGTTCTACAGACTTATTTAAAAAAAAAATAACATTCCAAGAACAATGGGAGAGTTACAAAGCATTTTTAAACTTCAGCAGAATTCCGAGAACAATGGCAAAGTTCCAAAGCCTTTTTAAACTTCAGCAGAATTACAAGAACAATGGGAGAGTTACAAAGCATTTTTAAACTTACGCAGAATTCCGAGAACAATGGGAGAGTTCCAAAGAATTTTTAAACTTCAGCAGAATTCCGAGAGCAATGGACGAGTTCTACAAACTTATTTAAAATAAAGAAAAACATTCCGAGGACAATGGGAAAGTTCCAAAGCATTTTTAAACTTCAGCAGAATTCCAAGAACAATGGGAGATTTCTACAAACTTATTTAAAAATACAATAACAATCCGAGAACAATGGGAGAGTTCCAAAGCATTTTTAAACGTCACCAAAATTTTGAGAATAATGCGAAAATTCTACAGACTTATTTAATAAAACAATAACATTCTAAGAACAATGGGAGAGTTCAAAAGCATTTTTAAACTTCAGCAGAATTCCGAGAACAATGGGAAATTTCCAAAGAATTTTTAAACTTGAGCAGAATTCCAAGAACAATGGAAGAGTTCTACAAAATTATTTAAAAATGCAATAACATTCCGAGAACAATGGGAAAGTTCCAAAGCATTTTTAAACTTCAGCAAATTTTGGAGGACAATGGGAGAGTTCCAAATCATTTTTAAACTTCAGAAGAATTCTGAGAACAATGGAAGAGTTCTACAGACAGATTTAAAAAAACCATAACATTCCAAGAACAATATGAGTGTTCCAAAGCATTTTTAAACTTCAACATAATTCCGAGAACAATGGGAAAGTTCCAAATCCATTTTAAACTTCAGCAGAAATCCAAGAACAATGGCAGAGTTCCAAAGCAATTTTAAACTTCAGCAGAATTCCAAGAACAATGGGAGAGTTCTACAGACCTATTTAAAAAAACTGTAACATTCTGAGGACAATGGAGAGTTCCACAGAATTATTAAAAAAAAAAATAACATTCCGAGAACAATGTGAGATTTCCAAAGCATTTTAAAATTTCAGCAGAATTCCGAGAACAATGGGAGAGTTCTACAGACCTATTTAAAATAACTATAACATTCTGAGGACAATGGGAGGGTTCCACAGAATTATTAAAAAAATAATAACTTTCCGAGAACAATGGGAGAGTTCTAAAGCATTTTTAAACTTCTGCAAAATTCCAAGAGAAATGAGAGAGTTCCAAAGCATTTTTAAACTTCAGCAGAATTCTTAGAATAGGAATGCTCCAAAGAATTATTAAACTTCAGCAGAATTCCTAGAACAATGGTAGAGTTCTACAAACTTATTTAAAAAAACAATACTATTCCATAACATTCCAAGAACAATGTGAGAGTTCCAAAGCATTTTTAAACTTCAACATAATTCCGAGAACAATGGGAAAGTTCCAAATCCATTTTAAACTTCAGCAGAATTCCGAGAACAATGGGTGAGTTCCAAAGCAATTTTAAACTTCAGCAGAATTCCAAGAACAATGGGAGAGTTCTACAGACCCATTTAGAAAAACTATAATATTCTGAGGACAATGGGAGAGTTCCACAGAATTATTAAAAAAAAAAATAACATTCCGAGAACAATGGGAGATTTCCAAAGAATTTTAAAATTTCAGCAGAATTCCGAGAACAATGGGAGAGTTCCAAAGCATTTTTAAACTTCACCAAAATTTTGAGAACAATGGGAAAGCTCTACAGCCTCTTTTAATAAAACAATAACATTCTGAGAACAATGTGAGAGCTCCAAAGAGATTTTAAGCTTCAGCAGAATTCCGAGAACAATGGGAGAGTTCCAAAGCATTTTTAAACTTCAGCAGAATTCCAAGAACAATGGGAGAGTTCTACAGACCTATTTAAAAAAACTATAACATTCTGAGAACAATGGGAGAGTTCAACAGAATTATTAAAAAAAAAATAACATTCCGAGAACAATGGGAGAGTTCCAAAGCATTTTTAAACTTCTGCAAAATTCCAAGAGAAATGGGAGAGTTCCAAAGCATTTTTAAACTTCAGCAGAATACTTAGAACAATGGGATAGCTCCAAAGAATTATTAAACTTCAGCAGAATTCCTAGAACAATGGTAGAGTTCTACAAACTTATTTAAAAAAACAATACTATTCCGAGAACAATGGGAGAGTTCCAAAGCATTTCTAAACTCCACAACAATTCCAAAAACAATGGGAGAGTTCCATAGAATTTTTAAACTGCAGCAGAATTTCGAGAGCAATGCAAAAGTACTACAGGCTTATTTAAAAAAACAATAACATTCCGAGAACAATGGGAGAAAACCAAAGAACTTTTAAACTTCAGCAGAATTCCGAGAACAATGCGAGAATTCCAAAGCATTATTAACTTCAGCAGAATTAAGAGAACAATAGGAGAGTTCCACAGCATTTTTAAACTTCAGCAGAAATCCGAGAACAATGGGAGAGTTGCAAAACTTTTTTAAATTTCAGAAGAATTCCGAGTACAATGGGAGAGTTCCAGAACATTTTTAAACTTCAGCAGAATACTGAGAACAATGGGAAAGTTCTACAGACTTATTTAAAAAAACTATAACATTCCAAGAACCATGAGAGAGTTCCAAAGCATTTTTAAATTTCAGCAGAATACCGAGAACAATGGGAGAGTCCCAAAAAATTTTTAAACTTGAGCAGAATTCCGAGAAAAATGTGAGAGTTCTACAAACTTATTTAAAAAACAATAACAATCCGAGAACAATGGGAGAGTTCCAAAGCATTTTTAAACTTCACCAAACTTTTGAGAACAATGGGAAAGTTCTACAGACTTATTTAACAAAACAAAAACATCCTGAGAACAGTGAAAGTGTCCAAAAGCATTTTTAAACTTCAGCAGAATTACGAGAGCAATGGGAGAGTTCCAAAGAATTTTTAAACTTGAGCAGAATTTCGAGAACAATGGAAGAGTTCCAAAGCCTTATTAAACTTCAGCAGAATTCCGAGAAGAATGGGAGAGTTCCAAAGAATTTTTAATCTACAGCAGAATTCCAAGAACAATGGGAGAGTTCCAAAGCATTTTTAAACTTCAACAGAATTCCGAGAACAATGGGAGAGTTCCAAGGAATTTTTTAAACTGCAGCAGAATTCCGAGAATAATGGTAGAGTTCCAAAGTATTATTAAACTTCATCAAAATTCAGAGAACAATGGGAGAGTTCCAAAGAATTTTTAAACTTCAGCACAATACCGAGAACAATGCGAGAGTTCTACAGACTTATTTAAAAAAACAATAACATTCCGAGAACAATGGGAGAGTTCCAAAGAATTTTTAAACTTTAGCAAAACTCCGTTAACAGTGGGAGAGATACAAAGCATTTCTAAACTCCAAAAGAATTCCGAGAACAATGTGAGGGTTCCAAAGAATTTTTAAACTTCAGCAGAATTCCAAGAACAATACGAGAATTCTACAGACTTATTTAAAAAAACAGTAACATTCCGAGAACAATGGGAGAGATCCAAAGAATTTTTAAACTTCAGCAGAATTCCAAGAAAAATGGGAGAGTTCCAAAGCATTATTAAACTTCAGCAGAATTAAGAGAATAATGGGAGAGTGCCAAAGCATTTTTAAATTTCAGCAGAATTCCGAGAACAATGGAAGAGTTCAACAGACTTATTTCAAAAAACAATAACATTCCGAGAACAATGGAAGGGTTTCAAAGCATTTTTAAACTTCAGCAAAATTCCGAGAACAATGGGAGAGTTCCAAAGCATTTTAAAACTTCAGCAGAATTCCGAGAACAATGGGAGAGTTAAAAAGCATTTTTAAACTTCAGCAGAATTCCTAGAACAATGGTAGAGTTCTACAAACTTATTTAAAAAAACAATAACATTCCGAGAACAATGGAAGGGTTTCAAAGCATTTTTAAACTTCAGCAGAATTACGAGAACAATGGGAGAGTTCCAAAGCATTTTTAAACTTCAGCAGAATTCTGAGAACAATGGGAGAGTTACAAAGCATTTTTAAACTTCAGCAGAATTCCTAGAACAATGGTAGAGTTCTACAAACTTATTTAAAAAAACAATAACATTCCGAGAACAATGGAAGCGTTTCAAAGCATTTTTAAACTTCAGCAGAATTCCGAGTACAATGGGAGAGTTCCAAAGCATTTTTAAACTTCATCAGAATTCTGAGAACAATGGGAGAGTTACAAAGCATTTTTAAACTTCAGCAGAATTCCTAGAACAATGGTAGAGTTCTACAAACTTATTTAAAAAAACAATAACATTCCGAGAACAATGGAAGGGTTTCAAAGCATTTTTAAACTTCAGCAGAATTACGAGAACAATGGGAGAGTTCCAAAGCATTTTTAAACTTCAGCAGAATTCTGAGAACAATTGGAGAATGCCAAAGAATTTTTAAAGTTGAGCAGAATTTCGAGAACAATGGAAGAGTTCAACAAACTTATTTAAAAAAACAATAACATTCCGAGAACAATGGGAAAGTTCCAAAGCATTTTTAAACTTCAGCAAAATTTTGAGAATAATGGGAAAGTTCAACAGACTTATTTAATAAAACAATAACATCCTGAGAACAATGAAAGAGTCCAAAAGCATTTTTAAACTTTAGCAGAATTCCGAGAACAATGGGAGAGTTCCAAAGAATTTTTAAACTTGAGCAGAATTTCGAGAACAATGGGAGAGTTCCAAAGCCTTATTAAACTTCAGCAGAATTCCGAGAAGAATGGGAGAGTTCCAAAGCATTTTTAATCTACAGCAGAATTCAGAGAACAATGGAAGGGTTTCAAAGCATTTTTAAACTTCAGCAGAATTCCGAGAACAATGGGAGAGTTCCAAAGGATTACTAAACTTCAGCAGAATTCCGAGAATAATGTGAGAGGTCTACGGACTTATTTAAAAAAACAATAACACTCCGAGAACAATGGAAGAGTTTCAAAGCATTTTTAAACTTCAGCAGAATTCCGAGAACAATGGGAGATTTCCAAAGCATTTTTAAACTACAGCAGATTTCCGAGAACAATGGGAGAGTTACACAGACTTATTTAAACAAACAGTAACATTCCGAGAACAATGGAAGCGTTTCAAAGCATTTTTAAACTTCAGCAGAATTCCGAGAACAATGGGAGAGTTCCAAAGCATTTTTAAACTTCAGCAGAATTCCGAGAACAACGGGAAAGTTACAAAGCATTTTTAAACTTCAGCAGAATTCCTAGAACAATGCTATAGTTCAATAAACTTATTTAAAAAAAAAATACTTTTCGAAGAACAATGGGAGACTTCCAAAGCATTTCTAAACTCCACAAGAATTTCGAGAACAATGCGAGAGTTCTACAGACTTATTTAAAAAAACAATAACATTCCGAGAACAATGGGAGAGATCCAAAGAATTTTTAAGCTTCAGCAGAATTCTGAGAACAATGGGAGAGTTCCAAAGCATTATTAAACCTCAGCAGAATTAAGAGAACTATAGGAGAATTCCAAAGCATTTTTAAACTTCAGCAGAATTCTGAGAACAATGAAAGCGTTATACAGACTTATTTAATAAAACAATAACATTCTGAGAACAATGGGAGAGTTCAAAAGCATTTTTAAACTTCAGCAGATTTACGAAATCAGCGTGAGAGTTCCAAAGCATTTTTAAACTTCAGCAGAGTTCCGAGAGCAATGGGAGAGTTCTACAGACTTATATAAAAAAATAGTAACATTCCGAGAACAATGGGAGAGTTGCAAAGCATTTTTAAACTTCAGCAGAATTCCGAGAACAATGGGAGAGTTCCAAAGCCTTTTTAAGCTTCAGCTGAATTACAAGAACAATGGGAGAGTTACAAAGCATTTTTAAACTTCAGCAGAATTCCGAGAACAATGGGAGAGTTCTACAAACTTATTTAAAATAAACAAAAACATTCCGAGAAAAATGGGAAAGTTCCAAAGCATTTTTAAAATTCATCAGGGTTCCGAGAACAATGGGAGAGTTCTACAGACTGATTTAAAAAAACAATAACATTCTGAGAACAATATGAGAGTTCCAAAGCCTTTTTAAATTTCAACAGTATTCCGAGAACAATGGGAGATTTCCAAAGAATTTTTAAACTTCAGCAGAATTCCAAGAACAATGGGAGAGTACTACAAACTTATTTAATAAAACAATACTATTCCGAGAACAATGGGAGAGATCCAAAGCATTTCTAAACTCCACAAAGAACTCCGAGAACAATGGGAGAGTTCCAAAGAATTTTTGAATTTTGAGAACAATGCGAGAGTTCTACAAACTTATTTAAAGAAACAATAACATTTTGAGAACAATGGGAGACATCCAAAGAATTTTTAAACTTCAGCAAAATTCCGAGAACAAAGGGAGAGTTCCAAAGCATTATTAAACTTCAGCAGAATTAAGAGTACTATAGGAGAGGTCCAAAGCATTTTTAAACTACAGCAGAATTCTGAGTACAATGGAAGAGTTCAGCAGACATATTTAAAAAAACAATAACATTCCGAGAACAATGGGAGAGTTCCAAAGCTTTTTTAAACTTCATAAGAATTCCGAGAACAATGGGAGAGTTCCAGAGCATTTTAAACTTCAGCAGAATACTGAGATCAATGGGAAAATTCTACAGACTTATTTAAAAAACAATAACATTCCGAGAACAATGGGAGAGTTCCAAAGCATTTTTAAATTTCACCAAAATTTGAGAAAAATGGGAGAGCTCTACAGACTTATTTAATAAAACAATAACAATGTGAGAACAATGGGAGAGTTCAAAAGCATTTTTAAACTTCAGCAGAATTCCGAGAACAATGGGAGAGTTCCAAAGAATTCTTAAGGTTGAGCAGAATTCCGAATACAATGGGAGAGTTCATCAAACTTTTTTAAAAAAACAATAACAATCCGAGAACAATGGGAGAGTTCCAAAGCATTTTTAAACTTCTCCAAACTTTTGAGAACAATGGGAAAGTTCTACAGACTTATTTAATAAAACAATAACATTCTGAGAACAATGGGAGAGTTCAAAAGCATTTTTAAACTTCAGCAGAATTCGGAGAACAATGGGTGAGTTCCAAAGCAATTTTTAAACTTGAGCAGAATTCTGAGAACAATGGGAGAGTTCTACAGACTTATTTAAAAAAACAATAACATTCCGAGAACAATGGGAGAGTTACAAAGCATTTTTAAACTTCAGCAGAATTACAAGAACAATGGGAGAGTTACAAAGCATTTTTAAACTTCAGAAGAATTCCGAGAACAATGGGAGAGTCCTACAAACTTATTTAAATTAAACAAAAACATTCCGAGAACAATGGGAAAGTTCCAAAGCATTTCTAAACTTCAGCAGAGTTCCAAGAACAATGAGAGAGTACTACAGACTGATTTAAAGAAACAATAACATTCCAAGAACAATATGAGAGTTCCAAAGCATTTTTAAACTTCAACAGAATTACAAGAACCATGGGAGAATTCCAAAGCATTTTTAAACTTCAGCAGAATGCCAAGAACAATGTGAGAGTTCTACAGACCTATTTAAAAAAACTATAACATTCTGGGAACAATGGGAGAGTTCCACAGAATTATTTAAAAAAACAATAACATTATAAGTTCAATGGGAGAGTTACAAAGCCTTTTTAAACCTCAGCAGAATTACAAGAACAATGGGAGAGTTACAAAGCCTTTTTAAACCTCAGCAGAATTCCGAGAACATTGGGAGAGTTCCAACGAATTTTTAAACTTCAGCAGTATTCCGAGAACAATGGGAGAATTCCACGAACTTATTTAAATTAAACAAAAACATTCCGAGAACAATGGGAAAGTTCCAAAGCATTTCTAAACTTCAACAGAGTTCCAAGAACAATGAGAGAGTACTACAAACTTTTTGAAAAAACAATAACATTCCCAGAACAATGGGAAAGTTCCAAATCATTTTTAAACTTAAGCAGAGTTCTGAGAACAATGGGATAGTTATACAGACTGATTTAAAAAAAACATACCATTCCAAGAGCAATGTCAGAGTTCCAGAGCATTTTTAAACTTCAGCAGAGTTCTGAGAACGATGGGATAGTTCTACAGACTTATTAAAGAGACCTTAACATTCCGAGAACAATGTGAGAGTTCCAAAGCATTTTTAAACTTCAACATAATTCCGAGAACAATGGGAGAGTTCCAAAGCCTTTTTAAATTTCAGCAGAATTCCGAGAACAGTGGGAGAGTTCCAAAGCATTTTTAAACTTCAGCAGAAATCCAAGAACAATGGGGGAGTTTTACAGACTTATTTAAAAAAAACTATAACATTCCCAGAACTATGGGAGAGTTCCAAAGCATTTTTAAACTTCTGCAAAATTCTAAGAGAAATGGGAGAGTTCCAAACATTTTTAAGCTTCAGGAGAATTTCGAGAACAATGGGAGAGTTCCAAAGCCTTATTAAACTTCAGCAGAATTCCGAGAACAATGGGAGAGTTCCAAAGCATTTTTAAACTTCAGGAGAATTCCGAGAACAATGGAAGAGTTCCAAAGCATTTTTAAACTTCAGCAGAAGTCCGCGAACAATGGGAGAGTTCCAAAAGGATTATTAAACTTCAGCAGAATTCCAAGAACAATGGGAGAGTTCCAAAGAAATTATAAACTTCAGCAGAATACCGAGAACAATGCGAGAGTTCTACAGACTTATTTAAAAAAACAATAACATTCCGAGAACAATGGGAGAGTTCCAAAGCATTTTTAAACTTCAGCAGAGTTCCAAGAACAATGGGAGAGTACTACAGACTGATTTAAAGAAACAATAACATTCCAAGAACAATATGAGAGTTCCAAAGCATTTTTAAACTTCAACAGAATTACAAGAACCATGGGAGAGTTACAAAGCATTTTTAAACTTCAGCAGAATTCCGAGAATAAAGGGAAAGTTCCAAAGAATTTTTAAACTTCAGAAGAATTCCGAGAACAATGGGAGAGTTCTACAAACTTATTTAAATTAAACAAAAACATTCCGAGAACAATGGGAAAGTTCCAAAGCATTTTTAAACTTCAGCAGAGTTCCAAGAACAATGGGAGAGTACTACAGACTGATTTAAAGAAACAATAAAATTCCAAGAACAATATGAGAGTTCCAAAGCATTTTTAAACTTCAACATAATTCCGAGAACAATGGGAGAGTTCCAAAGCATTTTTAAACTTCAGCAGAATGCCAAGAACAATGTGAGAGTTCTACAGACCTATTTAAAAAAAAACTATAACAATCTGGGAACAATGGGAGAGTTCCACAGAATTATTTAAAAAAACAATAACATTCCGAGTAGTGTTGAGCCACCCCCGTAGTGTTCGGGTTCGGTTCGGTTCGTCGAACACCGGGATGTTCGAGGAACTGTTCGTCGAACTGTTCGTCGAACACCTTAGAACACCGTCGAACACCGTTAAAACCATTGGCAGGCAAACAAAAACACATAGAAACACATAGAAAACACCTGCAAAGGTGTCCAAAAGCTGACAAACTGCTCAGAAGACACTCTCTTTAAAAAAGCCGGCCGGCAAATTCAGCAGCGGCATACACCGGTACCCGACAATTTAGACAAGAAGTAATAGAGCATCACACATAGATTAGATAGATAGAAACATGTCAGTCACACATATAAGAAGCACAGTGACAGTGTTGGTTGCTGCACTTGTCATTTAGTGTAAAGGATTTATTAAAAAAAATATTAGTGTTTTCATGCACCGTCTCTTTAAAAAAGCCGGCCGGCAATTCAGCATCTGTACCCGACAATTTAGAACAGAAAGAATAGAGCTTCACACATAGATTAGATAGATAGAAACATGTCAGTCACATATATAATAAGTACAGTGATAGTGTTGCTTACTGTACTTGTCATTTAGTGTAAAGGATTTATTTAAAAAAATAATAGTGTTTTCATGCACTGTCTCTTTAAAAAAGCCGGCCGGCAATTCAGCAGCGGTACCCGACAATTTAGAACAGAAAGATAGAGCATCACACATAGATTAGATAGATAGAAACATGTCAGTCACATATATATGAAGTACAGTGATAGTGTTGGTTACTGTACTTGTCATTTAGTATTAAAATAAAGGATTTATTATTAAAAAAATTGGCGTGGGGTTCCCCTTAATTTTAGGCTCTAGCGGAGGTTAAGCAGACGGCTGGGGCAGATGTTTGAAGCCTGGGAAGGGGGTAATACCCACGGAGCTTCCCAGGCTACTAATATCAGCCCCCAGCTGAATACATAGCCTTTACTAGCTATTAAAATGGGGGACCCCCAAAAAAATGACGTGGGGTCCCCCCTAATTTAATAGCTAGCAAAGGCTAGGCAGACAGCTGGGGGCTGATATTAATAGCCCAGGAAGGGAGCCATGAATATTGGCCCCCTCCCAGGCTAGAAACACCAGCCGTCAGCCGCCCCAGAAATGGCGCATTCATAGGATGCGCCAATTCTGGCACTTAGCCTCGCTCTTCCACGCTGCCCTGGTGCGGTGGCAGGGGGTAATAGGGTTGGGGTTGATGTCAGCTTATAATGCCAGCTGACATCAAGCCCAGGTTAGTAATGGAGAGGCTTCTATAAGACACCCCCATTACTAACCCCATAGTCAAAGTTAAAAAAAACACAAACACCCAGAATAAAGTCCTTTAATTGAAATAAAGACACAATCCTTTATTGTTCTAAATCAAACCATACTTACCATCACGCCCATTCCAGCTGAAGCCAACGATCTTCTGCATTAAAAGAAAAATAATAAAGCAACCTCATCCTTACCTTTCCATGGTTCCCACGACAGCTTCAGCTCTGCTACATCGAGATGACAGGCTGGACCGCAGCAGAACGCTGCCATCCAGCCTGTCATCCCGCAGACACTGAGAAGCGCAGGCTTGCTTGCGCTGCTCAGCGTCTCTCTGTGACGACATCCAGATGAGCCGAGTTCATGTCCAATGAACTCGGCTCACCTCATGCACGTCACTGACAGCGTGGGAAAATTCTCACGCTGAAGCACTGATTGCAGGAGAATTTTCCCACGCTGTCAGTGACGTGCAGGAGGTGAGCTGAGTTCATTGGACATGAGCTCACCTCATGCACATCACTGACAGCGTGGGAGAATTCTCCTGCACTCAGCACTTCAGCGTGAGAATTTTCCCACGCTGTCAGTGACGTGCATGAGGTGAGCCGAGTTCATTGGACATGACCTCGGCTCATCTGGATGCCGTCACAGCGAGACAGTGAGGAGCGCAAGCATGCCTGCGCTTCTCAGTGTCTGCGGGATGACAGACTGGATGGCAGCGTTCTGCTGCGGTCCAGCCAGTCATCTCGATTTAGCAGAGCTGAAGCTGTCGTGGGAACCATGGAAAGGTAAGGATGAGGTTGGTTTATTATTTTTCTTTTATTGCAGGAGATCGTTGGCTTCAGCTGGAATGGGTGTGATGGTAAGTATGGTTTAATTTAGAACAATAAAGAATTGTGTCTTTATTTCAATTAAAGGACTTTATTCTGGGTGTTGTGTTTTTTTTAAATACTTTACTAGAAATTCATGGTGGTCATGTCTAATACTGGCGTGACCCCATGAATTTTGGGTTTGGGGCCAGCTGATAATACCAAGCTGGCCCTAACCCCTTTATTACCCAGTGAGCCACCGCACCAGGGCCCTGGATGAGTTGGGTACAGCGCCAGAAGATGGCGCTTCTATGAACGCGCCATTTTCCGGGGTGGCTGCGGACTGCAATTTGTAGCGGGGGGGGCCCAGAAAGCTTGGGCCTCCCTGCGCTGCAGATTCCAGCCCCCAGCTGCCTAGTTGTACCTGGCTGGACACAAAAATAGGGCGAAGCCCCACGTACTCTTTTTTTAATTATTTCATGAAATTCATGAAATAATTAAGAAAAAAAGGCCTTCCCTATATTGTTGTGTCCGGCCAGGTACAAATAGGCAGCTGGTGGTTGGGGGCAGCCCGTTCCTGCCTGCTGTACCTGGCTGGACACAAATATAGTGCGAAGCCCCACTTCAATTTTTTTTAATTATTTCATGAAATTCATGAAATAATTAAGAAAAAAAGGGCTTCCCTATATTGTTGTGTCCGGCCAGGTACAAATAGGCAGCTGGTGGATGGGGGCAGCCCGTTCCTGCCTGCTGTACCTGGCTGGACACAAATATAGTGCGAAGCCCCACTTCAATTTTTTTTAATTATTTCAGGAAATTCATGAAATAATTTAAAAAAAATTGACGTGGGGCTTCGCACTATATTTGTGTCCAGCCAGGTACAGCAGGCAGGAACGGGCTGCCCCCAACCACCAGCTGCCTATTTGTACCTGGCCGGACACAACAATATAGGGAAGCCTTTTTTTTCTTAATTATTTCATGAAATAATTTAAAGAAAATTGACGTGGGGCTTCGCCCTGTTTTTGTGTCCAGCCAGGTACAACTAGGCAGTTGGGGGCTGGAATCCGCAGCACAGGGAGGCCCAAGCTTTCTGGGCCACCCCCGCTGCAAATTGCAGTCCGCAGCCACCCCGGAAAATGGCGCGTTCATAGAAGCGCCATCTTCTGGCGCTGTACCCAACTCATCCAGGGCCCTGATGCGGTGGCTCACTGGGTAATAAAGGGGTTAGGGCCAGCTTGGCATTATCAGCTGGCCCTAAGCCCGAAATTCATGGGGTCACGCCAATATTAGACATGACCACCATGAATTTCTAGTAAAGTATTTAAAAAAAACACAACACCCAGAAAAAAGTCCTTTAATTGAAATAAACACACAATTCTTTATTGTTCTAAATTAAACCATACTTACCATCACGCCCATTCCAGCTGAAGCCAACGATCTCCTGAAATAAAAGAAAAATAATAAAGTAACATCATCCTTACCTTTCCATGGTTCCCATGACAGCTTCAGCTCTGCTACATCGAGATGACAGGCTGGACCGCAGCAGAACGCTGCCATCCAGCCTGTCATCCCGCAGACACTGAGAAGCGCAGGCTTGATTGCGCTCCACAGTGTCTCTCTGTGAGGGCATCCAGATGAGCCGAGTTCATGTCCAATGAACTCGGCTCACCTCATGCACGTCACTGACAGCGTGGGAAAATTCTCCTGCACTCAGCGCTTCAGCGTGGGAGAATTCTCACACTGAAGCGCTGAGTGCAGGAGAATTCTCCCACGCTGTCAGTGACGTGCAGGAGGTGAGCTGAGTTCATTGGACATGAGCTCACCTTATGCACGTCACTGACAGCGTGGGAAAATTCTCCTGCACTCAGCGCTTCAGCGGGAGAATTCTCACGCTGAAGCGCTGAGTGCAGGAGAATTCTCCCACGCTGTCAGTGACGTGCAGGAGGTGAGCTGAGTTCATTGGACATGAGCTCACCTTATGCACGTCACTGACAGCGTGGGAGAATTCTCCTGCACTCACCGCTTCAGCTTGAGAATTTTCCCACGCTGTCAGTGACGTGCATGAGGTGAGCCGAGTTCATTGGACATGAACTCGGCTCATCTGGATGTCGTCACAGAGAGACGCTGAGCAGCGCAAGCAAGCCTGCGCTTCTCAGTGTCTGCGGGATGAGAGGCTGGATGGCAGCGTTCTGCTGCGGTCCAGCCTGTCATCTCGATGTAGCAGAGCTGAAGCTGTCGTGGGAACCATGGAAAGGTAAGGATGAGGTTGCTTTATTATTTTTCTTTTATTGCAGGAGATCGTTGGCTTCAGCTGGAATGGGCGTGACGGTAAGTATGGTTTAATTTAGAACAATAAAGGAATGTGTCTTTATTTCAATTAAAGGACTTTATTCTGGGTGTTTGTGTTTTTTTTAACTTTGACTATGGGGTTAGTAATGGGGGTGTCTTATAGACGCCTCTCCATTACTAACCTGGGCTTGATGTCAGCTGGCATTATAAGCTGACATCAACCCCAACCCAATTACCCCCTGCCACCGCACCAGGGCAGCGTGGAAGAGCGAGGCTAAGTGCCAGAATTGGCGCATCCTATGAATGCGCCATTTCTGGGGCGGCTGACGGCTGGTGTTTCTAGCCTGGGAGGGGGCCAATATTCATGGCTCCCTTCCTGGGCTATTAATATCAGCCCCCAGCTGTCTGCCTAGCCTTTGCTAGCTATTAAATTAGGGGGGACCCCACGTAATTTTTTTGGGGGGTCCCCCATTTTAATAGCTAGTAAAGGCTATGTATTCAGCAGGGGGCTGATATTAGTAGCCTGGGAAGCTCCGTGGGTATTACCCCCTTCCCAGGCTTCAAACATCTGCCCCAGCCGTCTGCTTAACCTCCGCTAGAGCCTAAAATTAAGGGAAACCCCACGCCAATTTTTTTAATAATAAATCCTTTATTTTAATACTAAATGACAAGTACAGTAACCAACACTATCACTGTACTTCATATATATGTGACTGACATGTTTCTATCTATCTAATCTATGTGTGAAGCTCTATTCTGTCTGTTATAAATTGTCGGGTACCGCTGCTGAATTGCCGGCCGGCTTTTTTAAAGAGAAGGTGCATGAAAACACTATTATTTTTTTTGATAAATCCTTTACGCTAAATGACAAGTACAGTAAGCAACACTGTCACTGTACTTCGTATATATGTGGCTGACATGTTTCTATCTATCTAATCTATGTATGATGCTCTATTCTGTCTGTTATAAATTGTCGGGTACCGCTGCTGAATTGCCGGCCGGCTTTTTTAAAGAGACAGTGCATGAAAACACTATTATTTTTTTAAATAAATCCTTTACACTAAATGACAAGTACAGTAATCAACACTGTCACTGCACTTCTTATATATGTGACTGACATGTTTCTATCTATATAATCTATGTGTGATTCTCTATTCCTTCTATTCTAAATTGTCGGGTACCGCTGCTGAATTGCCGGCCGGCTTTTTTAAAGAGACGGTGCATGAAAACACTATTATTTTTTTTGATAAATCCTTTACGCTAAATGACAAGTACAGTAAGCAGCACTTTCACTGTACTTCGTATATATGTGGCTGACATGTTTATATCTATCTAATCTATGTGTGAAGCTCTATTCTTTCGGTTCTAAATTGTCGGGTACAGGTGTATGCCGCTGCTGAATTGCCGGTTTTTCATGTTTCACTGTTGGCACTGTTCCCATCGATTTGGGCAATCACTGTAATGCCACAACCACCATGGTTGTGGCATTACAGTGAGTGGCAGACAATCCCTGCATGATTGGTGCTCTAAATAGCGCCAGACATGCAGGACACGCTTTTGGTGCACGAACAGTTATCGAACATAACCTCGAACACCCGAATTTTTTGCAAATAGTTCGGGTTCGTCGAACAACTCGAACACCGCCCAAAACAGCTCGAATTTGAGATTGGCGAACAGTTCTAGTCGAACACCGCTCATCTCTAATTCCGAGTTCAATGGGAGAGTTACAAAGCCTTTTTAAACCTCAGCAGAATTACAAGAACAATGGGAGAGTTACAAAGCATTTTTAAACTTCAGCAGAATTCCGCGAACATTGGGAGAGTTCCAAAGAATTTTTAAACTTCAGCAGTATTCCGAGAACAATGGGAGAGTTCTACAAACTTATTTAAAATAAACAAAAACATTCCAAGAACAATGGGAAAGTTCCAAAGCATTTTTAAACTTCAGCAGAGTTCCGAGAACAATGGGAGAGTTCTACAGATTGATTTATAAATACAATAACATTACGAGAACAATTTGAGAGTTCCAAAGCATTTTTAAACTTCAACAGATTTCCGGGAACAATTTTAGACTTCCAAAGAATTTTTAAACTTCAGCAGAATTCCAAGAACAATGAGAGAGTACTACAAACTTTTTGAAAAAACAATAACATTCCCAGAACAATGGGAAAGTTCCAAATCATTTTTAAACTTCAGCAGAGTTCTGAGAACAATGGGATAGTTATACAGACTGATTTAAAAAAAACCTAACATTCCGAGAGCAATGTCAGAGTTCCAGAGCATTTCTAAACTTCAGCAGAGTTGTGAGAACGATGGGATAGTTCTACAGACTTATTAAACAGACCTTAACATTCCGAGAACAATGTGAGAGTTCCAAAGCATTTTTAAACTTCAACATAATTCCGAGAACAATGGGAGAGTTTCAAAGCCTTTTTAAACTTCAGCAGAATTCCGAGAACAGTGGGAGAGTTCCAAAGCATTTTTAAACTTCAGCAGAAATCCTAGAACAATGGGGGAGTTTTACAGACTTATTTAAAAAAAACTATAACATTCCCAGAACTATGGGAGAGTTCCAAAGCATTTTTAAACTTCTGCAAAATTCTAAGAGAAATGGGAGAGTTCCAAACATTTTTAAGCTTCAGGAGAATTTCGAGAACAATGGGAGAGTTCCAAAGCCTTATTAAACTTCAGCAGAATTCCGAGAACAATGGGAGAGTTCCAAAGCATTTTTAAACTTCAGGAGAATTCCGAGAACAATGGAAGAGTTTCAAAGCATTTTTAAACTTCAGCAGAATTCCGCGAACAATGGGAGAGTTCCAAAAGGATTATTAAACTTCAGCAGAATTCCAAGAACAATGGGAGAGTTCCAAAGAAATTATAAACTTCAGCAGAATACCGAGAACAATGCGAGAGTTCTACAGACTTATTTAAAAAAACAATTACATTCCGAGAACAATGGGAGAGTTCCAAAGCATTTTTAAACTTCAGCAGAGTTCCAGGAACAATGGGAGAGTACTACAGACTGATTTAAAGAAACAATAACATTCCAAGAACAATATGAGAGTTCCTAAGCATTTTTATACTTCAACAGAATTACAAGAACCATGGGAGAGTTACAAAGCATTTTTAAACTTCAGCAGAATTCCGAGAATAATGGGAAAGTTCCAAAGAATTTTTAAACTTCATAAGAATTCCGAGAACAATGGGAGAGTTCTACAAACTTATTTAAATTGAACAAAAACATTCCGAGAACAATGGGAAAGTTCCAAAGCATTTTTAAACTTCAGCAGAGTTCCAAGAACAATGGTAGAGTACTACAGACTGATTTAAAGAAACAATAAAATTCCAAGAACAATATGAGAGTTCCAAAGCATTTTTAAACTTCAACATAATTCCGAGAACAATGGGAGAGTTCCAAAGCATTTTTAACATTCAGCAGAATGCCAAGAACAATGTGAGAGTTCTACAGACCTATTTAAAAAAACTATAACATTCTGGGAACAATGGGAGATTTCCACAGAATTATTTAAAAAAACAATAACATTCCGAGTTCAATGGGAGAGTCACAAAGCCTTTTTAAACCTCAGCAGAATTACAAGAACAATGGGAGAGTTACAAAGCATTTTTAAACTTCAGCAGAATTCCGAGAACAGTGGGAGAGTTCCAAAGCATTTTTAAACTTCAGCAGAAATCCAGGAACAATGGGGGAGTTTTACAGACTTATTTAAAAAAAACTATAACATTCCCAGAACTATGGGAGAGTTCCAAAGCCTTATTAAACTTCAGCAGAATTCCGAGAACAATGGGAGAGTTCCAAAGCATTTTTAAACTTCAGCAGAATTCCGAGAACAATGGAAGAGTTCCAAAGCATTTTTAAACTTCAGCAGAATTCTGCGAACAATGGGAGAGTTCCAAAAGGATTATTAAACTTAAGCAGAATTCCAAGAACAATGGGAGAGTTCCAAAGAAATTATAAACTTCAGCAGAATACCGAGAACAATGCAAGAGTTCTACAGACTTATTTAAAAAAACAATAACATTCCGAGAACAATGGGAGAGTTCCAAAGCATTTTTAAACTTCAACATAATTCCGAGAGCAATGGGAGAGTTCCAAAGCCTTTTTAAACTTCAGCAGATTCCGAGTACAATTGGAGTGTTCCAAAGCATTTTTAAACTTCTGCAAAATTCCAAGAGAAATGGGAGAATTCCAAAGCATTTTAAACTTCACCAGAATTCCGAGAACAATGGGAGAGTTCCAAAGCATTTTTAAAATTCAGCAGAATTCCGAGAACAATGGGAGAGTTCCAAAAGGATTATTAAACTTCAGCAGAATTCTGAGAATAATGGGAGAGTTCCAAAGGAATTTTAAACTTCAGCAGAATATCGAGAACAATACGAGAGTTCTACAGACTTATTTAAAAAAACAATAACATTCCGAGAACAATTGGAGAGTTCCAAAGCATTTTTAAACTTCAGCAGAATACTTAGAACAATGGGAGAGCTCCAAAGAATTATTAAACTTCAGCAGAATTCCTAGAACAATGGTAGAGTTCTACAAACTTATTTAAAAAAACAATAGTATTCCGAGAGCAATGGGAGAGTTCCAAAGCATTTCTAAACTCCACAAAAAAAACCGAGAGCAATGGGAGAGTTCTAAAGAATTTTTAAAGTTCAGCAGAATTTCCAGGACAATGCGAGAGTTCTACAGACTTATTTAAAAAAACAATAACATTCCGAGAACAATGGAAAAGTTTCAAAGCATTTTTAAACTTCAGCATAATTCCGAGAACAATGGGAGAGTTCCAAAACATTTTTAAATTTCAGCAGAATTCCGAGAACAATGGGAGAGTTCCAAAGCATAATTAAACTTCAGCAGAATAAGAGAACAATGGGAGAGTTTCAAAGCATTTTTAAACTTCAGCAGAATTCCGAGAACAATAGAAGAGTTCTACAGACTTATTTAAAAAAACATTAACATTCCGAGAACAGTGTGAGAGTTCCAAGGCATTTTTAAACTTCAGCAGAATTCCTAGAAAAATGCGAGAGTTCCAGAGCATTTTTAAACTTCAGCAAAATACTGAGAACTATGAGAAAGTTCTACAGACTTATTTAAAAAACAATAACATTCCGAGAACAATGGGAGAGTTCCAAAGCATTTTTAAATTTCAGCAGAATTCCGAGAACAATGGGAGAGTACCAAAGCATTTTTAAGCTTAAGCAGAATTTCGAGAACAATGGGAGAGTTCCAAATAATTTTTAAACTTCACCTTATTTGGGAACAATGGGAAAGTTCTTCAGACTTTTTTTTTTAAACAATAACATTCTGAGAACAATGGGAGAGTTCAAAAGCATTTTTAAACTTGAGCAGAATTCCGAGAACAATGGGAGAGTTCCAAAGAATTTTTAAACTTCACCTTATTTGGGAACAATGGGAAAGTTCTACAGACTTATTTCTAAACAATAACATTCTGAGAACAATGGGAGAGTTCAAAAGCATTTTTAAACTTGAGCAGAATTCCGAGAACAATTGGAGAGTTCCAAAGAATTTTTAAACTTGAGCAGAATTCTGAGAACAATGGGAGAGTTCTACAAACTTATTTAAAAAAACAATAACATTCCGAGAACAATGGGAAAGTTCCAAAGCATTCTTAAACTTCAGCAATATTCCGAGAACAATGGGAGAGTTCCAAAGAATTGTTAAACTTCAGCAGAGTTCCAAGAACAATGGGAGAGTTCTACAGAGTTATTTAAAAAAACAATAACATTTCGAGAAAAATGGGAGAGTTACAAAGCATTTTTAAACTTCAGCAGAATTCCGAGAACAATGGGAGAGTTCCAAAGAATTTTTAAACTTCAGCTGTATTCTGAGAACAATGGGAGAGTTCTACAAACTTATTTAAATTAAATAAAAACATTCCGAGATCAATGGGAAAGTTCCAAAGCATTTTTAAACTTCAGCAGAGTTCCGATAATAATGGGAGAATTTTACAGACTGATTTATAAAAACAATAACATTCCGAGAACAATATGAGGGTTCCAAAGAATTTTTAAACTTCAGCAGAATTCCAAGAACAATGGGAGAGAACTACAAATGTTTTGAAAAAACAAAAACATTCTGAGAACAATGGGAAAGTTTCAAAGCATTTTTTAACTTCAGCAGAGTTCTGAGAACAATGGGATAGTTCTACAAACTTATTTAAAGAGACCTTAACATTCCGAGAACAATGTGAGAGTTCCAAAGCATTTTTAAACTTCAACATAATTCCGAGAACAAGGGGAGAGTTCCAAAGCCTTTTTAAACTTCAGCAGAATTCCGAGAACAATGGGAGAGTTCCAAGCATTTTTAAACTTCAGCAAAATTCCAAGAACAATGGGGGAGATATACAGACTTATTTAAAAAAACTATAACATTCCCAGAACTATGGGAGAGTTCCAAAGCATTTTTAAACTTCTTCAAAATTCTAAGAGAAATGGGAGAGTTCCAAACATTTTTAAACTTCAGGAGAATTTCGAGAACAAAGGTAGAGTTCCAAATCCTTATTAAACTTCAGCAGTATTCCGAGAACAATGGGAAAGTTCCAAAGCATTTTTAAACTTCAGCAGAATTCCCGGAACAATGGAAGAGTTCCAAAGCATTTTTAAACTTCAGCAGAATTCCGCAAACAATGGGAGAGTTGCAAAAGGATTATTAAACTTCAGCAGAATTCCAAGAACAATGGGAGAGTTCCAAAGAAATTTTAAACTTCAGCAGAATACCGAGAACAATGCGAGAGTTCTACAGACTTATTTAAAAAAACAATAACATTCCGAGAACAATGGGAGAGTTCCAAAGTATTTTTAAACTTCTGCAGAATACTGACAACAATGGGAGAGCTCCAAAGAATAATTAAACTTGAGCAGAATTCCGAGTACAATGGTAGAGTTCCAAAGCATTTTTAAACTTCACCATAATTTTGAGAACAATGGGAAAGTTCTACAGACTTATTTATTAAAACAATAACATTCTGAGAACAATGGGAGAGTTCAAAAGCATTTTTAAACTTCAGCAGAATTCCGAGAACAATGGGAGAGTTCCAAAGCATAATTAAACTTCAGCAGAATAAGAGAACAATGGGAGAGTTTCAAAGCATTTTTAAACTTCAGCAGAATTCCGAGAACAATAGAAGAGTTCTACAGACTTATTTAAAAAAACAATAACATTCCGAGAACAGTGTGAGAGTTCCAAGGCATTTTTAAACTTCAGCAGAAATCCGAGAACAATTTGAGAGTTCCAAAGCTTTTTTAAACTTCAGAAGAATTCCTAGAAAAATGCGAGAGTTCCAGAGCATTTTTAAACTTCAGCAAAATACTGAGAACTATGAGAAAGTTCTACAGACTTATTTAAAAAACAATAACATTCCGAGAACAATGGGAGAGTTCCAAAGCATTTTTAAATTTCAGCAGAATTCCGAGAACAATGGGAGAGTTCCAAAGCATTTTTAAGCTTAAGCAGAATTTCGAGAACAATGGGAGAGTTCCAAATAATTTTTAAACTTCACCTTATTTGGGAACAATGGGAAAGTTCTACAGACTTTTTTTTTTAAACAATAACATTCTGAGAACAATGGGAGAGTTCAAAAGCATTTTTAAACTTGAGCAGAATTCCGAGAACAATGGGAGAGTTCCAAAGAATTTTTAAACTTCACCTTATTTGGGAACAATGGGAAAGTTCTACAGACTTATTTTTTAAACAATTACATTCTGAGAACAATGGGAGAGTTCAAAAGCATTTTTAAACTTGAGCAGAATTCCGAGAACAATTGGAGAGTTCCAAAGAATTTTTAAACTTGAGCAGAATTCTGAGAACAATGGGAGAGTTCTACAAACTTATTTAAAAAAACAATAACATTCCGAGAACAATGGGAAAGTTCCAAAGCATTCTTAAACTTTAGCAATATTCCGAGAACAATGGGAGAGTTCCAAAGAATTGTTAAACTTCAGCAGAGTTCCAAGAACAATGGGAGAGTTCTACAGAGTTATTTAAAAAAACAATAACATTTCGAGAAAAATGGGAGAGTTACAAAGCATTTTTAAACTTCAGCAGAATTCCGAGAACAATGGTAGAGTTCCAAAGAATTTTTAAACTTCAGCTGTATTCTGAGAACAATGGGAGAGTTCTACAAACTTATTTAAATTAAATAAAAACATTCCGAGATCAATGGGAAAGTTCCAAAGCATTTTTAAACTTCAGCAGAGTTCCGATAATAATGGGAGAATTTTACAGACTGATTTATAAAAACAATAACATTCCGAGAACAATATGAGGGTTCCAAAGAATTTTTAAACTTCAGCAGAATTCCAAGAACAATGGGAGAGAACTACAAATGTTTTGAAAAAACAAAAACATTCTGAGAACAATGGGAAAGTTTCAAAGCATTTTTTAACTTCAGCAGAGTTCTGAGAACAATGGGATAGTTCTACAAACTTATTTAAAGAGACCTTAACATTCCGAGAACAATGTGAGAGTTCCAAAGCATTTTTAAACTTCAACATAATTCCGAGAACAATGGGAGAGTTCCAAAGCCTTTTTAAACTTCAGCAGAATTCCGAGAACAATGGGAGAGTTCCAAGCATTTTTAAACTTCAGCAAAATTCCAAGAACAATGGGGGAGATATACAGACTTATTTAAAAAAACTATAACATTCCCAGAACTATGGGAGAGTTCCAAAGCATTTTTAAACTTCTTCAAAATTCTAAGAGAAATGGGAGAGTTCCAAACATTTTTAAACTTCAGGAGAATTTCGAGAACAAAGGGAGAGTTCCAAATCCTTATTAAACTTCAGCAGTATTCCGAGAACAATGGGAAAGTTCCAAAGCATTTTTAAACTTCAGCAGAATTCCCGGAACAATGGAAGAGTTCCAAAGCATTTTTAAACTTCAGCAGAATTCCGCGAACAATGGGAGAGTTCCAAAAGGATTATTAAACTTCAGCAGAATTCCAAGAACAATGGGAGAGTTCCAAAGAAATTTTAAACTTCATCAGAATACCGAGAACAATGCGAGAGTTCTACAGACTTATTTAAAAAATCAATAACATTCCGAGAACAATGGGAGAGTTCCAAAGTATTTTTAAACTTCTGCAGAATACTGACAACAATGGGAGAGCTCCAAAGAATAATTAAACTTGAGCAGAATTCCGAGTACAATGGTAGAGTTCCAAAGCATTTTTAAACTTCACCATAATTTTGAGAACAATGGGAAAGTTCTACAGACTTATTTATTAAAACAATAACATTCTGAGAACAATGGGAGAGTTCAAAAGCATTTTTAAACTTCAGCAGAATTCCGAGAACAATTGGAGAGTTCCAAAGAATTTTTAAACTTGAGCAGAATTCTGAGAACAATGGGAGAGTTCTACAATCTTATTTAAAAAAACAATAACATTCCGAGAACAACGGAAAGTTCCAAAGCATTTTTAAACTTCAGCAAAATTCCAACAACAATGGGATAGTTCTACAGACTGATTTAGAAAAAATAATAACATTCCGAGAACAATGGGAGAGTTCCAAAGAAATTTTAAACTTCAGCAGATTACCGAGAACAATGCGAGAGTTCTACAGACTTATTTAAAAAAACAATAACATTCCGAGAACAATGGGAGAGTTCCAAAGCATTTTTAAACTTCTGCAAAATTCCAAGAGATATGGGAGAGTTCCAAAGCATTTTTAAACTTCAACAGAATACTTACAACAATGGGAGAGCTCCAAAGAATTATTAAACTTGAGCAGAATTCCAAGTACAATGGTAGAGTTCCAAAGCATTTTTAAACTTCGCCATAATTTTGAGAACAATGGGAAAGTTCTACAGACTTATTTATTAAAACAATAACATTCTGAGAACAATGGGAGAGTTCAAAAGCATTTTTAAACTTCAGCAGAATTCCGAGAACAATGGTAGAGTTCCATAGAAATTTTAAACTTGAGCAGAATTCTGAGAACAATGGGAGAGTTCTACAAACTTATTTAAAAAAACAATAACATTCCGAGAACAATGGAAAGTTCCAAAGCATTTTTAAACTTCAGCAAAATTCCGACAACAATGGGAGAGTTCTACAGACTGATTTAGAAAAAACAATAACATTCCGACAACAATGGGAGAGTTTCAAAGCATTTTTAAACTTCAGCAGAATTCCGAGAACAATAGAAGAGTTCTACAGACTTATTTAAAAAAACAATAACATTCTGAGAACAGTGTGAGAGTTCCAAGGCATTTTTAAACTTCAGCAGAAATCCGAGAACAATTTGAGAGTTCCAAAGCTTTTTAAAACTTCAGAAGAATTCCTAGAAAAATGCGAGAGTTCCAGAGCATTTTTAAACTTCAGCAAAATACTGAGAACTATGAGAAAGTTCTACAGACTTATTTAAAAAACAATAACATTCCGAGAACAATGGGAGAGTTCCAAAGCATTTTTAAATTTCAGCAGAATTCCGAGAACAATGGGAGAGTTCCAAAGCATTTTTAAGCTTAAGCAGAATTTCGAGAACAATGGGAGAGTTCCAAATATTTTTTAAACTTCACCTTATTTGGGAACAATGGGAAAGTTCTACAGACTTTTTTTTTTAAACAATAACATTCTGAGAACAATGGGAGAGTTCAAAAGCATTTTTAAACTTGAGCAGAATTCCGAGAACAATGGGAGAGTTCCAAAGAATTTTTAAACTTCACCTTATTTGGGAACAATGGGAAAGTTCTACAGACTTATTTTTTAAACAATAACATTCTGAGAACAATGGGAGAGTTCAAAAGCATTTTTAAACTTGAGCAGAATTCCGAGAACAATTGGAGAGTTCCAAAGAATTTTTAAACTTGAGCAGAATTCTGAGAACAATGGGAGAGTTCTACAAACTTATTTAAAAAAACAATAACATTCCGAGAACAATGGGAAAGTTCCAAAGCATTCTTAAACTTCAGCAAAATTCCGAGAACAATGGGAGAGTTCCAAAGAATTGTTAAACTTCAGCAGAGTTCCAAGAACAATGGGAGAGTTCTACAGAGTTATTTAAAAAAACAATAACATTTCGAGAAAAATGGGAGAGTTACAAAGCATTTTTAAACTTCAGCAGAATTCCGAGAACAATGGGAGAGTTCCAAAGAATTTTTAAACTTCAGCTGTATTCTGAGAACAATGGGAGAATTCTACAAACTTATTTAAATTAAATAAAAACATTCCGAGATCAATGGGAAAGTTCCAAAGCATTTTTAAACTTCAGCAGAGTTCCGATAATAATGGGAGAATTTTACAGACTGATTTATAAAAACAATAACATTCCGAGAACAATATGAGTGTTCCAAAGAATTTTTAAACTTCAGCAGAATTCCAAGAACAATGGGAGAGAACTACAAATCTTTTGAAAAAACAAAAACAATCTGAGAACAATGGGAAAGTTTCAAAGCATTTTTTAACTTCAGCAGAGTTCTGAGAACAATGGGATAGTTCTACAAACTTATTTAAAGAGACCTTAACATTCCGAGAACAATGTGAGAGTTCCAAAGCATTTTTAAACTTCAACATAATTCCGAGAACAATGGGAGAGTTCCAAAGCCTTTTTAAACTTCAGCAGAATTCCGAGAACAATGGGAGAGTTCCAAGCATTTTTAAACTTCAGCAAAATTCCAAGAACAATGGGGGAGATATACAGACTTATTTAAAAAAAACTATAACATTCCCAGAACTATGGGAGAGTTCCAAAGCATTTTTAAACTTCTTCAAAATTCTAAGAGAAATGGGAGAGTTCCAAACATTTTTAAACTTCAGGAGAATTTCGAGAACAAAGGGAGAGTTCCAAATCCTTATTAAACTTCAGCAGTATTCCGAGAACAATGGGAAAGTTCCAAAGCATTTTTAAACTTCAGCAGAATTCCCGGAACAATGGAAGAGTTCCAAAGCATTTTTAAACTTCAGCAGAATTCCGCGAACAATGGGAGAGTTCCAAAAGGATTATTAAACTTCAGCAGAATTCCAAGAACAATGGGAGAGTTCCAAAGAAATTTTAAACTTCATCAGAATACCGAGAACAATGCGAGAGTTCTACAGACTTATTTAAAAAATCAATAACATTCCGAG
The DNA here is from genome assembly GCF_046119375.1 of Phyllobates terribilis. Classification (NCBI taxonomy): domain Eukaryota; kingdom Metazoa; phylum Chordata; class Amphibia; order Anura; family Dendrobatidae; genus Phyllobates; species Phyllobates terribilis. The sequence continues at coordinate 911,085,532 of NW_027362763.1, read as the reverse complement.
AACAATGGGAGAGTTCCAAAGTATTTTTAAACTTCTGCAGAATACTGACAACAATGGGAGAGCTCCAAAGAATAATTAAACTTGAGCAGAATTCCGAGTACAATGGTAGAGTTCCAAAGCATTTTTAAACTTCACCATAATTTTGAGAACAATGGGAAAGTTCTACAGACTTATTTATTAAAACAATAACATTCTGAGAACAATGGGAGAGTTCAAAAGCATTTTTAAACTTCAGCAGAATTCCGAGAACAATTGGAGAGTTCCAAAGAATTTTTAAACTTGAGCAGAATTCTGAGAACAATGGGAGAGTTCTACAATCTTATTTAAAAAAACAATAACATTCCGAGAACAACGGAAAGTTCCAAAGCATTTTTAAACTTCAGCAAAATTCCAACAACAATGGGATAGTTCTACAGACTGATTTAGAAAAAATAATAACATTCCGAGAACAATGGGAGAGTTCCAAAGAAATTTTAAACTTCAGCAGATTACCGAGAACAATGCGAGAGTTCTACAGACTTATTTAAAAAAACAATAACATTCCGAGAACAATGGGAGAGTTCCAAAGCATTTTTAAACTTCTGCAAAATTCCAAGAGATATGGGAGAGTTCCAAAGCATTTTTAAACTTCAACAGAATACTTACAACAATGGGAGAGCTCCAAAGAATTATTAAACTTGAGCAGAATTCCAAGTACAATGGTAGAGTTCCAAAGCATTTTTAAACTTCGCCATAATTTTGAGAACAATGGGAAAGTTCTACAGACTTATTTATTAAAACAATAACATTCTGAGAACAATGGGAGAGTTCAAAAGCATTTTTAAACTTCAGCAGAATTCCGAGAACAATGGTAGAGTTCCATAGAAATTTTAAACTTGAGCAGAATTCTGAGAACAATGGGAGAGTTCTACAAACTTATTTAAAAAAACAATAACATTCCGAGAACAATGGAAAGTTCCAAAGCATTTTTAAACTTCAGCAAAATTCCGACAACAATGGGAGAGTTCTACAGACTGATTTAGAAAAAACAATAACATTCCGACAACAATGGGAGAGTTTCAAAGCATTTTTAAACTTCAGCAGAATTCCGAGAACAATAGAAGAGTTCTACAGACTTATTTAAAAAAACAATAACATTCTGAGAACAGTGTGAGAGTTCCAAGGCATTTTTAAACTTCAGCAGAAATCCGAGAACAATTTGAGAGTTCCAAAGCTTTTTAAAACTTCAGAAGAATTCCTAGAAAAATGCGAGAGTTCCAGAGCATTTTTAAACTTCAGCAAAATACTGAGAACTATGAGAAAGTTCTACAGACTTATTTAAAAAACAATAACATTCCGAGAACAATGGGAGAGTTCCAAAGCATTTTTAAATTTCAGCAGAATTCCGAGAACAATGGGAGAGTTCCAAAGCATTTTTAAGCTTAAGCAGAATTTCGAGAACAATGGGAGAGTTCCAAATATTTTTTAAACTTCACCTTATTTGGGAACAATGGGAAAGTTCTACAGACTTTTTTTTTTAAACAATAACATTCTGAGAACAATGGGAGAGTTCAAAAGCATTTTTAAACTTGAGCAGAATTCCGAGAACAATGGGAGAGTTCCAAAGAATTTTTAAACTTCACCTTATTTGGGAACAATGGGAAAGTTCTACAGACTTATTTTTTAAACAATAACATTCTGAGAACAATGGGAGAGTTCAAAAGCATTTTTAAACTTGAGCAGAATTCCGAGAACAATTGGAGAGTTCCAAAGAATTTTTAAACTTGAGCAGAATTCTGAGAACAATGGGAGAGTTCTACAAACTTATTTAAAAAAACAATAACATTCCGAGAACAATGGGAAAGTTCCAAAGCATTCTTAAACTTCAGCAAAATTCCGAGAACAATGGGAGAGTTCCAAAGAATTGTTAAACTTCAGCAGAGTTCCAAGAACAATGGGAGAGTTCTACAGAGTTATTTAAAAAAACAATAACATTTCGAGAAAAATGGGAGAGTTACAAAGCATTTTTAAACTTCAGCAGAATTCCGAGAACAATGGGAGAGTTCCAAAGAATTTTTAAACTTCAGCTGTATTCTGAGAACAATGGGAGAATTCTACAAACTTATTTAAATTAAATAAAAACATTCCGAGATCAATGGGAAAGTTCCAAAGCATTTTTAAACTTCAGCAGAGTTCCGATAATAATGGGAGAATTTTACAGACTGATTTATAAAAACAATAACATTCCGAGAACAATATGAGTGTTCCAAAGAATTTTTAAACTTCAGCAGAATTCCAAGAACAATGGGAGAGAACTACAAATCTTTTGAAAAAACAAAAACAATCTGAGAACATTGGGAAAGTTTCAAAGCATTTTTTAACTTCAGCAGAGTTCTGAGAACAATGGGATAGTTATACAAACTTATTTAAAGAGACCTTAACATTCCGAGAAAAATGTGAGAGTTCCAAAGCATTTTTAAACTTCAACATAATTCCGAGAACAATGGGAGAGTTCCAAAGCCTTTTTAAATTTCAGCAGAATTCCAAGAACAATGGGAGAGTTCCAAGCATTTTTAAACTTCAGCAAAATTCCAAGAACAATGGGGGAGACATACAGACTTATTTAAAAAAACTATAACATTCCCAGAACTATGGGAGAGTTCCAAAGCATTTTTAAACTTCTTCAAAATTCTAAGAGAAATGGGAGAGTTCCAAACATTTTTAAACTTCAGGAGAATTTCGAGAACAAAGGGAGAGTTCCAAATTCTTATTAAACTTCAGCAGTATTCCGAGAACAATGGGAAAGTTCCAAAGCATTTTTAAACTTCAGCAGAATTCCCGGAACAATGGAAGAGTTCCAAAGCATTTTTAAACTTCAGCAGAATTCCGCGAACAATGGGAGAGTTCCAAAAGGATTATTAAACTTCAGCAGAATTCCAAGAACAATGGGAGAGTTCCAAAGAAATTTTAAACTTCAGCAGAATACGGAGAACAATGCGAGAGTTCTACAGACTTACTTAAAAAAACAATAACATTCCGAGAAAAATGGGAGAGTTCCAAAGTATTTTTAAACTTCTGCAGAATACTGACAACAATGGGAGAGCTCCAAAGAATAATTAAACTTGAGCAGAATTCCGAGTACAATGGTAGAGTTCCAAAGCATTTTTAAACTTCACCATAATTTTGAGAACAATGGGAAAGTTCTACAGACTTATTTATTAAAACAATAACATTCTGAGAACAATGGGAGAGTTCTACAATCTTATTTAAAAAAACAATAACATTCCGAGAACAATGGAAACTTCCAAAGCATTTTTAAACTTCAGCAAAATTCCAACAACAATGGGATAGTTCTACAGACTGATTTAGAAAAAATAATAACATTCCGAGAACAATGGGAGTGTTACAAAGCATTTTTAAACTTCAGCAGAATTCTGAGAACAATGGGAGAGTTCCAAAGAATTTTTAAATGTCAGCAGAATTCTGAGAACAATTGGAGAGTTCTACAAACTTATTTAAAATAAACAAAAACATTCCGAGAACAATGGGAAAGTTCCAAAGCATTTTTAATCTTCAGCAGAGATCTGAGAATAATGGGAGAGTTCTACAGACTGATTTATAACAACAATAACATTCCGAGAACAATATGAGAGTTCCAAAGCATTTTTAAACTTCAACAGACTTCCGAGAACAAATGGAGAGTTCCAAAGAATTTTTAAACTTCAGCAGAATTTCAAGAACAATGGGAGAGTACTAAAAATGTTTTGAAAAAACAACTTTCCGAGAACAATGGGAAAGTTCCAAAGCATTTTTAAACTTCAGCAGAGTTCTGAGAATAATGGGATTCTTCTACAGACTAATTTAAAAAAAACCTTAACATTCCAAGAACAATGTGAGAGTTCCAAAGCCTTTTTAAACTTCAGCAGAATTCCGAGAACAATGGGAGAGTTCCAAAGCATTTTTAAACTTCAGCAGAATTCCAAGAACAATGGGAGAATTCTACAGACTTATTTAAAAAAACTATAACATTCGCAGAACAATGGAAGAGTTCCAAAGCATTTTTAAACTTCTGCAAAATTCCAAGAGAAATGGGAGAGTTCCAAAGCCTTTTTAAACTTCAGCAGAATTCCGAGAACAATGGGAGAGTTTCAAAGCATTTTTAAACTTCAGCAGAATTCCAAGAACAATGGGAGAATTCTACAGACTTATTTAAAAAAACTATAACATTCGCAGAACAATGAGATAGTTCCAAAGCATTTTTAAACTTCTGCAAAATTCCAAGAGAAATTGGAGAGCTCCAAAGCATTTTTAAACTTCAGCAGAATTCCGAGAACAATTGGAGTGTTCCAAAGCATTTTTAAACTTCAGCAGAATTCCAAAAACAAAGGGAGAGTACCATAGCATTTTTAAACTTCAGCAGAATTTTGAGAACAATGGGAGAGTTCCAAAAGGATTATTAAACTTCAGCAGAATTCCGAGAATAATGGGAGAGTTCCAAAGTATTATTAATCTTCAGCAGAATTCAGAGAACAATGGGAGAGTTCCAAAGAATTATTAAACTTCAGCAGAATTCCAAGAACAATGGTAGAGTTCTACAAACTTATCTAAAAAAAAATACTATTTCGAGAACAATGGGAGAGTTCCAATGCATTTCTAAACTCCACAAGAAATCTGAGAACAATGGGAGAGTTCCAAAGAATTTTTAAACTTCAGCAGAATTTCGAAAACAATGCGAGAGTTCTACAGACTTATTTAAAAAAACAATAACATTCCGAGAACAAAGGGAAAGTTCCAAAGCATTTTTAAACTTCAGCAAAATTCCGAGAACAATGGGAGAGTTCCAAAGAATTTTTAAACTTCAGCAGATTTCCGAGAACAATGGCAGAGTTCTACAGAATTATTTAAAAAAACAATAACATTCCGAGAACAAAGTGAGAGTTACAAAGCATTTCTAAACTTCAGCAGTGTTCCGAGAACAATGGGAGAGTTCCAAAGCCTTTTTAAACTTCAGCAGAATTACAAGAACAATGGGAGAGTTACAAAGCATTTTTAAACTTCAGCAGAATTCCGAGAAAAATGGGAGAGTTCCAAAGACTTTTTAAACTTCAACATAATTCCGAGAACAATGGGAAAGTTCCAAAGCATTTTTAAACTTCAGCAGAGTTCTGAGAATGATGGGATACTTCTACAAACTAATTTAAAAAAACCTTAACATTCCAAGAACAATGTTAGAGTTCAAAAGCCTTTTTAAACTTCAGCAGAATTCCGAGAACAATGGGAGAGTTCCAAAGCATTTTTAAACTTCAGCAGAATTCCAAAAACAATGGGAGAATTCTACAGACTTATTTAAAAAAACTATAACATTCGCAGAACAATGGAAGAGTTCCAAAGCATTTTTAAACTTCTGCAAAATTCCAAGAGAAATGGGAGAGTTCCAAAGCCTTTTTAAACTTCAGCAGAATTCCGAGAACAATGGGAGAGTTCCAAAGCATTTTTAAACTTCAGCAGAATTCCAAGAACAATGGGAGAATTCTACAGACTTATTTAAAAAACTATAACATTCGCAGAACAATGGGAGAGTTCCAAAGCATTTTTAAACTTCTGCAAAATTCCAAGAGATATGGGAGAGTTCCAAAGCATTTTTAAACTTCAGGAGAATTCCGAGAACAATGGGAGAGTACCAAAGCATTTTTAAACTTCAGCAGAATTCCGAAAACAAAGGGAGAGTACCATAGCATTTTTAAACTTCAGCAGAATTCTGAGAACAATGGGAGAGTTCCAAAAGGATTATTAAACTTCAGCAGAATTCCGAGAATAATGGGAGAGTTCCAAAGTATTATTAATCTTCAGCAGAATTCAGAGAACAATGGGAGAGTTCCAAAAAATTATTAAATTTCAGCAGAATTCCAAGAACAATGGTAGAGTTCTTCAAACTTATTTTAAAAAAAAACTATTCCGAGAACAATGGGAGAGTTCCAAAGCATTTCTAAACTCCACAAGAAATCTGAGAACAATGGGAGAGTTCCAAAGAATTTTTAAACTTCAGCAGAATTTCGAAAACAATGCGAGAGTTCTACAGACTTATTTAAAAAAACAATAACATTCCGAGAACAATGGGATAGTTCCAAAGCATTTTTAAACTTCAGCAGAGTTCCGAGAACAATGAGAGAGTTCCAAAGCCTTTTTAAACTTCAGCAGAGTTCCGAGAACAATGGGAGAGTTCTACAGAATTATTTAAAAAAACAATAACATTCCGAGAACAATGGGAGAGTTACAAAGCATTTTTAAACTTCAGCAGAGTTCCGAGAACAATGAGAGAGTTCCAAAGCCTTTTTAAACTTCAGCAGAATTACAAGAACAATGGGAGAGTTACAAAGCATTTTTAAACTTCAGCAGAATTCCGAGAACAATGGGAGAGTTCCAAAGACTTTTTAAACTTCAGCATAATTCCGAGAACAATGGGAGAGTTCTACAAACTTATTTAAAATAAACAAAAACATTCTGAAAACAATGGGAAGGTTCCAAAGCATTTTTAAACTTTCTCAGAGTTCCGAGAACAATGGGAGAGTTCTACAGACTGATTTAAAGTAACAATAACATTCCGAGAACAATATGAGAGTTCAAGAGCATTTTTAAACTTTAACAGAATTCCGAGAACTATGGGAGAGTTCCAAAGAATTTTTAAACTTCAGCAGAAATACAAGAACAATGTGAGAGTACTACAAACTAATCTGAAAAAACATCAACATTTCGAGAACAATGGGAAAGTTCCAAAGCAATTTAAAACTTCAGCAGAGTTCTGAGAACAATGGGAGAGTTCTACAGACTGATTTAAAAAAAACATAACATTCCGAGAACAATGGGAGAGTTACAAAGCATTTTTAAACTTCAACATAGTTCCGAGAAAAATGGGAGAGTTCCAAAGCCTTTTTAAATTTCAGCAGAATTCCGAGAACAATGGGAGAGTTCCAAAGCATTTTTAAACTTCAGCAGAATTCCAAGAACAATGGGAGCGTTCTGCAGATCTATTTAAAAAAACAATAACATTCCGAGAACAATAGAAGTGTTTCAAAGCATTTTTAAACTTCAGCAGTATTCCGAGAACAATGGGAGAGTTCCAAAGCAAAACTAAACTTCAGCAGAATTAAGGGAACAATGGGAGAGTTCCAAAGCATTTTTAAACTTCAGCAGCATTCCGAGAACAATGGAAGAGTTTTACAGATTTATTTAAAAAAACAATAACATTCCGAGAACAGTGGGAGTGTTCCAAGGCATTTTTAAACTTCAGCAGAAATCCGAGAACAATGGGAGAGTTCCATAGCATTTTTAAACTTCAGCAGAATTGCAAGAACAATGGGAGAGTTCTACAGACTTATTTAAAAAAACTATAACATTCCCAGAACAATGGGAGAGTTCCAAAGCATTTTTAAACTTCTGCAAAATTCCAAGAGAAATGGGAGAGTTCCAAAGCATTTTTAAACTTCAACAGAATTCCGAGAACAATGGGAGAGTTCCAAAGCAAAATTAAACTTCAGCAGAATTAAGAGAACAATGGGAGAGTTCCAAAGCATTTTTAAACTTCAGCAGAATTCCGAGAACAATGGAAGAGTTCTACAGACTTATTTAAAAAAACAATAACATTCCGAGAACAGTGGGAAAGTTCCAAAGCATTTATAAACTCAGCAGAAATCAGAGAACAATGGGAGAGTTCCAAAGCTTTTTAAACTTTAGAAAAATTCCGAGAACAATTGAAGAGTTCCAGCTCATTTTTAAACTACAGCAGAATACTGAGAACAATGGAAAGTTCTACAGACTTGTTTAAAAAACAATAACATTCCGAGAACAATGGGAGAGTTCCAAAGCATTTTTAAATTTCAGCAGAATTCCGAGAACAATGGGAGAGTTCCAAAGCATTTTTAAACTTCACCAAAATTTTGAGAAAAATGGGAGAGCTCTACAGACTTATTTAATAAAACAATAACATTACGAGAACAATGGGAGAGTTCCAAAGAATTTTTAAACTTGAGCAGAATTCGGAGTTCAATGGGAGAGTTCTACAAACTTATTTAAAAAAAACAATAACAATCCGAGAACAATGGGAGAGTTCCAAAGAATTTTTAAACTTCAGCAGAATTACAAGAACAATGGGAAAGTTACAAAGCATTTTTAAACTTCAGCAGAATTCTGAGAACAATGGGAGAGTTCCAAAGATTTTTAAACTTCAGGAGAATTCCGAGAACAATGGGAGAGTTCTACAAACTTATTTAAAATAAACAAAAACATTCTGAGAACAATGGAAAAGATCCAAAGCATTTTTAAACTTCAGCAGTGTTCTGAGAACAATGGGAGAGATCTACAGACTGATTTAAAGAAACAATAACAATCCGAGAACAATATGAGAGTTCCAAAGCATTTTCAAACTTCAACAGAATTCCAAGAACACCGGGAGAGATCCAAAGAATTTGTTAACTTCAGTAGAATTCCAAGAACAATGGGAGAGTACTACAAACGTATTTGAAAAAACAATAACATTCCGAGAACAATGGGAGAGTTCCAAAGCATTTTTAAACGTCAGCAAAGTTCTGAGAACAATGGGAGAGTTCTACAGACTGATTTAAAAAAAAACATAACATTCCGAGAACAATGTGAGAGTTCCAAAGCATTTTTAAACTTCAACATAACTCCGAGAACAATGGGAGAGTTCCAAAGCCTTTTCAAATTTCAGCAGAATTGCGAGAACAATGGGAGAGTTCCAGAGCATTTTTAAACTTCAGCAGAATTCCAAGAACAATGGGAGAGTTCTACAGACCTATTTTAAAAAACTATAACATTCTGAGAACAATGGGAGAGTTCCAAAGCATTTTTAAACTTCTGCAAAATTCCAAGAGAAATGGGAGAGTTCCAAAGCATTTTTAAACTTCAGAACAATTTCGAGAACAATGGAAGAGTTACAAAGCCTTATTAAACTTCAGCAGAATTCCGAGAACAATGGGAGACTTCAAAAGCATTTTTAAACTTAAGCAGAATTCCGAGAACAATGGGAGAGTTCAAAAGAGTTTTTAAACTTAAGCAGAATTTCGAGAACAATGGGAGAGTTCCAAATAGTTTTTAAACTTCACCTTATTTTGAGAACAATGGGAAAGTTCTACAGACTTATTTTTTAAAACGATAACATTCTGAGAACAATGGGAGAGTTCAAAAGCATTTTTAAACTTGAGCAGAATTCCGAGAACAATGGGAGAGTTCCAAAAAATTTTTAAACTTGAGCAGAATTCTGAGAACAATGGGAGAGTTCTACAAACTTATTTAAAAAAAAATAACATTCCGAGAACAATGGGAAAGTTCCAAAGCATTCTTAAACTTCAGCAAAATTCCGAGAACAATGGGAGAGTTCCAAAGAATTTTTAAACTTCAGCAGAGTTCCTAGAACAATGGGAGAGTTCTACAGAGTTATTTAAAAAAACAATAACATTCCGAGAAAAATGGGAGAGTTGCAAAGCATTTTTAAACTTCAGCAGAATTCCGAGAACAATGGGAGAGTTCCAAAGAATTTTTAAACTTCAGCAGTATTCTGAGAACAATGGGAGAATTCTGCAAAGTTATTTAAATTAAATAAAAACATTCCGAGAACAATGGGAAAGTTCCAAAGCATTTTTAAACTTCAGCGGAGTTCCGAGAATAATGGGAGAATTCCACAGACTGATTTATAAAAACAATAACATTCTGAGAACAATATGAGGGTTCCAAAGCATTTTTAAACAACAACAGAATTTCGAGAAAAAAGAGAGAGTTCCAAAGAATTTTTAAACTTCAGCAGAATTCCAAGAACAATGGGAGAGAACTACAAATGTTTTGAAAAAACAAAAACATTCTGAGAACAATGGGAAAGTTCCAAAGCATTTTTAACTTCAGCAGAGTTCTGTGAAAAATGGGATAGTTCTACAGACTTATTTAAAAAGACCTTAACATTCCGAGAACAATGTGAGAGAACCAAAGCATTTTTAAACTTCAACATAATTCCGAGAACAATGTTAGAGTTCCAAAGCCTTATTTAAACTTCAGCAGAATTCCGAGAACAATGGGAGAGTTCCAAAGAATTTTTAAACTTCAGCAGAATTCCAAGAACAATGGGGGAGTTGTACAGACTTATTTAAAAAAACTATAACATTCCAAGAACAATGGGAGAGTTCCAAACATTTTTAAACTTCTGCAGAATTTCGAGGACAAAGGGAGAGTTCCAAAGCCTTATTAAACTTCAGCAGAATTCCGAGAACAATGGGAGAGTTCCAAAGCATTTTTAAACTTCAGCAGAATTCCGAGAGCAATGGGAGAGTCCCAAAAGGATTATTAAACTTCAGCAGAATTCCGAGAACAATGGGAGAGTTCCAAAGAAATTTTAAACTTCAGCAGATTACCGAGAACAATGCGAGAGTTCTACAGACTTATTTATAAAAACAATAACATTCCGAGAACAATGGGAGAGTTCCAAAGCATTTTTAAACTTCTGCAAAATTCCAAGAGATATGGGAGAGTTCCAAAGCATTTTTAAACTTCAACAGAATACTTACAACAATGGGAGAGCTCCAAAGAATTATTAAACTTGAGCAGAATTCCAAGTACAATGGTAGAGTTCCAAAGCATTTTTAAACTTCGCCATAATTTTGAGAACAATGGGAAAGTTCTACAGACTTATTTATTAAAACAATAACATTCTGAGAACAATGGGAGAGTTCAAAAGCATTTTTAAACTTCAGCAGAATTCCGAGAACAATGGTAGAGTTCCATAGAAATTTTAAACTTGAGCAGAATTCTGAGAACACTGGGAGAGTTCTACAAACTTATTTAAAAAAACAATAACATTCCGAGAACAATGGAAAGTTCCAAAGCATTTTTAAACTTCAGCAAAATTCCGACAACAATGGGAGAGTTCTACAGACTGATTTAGAAAAAACAATAACATTCCGACAACAATGGGAGAGTTACAAAGCATTTTTAAACTTCATCAGAATTCTGAGAACAATGGGAGAGTTCCAAAGAATTTTTAAACGTCAGCAGTATTCTGAGAACAATTGGAGAGTTCTACAAACTTATTTAAAATAAACAAAAACATTCTTAGAACAATGGGAAAGTTCCAAAGCATTTCTAAACTTCAGCAGAGATCGGAGAATAATGGTAGAGTTCTACAGACTGATTTATAACAACAATAACATTCCGAGAACAATATGAGAGTTCCAAAGCATTTTTAAACTTCAACAGAATTCCGAGAACAAAGGGGGAGTTCCAAAGAATTTTTAAACTTCAGCAGAATTCCAAGAACAATGGGAGAGTACTAAAAACTTTTTGAAAAAACAACTTTCCGAGAACAATGGGAAAGTTACAAAGCATTTTTAAACTTCAGCAGAGTTCTGAGAACAATGGGATACTTCTACAGACTAATTTTTAAAAAAACCTTAACATTCCAAGACCAATTTGAGACTTCCAAAGCGTTTTTAAACTTCAGCAGAATTCTGAGAACAATGGGAGACTTCCAAAACATTTTTAAACTTCAGCAGAATTCCATGAACAAAGGGAGAATTCTACAGACTTATTTAAAAAAACTATAACATTCACAAAACAATGGGAGATTTTCAAAGCATTTTTAAACTTCTGCAAAATTCCAAGAGAAATGGGAGAGTTCCAAAGCATTTTTAAACTTCAGCAGAATTCCGAGAACAATGGGAGAGTTCCAAAGCATTTTTAAACTTCAGCAGAATTCTGAGAATAATGGGAGAGTTCCAAAGTATTATTAAACTTCAGCAGTATTCCAGGAACAATGGTAGAGTTCTACAAACTTATTTAAAAAAAAATACAATTCCGAGAACAATAGGAGTGTTCCAAAGCATTTCTAAACTCCACAAGAAATCTGAGAACAATGGGAGAGTTCCAAAGAATTTTTAAACTTCAGCAGAATTTGAAAACAATGCGAGAGTTCTACAGACTTATTTAAAAAAACAATAACATTCCGAGAACAATGGGAAAGTTCCAAAGCATTTTTAAACTTCAGCAAAATTCCGAGAACAATGGGAGAGTTCCAAGGAATTTTTAAACTTCAGCAGAGTTCCGAGAACAATGGGAGAGTTTTACAGAATTATTTAAAAAAAATAATAACATTCCGAGAACAATGGGAGAGTTACAAAGCATTTTTAAACTTCAGCAGAGTTCCGAGAACAATGGGAGAGTTCCAAATGCTTTTTAAACTTCAGCAGTATTACAAGAACAATGGGAGAGTTACAAAGCATTTTTAAACTTCAGCAGAATTCCGAGAACAATGGGAGAGTTCCAAAGACTTTTTAAACTTCAGCATAATTCCGAGAACAATGGGAGAGTTCTACAAACTTATTTAAAATAAACAAAAACATTCTGAAAACAATGGGAAGGTCCCAAAGCATTTTTAAACTTTCTCAGATTTCCGAGAACAATGGGAGAGTTCTACAGTCTGCTTTAAAGTAACAATAACATTCCGAGAACAATATGAGAGTTCAAAAGCATTTTTAAACTTTAACAGAATTCCGAGAACTATGGGAGAGTTCAAAGAATTTTTAAACTTCAGCAGAATTCCAAGAACAATGGGAGAGTTCTGCAGACCTATTTAAAAAACAATAACATTCCGAGAACAATGGAAGAGTTTTAAAGCATTTTTAAACTTCAGCAGAATTCCGAGAACAATGGGAGAGTTCCCAATCATTTTTAAACTTCAGCAGTATTCTGAGAACAATTGAAGAGTTTTACAGACTTATTTAAAAAAACAATAACATTCCGAGAACAGTGGGAGAGTTCCAAGGCATTTTTACGCTTCAGCAGAAATTCGAGAACAATAGGAGAGTTCCAAAGCATTTTTAAACTTAAGCAGATTTGCAAGAACAATGGGAGAGTTCTACAGACTTATTTAAAAAAAACTATAACATTCCCAGAACAATGGGAAAGTTCCAAAGCATTTTTAAACTTCTGCAAAATTCCAAGAGAAATGGGAGATTTCCAAAGCATTTTTAAACTTCAGCAGAATTCCGAGAACAATGGGAGAGTTCCAAAGCAAAACTAGACTTCAGCAGAATTTAGAGAACAATGGGAGAGTTCCAAAGCATTTTTAAACTTCAGCAGAATTCCGAGAACAATGGAAGAGTTCTACAGACTTATTTAAAAAAACAATAACATTCCGAGAACAATGGGAGAGTTCCAAAGCCTTTTAAACTTCAGAAAAATTCCGAGAACAATTGGAGAGTTCCAGCTCATTTTGAAACTTAAGCAGAATACTGAGAACAATGAAAAAGTTCTACAGACTTATTTAAAAAACAATAACATTCCGAGAACAATGGGAGAGTTCCAAAGCATTTTTAAATTTCAGCAGAATTCCGAGAACAATGGGAGAGTTCTAAAGCATTTTTAAACTTCACCAAAATTTTGAGAAAAATGCGAGAGCTCTACAGACTTATTTAATAAAACAATAACATTACGAGAACAATGGGAGAGTTCAAAAGCATTTTTAAACTTAAGCAGATTTGCAAGAACAATGGGAGAGTTCTACAGACTTATTTAAAAAAAACTATAACATTCCCAGAACAATGGGAAAGTTCCAAAGCATTTTTAAACTTCTGCAAAATTCCAAGAGAAATGGGAGATTTCCAAAGCATTTTTAAACTTCAGCAGAATTCCGAGAACAATGGGAGAGTTCCAAAGCAAAACTAGACTTCAGCAGAATTTAGAGAACAATGGGAGAGTTCCAAAGCATTTTTAAACTTCAGCAGAATTCCGAGAACAATGGAAGAGTTCTACAGACTTATTTAAAAAAACAATAACATTCCGAGAACAATGGGAGAGTTCCAAAGCCTTTTAAACTTCAGAAAAATTCCGAGAACAATTGGAGAGTTCCAGCTCATTTTGAAACTTAAGCAGAATACTGAGAACAATGAAAAAGTTCTACAGACTTATTTAAAAAACAATAACATTCCGAGAACAATGGGAGAGTTCCAAAGCATTTTTAAATTTCAGCAGAATTCCGAGAACAATGGGAGAGTTCTAAAGCATTTTTAAACTTCACCAAAATTTTGAGAAAAATGCGAGAGCTCTACAGACTTATTTAATAAAACAATAACATTACGAGAACAATGGGAGAGTTCAAAAGCATTTTTAAACTTCAGCAGAATTCCGAGAACAATGGGAGAGTTCCAAAGAATTTTTAAACTTGAGCAGAATTCCGAGTTCAATGAGAGAGTTCTACAAACTTATTTAAAAACAACAATAACAATCCGAGAACAATGGGAGAGTTCCAAAGCATTTTTAAACTTCACCATAAGTTTGAGAACAATGGGAAAGTTCTACAGACTTATTTATTAAAACAATAACATTCTGAGAACAATGGGAGAGTTTCAAAGAATTTTTAAACTTGAACAGAATTCCAAGAACAATGGGAGAGTTGTACAAACTTATTTAAAAAAACAATAACATTCCGAGAACAATGGGAAAGTTCCAAATCATTTTCAAACTTCTGCAAAATTCCGAGAACAATGCGAGAGTTCCAAAGAATTTTTAAGCTTCAGCAGAGTTCCAAGAACAATGGGAGAGTTCTACAGACTTATTTAAAAAAACAATAACATTCCGAGAACAATGGGAGAGTTCCAAAGCATTTTTAATCTTCAGCAGAATTCCGAGAGCAATGGGACAGTTCCAAAGCCTTTTTAAACTTCAGCAGAATTACAAGAACAATGGGAGAGTTACAAATCATTTTTAAACTTCAGCAGAATTCTGAGAACAATGGGAGAGTTCCAAAGATTTTTAAACTTCAGGAGATTTCCGAGAACAATGGGAGAGTTCTACAAATTTATTTAAAATAAACAAAAACATTCTGAGAACAATGGGAAACTTACAAAGCATTTTTAAACTTCAGCAGAGTTCTGAGAACAATGGGAGAGATCTACAGACTGATTTAAAGAAACAATAACATTCCAAGAACAATATGATCATTCCAAAGCATTTTTAAACTTCAACAGAATTCCGAGAACAATGGGAGAGTTCCAAAGAATTTTTAAACTTCAGCAGAATTCCAATAGCAATGGGAGAGTACTACAAACTTTTTGAAAAAACAATAACATTCCTAGAACAATGGGAAAGTTCCAAAGCATTTTTAAACTTCAGCAGAGTTCTGAGAACAAAGGTATAGTTCTACAGACTGATTTAAAAAAACATAAACATTCCGAGGACAATGTGACAGTTCCAAAGCATTTTTAAACTTCAACATATTTCTGAGAACAATGGAAGAGTTCCAAAGCCTTTTTAAACTTCAGCAGAATTCCAAGAACAATGGGAGAGTTCTACAGACTTATTTAAAAAATGATAACATTCCGACAACAATGGGAGATTTCCAAAGCATTTTTAAACTTCTACAAAATTCCAAGAGAAATGGGAGAGTTCCAAAGCATTTTTAAACTTCTAAAAAATTCCAAGAGAAATGGGAGAGTTCCAAAGCATTTTTAAACTTTAGCAGAATTCCGAGAACAATGGGAGAGTTCCAAAGAATTTTTAAACTTAAGCAGAATTCCGAGAACAATGGGAGAGTTACAAATCATTTTTAAACTTCAGCAGAATTCCGACAACAATGGGAGAGTTCTAAAGAATTTTTAAACTTCAGAAGAATTCCGAGAACAATGGGAGAGTTCTACAAACTTATTTAAAATAAACAAAAACATTCTGAGAACAATGGGAAAGCTCCAAAGCATTTTTAAACTTCAGCAGAGTCCGAGAACAATGGGAGAGTTCTAAAGACTGATTTAAAGAAACAATAATATTCCGAGAACAATATGAGAGTTCCAAAGCATTTTTAAACTTCAACAGAATTCCGAAGACACCGGGAGAGTTCCAAAGCCATTTTAAATTTAAGCAGATTTCCAAGAACAATGGGAGAGTTCTGCAGACCTATTTAAAAAAACAATAACATTCCGAGAACAGTGGAAGTGTTTCAAAGCATTTTTAAACTTCAGCAGAATTCCGAGAACAATGGGAGAGTTCCAAAGCATTTTTAAACTTCAGCAGAATTCCGAGAACAATGGGAGAGTTCCAAAGCATTTTTAAACTTCAGCAGAATTCCGAGAACAATGGGAGAGTTCCAAAGCAAAACTAAACTTCAGCAGAATTAAGAGAACAATGGGAGAGTTCCAAAGAATTTTTAAACTTCAGCAGTATTCCGTGAACAATGGAAGAGTTTTACAGACTTATTTAAAAAAACAATAACATTCCGAGAACAGTGGGAGAGTTCCAAGGCAGTTTTAAACATCAGCAGAAATCCGAGAACAATGGGAGAGTTCCAAAGCATTTTTAAACTTCAGCAGAATTCCAAGAACAATGGGAGAATTCTAAAGACTTATTTAAAAAAACTATAACATTCCCAGAACAATGGGAGAGTTCCAAAGCATTTTTAAACTTCTGCAAAATTCCAAGAGAAATGGGAGAGTTCCAAAGCATTTTTAAACTTCAGCAGAATTTCGAGAACAATGGGAGAGTTCCAAAGCATTTTTAAACTTCAGCAGAATTCCGAAGACAAAGGGAAAGTACCATAGCATTTTTAAACTTCCGCAGAATTCCGAGAATAATGGGAGAGGTTCAAAAGGATTATTAAACTTCAGCAGAATTCTGAGAATAATGCGAGAGTTCCAAAGTATTATTAATCTTCAGCAGAATTCAGAGAACAATGGGAGAGTTACAAAGAATTATTAAACTTCAGCAGAATTCCAAGAACAATGGTAGAGTTCAACAAACTTATTTATAAAAACAATACTATTCCGAGAACAATGGGAGAGTTCCAAAGCATTTCTAAACTCC
The DNA here is from genome assembly GCF_046119375.1 of Phyllobates terribilis. Taxonomy (NCBI): domain Eukaryota; kingdom Metazoa; phylum Chordata; class Amphibia; order Anura; family Dendrobatidae; genus Phyllobates; species Phyllobates terribilis. The sequence continues at coordinate 911,068,705 of NW_027362763.1, read as the reverse complement.
ACAAGAAATCCGAGAACAATGGGAGAGTTCCAAAGAATTTTTAAACTTCAGCAGAATTTTGAGAACAATGCGAGAGTTCTACAGACTTATTTAAAAAAACAATAACATTCCGAGAACAATGGGAAATTTCCAAATAATTTTTAAACTTCAGCAAAATTCCAAGAACAATGGGAGAGTTCCAAAGAATTTTTAAAAGTTCAGCAGAGTTCCGAGAACAATGGGAGAGTTCTACAGAATTATTTAATAAAACAGTAACATTCCGAGAACAATGGGAGAGTTACAAAGCATTTTTAAACTACAGCAGAATTCCGAGAACAATGGGAGAGTTCCAAAGCCTTTTTAAACTTCAGCAAAATTACAAGAACAATGGGAGAGATATAACGCATTTTTAAACTTCAGCAGAATTCCAAGAACAATGGGAGAGTTCCAAAGACTTTTTAAACTTCAGCATAATTCCGAGAACAATGGGAGAGTTCTGCAAACTTATTTAAAATAAACAAAAGCATTCTGAGAACAATGGGAAAGTTCCAAAGCATTTTTAAACTTCGGCAGAGTTCCGAGAACAATGGAAGAGTTCTACAGACTGATTTAAAGAAACAATAACATTCCGAGAACAATATGAGAGTTCCAAAGTATTTTTAAACTTCAGCAGAATTCCAAGAACAATGGGAGAGTACTACAAACTTATTTGAAAAAGCAATAACATTTCGAGAACACTGGGAAAGTTCCAAAGCATTTTAAAACTTCGGCAGAGTTCTGAGAACAATGGGAGAGTTCTACAGACTGATTTAAAAAAATATAACATTCCGAGAACAATGTGAGAGCTCCAAAGCATTTTTAAACTTCAACATAATTCCGAGAAGAATGGGAGAGTTCCAAAGCCTTTTTAAATTTCAGCAGAATTCCGAGAACAATGGGAGAGTTCCAAAGCATTTTTAAGCTTCAGCAGAATTCCAAGAACAATGGGAGAGTTCAGCAGACCTATTTAAAAAAACAATAACATTCCGAGAACAATGGAAGAGTTTCAAAGCATTTTTAAACTTTAGCATAATTACGAGAACAATGGGAGAGTTCCAAAGCTTTTTTAAGCTTCAGCAGAATTCCGAGAACAATGGGAGAGTTCCAAAGCAAAACTAAACTTCAGCAGAATTAAGAGAACAATGGGAGAGTTCCAAAGCTTTTTAAACATCAGAAAAATTTTGATAACAATTAGAGAGTTCCAGCTCATTTTTAAACTTCAGCAGAATACTGAGAACAATGGAAAAGTTCTACAGACTTATTTAAAAAACAATAACATTCCGAGAACAATGGGAGAGTTCCAAAGCATTTTTAAATTTCAGCAGAATTCCGAGAACAATGGAAGAGTTCCAAAGCATTTTTAAACTTCATCAAAATTTTGAGAAAAATGGGAGAGCTCTACAGACTTATTTAATAAAACAATAACATTATGAGAACAATGGGAGAGTTCAAAAGCATTTTTAAACTTGAGCAGAATTCCGAGTACAATGGGAGAGTTTTACAAACATATTTTAAAAAAGCAATAACAATCCGAGAACAATGGGAGAGTTCCAAAGCATTTTTAAACTTCAGCAGAATTCCGAGAGCAATGGGACAGTTCCAAGGCCTTTTTAAACTTCAGCAGAATTACAAGAACAATGGGAGAGTTACAAAGCATTTTTAAACTTCAGCAGAATTTCGAGAACAATGGGAGCATTCCAAAGAATTTTTAAACTTCAGGAGAATTCCGAGAACAATGGGAGAGTTCTACAAACTTATTTAAAATAAACAAAAACATTCTGAGAACAATGGGAAAGTTCCAAAGCATTTTTAAACTTCAGCAGAGTTCTGACAACAATGGGAGAGATCTACAGACTGATTTAAAGAAACAATAACATTCCAAGAACAATATGAGAGTTCCAAAGCATTTTTAAACTTCAACAGAATTCCGAGAACACTGGGAGAGTTCCAAAGAATTTGTAAACTTCAGCAGAATTCCAAGAACAATGGGAGAGTACTACAAACGTATTTGAAAAAACAGTAACATTCCGAGAACAATGGGAAAGTTCCAAAGCATTTTTAAACTTCAGCAGATTTCTGAGAACAAAGGGAGAGTCCTACAGACTGATTTAAAAAAAACATAACATTCCGAGAACAATGTGAGAGTTCCAAAGCATTTTTAAACTTCAGCAGAATTCCAAGAACAATGGGAGAGTTCTACAGACCTATTTTAAAAAACTATAACATTCTGAGAACAATGGGAGAATTCCAAAGCATTTTTAAACTTCTGCAAAATTCCAAGAGAAATGGGAGAGTTCCAAAGCATTTTTAAACTTCAGCATAATTTTGAGAACAATGGGAGAGTTCCAAAGCCTTATTAAACTTCAGCAGAATTCCGAGAACAATGGGAGAGCTCCAAAGCATTTTAAAACTTAAGCAGAATTCCGAGAACAATGGGAGAGTTCTTCAAACTTATTTAAAAAAAAATAACATTCCGAGAACAATGGGAAAGTTCCAAAGCATTTTTAAACTTCAGCAAAATTCCGAGAACAATGGGAGAGTTCCAAAGCATTTTTAAACTAGAGCAGAGTTCTGAAAACAATGGGAGAGTTCTACAAACTTATTTAAAAAAACAATAACATTCTGAGAACAATGGGAGAGTTACAAAACATTTTTAAACCTCAGCAGAACTACAAGAACAATGGGAGAGTTCCAAAGAATATTTAAACTTCAGCAGAATTCGGAGAATAATGGGAGAGTTCTACAAACTTATTTAAAATAAACAAAACATTCCGAGAACAGTGGGAAAGTTTCAAAGCATTTTTAAACTTCAGCAGAGTTCCGAGAACAATGGGAGAGTTCTACAGACTGATTTATAAAAACAATAACATTCTGAAAACAATATGAGCGTTCCAAAGCATTTTTAAACTTCAACAGAATTCCGAGAGCAATGGGAGAGTACTACAAACTTTTTGAAAAAACAATAACATTCCGAGAACAATGGGAAAGTTCCAAAGCATTTTTAAACTTCAGCAGAATTCGAAGAACAATGGGAGAGATCTACAGACTTATTTAAAATAAACTATAACATTCCGACAACAATGGGAGAGTTCCAAAGCGTTTTTAAACTTCCACAAAATTCCAAGAGAAATGGGAGAGTTCCAAAGCATTTTTAAACTTCAGCAGAATTCCCAGAACAATGAGAGAGTTCCAAAGAATTTTTAAACTTAAGCAGGATTCCAAGAACAATGGGAGAGTTACAAATCATTTTTAAACTTCAGCAGAATTCCAAGAACAATGGGAGAGTTCCAAAGAATTTTTAAACTTCAGGAGAATTCCGATAACAATGGGAGAGTTCTACAAACTTATTTAAAATAAACAAAAACATTCTGAGAACAATGGGAAAGTTCCAAAGCATTTTTAAACTTCAGCAGAGTTCCGAGAACAATGGGAATGTTCTAAAGACTGATTTAAAGAACAATAACATTACGAGAACAATATGAGAGTTCCAAAGCATTTTTAAACTTAAACAGAATTCCGAGAACACCGGGAGAGTTCCAAAGCCTTTTCAAATTTCAGCACAATTCCGAGAACAATGGGAGAGTTCCAAAGCATTTTAAACTTCACCAAAATGTTGAGAACAATGGCAGAGTTCTAAAGACTTATTTAATAAAACAATAACATTCTGAGAACAATGGGAGAGATCCAAAGCATTTTTAAACTTCAGCAGTGTTCTGAGAACAATGGGAGAGTTCCAAAGAATTTTTAAACTTCATCAGAATGCCGAGAACAATGGGTCAGTTCTACAAACTTAATTAAAAAAATGATAACATTCTGAGAACAATGGTTAAGTACCAAAGCATTTTTAAACTTCATCAGAGTTCCGAGTACAATGGGAGAGTTCTTCAGACTGATTTAAAAAAACAATAACATTCCGAGAACAATGTGAGAATTTCAAAGCATTTTTAAACTTCAGCAGAATTCTGAGAACAATGGGAGAGTTCCAAACCCTTTTTAAACTTCAGCAGAATTCTGAGAACAATGGGAGAGTTCCAAAACATTTTTAAATTTCAGCAGAATTCCAAGAACAATGGGAGAGTTCCAAAGCATTTTTAAAGTTCAGCAGAATTCCGAGAACAATGGGAGAGTTCTACAGACATATGTATAAAAACAATAACATTCCGAGAATAGTGGGAGAGTTCCAAAGCATTTTTAAACTTCAGAAGAATTCTGAGAGCAACGGGAGAGTTCCAAAACATTTTTAAACTTAAGCAGAATTCCGTGAAAAATGAAAGAGTTCCAAAGCATTTTTAAACTTTAGCAGAATGCTGAGAACAATGGGAGAGTTCTACAGACTTATTTAAATTACAATAACATTCCGAGTGCAATGGGAGATTTCCAAAGCGTTTTTAAATTTCAGCAGAATTCCAAGAACAATGGGAGAGTTTCAAAGCATTATTAAACTTCAGCAGAATTCCGAGAACAATGGGAGATTTCTAAAGACTTATTTAATTAAACAATAACATTCTGAGAGCAATGGGAGAGTTCAAAGCATTTTTAAACTTCTGCAAAATTCCGTGAACAATGGGAGATTTCTACAGACTTATTTAAAAAAACAATAACATTCCGAGAACAATGGGAGAGTGCCAAAGCATTTTTAAACTTCAGAAGAATTCTGAGAACAATGGGAGAACTTCAAAGCATTTTTAAACTTCAGCAGAATTCCGAGAACAATGGGAGAGTTCCAAACCATTTTTAAACCTTAGCAGAATTCCGAGAACAATGGGAGAATTCCAAATCATTAATAAACTTCAACAGAATTCCGAGAACAATGGGTAAGTTCTACAGACTTATTTAAAAAATATAACATTCTGAGAATAATGGGAGATTTCCAAAGCATTTTTAAACTTCAGCAGAATTCCAAGAACAATAGGAGAGTTACTAAGCATTTTTAAACTTCAGCAGAATTCCGAGAACAATGGGAGAGTTCTACAGACTTATTTTAAAATAATAACATTCTGAGAATAATGGGAGATTTTCAAAACATTTTTAAACTTCAGCAGAATTCCAAGAACAATGGGAGATTTCCAAAGCATTTTTAAACTTCAGCAGAATTCTGAGAACAATGAGAGTGCTCCAAAGCCATTTTAAACTACAGCAGAATTCTGCGAACAATGGGAGAGTACTACAGAATTTTTTTAAAAAACAATAACATTCCGAGAACAATGGGAGCGTTCCAAGTCATTTTTAAACTTTAGCAGAATTCCGAGAACAATGGGAGAGTTCTGCAGACTTATTTAAAATAACAATAACATTCTGAGAACAATGGGAGAGTTTCAAAGTATTTCAAACCTTAGCAATACTCCGAGAACAATGGGAGATTTCCAAAGCATTTTGAAACTTCAGCAGAATTCCGAGAACAATGGGAGAGTTGCAAAGCATTTTTAAACAATAGCAGAATTCAGAGAACAATGGGAGAATTCCAAATCATTAATAAACTTCAACAGAATTCCGAGAACAATGGAAACGTTCTACAGACTTATTTAAAAAAAAAAAACATTCTGAGAACAATGGGAGTTTTCCAAAGCATTTTTAAACTTCAGTAGAATTCCAAGAACAATGGGAGAGTTCCAAAGCATTTTTAAACTTCAGCAAAATTCTGAGAACAATGGGATAGTTCTACAAATTTATTTAAAAAACAATAACATTTCGAGAACAATGGGAGATTTCCAAAGAATTTTTAAACTTCAGCAGAATTACGAGAACAATGCTAGAGTTCTAAAGAGTTTTTTAGAAAAAACAATAACATTCCGAGAATAATGGGAGAGATCTAAATAATTTTTAAACTTCAGCAGAATTCCTCGAAGAATGGGAGAGTTCCAAAGCATTTTTAAATTTCAGCAGAATTCCGAGAACAATGGAAGAGTTCCAAAGCATTTTTAAACTTCAGCAGAATTCCATGAACAATGGGAGAGTACTACAAACTTATTTGAAAAAACAATAACATTCCAAGAACAATGGGAAAGTTCCAAAGCATTTTTACACTTCAGCAGAGTTCTGAGAACAATGGGAGAGTTCTACAGACTGATTTAAAAAAACTATTACATTCTGAGAACAATGGGAGAGTTCCACAGAATTATTTAAAAAAAAAATTAAATTCCGAGAACAATGGGAGAATTACAAAGCATTTTTAAACTTCTGCAAAATTCAAAGATAAACGGGAGAGTTCCAAAGCATTTTTAAACTTCAGCAGAATACTTAGAACAATGGGAGAGCTCCAAAGAATTATTAAACATCAGCAGAATTCCTAGGACAAAGGTAGAGTTCTACAAACTTATTTTAAAAATACAATACTATTCTGAGGACAATGGGAGAGTTCCAAAGCATTTCTAAACTCCACAAGAATTCTGAGAACAATGGGAGAGTTCCAAAGAATTTTTAAACTTCATCAGAATTCCGAGAACAATGGGAGAGTTCCAAAGCATTATTGAACTTCAGCAGAATTAAGAGAACAATAGGAGAGTTCCAAAGCATTTTTAAACTTCAGCAGGGTTCCGAGAACAATGGGAGAGTTCTACAGACTGATTTATAAAAACAGTAACATTCCGAGAACAAAATGAGAGTTCCAAAGCATTTTTAAACTTCAACAGAATTCCGAGAACAATGGGAGAGTTCTACAGACTTATTTAAATTACAATAACATTCCGAGAGCAATGGGAGAGGTCCAAAGCATTTTTAAATTTCAGCAGAATTCCGAGAACAATGGGAGAGTTCCAAAGCATTTTAAATTTCACCAAAATGTTGAGAAAAACAATAACATTCTGAGAACCATGGGAGAGTTCCAAAGCACTTTTAATCTTCAGCAGTGTTCTGAGAACAATGGGAGAGTTCCAAAGAATTTTTAAACTACATCAGAATGCCGAGAACAATGGGTCAGTTCTACAAACTTATTTAAAAAAACAATAACATTCTGAGAACAATGGTTAAGTTCCAAAGCATTTTTAAGCTTCATCAGAGTTCCGAGTACAATGGGAGAGTTCTTCAGACTGATTTAAAAAAACAATAACATTCCGAGAACAATGTGAGAATTTCAAAGCATTTTTAAACTTCAGCAGAATTCCGAGAACAATGGGAGAGTTCCAAACCATTTTTAAACTTCAGCAGAATTCTGAGAACAATGGGAGCGTTCCAAAACATTTTTAAATTTCAGCAGAATTCCAAGAACAATGGGAGAGTTCCAAAGCATTTTTAAAATTCAGCAGAATTCCGAGAACAATGGGAGAGTTCTACAGACATATGTATAAAAACAATAACATTCCAAGAATAGTGGGAGACTTCCAAAGCATTTTTAAACTTCAGCAGAATTCTGAGAACAATGAGAGAGTTCCAAAACATTTTTAAACTTAAGCAGAATTCCGTGAAAAATGAAAGAGTTCCAAAGCATTTTTAAACTTTAGCAGAATACTGAGAACAATGGGAGAGTTCTACAGACTTATTTAAATTACAATAACATTCCGAGTGCAATGGGAGAGTTCCAAAGCATTTTTAAATTTCAGCAGAATTCCAAGAACAATGGGAGAGTTTCAAAGCATTATTAAACTTCAGCAGAATTCCGAGAACAATGGGAGATTTCTAAAGACTTATTTAATTAAACAATAACATTCTGAGAGCAATGGGAGAGTTCAAAGCATTTTTAAACTTCTGCAAAATTCCGTGAACAATGGGAGATTTCTACAGACTTATTTAAAAAAACAATAACATTCCGAGAACAATGGGAGAGTGCCAAAGCATTTTTAAACTTCAGAAGAATTCTGAGAACAATGGGAGAACTTCAAAGCCTTTTTAAACTTCAGCAGAATTATGAGAACAATGGGAGAGTTCTAAAGCATTTTTAAACTTCAGCAGAATTCCGAGAACAATGGGAGAGTTCCAATCCATTTTTAAACCTTAGCAGAATTCCGAGAACAATGGGAGAATTCCAAATTATTAATAAACTTCAACAGAATTCGGAGAACAATGGGTAAGTTCTACAGACTTATTTAAAAAATATAACATTCTGAGAATAATGGGAGATTTCCAAAGCATTTTTAAACTTCAGCAGAATTCCAAGAACAATGGGAGAGTTACTAAGCATTTTTAAACTTCAGCAGAATTCCGAGAACAATGGGAGAGTTCTACAGACTTATTTTAAAATAATAACATTCTGAGAATAATGGGAGATTTTCAAAACATTTTTAAACTTCAGCAGAATTCCAAGAACAATGGGAGATTTCTACAGACTTATTTAAAAAAACGATAACATTCCGAGAGCAATGGGAGCGTGCAAAAGCATTTTTAAACTTCAGTAGAATTCCGAGAACAATGGGAGAACTTCAAAGCCTTTTTAAACTTCAGCAGAATTCCAAGAACAATGGGAGAGTTCTAAAGCATTTTTAAACTTCAGCAGAATTCCGAGAACACTGGGAGAGTTCCAAAGTATTTGTAAACTTCAGCAGAATTCCAAGAACAATGGGAGAGTACTACAAACGTATGTGAAAAAACAATAACATTCCGAGAACAATGGGAAAGTTCCAAAGCATTTTTAAACTTCAGCAGTGTTCTGAGAACAATTGGAGAGTACTACAGACTGATTTAAAAAAAACATAACATTCCGAGAACAATGTGAGAGATCCAAAGGATTTTTAAACTTCAACATAACTCCGAGAACAATGGGAGAGTTCCAAAGCCTTTTCAAATTTCAGCAGAATTCCGAGAACAATGGGGAGAGTTCCAAAGCATTTTTAAACTTCAGCAGAATTCCAAGAACAATGGGAGAATTCTACAGACATATTTTAAAAAACTATAACATTCTGAGAACAATGGGAGAGTTCCAAAGCATTTTTAAACTTCTGCAAAATTCCAAGAGAAATGGGAGAGTTCCAAAGCATTTTTAAACTTTAGCACAATTTCGAGAACAATGGGAGAGTTCCAAAGCCTTATTAAACTTCAGCAGAATTCCGAGAACAATGGGAGAGTTCCAAAGCATTTTTAAACTTAAGCAGAATTCCGAGAACAATGGGAGAGTTCTTCAAACTTATTTAAAAAAACAATAACATTCCGAGAACAATGGGAAAGTTCCAAAGCATTTTTAAACTTCAGCAAAATTCCGAGAGCAATGGGAGAGTTCCAAAGCATTTCTAAACTAGAGCAGAGTTCTGAAAACAATGGGAGAGTTCTACAAACTTATTTAAAAAAACAATAACATTCTAAGAACAATGGGAGAGTTACAAAACCTTTTTAAACCTCAGCAGAACTACAAGAACAATGGGAGAGTTACAAAGCATATTTAAACTTCAGAAGAATTCCGAGAACAATGGGAGAGTTCCAAAGAATATTTAAACTTCAGCAGAATTTGGAGAATAATGGGAGAGTTCTACAAACTTATTTAAAATAAACAAAACATTCCGAGAACAGTGGGAAAGTTTCAAAGCATTTTTAAACTTCAGCAGGGTTCCGAGTACAATGGGAGAGTTCTACAGACTTATTTAAATAAACAATAACATTCCGAGAGCAATGGGAGAGTTCAAAGCATTTTAAAAATTCAGCAAAATTCCGTGAACAATGGGAGATTTCTACAGACTTATTTAAAAAAACGATAACATTCCGAGAACAATGGGAGAGTGCAAAAGCATTTTTAAACTTCAGTAGAATTCCGAGAACAATGGGAGAACTTCAAAGCCTTTTTAAACTTCAGCAGAATTCCAAGAACAATGGGAGAGTTCTAAAGCATTTTTAAACTTCAGCAGAATTCCGAGAACACTGGGAGAGTTCCAAAGTATTTGTAAACTTCAGCAGAATTCCAAGAACAATGGGAGAGTACTACAAACGTATTTGAAAAAACAATAACATTCCGAGAACAATACGAAAGTTCCAAAGCATTTTTAAACTTCAGCAGAGTTCTGAGAACAATTGGAGAGTACTACAGACTGATTTAAAAAAAACATAACATTCCGAGAACAATGTGAGAGATCCAAAGGATTTTTAAACTTCAACATAACTCCGAGAACAATGGGAGAGTTCCAAAGCCTTTTCAAATTTCAGCAGAATTCCAAGGACAATGGGGAGAGTTCCAAAGCATTTTTAAACTTCAGCAGAATTCCAAGAACAATGGGAGCGTTCTACAGACATATCTTAAAAAACTATAACATTCTGAGAACAATGGGAGAGTTCCAAAGCATTTTTAAACTTCTGCAAAATTCCAAGAGAAATGGGAGAGTTCCAAAGCATTTTTAAACTTTAGCACAATTTCGAGAACAATGGGAGAGTTCCAAAGCCTTATTAAACTTCAGCAGAATTCCGAGAACAATGGAAGAGTTCCAAAGCATTTTTAAACTTAAGCAGAATTCTGAGAACAATGGGACAGTTCTTCAAACCTATTTAAAAAAACAATAACATTCCGAGAACAATGGGAAAGTTCCAAAGCATTTTTAAACTTCAGCAAAATTCCGAGAACAAAGGGAGAGTTCCAAAGCATTTCTAAACTAGAGCAGAGTTCTGAAAACAATGGGAGAGTTCTACAAACTTATTTAAAAAAACAATAACATTCTGAGAACAATGGGAGAGTTACAAAACCTTTTTAAACCTCAGCAGAACTACAAGAGCAATGGGAGAGTTACAAAGCATATTTAAACTTCAGAAGAATTCCGAGAACAATGGGAGAGTTCCAAAGAATATTTAAACTTCAGCAGAATTTGGAGAATAATGGGAGAGTTCTACAAACTTATTTAAAATAAACAAAACATTCCGAGAACAGTGGGAAAGTTTCAAAGCATTTTTAAACTTCAGCAGGGTTCCGAGTACAATTGGAGAGTTCTACAGACTGATTTATAAAAACAATAACATTCTGAAAACAATATGAGCGTTCCAAAGCATTTTTAAACTTCAACAGAATTCCGAGAACAATGGGAGAGTTCCAAAGAATTTTTAAACTTCAGCAGAATTCCAAGAGCAATGGGAGAGTACTACAAACTTTTTGAAAAAACAATAACATTCCGAGAACAATGTGAAAGTTCCAAAGCATTTTTAAACTTCAGCAGAGTTATGAGAACAAAGGGATAGTTCTAAAGACTGATTTGAAAAAACCTTAACATTCCGAGAACAATGTGAGAGTTCCAAAGCATTTTTAAACTTCAACATAATTTAGAGAACAATGGGAGAGTTCCAAAGCCTTTTTAAACTTCAGCAGAATTCCAAGAACAATGGGAGAGTTCTACAGACTTATTTAAAAAAAACTATAACATTCCGACATCAATGGGAGAGTTCCAAAGCGTTATTAAACTTCTACAAAATTCCAAGAGAAAAGGGAGAGTTCCAAAGCATTTTTAAACTTCAGCAGAATTCCGAGAACAATGGGAGAGTTCCAAAGAATTTTTAAACTTAAGCAGGATTCCGAGAACAATGGGAGAGTTACAAATCATTTTTAAACTTCAGCAGAATTCCAAGAACAATGGGAGAGATCCAAAGAATTTTTAAACTTCAGGAGAATTCCGATAACAATGGGAGAGTTCTACAAACTTATTTAATATAAACAAAAACATTCTGAGAACAATGGGAATGTTCCAAAGCATTTTTAAACTTCAGCAGAGTTCCGAGAACAATGGGAAAGTTCTAAAGACTGATTTAAAGAAACAGTAACATTCCAAGAACAATATGAGAGTTCCAAAGCATTTTTAAACTTAAACAGAATTCAGAGAACACCGGGAAAGTTCCAAAGCCTTTTCAAATTTCAGCAGAATTCCGAGAACAATGGGAGAGTTCCGAAGCATTTTTAAACTTCAGCAGAATTCCAAGAACACCGGGAGAGTTCCAAAGCCTTTTCAAATTTCAGCAGAATTCCGAGAACAATGGGAGAGTTCCTAAGCATTTTAAACTTCACCAAAATGTTGAGAACAATGGGAGAGATCTACAGACTTATTTAATAAAACAATAACATTCTGAGAACAATGGGAGAGTTCCAAAGCATTTTTAAACTTCAGCAGTGTTCTGAGAACAATGGGAGAGTTCCAAAGAATTTTTAAACTTTATTAGAATGCCGAGAACAATGGGTCAGTTCTACAAACTTATTTAAAAAACAATAACATTCTGAGAACAATGGTTAAATTCAAAAGCATTTTTAAACTTCATCAGAGTTCCGAGTACAATGGGAGAGTTCTTCAGACTGATTTAAAAAAACAATAACATTCCGAGAACAATGTGAGAATTTCAAAGCATTTTTAAACTTCAGCAGAATTCCGAGAACAATGGGAGAGTTCCAAACCATTTTTAAACTTCAGCAGAATTCTGAGAACAATGGGAGCGTTCCAAAACATTTTTAAATTTCAGCAGAATTCCAAGAACAATGGGAGAGTTCCAAAGCATTTTTAAAATTCAGCAGAATTCCGAGAACAATGGGAGAGTTCTACAGACATATGTATAAAAACAATAACATTCCAAGAATAGTGGGAGACTTCCAAAGCATTTTTAAACTTCAGCAGAATTCTGAGAACAATGAGAGAGTTCCAAAACATTTTTAAACTTAAGCAGAATTCCGTGAAAAATGAAAGAGTTCCAAAGCATTTTTAAACTTTAGCAGAATACTGAGAACAATGGGAGAGTTCTACAGACTTATTTAAATTACAATAACATTCCGAGTGCAATGGGAGAGTTCCAAAGCATTTTTAAATTTCAGCAGAATTCCAAGAACAATGGGAGAGTTTCAAAGCATTATTAAACTTCAGCAGAATTCCGAGAACAATGGGAGATTTCTAAAGACTTATTTAATTAAACAATAACATTCTGAGAGCAATGGGAGAGTTCAAAGCATTTTTAAACTTCTGCAAAATTCCGTGAACAATGGGAGATTTCTACAGACTTATTTAAAAAAACAATAACATTCCGAGAACAATGGGAGAGTGCCAAAGCATTTTTAAACTTCAGAAGAATTCTGAGAACAATGGGAGAACTTCAAAGCCTTTTTAAACTTCAGCAGAATTATGAGAACAATGGGAGAGTTCTAAAGCATTTTTAAACTTCAGCAGAATTCCGAGAACAATGGGAGAGTTCCAATCCATTTTTAAACCTTAGCAGAATTCCGAGAACAATGGGAGAATTCCAAATTATTAATAAACTTCAACAGAATTCGGAGAACAATGGGTAAGTTCTACAGACTTATTTAAAAAATATAACATTCTGAGAATAATGGGAGATTTCCAAAGCATTTTTAAACTTCAGCAGAATTCCAAGAACAATGGGAGAGTTACTAAGCATTTTTAAACTTCAGCAGAATTCCGAGAACAATGGGAGAGTTCTACAGACTTATTTTAAAATAATAACATTCTGAGAATAATGGGAGATTTTCAAAACATTTTTAAACTTCAGCAGAATTCCAAGAACAATGGGAGATTTCTACAGACTTATTTAAAAAAACGATAACATTCCGAGAGCAATGGGAGCGTGCAAAAGCATTTTTAAACTTCAGTAGAATTCCGAGAACAATGGGAGAACTTCAAAGCCTTTTTAAACTTCAGCAGAATTCCAAGAACAATGGGAGAGTTCTAAAGCATTTTTAAACTTCAGCAGAATTCCGAGAACACTGGGAGAGTTCCAAAGTATTTGTAAACTTCAGCAGAATTCCAAGAACAATGGGAGAGTACTACAAACGTATGTGAAAAAACAATAACATTCCGAGAACAATGGGAAAGTTCCAAAGCATTTTTAAACTTCAGCAGTGTTCTGAGAACAATTGGAGAGTACTACAGACTGATTTAAAAAAAACATAACATTCCGAGAACAATGTGAGAGATCCAAAGGATTTTTAAACTTCAACATAACTCCGAGAACAATGGGAGAGTTCCAAAGCCTTTTCAAATTTCAGCAGAATTCCGAGAACAATGGGGAGAGTTCCAAAGCATTTTTAAACTTCAGCAGAATTCCAAGAACAATGGGAGAATTCTACAGACATATTTTAAAAAACTATAACATTCTGAGAACAATGGGAGAGTTCCAAAGCATTTTTAAACTTCTGCAAAATTCCAAGAGAAATGGGAGAGTTCCAAAGCATTTTTAAACTTTAGCACAATTTCGAGAACAATGGGAGAGTTCCAAAGCCTTATTAAACTTCAGCAGAATTCCGAGAACAATGGGAGAGTTCCAAAGCATTTTTAAACTTAAGCAGAATTCCGAGAACAATGGGAGAGTTCTTCAAACTTATTTAAAAAAACAATAACATTCCGAGAACAATGGGAAAGTTCCAAAGCATTTTTAAACTTCAGCAAAATTCCGAGAGCAATGGGAGAGTTCCAAAGCATTTCTAAACTAGAGCAGAGTTCTGAAAACAATGGGAGAGTTCTACAAACTTATTTAAAAAAACAATAACATTCTAAGAACAATGGGAGAGTTACAAAACCTTTTTAAACCTCAGCAGAACTACAAGAACAATGGGAGAGTTACAAAGCATATTTAAACTTCAGAAGAATTCCGAGAACAATGGGAGAGTTCCAAAGAATATTTAAACTTCAGCAGAATTTGGAGAATAATGGGAGAGTTCTACAAACTTATTTAAAATAAACAAAACATTCCGAGAACAGTGGGAAAGTTTCAAAACATTTTTAAACTTCAGCAGGGTTCCGAGTACAATGGGAGAGTTCTACAGACTTATTTAAATAAACAATAACATTCCGAGAGCAATGGGAGAGTTCAAAGCATTTTTAAAATTCAGCAAAATTCCGTGAACAATGGGAGATTTCTACAGACTTATTTAAAAAAACGATAACATTCCGAGAACAATGGGAGAGTGCAAAAGCATTTTTAAACTTCAGTAGAATTCCGAGAACAATGGGAGAACTTCAAAGCCTTTTTAAACTTCAGCAGAATTCCAAGAACAATGGGAGAGTTCTAAAGCATTTTTAAACTTCAGCAGAATTCCGAGAACACTGGGAGAGTTCCAAAGTATTTGTAAACTTCAGCAGAATTCCAAGAACAATGGGAGAGTACTACAAACGTATTTGAAAAAACAATAACATTCCGAGAACAATACGAAAGTTCCAAAGCATTTTTAAACTTCAGCAGAGTTCTGAGAACAATTGGAGAGTACTACAGACTGATTTAAAAAAAACATAACATTCCGAGAACAATGTGAGAGATCCAAAGGATTTTTAAACTTCAACATAACTCCGAGAACAATGGGAGAGTTCCAAAGCCTTTTCAAATTTCAGCAGAATTCCAAGGACAATGGGGAGAGTTCCAAAGCATTTTTAAACTTCAGCAGAATTCCAAGAACAATGGGAGCGTTCTACAGACATATCTTAAAAAACTATAACATTCTGAGAACAATGGGAGAGTTCCAAAGCATTTTTAAACTTCTGCAAAATTCCAAGAGAAATGGGAGAGTTCCAAAGCATTTTTAAACTTTAGCACAATTTCGAGAACAATGGGAGAGTTCCAAAGCCTTATTAAACTTCAGCAGAATTCCGAGAACAATGGAAGAGTTCCAAAGCATTTTTAAACTTAAGCAGAATTCTGAGAACAATGGGACAGTTCTTCAAACCTATTTAAAAAAACAATAACATTCCGAGAACAATGGGAAAGTTCCAAAGCATTTTTAAACTTCAGCAAAATTCCGAGAACAAAGGGAGAGTTCCAAAGCATTTCTAAACTAGAGCAGAGTTCTGAAAACAATGGGAGAGTTCTACAAACTTATTTAAAAAAACAATAACATTCTGAGAACAATGGGAGAGTTACAAAACCTTTTTAAACCTCAGCAGAACTACAAGAGCAATGGGAGAGTTACAAAGCATATTTAAACTTCAGAAGAATTCCGAGAACAATGGGAGAGTTCCAAAGAATATTTAAACTTCAGCAGAATTTGGAGAATAATGGGAGAGTTCTACAAACTTATTTAAAATAAACGAAACATTCCGAGAACAGTGGGAAAGTTTCAAAGCATTTTTAAACTTCAGCAGGGTTCCGAGTACAATTGGAGAGTTCTACAGACTGATTTATAAAAACAATAACATTCTGAAAACAATATGAGCGTTCCAAAGCATTTTTAAACTTCAACAGAATTCCGAGAACAATGGGAGAGTTCCAAAGAATTTTTAAACTTCAGCAGAATTCCAAGAGCAATGGGAGAGTACTACAAACTTTTTGAAAAAACAATAACATTCCGAGAACAATGTGAAAGTTCCAAAGCATTTTTAAACTTCAGCAGAGTTATGAGAACAAAGGGATAGTTCTACAGACTGATTTGAAAAAACCTTAACATTCCGAGAACAATGTGAGAGTTCCAAAGCATTTTTAAACTTCAACATAATTTAGAGAACAATGGGAGAGTTCCAAAGCCTTTTTAAACTTCAGCAGAATTCCAAGAACAATGGGAGAGTTCTACAGACTTATTTAAAAAAAACTATAACATTCCGACATCAATGGGAGAGTTCCAAAGCGTTATTAAACTTCTACAAAATTCCAAGAGAAAAGGGAGAGTTCCAAAGCATTTTTAAACTTCAGCAGAATTCCGAGAACAATGGGAGAGTTCCAAAGAATTTTTAAACTTAAGCAGGATTCCGAGAACAATGGGAGAGTTACAAATCATTTTTAAACTTCAGCAGAATTCCAAGAACAATGGGAGAGATCCAAAGAATTTTTAAACTTCAGGAGAATTCCGATAACAATGGGAGAGTTCTACAAACTTATTTAATATAAACAAAAACATTCTGAGAACAATGGGAATGTTCCAAAGCATTTTTAAACTTCAGCAGAGTTCCGAGAACAATGGGAAAGTTCTAAAGACTGATTTAAAGAAACAGTAACATTCCAAGAACAATATGAGAGTTCCAAAGCATTTTTAAACTTAAACAGAATTCAGAGAACACCGGGAAAGTTCCAAAGCCTTTTCAAATTTCAGCAGAATTCCGAGAACAATGGGAGAGTTCCGAAGCATTTTTAAACTTCAGCAGAATTCCAAGAACACCGGGAGAGTTCCAAAGCCTTTTCAAATTTCAGCAGAATTCCGAGAACAATGGGAGAGTTCCTAAGCATTTTAAACTTCACCAAAATGTTGAGAACAATGGGAGAGATCTACAGACTTATTTAATAAAACAATAACATTCTGAGAACAATGGGAGAGTTCCAAAGCATTTTTAAACTTCAGCAGTGTTCTGAGAACAATGGGAGAGTTCCAAAGAATTTTTAAACTTTATTAGAATGCCGAGAACAATGGGTCAGTTCTACAAACTTATTTAAAAAACAATAACATTCTGAGAACAATGGTTAAGTTCAAAAGCATTTTTAAACTTCATCAGAGTTCCGAGTACAATGGGAGAGTTCTTCAGACTGATTTAAAAATACAATAACATTCCGAGAACAATGTGAGAATTTCAAAGCATTTTTAAACTTCAGCAGAATTCCGAGAACAATGGGAGAGTTCCAAACCCTTTTTAAACTTCAGCAGAATTCTGAGAACAATGGGAGAGTTCCAAAACATTTTTAAATTTCAGCAGAATTCCAAGAACAATGGGAGAGTTCCAAAGCATTTATAAAATTCAGCAGAATTCCGAGAACAATGGGAGAGTTCTACAGACATATGTATAAAAACAATAACATTCCGAGAATAGTGGGAGAGTTCCAAAGCATTTTTAAACTTCAGCAGAATTCTGAGAACAATGGGAGAGTTCCAAAACATTTTTAAACTTAAGCAGAATTCCGTGAAAAATGGGAGAGTTCCAAAGCATTTTTAAACTTCAGCAGAATACTGAGAACAATGGGAGAGTTCTACAGACTTATTTAAATTACAATAACATTCAAGTGCAATGGGAGAGTTCCAAAGCATTTTTAAATTTCAGCAGAATTCCAAGAACAATGGGAGAGTTCCAAAGCATTATTAAACTTCAGCAGAATTCCGAGAACAATGGGAGAATTCTACAGACTTATTTAAATAAACAATAACATTCCGAGAGCAATGGGAGAGTTCAATGCATTTTTAAACTTCTGCAAAATTCCGTGAACAATGGGAGACTTCTACAGACTTATTTAAAAAAAACATAACATTCCGAGAACAATGGGAGAGTGCCAAAGCATTTTTAAACTTCAGAAGAATTCTGAGAACAATGGGAGAACTTCAAAGCCTTTTTAAACTTCAGCAGAATTCCGAGAACAATGGGAGAGTTCTAAAGCCTTTTTAAACATCAGCAGAATTCCGAGAACAATGGGAGAGTTCCAAACCATTTTTAAACCTTAGCAGAATTCCGAGAACAATGGGAGAATTCCAAATCATTAATAAACTTCAACAGAATTCCGAGAACAATGGGAAAGTTCTACAGACTTATTTAAAAAAAATAACATTCTGAGAATAATGGGAGATTTCCAAAGCATTTTTAAACTTCAGCAGAATTCCAAGAACAATGGGAGAGTTACTAAGCATTTTAAAACTTCAGCAGAATTCAGAGAACAATGGGAGAGTTCTACAGACTTATTTTAAAAAAAATAACATTCTGAGAATAATGGGAGATTTCCAAAACATTTTTAAACTTCAGCAGAATTCCAAGAACAATGGGAGATTTCCAAAGCATTTTTAAACTTCAGCAGAATTCTGAGAACAATGAGAGTGCTCCAAAGCCATTTTAAACTACAGCAGAATTCCGCGAACAATGGGAGAGTACTACAGAATTTTTTTAAAAAACAATAACATTCCGAAAACAATGGGAGAGTTCCGCAGACTTATTTAAAATAACAATAACATTCTGAGAACAATGGGAGAGTTTCAAATATTTTTAAACCTTAGCAAAACTCCGAGAACAATGGGAGAGTTCCAAAGCATTTTGAAACTTCAGCAGAATTCCGAGAACAATGGAAGAGTTCTACAGACTAATGTAAAAAAACAAAAACATTCCAAGAACAGTGGGAGAGTTCCAAGGCATTTTTAAAAATCAGCAGAAATCCGAGAACAATGGGGGAGTTTCAAAGCCTTTTTAAACTTCAGAAGAATTCCGAGAACAATGGGAGAGTTCTAAAGCATTTTTAAACTTCAGCAGAATTCCAAGAGCAATGGGAGAGTTGCAAAGCATTTTTAAACCTTAGCAGAATTCAGAGAACAATGGGAGAATTCCAAATCATTAATAAACTTCAACAGAATTCCGAGAACAATAGAAACGTTCTACAGACTTATTTAAAAAAAATAACATTCTGAGAACAATGGGAGTTTTCCAAAGCATTTTTAAGCTTCAGCAGAATTCCAAGAACAATGAGAGAGTTCGAAAGCATTTTTAAACTTCAGCAAAATTCTGAGAACAATGGGAGAGTTCTACAGATTTATTTAAAAAACAATAACATGTCGAGAACAAAGGGAGATTTCCAAAGAATTTTTAAACTTCAGCAGAATTAAGAGAACAATGCTAGAGTTCTACAGAGTTTTTTAGTAAAACAATAACATTCCGAGAATAATGGGAGAGATCTAAACAATTTTTAAACTTCAGCAGAATTCCTCGAAAAATGGGAGAGTTCCAAAGCATTTTTAAATTTCAGCAGAATTCCGAGAACAATGGAAGAGTTCCAAAGCATTTTTAAACTTCAGCAGAATTCCAAAAACAATGGGAGAGTACTACAAACTTATTTGAAAAAACAATAACATTCCAAGAACAATGGGAAAGTTCCAAAGCATTTTTACACTTCAGCAGAGTCCTGAGAACAATGGGAGAGTTCTACAGACTGATTTTAAAAAACTATAACATTCTGAGAACAATGGGAGAGTTCCACAGAATTATTTAAAAAAACAATTAAATTCCGAGAACAATGGGAGAGATCCAAAGCATTATTGAACTTCAGCAGAATTAAGAGAACAATAGGAGAGTTCCAAAGCATTTTTAAACTTCAACAGAATTCCGAGAACAATGGGAGAGTTCCAAAGCATTTTAAACTTCACCAAAATGTTGAGAACAATGGGAGAGTTCTACAGACTTATTTAATAAAACAATAAAATTCTGAGAACAATGGGAGAGTTCCAAAGCACTTTTTATCTTCAGCAGTGTTCTGAGAACAATGGGAGAGTTCCAAAGAATTTTTAAACTTCATCAGAATGCCGAGAACAATGGGTCAGTTCTACAAACTTATTTTAAAAAAAAATAACATTCTGAGAACAATGGTTAAGCTCCAAAGCATTTTTAAACTTCATCAGAGTTCCGAGTACAATGGAAGAGTTCTTCAGACTGATTTAAAAAAACAATAACATTCTGAGAACAATGTGAGAATTTCAAAGCATTTTTAAACTTCAGCAGAATTCCGAGAACAATGGGAGAGTTCCAAACCCTTTTTAAACTTCAGCAGAATTCTGAGAACAATAGGAGCGTTCCAAAACATTTTTAAATTTCAGCAGAATTCCAAGAACAATGGGAGAGTTCCAAAGCATTTTTAAAATTCAGCAGAATTCTGAGAACAATGGGAGAATTCTACAGACATATGTATAAAAACAAAAACATTCCGAGAATAGTGGGAGAGTTCCAAAGCATTTTTAAACTTCAGCAGAATTCTGAGAACAATGGGAGAGTTCCAAAACATTTTTAAACTTATGCAGAATTCCGAGAAAAATGGGAGAGTTCCAAAGCATTTTTAGACTTCAGCAGAATACTGAGAACAATGGGAGAGTTCTACAGACTTATTTAAATTACAATAACATTCCGAGTGCAATGGGAGAGTTCCAAAGCATTTTTAAATTTCAGCAGAATTCCGAGAACAATGGGAGAATTCCAAAGCAATTTAAACCTCACTAAAATTTTGAGAACAATGGGAGAGTTCTACAGACTTATTTAATAAAACAATAACATTCTGAGAACAATGGGAGAGTTCCAAAGCATTTTTAAACTTAAACAGTATTCTGAGAACAATGGGAGAGTTCCAAAGAATTTTTAAACTTCAGCAGAATACCGAGAACAATGGGACAGTTCTACAAACTTATTTAAAAAAACAATAGCATTCCGAGAACAATGTTTAAGTTCCAAAGCATTTTTAAACTTCATCAGAGTTCCGAGAACAATGGGAGAGTTCTTCAGACTGATTTAAAAAAACAATAACATTACGAAAACAATGTGAGAATTCCAAAGCATTTTTAAACTTCAGCAGAATTCCGAGAACAATGGGAGAGTTCCAAACCCTTTTTAAACTTCAGCAGAATTCTGAGAACAATGGGAGAGTTCCAAAGCATTTTTAAATTTCAGCAGAATTCCAAGAACAATGGGAGAGTTCCAAAGCATT
This sequence comes from Phyllobates terribilis, assembly GCF_046119375.1. NCBI lineage: Eukaryota > Metazoa > Chordata > Amphibia > Anura > Dendrobatidae > Phyllobates > Phyllobates terribilis. Next base: position 911,047,453 of record NW_027362763.1, on the reverse strand, counting down.
AATAAACTTCAGCAGAATTCCGAGAACAATGGGAGATTTCTACAGACTTGTTTAAATAAACAATAACATTCCGAGAGCAATGGGAGAGTTCAAAGCATTTTTAAACTTCTGCAAAATTCCATGAACAATGGGAGATTTCTACAGACTTATTTAAAAAAACGATAACATTCCTAGAACAATGGGAGAGTGTCAAAGCATTTTTAAACTTCAGAAGAATTCTGAGAACAATGGGAGAACTTCAAAGCCTTTTTAAACTTCAGCAGAATTCCGAGAACAATGGGTGAGTTCTAAAGCATTTTTAAACTTCAGCAGAATTCCGAGAAACAATGGGAGAGTTCCAAACCATTTTTACACCTTAGCAGAATTCCGAGAACAATGGGAGAATTCCAAATCATTAATAAACTTCAACAGAATTCCGAGAACAATGGGAAAGTTCTACAGACTTATTTAAAAAAAATAACATTCTGAGAATAATGGGAGATTTCCAAAGCATTTTTAAACTTCAGCAGAAATCCAAGAACAATGGGAGAGTTACTAAGCATTTTTAAACTTCAGCAGAATTCCGAGAACAATGGGAGAGTTCTACAGACTTATTTTAAAAAAATAACATTCTGAGAATAATGGGAGATTTCCAAAACTTTTTAAACTTCAGCAGAATTCCAAGAACAATGAGAGATTTCCAAAGCATTTTTAAACTTCAGCAGAATTCCAAGAACAATGGGAGAGTTCCAAAGCATTTTTAAACTACAGCAGAATTCCGAGAACATTGGGAGAGTACTACAGAATTCTTTTAAAAAACAATAACATTCCGAGAACAATGGGAGCGTTCCAAGTCATTTTTAAACTTTAGCAGAATTCCGAGAACAATGGGAGAGTTCTGCAGACTTATTTAAAATAACAATAACATTCTGAGAACAATGGGAGAGTTCTAAAGCATTTTTAAACTTCAGCAGAATTCCAAGAGCAATGGGAGAGTTGCAAAGCATTTTTAAACCTTAGCAGAATTCAGAGAACAATGGGAGAATTCCAAATCATTAATAAACTTCAACAGAATTCCGAGAACAATAGAAACGTTCTACAGACTTATTTAAAAAAAATAACATTCTGAGAACAATGGGAGTTTTCCAAAGCATTTTTAAGCTTCAGCAGAATTCCAAGAACAATGAGAGAGTTCGAAAGCATTTTTAAACTTCAGCAAAATTCTGAGAACAATGGGAGAGTTCTACAGATTTATTTAAAAAACAATAACATGTCGAGAACAATGGGAGATTTCCAAAGAATTTTTAAACTTCAGCAGAATTACGAGAACAATGCTAGAGTTCTACAGAGTTTTTTAGTAAAACAATAACATTCCGAGAATAATGGGAAAGATCTAAACAATTTTTAAACTTCAGCAGAATTCCTCGAAAAATGGGAGAGTTCCAAAGCATTTTTAAATTTCAGCAGAATTCTGAGAACAATGGAAGAGTTCCAAAGCATTTTTAAACTTCAGCAGAATTCCAAGAACAATGGGAGAGTACTACAAACTTATTTGAAAAAACAATAACATTCCAAGAACAATGGGAAAGTTCCAAAGCATTTTTACACTTCAGCAGAGTCCTGAGAACAATGGGAGAGTTCTACAGACTGATTTAAAAAAACTATAACATTCTGAGAACAATGGGAGAGTTCCACAGAATTATTTAAAAAAACAATTAAATTCCGAGAACAATGGGAGAGTTCCAAAGCATTATTGAACTTCAGCAGAATTAAGAGAACAATAGGAGAGTTCCAAAGCATTTTTAAACTTCAACAGAATTCTGAGAACAATGGGAGAGTTCTACAGACTTATTTAAATTACAATAACATTCCGAGAGCAATGGGAGAGGTCCAAAGCATTTTTAAATTACAGCAGAATTCCGAGAACAATAAGAGAGTTCCAAAGCATTTTAAACTTCACCATAATGTTGAGAACAATGGGAGAGTTCTACAGACTTATTTAATAAAACAATAAAATTCTGAGAACAATGGGAGAGTTCCAAAGCACTTTTAATCTTCAGCAGTGTTCTGAGAACAAAGGGAGAGTTCCAAAGAATTTTTAAACTTCATCAGAATGCCGAGAACAATGGGTCAGTTCTACAAACTTATTTAAAAAAAAAATAACATTCTGAGAACAATGGTTAAGCTCCAAAGCATTTTTAAACTTCATCAGAGTTCCGAGTACAATGGGAGAGTTCTTCAGACTGATTTGAAAAAACAATAACATTCCGAGAACAATGTGAGAATTTCAAAGCATTTTTAAACTTCAGCAGAATTCCGAGAACAATGGGAGAGTTCCAAACCCTTTTTAAACTTCAGCAGAATTCTGAGAACAATGGGAGCGTTCCAAAACATTTTTAAATTTCAGCAGAATTCCAAGAACAATGGGAGAGTTCCAAAGCATTTTTAAAATTCAGCAGAATTCCGAGAACAATGGGAGAATTCTACAGACATATGTATAAAAACAAAAACATTCCGAGAATAGTGGGAGAGTTCCAAAGCATTTTTAAACTTCAGCAGAATTCTGAGAACAATGGGAGAGTTCCAAAACATTTTTAAACTTATGCAGAATTCCGAGAAAAATGGGAGAGTTCCAAAGCATTTTTAGACTTCAGCAGAATACTGAGAACAATGGGAGAGTTCTACAGACTTATTTAAATTACAATAACATTCCGAGTGCAATGGGAGAGTTCCAAAGCATTTTTAAATTTCAGCAGAATTCCGAGAACAATGGGAGAATTCCAAAGCAATTTAAACCTCACTAAAATTTTGAGAACAATGGGAGAGTTCTACAGACTTATTTAATAAAACAATAACATTCTGAGAACAATGGGAGAGTTCCAAAGCATTTTTAAACTTAAACAGTATTCTGAGACCAATGGGAGAGTTCCAAAGAATTTTTAAACTTCAGCAGAATACCGAGAACAATGGGACAGTTCTACAAACTTATTTAAAAAACAATAGCATTCCGAGAACAATGTTTAAGTTCCAAAGCATTTTTAAACTTCATCAGAGTTCCGAGAACAATGGGAGAGTTCTTCAGACTGATTTAAAAAAACAATAACATTACGAAAACAATGTGAGAATTCCAAAGCATTTTTAAACTTCAGCAGAATTCCGCGAACAATGGGAGAGTTCCAAACCCTTTTTAAACTTCAGCAGAATTCTGAGAACAATGGGAGAGTTCCAAAGCATTTTTAAATTTCAGCAGAATTCCAAGAACAATGGGAGAGTTCCAAAGAATTAATAAACTTCAGCAGAATTCCGAGAACAATGGGAGATTTCTACAGACTTATTTAAATAAACAATAACATTCCGAGAGCAATGGGAGAGTTCAAAGCATTTTTAAACTTCTGCAAAATTCCATGAACAATGGGAGATTTCTACAGACTTATATAAAAAAACGATAACATTCCGAGAACAATGGGAGAGTGTCAAAGCATTTTTAAACTTCAGAAGAATTCTGAGAACAATGGGAGAACTTCAAAGCCTTTTTAAACTTCAGCAGAATTCCGAGAACAATGGGTGAGTTCTAAAGCATTTTTAAACTTCAGCAGAATTCCGAGAAACAATGGGAGAGATCCAAACCATTTTTACACCTTAGCAGAATTCCGAGAACAATGGGAGAATTCCAAATCATTAATAAACTTCAACAGAATTCCGAGAACAATGGGAAAGTTCTACAGACTTATTTAAAAAAAATAACATTCTGAGAATAATGGGAGATTTCCAAAGCATTTTTAAACTTCAGCAGAATTCCAAGAACAATGGGAGATTTCCAAAGCATTTTTAAACTTCAGCAGAATTCCAAGAACAATGAGAGAGTTCCAAAGCATTTTTAAACTACAGCAGAATTCCGAGAACATTGGGAGAGTACTACAGAATTCTTTTAAAAAACAATAACATTCCGAGAACAATGGGAGCGTTCCAAGTCATTTTTAAACTTTAGCAGAATTCCGAGAACAATGGGAGAGTTCTGCAGACTTATTTAAAATAACAATAACATTCTGAGAACAATGGGAGAGTTTCAAAGTATTTTTAAACCTTTGCAAAACTCCGAGAACAATGGGAGAGTTCCAAAACATTTTGAAACTTCAACAGATTTCCGAGAACAATGGAAGAGTTCTACAGACTAATGTAAAAAAACAAAAACATTCCAAGAACAGTGGGAGAGTTCCAAGGCATTTTTAAACTTCAGCAGAAATCCGAGAACAATGGGAGAGTTCCAAAGCCTTTTTAAACTTCAGAAGAATTCTAAGAACAATGGGAGAGTTCTAAAGCATTTTTATACTTCAGAAGAATTCCGAGAACAATGGGAGAGTTGCAAAGCATTTTTAAACCTTAGCAGAATTCAGAGAACAATGGGAGAATTCCAAATCATTAATAAACTTCAACAGAATTCTGAGAACAATGGAAACGTTCTACAGACTTATTTAAAAAAAATAACATTCTGAGAAGAATGGGAGTTTTCCAAAGCATTTTTAAACTTCAGCAGAATTCCAAGAACAATGGGAGAGTTCCAAAGCATTTTTAAACTTCAGCAGAATTCTGAGAACAATGGGAGAGTTCTACAGATTTATTTAAAAAACAATAACATTTCGAAAACAATGGGAGAGTTCCAAAGCATTTTTAAACTTCAGCAGTATTTGGAGAACAATGGGAGAGTTCCAAAGCCATTTTAAACGATAGCAGAATTCCGAGTACAATGGTAGAGTACTACAGAATTTTTTAAAAAAACAATAACATTCCGAGAATAATGGTAGAGTTCCAAGTCATTTTTAAACTTTAGCAGAATTCCGAGAACAATGGGAGAGTAACAAAGTCTTTTTAAACTTCAGAAGAATTCCGAGAACAATGGGAGAGTTCCAAATCATTTTTAACTTCAGCAGAATAGTGAGAACAATGGGAAAGTTCTACAGACTTATTTAAAAAAACAATAACATTCCGAGTACAATGAGAGGGGTCGAAAGCATGTTTAAATTGCAGCAGAATTCCGAGAACAATGGGAGAGTTTGAAAACATTTTTAAATTTCACCAAAATTTTGAGAACAAATGGAAAGTTCAACAGACTTATTTAATAAAACAATAAAATTCTGAGAACAATGGGAGAGTTCAAAAGCATTTTTAAACTTCAGCAAAATTCCGAGAACAATGGGATAGTTACCAAGCATTTTTAAACTTCAACAGTATTCAGTGAACAATGGGAGAGTTCTACAGACTTATTTAAAAAAAATAATATTCTGAGAACAATGGGAGTGTTCCGAGCATTTTTAATCTTCATCAGAATTCCAAGAACTATAGGAGAGTTCCAAAGCATTTTTAAACTTCAGCAGAATTCCAAGAACAATGGGAGAGTTCCAAAGCATTTTTAAACTTCAGTAGAATTCCGAGAACAATTGGAGAGTTCCAAAGCATTATTAAACTTCAGCAGAATTAAGAGAACAATGGGAGAGTTCCAAAGCATTTTTAAACTTCAGCAGAATTCCGAGAACAATGGAAGAGTTCAACCGACTTATTTAAAAAAACAATAACATTCCGAGAACAATGGAAGTGATTCAAAGCATTTTTAAACTTCAACAGAATTCGGAGAACACTGGGAGATTTCCAAAGCATTATTATACTCCAGCAGAATTAAGAGAACAATGGGAAAGTTCTACAGACTTATTTAAAAAAACAATAACATTCCGAGAACAATGGGAGAGTTCCAAAGCATTTTTAAAATTAACCAAAATTTTGAGAACAATGGGAAAGTTCTACAAACTTATTTAATAAAACAATAACATTCTGAGAACAATGGGAGAGTTCAAAAGCATTTTTAAACTTCAGCCTAATTCCGAGAACAATGGGAGAGTTCCAAAGCAATTTTAAACTTCAGCAGAATTCCGAGAACAATGGAAGAGTTCTAAAGACTTATTTGAAAAAAAATAACATTCCGAGAAAAGTGGGATAGTTCAAAGGCATTTTTAAACTTCAGCAGAAATCCGAGAACAATGGGAGAGTTCCAAAGCCTTTTTAAACTTCAGAAGAATTCTGAGAACAATGGGAGAGTTCCAAAGCATTTTTAAACTTCAGCCGTATTCCGCGAACAATGGAAGAGTTCTATAGACTTATTTAGAAAAACAATAACATTCCGAGAACAGTGGGAGAGTTCCAAGGCATTTTTAAACTTCAGCAGAAATCCGAGAACAATGGGAGAGTTCCAAAGCCTTTTTAAACTTCAGAAGAATTCCAAGAAGAATGGGAGAGTTCCAAAGCATTTTTAAAATTTAGCAGAGTACTGAGAACAATGGGAAAGTTATACAGACTTATTTAAAAAAACAATAATATTCCGAGAACAATGGGAGAGTTTCAAAGCATTTTTAAATTTCAGCAGTATTCCGAGAACAATGGGAGAGTTCCAAAGCATTTTTAAACTTCACCAAAATTTTGAGAACAATGGGAAAGTTCTACAGACTTATTTAATAAAACAATAACATTCTGAGAACAATGGGAGAGTTCAAAAGTATTTTTAAACATCAGCAGAATTCCGAGAACAATGTTAGTGTTGAAAAAGAATTTTTAAACTTGAGCAGAATTCCGAGAACAATGGGAGAGTTCTACAAACATATTTAAAAGAATAATAAAATTCCGAGAACAATGGGAAAGTTCCAAAGCATTTTTAAACTTCAGCAAAATTCTGAGAACAATGGAAGAGTTCAAAACCATTTTTAAACTTCAGCAAAATTCCGAGAACAATGGGATAGTTCCCAAGCATTTTTAAACTTCAACAGAATTCAGTGAACAATGGGAGAGTTCTACAGACTTATTTAAAAAAAATAATATTCTGAGAACAATGGGAGTGTTCCAAAGCATTTTTAATCTTCAGCAGAATTCCGAGAACAATGGGAGAGTTCCAAAGCATTTTTAAACTTCAGTAGAATTCCAAGAACAATTGGAGAGTTCCAAAGCATTACTAAATTTCAGCAGAATTAAGAGAACAATGGGAAAGTTCCAAAGCATTTTTAAACTTCAGCAGAATTCCGAGAACAATTGAAGAATTCTACCGACTTATTTAAAAAAACAATAACATTCCGAGAACAATGGAAGTGTTTCAAAGCATTTTTAAACGTCAGCAGAATTCCGAGAACAATGGGAGAGTTCTAAAGCAATTTTATACTTCAGCAGAATTCCGAGAACAATAGGAGAGTTCCAAAGCATAATTAAACTCCAGCAGAATTAAGAGTACAACCGGAAAGTTCTACAGACTTATTTAAAAAAAACAATAACATTCCGAGAACAATTGGAGAGTTCCAAAGCATTTTTAAATTGCAGCATAATTCTGAGAACAATGGGAGAGTTCCAAAGCATTTTTAAACTTCACAAAAATTTTGAGAACCAATGGAAAGTTCTACAGACTTATTTAATAAAACAATAACATTCTGAGAACAATGGGAGTGTTCAAAAGCATTTTTAAACTTCAGCACATTTCAGAGAACAATGGAAGAGTTCTATAGACTTATTTAAAAAAACATTAAAATTCCGAGAACAGTGAGAGAGTTACTAGGCATTTTTTAACTTCAGCAGAGATCCGAGAACAATGGGAGCGTTCCAAAGCCTTTTTAAACTTCAGAAGAATTCCGAGAACAATGGGAGAGTTCTACAGAATTATTTAAAAAAGCAATAACATTCCGAGAACAATGGGAGTGTTCCAAAGCATTTTTAAACTTCAGCAGAGATCCGAGAACAATGGGAGCGTTCCAAAGCATTTTTAAACTTCAGCAAAATACAGAGAACAATGGGAAAGTTCTACAGAATTATTTAAAAAAGCAATAACATTCCGAGAACAATGGGAGAGTTCCAAAGCATTTTTAAACTTCACCAAAATTTTGAGAACAATGGGAAAGTTCTACAGACTTATTTAATAAAACAATAACATTCTGAGAACATTGGGAGAGTTCAAAAGCATTTTTAAACTTCAGCAGAATTCCGAGAACAATGGGAGAGTTCCAAAGAATTTTTAAAAATGAGCAGAATTCTGAGAACTATGGGAGAGTTCTACAAACTTATTTAAAAAAACAATAACATTCCAAGAACAATGGGAGAGTTCCAAAGAATTTTTAAACTTGAGCAGAATTCGGAGAACAATGGGAGAGTTGTAAAAACTTATTTAAAAAAACAATAACCATCCGAGAACAATGGGAAAGTTCCAAAGCATTTTTAAACATCAGCAAAATTACGAGAACAATGGGAGAGTTCCAAATAATTTTTAAACGTCAGCAGAGTTCCGATAACAGACCTATTTAAAAAACTATAATATTCCGAGAACAATTTTAGAGTTCCACAGAATTATTTAAAAAAACAATAACATTCCGAGAACAATGGGAGAGTTACAAAGCATTTTTAAACTTCAGCAGAATTCTGAGAACAATGGAAGAGTTCTTCAGACTTATTAAAAAAACAATGACATTCCGAGAACAATGGTAGAGTTTCAAAGCGTTTTTAAACTTCAGCAGAATTCCGAGAACAATGGGAGAGTTCCAAAGCATTATTAAACTTCAGCAGAATTCCGAGAATAATGGGAGAGTTCCAAAGCATTATTAAACTTCAGCAGAATTAAGAGAAAAGTGGAAGAGTTCCAAAGTATTTTTAAACTTTGGCAAAACTCCGAGAACAATGGGAGAGTTCCAAAGCATTTTTAAACTTCAGCAGAATTCCAAGAACAATGGAAGAGATCTGCAGACTTACTTAAAAAAAAATAACATTCCGAGAACAGTGGGAGAGTTCCAAGGCATTTTTAAACTTCAGAAGAATTTCCGAGAACAATGGGAGAGTTCCAAAGCATTATTAAACATCAGCAGAACACTGAGAACAATTGGAGAGTTCTACAGACTTATTTAAAAAACAATAACATTCCGAGAACAATGGGAGAGTTCCAAAGCATTTTTAAATTTCAGCAGAATTCCGAGAACAATGGGAGAGTTCCAAAGCATTTTTAAACTTCACCAAAATTTTGAGAACAATGGGAGAGTTTTACAGACTAATTTATTTAAACCATAACAATCCGAGAACAATGGGCAAGTTCCAAAGCATTTTTAAACTACAGCAAAAATCCGAGAACAATGGGAGAGTTCCAAAGCATTTTAAACTTCAGCAGAGTTCCGAGAAGAATGGGAGAGTTCTACAGACCCATTTAAAAAAATATAACATTCTGTGAACAATTTGAGAGTTTCACAGAATCATTTAAAAAAACAATAACATTCCGAGAACAATGGTAGAGTTACAAAGCATTTTTAAACTTCTGCAAAGTTCCAAGAAAAATGGGAGAGTTCCAAAGCATTTTTAAACTTCAGCAGATTTTCGAGAACAATGGGAGAGTTCCAAAACCTTTTTAAACTTCAGCAGAATTCCGAGAACAATGGGAGGGTTCCAAAGCATTTTTAAACTTCAGCAGAATTCCGAGAACAATGGGAGACTTCCAAAGCATTTTTAAACTTCAGCAGAATTTTGAGAACAATGGGAGAGTTCCAAAGGATTATTAAACTTTGGCAGAATTCAAAGAATAATTGGGGAGTTCCAAAGTATTAGTAAACTTCAGCAGAATTCAGAGAACAATGGGAGAGTTCCAAAGAATTTTTAAACTTCAGCAGAATACCGAGAACAATGCGTGAGTTCTACAGACTTATTTTAAAAAACAATAACATTCCGAGAACAATGGGAGAGTTCCAAAGCATTTTTAAACTTTGGCAAAACTCTGAGAACAGTGGGAGAGTTCCAAAGCATTTTTAAACTCCACAAGAATTCCGAGAACAATGGGAGAGTCCCAAAGAATTTTTAAACTTCAGCAGAATTCCAAGAACAATGGGAGAGTTTCAAAGCATTATCAAACTTCTGCAGAATTAACAGAACAATGGGAGAGTTCCAAAGCATTTTTAAACTTCAGCAGAATACCGAGAACAATGGAAGAGTTCTACAGACTTACTAAAACAAACAATAACATTCCGAGAACAATGGGAGAGTTCCAAAGCATTTTTAAACTTTAGCAGAATTCCGAGAACAATGGGAGAGTTCCAAAGTATTATTAAACTTCAGCAGAATTAAGAGAACAATGGGAGAGTTTCAAAGTATTTTTAAACTTTAGCAAAACTCCGAGAACAATGGGAGAGTTTCAAAGCCTTTTTAAACTTCAGAAGAATTCCGAGAACAATGGGAGAGTTGCAAAGCATTTTTAAACTTCAGCAGAATACTGAAAACAATGGGAAAGTTCTACAGACTTATTTAAAAAAACAATAACATTCCGAGAACAATGGGAGAGTTCCAAAGCATTTTTAAATTTCAGCAGAATTCCAAGAACAATGGGAGAGTTCCAAAGCATTTTTAAACTTCAAGAAAATTTTGAGAACAATGGAAGAGTTCTACAGATTTATTTAATAAAACAATAACATTCTGAGAACAAAGGGAGAGTACAATAGCATTTTTAAACTTCAGCAGAATTCCGAGAACAATGGGAGAGTTCCAAACAATTTTTAAACTTGAGCAGAATTCCGAGAACAATGGGAGAGTTCTACAAACTTATTTAAAAAAACAATAACAATCTGACAACAATGGGAAAGTTCCAAAGCATTTTTAAACTTCAGCAAAATTCCGAGAACAATGGGAGTGCTCCACAGCATTTTTAAACTTCAGCAGAGTTCCAAGAACAATGGGAGAGTTCTACAGACTTATTGAAAAAAACAATAACATTCCGATAAGAATGGGAGAGTTAAATAGCATTTTTAAACTTTAGCAGAATTCTGAGAACAATGGGAAAGTTCCAAAGCATTTTTAAACTTCAGCAGAATTCCAAAACAATGGGAGAGTTCCAAAGTATTATTAAACTTCAGCAGAATTCCGAGAACAATGGGAGATTTCTACAGACTTATCTAAATGATAAATAACATTCCGAGAACAATGGGAAAGTTCCAAAGTATTTTTAAACTTTAGCAAAACTCCGAGAACAATGGGAGAGTTCCAAAGCATTTTTAAACTTCAGCAGAATTTCGAGAACAATGGAAGAGTTCTACATACTTATGTAAAAAAACCATAACATTCCGAGAACAGTGGAAGAGTTCCAAGGCATTTTTAAGCTTCAGCAGATATCCGAGAACAATGGGAGAGTTCCAAAGCATTTTTAAACTTCAGCAGAATTTCGAGAACAATGGGAGAGTTCCAAAGCCTTACTAAACTTCAGCAGAATTCCGAGAACAATGGGAGACTTCCAAAGCATTTTTAAACTTCAGCAGAAATCCGAGAACAATGGGAGAGTTCCAAAGCGTTTTTAAACTTCAGAAGAATTCCGAGAACAATGGGAGAGTTCCAAATCATTTTTAAACTTCAGCAGAATACTGGGAACAATGGGAAAGTTCTACAGACTTATATAAACAAACAATAACATTCCGAGAACAATGGGAAAGTTCCAAAGCATTTTTAAATTACAGCAGAATTCCGAGAACAATGGGAGCGTTCCAAAGCATTTTTAAACTTCACCAAAACTTTGAGAACAATGGGAAAGTTCTACAGACTTATTTAATAAAACAATAACATTCTGAGAACAATGGGAGAGTTCAAAAGCATTTTTAAACTTCAGAAGAATTCCGAGAACAATGGGAGAGTTTCAAAGTATTTTTAAACTTTAGCAAAACTCCGAGAACAATGGGAGAGTTTCAAAGCCTTTTTAAACTTCAGAAGAATTCCGAGAACAATGGGAGAGTTGCAAAGCATTTTTAAACTTCAGCAGAATACTGAAAACAATTGGAAAGTTCTACAGACTTATTTAAAAAAACAATAACATTCCGAGAACAATGGGAGAGTTCCAAAGCATTTTTAAATTTCAGCAGAATTCCAAGAACAATGTTAGAGTTCCAAAGCATTTTTAAACTTCAAGAAAATTTTGAGAACAATGGAAGAGTTCTACAGATTTATTTAATAAAACAATAACATTCTGAGAACAAAGGGAGAGTACAATAGCATTTTTAAACTTCAGCAGAATTCCGAGAACAATGGGAGAGTTCCAAACAATTTTTAAACTTGAGCAGAATTCCGAGAACAATGGGAGAGTTCTACAAACTTATTTAAAAAAACAATAACAATCTGACAACAATGGGAAAGTTCCAAAGCATTTCTAAACTTCAGCAAAATTCCGAGAACAATGGGAGTGCTCCACAGCATTTTTAAACTTCAGTAGAGTTCCAAGAACAATGGGAGAGTTCTACAGACTTATTGAAAAAAACAATAACATTGCGATAAGAATGGGAGAGTTACATAGCATTTTTAAACTTTAGCAGAATTCTGAGAACAATGGGAAAGTTCCAAAGCATTTTTAAACTTCAGCAGAATTCCAAAACAATGGGAGAGTTCCAAAGTATTATTAAACTTCAGCAGAATTCCGAGAACAATGGGTGATTTCTACAGACTTATCTAAATGATAAATAACATTCCGAGAACAATGGGAAAGTTCCAAAGTATTTTTAAACTTTAGCAAAACTCCGAGAACAATGGGAGAGTTCCAAAGCATTTTTAAACTTCAGCAGAATTTCGAGAACAATGGAAGAGTTCTACATACTTATGTAAAAAAACCATAACATTCCGAGAACAGTGGAAGAGTTCCAAGGCATTTTTAAGCTTCAGCAGATATCCGAGAACAATGGGAGAGTTCCAAAGCATTTTTAAACTTCAGCAGAATTTCGAGAACAATGGGAGAGTTCCAAAGCCTTACTAAACTTCAGCAGAATTCCGAGAACAATGGGAGACTTCCAAAGCATTTTTAAACTTCAGCAGAAATCCGAGAACAATGGGAGAGTTCCAAAGCGTTTTTAAACTTCAGAAGAATTCCGAGAACAATGGGAGAGTTCCAAATCATTTTTAAACTTCAGCAGAATACTGGGAACAATGGGAAAGTTCTACAGACTTATTTAAACAAACAATAACATTCCGAGAACAATGGGAAAGTTCCAAAGCATTTTTAAATTACAGCAGAATTCCGAGAACAATGGGAGATTTCTACAGACTTATTTAAATAAACAATAACATTCCGAGAGCAATGGGAGGGTTCAAAGCATTTTTAAACTTCTGCAAAATTCCATGAACAATGGGAGATTTCTACAGACTTATTTAAAAAAACGATAACATTCCGAGAACAATGGGAGAGTGTCAAAGCATTTTTAAACTTCAGAAGAATTCTGAGAACAATGGGAGAACTTCAAAGCCTTTTTAAACTTCAGCAGAATTCCGAGAACAATGGGTGAGTTCTAAAGCATTTTTAAACTTCAGCAGAATTCCGAGAAACAATGGGAGAATTCCAAATCATTAATAAACTTCAACAGAATTCCGAGAACAATGGGAAAGTTCTACAGACTTATTTAAAAAAAATAACATTCTGAGAATAATGGGAGATTTCCAAAGCATTTTTAAACTTCAGCAGAATTCCAAGAACAATGGGAGATTTCCAAAGCATTTTTAAACTTCAGCAGAATTCCAAGAACAATGGGAGAGTTCCAAAGCATTTTTAAACTACAGCAGAATTCCGAGAACATTGGGAGAGTACTACAGAATTCTTTTAAAAAACAATAACATTCCGAGAACAATGGGAGCGTTCCAAGTCATTTTTAAACTTTAGCAGAATTCCGAGAACAATGGGAGAGTTCTGCAGACTTATTTAAAATAACAATAACATTCTGAGAACAATGGGAGAGTTTCAAAGTATTTTTAAACCTTTGCAAAACTCCGAGAACAATGGGAGAGTTCCAAAACATTTTGAAACTTCAACAGATTTCCGAGAACAATGGAAGAGTTCTACAGACTAATGTAAAAAAACAAAAACATTCCAAGAACAGTGGGAGAGTTCCAAGGCATTTTTAAACTTCAGCAGAAATCCGAGAACAATGGGAGAGTTCCAAAGCCTTTTTAAACTTCAGAAGAATTCTAAGAACAATGGGAGAGTTCTAAAGCATTTTTATACTTCAGAAGAATTCCGAGAACAATGGGAGAGTTGCAAAGCATTTTTAAACCTTAGCAGAATTCAGAGAACAATGGGAGAATTCCAAATCATTAATAAACTTCAACAGAATTCTGAGAACAATGGAAACGTTCTACAGACTTATTTAAAAAAAATAACATTCTGAGAAGAATGGGAGTTTTCCAAAGCATTTTTAAACTTCAGCAGAATTCCAAGAACAATGGGAGAGTTCCAAAGCATTTTTAAACTTCAGCAGAATTCTGAGAACAATGGGAGAGTTCTACAGATTTATTTAAAAAACAATAACATTTCGAGAACAATGGGAGAGTTCCAAAGCATTTTTAAACTTCAGCAGTATTTGGAGAACAATGGGAGAGTTCCAAAGCCATTTTAAACGATAGCAGAATTCCGAGTACAATGGTAGAGTACTACAGAATTTTTTAAAAAAACAATAACATTCCGAGAATAATGGTAGAGTTCCAAGTCATTTTTAAACTTTAGCAGAATTCCGAGAACAATGGGAGAGTAACAAAGTCTTTTTAAACTTCAGAAGAATTCCGAGAACAATGGGAGAGTTCCAAATCATTTTTAACTTCAGCAGAATAGTGAGAACAATGGGAAAGTTCTACAGACTTATTTAAAAAAACAATAACATTCCGAGTACAATGAGAGGGGTCGAAAGCATGTTTAAATTGCAGCAGAATTCCGAGAACAATGGGAGAGTTTAAAAACATTTTTAAATTTCACCAAAATTTTGAGAACAAATGGAAAGTTCAACAGACTTATTTAATAAAACAATAAAATTCTGTGAACAATGGGAGAGTTCAAAAGCATTTTTAAACTTCAGCAAAATTCCGAGAACAATGGGATAGTTACCAAGCATTTTTAAACTTCAACAGTATTCAGTGAACAATGGGAGAGTTCTACAGACTTATTTAAAAAAAATAATATTCTGAGAACAATGGGAGTGTTCCGAGCATTTTTAATCTTCATCAGAATTCCAAGAACTATAGGAGAGTTCCAAAGCATTTTTAAACTTCAGCAGAATTCCAAGAACAATGGGAGAGTTCCAAAGCATTTTTAAACTTCAGTAGAATTCCGAGAACAATTGGAGAGTTCCAAAGCATTATTAAACTTCAGCAGAATTAAGAGAACAATGGGAGAGTTCCAAAGCATTTTTAAACTTCAGCAGAATTCCGAGAACAATGGAAGAGTTCAACCGACTTATTTAAAAAAACAATAACATTCCGAGAACAATGGAAGTGATTCAAAGCATTTTTAAACTTCAACAGAATTCGGAGAACACTGGGAGATTTCCAAAGCATTATTATACTCCAGCAGAATTAAGAGAACAATGGGAAAGTTCTACAGACTTATTTAAAAAAACAATAACATTCCGAGAACAATGGGAGAGTTCCAAAGCATTTTTAAAATTAACCAAAATTTTGAGAACAATGGGAAAGTTCTACAAACTTATTTAATAAAACAATAACATTCTGAGAACAATGGGAGAGTTCAAAAGCATTTTTAAACTTCAGCCTAATTCCGAGAACAATGGGAGAGTTCCAAAGCAATTTTAAACTTCAGCAGAATTCCGAGAACAATGGAAGAGTTCTAAAGACTTATTTGAAAAAAAATAACATTCCGAGAAAAGTGGGATAGTTCAAAGGCATTTTTAAACTTCAGCAGAAATCCGAGAACAATGGGAGAGTTCCAAAGCCTTTTTAAACTTCAGAAGAATTCTGAGAACAATGGGAGAGTTCCAAAGCATTTTTAAACTTCAGCCGTATTCCGCGAACAATGGAAGAGTTCTATAGACTTATTTACAAAAACAATAACATTCCGAGAACAGTGGGAGAGTTCCAAGGCATTTTTAAACTTCAGCAGAAATCCGAGAACAATGGGAGAGTTCCAAAGCCTTTTTAAACTTCAGAAGAATTCCAAGAAGAATGGGAGAGTTCCAAAGCATTTTTAAAATTTAGCAGAGTACTGAGAACAATGGGAAAGTTATACAGACTTATTTAAAAAAACAATAATATTCCGAGAACAATGGGAGAGTTTCAAAGCATTTTTAAATTTCAGCAGTATTCCGAGAACAATGGGAGAGTTCCAAAGCATTTTTAAACTTCACCAAAATTTTGAGAACAATGGGAAAGTTCTACAGACTTATTTAATAAAACAATAACATTCTGAGAACAATGGAGAGTTCAAAAGTATTTTTAAACATCAGCAGAATTCCGAGAACAATGTTAGTGTTGAAAAAGAATTTTTAAACTTGAGCAGAATTCCGAGAACAATGGGAGAGTTCTACAAACATATTTAAAAGAATAATAAAATTCCGAGAACAATGGGAAAGTTCCAAAGCATTTTTAAACTTCAGCAAAATTCTGAGAACAATGGAAGAGTTCAAAACCATTTTTAAACTTCAGCAAAATTCCGAGAACAATGGGATAGTTCCCAAGCATTTTTAAACTTCAACAGAATTCAGTGAACAATGGGAGAGTTCTACAGACTTATTTAAAAAAAATAATATTCTGAGAACAATGGGAGTGTTCCAAAGCATTTTTAATCTTCAGCAGAATTCCGAGAACAATGGGAGAGTTCCAAAGCATTTTTAAACTTCAGTAGAATTCCAAGAACAATTGGAGAGTTCCAAAGCATTACTAAATTTCAGCAGAATTAAGAGAACAATGGGAAAGTTCCAAAGCATTTTTAAACTTCAGCAGAATTCCGAGAACAATTGAAGAATTCTACCGACTTATTTAAAAAAACAATAACATTCCGAGAACAATGGAAGTGTTTCAAAGCATTTTTAAACGTCAGCAGAATTCCGAGAACAATGGGAGAATTCTAAAGCAATTTTATACTTCAGCAGAATTCCGAGAACAATAGGAGAGTTCCAAAGCATAATTAAACTCCAGCAGAATTAAGAGTACAACCGGAAAGTTCTACAGACTTATTTAAAAAAAACAATAACATTCCGAGAACAATTGGAGAGTTCCAAAGCATTTTTAAATTGCAGCATAATTCCGAGAACAATGGGAGAGTTCCAAAGCATTTTTAAACTTCACAAAAATTTTGAGAACCATTGGAAAGTTCTACAGACTTATTTAATAAAACAATAACATTCTGAGAACAATGGGAGAGTTCAAAAGCATTTTTAAACTTCAGCACATTTCAGAGAACAATGGAAGAGTCCTATAGACTTATTTAAAAAAACATTAAAATTCCGAGAACAGTGAGAGAGTTACTAGGCATTTTTTAACTTCAGCAGAGATCCGAGAACAATGGGAGCGTTCCAAAGCCTTTTTAAACTTCAGAAGAATTCCGAGAACAATGGGAGAGTTCTACAGAATTATTTAAAAAAGCAATAACATTCCGAGAACAATGGGAGAGTTCCAAAGCATTTTTAAACTTCAGCAGAGATCCGAGAACAATGGGAGCGTTCCAAAGCATTTTTAAACTTCAGCAAAATACAGAGAACAATGGGAAAGTTCTACAGAATTATTTAAAAAAGCAATAACATTCCGAGAACAATGGGAGAGTTCCAAAGCATTTTTAAACTTCACCAAAATTTTGAGAACAATGGGAAAGTTCTACAGACTTATTTAATAAAACAATAACATTCTGAGAACATTGGGAGAGTTCAAAAGCATTTTTAAACTTCAGCAGAATTCCGAGAACAATGGGAGAGTTCCAAAGAATTTTTAAAAATGAGCAGAATTCTGAGAACTATGGGAGAGTTCTACAAACTTATTTAAAAAAACAATAACATTCCAAGAACAATGGGAGAGTTCCAAAGAATTTTTAAACTTGAGCAGAATTCGGAGAACAATGGGAGAGTTGTAAAAACTTATTTAAAAAAACAATAACAATCCGAGAACAATGGGAAAGTTCCAAAGCATTTTTAAACATCAGCAAAATTACGAGAACAATGGGAGAGTTCCAAATAATTTTTAAACGTCAGCAGAGTTCCGATAACAGACCTATTTAAAAAACTATAATATTCCGAGAACAATTTTAGAGTTCCACAGAATTATTTAAAAAAACAATAACATTCCGAGAACAATGGGAAAGTTACAAAGCATTTTTAAACTTCAGCAGAATTCTGAGAACAATGGAAGAGTTCTTCAGACTTATTAAAAAAACAATGACATTCCGAGAACAATGGTAGAGTTTCAAAGCGTTTTTAAACTTCAGCAGAATTCCGAGAACAATGGGAGAGTTCCAAAGCATTATTAAACTTCAGCAGAATTCCGAGAATAATGGGAGAGTTCCAAAGCATTATTAAACTTCAGCAGAATTAAGAGAAATGTGGAAGAGTTCCAAAGTATTTTTAAACTTTGGCAAAACTCCGAGAACAATGGGAGAGTTCCAAAGCATTTTTAAACTTCAGCAGAATTCCAAGAACAATGGAAGAGATCTGCAGACTTACTTAAAAAAAAATAACATTCCGAGAACAGTGGGAGAGTTCCAAGGCATTTTTAAACTTCAGAAGAATTTCCGAGAACAATGGGAGAGTTCCAAAGCATTATTAAACATCAGCAGAACACTGAGAACAATTGGAGAGTTCTACAGACTTATTTAAAAAACAATAACATTCCGAGAACAATGGGAGAGTTCCAAAGCATTTTTAAATTTCAGCAGAATTCCGAGAACAATGGGAGAGTTCCAAAGCATTTTTAAACTTCACCAAAATTTTGAGAACAATGGGAGAGTTTTACAGACTAATTTATTTAAACCATAACAATCCGAGAACAATGGGCAAGTTCCAAAGCATTTTTAAACTACAGCAAAAATCCGAGAACAATGGGAGAGTTCCAAAGCATTTTAAACTTCAGCAGAGTTCCGAGAAGAATGGGAGAGTTCTACAGACCCATTTAAAAAAATATAACATTCTGTGAACAATTTGAGAGTTTCACAGAATCATTTAAAAAAACAATAACATTCCGAGAACAATGGTAGAGTTACAAAGCATTTTTAAACTTCTGCAAAGTTCCAAGAAAAATGGGAGAGTTCCAAAGCATTTTTAAACTTCAGCAGATTTTCGAGAACAATGGGAGAGTTCCAAAACCTTTTTAAACTTCAGCAGAATTCCGAGAACAATGGGAGGGTTCCAAAGCATTTTTAAACTTCAGCAGAATTCCGAGAACAATGGGAGACTTCCAAAGCATTTTTAAACTTCAGCAGAATTTTGAGAACAATGGGAGAGTTCCAAAGGATTATTAAACTTTGGCAGAATTCAAAGAATAATTGGGGAGTTCCAAAGTATTAGTAAACTTCAGCAGAATTCAGAGAACAATGGGAGAGTTCCAAAGAATTTTTAAACTTCAGCAGAATACCGAGAACAATGCGTGAGTTCTACAGACTTATTTTAAAAAACAATAACATTCCGAGAACAATGGGAGAGTTCCAAAGCATTTTTAAACTTTGGCAAAACTCTGAGAACAGTGGGAGAGTTCCAAAGCATTTTTAAACTCCACAAGAATTCCGAGAACAATGGGAGAGTCCCAAAGAATTTTTAAACTTCAGCAGAATTCCAAGAACAATGGGAGAGTTTCAAAGCATTATCAAACTTCTGCAGAATTAACAGAACAATGGGAGAGTTCCAAAGCATTTTTAAACTTCAGCAGAATACCGAGAACAATGGAAGAGTTCTACAGACTTACTAAAACAAACAATAACATTCCGAGAACAATGGGAGAGTTCCAAAGCATTTTTAAACTTTAGCAGAATTCCGAGAACAATGGGAGAGTTCCAAAGTATTATTAAACTTCAGCAGAATTAAGAGAACAATGGGAGAGTTTCAAAGTATTTTTAAACTTTAGCAAAACTCCGAGAACAATGGGAGAGTTTCAAAGCCTTTTTAAACTTCAGAAGAATTCCGAGAACAATGGGAGAGTTGCAAAGCATTTTTAAACTTCAGCAGAATACTGAAAACAATGGGAAAGTTCTACAGACTTATTTAAAAAAACAATAACATTCCGAGAACAATGGGAGAGTTCCAAAGCATTTTTAAATTTCAGCAGAATTCCAAGAACAATGGGAGAGTTCCAAAGCATTTTTAAACTTCAAGAAAATTTTGAGAACAATGGAAGAGTTCTACAGATTTATTTAATAAAACAATAACATTCTGAGAACAAAGGGAGAGAACAATAGCATTTTTAAACTTCAGCAGAATTCCGAGAACAATGGGAGAGTTCCAAACAATTTTTAAACTTGAGCAGAATTCCGAGAACAATGGGAGAGTTCTACAAACTTATTTAAAAAAACAATAACAATCTGACAACAATGGGAAAGTTCCAAAGCATTTTTAAACTTCAGCAAAATTCCGAGAACAATGGGAGTGCTCCACAGCATTTTTAAACTTCAGCAGAGTTCCAAGAACAATGGGAGAGTTCTACAGACTTATTGAAAAAAACAATAACATTCCGATAAGAATGGGAGAGTTAAATAGCATTTTTAAACTTTAGCAGAATTCTGAGAACAATGGGAAAGTTCCAAAGCATTTTTAAACTTCAGCAGAATTCCAAAACAATGGGAGAGTTCCAAAGTATTATTAAACTTCAGCAGAATTCCGAGAACAATGGGAGATTTCTACAGACTTATCTAAATGATAAATAACATTCCGAGAACAATGGGAAAGTTCCAAAGTATTTTTAAACTTTAGCAAAACTCCGAGAACAATGGGAGAGTTCCAAAGCATTTTTAAACTTCAGCAGAATTTCGAGAACAATGGAAGAGTTCTACATACTTATGTAAAAAAACCATAACATTCCGAGAACAGTGGAAGAGTTCCAAGGCATTTTTAAGCTTCAGCAGATATCCGAGAACAATGGGAGAGTTCCAAAGCATTTTTAAACTTCAGCAGAATTTCGAGAACAATGGGAGAGTTCCAAAGCCTTACTAAACTTCAGCAGAATTCCGAGAACAATGGGAGACTTCCAAAGCATTTTTAAACTTCAGCAGAAATCCGAGAACAATGGGAGAGTTCCAAAGCGTTTTTAAACTTCAGAAGAATTCCGAGAACAATGGGAGAGTTCCAAATCATTTTTAAACTTCAGCAGAATACTGGGAACAATGGGAAAGTTCTACAGACTTATATAAACAAACAATAACATTCCGAGAACAATGGGAAAGTTCCAAAGCATTTTTAAATTACAGCAGAATTCCGAGAACAATGGGAGCGTTCCAAAGCATTTTTAAACTTCACCAAAACTTTGAGAACAATGGGAAAGTTCTACAGACTTATTTAATAAAACAATAACATTCTGAGAACAATGGGAGAGTTCAAAAGCATTTTTAAACTTCAGAAGAATTCCGAGAACAATGGGAGAGTTTCAAAGTATTTTTAAACTTTAGCAAAACTCCGAGAACAATGGGAGAGTTTCAAAGCCTTTTTAAACTTCAGAAGAATTCCGAGAACAATGGAAGAGTTGCAAAGCATTTTTAAACTTCAGCAGAATACTGAAAACAATGGGAAAGTTCTACAGACTTATTTAAAAAAACAATAACATTCCGAGAACAATGGGAGAGTTCCAAAGCATTTTTAAATTTCAGCAGAATTCCAAGAACAATGTTAGAGTTCCAAAGCATTTTTAAACTTCAAGAAAATTTTGAGAACAATGGAAGAGTTCTACAGATTTATTTAATAAAACAATAACATTCTGAGAACAAAGGGAGAGTACAATAGCATTTTTAAACTTCAGCAGAATTCCGAGAACAATGGGAGAGTTCCAAACAATTTTTAAACTTGAGCAGAATTCCGAGAACAATGGGAGAGTTCTACAAACTTATTTAAAAAAACAATAACAATCTGACAACAATGGGAAAGTTCCAAAGCATTTCTAAACTTCAGCAAAATTCCGAGAACAATGGGAGTGCTCCACAGCATTTTTAAACTTCAGTAGAGTTCCAAGAACAATGGGAGAGTTCTACAGACTTATTGAAAAAAACAATAACATTCCGATAAGAATGGGAGAGTTACATAGCATTTTTAAACTTTAGCAGAATTCTGAGAACAATGGGAAAGTTCCAAAGCATTTTTAAACTTCAGCAGAATTCCAAAACAATGGGAGAGATCCAAAGTATTATTAAACTTCAGCAGAATTCCGAGAACAATGGGTGATTTCTACAGACTTATCTAAATGATAAATAACATTCCGAGAACAATGGGAAAGTTCCAAAGTATTTTTAAACTTTAGCAAAACTCCGAGAACAATGGGAGAGTTCCAAAGCATTTTTAAACTTCAGCAGAATTTCGAGAACAATGGAAGAGTTCTACATACTTATGTAAAAAAACCATAACATTCCGAGAACAGTGGAAGAGTTCCAAGGCATTTTTAAGCTTCAGCAGATATCCGAGAACAATGGGAGAGTTCCAAAGCATTTTTAAACTTCAGCAGAATTTCGAGAACAATGGGAGAGTTCCAAAGCCTTACTAAACTTCAGCAGAATTCCGAGAACAATGGGAGACTTCCAAAGCATTTTTAAACTTCAGCAGAAATCCGAGAACAATGGGAGAGTTCCAAAGCGTTTTTAAACTTCAGAAGAATTCCGAGAACAATGGGAGAGTTCCAAATCATTTTTAAACTTCAGCAGAATACTGGGAACAATGGGAAAGTTCTACAGACTTATTTAAACAAACAATAACATTCCGAGAACAATGGGAAAGTTCCAAAGCATTTTTAAATTACAGCAGAATTCCGAGAACAATGGGAGAGTTCCAAAGCATTTTTAAACTTCACCAAAACTTTGAGAACAATGGGAAAGTTCTACAGACTTATATAATAAAACAATAACATTCTGAGAACAATGGGAGAGTTCAAAAGCATTTTTAAACTTCAGCAGAATTCCGAGAACAGTGGGAGAGTTCCAAAGTATTTTTAAACTTCAGAAGAATTCTGAGAACAATGGAAGAATTCTATAGACTTATTTAAAAAAACAATAACATTCCGAGAACAGTGGGAGAGTTCCAAGGCATTTCTTAGCTTCAGCAGAAATCCGAGTACAATGGGAGAGTTCCAATGCATTTTTAAACTTCAGAAGAATTCCGAGAACAATGGGAGTGTTCCAAAGCATTTTTAAACTTCAGCAGAATACTGAGAACAATGGGAAAGTTCTACAGACTTATTTTAAAAAACAATAACATTCTGAGAACAATTGGAGAGTTTCAAATCATTTTTAAATTTCAGCAGAATTTCGAGAACAATGGGAGAGTTCCAAAGCATTTTTAAACTTCACCAAAATTTTGAGAACAATGGGAAAGTTCTACAGATTTATTTAATAGAACAACAACATTCTGAGAACAATGGGAGAGTTCAAAAGCATTGTTAATCTTCAGCAGAATTCCGAGAACAATGGGAGTGTACAAAGAATTTTTAAACTTCAGCAGAGTTCCGAGAAAAATGGGAGAGTTCTGCAGACTTTTTTAAAAAAACAATAGCATTCCGAGAACAATGGGAGTGTTACAAAGCATTTTTAAAATTCAGAAGATTTCCGAGAACAATGGCAGAGTTCCAAAGCCTTTTTAAACTTCAGCAGATTTCCAAGACCAATGGGAGAGTTACAAAGCATTTTTAAACTTCAGCAGAATTACGAGAACAATGGGAGAGTTTTACAGATTGATTTAAAAAAACAATAACATTCCGAGAACAATGTGAGAGTACCAAATCATTTTTAAACTTCAGCAGAATTCCGAGAACAATGGGAGAGTTACAGAGCATTTTTATACTGCAGCAGAATTGCGAGAACAATAGGAGAGTTCCAAAGTATTATTAAACTCCAACAGAATTAAGAGAACAATGGGAGAGGTCCAAAGTATTTTTAAGCCTTAGCAAAACTCCAAGAACAATGGGAGAGTTCCAAAGCATTTTTATACTTCAGCAGAATTCCGAGAACAATGGATGAGTTCTAGAGACTAATGTAAAAAAACAAAAACATTCCGAGAACAGTGGGAGAGTTCAAGGCATGTTTAAACTTCAGCAGAAATCCGAGAACAATGGGAGAGTAACAAAGTCTTTTTAAACTTCAGAAGAATTCCGAGAACAATGGGAGAGTTCCAAATCATTTTTAAACTTCAGCAGAATACTGAGAACAATGGGAAAGTTCAACAGACTTATTTAAAAAAACAATAACATTCCGAGTACAATGAGAGGGTTCGAAAGCATGTTTAAATTGCAGCAGAATTCCGAAAACAATGGGATAGTTCCAAAGCATTTTTAAACTTCACCAAAATTTTGAGAACAATGGGAAAGTTCTACAGACTTATTTAATAAAGCAATAACATTCCGAGAACAATGGGAGAGTTCAAAAGCATTTTTAAACTTCAGCAAAGTTCCGAGAACAATGGGATAGCTCCCAAGCATTTTTAAACTTCAACAGAATTCAGTGAACAATGGGAGAGTTCTACAGACTTATCTAAAATAACAATAACATTCTGAGAACAATGGGAGAGTTCCAAAGCATTTTTAAACTTCAGCAAAATTCCGAGAACAATGGGAGAGTTCCAAAGCATTTTTAAACTTCAACAGAATTCAGAGAACAATGGGAAAGTTCTACAGACTTATTTTAAAAAAATAACATTCTGAGTACATTGGGAGTGTTCCAAAGCATTTTTAAACTTCAGCTGAATTCCGAGAACAATGGGAGAGTTCCAAAGCATTTTTAAACTTCAGCAGAATTCCGAGAACAATGGGAGAGTACCAAAGCATTATTAAATTTCAGCAGAATTAAGAGAACAATGGGAGAGTTCCAAAGCATTTTTAAACCTCAGCAGAATTCCGAGAATAATGTAAGAGTTCTACAGACTTATTTAAAAAAACAATAACATTCCGAGAACAATGGAAGTGTTTCAAAGCATTTTTAAACTTCAGCAGAATTCCGAGAGCAATGGGAGAGTTCCAGAGCATTTTTATACTTCAGCAGAATTGCGAGAACAATGTGAGAATTCCAAAGCATTATTAAACTCCAGAAGAATTAAGAGAACAATGGGAGAGTTCCAAAGTATTTTTAAACCTTAGCAAAACTCCGAGAACAATGGGAGAGTTCCAAAGCATTTTTAAACTTCAGCAGAATTCCAAGAACAATGGAAGTGTTCTACAGACTAATGTAAAAAAACAAAAACATTCCGAGAACAGTGGGAGAGTTCCAAGGCAATTTTAAACTTCAGAAGAAATCCGAGAACAATGGGAGAGTTCCAAAGCCTTTTTAAACTTCAGAAGAATTCCGAGAAGAATAGGAGAGTTCCAAATCATTTTTAAACTTCAGCAGAATACTGAGAACAAGGGGAAAGTTCTACAGACTTATTTAAAAAAACAATAACATTCCGAGAACAATGGGAGAGTTCGAAAACATTTTTAAATTGCAGCAGAATTAAAAGAACAATGGGAGAGTTCCAAAGCATTTTTAAACTTCACCAAAATTTTGAGAACAAAGGGAAAGTTCTACAGACTTATTTAATAAAACAATAAAATTTTGAGAACAATGGGAGAGTTCAAAAGCATTTTTAAACTTCAGCAAAATTCCGAGAACAATGGGATAGTTCCGAAGCATTTTTAAACTTCAACAGAATTCAGTGAAAAATGGGAGAGTTCTACAGACTTATTTAAAAAAAATAATATTATGAGAACAATGGGAGTGTTCCAAAGCATTTTTAATCTTCAGCAGAATTCCAAGAACTATGGGAGAGTTCCAAAGCATTTTTAAACTTCAGCAGAATTCCAAGAACAATGGGAGAGTTCAAAAGCATTTTTCAACTTCAGTAGAATTCCAAGAACAATTGGAGAGTTCCAAAGCATTATTAAACTTCAGCAGAATTCCGAGAACAATGGAAGAGTTCTACCGACTTATTTAAAAAAACAATAACATTCCGAGAACAATGGAAGTGTTTCAAAGCATTTCTAAACTTCAGCAGAATTCCGAGAACAATGGGAGAGTTCCAAAGCATTATTAAACTCCAGCAGAATTAAGAGAACAATGGGAAAGTTCTACAGACTTATTTAAAAAAACCATAACATTCCGAGAACTATGGGAGAGTTCCAAAGCATTTTTAAACTTCACCAAAATTTTGAAAACAATGGGAAAGTTCTGAAAACTTATTTAATAAACAATAACATTCTGAGAACAATGGGAGAGTTCAAAAGCATTTTTAAACTTCAGCCTAATTCCGAGAACAATTGAGAGTTCCAAAGCAATTTTAAACTTTAGCAGAATTCCGAGAACAATGGAAGAGTTCTATAGACTTATTTGAAAAAACAGTAACATTCCGAGAACAGTGGGAGAGTTCCAAGGCATTTTTAAACTTCAGCAGAAATCCGAGAACAATGGGAGAGTTCCAAAGCCTTTTTAAACTTCAGAAGAATTCCGAGAACAATGGGAGAGTTCAAAGCATTTTTAAAATTCAGCAGAATACTGAGAACAATGGGAAAGTTATACAGACTTATTTAAAAAAACAATAACATTCCGAGAAAAATGGGAGAGTTTCAAAGCATTTTTAAATTTCAGCAGTATTCCGAGAACAATGGGAGAGTTCCAAAGAATTTTTAAACTGCACCAAAATTTGAGAACAATGGGAAAGTTCTACAGACTTATTTAATAAAACAATAACATTCTGAGAACAATGGAAGAGTTCAAAAGTATTTTTAAACAACAGCAGAATTCCGAGAACAATGGGAGTGTTCCAAAGAATTTTTAAACTTGAGCAGAATTCCGAGAACAATGGGAGAGTTCAAAAAACTTATTTAAAAAAATAATAACATTCCAAGTAGTGTTGAGCCACCCCCGTAGTGTTCGAGTTCGGTTCGGTTCGTCTAACACCCGTGTGTTCGCCGAACTGTTCGTCGAACTGTTCGTCGAACACCTTCGAACACCGTTAAAACCAATGGCAGGCAAACAAAAACACATAGAAACACATAGAAAACACCTTCAAAGGTGTCCAAAAGCTGACAAACTGCTCAGAAGACATAACTAAAACATGGAAAAGTGACAAGTACATATAGTCATGCGAAAATAAAAGAGGTGGAGGAGTAAAAGGAGGGGGAGACACAGATATAGGCATGTCATGCCCTTCTAAAATCCAAAAAGTGAGAAGCCGACACGGCCAGTCCGCTCCTGCCCGTGCCACCTCCGTGTCGCCGGGTTTGTGCCAGAGCCGCGGTGAACCCTGATGGCCAGCCCCCCTCTCCCAATACTGGTGCCTGTCTGCTGGTGGGTCGAGCGAGCCCCCCTGTGGTGGAGGCAGTTCTAAGCTTTTTAATTTAAATTGTCTCTCTAATTTGAATGAATACACTTTAAATCCATTTACAAGGATCTATTGGAGGGCAAATCTCATGCCAGCAGCCGCGTAATTCCAGCTCCAGTAGCGTCCACTAAGGCTGCTGCAGTTAAAAAGCTTTTATAAGGATCGAGCTCGGCTGTCCACCGCAAGGCATCCTACTGCTAGTCCCAGCCCCTATGCCTTGGGGTGCCTCCTGATGCTCTTCACTGAGTATCCCGTGGTCCCGAAGCATTTCCTTTGAAAAAATGAAGTGTCCAAACTACAGGTGGTGTAGCTTGCTTAACAGCCGGGATAATCCGCTGACTAGCAGACCCTGCTACTAGGCACAAAGTATTTCCTGGGCTAGATGCAGTTAAAAATTTGTAATTAGATACTCTCGTTGGATGCTGAGAAAGCATTCCATAGAGTCTCCTGGCACGCCATATATGATTCTCTTAAAAAGCTTGGGGTAGGGGTCTAGGGGACCCTTTTATAGCCAAAATCACGGCCCTGTATAGCAATACGTCACCTAGGCTGAAGATAAATGGAACTGTAGCACCCTGAGGGCTCGGTTGCTACAGAGGTATTGCACCTCACCCAGAGGTGTGATATCTCACTCTCAGGTAAGGATGTAGTGTGGATCAGGACCCGACACCTGCATGCATTACACCACATTGCCGTGGGGCAGGGCGACCAATATGCCCCTGAGATGGGCACGACAGTCCCTGTCCCTGGCTGGAGTGGGGGGAGGGAACACTGAGGAAGGGGAACCCTGTAGTGCAGGAGCAGGGAGGAAGCAGTTCCTGGGTGCATTGAGAAGGGAGTATAAAAGGTGGGCACCATCTTAGTTCAGTGCAGAGAAGTCTGAGCAGAAGTGGCAGGGAGCAGGGGCTCTGCATGAGCTCTGCTCCGGAGGCGGGCCTAGTAACAGAGGCCCAGGCCTGGAAGAGGGAGAAGGAAGGAAGAGGAGCGGAGAAGGCTCCAGGAATGAGGAACGAAGGGATCTCAGGGGTGCGGACGGGCGAGTCGCCACCGCACGCCAGAATCCACCTGCGTGGAGGGGTCAGGCCAAAGGGGGAGACCGGTCCCCGAAACTAGTGGAGGCAGGAAACGACACTCAGCTAGAAACAGGAGGCTGTGACATTTTATGTGGCGCAGCCCCTCGCTACACCCGCTAGGAAGGCACCACATAGGGTCAGGGAAACTGGCGCCAAGTTTACCAAGAGGAGGCCCGAGGCAGCCGGACAGAAGGGTTGGTAAGAAAGGCCAGACAAAGGACACACAAAGGGGGTCCTGTGAAGCGCTCCAAAGTTATCTGGGAGTTGTCTGAGCACCTCACCTGGTGAGCACAGTACGACGTGGGCAGCCGTTACCTGCAGACGTGGTCTGGATAATAAGAACTGTGAGTAAAGGCCCTGGACTGCATCACTGACTCCGTGTCATTACTGCTGCTGCCCTGCACCATCACCCCCATCCTCCGCATACACTGCCCTGAGGCTATACTCCTCCCGTGGGGAGTTATGCTACACTCTGCTGCACCCACAACACCAGCCTCAGCGGTCTGCCCTGGAGCGGCGGTTCACTCTGACCGCAATGCACGGGTGGCGTAGTCGGACATTTAAACATCAAAACCACATAAATAGTTCCGCCACTGGTTTGACCGCCCTGAGCCACGGAACCGGGTTGCCGCCACGGAGACTACAACCACCAGCATCCACCAAAAAGGGTCCGGCTCCGGGTGTCCCAAAGCCCAGGGGGCGCGTCAGAACATTTTCATCACCTTTCACAATCACCAATGGGACAAGGCAGGGATGTTCTCTGTCCCCTCTCTTATACATCCTAGTGACGGAGCACCTGCTCTCATCAATTCGCCATAACCCCAATATTAGGTGGATTGAGGTGGGAGGCACCGAGTACAAGTGCTCTCTATTTGCTGATGATGTCCTAGTATATATCACTCAATCACATATATCCATCCATGCTGTTATGGCTGAAATAGATCACTTTGTTACATGGTCAAATTTTAAAATCAATGCAGCGAAGTCTGAGGCCCTCGATGTCTCCCTCCCCAAATCCATATAGGATTCCATCCAGTCCAACTTTCCCTTTGCCTGGCCCTCACAGGGTATCAAATACTTAGGAATTCCTATTCATAGAGACCTCTCCCATCTATGTTATCTTAATTTTGGGCCCTTTATTGAACAACTCCATACAGACCACGGTTGGCAAGTTAGAACTGTAAGATTCACTACGTGAACCACTGGTGTTTTGTGGAAAAGCACATGTACACTGTGTTCCAAATTATTATGCAAAAAGTGTTTAGGAGTGATAAGGGAAGATTTTGTTTGTTTGTCAGTTAAACTCATTGATGGTGATGTGTGTCAGGGCTCTTTATATCACTGTAAGCAATTGCAGACACCAGTGCTAATTAGTTTGTCAGGTGTGTCCAATGAAAGGCAAGACTACTTAAGAAGGCTCTCTCACATTATTCAGCAGCCTACATTTTCTGCCAAAATGGGAAAGAAAAAGGATGTGTCAGCTGCTGAGAAGCAACAAATTGTGGAGTGTTTAGGTCAAGGCATGACTACAATCAACATTGTGCGATGATCAGGATGAAGTGTCTTGGCAATCAAGAAGTATGTAGCTGATTCACAGTACACACGTGTGCGTGCTGATAAGGGCAAATTGAGGACTCTTTCCTACAGGCAATTACGTCAGGTTGAAAGAGCAGCGGCAAAAAAGCCTTGTCATAGCAGCAGACAAGTTTTTGAAGCTGCTTGTGCCTCCAACGTCCCCCGAACAACAAGATGCAGGGTCCTTCAGAGGTTTGCAACTGTGCATACGCCATCCTGTCGACCTCCTCTATCCACTTCACACAAGCAGAAACGGCTCCAGTGGGCCAAACATTACATGAAGACTGATTTCAAAACTGTTTTTTTCATGGATGAGTGCCGTGCAGCGCTCGATGGTCCAGATGGATGGAGTGAAGGATGGACGAGAGAGTTCAGAAGCTCCTTTCGAACAAGGGGTCCTATGTGAAAATGTAACATCACCTAGAATAAAGTTTTGAGTTGAAAACTGTTTGATTTCAGTTTCTAACAACCTGCTAATGCTTATAATTTCAAAAATGACCATTTTTTTGGTCTTTATTAAAATGAAAAGGTTGATCGAAAAGTTTGGGGGATCTAAGAGTGTGGCAACCCAGTAGTCATGATTACTTCGAATTCTGACAATATGAGGGTCATGCTGCAGGTAGTGCAGCAAGAAGGCACTTATGTGTCTTGCGCATCTCGGAGCCCCAAAATTATTTTCCGGGCTAGATGCAGCTAAAAATTATTTTTAATTTTAAATCTGGTGGAGCTTATTATAGATGGCCTAATAGGATCAGTGCTGCACACTGCTACAAAGCCCAAATTATTTTCCAGTCAAGATACAGATAAACATGATTAGTAATTTGAAAGCTTAAAACGGTTGGTAGGGTGATTTTAAACAATCATCAAGCTTTTACTCTCCCCAGGATGACACAGGGGTAGAAAAGTCGTTTCGGATCCATGATTTGTTCATCTTTATGAACGTGAGTCTGTCTACATTAGCAGTGGAGAGCCGCGTGCGCTTATCTGTCAGCACACCACCAGCAGCGCTGAACACACGTTCAGACAGAACGCTGGCTGCGGGGCATGACAAGATCTCCAAGTCGTAAGTGGCTAGCTCCGGCCATTTATCCAGATTGGAAGCCCAAAAAGAGCAAGGGTCCAGTGACACAGTCGTGGCTTCAATGTTTACTTGGAGATACTCCTGTACCATCGTCTCTAGGCGTTGACTATGTGTCAGACTTCTTGTCTCCTGTGGCCTTGCAAAGGATGGGCTAAAAAAGTGGTGAAATGATTCCGCAAAATTGATGTTACCAGCAGATACTGTGGTTCTGTTACAGTTTGAGTGCTGAACAATTGACGGTCCCACGGTTGGCAAGTTGGAACTGTGAGATTCACTACGTGCACCACTGGTATTTTGTGGAAAAGCACATGTAAGATTCTGCAACAGTCTCTGCTGATACTCCTGCATGCGTGCATCCCTTTCTATGGAAGGAATAATTTCTGCAAATTTACTTTTGTACGGGGGATCTAACAGTGTGGCAACCCAGTAGTCAGGATTATTTCTAATTCTCACAATTCGAGGGTCATGTTGCAGGTAGTGCAGCAAGAAGGCACTCATGTGTGTTGCGCATCCAGGAGCACCAAGTCCCTGTTGTGTTGGTGGCGAGGTAACAATCATGCTTCCTTCCTCTGTCCTCTCCCCCCAACCTCGCACAACAGAAATGTGATCAAGGTCGTCCTCATCTGATGAGTCTTCCATCAGTTTGTCCTCCACTTCTTCCTGGGCTCCTGCACCTTCCTCACTAGTTTGGCTGCTACCATGCGCCCTGGTAAAACCATCTCCCCCACCCTCACATGCCTGCTGCCTTGGTGCTGCCGACCGTCTGGACCTTGCAGATGTTAGCCCTTCCGCATACAACTCCTCCTCCTCTACTTCCTCCACCTCCTCTTGTGCCACCACCTGACTCCGAATTCTGTTTAACATGTGCTCCAGCATGTAAATCACCGGAATAGTCATGCTGATAATGGCATCGTCAGCACTAAATGTCTTCGTCGCCATTTCAAAACTGTGCAGAAGGGTGCATAGGTCCCTGATCTGAGACCACTCCTCCAGCGTGATTTGCCCCACCTCTGAATCTCGTTGGCCCAGGCTATACGTCAGAACGTATTGCACCAGGGCTTGTCGGTGCTGCCACAGTCGCTGCAACATGTGCAGAGTTGAATTCCACCGGGTAGGCACATCGCAT
This sequence comes from Phyllobates terribilis, assembly GCF_046119375.1. Classification (NCBI taxonomy): domain Eukaryota; kingdom Metazoa; phylum Chordata; class Amphibia; order Anura; family Dendrobatidae; genus Phyllobates; species Phyllobates terribilis. The sequence goes on along the minus strand of NW_027362763.1, from coordinate 911,015,371 downwards.
TTTAGCCGGTGAAGTGTCAGGCCCAACGACTTCTGTAGAGATGTAAGTCGCTGAGCTGTGGGATGCGAATGGCGGAAGTGAGCACACAGCGACCGTGCCCTCTGCAGAAGGCCATCTAGTCTGGGATAGTGGGCTAAAAATTGCTGGACAACCAGGTTCAACACGTGAGCCATACAAGGCACGTGTGTGACATTGCCCCGGCGAAGGGCCGCACCCAGGTTTGCAGCATTGTCGCACACGGCCTTCCCTGGTTTCTGGTCCAGTGGAGACAACCATTCATGAAATTGGTTCTCCAGAGCTGACCACAACTCCTCAGCTGTGTGACTCACATTTCCCAGACATTTCAATGTAAAAACCGCCTGATGACGTTGAGCCCTACTGCCAGCATAGTAAGGAGGTGTGCAGGATCCCTTCTGCGCAGTTAAAAAGCTTGTGGCATGACCAGACAGGCTTTGGGTGCAGGTGGAAGACCGAGAGGAGGTTGAGGAGGCAGAAGCAGTGGAGGAACTTTGACATAAAGAGGATTGACGCACAACTCGTGGGGACGGCAAGACTTGGACAGCAGCCCCTTGTCCTGCTGTCACCATAGTTACCCAGTGCCCAGTCAGCGACATGTAACGCCCCTGTCCATGCATACTCGTCCAAGTGTCTGTGGTGAAATGCACCCTGTCACACACAGAGTTTCTCAAAGAAGCGGTGATGTTGTGTGCGACATGCTGGTGGAGCGCAGGCACACCTTTCTTTGAGAAGTAGTGCCGACTGGGCATCTGGTACTGGGGCACTGCGACGGACATAAGGTCTCGAAAATCCTCTGTGTCCACCAGGCGGAAAGGCAGCATTTCTGTAGCCAAGAGCTTGCAGATGGTGAAATTCAACCTCTTAGCTTTCTCATGGCTAGGAGGAAATGGTCTTTTACTTGTCCACATCTGAGGGACCGAGGGCTGGCTATTGTGCTTAGACGGGGTTGATGAGGGTGTCCCCGGCAAACTGCCGGTCTGTGAGGAAGATGCAGGCGGACATGTTAGGTTGCCTTGATCCAAAAGTGGTGCTATCGATGTCGGACAGCGCTCAACACCAGCTGCTGTTACCACCTCCAAAGAAAATGATGACCTGCCAATCACGCTGGCTGTTGCGGGTAAAGAGGTGGCAGGTCTGCGCCCCAAAACAGGTGTGACTGCTGTCCCCCCAGTCACAGAGGATGAAGAGGCCGCGGATGCACAAGATATGGCAGACGGTGGTTGGCCCGGCCGGCTAGGCCGCATTGTAGCACACTGAGCTTCCCACTGCAACTTATGCTTCATGTCCATGTGCCGGTTCATGCATGAAGTACTCAAACTATGTATTTATTGGCCTCTACTTAGCTTTTGCTGACAAATGTTACAGATAACACGAGTTGAGTCATCTTTATCGATCTGAAAAAATGCCCAGGCTATGCAAGGCTTAGCACCCATGCGACCTGAAGAGCCACCACGACTTGTGGTGAGAGGCAGAGTTGTGTTTGAGGATGCAGTTGTTGACGTGCTTCCAGTACTACGTCTCTGTCCAGGAAGGCGCAACCTGACCTCGTCGTCACTAGCATCTTCCTCCACCTCCTCTGCTGACCTCATCTCTTGGCTGACTGTGGGTTGACAGTAAGTGGGATCTCCAAACTCATCATCATCACCCTGTGCGTTATCACACCCGTCGTCCTCAGAGCCAACCTGTTCCTGCCCTGACAAAAAACTAAAGTTGTCGCTCCAATCAGGTATTTGAGTCTTATCATCGTCTTTCTCATTGTCTCCACCAACAGGAGTTACAGTTTGGGAATGAGGGTCTAAATTATGGTCAGAACCTTCTGCGTCTGGTCCTGGATCCGACTCATAAAGATTCTGGGCATCAGTGCAGATCATTTCCTTGTCTGGATTCACAGAAGCGCTGGAGTCGACCTCTGATTCCCAGGCTATAGTATGAGTAAACAGCTCTGCAGACTCAACCATCTGTTCTACCTCATACTCAGATGGGCAGCTGGAGATTTGGGAGCTGTGAGGAAGCAAGTGCGATTTGGGTGACACCTTTGAGGACTGGAGTATTTGTGATGTTGAAGTTGATGTGGAGGAGAGCCCACTTAAAGGAGCACTTGATATCCGTTGAAGCACCTGCTGTTTTTGTGCCTCATCTGGAATTTGTAGCGATTGGCGTGGCCGTAAGAAAGGGATCTTATCACATTGTCCGCTAAAAGAAGTAGACATTTTAGTTTGGCTGGAAGATAGTCTTTCTTCTGCAGATGTTACTGTTGCTTTAACACCTACCCCACGGACACAACCTTTTTTCCCCTTTCCAACACGCCTATTCCCCTTTCCACCAGCAGCAGGCCTTTTTCCACTCATTTTGGTGGTTAACTAATTCACAACTCTGGAGTTGTTTGCACAAAAAAACAATGGATGGTAACCGAGCAGAGCTGAGTGGCCAAACTGTGGTATTAGGCCAAAACTATTGGCTGGGTTAGATGCAGAAAAAAATATATTCAGTTTGCAACCTGATGGAGGTCAGTATAGATGGACTAATAGAGAAAGTCCGACACACTGCTAGAAGGCCAAATATTTTTTCAGAGCTAGATGCAGAAAAAAATTATATTCAGTTTGCAACCTGATGGAGGTCAGTATAGATGGATTAATAGAACAAGACCCACACACAGCTAGAAGCCCAATATTTTTTCAGAGGTAGATGCAGAAAAAAATATATTCAGTTTGCAACCTGATGGAGGTCAGTATAGATGGACTAATACAACAACTCCCACACACAGCTAGAAGCCCAAATATTTTTTCAGAGGTACTGTAGATGCAGATACAAATTATTTTTAATTTGCAACCTGATGGAGGTCAGTATAGATGGACTAATACAACAAGTCCCACACACAGCTAGAAGCCCAAATATTTTTTCAGAGGTACTGTAGATGCAGATAAAAATTATTTTTAATTTGCAACCTGATGGAGGTCAGTATAGATGGACTAATACAACAAGTCCCACACACAGCTAGAAGCCCAAATATTTTTTCAGAGGTACTGTAGATGCAGATAAAAATTATTTTTAATTTGCAACCTGATGGAGGTCAGTATAAATGGACTAATACAACAAGTCCCACACTCAGCTAGAAGCCCAAATATTTTTTCAGAGGTACTGTAGATGCAGATACAAATTATTTTTAATTTGCAACCTGATGGAGGTCAGTATATATGGACTAATAGAGAAAGTCCGACACACTGCTAGAAGGCCAAATATTTTTTCAGAGCTAGATGCAGAAAAAAATTATATTCAGTTTGCAACCTGATGGAGGTCAGCATAGATGGATTAATAGAACAAGACCCACACACAGCTAGAAGCCCAAATATTTTTTCAGAGGTAGATGCAGAAAAAAATATATTCAGTTTGCAACCTGATGGAGGTCAGTATAGATGGACTAATACAACAAGTCCCACACACAGCTAGAAGCCCAAATATTTTTTCAGAGGTACTGTAGATGCAGATACAAATTATTTTTAATTTACAACCTGATGGAGGTCAGTATAGATGGACTAATACAACAAGTCCCACACACAGCTAGAAGCCCAAATATTTTTTCAGAGGTACTGTAGATGCAGATAAAAATTATTTTTAATTTGCAACCTGATGGAGGTCAGTATAGATGGACTAATAGAGAAAGTCCGACACACTGCTAGAAGGCCAAATATTTTTTCAGAGGTACTGTAAATGCAGATAAAAATTATTTTTAATTTGCAACCTGATGGAGGTCAGTATAGATGGACTAATACAACAAGTCCCACACACAGCTAGAAGCCCAAATATTTTTTCAGAGGTACTGTAGATGCAGATACAAATTATTTTTAATTTGCAACCTCATGGAGGTCAGTATAGATGGACTAATACAACAAGTCCCACACACAGCTAGAAGCCCAAATATTTTTTCAGAGGTACTGTAGATGCAGATAAAAATTATTTTTAATTTGCAACCTGATGGAGGTCAGTATAGATGGACTAATAGAGAAAGTCCGACACACTGCTTGAAGGCCAAATATTTTTTCAGAGGTACTGTAGATGCAGATAAAAATTATTTTTAATTTGCAACCTGATGGAGGTCAGTATAGATGGACTAATACAACAAGTCCCACACACAGCTAGAAGCCCAAATATTTTTTCAGAGGTACTGTAGATGCAGATAAAAATTATTTTTAATTTGCAACCTGATGGAGGTCAGTATAGATGGACTAATAGAGAAAGTCCGACACACTGCTAGAAGGCCAAATATTTTTTCAGAGCTAGATGCAGAAAAAAATTATATTCAGTTTGCAACCTGATGGAGGTCAGTATAGATGGATTAATAGAACAAGACCCACACACAGCTAGAAGCCCAATATTTTTTCAGAGGTAGATGCAGAAAAAAATATATTCAGTTTGCAACCTGATGGAGGTCAGTATAGATGGACTAATACAACAAGTCCCACACACAGCTAGAAGCCCAAATATTTTTTCAGAGGTACTGTAGATGCAGATAAAAATTATTTTTAATTTGCAACCTGATGGAGGTCAGTATAGATGGACTTATACAACAAGTCCCACACACAGCTAGAAGCCCAAATATTTTTTCAGAGGTACTATAGATGCAGATACAAATTATTTTTAATTTGCAACCTGATGGAGGTCAGTATAGATGGAATAATACAAGTCCCACACACAGCTAGAAGCCCAAATATTTTTTCAGAGGTAGATGCAGAAAAAAATATATTCAGTTTGCAACCTGATGGAGGTCAGTATAGATGGACTAATACAACAAGTCCCACACACAGCTAGAAGCCCAAATATTTTTTCAGGGGTACTGTAGATGCAGATAAAAATTATTTTTAATTTGCAACCTGATGGAGGTCAGTATAGATGGACTAATACAACAAGTCCCACACACAGCTAGAAGCCCAAATATTTTTTCAGAGGTACTGTAGATGCAGATACAAATTATTTTTAATTTGCAACCTGATGGAGGTCAGTATAGATGGACTAATACAACAAGTCCCACACACAGCTAGAAGCCCAAATATTTTTTCAGAGGTACTGTAGATGCAGATAAAAATTATTTTTAATTTGCAACCTGATGGAGGTCAGTATAGATGGACTAATACAACAAGTCCCACACACAGCTAGAAGCCCAAATATTTTTTCAGAGGTACTGTAGATGCAGATAAAAATTATTTTTAATTTGCAACCTGATGGAGGTCAGTATAGATGGACTAATAGAGAAAGTCCAACACACTGCTAGAAGGCCAAATATTTTTTCAGAGGTACTGTAGATGCAGATAAAATTTATTTTTAATTTGCAACCTGATGGAGGTCAGTATAGATGGACTAATACAACAAGTCCCACACACAGCTAGAAGCCAAAATATTTTTTCAGAGGTACTGTAGATGCAGATACAAATTATTTTTAATTTGCAACCTGATGGAGGTCAGTATAGATGGACTAATACAACAAGTCCCACACACAGCTAGAAGCCCAAATATTTTTTCAGAGGTACTGTAGATGCAGATAAAAATTATTTTTAATTTGCAACCTGATGGAGGTCAGTATAGATGGACTAATAGAGAAAGTCCGACACACTGTTAGAAGGCCAAATATTTTTTCAGAGGTAATGTAGATGCAGATAAAAATTATTTTTAATTTGCAACCTGATGGAGGTCAGTATAGATGGACTAATACAACAAGTCCCACACACAGCTAGAAGCCCAAATATTTTTTCAGAGGTACTGTAGATGCAGATAAAAATTATTTTTAATTTGCAACCTGATGGAGGTCAGTATAGATGGACTAATAGAGAAAGTCCGACACACTGCTAGAAGGCCAAATATTTTTTCAGAGCTAGATGCAGAAAAAATTTTTATTCAGTTTGCAACCTGATGGAGGTCAGTATAGATGGATTAATAGAACAAGACCCACACACAGCTAGAAGCCCAATATTTTTTCAGAGGTAGATGCAGAAAAAAATATATTCAGTTTGCAACCTGATGGAGGTCAGTATAGATGGACTAATACAACAAGTCCCACACACAGCTAGAAGCCCAAATATTTTTTCAGAGGTACTGTAGATGCAGATAAAAATTATTTTTAATTTGCAACCTGATGGAGGTCAGTATAGATGGACTAATACAACAAGTCCCACACACAGCTAGAAGCCCAAATATTTTTTCAGAGGTACTGTAGATGCAGATAAAAATTATTTTTAATTTGCAACCTGATGGAGGTCAGTATAAATGGACTAATACAACAAGTCCCACACTCAGCTAGAAGCCCAAATATTTTTTCAGAGGTACTGTAGATGCAGATACAAATTATTTTTAATTTGCAACCTGATGGAGGTCAGTATAGATGGACTAATAGAGAAAGTCCGACACACTGCTAGAAGGCCAAATATTTTTTCAGAGCTAGATGCAGAAAAAAATTATATTCAGTTTGCAACCTGATGGAGGTCAGCATAGATGGATTAATAGAACAAGACCCACACACAGCTAGAAGCCCAAATATTTTTTCAGAGGTAGATGCAGAAAAAAATATATTCAGTTTGCAACCTGATGGAGGTCAGTATAGATGGACTAATACAACAAGTCCCACACACAGCTAGAAGCCCAAATATTTTTTCAGAGGTACTGTAGATGCAGATACAAATTATTTTTAATTTACAACCTGATGGAGGTCAGTATAGATGGACTAATACAACAAGTCCCACACACAGCTAGAAGCCCAAATATTTTTTCAGAGGTACTGTAGATGCAGATAAAAATTATTTTTAATTTGCAACCTGATGGAGGTCAGTATAGATGGACTAATAGAGAAAGTCTGACACACTGCTAGAAGGCCAAATATTTTTTCAGAGGTACTGTAGATGCAGATAAAAATTATTTTTAATTTGCAACCTGATGGAGGTCAGTATAGATGGACTAATACAACAAGTCCCACACACAGCTAGAAGCCCAAATATTTTTTCAGAGGTACTGTAGATGCAGATACAAATTATTTTTAATTTGCAACCTCATGGAGGTCAGTATAGATGGACTAATACAACAAGTCCCACACACAGCTAGAAGCCCAAATATTTTTTCAGAGGTACTGTAGATGCAGATAAAAATTATTTTTAATTTGCAACCTGATGGAGGTCAGTATAGATGGACTAATAGAGAAAGTCCGACACACTGCTTGAAGGCCAAATATTTTTTCAGAGGTACTGTAGATGCAGATAAAAATTATTTTTAATTTGCAACCTGATGGAGGTCAGTATAGATGGACTAATACAACAAGTCCCACACACAGCTAGAAGCCCAAATATTTTTTCAGAGGTACTGTAGATGCAGATAAAAATTATTTTTAATTTGCAACCTGATGGAGGTCAGTATAGATGGACTAATAGAGAAAGTCCGACACACTGCTAGAAGGCCAAATATTTTTTCAGAGCTAGATGCAGAAAAAAATTATATTCAGTTTGCAACCTGATGGAGGTCAGTATAGATGGATTAATAGAACAAGACCCACACACAGCTAGAAGCCCAATATTTTTTCAGAGGTAGATGCAGAAAAAAATATATTCAGTTTGCAACCTGATGGAGGTCAGTATAGATGGACTAATACAACAAGTCCCACACACAGCTAGAAGCCCAAATATTTTTTCAGAGGTACTGTAGATGCAGATAAAAATTATTTTTAATTTGCAACCTGATGGAGGTCAGTATAGATGGACTTATACAACAAGTCCCACACACAGCTAGAAGCCCAAATATTTTTTCAGAGGTACTGTAGATGCAGATACAAATTATTTTTAATTTGCAACCTGATGGAGGTCAGTATAGATGGACTAATACAAGTCCCACACACAGCTAGAAGCCCAAATATTTTTTCAGAGGTAGATGCAGAAAAAAATATATTCAGTTTGCAACCTGATGGAGGTCAGTATAGATGGACTAATACAACAAGTCCCACACACAGCTAGAAGCCCAAATATTTTTTCAGGGGTACTGTAGATGCAGATAAAAATTATTTTTAATTTGCAACCTGATGGAGGTCAGTATAGATGGACTAATACAACAAGTCCCACACACAGCTAGAAGCCCAAATATTTTTTCAGAGGTACTGTAGATGCAGATACAAATTATTTTTAATTTGCAACCTGATGGAGGTCAGTATAGATGGACTAATACAACAAGTCCCACACACAGCTAGAAGCCCAAATATTTTTTCAGAGGTACTGTAGATGCAGATAAAAATTATTTTTAATTTGCAACCTGATGGAGGTCAGTATAGATGGACTAATACAACAAGTCCCACACACAGCTAGAAGCCCAAATATTTTTTCAGAGGTACTGTAGATGCAGATAAAAATTATTTTTAATTTGCAACCTGATGGAGGTCAGTATAGATGGACTAATAGAGAAAGTCCAACACACTGCTAGAAGGCCAAATATTTTTTCAGAGGTACTGTAGATGCAGATAAAATTTATTTTTAATTTGCAACCTGATGGAGGTCAGTATAGATGGACTAATACAACAAGTCCCACACACAGCTAGAAGCCAAAATATTTTTTCAGAGGTACTGTAGATGCAGATACAAATTATTTTTAATTTGCAACCTGATGGAGGTCAGTATAGATGGACTAATACAACAAGTCCCACACACAGCTAGAAGCCCAAATATTTTTTCAGAGGTACTGTAGATGCAGATAAAAATTATTTTTAATTTGCAACCTGATGGAGGTCAGTATAGATGGACTAATAGAGAAAGTCCGACACACTGCTAGAAGGCCAAATATTTTTTCAGAGGTACTGTAGATGCAGATAAAAATTATTTTTAATTTGCAACCTGATGGAGGTCAGTATAGATGGACTAATACAACAAGTCCCACACACAGCTAGAAGCCCAAATATTTTTTCAGAGGTACTGTAGATGCAGATAAAAATTATTTTTAATTTGCAACCTGATGGAGGTCAGTATAGATGGACTAATAGAGAAAGACCGACACACTGCTAGAAGGCCAAATATTTTTTCAGAGCTAGATGCAGAAAAATTTTTTATTCAGTTTGCAACCTGATGGAGGTCAGTATAGATGGATTAATAGAACAAGACCCACACACAGCTAGAAGCCCAATATTTTTTCAGAGGTAGATGCAGAAAAAAATATATTCAGTTTGCAACCTGATGGAGGTCAGTATAGATGGACTAATACAACAAGTCCCACACACAGCTAGAAGCCCAAATATTTTTTCAGAGGTACTGTAGATGCAGATAAAAATTATTTTTAATTTGCAACCTGATGGAGGTCAGTATAGATGGACTAATACAACAAGTCCCACACACAGCTAGAAGCCCAAATATTTTTTCAGAGGTACTGTAGATGCAGATACAAATTATTTTTAATTTGCAACCTGATGGAGGTCAGTATAGATGGACTAATACAAGTCCCACACACAGCTAGAAGCCCAAATATTTTTTCAGAGGTAGATGCAGAAAAAAATATATTCAGTTTGCAACCTGATGGAGGTCAGTATAGATGGACTAATACAACAAGTCCCACACACAGCTAGAAGCCCAAATATTTTTTCAGAGGTACTGTAGATGCAGATAAAAATTATTTTTAATTTGCAACCTGATGGAGGTCAGTATAGATGGACTAATACAACAAGTCCCACACACAGCTAGAAGCCCAAATATTTTTTCAGAGGTACTGTAGATGCAGATACAAATTAATTTTAATTTGCAACCTGATGGAGGTCAGTATAGATGGACTAATACAACAAGTCCCACACACAGCTAGAAGCCCAAATATTTTTTCAGAGGTACTGTAGATGCAAATAAAAATTATTTTTAATTTGCAACCTGATGGAGGTCAGTATAGATGGACTAATAGAGAAAGTCCGACACACTGCTAGAAGGCCAAATATTTTTTCAGAGGTACTGTAGATGCAGATAAAAATTATTTTTAATTTGCAACCTCATGGAGGTCAGTATAGATGGACTAATACAACAAGTCCCACACACAGCTAGAAGCCCAAATATTTTTTCAGAGGTACTGTAGATGCAGATAAAAATTATTTTTAATTTGCAACCTGATGGAGGTCAGTATAGATGGACTAATAGAGAAAGTCCGACACACTGCTAGAAGGCCAAATATTTTTTCAGAGCTAGATGCAGAAAAAAATTATATTCAGTTTGCAACCTGATGGAGGTCAGTATAGATGGATTAATAGAACAAGACCCACACACAGCTAGAAGTCCAAATATTTTTTCAGAGGTAGATGCAGAAAAAAATATATTCAGTTTGCAACCTGATGGAGGTCAGTATAGATGGACTAATACAACAAGTCCCACACACAGCTAGAAGCCCAAATATTTTTTCAGAGGTACTGTAGATGCAGATAAAAATTAGTTTTAATTTGCAACCTGATGGAGGTCAGTATAGATGGACTAATAGAATGATGCTATGCCCAAAAGATTTTACTTCACTAGGTGCAGTAAAAAAATTGGTATTCTATACACAGGTGGTATATCTTGCAGCACAGATAGGCTACTCCCCTGACTAACACACTCTGCAATAGGCCAAAAAGGATTAGCTTTGCTAGATTCAGCCAAATGCTGTGAAAAAAACTTGCACAGCACTGGCACAGACCTGCCTGGCAAAAACTGATAGGAACTGATGTAACCTAGTCCTGAAAAGGACTCCAATTACAATTAGTATTTACTCCCACAACCTATCTATTTAAGAGCACAGACCTCCCTGATAAAAGTCGTAGGAAATGCTGTAACCTAGTCCTTAAAAGGACTGCAATCACAACTATTCCCTACTCCCAAGCTATCTGTATATTTGTGCGAAAATTGGCTTGAAATTAACTAGAGATGAGCGTTGTTCTACTCGAACTGTTCGCCAATCTCAAATTCGAGCTGTTTTGGGCGGTGTTCGAGCCGGTCGGCGAACACGAACAATTTGAGAAAAATTCGGCTGTTCGAGGTTATGTTCGATAACTGTTCGTGCACCAAAATCATAACTGGATTTTTTCTCAGTAATGATGAAAATTAATGTTAATACGCAGTTTGGGTGTACAGCGGGGCGGGGGGAGGGGCAGGGGATGGATCTCTGCAGGAACAATGAAGATCTCCATTTTTTTTTCTCTTTCCCGCATTTGCAGTGGGGAGGTGCAATCTGTCAGCCTATCAGCAGCGCACACACGGAGCGAAGTGCTTTTTTTAACACAAGCAAGGGCATGTGTGATTGGCAGTGTATGTCACATGTCCTTGCCCTATAAGACCAAGCCATTTTCCCCGTCGCCACCATTTTCTCACTGCTGCAGCTGCGTGTTAGACGGCACCGCTGTTGCTGTGTGCGCTATACCTTGTTAATTTCAAGCCAATTTTCGCACAAATATACAGATAGCTTGGGAGTAGGGAATAGTTGTGATTGCAGTCCTTTTAAGGACTAGGTTACAGCATTTCCTACGACTTTTATCAAGCAGGTCTGTGCTCTTAAATAGATAGATTGTGGGAGTAAAGACTAATTGTAATTGGAGTCCTTTTCAGAACTAGGTTACATCAGTTCCTATCAGTTTTTGCCAGGCAGGTCTGTGCCAGTGCTGTGCAAGTTTTTTTCACAGCATTTGGCTGAATCTAGCAAAGCTAATCCTTTTTGGCCTATTGCAGAGTGTGTTAGTCAGTGGAGTAGCCTATCTGTGTTGCAAGATATACCACCTGTGTATAGAATACCAATTTTTTTACTGCACCTAGTGAAGTAAAATCTTTTGGGCATAGCATCATTCTATTAGTCCATCTATACTGACCTCCATCAGGTTGCAAATTAAAAATAATTTTTTTCTGCATCTAGCTCTGAAAAAATATTTGGGCTTCTAGCAGTGTGTGGGACTTGGTCTATTAGTCCATCTATACTGACCTCCATCAGGTTGCAAATTAAAAATAATTTTTTTCTTCATTTATCTCTGAAAAAATATTTGGGCTTCTAGCAGCGTGTGGGACTTGTTCTATTAGTCCATCTATACTGACCTCCATCAGGTTGCAAATTAAAAATAATTTTTTTCTGCATCTAGCTCTGAAAAAATATTTGGGCTTCTAGCAGTGTGTGGGACTTGGTCTATTAGTCCATCTATACTGACCTCCATCAGGTTGCAAATTAAAAATAATTTTTTTCTGCATCTAGCTCTGAAAAAATATTTGGGCTTCTAGCAGTGTGTGGGACTTGGTCTATTAGTCCATCTATACTGACCTCCATCAGGTTGCAAATTGAATAAAAAAATTTTCTGCATCTAGCTCTGAGAAAATATTTGGGCTTCTAGCGGTGTGTGGGACTTGGTCTATTAGTGCATCTATACTGACCTCCATCAGGTTGCAAATTAAAAATAATTTTTTTCTGCATCTAGCTCTGAAAAAATATTTGGGCTTCTAGCAGTGTGTGGGACTTGGTCTATTAGTCCATCTATACTGACCTCCATCAGGTTGCAAATTAAAAATAATTTTTTTCTGCATCTAGCTCTGAAAAAATATTTGGGCTTCTAGCAGTGTGTGGGACTTGGTCTATTAGTCCATCTATACTGACCTCCATCAGGTTGCAAATTAAAAATAATTTTTTTCTGCATCTAGCTCTGAAAAAATATTTGGGCTTCTAGCAGTGTGTGGGACTTGGTCTATTAGTCCATCTATACTGACCTCCATCAGGTTGCAAATTGAATAAAAAAATTTTCTGCATCTAGCTCTGAAAAAATATTTGGGCTTCTAGCGGTGTGTGGGACTTGGTCTATTAGTCCATCTATACTGACCTCCATCAGGTTGCAAATTAAAAATAATTTTTTTCTTCATTTAGCTCTGAAAAAATATTTGGGCTTCTAGCAGTGTGTGGGACTTGTTCTATTAGTCCTTCTATACTGACCTCCAGCAGGTTGCAAATTGAATATAATTTTTTTCTGCATCTAGCTCTGAAAAAATATTTGGGCTTCCAGCGGTGTGTGGGACTTGGTCTATTAGTCCATCTATACTGACCTCCATCAGGTTGCAAATTAAAAATAATTTTTTTCTGCATCTAGCTCTGAAAAAATATTTGGGCTTCTAGCAGTGTGTGGGACTTGGTCTATTAGTCCATCTATACTGACCTCCATCAGGTTGCAAATTAAAAATATTTTTTTTCTTCATTTATCTCTGAAAAAATATTTGGGCTTCTAGCAGCGTGTGGGACTTATTCTATTAGTCCATCTATACTGACCTCCATCAGGTTGCAAATTAAAAATAATTTTTTTCTGCATCTAGCTCTGAAAAAATATTTGGGCTTCTAGCAGTGTGTGGGACTTGGTCTATTAGTCCATCTATACTGACCTCCATCAGGTTGCAAATTAAAAATAATTTTTTTCTTCATTTAGCTCTGAAAAAATATTTGGGCTTCTAGCAGTGTGTGGGACTTGTTCTATTAGTCCTTCTATACTGACCTCCAGCAGGTTGCAAATTGAATATAATTTTTTTCTGCATCTAGCTCTGAAAAAATATTTGGGCTTCTAGCGGTGTGTGGGACTTGGTCTATTAGTCCATCTATACTGACCTCCATCAGGTTGCAAATTAAAAATAATTTTTTTCTGCATCTAGCTCTGAAAAAATATTTGGGCTTCTAGCAGTGTGTGGGACTTGGTCTATTAGTCCATCTATACTGACCTCCATCAGTTTGCAAATTGAATAAAAAAAATTTCTGCATCTAGCTCTGAAAAAATATTTGGGCTTCTAGCGGTGTGTGGGACTTGGTCTATTAGTCCATCTATACTGACCTCCATCAGGTTGCAAATTAAAAATATTTTTTTTCTGCATCTAACCCAGCCAATAGTTTTGGCCTAATACCACAGTTTGGCCACTCAGCTCTGCTCGGTTACCATCCATTGTTTTTTTGTGCAAACAACTCCAGAGTTGTGAATTAGTTAACCACCAAAATGAGTGGAAAAAGGCCTGCTGCTGGTGGAAAGGGGAATAGGCGTGTTGGGAAGGGGAAAAAAGGTTGTGTCCGTGGGGTAGGTGCAGAAGAAAGACCATCTTCCAGCCAAACTAAAATGTCTACTTCTTTTAGCGGACAATGTGATAAGATCCCTTTCTTACGGCCACGCCAATCGCTACAAATTCCAGATGAGGCACAAAAACAGCAGGTGCTTCAACGGATATCAAGTGCTCCTTTAAGTGGGCTCTCCTCCACATCAACTTCAACATCACAAATACTCCAGTCCTCAAAGGTGTCACCCAAATCGCACTTGCTTCCTCACAGCTCCCAAATCTCCAGCTGCCCGTCTGAGTATGAGGTAGAACAGATGGTTGAGTCTGCAGAGCTGTTTACTCATACTATAGCCTGGGAATCAGAGGTCGACTCCAGCGCTTCTGTGAATCCAGACGAGGAAATGATCTGCACTGATGCCCAGAATCTTTATGAGTCGGATCCAGGACCAGACGCAGAAGGTTCTGACCATAATGTAGACCCTCATTCCCAAACTGTAACTCCTGTTGGTGGAGACAATGAGGAAGACGATGATAAGACTCAAATACCTGATTGGAGCGACAACTTTAGTTTTTTGTCAGGGCAGGAACAGGTTGGCTCTGAGGACGACGGGTGTGATAACGCACAGGGTGATGATGATGAGGTCGGAGATCCCACTTACTGTCAACCCACAGTCAGCCAAGAGATGAGGTCAGCAGAGGAGGTGGAGGAAGATGCTAGTGACGACGAGGTCAGGTTGCGCCTTCCTGGACAGAGACGTAGTACTGGAAGCACGTCAACAACTGCATCCTCAAACACAACTCTGCCTCTCACCACAAGTCGTGGTGGCTCTTCAGGTCGCATGGGTGCTAAGCCTTGCATAGCCTGGGCATTTTTTCAGATCGATAAAGATGACCCAACTCGTGTTATCTGTAACATTTGTCAGCAAAAGCTAAGTAGAGGCCAAAAAATACATAGTTTGAGTACTTCATGCATGAACCGGCACATGGACATGAAGCATAAGTTGCAGTGGGAAGCTCAGTGTGCTACAATGCGGCCTAGCCGGCCGGGCCAATCACCGTCTGCCATATCTTGTGCATCCGCGGCCTCTTCATCCTCTGTGACTGGGGGGACAGCAGTCACACCTGTTTTGGGGCGCAGACCTGCCACCTCTTTACCCGCAACAGCCAGCGTGATTGGCAGGTCATCATTTTCTTTGGAGGTGGTAACACCAGCTGGTCTTGAGCGCTATCCGACATCGATAGCACCACCTTTGGATCAAGGCAACCTAACATGTCCGCCTGCATCTTCCTCACAGACCGGCAGTTTGCCGGGGACACCCTTATCAACCCCGTCTAAGCACAATAGCCAGCCCTCGGTCCCTCAGATGTGGACAAGTAAAAGACCATTTCCTCCTAGCCATGAGAAAGCTAAGAGGTTGAATTTCACCATCTGCAAGCTCTTGGCTACAGAAATGCTGCCTTTCCGCCTGGTGGACACAGAGGATTTTCGAGACCTTATGTCCGTCGCAGTGCCCCAGTACCAGATGCCCAGTCGGCACTACTTCTCAAAGAAAGGTGTGCCTGCGCTCCACCAGCATGTCGCACACAACATCACCGCTTCTTTGAGAAACTCTGTGTGTGACAGGGTGCATTTCACCACAGACACTTGGACGAGTAGGCATGGACAGGGGCGTTACATGTCGCTGACTGGGCACTGGGTAACTATGGTGACAGCAGGACAAGGGGCTGCTGTCCAAGTCTTGCCGTCCCCACGAGTTGTGCGTCAATCCTCTTTATGTCAAAGTTCCTCCACTGCTTCTGCCTCCTCAACCTCCTCTCGGTCTTCCACCTGCACCCAAAGCCTGTCTGGTCATGCCACAAGCTTTATAACTGCGCAGAAGGGATCCTGCACACCTCCTTACTATGCTGGCAGTAGGGCTCAACGTCATCAGGCGGTTTTTACATTGAAATGTCTGGGAAATGTGAGTCACACAGCTGAGGAGTTGTGGTCAGCTCTGGAGAACCAATTTCATGAATGGTTGTCTCCACTGGACCAGAAACCAGGGAAGGCCGTGTGCGACAATGCTGCAAACCTGGGTGCGGCCCTTCGCCGGGGCAATGTCACACACGTGCCTTGTATGGCTGACGTGTTGAACCTGGTTGTCCAGCAATTTTTAGCCCACTATCCCAGACTAGATGGCCTTCTGCAGAGGGCACGGTCGCTGTGTGCTCACTTCCGCCGTTCGCATCCCGCAGCTCAGCGACTTACATCTCTACAGAAGTCGTTGGGCCTGCCACTTCACCGGCTAAAATGCGATGTGCCTACCCGGTGGAATTCAACTCTGCACATGTTGCAGCGACTGTGGCAGCACCGACAAGCCCTGGTGCAATACGTTCTGACGTATAGCCTGGGCCAACGAGATTCAGAGGTGGGGCAAATCACGCTGGAGGAGTGGTCTCAGATCAGGGACCTATGCACCCTTCTGCACAGTTTTGAAATGGCGACGAAGATGTTTAGTGCTGACGATGCCATTATCAGCATGACTATTCCGGTGATTTACATGCTGGAGCACATGTTAAACAGAATTCGGAGTCAGGTGGTGGCACAAGAGGAGGTGGAGGAAGTAGAGGAGGAGGAGTTGTATGCGGAAGGGCTAACATCTGCAAGGTCAAGACGGTCGGCAGCACCAAGGCGGCAGGCATGTGACGGTGGGGGAGATGATTTTACCAGGGCGCATGGTAGCAGCCAAACTAGTGAGGAAGGTGCAGGAGCCCAGGAAGAAGTGGAGGACAAACTTATGGAAGACTCATCAGATGAGGGAGACCTTGATCACACTTCTGTTGTGCGAGGTTGGGGGGAGAGGACAGAGGAAGGAAGCATGATTGTTACCTCGCCACCAACACAACAGGGACTTGGTGCTCCTGGATGCGCAACACACATGAGTGCCTTCTTGCTGCACTACCTGCAACATGACCCTCGAATTGTGAGAATTAGAAATAATCCTGACTACTGGGTTGCCACACTGTTAGATCCCCGGTACAAAAGTAAATTTGCAGAAATTATTCCTGCCATAGAAAGGGATGCACGCATGCAGGAGTATCAGAAGAGACTGTTGCAGAATCTTACATGTGCTTTTCCACAAAATACCAGTGGTGCACGTAGTGAATCTCACAGTTCCAACTTGCCAACCGTGGGACCGTCAAGTGTTCAGCACTCAAACCGTAACAGAACCACAGTATCTGCTGGTAACATCAATTTTGCGGAATCATTTCACCACTTTTTTAGCCCATCCTTTGCAAGGCCACAGGAGACAAGAAGTCTGACACATAGTCAACGCCTAGAGACGATGGTACAGGAGTATCTCCAAGTAAACATTGAAGCCACGACTGTGTCACTGGACCCTTGCTCTTTTTGGGCTTCCAATCTGGATAAATGGCCGGAGCTAGCCACTTACGCCTTGGAGATCTTGTCATGCCCCGCAGCCAGCGTTCTGTCTGAACGTGTGTTCAGCGCTGCTGGTGGTGTGCTGACAGATAAGCGCACGTGGCTCTCCACTGATAATGTAGACAGACTCACATTCATAAAGATGAATAAATCATGGATCCGAAACGACTTTTCTACCCCTGTGTCATCCTGGGGAGAGTAAAAGCTTGATGATTGGTTAAAATCACCCTACCAACCGTTTTAAGCTTTCAAATTACTAATCATGTTTATCTGTATCTTGACTGGAAAATAATTTGGGCTTTGTAGCAGTGTGCAGCACTGATCCTATTAGGCCATCTATAATAAGCTTCACCAGATTTAAAATTAAAAATAATTTTTAGCTGCATCTAGCCCGGAAAATAATTTTGGGGCTCCGAGATGCGCAAGACACATAAGTGCCTTCTTGCTGCACTACCTGCAGCATGACCCTCATATTGTCAGAATTCGAAGTAATCATGACTACTGGGTTGCCACACTCTTAGATCCCCCAAACTTTTCGATCAACCTTTTCATTTTAATAAAGACCAAAAAAATGGTCATTTTTGAAGTTATAAGCATTAGCAGGTTGTTAGAAAATGAAATCAAACAGTTTTCAACTCAAAACTTTATTCTAGGTGATGTTACATTTTCACATAGGACCCCTTGTTCGAAAGGAGCTTCTGAACTCTCTCGTCCATTGAATTTGTCAGGTTTTGGATGGTTTCTGCTTCAATTGTTTTGCATGAGGACAGAATACCCTCCCAGAGCTGTTGCTTAGATGTGAACTGCCTCCCGCCATCATAGACACTCCTTTTAATGATGCTCCAAAGGTTCTGAATGGGGTAGAGGTCAGGGGAGCATGGGGGTCACACCATAAGTTTGTCCCCTTTTATGCCCATATCAGCCAGAGATGCAGATGTTTTATGTGCAGCATGAGATGGTGCATTATCATGCAGAAAAATGATCTTGCTGTGAAATACACGGTTCTTCTTCTTGAACCATGGCAGGAAGTGCTGTTTGAGAAAATCCACATACATTATGGAGTTCATCTTTAGCGCCTTCAGGGATCCTAAAGGGGCCGACAATCTCTCTCCCCATGATTCCAGCCCAAAACATTACTCCACCTCCTCCTTGTTGGCGCTGTAGCCGTGTTTGCGTGGGGTGTCCATCAACCAGCCATCCTCCACTCCATTCATCTGGACCATCGAGCGCTGCACGGCACTCATCCGTGAACAAAACAGTTTTGAAATCAGTCTTCATGTAATGTTTGGCCCACTGGAGCCGTTTCTGCTTGTGTGAAGTGGATAGAGGAGGTCGACAGGATGGCGTATGCACAGCTGCAAACCTCTGAAGGACCCTGCATCTTGTTGTTCGGGGGACGTTGGAGGCACAAGCAGCTTCAAAAACTTGTCTGCTGCTATGACAAGGCTTTTTTGCCGCTGCTCTTTCAACCTGACGTAATTGCCTGTAGGAAAGAGTCCTCAATTTGCCCTTATCAGCACGCACACGTGTGTACTGTGAATCAGCTACATACTTCTTGATTGCCAAGACACTTCATCCTGATCATCGCACAATGTTGATTGTAGTCATGCCTTGACCTAAACACTCCACAATTTGTTGCTTCTCAGCAGCCGACACATCCTTTTTCTTTCCCATTTTGGCAGAAAATGTAGGCTGCTTAATAATGTGAGAGAGCCTTCTTAAGAAGTCTTGCCTTTCATTGGACACACCTGCCAAACTAATTAGCACAGGTGTCTGCAATTGCTTACAGTGATATAAAGAGCCCTGACACACATCACCATCAATGAGTTTAACTGACAAACAAACAAATTCTTCCCTTATCACTCCTAAACACTTTTTGCATAATAATTTTAACGCGGTGTACAAGTGCTTTTCCACAAAACACCAGTGGTTCACGTAGTGAATCTTACAGTTCTAACTTGCCAACCGTGGTCTGTATGGAATTGTTCAATAAAGGGCCCAAAATTAAGATAACATAGATGGGAGAGGTCTCTATGAATAGGAATTCCTAAGTATTTGATACCCTGTGAGGGCCAGGCAAAGGGAAAGTTGGACTGGATGGAATCCTATATGGATTTAGGGAGGGAGACATCGAGGGCCTCAGACTTCGCTGCATTGATTTTAAAATTTTACCATGTAACAAAGTGATCTATTTCAGCCATAACAGCAGGGATGGATATATGTGATTGAGTGATATATACTAGGACATCATCAGCAAATAGAGAGCACTTGTACTCGGTGCCTCCCACCTCAATCCACCTAATATTGGGGTTATGGCGAATTGATGAGAGCAGGTGCTCCGTCACTAGAATGTCTAAGAGAGGGGACAGAGGACATCCCTGCCTTGTCCCATTGGTGATTGTGAAAGGTGATGAAAATGTTCTGACGCACCCCCTGGGCCTTGGGACACCCGGAGCCGGACCCTTTTTGGTGGATGCTGGTGGTTGTAGTCTTCGTGGCGGCGATCCGGTTCCGTGGCTCAGGGCGGTCAAACCAGTGGCGGAACTATTTATGTGGTTTTGATGTTTAAATGTCCGACTACGCCACCCGTGGATTGCGGTCAGAGTGAACCGCCGCTATAGGGCAGACCGCTAAGGCTGGTGTTGTGGGTGCAGCAGAGCGTAGCATAACTCCCCACGGGAGGAGTATAGCCTCAGGGCAGTGTATGCGGAGGATGGGGGTGATGGTGCAGGGCAGCAGCAGTAACGACACGGAGTCAGTGATGCAGTTCAGGGCCTTTACTCACAGTTCTTATTATCCAGACCACGTCTGCAGGTAACGGCTGCCCACGTCGTACTGTGCTCACCAGGTGAGGGGCTCAGACAACTCCCAGATAACTTTGGAGCGCTTCACAGGACCCCCTTTGTGTGTCCTTTGTCTGGTTTTTCTTACCAACACTTCTGTCCGGCTGCCTCGGGCCTCCTCTTGGTAAACTTGGCGCCAGTTTCCCTGACCCTATGTGGTGCCTTCCTAGCGGGTGGAGCAAGGGGCTGCGCCACATAAAATGTCAGAGCCTCCGGTTTCTAGCTGAGGGTCGTTTCCTGCCTCCACTAGTTCGGGGACCTGTCTCCCCCTTTGGCCTGACCCCTTCACGCAGGTGAATTCGGGCGTGCGGTGGCGACTCGCCCGTCCGCACCCCTGGGATCCCTTCATTCCTCGTTCCTGGAGCCTTCTCCGCTCCTCTTCCTTCCTTCTCCCTCTTGCAGGCCTGGGCCTCTGTTACTAGGCCCGCCTCCGGAGCAGAGCTCATGCAGAGCCCCTGCTCCCTGCCACTTCTGCTCAGACTTCTCTGCACTGAACTAAGATGGTGCCCACCTTTTATACTCCCTTCTCAATGCACCCAGGAACTGCTTCCTCCCTGCTCCTGCACTGCAGGGTTCCCCTTCCTCAGTGTTCCCTCCCCCCACTCCAGCCAGGGACAGGGACTGTCGTGCCAATCTCAGGGGCATATTGGTCGCCCTGCCCCACGGCAATGTGGTGTAATGCATGCAGGTGTCGGGTCCTGATCCACACTCCATCCTTATCTGAGAATGAGATATCACACCTCTGGGTGAGGTGCAATACGTCTGTAGCAACCGAGCCCTCGGTGCTACAGTTCCATTTATCTTCAGCCTAGGTGACGTATTGTGATACAGGGCCGTGATTTTGGCTATAAAAGGGTCCCCTAGACCCCTACCCCAAGCTTTTTAAGAGAATCATATATGGCGTGCCAGGAGACTCTATGGAATGCTTTCTCAGCATCCAACGAGAGTATCTACTTACAAATTTTTAACTGCATCTAGCCCAGGAAATACTTTGTGCCTAGTAGCAGTGTCTGCTAGTCAGCGGATTATCCCGTCTGTTAAGCAAGCTACACCACCTGTAGTTTGGACACTTAATTTTTTCAAAGGAAATGCTTCGGGACCACGGGATACTCAGTGAAGAGCATCAGGAGGCACCCCAAGGCATAGGGGCTGGGACTGGCACTAGGATGCCTTGCTGTGGACAGCCGAGCTCGATCCTTATAAAAGCTTTTTAACTGCAGCAGCTTTAGTGGACGCTACTGGAGCTGGAATTACGCGGCTGCTGGCATGAGACTTGCCCTCCAATAGATCCTTGTAAATGGATTTAAAGTGTATTCATTCAAATTAGAGGGACAATTTAAATTTAAAAGCTTAGAGCTGCCTCCACCACAGGGGGGCTCTCTCGACCCACCAGCGGACAGGCACCAGTATTGGGAGAGGGGGGCTGGCCGTCAGGGTTCACCGCGGCTCTGGCACAAACCCGGCGACACGGAGGTGGCACGGGCAGGAGCGGACTGGCCGTCTCGGCTTCTCACTTTTTGGATTTTAGAAGGGCATGACATGCCTATATCTGTGTCTCCCCCTCCTTTTACTCCTCCACCTCTTTTCTTTTCGCATGACTATATGTACTTGTCACTTTTCCATGTGTTAGTTGTGTCTTCTGAGCAGTTTGTCAGCTTTTGGACACCTTTGAAGGTGTTTTCTATGTGTTTCTATGTGTTTTTGTTTGCCTGCCATTGGTTTTAACGGTGTTCGAAGGTGTTCGACGAACAGTTCGACGAACAGTTCGGCGAACACACGGGTGTTCGACGAACCGAACCGAACTCGAACACTACGGGGGTGGCTCAACACTAAAATTAACAAGGTATAGCGCACACAGCAACAGCGGTGCCGTCTAACACGCAGCTGCAGCAGTGAGAAAATGGTGGTGACGGGGAAAATGGCTTGGTCTTATAGGGCAAGGATATGTGACATACACTGCCAATGACACATGCCCTTGCTTGTGTGAAAAAAAGCACTTCGCTCCGTGTGTGCGCTGCTGATAGGCTGACAGATTGCACCTCCCCACTGCAAATGTGGGAAAGAGAAAAAAAAATGGAGATCTTCATTGTTCCTGCAGAGATCCATCCCCTGCCCCTCCCCCCACCCCGCTGTACACTCAAACTGCGTATTAACATTAATTTTCATCATTACTGAGAAAAAATCCAGTTATGATTTTGGTGCACGAACAGTTATCGAACATAACCTCGAACAGCCGAATTTTTATCAAATTGTTCGTGTTCGCCGAACGGCTCGAACACCGCTCAAAACAGCTCGAATTTGAGATTGGCGAACAGTTCGAGTAGAACAACGCTCATCTCTAATTCCAAGAACAAAGGGAAAGTTCCAAAGCATTTTTAAACTTCAGCAAAATTCCGAGAACAATGTGATAGTTCTCAAGCATTTTTAAACTTCAACAGAATTCAGGGAACAATGGGAATGCTCTACAGACTTATTTTAAAAAAATCATATTCTGAGTACAATGGGAGTGTTCCAAAGCATTTTTAATCTTCAGCAGAATTCCGAGAACAATGGGAGAGTTCCACAGCATTTTTAAACTTCAGCAGAATTCCAAGAACAATGGGAGAGTTCCAAAGCAATTTTAAACTTCAGTAGAATTCCGAGAACAATTGGAGAGTTCCAAAGCATTATTAAACTTCAGCAGAATTCCGAAAGCAATGGAAGAGTTCTACCGACTTATTTAAAAAAACAATTACATTCCGAGAACAATGGAAGTGTTTCAAAGCATTTCTAAACTTCAGCAGAATTCCGAGAACAATGGGAGAGTTCCAAAGCAATTTTATACTTCAGCAGAATTCCGAGAACAATAGGAGAGTTTCAAAGCATTATTAAACTCCAGCAGAATTAAGAGTAAAATGGGAAAGTTCTACAGACTTATTTAAAAAAACAATAACATTCCGAGAACAATGGGAGAGTTCCAAAGCATTTTTAAATTGCAGCAGAATTCCGAGAACAATGGGAGAGTTCCAAAGAATTTTTAAACTTCACCAAAATTTTGAGAACCATTGGAAAGTTCTACAGACTTATTTAATAAAACAATAACATTCTGAGAACAATGGGAGAGTTTCAAAGCATTTTTAAATTGCAGCAGAATTCCGAGAACAATGGGAGAGTTCCAAAGCATTTTTAAATTTCAGCAGAATTCTGAGAATAATGGGAGCGTTCCAAAGCATTTTTAAACTTCACAAAATTTTGAGAACAATGGGAAAGTTCTACAGACTTATTTAACAAAACAATAACATTCTGAGAACAATGGGAGAGTTTAAAAGCATTTTTAAACTTCAGCAGAATTCCGAGAACAATGGGAGAGTTCCAAAGCATTTTTAAACTTCAGCAGAATTCCGAGAACAAGGGAAGAGTTCTATAGACGTATTTAAAAAAACAATAACATTCCGAGAACAATGGGAGAGTTCCACAGCATTTTTAAACTTCAGCAGAATTCCAAGAACAATGGGAGAGTTCAAAAGCATTTTTAAACTTCAGTAGAATTCCAAGAACAATTGCAGAGTTCCAAAGCATTATTAAACTTCAGCAGAATTCCGAGAGAAATGGAAGAGTTCTACCGACTTATTTAAAAAAACAATAACATTCCGAGAACAATGGAAGTGTTTCAAAGCATTTCTAAACTTCAGCAGAATTCCGAGAACAATGGGAGAGTTCCAAAGCATTATTAAACTCCAGCAGAATTAAGAGAACAATGGGAAAGTTCTACAGAGTTATTTAAAAAAACAATAACATTCCAAAAACAATGGGAGGGTTCTAAAGCATTTTTAAACTTCACCAAAATTTTGAGAAGAATGGGAAAGTTCTGCAAACTTATTTAAAAAAACAATAACATTCTGAGAACAATGGGAGAGTTCAAAAGCATTTTTAAACTTCAGCCTAATTCCGAGAACAATTGGAGAGTTCCAAAGCAATTTTAAACTTTAGCAGAATTCCGAGAACAATGGAAGAGTTCTACAGACTTATTTGAAAAGACAGTAACATTTCGAGAACAGTGGGAGAGTTCCAATGCATTTTTAAACTTCAGCAGAAATCCGAGAACAATGGGAGAGTTCCAAAGCCTTTTTAAACTTCAGAAGAATTCCGAGAACAATGGGAGAGTTCAAAGCATTTTTAAAATTCAGCAGAATACTGAGAACAATGGGAAAGTTATACAGACTTAATTAAAAAAACAATAACATTCTGAGAACAATGGAAGAGTTCAAAAGTATTTTTAAACAACAGCAGAATTCCGAGAACAATGGGAGTGTTCCAAAGAATTTTTAAACTTGAGCAGAATTCCGAGAACAATGGGAGAGTTCAAAAAACTTATTTAAAAAAAAATAACATTCCAAGAACAATGGGAAAGTTCCAAAGCATTTTTAAACTTCAGCAAAATTCTGAGAACAATGAAAGTGTTCAAAAGCATTTTTAAACTTCAGCAAAATTCCGAGAACAATGGGATAGTTCCCAAGCATTTTTAAACTTCAACAGAATTCAGGGAACAATGGGAATGTTCTACAGACTTATTTAAAAAAAATCATATTCTGAGAACAATGGGAGTGTTCCAAAGCATTTTTAATCTTCAGCAGAATTCCGAGAACAATGGGAGAGTTCCACAGCATTTTTAAACTTCAGCAGAATTCCAAGAACAATGGGAGAGTTCCAAAGCAATTTTAAACTTCAGTAGAATTCCGAGAACAATTGGAGAGTTCCAAAGCATTATTAAACTTCAGCAAAATTCCGAAAAACATGGAAGAGTTCTACCGACTTATTTAAAAAACAATTACATTCCGAGAACAATGGAAGTGTTTCAAAGCATTTCTAAATTTCAGCAGAATTCTGAGAACAATGGGAGAGTTCCAAAGCAATTTTATACTTCAGCAGAATTCCGAGAACAATAGGAGAGTTCCAAAGCATTATTAAACTCCAGCAGAATTAAGAGTACAATGGGAAAGTTCTAAAGACTTATTTAAAAAAACAATAACATTCCGAGAACAATGGGAGAGTTCCAAAGCATTTTTAAATTGCAGCAGAATTCCGAGAACAATGGGAGAGTTCCAAAGCATTTTTAAACTACACCAAAATTTTGAGAACCATTGGAAAGTTCTACAGACTTATTTAATAAAACAATAACATGCTGAGAACAATGGGAGAGTTAAAAAGCATTTTTAAACTTCAGCAGAATTCCGAGAACAATGGGAGAGTTCCAAAGCATTTTTAAACTTCAGCAGAATTCCGAGAACAATGGAAGAGTTCTATAGACGTATTTAAAAAAACAATAACATTCCGAGAACAATGGGAGAGTTCCACAGCATTTTTAAATTGCAGCAGAATTCCGAGAACAATGGGAGAGTTCCAAAGCATTTTTAAACTTCAGCAGAATTCCGAGAACAAGGGAAGAGTTCTATAGACGTATTTAAAAAAACAATAACATTCCGAGAACAATGGGAGAGTTCCACAGCATTTTTAAACTTCAGCAGAATTCCAAGAACAATGGGAGAGTTCAAAAGCATTTTTAAACTTCAGTAGAATTCCAAGAACAATTGCAGAGTTCCAAAGCATTATTAAACTTCAGCAGAATTCCGAGAGAAATGGAAGAGTTCTACCGACTTATTTAAAAAAACAATAACATTCCGAGAACAATGGAAGTGTTTCAAAGCATTTCTAAACTTCAGCAGAATTCCGAGAACAATGGGAGAGTTCCAAAGCATTATTAAACTCCAGCAGAATTAAGAGAACAATGGGAAAGTTCTACAGAGTTATTTAAAAAAACAATAACATTCCAAGAACAATGGGAGGGTTCCAAAGCATTTTTAAACTTCACCAAAATTTTGAGAAGAATGGGAAAGTTCTGCAAACTTATTTAAAAAAACAATAACATTCTGAGAACAATGGGAGAGTTCAAAAGCATTTTTAAACTTCAGCCTAATTCCGAGAACAATTGGAGAGTTCCAAAGCAATTTTAAACTTTAGCAGAATTCCGAGAACAATGGAAGAGTTCTACAGACTTATTTGAAAAGACAGTAACATTTCGAGAACAGTGGGAGAGTTCCAATGCATTTTTAAACTTCAGCAGAAATCCGAGAACAATGGGAGAGTTCCAAAGCCTTTTTAAACTTCAGAAGAATTCCGAGAACAATGGGAGAGTTCAAAGCATTTTTAAAATTCAGCAGAATACTGAGAACAATGGGAAAGTTATACAGACTTAATTAAAAAAACAATAACATTCTGAGAACAATGGGAGTGTTCCAAAGAATTTTTAAACTTGAGCAGAATTCCGAGAACAATGGGAGAGTTCAAAAAACTTATTTAAAAAAATAATAACATTCCAAGAACAATGGGAAAGTTCCAAAGCATTTTTAAACATCAGCAAAATTCTGAGAACAATGAAAGTGTTCAAAAGCATTTTTAAACTTCAGCAAAATTCCGAGAACAATGGGATAGTTCCCAAGCATTTTTAAACTTCAACAGAATTCAGGGAACAATGGGAATGTTCTACAGACTTATTTAAAAAAAATCATATTCTGAGAACAATGGGAGTGTTCCAAAGCATTTTTAATCTTCAGCAGAATTCCGAGAACAATGGGAGAGTTCCACAGCATTTTTAAACTTCAGCAGAATTCCAAGAACAATGGGAGAGTTCCAAAGCAATTTTAAACTTCAGTAGAATTCCGAGAACAATTGGAGAGTTCCAAAGCATTATTAAACTTCAGCAAAATTCCGAAAAACATGGAAGAGTTCTAACGACTTATTTAAAAAAACAATTACATTCCGAGAACAATGGAAGTGTTTCAAAGCATTTCTAAACTTCAGCAGAATTCTGAGAACAATGGGAGAGTTCCAAAGCAATTTTATACTTCAGCAGAATTCCGAGAACAATAGGAGAGTTCCAAAGCATTATTAAACTCCAGCAGAATTAAGAGTACAATGGGAAAGTTCTAAAGACTTATTTAAAAAAACAATAACATTCCGAGAACAATGGGAGAGTTCCAAAGCATTTTTAAATTGCAGAATTCCGAGAACAATGGGAGAGTTCCAAAGCATTTTTAAACTACACCAAAATTTTGAGAACCATTGGAAAGTTCTACAGACTTATTTAATAAAACAATAACATGCTGAGAACAATGGGAGAGTTAAAAAGCATTTTTAAACTTCAGCAGAATTCCGAGAACAATGGGAGAGTTCCAAAGCATTTTTAAACTTCAGCAGAATTCCGAGAACAATGGAAGAGTTCTATAGACTTATGTAAAAAAAAAAATAACAGTCCGAGAACAATGGAAGTGTTTCAAAGCATTTTTAAACTTCAGCAGAATTCAGAGAACAATGAGAGAGTTCCAAAGCAATTTTATACTTCAGCAGAATTCCGAGAACAATAGGAGAGATCCAAAGAATTATTAAACTCCAGCAGAATTAGGAGTACAATGGGAAAGTTCTACAGACTTATTTAAAAAAACAATACCATTCCGAGAACAATAGGAGAGTTCCAAAGCATTTTTAAATTGCAGCAGAATTCCGAGAACAATGGGAAAGTTCCAAAGCATTTTTAAATTTCAGCAGAATTCCGAGAACAATGGGAGAGTTCCAAAGCATTTTTTAACTTCAGCAGATATCCGAGAACAATCGTAGAGTTCCAAAGCATTTTTAAACTTCAGAAGAATTCCAAGAACAATGGGAGAGTTCCAAAGCATTTTGAAACTTCAGCAGAACACTGAGAACAATGGGAAAGTTCTACAGACTTATTTGAAAAAACAATAACTTTCCGAGAACAATGGGAGAGTTCCAAAGCATTTTTAAATTTCAGCAGAATTCCGAGAACAATGGGAGAGTTCCAAAGCATTTTTAAACTTCACCAAAATTTTGAGAACAATGGGAAAGTTCTAGAAACTTATTTAATAAAACAATAACATTCTGAGAACAATGGGAGAGTTCAAAAGCATTTTTAAATTGCAGCAGAATTCCGAGAACAATGGGAGAGTTCCAAAGCATTTTTAAACTACACCAAAATTTTGAGAACCATTGGAAAGTTCTACAGACTTATTTAATAAAACAATAACATGCTGAGAACAATGGGAGAGTTAAAAAGCATTTTTAAACTTCAGCAGAATTCCGAGAACAATGGGAGAGTTCCAAAGCATTTTTAAACTTCAGCAGAATTCCGAGAACAATGGAAGAGTTCTATAGACTTATGTAAAAAAAAAAATAACATTCCGAGAACAATGGAAGTGTTTCAAAGCATTTTTAAACTTCAGCAGAATTCAGAGAACAATGAGAGAGTTCCAAAGCAATTTTATACTTCAGCAGATTTCCGAGAACAATAGGAGAGTTCCAAAGCATTATTAAACTCCAGCAGAATTAGGAGTACAATGGGAAAGTTCTACAGACTTATTTAAAAAAACAATACCATTCCGAGAACAATAGGAGAGTTCCAAAGCATTTTTAAATTGCAGCAGAATTCCGAGAACAATGGGAGAGTTCCAAAGCATTTTTAAATTTCAGCAGAATTCCGAGAACAATGGGAGAGTTCCAAAGCATTTTTTAACTTCAGCAGATATCCGAGAACAATGGTAGAGTTCCAAAGCATTTTTAAACTTCAGAAGAATTCCAAGAACAATGGGAGAGTTCCAAAGCATTTTGAAACTTCAGCAGAACACTGAGAACAATGGGAAAGTTCTACAGACTTATTTGAAAAAACAATAACTTTCCGAGAACAATGGGAGAGTTCCAAAGCATTTTTAAATTTCAGCAGAATTCCGAGAACAATGGGAGAGTTCCAAAGCATTTTTAAACTTCACCAAAATTTTGAGAACAATGGGAAAGTTCTAGAAACTTATTTAATAAAACAATAACATTCTGAGAACAATGGGAGAGTTCAAAAGCATTTTTAAACTTCAGCAGAATTCCGAGAACAATGGGAGAGTTCCAAAGAATTTTTAAACTTGAGCAGAATTCTGAGAACAATGGGAGAGTTCTACAAACTTATTTAAATAAACAATAACATTCCAAGAACAATGGGAGAGTTCCAAAGCATTATTAAACTTCTGCAGAATTAACAGAACAGTGGGAGAGTTCCAAAGCATTTTTAAATTCAGCAGAATTCCGAGAACAATGGAAGAGTTCTAAAGACTTATTTAATAAAACAATAACATTCTGAGAACAATGGGAGAGTTCAAAAGCATTTTTAAACTTCAGCAGAATTCCGAGAACAATGGGAGAGCTCCAAAGAATTTTTAAACTTGAGCAGAATTCCGAGAACAATGGGAGAGTTCTAAAAACTTATTTAAAAAAACAATAACAATCCGAAAACAAGGGCAAAGTTCCAAAGCATTTTTAAACTTCAGCAAAATTCCGAGAACAATGGGAGAGTTCCGAATCATTTTTAAACTTCAGCAGAAATCCGAGAACAATAGGAGAGTTCCAAAGCATTATTAAACTCCAGCATAATTAATAGAACAATGGGAAAGTTCTACAGACTTATTTAGAAAAACAATAACATTCCGAGAACAATGCGAGAGTTCCAAAGCATTTTTAAATTGCAGCAGAATTCCGAAAACAATGGGAGAGTTCCAAAGCATTTTTAAACTTCATCAAAATTTTGAGAACCATTGGAAAGTTCTACAGACTTATTTAATAAAACAATAACATTCTGAGAACAATGGGAGAGTACAAAAGCATTTTTAAACTTCAGCAGAATTCCGTGAACAATGGGAGAGTTCCAAAGCATTTTTAAACTTCAGCACATTCCGAGAACAATGGAAGAGTTCTATAGACTTATTTAAAAAAAGAATAACATTCCGAGAACAGTGGGAGAGTTCCAAGGCATTTTTAAACTTCAGAAGAATTCCGAGAACAATGGGAGAGTTCCAAAGCATTTTTAAACTTCAGCAGAATACTGAGAACAATGGGAAAGTTCTACAGACTTATTTAAAAAAAATAATAACATTCTGAGAACAATGGGAGAGTTCAAAAGCATTTTTTAACTTCAGCAGATATCCGAGAACAATGGGAGAGTTCCAAAGCCTTTTTAAACTTCAGAAGAATTCCGAGAACAATGGGAGAGTTCCAAATCATTTTTAAACTTCAGCAGAGTTCCGATAACTATGGGAGAGTTCTACACACCTATTTAAAAAACTATAACATTCTGAGAACAATTTGAGAGTTCCACAGAATTATTTAAAAAAACAATAACATTCCGAGAACAATGGAAGAGTTACAAAGCATTTTTAAACTTCTGCAAAATTCCAAGAGAAATGGACAGTTCCAAAGCTTTAATAAACTTCAGCAGAATTCCAAGAACAATGGGAGAGTTCCAAAGCATTTTTAAACTTCAGCAGAATTCCGAGAACAATGGGAGACTTCCAAAGCATTTTTAAACTTCAGCTGAATTTCGAGAACAATGGGAGAGCTCCAAAGGATTATTAAACTTCAGCAGAATTCCAAGAATAATGGGAGAGTTCCAAAGTATTATTAAACTTCAGCAGAAATCAGAGAACAATGAAAGAGTTCCAAAGAATTTTTAAACTTCAGCAGAATACCGAGAACAATGCGAGAGTTCTACAGACTTATTTAAAAAAACAATAACATTCCGAGAACAATGGGAGAGTTGCAAAGCATTTTTAAACTTTAGCAAAACTCCGAGAACAGTGGGAGAATTCCAAAACATTTTTAAACTCCACAAGAATTCCGAGAACAATGGGAGAGTCCCAAAGAATTTTTAAACTTCAGCAGAATTCCGAGAACAATGCAAGAGTACTACAGACTTATTTAAAAAAACAATAACATTTCGAGAACAATGGGAGAGATCCAAATAATTTTTAAACTTCACCAGAATTCCAAGAACAATGGGAGAGTTCCAAAGCATTATTAAACTTCTGCAGAATTAACAGAACAATGGGAGAGTACCAAAGCATTTTTAAACTTCAGCAGAATTCTTAGAACAATGGAAGAGTTCTACAGTCTTATTAAAAAAAACAATAACATTCCGAGAACAATGGTAGAGTTTCAAAGCATTTTTAAACTTCAGCAGAATTCCGAGAACAATGGGAGAGTTCCAAAGCATTATTAAACTTCAGCAGAATTCCGAGAACAATGGGAGAGTTCCAAAGCATTATTAAACTTCATCAGAATTAAGAGAAAAGTGGGAGAGTTCCAAAGTATTTTTAAACTTTAGCAAAACTCAGAGAACAATGGGAGAGTTCCAAAGCATTTTTAAACTTCAGCAGAATTCCAAGAACAATGGAAGAGTTCTGCAGACTTACTTAAAAAAAAATAACACTCCGAGAACAGTGGAAAGTTCCAAGGTATTTTTAAACTTCAGCAGAAATCCGAGAACAATGGGAGAGTTACAAAGCCTTTTTAAACTTCAGAAGAATTCCGAGAACAATGGGAGAGTTCCAAAGCATTATTAAACATCAGCAGAATACTGAGAACATTGGGAAAGTTCTACAGACTTATTTAAAAAACAATAACATTCCGAGAACAAAGGGAGAGTTCCAAAGCATTTTTAAATTTCAGCAGAATTCCGAGAACAATGGGAGAGTTTCAAAGCATTTTTAAACTTCACTAAAATTTTGAGAACAATGGGAGAGTTCTACAGACTTATTTATTTAAACAATAACAATCCAAAAACAATGGGCAAGTTCCAAAGCATTTTTAAACTACTGCAAAAATCCGAGAACAATGGGAGAGTTCCAAAGCATTTTTAAACTTCAGCAGAATTCCGAGTACAATGGGAGAGTACTACAGACCTATTTAAAAAACTATAACAATCTGAGAACAATTTGAGAGTTCCACAGAATTATTTAAAAAAACAATAACATTCCGAGAACAATGGGAGAGTTACAAAGCATTTTTAAACTTCTGCAAAATTCCAAGAAAAATGGGAGAGTTCCAAAGCATTTTTAAACTTTATCAGAATTTCGAGAACAAAGGGAGAGTTCCAAAGCCTTATTAAACTTCAGCAGAATTCCGAGAACAATGGGAGAGTTCCAAAGCATTTTTAAACTTCAGCAGAATTCCAATAACAATGGTAGTCTTCCAAAGCATTTTTAAACTTCAGCAGAATTTTGAGAACAATGGGAGAGTTCCAAAGGATTATTAAACTTCAGCAGAATTCTGAGAATAATGAGAGAGTTCCAAAGTATTATTAAACTTCAGCAGAATTCAGAGAACAATGGGAGCGTTCCAAAGCATTATTAAACTTCAGCAGAATTAAGAGAACAGTGGGAGAGGTCCAAAGTATTTTCAATCTTTAGGAAAACTCCGAGAACAATGGGAGAGTTCCAAAGAATTTTTAAACTTCAGCAGAATTCCGAAAACAATGGAAGAGTTCTACAGACTTACTTAAAAAAAATAACAATCCAAGAAAAATTCCAAGGAATTTTTAAACTTCTGCAGAAATCCGAGATCAATGGGAGAGTTCCAAAGCATTTTTAAACTTCAGAAGAATACCGAGAACAATGGGAGAGTTCCAAAGCATTTTTAAACTTCAGCAGAATACTGAGAACAATGGGAGAGTTCTGCAGACTTATTTAAAAAAACAATAACATTCCGAGAACAATGGGAGAGTTCCAAAGCATTTTTAAATTTCAGCAGAATTCCGAGAACAATGGGAGAGTTCCAAAGCATTTTTAAACTTCACCAAAATTTTGAGAACAATGGGAGAGTACTACAGACTTATTTATTTAAACAATAACATTCTGAGAACAATGGGAGAGTTCAAAAGAATTTTTAAACTTCAGCAGAATTCTGAGAACAATGGGAGAGTTCCAAGGCATTTTTAAACTTCAGAAGAATTCCGAGAACAACGGGAGAGTTCCAAAGCATTTTTAAACTTCAGCAGAATACTGAGAACAAAGGGAAAGTTCTACAGACTTATTTAAAAAAAACAATAACATTCTGAGAACAATGGGAGAGTTCAAAAGCATTTTTTAACTTCAGCAGATATCCGAGAACAATGGGAGAGTTCCAAAGCCTTTTTAAACTTCAGAAGAATTCCGAGAACAATGGGAGAGTTCCAAAGCATTTTTAAACTTCAGCAGAATACTGAGAACAAAGGGAAAGTTCTACAGACTTATTTAAAAAAACAATAACATTCCGAGAACAATGGGAGAGTTCCAAAGCATTTTTAAATTTCAGCAGAATTCCGAGAACAATGGGAGAGTTCCAAAGCATTTTTAAAATTCACCAAAATTTTGAGAACAATGGGAAAGTTCTACAGACTTATTTAATAAAACAATAACATTCGGAGAACAATGGGAGAGTTCAAAAGCATTTTTAAACTTCAGCAGAATTCTGAGAACAATGGGAGAGTTCCAAAGAATTTTTAAACTTGAGCAGAATTCCGAGAACAATGAGAGAGTTCTACAAACTTATTTAAAAAAACAATAACATTCCAAGAACAATGGGAGAGTTCCAAAGCATTATTAAACTTCTGCAGAATTAACAGAACAGTGGGAGATTTCCAAAGCATTTTTAAATTCAGCAGAATTCCGAGAACAATGGATGAGTTCTAAATACTTATTTAATAAAACAATAACATTCTGAGAACAATGGGAGAGTTCAAAAGCATTTTTAAACTTCAGCAGATTTCCGAGAACAATGGGTGAGCTCCAAAGAATTTTTAAACTTGAACAGAATTCGGAGAACAATGAGAGAGTTCTAAAAACTTATTTAAAAAAACAATAACAATCCGAGAACAATGGGAAAGTTCCAAAGCATTTTTAAACTTCAGCAAAATTCCGAGAACAATGGGAGAGTTCCAAATTATTTTTAAACTTCAACAGAGTTCCGATAACTATGGGAGAGTTCTACAGACCTATTTAAAAAACTATAACATTCCGAGAACAATTTGAGAGTTCCACAGAATTATTTAAAAAAACAATAACATTCCGAGAACAATGGAAGAGTTACAAAGCATTTTTAAACTTCTGCAAAATTCCAAGAGAAATGGACAGTTCCAAAGCTTTAATAAACTTCAGCAGAATTCCAAGAACAATGGGAGTGTTCCAAAGCATTTTTAAACTTCAGCAGAATTCCGAGAACAATGGGAGACTTCCAAAGCATTTTTAAACTTCAGCTGAATTTCGAGAACAATGGGAGAGCTCCAAAGGATTATTAAACTTCAGCAGAATTCCAAGAATAATGGGAGAGTTCCAAAGTATTATTACACATCAGCAGAAATCAGAGAACAATGAAAGAGTTCCAAAGAATTTTTAAACTTCAGCAGAATACCGAGAACAATGCGAGAGCTCTACAGACTTATTTAAAAAATCAATAACATTCCGAGAACAATGGGAGAGTTCCAAAGCATTTTTAAACTTTAGCAAAACTCCAAGAACAGTGGGAGAATTCCAAAACATTTTTAAACTCCACAAGAATTCCGAGAACAATGGGAGAGTCCCAAAGAATTTTTAAACTTCAGCAGAATTCCGAGAACAATGCGAGAGTTCTACAGACTTATTTAAAAAAACAATAACATTTCGAGAACAATGGGAGAGATCCAAATAATTTTTAAACTTCACCAGAATTCCAAGATCAATGGGAGAGTTCCAAAGCATTATTAAACTTCTGCAGAATTAACAGAACAATGGGAGAGTACCAAAGCATTTTTAAACTTCAGCAGAATTCCGAGAACAATGGAAGAGTTCTACAGTCTTATTAAAAAAAACAATAACATTCCGAGAACAATGGTAGAGTTTCAAAGCATTTTTAAACTTCAGCAGAATTCCGAGAACAATGGGAGAGTTCCAAAGCATTATTAAACTTCCGCAGAATTCCGAGAACAATGGGAGAGTTCCAAAGCATTATTAAACTTCATCAGAATTAAGAGAAAAGTGGGAGAGTTCCAAAGTATTTTTAAACTTTATCAAAACTCAGAGAACAATGGGAGAGTTCCAAAGCATTTTTAAACTTCAGCAGAATTCCAAGAACAATGGAAGAGTTCTGCAGACTTACTTAAAAAAAAGTAACACTCCGAGAACAGTGGGAGAGTTCCAAGGCATTTTTAAACTTCAGCAGAAATCCGAGAACAGTGGGAGAGTTACAAAGCCTTTTTAAACTTCAGAAGAATTCCGAGAACAATGTGAGAGTTCCAAAGCATTATTAAACATCAGCAGAATACTGAGAACATTGGGAAAGTTCTACAGACTTATTTAAAAAACAATAACATTCCGAGAACAAAGGGAGAGTTCCAAAGCATTTTTAAATTTCAGCAGAATTCCGAGAACAATGGGAGAGTTTCAAAACATTTTTAAACTTCACTAAAATTTTGAGAACAATGGGAGAG
The DNA here is from genome assembly GCF_046119375.1 of Phyllobates terribilis. Taxonomy (NCBI): domain Eukaryota; kingdom Metazoa; phylum Chordata; class Amphibia; order Anura; family Dendrobatidae; genus Phyllobates; species Phyllobates terribilis. The sequence continues at coordinate 910,979,770 of NW_027362763.1, read as the reverse complement.
TTCTACAGACTTATTTATTTAAACAATAACAATCCAAAAACAATGGGCAAGTTCCAAAGCATTTTTAAACTACTGCAAAAATCCGAGAACAATGGGAGAGTTCCATAGCATTTTTAAACTTCAGCAGAGTTCCGATAACAATGGGAGAGTTCTACAGACCTATTTAAAAAACTATAACAATCTGAGAACAATTTGAGAGTTCCACAGAACTATTTAAAAAAACAATAACATTACAAGAACAATGGGAGAGTTACAAAGCATTTTTAAACTTCTGCGAAATTCCAAGAAAAATGGTAGAGTTCCAAAGCATTTTTAAACTTTATCAGAATTTCGAGAACAATGGGAGAGTTCCAAAGCCTTATTAAACTTCAGCAGAATTCCGAGAACAATGGGAGAGTTCCAGAACATTTTTAAACTTCAGCAGAATTCCGATAACAATGGTAGTCTTCCAAAGCATTTTTAAACTTCAGCAGAATTTTGAGAACAATTTGAGAGTTCTGCAGACTTATTTAAAAAAGCAATAACATTCCGAGAACAATGGGAGAGTTCCAAAGCATTTTTAAATTTCAGCAGAATTCCGAGAACAATGGGAGAGTTCCAAAGCATTTTTAAACTTCACCAAAATTTTGAGAACAATGGGAGAGTACTACAGACTTATTTATTTAAACAATTACATTCTGAGAACAATGGGAGAGATCAAAAGCATTTCTAAACTTTAACAGATTTCCGAGAACAATGGGAGTGTTCCAAAGAATTTTTAAATTTCACCAAAATTTTGAGAACAATGGGGGAGTTCTACAGACTTATCTATTTAAACAATAACAATCTGAGAACAATGGGCAAGTTCCAAAGCATTTTTAAACTACAGCAAAAATCCGAGAACAGTGGGAGAGATCCAAAGCATTTTTAAACTTCAGCAGAGTTCCGAGAACAATGGGAGAGTTTCAAAGCATTTTTAAACTTCACCAAAATTTTGAGAACAATGGGAGAGTTCTACAGACTTATTTATTTAAACAATAGCAATCCGAAAACAATGGGCAAGTTCCAAAGCATTTTTAAACTACTGCAAAATCCGAGAACAATGGGAGAGTTCCAAAGCATTTTTAAACTTCAGCAGAGTTCCGAGTACAATGGGAGAGTTCTACAGACCTATTTAAAAAACTATAACAATCTGAGAACAATTTGAGAGTTCCACAGAATTATTTAAAAAAACAATAACATTCGGAGAACAATGGGAGAGTTACAAAGCATTTTTAAACTTCTGCAAAATTCCAAGAAAAATGGGAGAGTTCCAAAGCATTTTTAAACTTTATCAGAATTTCGAGAACAATGGGAGAGTTCCAAAGCCTTATTAAACTTCAGCAGAATTCCGAGAACAATGGGAGAGTTCCAAAGCATTTTTAAACTTCAGCAGAATTCTGATAACAATGGTAGTCTTCTAAAGCATTTTTAAGCTTCAGCAGAAATTTGAGAACAATGGGAGAGTTCCAAAGGATTATTAAACTTCAGCAGAATTCTGAGAATAATGAGAGAGTTCCAAAGTATTATTAAACTTCAGCAGAATTCAGAGAACAATGGGAGCGCTCCAAAGCATTATTAAACTTCAGCAGAATTAAGAGAACAGAGGGAGAGGTCCAAAGTATTTTTAATCTTTAGCAAAACTCCGAGAACAATGGGAGAGTTCCAAAGAATTTTTAAACTTCAGCAGAATTCTGAAAACTATGGAAGAGTTCTACAGACTTACTTAAAAAAAAATAACAATCCAAGAAAAGTGGGAGAGTTCCAAGTAATTTTTAAACTTCTGCAGAAATCCGAGAACAATGGGAGAGCTCCAAAGCATTTTTAAACTTCAGAAGAATACCGAGAACAATGGGAGAGTTCCAAAGCATTTTTAAACTTCAGCAGAATACTGAGAACAATGGGAGAGTTCTGCAGACGTATTTAAAAAAACAATAACATTCCGAGAACAATGGGAGAGTTCCAAAGCATTATTAAATTTCAGCAGTATTCCGAGAACAATGAAAGAGTTCCAAAGCATTTTTAAACTTCACCAAAATTTTGAGAACAATGGGAGAGTACTACAGACTTATTTATTTAAACAATAACATTCTGAGAACAATGGGAGAGTTCAAAAGCATTTTTAAACTTTAACAGAATTACGAGAACAATGGGAGTGTTCCAAAGAATTTTTAAACTTCACCAAAATTTTGAGAACAATGGGGGAGTTCTACAGACTTATTTATTTAAACAATAACAATCCGAGAACAATGGGCAAGTTCCAAAGCATTTTTAAACTGCAGCAAAAATCCGAGAACAGTGGGAGACTTCCAAAGCATTTTTAAACTTCATCAGAGTTCCGAGAACAATGGGAGAGTTCTACAGACCTATTTAAAAAACTATAACAATCTGAGAACAATTTGGGAGTTCCACAGAATTATTTAAAAAAACAATAACATTCCGAGAACCATGGGAGAGTTCGAAAGCATTTTTAAACTTCAGCAGAATTTCGAGAACAATGGGAGAGTTCCAAAACCTTAATAAACTTCAGCAGAATTCCGAGAACAATGGGAGAGTTCCAAAGCATTTTTAAACTTCAGCAGAATTCCGATAACAATGGGAGACTTCCAAAGCATTTTTAAACTTCAGCAGAATTTTGAGAACAATGGGAGAGTTCCAAAGGATTATTAAACTTCAGCAGAATTTTGAGAATAATGGGAGAGTTCCAAAGTATTATTAAACTTCAGCAGAATTCAGAGAACAATGGGAGCGTTCCAAAGCATTATTAAACTTCAGCAGAATTACTAGAACAGTGGGAGAGGTCCAAAGTATTTTTAATCTTTAGCAAAACTCCGAGAACAATGGGAGAGTTCCAATGCATTTTTAAACTTCACCAAAATTTTGAGAACAATGGGAGAGTTCTACAGACTTATTTATTTAAACAATAACATTCTGAGAATAATGGGAGAGTTCAAAAGCATTTTTAAACTTTAGCAGAATTACGAGAACAATGGGAGAGTTTCAAAGAATTTTTAAACTTGAGCAGAATTCTGAGAACAATGGGAGAGTTCTACAAATGTATTTAAAAAAACAATAACAATCCGAGAACAATGGGCAAGTTCCAAAGCATTTTTAAACTTCATCAGAGTTCCGAGAACAATGGGAGAGTTCTACAGACCTATTTAAAAAACTATAACATTCTGGGAACAATTTGAGAGTTTCACAGAATTATTTAAAAAAACAATAACATTCCGAGAACAATGGGAGAGTTACAAAGCATTTTTAAACTTCTGCAAAATTCCAAGAAAAATGGGAGAGTTCCAAAGCATTTTTAAACTTCAGCAGAATTTCGAGAACAATGGGAAAGTTCCAAAACTTATTGAACTTCAGCAGAATTCCGAGAACAATGGGAGACTTCCGAAGCATTTTTAAGCTTCAGCAGAATTTTGAGAACAATGGGAGAGTTCCAAAGGATTATTAAACTTCAGCAGAATTCCGAGAATAATGGGAGAGTTCCAAAGTATTATTAAACTTCAGCAGAATTCAGAGAAAAATGGGAGAGTTCCAAAGTATTTTTAAACTTCAGCAGAATACCGAGAACAATGCAAGAGTTCTATAGACTTATTATAAAAAACAATAACGTTCCGAGAACAATGGGAGAGTTCCAAAGCATTTTTAAACTTTGGCAAAACTCTGAGAAAAGTGGGAGAGTTCCAAAGCATTTTTAAACTCCAAAAGAATTCTGAGAACAACGGGAGAGTCCCAAAGTATGTTTAAATTCAGCAGAATTCCAAGAACAATGGGACAGTTCCAAAGCATTATCAAACTTCTGCAGAATTAACAGAACAATGGGAGAGTTCCAAAGCATTTTTTAACTTCAGCAGATATCCGAGAACAATGGGAGAGTTCCAAAGCCTTTTTAAACTTCAGAAGAATTCCGAGAACAATGGGAGAGTTCCAAAGCATTTTTAAACTTCAGCAGAATACTGAGAACAATGGGAAAGTTCTACAGACTTATTTAAAAAAACAGTAACATTCCGAGAACAATGGGAGAGTTCCAAAGCATTTTTAAATTTCAGCAGAATTCCGAGAACAATGGGAGAGTTCCAAAGCATTTTTAAAATTCACCAAAATTTTGAGAACAATGGGAAAGTTCTACAGACTTATTTAATAAAACAATAACATTCAGAGAACAATGGGAGAGTTCAAAAGCATTTTTAAACTTCAGCAGAATTCTGAGAACAATGGGAGAGTTTCAAAGAATTTTTAAACTTGAGCAGAATTCCGAGAACAATGAGAGAGTTCTACAAACTTATTTAAGAAAACAATAACATTCCAAGAACAATGGGAGAGTTAAAAAGCATTATTAAACTTCTGCAGAATTAACAGAACAGTGGGAGATTTCCAAAGCATTTTTAAATTCAGCAGAATTCCGAGAACAATGGATGAGTTCTAAAGACTTATTTAATAAAACAATAACATTCTGAGAACAATGGGAGAGTTCAAAAGCATTTTTAAACTTCAGCAGATTTCCGAGAACAATGGGAGAGCTCCAAAGAATTTTTAAACTTGAACAGAATTCGGAGAACATTGAGAGAGTTCTAAAAACTTATTTAAAAAAACAATAACAATCCGAGAACAATGGGAAAGTTCCAAAGCATTTTTAAACTTCAGCAAAATTCCGAGAACAATGGGAGAGTTCCAAATCATTTTTAAACTTCAGCAGAGTTCCGATAACTATGGGAGAGTTCTACAGACCTATTTAAAAAACTATAACATTCCGAGAACAATTTGAGAGTTCCACATAATTATTTAAAAAAACAATAACATTCCGAGAACAATGGAAGAGTTACAAAGCATTTTTAAACTTCTGCAAAATTCCAAGAGAAATGGACAGTTCCAAAGCTTTAATAAACTTCAGCAGAATTCCAAGAACAATGGGAGAGTTCCAAAGCATTTTTAAACTTCAACAGAATTCCGAGAACAATGGGAGACTTCCAAAGCATTTTTAAACTTCAGCTGAATTTTGAGAACAATGGGAGAGCTCCAAAGGATTATTAAACTTCAGCAGAATTCCAAGAATAATGGGAGAGTTCCAAAGTATTATTACACATCAGCAGAAATCAGAGAACAATGAAAGAGTTCCAAAGAATTTTTAAACTTCAGCAGAATACCGAGAACAATGCGAGAGTTCTACAGACTTATTTAAAAAAACAATAAAATTCCGAGAACAATGGGAGAGTTCCAAAGCATTTTTAAACTTTAGCAAAACTCCGAGAACAGTGGGAGAATTCAAAAACATTTTTAAACTCCACAAGAATTCCGACAACAATGGGAGAGTCCCAAAGAATTTTTAAACGTCAGCAGAATTCCGAGAACAATGCGAGAGTTCTACAGACTTATTTAAAAAAACAATAACATTTCGAGAACAATGGGAGAGATCCAAATAATTTTTAAACTTCACCAGAATTCCAAGAACAATGGGAGAGTTCCAAAGCATTATTAAACTTCTGCAGAATTAACAGAACAATGGGAGAGTACCAAAGCATTTTTAAACTTCAGCAGAATTCCGAGAACAATGGAAGAGTTCTACAGTCTTATTAAAAAAAACAATAACATTCCGAGAACAATGGTAGAGTTTCAAAGCATTTTTAAACTTCAGCAGAATTCCGAGAACAATGGGAGAGTTCCAAAGCATTATTAAACTTCCGCAGAATTCCGAGAACAATGGGAGAGTTCCAAAGCATTATTAAACTTCATCAGAATTAAGAGAAAAGTGGGAGAGTTCCAAAGTATTTTTAAACTTTAGCAAAACTCAGAGAACAATGGGAGAGTTCCAAAGCATTTTTAAACTTCAGCAGAATTCCAAGAACAATGGAAGAGTTCTGCAGACTTACTTAAAAAAAAATAACACTCCGAGAACAGTGGGAGAGTTCCAAGGCATTTTTAAACTTCAGCAGAAATCCGAGAACAATGGGAGAGTTACAAAGCCTTTTTAAACTTCAGAAGAATTCCGAGAACAGTGGGAGAGTTCCAAAGCATTATTAAACATCAGCAGAATACTGAGAACATTGGGAACGTTCTACAGACTTATTTAAAAAACAATAACATTCCGAGAACAAAGGGAGAGTTCCAAAGCATTTTTAAATTTCAGCAGAGTTCCGAGAACAATGGGAGAGTTTCAAAGCATTTTTAAACTTCACCAAAATTTTGAGAACAATGGGAGAGTTCTACAGACTTATTTATTTAAACAATAGCAATCCGAAAACAATGGGCAAGTTCCAAAGCATTTTTAAACTACTGCAAAAATCCGAGAACAATGGGAGAGTTCCAAAGCATTTTTAAACTTCAGCAGAGTTCCGAGTACAATGGGAGAGTTCTACAGACCTATTTAAAAAACTATAACAATCTGAGTACAATTTGAGAGTTCCACAGAATTATTTAAAAAAACAATAACATTCCGAGAACAATGGGAGAGTTACAAAGCATTTTTAAACTTCTGCAAAATTCCAAGAAAAATGGGAGAGTTCCAAAGCATTTTTAAACTTTATCAGAATTTCGAGAACAATGGGAGAGTTCCAAAGCATTTTTAAACTTCAGCAGAGTTCCGAGAACAATGGGAGAGTTTCAAAGCATTTTTAAACTTCACCAAAATTTTGAGAACAATGGGAGAGTTCTACAGACTTATTTATTTAAACAATAGCAATCCGAAAACAATGGGCAAGTTCCAAAGCATTTTTAAACTACTGCAAAAATCCGAGAACAATGGGAGAGTTCCAAAGCATTTTTAAACTTCAGCAGAGTTCCGAGTACAATGGGAGAGTTCTACAGACCTATTTAAAAAACTATAACAATCTGAGAACAATTTGAGAGTTCCACAGAATTATTTAAAAAAACAATAACATTCCGAGAACAATGGGAGAGTTACAAAGCATTTTTAAACTTCTGCAAAATTCCAAGAAAAATGGGAGAGTTCCAAAGCATTTTTAAACTTTATCAGAATTTCGAGAACAATGGGAGAGTTCCAAAGCCTTATTAAACTTCAGCAGAATTCCGAGAACAATGGGAGAGTTCCAAAGCATTTTTAAACTTCAGCAGAATTCTGATAACAATGGTAGTCTTCTAAAGCAATTTTAAGCTTCAGCAGAAATTTGAGAACAATGGGAGAGTTCCAAAGGATTATTAAACTTCAGCAGAATTCTGAGAATAATGAGAGAGTTCCAAAGTATTATTAAACTTCAGCAGAATTCAGAGAACAATGGGAGCGTTCCAAAGCATTATTAAACTTCAGCAGAATTAAGAGAACAGAGGGAGAGGTCCAAAGTATTTTTAATCTTTAGCAAAACTCCGAGAACAATGGGAGAGTTCCAAAGAATTTTTAAACTTCAGAAGAATTCCGAAAACAATGGAAGAGTTCTACAGACTTACTTAAAAAAAAATAACAATCTAAGAAAAGTGGGAGAGTTCCAAGAAATTTTTAAACTTCTGCAGAAATCCGAGAACAATGGGAGAGCTCCAAAGCATTTTTAAACTTCAGAAGAATACCGAGAACAATGGGAGAGTTCCAAAGCATTTTTAAACTTCACCAAAATTTTGAGAACAATGGGAGAGTACTACAGACTTATTTATTTAAACAATAACATTCCGAGAACAATGGGAGAGTTCCAAAGCATTTTTAAATTTCAGCAGAATTCCGAGAACAATGGGAGAGTTCCAAAGCATTTTTAAACTTCACTAAAATTTTGAGAACAATGGGAGAGTACTACAGACTTATTTATTTAAACAATAACATTCTGAGAACAATGGGAGAGTTCAAAAGCATTTTTAAACTTTAACAGAATTACGAGAACAATGGGAGTGTTCCAAAGAATTTTTAAACTTCACCAAAATTTTGAGAACAATGGGGGAGTTCTACAGACTTATTTATTTAAACAATAACAATCCGAGAACAATGGGCAAGTTCCAAAGCATTTTTAAACTGCAGCAAAAATCCGAGAACAGTGGGAGAGTTCCAAAGCATTTTTAAACTTCAGCAGAGTTCCGAGAACAATGGGAGAGTTCTACAGACCTATTTAAAAAACTATAACAATCTGAGAACAATTTGGGAGTTCCACAGAATTATTTAAAAAAACAATAACATTCCGAGAACCATGGGAGAGTTACAAAGCATTTTTAAACTTCTGCAAAATTCCAAGAAAAATGTGAGAGTTCCAAAGCATTTTTAAACTTCAGCAGAATTTCGAGAACAATGGGAGAGTTCCAAAACCTTAATAAACTTCAGCAGAATTCCGAAAACAATGGGAGAGTTCCAAAGCATTTTTAAACTTCAGCAGAATTCCGATAACAATGGGAGACTTCCAAAGCATTTTTAAACTTCAGCAGAATTTTGAGAACAATGGGAGAGTTCCAAAGGATTATTAAACTTCAGCAGAATTTTGAGAATAATGGGAGAGTTCCAAAGTATTATTAAACTTCAGCAGAATTCAGAGAACAATGGGAGCGTTCCAAAGCATTACTAAATTTCAGCAGAATTAAGAGAACAGTGGGAGAGGTCCAAAGTATTTTTAATCTTTAGCAAAACTCCGAGAACAATGGGAGAGTTCCAATGCATTTTTAAACTTCACCAAAATTTTGAGAACAATGGGAGAGTTCTACAGACTTATTTATTTAAACAATAACATTCTGAGAATAATGGGAGAGTTCAAAAGCATTTTTAAACTTTAGCAGAATTCCGAGAACAATGGGAGAGTTCCAAAGAATTTTTAAACTTGAGCAGAATTCTGAGAACAATGGGAGAGTTCTACAAATGTATTTAAAAAAACAATAACAATCCGAGAACAATGGGCAAGTTCCAAAGCATTTTTAACTTCAGCCGAGTTCCGAGAACAATGGGAGAGTTCTACAGACCTATTTAAAAATCTATAACATTCTGGGAACAATTTGAGAGTTTCACAGAATTATTTAAAAAAACAATAACATTCCGAGAACAATGGGAGAGTTACAAACCATTTTTAAACTTTTGCAAAATTCCAAGAAAAATGGGAGAGTTCCAAAGCATTTTTAAACTTCAGCAGAATTTCGAGAACAATGGGAGAGTTCCAAAACCTTATTGAACTTCAGCAGAATTCCGAGAACAATGGGAGAGTTCCAAAGCATTTTTAAACTTCAGCAGAAATCCGAGAACAATGGGATACTTCCAAAGCATTTTTAAACTTCAGCAGAATTTTGAAAACAATGGGAGAGTTCCAAAGGATTATTAAACTTCAGCAGAATTCCGAGAATAATGGGAGAGTTCCAAAGTAATATTAAACTTCAGCAGAATTCAGAGAACAATGGGAGAGTTCCAAAGTATTTTTAAACTTCAGCAGAATACCGAGAACAATGCGTGAGTTGTATAGACTTATTTTAAAAAACAATAACATTCCGAGAACAATGGGAGAGTTCCAAAGCATTTTTAAACTTTGGCAAAACTCTGAGAAAAGTGGGAGAGTTCCAAAGCATTTTTAAACTCCACAAGAATTCTGAGAACAATGGGACAGTCCCAAAGTATGTTTAAATTCAGCAGAATTCCAAGAACAATGGGACAGTTCCAAAGCATTATCAAACTTCTGCAGAATTAACAGAACAATGGGAGAGTTCCAAAGCATTTTTAAACTTCAGCAGAATTCCGAGGACAATGGAAGAGTTCTAGAGACTGATTAAAAAAAACAATAACATTCCGAGAACAATGGGAGAGTTCCAAAGCATTTTTAAACTTCAGCAGAATTCCGAGAACATTGGGAGAGTTCCAAAGCATTACTAAACTTCAGCAGAATACTGAGAACAATGGGAGAGTTCTGCAGACTTATTTAAAAAAACAATAACATTCCGAGAACAATGGGAGAGTTCCAAAGCATTTTTAAATTTCAGCAGAATTCCGAGAACAATGGGAGAGTTCCAAAGCATTTTTAAACTTCACCAAAATTTTGAGAACAATGGGAGAGTACTACAGACTTATTTATTTAAACAATAACATTCTGAGAACAATGGGAGAGTTCAAAAGAATTTTTAAACTTCAGCAGAATTCTGAGAACAATGGGAGAGTTCCAAGGCATTTTTAAACTTCAGAAGAATTCCGAGAACAACGGGAGAGTTCCAAAGCATTTTTAAACTTCAGCAGAATACTGAGAACAAAGGGAAAGTTCTACAGACTTATTTAAAAAAAACAATAACATTCTGAGAACAATGGGAGAGTTCAAAACCATTTTTTAACTTCAGCAGATATCCGAGAACAATGGGAGAGTTCCAAAGCCTTTTTAAACTTCAGAAGAATTCCGAGAACAATGGGAGAGTTCCAAAGCATTTTTAAACTTCAGGAGAATACTGAGAACAAAGGGAAAGTTCTACAGACTTATTTAAAAAAACAATAACATTCCGAGAACAATGGGAGAGTTCCAAAGCATTTTTAAATTTCAGCAGAATTCCGAGAACAATGGGAGAGTTCCAAAGCATTTTTAAAATTCACCAAAATTTTGAGAACAGTGGGAAAGTTCTACAGACTTATTTAATAAAACAATAACATTCTGAGAACAATGGGAGAGTTCAAAAGCATTTTTAAACTTTAACAGAATTACGAGAACAATGGGAGTGTTCCAAAGAATTTTTAAACTTCACCAAAATTTTGAGAACAATGGGGGAGTTCTACAGACTTATTTATTTAAACAATAACAATCCGAGAACAATGGGCAAGTTCCAAAGCATTTTTAAACTGCAGCAAAAATCCGAGAACAGTGGGAGAGTTCCAAAGCATTTTTAAACTTCAGCAGAGTTCCGAGAACAATGGGAGAGTTCTACAGACCTATTTAAAAAACTATAACAATCTGAGAACAATTTGGGAGTTCCACAGAATTATTTAAAAAAACAATAACATTCCGAGAACCATGGGAGAGTTACAAAGCATTTTTAAACTTCTGCAAAATTCCAAGAAAAATGGGAGAGTTCCAAAGCATTTTTAAACTTCAGCAGAATTTCGAGAACAATGGGAGAGTTCCAAAACCTTAATAAACTTCAGCAGAATTCCGAGAACAATGGGAGAGTTCCAAAGCATTTTTAAACTTCAGCAGAATTCCGATAACAATGGGTAGACTTCCAAAGCATTTTTAAACTTCAGCAGAATTTTGAGAACAATGGGAGAGTTCCAAAGGATTATTAAACTTCAGCAGAATTTTGAGAATAATGGGAGAGTTCCAAAGTATTATTAAACTTCAGCAGAATTCAGAGAACAATGGGAGCATTCCAAAGCATTATTAAACTTCAGCAGAATTAAGAGAACAGTGGGAGAGGTCCAAAGTATTTTTAATCTTTAGCAAAACTCCGAGAACAATGGGAGAGTTCCAATGCATTTTTAAACTTCACCAAAATTTTGAGAACAATGGGAGAGTTCTACAGACTTATTTATTTAAACAATAACATTCTGAGAATAATGGGAGAGTTCAAAAGCATTTTTAAACTTTAGCAGAATTCCGAGAACAATGGGAGAGTTCCAAAGAATTTTTAAACTTGAGCAGAATTCTGAGAACAATGGGAGAGTTCTACAAATGTATTTAAAAAAACAATAACAATCCGAGAACAATGGGCAAGTTCCAAAGCATTTTTAACTTCAGCCAAGTTCCGAGAACAATGGGAGAGTTCTACAGACCTATTTAAAAATCTATAACATTCTGGGAACAATTTGAGAGTTTCACAGAATTATTTAAAAAAACAATAACATTCCGAGAACAATGGGAGAGTTCCAAAGCATTTTTAAACTTCAGCAGAATTCTGATAACAATGGTAGTCTTCTAAAGCAATTTTAAGCTTCAGCAGAAATTTGAGAACAATGGGAGAGTTCCAAAGGATTATTAAACTTCAGCAGAATTCTGAGAATAATGAGAGAGTTCCAAAGTATTATTAAACTTCAGCAGAATTCAGAGAACAATGGGAGCGTTCCAAAGCATTATTAAACTTCAGCAGAATTAAGAGAACAGAGGGAGAGGTCCAAAGTATTTTTAATCTTTAGCAAAACTCCGAGAACAATGGGAGAGTTCCAAAGAATTTTTAAACTTCAGAAGAATTCCGAAAACAATGGAAGAGTTCTACAGACTTACTTAAAAAAAAATAACAATCTAAGAAAAGTGGGAGAGTTCCAAGAAATTTTTAAACTTCTGCAGAAATCCGAGAACAATGGGAGAGCTACAAAGCATTTTTAAACTTCAGAAGAATACCGAGAACAATGGGAGAGTTCCAAAGCATTTTTAAACTTCAGCAGAATACTGAGAACAATGGGAGAGTTCTGCAGACGTATTTAAAAAAACAATAACATTCCGAGAACAATGGGAGAGTTCCAAAGCATTTTTAAATTTCAGCAGAATTCCGAGAATAATGGGAGAGTTCCAAAGCATTTTTAAACTTCACCAAAATTTTGAGAACAATGGGAGAGTACTACAGACTTATTTATTTAAACAATAACATTCTGAGAACAATGGGAGAGTTCAAAAGCATTTTTAAACTTTAACAGAATTACGAGAACAATGGGAGTGTTCCAAAGAATTTTTAAACTTCACCAAAATGTTGAGAACAATGGGGGAGTTCTACAGACTTATTTATTTAAACAATAACAATCCGAGAACAATGGGCAAGTTCCAAAGCATTTTTAAACTGCAGCAAAAATCCGAGAACAGTGGGAGAGTTCCAAAGCATTTTTAAACTTCAGCAGAGTTCCGAGAACAATGGGAGAGTTCTACAGACCTATTTAAAAAACTATAACAATCTGAGAACAATTTGGGAGTTCCACAGAATTATTTAAAAAAACAATAACATTCCGAGAACCATGGGAGAGTTACAAAGCATTTTTAAACTTCTGCAAAATTCCAAGAAAAATGGGAGAGTTCCAAAGCATTTTTAAACTTCAGCAGAATTTCGAGAACAATGGGAGAGTTCCAAAACCTTAATAAACTTCAGCAGAATTCCGAGAACAATGGGAGAGTTCCAAAGCATTTTTAAACTTCAGCAGAATTCCGATAACAATGGGAGACTTCCAAAGCATTTTTAAACTTCAGCAGAATTTTGAGAACAATGGGAGAGTTCCAAAGGATTATTAAACTTCAGCAGAATTTTGAGAATAATGGGAGAGTTCCAAAGTATTATTAAACTTCAGCAGAATTCAGAGAACAATGGGAGCATTCCAAAGCATTATTAAACTTCAGCAGAATTAAGAGAACAGTGGGAGAGGTCCAAAGTATTTTTAATCTTTAGCAAAACTCCGAGAACAATGGGAGAGTTCCAATGCATTTTTAAACTTCACCAAAATTTTGAGAACAATGGGAGAGTTCTACAGACTTTTTTATTTAAACAATAACATTCTGAGAATAATGGGAGAGTTCAAAAGCATTTTTAAACTTTAGCAGAATTCCGAGAACAATGGGAGAGTTCCAAAGAATTTTTAAACTTGAGCAGAATTCTGAGAACAATGGGAGAGTTCTACAAATGTATTTAAAAAAACAATAACAATCCGAGAACAATGGGCAAGTTCCAAAGCATTTTTAACTTCAGCCAAGTTCCGAGAACAATGGGAGAGTTCTACAGACCTATTTAAAAATCTATAACATTCTGGGAACAATTTGAGAGTTTCACAGAATTATTTAAAAAAACAATAACATTCCGAGAACAATGGGAGAGTTCCAAAGCATTTTTAAACTTCAGCAGAATTCTGATAACAATGGTAGTCTTCTAAAGCAATTTTAAGCTTCAGCAGAAATTTGAGAACAATGGGAGAGTTCCAAAGGATTATTAAACTTCAGCAGAATTCTGAGAATAATGAGAGAGTTCCAAAGTATTATTAAACTTCAGCAGAATTCAGAGAACAATGGGAGCGTTCCAAAGCATTATTAAACTTCAGCAGAATTAAGAGAACAGAGGGAGAGGTCCAAAGTATTTTTAATCTTTAGCAAAACTCCGAGAACAATGGGAGAGTTCCAAAGAATTTTTAAACTTCAGAAGAATTCCGAAAACAATGGAAGAGTTCTACAGACTTACTTAAAAAAAAATAACAATCTAAGAAAAGTGGGAGAGTTCCAAGAAATTTTTAAACTTCTGCAGAAATCCGAGAACAATGGGAGAGCTACAAAGCATTTTTAAACTTCAGAAGAATACCGAGAACAATGGGAGAGTTCCAAAGCATTTTTAAACTTCAGCAGAATACTGAGAACAATGGGAGAGTTCTGCAGACGTATTTAAAAAAACAATAACATTCCGAGAACAATGGGAGAGTTCCAAAGCATTTTTAAATTTCAGCAGAATTCCGAGAATAATGGGAGAGTTCCAAAGCATTTTTAAACTTCACCAAAATTTTGAGAACAATGGGAGAGTACTACAGACTTATTTATTTAAACAATAACATTCTGAGAACAATGGGAGAGTTCAAAAGCATTTTTAAACTTTAACAGAATTACGAGAACAATGGGAGTGTTCCAAAGAATTTTTAAACTTCACCAAAATGTTGAGAACAATGGGGGAGTTCTACAGACTTATTTATTTAAACAATAACAATCCGAGAACAATGGGCAAGTTCCAAAGCATTTTTAAACTGCAGCAAAAATCCGAGAACAGTGGGAGAGTTCCAAAGCATTTTTAAACTTCAGCAGAGTTCCGAGAACAATGGGAGAGTTCTACAGACCTATTTAAAAAACTATAACAATCTGAGAACAATTTGGGAGTTCCACAGAATTATTTAAAAAAACAATAACATTCCGAGAACCATGGGAGAGTTACAAAGCATTTTTAAACTTTTGCAAAATTCCAAGAAAAATGGGAGAGTTCCAAAGCATTTTTAAACTTCAGCAGAATTTCGAGAACAATGGGAGAGTTCCAAAACCTTAATAAACTTCAGCAGAATTCCGAGAACAATGGGAGAGTTCCAAAGCATTTTTAAACTTCAGCAGAATTCCGATAACAATGGGAGACTTCCAAAGCATTTTTAAACTTCAGCAGAATTTTGAGAACAATGGGAGAGTTCCAAAGGATTATTAAACTTCAGCAGAATTTTGAGAATAATGGGAGAGTTCCAAAGTATTATTAAACTTCAGCAGAATTCAGAGAACAATGGGAGCGTTCCAAAGCATTACTAAATTTCAGCAGAATTAAGAGAACAGTGGGAGAGGTCCAAAGTATTTTTAATCTTTAGCAAAACTCCGAGAACAATGGGAGAGTTCCAATGCATTTTTAAACTTCACCAAAATTTTGAGAACAATGGGAGAGTTCTACAGACTTATTTATTTAAACAATAACATTCTGAGAATAATGGGAGAGTTCAAAAGCATTTTTAAACTTTAGCAGAATTCCGAGAACAATGGGAGAGTTCCAAAGAATTTTTAAACTTGAGCAGAATTCTGAGAACAATGGGAGAGTTCTACAAATGTATTTAAAAAAACAATAACAATCCGAGAACAATGGGCAAGTTCCAAAGCATTTTTAACTTCAGCCGAGTTCCGAGAACAATGGGAGAGTTCTACAGACCTATTTAAAAATCTATAACATTCTGGGAACAATTTGAGAGTTTCACAGAATTATTTAAAAAAACAATAACATTCCGAGAACAATGGGAGAGTTACAAACCATTTTTAAACTTTTGCAAAATTCCAAGAAAAATGGGAGAAATCCAAAGCATTTTTAAACTTCAGCAGAATTTCGAGAACAATGGGAGAGTTCCAAAACCTTATTGAACTTCAGCAGAATTCCGAGAACAATGGGAGAGTTCCAAAGCATTTTTAAACTTCAGCAGAATTCCGAGAACAATGGGAGACTTCCGAAGCATTTTTAAACTTCAGCAGAATTTTGAGAACAATGGGAGAGTTCCAAAGGATTATTAAACTTCAGCAGAATTCCGAGAATAATGGGAGGGTTCCAAAGTATTATTAAACTTCAGCAGAATTCAGAGAACAATGGGAGAGTTCCAAAGTATTTTTAAACTTCAGCAGAATACCGAGAACAATGCGTGAGTTCTATAGACTTATTTTAAAAAACAATAATATTCCGAGAACAATGGAAGAGTTCCAAAGCATTTTTAAACTTTGGCAAAACTCTGAGAAAAGTGGGAGAGTTTCAAAGCATTTTTAAACTCCACAAGAATTCTGAGAACAATGGGACAGTCCCAAAGTATGTTTAAATTCAGCAGAATTCCAAGAACAATGGGACAGTTCCAAAGCATTATCAAACTTCTGCAGAATTAACAGAACAATGGGAGAGCTCCAAAGCATTTTTAAACTTCAGCAGAATTCCGAGGACAATGGAAGAGTTCTAGAGACTGATTAAAAAAAACAATAACATTCCGAGAACAATGGGAGAGTTCCAAAGCATTTTTAAACTTCAGCAGAATTCCGAGAATATTGGGAGAGTTCCAAAGCATTACTAAACTTCAGCAGAATACTGAGAACAATGGGAGAGTTCTGCAGACTTATTTAAAAAAACAATAACATTCCGAGAACAATGGGAGAGTTCCAAAGCATTTTTAAACTTCAGCAGAATTCCGAGGACAATGGAAGAGTTCTAGAGACTGATTAAAAAAAACAATAACATTCCGAGAACAATGGGAGAGTTCCAAAGCATTTTTAAACTTCAGCAGAATTCCGAGAACATTGGGAGAGTTCCAAAGCATTACTAAACTTCAGCAGAATACTGAGAACAATGGGAGAGTTCTGCAGACTTATTTAAAAAAACAATAACATTCCGAGAACAATGGGAGAGTTCCAAAGCATTTTTAAATTTCAGCAGAATTCCGAGAACAATGGGAGAGTTCCAAAGCATTTTTAAACTTCACCAAAATTTTGAGAACAATGGGAGAGTATTACAGACTTATTTATTTAAACAATAACATTCTGAGAACAATGGGAGAGTTCAAAAGCATTTTTAAACTTTAACAGAATTCCGAGAACAATGGGAGTGTTCCAAAGAATTTTTAAACTTCACCAAAATTTTGAGAACAATGGGGGAGTTCTACAGACTTATTTATTTAAACAATAACAATCCGAGAACAATGGGCAAGTTCCAAAGCATTTTTAATCTACAGCAAAAATCCGAGAACAGTGGGAGAGTTCCAAATCATTTTTAAACTTCAGCAGAGTTCCGAGAACAATGGGAGAGTTTCAAAGCATTTTTAAACTTCACCAAAATTTTGAGAACAATGGGAGAGTTCTACAGACTTATTTATTTAAACAATAGCAATCCGAAAACAATGGGCAAGTTCCAAAGCATTTTTAAACTACTGCAAAAATCCGAGAACAATGGGAGAGTTCCAAAGCATATTTAAACTTCAGCAGAGTTCCGAGTACAATGGGAGAGTTCTACAGACCTATTTAAAAAACTATAACAATCTGAGAACAATTTGAGAGTTCCACAGAATTATTTAAAAAAACAATAACATTCCGAGAACAATGGGAGAGTTACAAAGCATTTTTAAACTTCTGCAAAATTCCAAGAAAAATGGGAGAGTTCCAAAGAATTTTTAAACTTTATCAGAATTTCGAGAACAATGGGAGAGTTCCAAAGCCTTATTAAACTTCAGCAGAATTCCGAGAACAATGGGAGAGTTCCAAAGCATTTTTAAACTTCAGCAGAATTCTGATAACAATGGTAGTCTTCTAAAGGATTTTTAAGCTTCAGCAGAAATTTGAGAACAATGGGAGAGTTCCAAAGGATTATTAAACTTCAGCAGAATTCTGAGAATAATGAGAGAGTTCCAAAGTATTATTAAACTTCAGCAGAATTCAGAGAACAATGGGAGCGTTCCAAAGCATTATTAAACTTCAGCAGAATTAAGAGAACAGAGGGAGAGTTCAAAGTATATTTAATCTTTAGCAAAACTCCGAGAACAATGGGAGAGTTCCAAAGCATTTTTAAACTTCAGAAGAATACCGAGAACAATGGGAGAGTTCCAAAGCATTTTTAAACTTCAGCAGAATACTGAGAACAATGGGAGAGTTCTGCAGACGTATTTAAAAAAACAATAACATTCCGAGAACAATGGGAGAGTTCCAAAGCATTTTTAAATTTCAGCAGAATTCCGAGAACAATGGGAGAGTTTCAAAGCATTTTTAAACTTCACCAAAATTTTGAGAACAATGGGAGAGTACTACAGACTTATTTATTTAAACAATAACATTCTGAGAACAATGGGAGAGTTCAAAAGCATTTTTAAACTTTAACAGAATTACGAGAACAATGGGAGTGTTCCAAAGAATTTTTAAACTTCACCAAAATTTTGAGAACAATGGGGGAGTTCTACAGACTTATTTATTTAAACAATAACAATCCGAGAACAATGGGCAAGTTCCAAAGCATTTTTAAACTGCAGCAAAAATCCGAGAACAGTGGGAGAGTTCCAAAGCATTTTTAAACTGCAGCAGAGTTCCGAGAACAATGGGAGAGTTCTACAGACCTATTTAAAAAACTATAACAATCTGAAAACTATTTGGGAGTTCCACAGAATTATTTAAAAAAAACAATAACATTCCGAGAATCATGGGAGAGTTACAAAGCATTTTTAAACTTCTGCAAAATTCCAAGAAAAATGGGAGAGTTCCAAAGCATTTTTAAACTTCAGCAGAATTTCGAGAACAATGGGAGAGTTCCAAAACCTTAATAAACTTCAGCAGAATTCCGAGAACAATGGGAGAGTTCCAAAGCATTTGTAAACTTCAGCAGAATTCCGATAACAATGGGAAACTTCCAAAGCATTTTTAAACTTCAGCAGAATTTTCAGAACAATGGGAGAGTTCCAAAGGATTATTAAACTTCAGCAGAATTCTGAGAATAATGGGAGAGTTCCAAAGTATTATTAAACTTCAGCAGAATTCAGAGAACAATGGGAGCGTTCCAAAGCATTATTAAACTTCAGCAGAATTAAGAGAACAGTGGGAGAGGTCCAAAGTATTTTTAATCTTTAGCAAAACTCCGAGAACAATGGGAGAGTTCCAAAGCATTTTTAAACTTCACCAAAATTTTGAGAACAATGGGAGAGTTCTACAGACTTATTTATTTAAACAATAACATTCTGAGAATAATGGGAGAGTTCAAAAGCATTTTTAAACTTTAGCAGAATTCCGAGAACAATGGGAGAGTTCCAAAGAATTTTTAAACTTGAGCAGAATTCTGAGAACAATGGGGGAGTTCTACAAATGTATTTAAAAAAACAATAACAATCCGAGAACAATGGGCAAGTTCCAAAGCATTTTTAACTTCAGCCGAGTTCCGAGAACAATCGGAGAGTTCTACAGACCTATTTAAAAATCTATAACATTCTGGGAACAATTTGAGAGTTTCACAGAATTATTTAAAAAACAATAACATTCCGAGAACAATGGGAGAGTTACAAACCATTTTTAAACTTTTGCAAACTTCCAAGAAAAATGGGAGAGTTCCAAAGCATTTTTAAACTTCAGCAGAATTTCGAGAACAATGGGAGAGTTCCAAAACCTTATTGAACTTCAGCAGAATTCTGAGAACAATGGGAGAGTTCCAAAGCATTTTTAAACTTCAGCAGAATTCCGAGAACAATGGGAGACTTCCGAAGCATTTTTAAACTTCAGCAGAATTTTGAGAACAATGGGAGAGTTCCAAAGGATTATTAAACTTCAGCAGAATTCCGAGAATAATGGGAGAGTTCCAAAGTATTATTAAACTTCAGCAGAATTCAGAGAACAATGGGAGAGTTCCAAAGTATTTTTAAACTTCAGCAGAATACCGAGAACAATGCGTGAGTTCTATAGACTTATTTTAAAAAACAATAACATTCCGAGAACAATGGAAGAGTTTCAAAGCATTTTTAAACTTTGGCAAAACTCTGAGAAAAGTGGGAGAGTTCCAAAGCATTTTTAAACTCCACAAGAATTCTGAGAACAATGGGACAGTCCCAAAGTATGTTTAAATTCAGCA
This sequence comes from Phyllobates terribilis, assembly GCF_046119375.1. Classification (NCBI taxonomy): domain Eukaryota; kingdom Metazoa; phylum Chordata; class Amphibia; order Anura; family Dendrobatidae; genus Phyllobates; species Phyllobates terribilis. Next base: position 910,959,829 of record NW_027362763.1, on the reverse strand, counting down.
GAATTCCAAGAACAATGGGACAGTTCCAAAGCATTATCAAACTTCTGCAGAATTAACAGAACAATGGGAGAGTTCCAAAGCATTTTTAAACTTCAGCAGAATTCCGAGGACAATGGAAGAGTTCTAGAGACTGATTAAAAAAAACAATAACATTCCGAGAACAATGGGAGAGTTCCAAAGCATTTTTAAACTTCAGCAGAATTCCGAGAACATTGGGAGAGTTACAAAGCATTACTAAACTTCAGCAGAATACTGAGAACAATGGGAGAGTTCTGCAGACTTATTTAAAAAAACAATAACATTCCGAGAACAATGGGAGAGTTCCAAAGCATTTTTAAACTTCAGCAGAATTCCGAGAACATTGGGAGAGTTCCAAAGCATTACTAAACTTCAGCAGAATACTGAGAACAATGGGAGAGTTCTGCAGACTTATTTAAAAAAACAATAACATTCCGAGAACAATGGGAGAGTTCCAAAGCATTTTTAAATCTCAGCAGAATTCCGAGAACAATGGGAGAGTTCCAAAGCATTTTTAAACTTCACCAAAATTTTGAGAACAATGGGAGAGTATTACAGACTTATTTATTTAAACAATAACATTCTGAGAACAATGGGAGAGTTCAAAAGCATTTTTAAACTTTAACAGAATTCCGAGAACAATGGGAGTGTTCCAAAGCATTTTTAAACTTCACCAAAATTTTGAGAACAATGGGGGAGTTCTACAGACTTATTTATTTAAACAATAACAATCCGAGAACAATGGGCAAGTTCCAAAGCATTTTTAAACTACTGCAAAAATCCGAGAACAATGGGAGAGTTCCAAAGCATTTTTAAACTTCAGCAGAGTTCCGAGTACAATGGGAGAGTTCTACAGACCTATTTAAAAAACTATAACAATCTGCGAACAATTTGAGAGTTCCACAGAATTATTTAAAAAAACAATAACATTCCGAGAACAATGGGAGAGTTACAAAGCATTTTTAAACTTCTGCAAAATTCCAAGAAAAATGGGAGAGTTCCAAAGAATTTTTAAACTTTATCAGAATTTCGAGAACAATGGGCAAGTTCCAAAGCATTTTTAACTTCAGCCGAGTTCCGAGAACAATGGGAGAGTTCTACAGACCTATTTAAAAATCTATAACATTCTGGGAACAATTTGAGAGTTTCACAGAATTATTTAAAAAAACAATAACATTCCGAGAACAATGGGAGAGTTTCAAACCATTTTTAAACTTTTGCAAAATTCCAAGAAAAATGGGAGAGTTCCAAAGCATTTTTAAACTTCAGCAGAATTTCGAGAACAATGGGAGAGTTCCAAAACCTTATTGAACTTCAGCAGAATTCCGAGAACAATGGGAGAGTTCCAAAGCATTTTTAAACTTCAGCAGAATTCCGAGAACAATGGGAGACTTCCGAAGCATTTTTAAACTTCAGCAGAATTTTGAGAACAATGGGAGAGTTCCAAAGGATTATTAAACTTCAGCAGAATTCCGAGAATAATGGGAGAGTTCCAAAGTATTATTAAACTTCAGCAGAATTCAGAGAACAATGGGAGAGTTCCAAAGTATTTTTAAACTTCAGCAGAATACCGAGAACAATGCGTGAGTTCTATAGACTTATTTTAAAAAACAATAACATTCCGAGAACAATGGAAGAGGTCCAAAGCATTTTTAAACTTTGGCAAAACTCTGAGAAAAGTGGGAGAGTTCCAAAGCATTTTTAAACTCCACAAGAATTCTGAGAACAATGGGACAGTCCCAAAGTATGTTTAAATTCAGCAGAATTCCAAGAACAATGGGACAGTTCCAAAGCATTATCAAACTTCTGCAGAATTAACAGAACAATGGGAGAGTTCCAAAGCATTTTTAAACTTCAGCAGAATTCCGAGGACAATGGAAGAGTTCTAGAGACTGATTAAAAAAAACAATAACATTCCGAGAACAATGGGAGAGTTCCAAAGCATTTTTAAACTTCAGCAGAATTCCGAGAACATTGGGAGAGTTCCAAAGCATTACTAAACTTCAGCAGAATACTGAGAACAATGGGAGAGTTTTGCAGACTTATTTAAAAAAACAATAACATTCCGAGAACAATGGGAGAGTTCCAAAGCATTTTTAAATTTCAGTAGAATTCCGAGAACAATGGGAGAGTTCCAAAGCATTTTTAAACTTCACCAAAATTTTGAGAACAATGGGAGAGTATTACAGACTTATTTATTTAAACAATAACATTCTGAGAACAATGGGAGAGTTCAAAAGCATTTTTAAACTTTAACAGAATTCCGAGAACAATGGGAGTGTTCCAAAGAATTTTTAAACTTCACCAAAATTTTGAGAACAATGGGGGAGTTCTACAGACTTATATATTTAAACAATAACAATCCGAGAACAATGGGCAAGTTCCAAAGCATTTTTAAACTACAGCAAAAATCCGAGAACAGTGGGAGAGTTCCAAATCATTTTTAAACTTCAGCAGAGTTCCGAGAACAATGGGAGAGTTTCAAAGCATTTTTAAACTTCACCAAAATTTTGAGAACAATGGGAGAGTTCTACAGACTTATTTATTTAAACAATAGCAATCCGAAAACAATGGGCAAGTTCCAAAGCATTTTTAAACTACTGCAAAAATCCGAGAACAATGGGAGAGTTCCAAAGCATTTTTAAACTTCAGCAGAGTTCCGAGTACAATGGGAGAGTTCTACAGACCTATTTAAAAAACTATAACAATCTGAGAACAATTTGAGAGTTCCACAGAATTATTTAAAAAAACAATAACATTCCGAGAACAATGGGAGAGTTACAAAGCATTTTTAAACTTCTGCAAAATTCCAAGAAAAATGGGAGAGTTCCAAAGAATTTTTAAACTTTATCAGAATTTCGAGAACAATGGGAGAGTTCCAAAGCCTTATTAAACTTCAGCAGAATTCCGAGAACAATGGGAGAGTTCCAAAGCATTTTTAAACTTCAGCAGAATTCTGATAACAATGGTAGTCTTCTAAAGGATTTTTAAGCTTCAGCAGAATTCTGAGAATAATGAGAGAGTTCCAAAGTATTATTAAACTTCAGCAGAATTCAGAGAACAATGGGAGCGTTCCAAAGCATTATTAAACTTCAGCAGAATTAAGAGAACAGAGGGAGAGGTCCAAAGTATTTTTAATCTTTAGCAAAACTCCGAGAACAATGGGAGAGTTCCAAAGAATTTTTAAACTTCAGCAGAATTCCGAAAACAATGGAAGAGTTCTACAGACTTACTTAAAAAAAAATAACAATCCAAGAAAAGTGGGAGAGTTCCAAGTAATTTTTAAACTTCTGCAGAAATCCGAGAACAATGGGAGAGTTCCAAAGCATTTTTAAACTTCAGAAGAATACCGAGAACAATGGGAGAGTTCCAAAGCATTTTTAAACTTCAGCAGAATACTGAGAACAATGGGAGAGTTCTGCAGACGTATTTAAAAAAACAATAACATTCCGAGAACAATGGGAGAGTTCCAAAGCTTTTTTAAATTTCAGCAGAATTCCGAGAACAATGGGAGAGTTCCAAAGCATTTTTAAACTTCACCAAAATTTTGAGAACAATGGGAGAGTACTACAGACTTATTTATTTAAACAATAACATTCTGAGAACAATGGGAGAGTTCAAAAGCATTTTTAAACTTTAACAGAATTACGAGAACAATGGGAGTGTTCCAAAGAATTTTTAAACTTCACCAAAATTTTGAGAACAATGGGGGAGTTCTACAGACTTATTTATTTAAACAATAACAATCCGAGAACAATGGGCAAGTTCCAAAGCATTTTTAAACTGCAGCAAAAATCCGAGAACAGTGGGAGAGTTCCAAAGCATTTTTAAACTTCAGCAGAGTTCCGAGAACAATGGGAGAGTTCTACAGACCTATTTAAAAAACTATAACAATCTGAGAACTATTTGGGAGTTCCACAGAATTATTTAAAAAAAACAATAACATTCCGAGAATCATGGGAGAGTTACAAAGCATTTTTAAACTTCTGCAAAATTCCAAGAAAAATGGGAGAGTTCCAAAGCATTTTTAAACTTCAGCAGAATTTCGAGAACAATGGGAGAGTTCCAAAACCTTAATAAACTTCAGCAGAATTCCGAGAACAATGGGAGAGTTCCAAAGCATTTGTAAACTTCAGCAGAATTCCGATAACAATGGGAGACTTCCAAAGCATTTTTAAACTTCAGCAGAATTTTCAGAACAATGGGAGAGTTCCAAAGGATTATTAAACTTCAGCAGAATTCTGAGAATAATGGGAGAGTTCCAAAGTATTATTAAACTTCAGCAGAATTCAGAGAACAATGGGAGCGTTCCAAAGCATTATTAAACTTCAGCAGAATTAAGAGAACAGTGGGAGAGGTCCAAAGTATTTTTAATCTTTAGCAAAACTCCGAGAACAATGGGAGAGTTCCAATGCATTTTTAAACTTCACCAAAATTTTGAGAACAATGGGAGAGTTCTACAGACTTATTTATTTAAACAATAACATTCTGAGAATAATGGGAGAGTTCAAAAGCATTTTTAAACTTTAGCAGAATTCCGAGAACAATGGGAGAGTTCCAAAGAATTTTTAAACTTGAGCAGAATTCTGAGAACAATGGGAGAGTTCTACAAATGTATTTAAAAAAACAATAACAATCCGAGAACAATGGGCAAGTTCCAAAGCATTTTTAAACTTCAGCCGAGTTCCGAGAACAATGGGAGAGTTCTACAGACCTATTTAAAAAACTATAACATTCTGGGAACAATTTGAGAGTTTCACAGAATTATTTAAAAAAACAATAACATTCCGAGAACAATGGGAGAGTTACAAAGCATTTTTAAACTTCTGCAAAATTCCAAGAAAAATGGGAGAGTTCCAAAGCATTTTTAAACTTCAGCAGAATTTCGAGAACAATGGGAGAGTTCCAAAACCTTATTGAACTTCAGCAGAATTCCGAGAACAATGGGAGAGTTCCAAAGCATTTTTAAACTTCAGCAGAATTCCGAGAACAATGGGAGACTTCCGAAGCATTTTTAAACTTCAGCAGAATTTTTAGAACAATGGGAGAGTTCCAAAGGATTATTAAACTTCAGCAGAATTCCGAGAATAATGGGAGAGTTCCAAAGTATTATTAAACTTCAGCAGAATTCAGAGAACAATGGGAGAGTTCCAAAGTATTTTTAAACTTCAGCAGAATACCGAGAACAATGCGTGAGTTCTATAGACTTATTTAAAAAACAATAACATTCCGAGAAAAATGGGAGAGTTCCAAAGCATTTTTAAACTTTGGAAAAACTCTTAGAAAAGTGGGAGAGTTCCAAAGCATTTTTAAACTCCACAAGAATTCTGAGAACAATGGGAGAGTCCCAAAGTATGTTTAAATTCAGCAGAATTCCAAGAACAATGGGACAGTTCCAAAGCATTATCAAACTTCTGCAGAATTAACAGAACAAGGGGAGAGTTCCAAAGCATTTTTAAACTTCAGCAGAATTCCGAGAACAATGGAAGAGTTCTAGAGACTGATTAAAAAAAACAATAACATTCCGAGAACAATGGGAGAGTTCCAAAGCATTTTTAAACTTCAGCAGAATTCCGAGAACATTGGGAGAGTTCCAAAGCATTACTAAACTTCAGCAGAATTAAGAGAACAATGGGAGAGTTCCAAAGTATTTTTAAACTTTAGCAAAACTCCGAGAACAATGGGAGAGTTTCAAAGCCTTTTTAAACTTCAGAAGAATTCCGAGAACAATGGGAGAGTTGAAAAGCATTTTTAAACTTCAGCAGAGTTCCGAGAACAATGGGAGAGTTCTGCAGAATGATTTAAAAAACAATAACATTCCGAGAAAATGGGAGTGTTACAAAGCTTTTTTAATATTCAGAAGAATTCCGAGAACAATGGGAGAGTTCCAAGGCCTTTTAAATTTCAGCAGATTTCCAAGAAGAATGGGAGAGTTACAAAGCATTTTTAAACTTCAGCAGAATTACGAGAACAGTGGGAGAGTTCCAAAGCCTTTTTAAACTTCAGCAGAATACCGAGAACAATGGGAGAGTTCTACAAACATATTTAAAATAAACAAAAACATTCCGAGAACAATGGGAACGATCCAAAGCATATTTAAACTTCAGCAGAGTTCCGGGAACAATGGGAGAGTTCTACAGACTGATTTGAAAAAACAATAACATTCCGAGAACAATATGAGAGTTACAAAGCATTTTTAAACTTCAACAGAATTTCGAGAACAATGGGAGAGTTCCAAATAATTTTTAAACTTCAGCAGAATTCCAAGAAAAAAGGGAGAGTACTACAAACTTATTTGAAAAAACAATAACATTCCGAGAACAATGGGAAAGTTCCAAAGCATTTTTGAACTTCAGCAGAGTAATGAGAACAATGGGAGAGTTCTACAGACTGATTTAAAAAAAAACAATAACGTTCTGAGAACAATCTGAGAGTTACAAAGCATTTTTAAACTTCAACATATTTCTGAGAACAATGGGAGATTTCCAAAGCATTTTTAAACTTCAGCAGAAATCCAAGAACATTGGGAGAGTTCTACAGACCTATTTAAAAAAATATAACATTACGAGAACAATTTGAGAGTTCCACAGAATTATTTAAAAAAACAAATATATTCTGAGAACAATGGGAGCGTTCTAAAGCAATTTTAAAATTCTGCAAAAATCCAAGAAAAATGGGAGAGTTCCAAAGAATTTTTAAACTTCAGCAGAATTTCGAGAAAAATGGGAGAGTTCCAAAACCTTATTAAACTTCAGCAGAATTCCGCGAACAATGGGAGAGTTCCAAACCATTTTTAAACTTCAGCAGAAATCCGAGAACAATGGGAGAGTTCCAAAGGATTTTTAAACTTCAGAAAAATTCCGAGAACAATGGGAGAGTTCCAAATCATTTTTAAACTTCAGCAGAATACTGAGAACAATGGGAAAGTTCTAAAGACTTATTTAAACAAACAATAACATTCCGAGAACAATGGGAAAGTTCCAAAGCATTTTTAAATTACAGTAGAATTCCGAGAACAATGGGAGAGTTCCAAAGCATTTTTAAATTTCACCAAAATTTTGAGAACAATGGGAATGTTCTACAGACTTATTTAATAAAACAATAACATTCTGAGAACAATGGGAGAGTTCAAAAGCATTTTTAAACTTCAGCAGAATTCCGAGAACAATGGAAGAATTCTATGGACTTATTTAAAAAAACAATAACATTCCGAGAACAGTGGGAGAGTTCCAAGGCATTTTTAAACTTCAGCAGAAATCTGAGAACAATGGGAGAGTTCCAAAGTATTTTTACACTTCAGCAGAATACTGAGAACAATGGGAAAGTTCTACAGACTTATTAAAAAAAGCAAATAACATTCCGAGAACAATGGGAGAGTTTCAAAGGATTTTTAAATTTCAGCAGAATTCAGAGAACAATGGGAGAGTTCCAAAGCATTTTTTAACTTCACCAAAATTTTGAGAACAATGGGAAAGTTCTACAGACTTATTGAATTAAACAATAACATTCTGAGAACAATGGGAGACTTCAAAAGCATTTTTAAACTTCAGCAGAATTCCGAGAACAATGGGAGAGTTCCAAAGAATTTTTAAACTTCAGCAGAGTTTCGAGAACAATGGGAGAGTTCTGCAGACTTATTTAAAAAAACAATAACATTCCAAGAACAATGTGAGAGTTACAAAGCATTTTTAAACTTCAGCAGAATTCCGAGAACAATATGAGAGTTGCAAAGCATTCTTAAACTTCAAATGAATTTCGAGAACAATGGGAGAGCTCCAAAAAAAATTTTAAACTTCAGCAATATTCCAAGAACAAATGGAGAGTACTACAAACTTATTTGAAAAAACAATAACATTCCGAGAACAATGGAAAAGCTCCAAAGCATTTTTAAACTTCAGCAGAATTTCGAGAACAATGGGAGAGTTCCAAAACCTTATTGAACTTCAGCAGAATTCCGAGAACAATGGGAGAGTTCCAAATCATTTTTAAACTTCAGCAGAATTCCGAGAACAATGGGAGACTTCCGAAGCATTTTTAAACTTCAGCAGAATTTTGAGAACAATGGGAGAGTTCCAAAGGATTATTAAACTTCAGCAGAATTCCGAGAATAATGGGAGAGTTCCAAAGTATTATTAAACTTCAGCAGAATTCAGAGAACAATGGGAGAGTTCCAAAGTATTTTTAAACTTCAGCAGAATACCGAGAACAATGCGTGAGTTCTATAGACTTATTTTAAAAAACAATAACATTCCGAGAACAATGGAAGAGGTCCAAAGCATTTTTAAACTTTGGCAAAACTCTGAGAAAAGTGGGAGAGTTCCAAAGCATTTTTAAACTCCACAAGAATTCTGAGAACAATGGGACAGTCCCAAAGTATGTTTAAATTCAGCAGAATTCCAAGAACAATGGGACAGTTCCAAAGCATTATCAAACTTCTGCAGAATTAACAGAACAATGGGAGAGTTCCAAAGCATTTTTAATCTTCAGCAGAATTCCGAGGACAATGGAAGAGTTCTAGAGACTGATTAAAAAAAACAATAACATTCCGAGAACAATGGGAGAGTTCCAAAGCATTTTTAAACTTCAGCAGAATTCCGAGAACATTGGGAGAGTTCCAAAGCATTACTAAACTTCAGAAGAATACTGAGAACAATGGGAGAGTTTTGCAGACTTATTTAAAAAAACAATAACATTCCGAGAACAATGGGAGAGTTCCAAAGCATTTTTAAATTTCAGCAGAATTCCGAGAACAATGGGAGAGTTCCAAAGCATTTTTAAACTTCACCAAAATTTTGAGAACAATGGGAGAGTATTACAGACTTATTTATTTAAACAATAACATTCTGAGAACAATGGGAGAGTTCAAAAGCATTTTTAAACTTTAACAGAATTCCGAGAACAATGGGAGTGTTCCAAAGAATTTTTAAACTTCACCAAAATTTTGAGAACAATGGGGGAGTTCTACAGACTTATTTATTTAAACAATAACAATCCGAGAACAATGGGCAAGTTCCAAAGCATTTTTAAACTACAGCAAAAATCCGAGAACAGTGGGAGAGTTCCAAATCATTTTTAAACTTCAGCAGAGTTCCGAGAACAATGGGAGAGTTTCAAAGCATTTTTAAACTTCACCAAAATTTTGAGAACAATGGGAGAGTTCTACAGACTTATTTATTTAAACAATAGCAATCCGAAAACAATGGGCAAGTTCCAAAGCATTTTTAAACTACTGCAAAAATCCGAGAACAATGGGAGAGTTCCAAAGCATTTTTAAACTTCAGCAGAGTTCCGAGTACAATGGGAGAGTTCTACAGACCTATTTAAAAAACTATAACAATCTGAGAACAATTTGAGAGTTCCACAGAATTATTTAAAAAAACAATAACATTCCGAGAACAATGGGAGAGTTACAAAGCATTTTTAAACTTCTGCAAAATTCCAAGAAAAATGGGAGAGTTCCAAAGAATTTTTAAACTTTATCAGAATTTCGAGAACAATGGGAGACTTCCAAAGCCTTATTAAACTTCAGCAGAATTCCGAGAACAATGGGAGAGTTCCAAAGCATTTTTAAACTTCAGCAGAATTCTGATAACAATGGTAGTCTTCTAAAGGATTTTTAAGCTTCAGCAGAAATTTGAGAACAATGGGAGAGTTCCAAAGTATTATTAAACTTCAGCAGAATTCAGAGAACAATGGGAGAGTTCCAAAGTATTTTTAAACTTCAGCAGAATACCGAGAACAATGCGTGAGTTCTATAGACTTATTTAAAAAACAATAACATTCCGAGAAAAATGGGAGAGTTCCAAAGCATTTTTAAACTTTGGCAAAACTCTTAGAAAAGTGGGAGAGTTCCAAAGCATTTTTAAACTCCACAAGAATTCTGAGAACAATGGGAGAGTCCCAAAGTATGTTTAAATTCAGCAGAATTCCAAGAACAATGGGACAGTTCCAAAGCATTATCAAACAGAATTAACAGAACAAGGGGAGAGTTCCAAAGCATTTTTAAACTTCAGCAGAATTCCGAGAACAATGGAAGAGTTCTAGAGACTGATTAAAAAAAACAATAACATTCCGAGAACAATGGGAGAGTTCCAAAGCATTTTTAAACTTCAGCAGAATTCCGAGAACATTGGGAGAGTTCCAAAGCATTACTAAACTTCAGCAGAATTAAGAGAACAATGGGAGAGTTCCAAAGTATTTTTAAACTTTAGCAAAACTCCGAGAACAATGGGAGAGTTTCAAAGCCTTTTTAAACTTCAGAAGAATTCCGAGAACAATGGGAGAGTTGAAAAGCATTTTTAAACTTCAGCAGAATACTGAAAACAATGGGAAAGTTCTACAGACTTATTTAAAAAAACAATAACATTCCGAGAACAATGGGAGAGTTCCAAAGCATTTTAAAATTTCAGCAGAATTCCAAGAACAATGGGAGAGTTCCAAAGCATTTTTAAACTTCACCAAAATTTGGAGAACAATGGAAGTGTTCTACAGATTTATTTAATAAAACAATAACATTCTGAGAACAAAGGGAGAATACAATAGCATTTTTAAACTTCAGCAGAATTCCAAGAACAATGGGAGAGTTCCAAAGAATTTTTAAACTTTAGCAGAATTCCGAGAACAATGGGAGAGTTCTACAAACTTATTTAAGAAACAATAACACTCTGAGAACAATGGGAAAGTTCCAAAGCATTTTTAAACTTCAGCAAAATTCCAAGAACAATGGGAGAGCTCCATAGCATTTTTAAACTTCAGCAGAGTTCCAAGAACAATTGGAGAGTTCTACAGACTTATTGAAAAAAATAGTAACATTCCGATAACAATGGGAGAGTTACATAGCATTTTTAAACTTCAGCAGAATTCTGAGAACAATGGGAGTGTTCCAAAGCATTTTTAAACTTCAGCAGAATTCCAAAACAATGGGAGAGTTCCAAAGTATTATTAAACTTCAACAGAATTCCGAGAACAATGGGAGATTTCTACAGACTTATTTAAATGAACAATAACATTTCGAGAACAATGGGAAAGTTCCAAAGTATTTTTAAACTTTAGCAAAACTCCGAGAACAATGGGAGAGTTCCAAAGCATTTTTAAACTTCAGCAGAATTTCGAGAACAATGGAAGAGTTCTACATGCTTATGTAAAAAAACCATAACATTCCGAGAACAGTGGGAGAGTTCCAAGGCATTTTTAAGCTTCAGCAGAAATCCGAGAACAATGGGAGAGTTCCAAAGCATTTTTAAACTTCAGCAGAATTTCGAGAACAATGGGAGAGTTCCAAAGCATTTTTAAATTACAGCAGAATTCTGAGAACAATGGGAGAGTTCCAAAGTGTTTTTAAACTTCAGAAGAATTCCGAGAACAATGGGAGAGTTCCAAATCATTTTTAAACTTCATCAAAATACGGAGAACAATGGGAAAGTTCTACAGACTTATTTAAACAAACAATAACATTCCAAGAAAATTGGGAAAGTTCCAAAGCATTTTTAAATTACAGCAGAATTCCGAGAACAATGGGAGAGTTCCAAAGCATTTTTAAACTTCACCAAATCTTTGAGAACAATGGGAATGTTCTACAAACTTATTTAATAAAACAATAACATTCTGAGAACAATGGGAGAGTACAAAAGCATTTTTAAACTTCAGCAGAATTCCGAGAACAATGGGAGAGTTCCAAAGTATTTTTAAACTTCAGAAAAATTCCGAGAACAATGGAAGAGTTCTATAGACTTATTTAAAAAAACAATAACATTCCGAGAACAGTGGGAGAGCTCCAAGGCATTTCTGAACTTCAGCAGAAATACGAGTACAGTGGGAGAGTTCCAATGCCTTTTTAAACTTTAGAAGAATTCCGAGAACAATGGGAGAGTTCCAAAGCATTTTTAAACTTCAGCAGAATACTGAGAACAATGGGAAAGTTCTACAGAGTTATTTAAAAAAACAATAACATTCCGAGAACAATTGCAGTGTTTCAAATCATTTTTAAATTTCAGCAGAATTCCAAGAACAATGGGAGAGTTCCAAAGTATTTTTAAACTTCACCAAAATTTTGTGAACAATGGGAAAGTTCTACAGATTTATTTATTTAAACAATAACATTCTGAGAACAATGGGAGAGTTCAAAAGCATTTTTAAACTTTAACAGAATTACGAGAACAATGGGAGTGTTCAAAGAATTTTTAAACTTCAGCAGAGTTCCGAGAACAATGGGAGAGTTCTGCAGAATGATTTAAAAAACAATAACATTCCGACAAAATGGGAGTGTTACAAAGCTTTTTTAATATTCAGAAGAATTCCGAGAACAATGGGAGAGTTCCAAGGCCTTTTAAATTTCAGCAGATTTCCAAGAAGAATGGGAGAGTTACAAAGCATTTTTAAACTTCAGCAGAATTACGAGAACAGTGGGAGAGTTCCAAAGCCTTTTTAAACTTCAGCAGAATACCGAGAACAATGGGAGAGTTCTACAAACATATTTAAAATAAACAAAAACATTCCGAGAACAATGGGAACGATCCAAAGCATATTTAAACTTCAGCAGAGTTCCGGGAACAATGGGAGAGTTCTACAGACTGATTTGAAAAAACAATAACATTCCGAGAACAATATGAGAGTTACAAAGCATTTTTAAACTTCAACAGAATTTCGAGAACAATGGGAGAGTTCCAAATAATTTTTAAACTTCAGCAGAATTCCAAGAAAAAAGGGAGAGTACTACAAACTTATTTGAAAAAACAATAACATTCCGAGAACAATGGGAAAGTTCCAAAGCATTTTTGAACTTCAGCAGAGTAATGAGAACAATGGGAGAGTTCTACAGACTGATTTAAAAAAAAACAATAACGTTCTGAGAACAATCTGAGAGTTACAAAGCATTTTTAAACTTCAACATATTTCTGAGAACAATGGGAGATTTCCAAAGCATTTTTAAACTTCAGCAGAAATCCAAGAACATTGGGAGAGTTCTACAGACCTATTTAAAAAAATATAACATTACGAGAACAATTTGAGAGTTCCACAGAATTATTTAAAAAAACAAATATATTCTGAGAACAATGGGAGCGTTCTAAAGCAATTTTAAAATTCTGCAAAAATCCAAGAAAAATGGGAGAGTTCCAAAGAATTTTTAAACTTCAGCAGAATTTCGAGAACAATGGGAGAGTTCCAAAACCTTATTAAACTTCAGCAGGATTCCGCGAACAATGGGAGAGTTCCAAACCATTTTTAAACTTCAGCAGAAATCCGAGAACAATGGGAGAGTTCCAAAGGATTTTTAAACTTCAGAAAAATTCCGAGAACAATGGGAGAGTTCCAAATCATTTTTAAACTTCAGCAGAATACTGAGAACAATGGGAAAGTTCTAAAGACTTATTTAAACAAACAATAACATTCCGAGAACAATGGGAAAGTTCCAAAGCATTTTTAAATTACAGTAGAATTCCGAGAACAATGGGAGAGTTCCAAAGCATTTTTAAATTTCACCAAAATTTTGAGAACAATGGGAATGTTCTACAGACTTATTTAATAAAACAATAACATTCTGAGAACAATGGGAGAGTTCTAAAGCATTTTTAAACTTCAGCAGAATTCCGAGAACAATGGAAGAATTCTATGGACTTATTTAAAAAAAAAAAAACATTCCGAGAACAGTGGGAGAGTTCCAAGGCATTTTTAAACTTCAGCAGAAATCTGAGAACAATGGGAGAGTTCCAAAGTATTTTTACACTTCAGCAGAATACTGAGAACAATGGGAAAGTTCTACAGACTTATTAAAAAAAACAAATAACATTCCGAGAACAATGGGAGAGTTTCAAAGGATTTTTAAATTTCAGCAGAATTCAGAGAACAATGGGAGAGTTCCAAAGCATTTTTTAACTTCATCAAAATTTTGAGAACAATGGGAAAGTTCTACAGACTTATTTAATTAAACAATAACATTCTGAGAACAATGGGAGACTTCAAAAGCATTTTTAAACTTCAGCAGAATTCCGAGAACAATGGGAGAGTTCCAAAGAATTTTTAAACTTCAGCAGAGTTTCGAGAACAATGGGAGAGTTCTGCAGACTTATTTAAAAAAACAATAACATTCCAAGAACAATGTGAGAGTTACAAAGCATTTTTAAACTTCAGCAGAATTCCGAGAACAATATGAGAGTTGCAAAGCATTCTTAAACTTCAAATGAATTTCGAGAACAATGGGAGAGCTCCAAAAAAAATTTTAAACTTCAGCAATATTCCAAGAACAAATGGAGAGTACTACAAACTTATTTGAAAAAACAATAACATTCCGAGAACAATGGGAAAGTTCCAAAGCATTTTTAAACTTCAGCAGAGTTCAGAGAACAATGGGATAGTTCTACAGACTGATTTAAAAAAAGAATAACATTCTGAGAACAATGTGAGAGTTCCAAAGCATTTTTAAACTTCAATGTATTTCCGAGAACAATGGGAGAGATCCAAAGCATTTTTAAACTTCAGCAGAATTCCGAGTACAATGGGAGAGTTTCAAAGGATTTATAAACTTCAGCAGAATTATGAGAACAATGGGAGAGTTCTACAAACTTATATAAAAAAACACTAACAGACTGAGAACAATGGGAAAGTTCCAAAGCATTTTTAAAATTCAGAAGAGTTCCGAGCACAATGGGAGAGTTCTACAGACTGATTTAAAAAAATAATAACATTCCGACAACAATGTGAGAGTTCCAAAGCATTTTTAAACTTCAGCAGAATTCCGAGAACAATGGGAGAGTTCCAAAGAAATTTTAAACTTCAGCAGATTTCCGAGAACAATGGGAGAGTTCTACAGACTTATTTAAAAAATCAATAACATTCCGAGAACAATGGAAGAGTTCCAGAGCATTGTTAAACTTCAGCAGATTTCCGAGAACAATGGAAGAGTTCCAAAGCATTTGTTTACTTCAGCAGAATTCTGAGAACAAGGGGAGAGTTCCAAAGCATTATTAACTTCAGCAGAATTAAGAGAACAATGGGGGAATACCAAAACATTTGTATACTTTAGCAAAACTCTGAGAACAATGGAAGAATTCTACAGACTTTTTAAAAAAAATAATGCTATTCCGAGAACAATGGGAGAGTTTCAAAGCATTTTTCAATTTCAGCAGAATTCCGAGAACAATGGAAGAGTTCTCCAGACATATTTAAAAAAACAATAACATTCCGAGAACAGTGGGAGAGTTACAAAGCATTTTTAAACTTCAGTAGAATTCCGAGAACAATGGGAGAGTTCCAAAGCCTTTTAAAACTTCAGCAGAATTCCGAGAACAATGGGAGAGTTCCATAGAATTTTTAAACTTTAGCAAAATTCCGAGAACAATGGGAGAGTTCTACAGACTTATTTAAATTAAAATAACTTTCCGAGAACAATGGGAGAGTTCCAAAGCATTTTTAAATTTCAGCAGAATTCAGAGAACAATAGGAGGGTTTTACAGACTTATTTAATAAAACAATAACATTCTGTGAACAATGGGAGAGTTCCCAAGCATTTTAAACTTCAGCAAAATTCCGAGAACAATTGGAGAGTTCCAAAGCGTTTTTAAACATCAGCAGTATTCCGAGAACAATGGAAGAGCTCTACAGACTTATTTAAAAAAAAACAATAACATTCCATGAACAATGAGAGAGTTCCAAAGCATTTTTATTCTTCAGCAGAGTTCCGAGAACAATTGGAGAGTTCTACAGACTTATTTAATAAAACAATAACATTCCAAGAACAATGTGAGAGTTTCAAAGCATTTTTTAACTTCAGCAGATATTCCGAGAACAATGGGAGAGTTCCAAAGTCTTTTTAAACTTCAGCAGAATAACGTGAATAATGGGAGAGTTCCAAAGCATTTTTAAACTTCAGCAGAATTCTAAGAACAATGGAAGAGTTCTACAAACTTATTTAAAAAAACAATAACATTCCAAGAACAATGGGAGAGTTTTACAGAATTATTTAAAAAACAATAACATTCTGAGAACAATGGGAGAGTTCCACAGCATTTTTATATTTCAGCAGAATTCCGAGAACAATGGGAGAGTTCTACAGACATATTTAAAAAAACAATAACATTCAGAGAACAATGGGAGAATTCCAAAGCCTTTTTAAACTTCAGCAGAATTCCGAGAACAATGGGAGAGTTCCAAAGCATTTTTAAACTTCAGCAGAACACTGAGAACAATGGGAGAGTTCCAAACAATTTTTAAACTTCAGCAGATTCCGAGAACAATGAGAGATTTCTACAGACTTACTTAAATTACAAAAACATTCCGAGAAGAATGGGAGAGTTCCAAAGCATTTTTAAATTTCAGCAGAAATCCGAGAACAAAGGGAGAGTTCCAAAGCATTTTTAAACTTCAACAAAATTTTGAGAACAATTTGAGGGTTTTACAGACTTATTTAATAAAACAATAACATTCTGAGAACAATGGAAGAGTTCCAAAGCATTTTTAAAATTCAGAAGAGTTCCGAGAACAATGGGAAAGTTACAAAGCATTTTCAAACTTCAGAAGAGTTCCGAGAACAATGGGAGAGTTCTACAGACTGATTAAAAAAAACAATAACATTCCGACAACAATGTGAGAGTTCCAAAGGATTTTTAAACTTCAGCAGAATTCCGAGAGCAATGGGAGAGTTCCAAAGCCTTTTAAACTTCAGCAGAATTACGAGAACAATGGGAGAGTTCCAAAGCATTTTTAAACTTCACCAGAAGTCCAAGAACAATGGGAGAGTTCCAAAGCATTATTAAACTTCAGCAGAATTAAAAGAACAATGGGAGAGTTCCAAAGCATTTTTAAACTTTAGCAAAACTCCGAGAACAATGGGAGAGTTCCAAAGCATTTTTAAACTTCAGCAGTATTCCGAGAACAATGGAAGAGTTCTACAGACTTATTTAAAAAAACAATAACATTCCGAGAACAATGGGAAAGTTCCAAAGCATTTTTAAACTACAGCAGAATTCCAAGAACAATGGGAGAGTTCCAAAGAATTATTAAACTTCAGAAGAAATAAGAGAACAATGGGAGAGTTCCAAAGCATATTTAAACTTCAGCAGTATTCCGAGAACAATGGAAGATTTCTACAGACTTATTTAAAAAAACATTGACATTCCAAGAACAATGGGAAATCTCCAAAGCATTTTTAAACTTCAGCAAAATTCTGAGAACATTGGGAGAGTTCCAAAGCATTTTTAAACTTCATCAGAGTTTCGAGATCAATGGGAGAGTACTACAGAGTTATTTAAAGAACAATATCATTCCGAGACCAATGGGAGAGTTCCAAAGCACTATTAAACT
Organism: Phyllobates terribilis; assembly: GCF_046119375.1. Classification (NCBI taxonomy): domain Eukaryota; kingdom Metazoa; phylum Chordata; class Amphibia; order Anura; family Dendrobatidae; genus Phyllobates; species Phyllobates terribilis. Next base: position 910,942,516 of record NW_027362763.1, on the reverse strand, counting down.
TCAGCAGAATTCCGAGAACAATGGGAGAGTTCTACAGACTTATTTAAATAAACAATAACATTCTGAGAACAATGCTAGAGTTCCAAAGCATTTTTAAACTTCAGCAGAATTCCGAGAACAATGGGAGAGTTCCAAAGCATTTTTAAACTTCAGCAGAATCCCGAGAACAATGGGAGAGTTCCAAAGCATTTTTAATCTTCAGCAGAATTCCGTGAACAATGAGAGAGTTCCAAATCATTGTTAAACTTCAGCAGAATTCAGATAACAATGGAAGAGTTCTACAGACTTATTTAAAAAAAATATACATTATACAGGCATTCACACTGTGGCTACATTACCTGCAAAATATTGGTTTTGAGGCACAGCAGAAGTCATTGTACAGGTATTCACACTGTGGCTACAATACCTGCGGTATATTGGTTTTGAGGCACGGCAGAAGCCATTATACAGGTATTCACACTATGGCTACAATACCTGCAGTATAATAGTTATTGAGGCACGGCAGAAAACCATTATACAGGTATTCACACTGTGGCTACAATACCTGCAGTATATTGGTTTTGAGGCATGTCAGAGGCCATTATACAGGTATTCACACGATGGCTACAATACCCACAGTATAATAGTTATTGAGGCACGGCAGAAGCCATTATACAGGTATTCACACTGTGGCTACAAAACCCGCAGTATAATAGTTATTGAGGCACGGCAGAAGCCATTATACAGGTATTCACACTGTGGCTACAATACCTGCAGTATAATAGTTATTGAGGCACGGCAAAGCCAATATACAGGTATTCACACCGTGGCTACAATATGCGCAGTATAATAGTTATTGAGACATGGCAGAAGCCATTATACAGGTATTCACACTGTGCCTACATTACCTGCAGTATAATGGTTTTGAGGCATGTCAGAGGCCATTATACAGGTATTCACACTATGGCAACAATACACACAGTATAATAGTTATTAAGGCATAATAGAAGCCATTATACAGGTATTCAGACTGTGGCAACAATACCCGCAGTATAATAGTTATTTAGGCACGGCAGAAGCCATTATACAGCTATTCACACTGTGGCTACAATACCCGCAGTATAATAGTTATTGAGGCCTGATAGAAGCCATTATACAGGTATTCACACTATGTCTACAATACCTGTAGTTTAATAGGTATTGAGGCACGGCAGAAGCCATTATACAGGTATTCACACTGTGGCTACAATACCTGCAGTATAATAGTTATTGAGGCATGGCAGAGGCCATTATACAGGTATTCACACTGTGGCTACAATACCTGCAGTATAATAGTTATTGAGGCATGATAGAAGCCATTATACAGGTATACACACTGTGGCTACAATACCTGCAGTATAATAGTTATTGAGGCATGGCAGAGGCCATTATCCTTCGTCCGGCTGAGTAGGTACAATTGTAACTATTCCGTTTTAAAATTGCAATAACTTTTTTTCGAAAAGCTGTAGAGGGCTGAAATTTCGTGACATCTCTGCAGTTTTGGTCCAGAATATATTGGCCAAATTTCAATAAAATATCTCCACCCCCTTCCGAGATAAGGGGTCGAGATATTTTTGCATCCATAACAAGCTGCATAGGTACAAATGTACCCTCATATATTTTGAATGAAGATAATGCAATGAAAAAAGAATAATATTTTTTTAATGATAATGCTATTTTATTATTATAAACAAGTAAAAAAACTGTTCATTTACATTATAAAAGAAAATGTAAGAAACTTTTTTTATTGATTTTCTTCGCAAGTAATGCATGTTGTCTTTGCTACCGAGTGTTCATCGCAAATGGGTTTCACACAAACCGCACAAGACTTTCTAGTCTTACGTTGTTTTCGCCTCAGGTCTCGGCAGACATAGCAACTATCAACAACAGGGAAGGGTCCACGACTACCATGAGGTATTTGAGGGACAGCTGCTGCTTGAGATGCTACAAGAATGCATCGTCCAAGCACCATTTCTACTGCACCTTGAAGAAAATGGTTTCTCATCATCATTCGTTTTATGCTACAATCTTCAATTGCAGGCATACACAGCAGATTTGCGAGATCTTTCAGGTACTTTCTTCGTTGATCCTTTGCCCTGAAGCTTGGATTGTGTTCTCTGTAGATGATGTAGGATGCTAACCCAGTGACGTCAATCATATTGTAGAAAAATGCCAGAGGCCAACGTAATGTTTGTCGTTTCACAGTGTACTCTCCCAACATTTTATCCATAATATCAACTCCACCTTTTGTTTTGTTGTAGTATTTTATTATCTCTGGCTTGGCTGCTAGTGTCTCTTCAACTTCTCCCGTCATGTGCATAGATGATAGAAGCACGACTGATTTGTTCTTCTTTGGTACATATGAACAGACTGTTGCATCATGATTGCAGGCAAAATTTGTCGAGTTTACAGGCCTTTCTTTGGCAGGCTGCATGTTGCTATGTAGGAACCTTTTGTTTTTTCTCACTGTACCAACTAGTGTCATGTTCCAGGAGTTCAATACTTTAGCTAGTTCTATGGTTGTAAAGAAGTTATCGGTGGTGACATTTCTTCCAGAACCTTTATATGAGCTCACTAGGTCCAATACTGTTCATTCACCAATGTTTACTTGTCGAGGACCATCAGTTGGTTTCCCAGTGTAGAGCTGACCTTGTAATGGGTAGGCGTTTGACGAGTCACAAGCCCAGAAAATCTTTCTGCCATATTTAGCTGGTTTTGAAGGTATATACTGGGTAAATTTAGTATGGCCTCTAAATGGAAATAATTGCTCGTCAACGGTGATACAATTATATGGCTTGTAGGCTCTCTCCAGATTTCTGTTCAGCATTGTCCAGATGTCCCGTATTGGTGCAGCTTTATCTGTTTGCACACGTTCTGCACGTGTATTTTCGTTGTCAAATCTGATAAATCTGAGTATCATCTTGAAGCAGTCACGAGACATGGCTGCACGTACAGTACAGACCAAAAGTTTGGACACACCTTCTCATTTAAAGATTTTTCTGTATTTTCATGACTTTGAAAATTGTATATTCACACTGAAGGCATCAAAACTATGAATTAACACATGTGGAATTATATACTTAACAAAAAAGTGTGAAACAACTGAAAATATGTCTTATATTCTAGGTTCTTCAAAGTAGCCACCTTTTGCTTTGATGACTGCTTTGCACACTCTTGGCATTCTCTTGATGAGCTTCAAGAGGTAGTCACCAGAAATGGTTTTCACTTCACAGGTGTGCCCTGTCAGGTTTAATAAGTGGTATTTCTTGCCTTATAAATGGGGACCATCAGTTGTGTTGTGCAGAAGTCAGGTGAATACAAAGCTGAAAGTCCTACTGAATAGACTGTTAGAATTTGTATTATGGCAAGAAAAAAGCACCTAAGTAAAGAAAAACGAGTGACCATCATTACTTTAAGAAATGAAGATCAGTCAGTGCGAAAAATAGGGAAACCTTTGAATGTGTCCCCAGGTGAAGTTGCAAAAACCATCAAGTGCAACAGAGAAACTGGCTCACATGAGGACCGCCTCAGGAAAGGAAGACCAAGGGTCACCTCTGCTTCTGAGGATAAGTTTATCCGAGTCACTAGCCTCAGAAATCGCAGGTTAACAGCAGCTCAGATTAGAGACCAGGTCAATGCCACACAGAGTTCTAGCAGCAGACACTTCTCTTCAACAACTGTTAAGAGGAGACTTTGTGCAGCAGGCCTTCATGGTAAAATAGCTGCTAGGAAACCACTGCTAAGGACAGGCAACAAGCAGAAGAGACTTGTTTGGGCTAAAGAACACAAGGAATGGACATTAGACCAGTGGAAATCTGTGCTTTGGTCTGATGAGTCCAAATTTGAGATCTGTGGTTCCAACCACCGTGTCTTTGTGCGACGCAGAAAAGGTGAACGGATGGACTCTACATGCCTGGTTCCCACCGTGAAGCATCGAGGAGGAGGTGTGATGGTGTGGGAGTGCTTTGCTGGTGACACTGTTGGGGATTTATTCAAAATTGAAGGCATTCTGCAACCAGCATGGCTACCACAGCATCTTGCAGCAGCATGCTATTCCATCCGGTTTGCGTTTAGTTGGACCATCATTTATTTTTCAACAGGATAATGACCCCAAACACACCTCCAGGCTGTGTAAGGGCTATTTGACCATGGAAGAGAGTGATGGGGTGCTACGCCAGATGACCTGGCCTCCACAGTCACCAGACCTCAACCCAATCGAGATGGTTTGGTGTGAGCTGGACCCCAGAGTGAAGGCAAAAGGGCCAACAAGTGCTAAGCATCTCTGGGAACTCCTTCAAGATTGTTGGAAGACCATTTCCGGTGACTACCTCTTGAAGCTCATCAAGAGAATGCCAAGAGTGTGCAAAGCAGTCATCAAAGAAAAAGGTGGCTACTTTGAAGAACCTAGAATATAAGACATATTATCAGTTGTTTCACACTTTTTTGTTAAGTATATATTTCCACATGTGTTAATTCATAGTTTTGAAGCCTTCCGTGTGAATGTACAATTTTCATAGTCATGAAAATACAGAAAAATCTTTAAATGAGAAGGTGTGTCCTAACTTTTGGTCTGTACTGTATAAGAGGCAGAGCAGCAACATTCCACATTTCCTCGAGATTCTTTTTGTTGTCTCTGTGCATACCAGCAGCAATCAGTATGCCCAAAAATGCATGGAGTTCAGTTTCAGTAAATTGCTTGAATGTTTTTTGTGGTGGCCGTTCAGAAGAATGAGGAAAACGTTGTACCAGTTCGTTGTTGTAAGCATCACAAACTCTCTTGACCTTTCGATTCGTTTCTCGTAATATGATGTCACACATCTCGGCAGTCATGATTGACTTGAATAGCTCTTTTGCTGTATACAGTTTGCTGATTGCTGCAGGGCCACCTCTTTGTCGTAGGACATTACGAGATTTTGTTTGTGTATTTGGCAGTGGATCACTACACCATTGAGTTTTATCATTAGCAGTCCAAATGTCGCCTGCACTTTGAGGCACAGACTCATCCTCAACACTTTCGTCTGAGTCGTATTCTTTTTCCTGCTCTATGACCATTTCTTCTTCAATGTCTGAATCTTCTTCAGTAACATCCACTTGTGGTACATAGTTTTCATCAACAGATGCAACATATGGTTCTTCCTCATGCTCAGAATCAGATTCTTCTAGCATTCGCATTATTTCGTCAGACGTAAATCTGTAAATATGAAAAAATGAAAAATAAATAATTTTCCGAAATACTACACAGTACTACATTATTGGCTTTTCACAAAATGATACTAACCTGCAAACACGTTTTCTTGGATTATGGCGGAAACTAGATCCGGCATCACTATCACTCATGATGACTTGGTAGATGAATTTTGGCTTCGTAATTTAGTTCAGTAACACGTGGCAAGTAGAATGAAACTCGATTCTAAAGTGCAGATAAAAAAGTAAATTATTTCTAGTGATAATTATTTATAAATGTCATTTATATATTATGTAAACCGTATACGGTTTCAGAATTTTCATTCCATCTTCGACTGTTTTTTCGACCAATAGGAAAATTGTAACAGAGCCACCATCTTTATTTTGTGCTGAATATAAGTAAAACATCATAAAACAACATGTAGATACTAATTATTATCCATTTTTCGTATAAAAAGCATACCTATAGTGATAAGTTTCATACAAAATATATGTAAGCCAAGTCCAGGCTCAAAGACAATTTCTGACTGTTCTGGCCCCACATAAGGCGAATGAAGGTATATCTGGCTGTTAGATGCTGTGAGACTTTCCTACATTCGTATCCAAGAAATTGAAGACTTCACAAACCTAGAAATGTGTGTGCTCACAGCAATGAGATGAACAGCAAAATGGCTACTGAGAGGAGGGAGGCAGGAAGAGAAGTAGAAGCCACTCCCAGTTTGAATCAACTTAATTGACAGAAACATAAGTGAGCAGTAACAACACTGGCCAATAGATATCAGCATAACATTTGTAGCTGAATGAACTTTAGTTTCTGAAACTAAGTAAAGGAGAAAGTCTTCCCACAATGGAGGTATATATGAAAGTACAATTGTACCTCTGTAGCCTGTTAACGTTGTAAAATTATGCAGCCTGACGAAGGTTATATAGGTATTCACACTGTGACTACAATACCTGCAGTATAATAGTTATTGAGGCACGGCAGAAGCCATTATACAGGTATTCACACTGTGGCTACAATACCGGCAGTATAATAGTTATTGAGGCATGATAGAAGCCATTATACATGTATTCACACAGTGGCTACAATACCTGCAGTATATTGGTTTTGAGGCATGGCAGAAGCCATTATTCAGGTATTCACACTGTGGCTACTCCCTTTGTCATGATTTACTTTACACATTCCCCATTACAGTATGTTTAGTGACTGTTATTTCGCTTTAGTTTCCGTACTATGTATCACAACTTGGCAGAGTTGAATTGTAAGAATTAATCTTTCTTTGCTCTGGAATTTTGATACTTGTATAGACAGACTTTCCAGAGTACGTACAACTGGCCGATGGCTTTATTAGGCAGGGTTGATGATGGTTGAGTCCATTTAAGATGTCAAATGGCCTCTTCAGTGGCAGTTTAGGAGTCAGCTGGAAGTTGGAGACAAGTTAAGGTGGATTCATTTCAACTAATAGAGGATGTAAACCTCATGGTGGTGAACAGGCTCGGCTGGCGGGGGGCCAGACTGAATGATGTCGTAATGGTAACGTCTATAAGGGGTGGGCACAGTGGTCAAGCACAGGAGTGAGTATAATAGGGTCATTGGTTCCCTGAGAGTTACTGGCTCTGCTTGAAAAGCAAGCCAATGCGTGCAGCCCCTTTATGGCTGTCTGTCCTGGTGCCGTATGTCTGACAGCTGGCGATATCACAGTACTTGTGAATCACAATGTACTAGCAATTCACCTGACTGCTAATGTGATTATTTTAATTCTTAGATTTAAATAAAGTTGTGGCCATTTTGACATCTAAAATAATGTGTTGTGTATTTAATCCAGTGTCGAGGTTTACTGTAGCTATAGTTGGTTTTAAGATGGAGTGGGGGTCCGTCCCATATCCAAAAGTCATGCTGCATATGCAATGAATGGAAATATACTAGGAACTACAAAACAGAAGGACGTGATTTTGTGCTTACAGTTAAGCAAGCAGTAATTAATGTAAAGCAGCAGCTGCAAAAGCAAACAAGACAAAACTTTTTATAATATTTTTACCCCTGTTTTGTGCTCCACATTTTAAAAAGGAAAATGGGAAGTTAGAGTCAGTTCAAGGGCGGGAAACTGGATAATTACATGGCATGGAAGGACTCTCTTAAAATGACAGGCTAAAAAAGGAGCTAGTTTAAATTAGAAAAATGAAACCACAGAGGCGATCTCATTTATACGTACAAATGCATGTATGGTAAATAAATTATTTATTCCTTCCAAATTCCTTATAAAAAAGGAGAGGGGAGCATTCATTACATTTGGAGGAAAGGCAATTCTGGCATCAAAATTGGAAAGGGACCTTTTTATTTAGAGTTGACAGACTGGAATGCCCTACCCCAAGAGGTAGTGATGGCAGACACTATATCAGCATTAGTGTTGAGCCACCCCAGTAGTGTTCGAGTTCAGTTCGGTTCATCGAACACCCGTATGCTCGCTGAACTGTTCGTCGAACTGTTCGTCGAACACCTTCGAACACCGTTAAAACCAATGGCAGGCAAACAAAAACACATAGAAACACAAAGAAAACACATCGAAAACACTTCAAAGGTGTCCAAAAGCTGACAAACTGCTCAGAAGACACAACTAACACATGGAGAAGTGACAAGTACATATAGTCATGCGAAAAGAAAAGAGGTGGAGGAGTAAAAGGAGGGGGAGACACAGATATAGGCATGTCATGTCCTTCTAAAACCAAAAAAGTGCAAAGCCGACACGGCCAGTCCGTTCCTGCCCGTGCGACCTCCGTGTCGCCGGGTTCGTGCCAGAGCTGCGGTGGACCCTGACGGCCAGCCCCCCTCTCCCAATACTGGTGCCTGTCCGCTGGTGGGTCGAGCGAGCCCCCCTGCGGTGGAGGCAGGTCTAATCTTTTTAATTTAAATTGTCTCTCTAATTGAAATGAGTACATTTTAAATCCTTTTACAAGGATCTATTGGAGGGCAAGTCTCATGCCAGCAGCCACGGTAGCAGGAAGTGGAGGAGGTGTGGCCTGTGTTCCTAGCTGAGTGAGAGCTGTGTGGAGGAGCTCCTGGGAAGCTCCAACTAGGACTTTTTTTTCTAAGCCCGACCCTTGCCTGTTTGTTTTCCCAGGACCGAGGCAGGGGTGTCGGGGGGCATCACCGGGCTTCGGCCCTCCCGGTCTTGGCCGGGTGGGGTCGGAGGACTGAATATGGATCCATCGGAGGACTCTGTGAGGAGGTCAGGGAGGCTGTCCCAGTGTGAAGCGGCTACGGTGAGCATGCCGGCATTGACTAACAAGGTGACTGGCAAGCCCAAGGGAAGCAAGGGGAGTGCCCGATGGGCCGAGAGGGGCCCGGACGAGTCGGCGGAGGCTTTCTCCCAGTGGGTGGTGGAGATGTTGCGGTGCCACGAAAAGGGGAAGGTGGCACTGGCGAAACTCCTGCTGGAGTTGCGGCAGGCGAAGGCACTATATAATGCAGCAGCCCAGGGGAAGCGCCCGGCTATCGCCACGCAAATCCAGAGGGTCAAGGATAGGATTGCCGAGGTGGAGCAGAGGCAGGCAGAAATAGAGAGGGCTGCGGGTCCCTTTCTGGAGAAATTCTCTAATGATCGGCGGTTCTCGGGCCAGGAGGGGTTAACAACGCAGCAAGGAAGGGGGGCGTATGAAGGGGGCCTGCCGGCCAGTGAAGGCACTCCCAGGACTATGCATGGCAGCCAGGAGCCTGGAAAGGAATATTTGTCTGGAGCCCCGCCCCCTGTCCCACCCACCACAGTGCTGGGTGCTGCCCCAGGGGTTACCCCAGCCATGGAGGAGGAGAAGGTGGGGGGTGGAGGAAGAGGCGCGCTGTTAGTGAGAGCAGAGGTTAGTGTGGGTGCGGGCACAAAGGCCAGGGGATAACGGTCCGGGGCTCCACCCCTTGCCCCGCCCACCTCGGAGCTCAGCGTGGCGGCTGTGAGAGCCGCAGGAGGAACTGCAGAGCCCAGTGGTCCCCGGTCTGGCGACCAGCCCCTTGCCCCGCCCACCTTGGCGCTCGGTGCGGCCACCATGAGAGGCACACGTGGAACTACCAAGCCCAGCGGCCCCCAGTCTGCTGGCCCGCCACAAGCCCCGCCCACCTCGGCGCTCGGCACGGCCACCACAAGAGACACACATGGAACTGCAGAGCCCAGTGGTCCCCGGTCTGTCAGCCCGCCCCTTGCCCCGCCCACCTCTGTGCTCGGCGCGGCCTCCATGAGAGCCGTGAGTGGAACTGCAGAGCCCAGCAGTTCCCGGTCTGCCAGTCCGCCTCTAGTCCTGCCCACCGCAGCTCTCAGCACTGCCTCTGTACAGTCTGTGGGTAGAGGGAAGGAGGGAGGCAGGAGGGACATGAAAGTAAAAGCAGCTAGCAATGCTTATAGTACCACAAGGCTCAGCAAGCCTTGCGCCAGTGCCCCGCCCCTCGTCCTACCCACTGCAGCACCTGGAGTTGCCCAGAAGAAACCTGCGGCTGGGAGGGAGGCAGCAGGGAAGACAGCAGGAAAAATAGCAGGGAAGACAGAGGCGGATCCAGGAACAGTGTCCCAGGAGGTGGCAGTAACCCCGGTCGAGCAGCCTGCCAGCGTTACTGGGGAGCCTCCTAAATCTTCCGGTCTGCGTCCTGAGCAGGTGGCGTCCTGCTCAGAGGAGGAGGACATGGAGGCGTCTTTGGTGTCCGGGGGGCTCATGGCGGCCATCCGGTTGCTGGAGTCCCCGGTGAACCTCCAGCATTTTTGTTTCGGGGACGAAGATCCGGGACCCGGAATGGAGAAGAAGGGGCGCAAGAAGAAGGCACAGGAGACGGTGAGTATGAGTTACGTGTTTAATGATGATACTGATGCTGCTGCTGTCTCCTGTGTAACCCCCGCCGGTCAAGGGCACCTGGATCATGAAGTTTGTCCTCGGCGCAGGTCCGGTGGGGAGAGTAAAGGCAAATGTAAGGCGAGTGGTGATGGTGTGGCGATTCCTACGGAGGACAGTAGGGATGCAAAGGGTCATCGCTGGCGGTGGCGCCAGACATATTCAGTTTGGTGGAGTTCCCGTCTCTGTCTCCCATGGCCTCTGGGTCTCGGGCAGAGGGAGGAGGGGGTTGTGGCGGTGGAGCCGGAGCCGCTTTTTCAGAGATCCTGACTGAGGTCCAGAGGATGGTGGGGGAGGAGAGAGCCACTGCTTCCATATCTGGCCAGAGGGTTGAGGGGCCGCATGCTGGGGACAAGGCTGCCGGGGGTAAACCGGCTGGGGTGTCTGCACCTGTGAGGTTGGTAAAACCCGGCGCCCAAAATCCCAGCCCCTGTGATACCCAGCGCATGAATATTGGAGGGTCCAAGGTGGCAGAGGAGGAGAAAGGGAGTAAGGACAATGCTGCGGATGTGGTGAGAGTCCTTAAACCCCCCCCCCAATGATGCCGGGACCTTGGGTAAAGCGGTTAGTACCCCACCTCTTCTGGCTGGCATGAATGGGGTGCATGAGGTGGGAATGAATGGGGTACATGAAGGAGGTGAGGATGTAGGTGAGGATGCACGTATGGAAGTGGTGAGTGGTACGGCTGGTGGTGATGGTAGTGGTGCAGGGGCGGTAGGTGAGTGTGAATGAGGGGCCAAGTGTGAGGCCAAGGAATCCCTGTTCGTTGGCGGCCTCGTTAGAGGGCGGTTCACATGTCCGCATCTTTGCGGCGGCCGCTGCCGCGGGTGGTAGAGGGTCCATGTCAGGGGACGCTGGGAAGGGTTACTTGTAATGGCGTCTCCTGGATGCCCTGAAGAGGGGAGAGCAGTCCATTACAGTGGAGGGTAGGGAGGTAGATTTATCGTTCTGGATAGACCGACATGGTCTGTCCGCCTTCTGAGAGTTAGGGGCAGAGAACGTTACGTGGTCTCTGCCGACAGCAGGGCAGGGTGGCGTCCGTAGGAATGTGGTCCGTCTCCGGTGGGAAGGCAATGAAGCGTGCCCCTCTAGGGACAAGGTGGTGGAGCTTTTCCTGGGGATGGGCTTCAGGGCTGGTGACATCTATGCTCTGATTCATCCCTATGGTGCCAACTTTTTCGATGTCAGCTTTGTGAGATCGGAGGGCCTAGAGCGCTTCTGGTCTCAGTATGAGCTGGCTCGGATTTGCCCTGAATGGCGAGGGTTTATAGTCCAGGCTATCTCTCGCCAAAACTCAGTGAAGAAAGTGACCGTGCTCACCAGAAAAGAGTCACTTTCTGAGATGGACATCATGACCTGGCTGAGCAGGTATGGGGAGGTGGTCCAGATTCCCAAAAAGAATCTGGACAAGCATGGCATCTGGTCAGGGGCCTGGACGTTTATGGTAAAACTGAAGGTCTCGGGTTACTCGGTTACCCACATTCCCACTTCAACATTTTTGGGACGGGACCAAATCCTGATCTTTTACCAGGGGCAGCCGAAGTTGTGCCACAGGTGCGGCAGCCCCTCTCACTTCAGCGTGGGGTGCAAGGTAGAGAAGTACGCGATGTGTGGAGGAGTGGGTTATCTTGCCGCAACCTGTAGGGACATTCGGTGTAACCTGTGTGGTGTCTTGGGACACCCGTTTAGTCGCTGTCCGCGCTCCTATGTTGGCCTGAATCCGGGAGGTGCTGGTAGGGAGGACCAGCCAGTGAAGGGACTAGCAGCGGCGTAGGAAGTAAGGGACCAGTGAGGAGCAGAACTCCCCCTGAGGCGGGAGGGAAAGAGCAGCGTCCGAGGAGAGTGGTGGAGAGGGACCAGCGTGTTATGTCCCTGCCTCTGGTCCCTAGATCGGGGGAGCTTGCAGCTGAGGTCCCGGACAGTGAGATAGATGAAGAGGTCAGGAGGATGGCCAGGGAGGATGGGGCCACCTCTCCCTTATCCTCACCAAGCGAAGGTGTGGATGAGGGGGTTATGATGAGTGGCAACAGCAAAAGAAGAGGGAGTAGAAAAGGGTGAGGAAGAAGGGCAACTCGAAGGAGAAGGCCACCCGGGGCCAGGTGCCAAAGGAAGGCTCTTCCTCCCTTCCTCCGGTGGAGCTCTCCAACCAGTACCAGGCCCTAAGCGAGTCTCCCTTGTATTCGGATGGGGGGAGGAGGGGGGTCTGGTGCTGGGGGTTGCGGACAAGGATGTAGGGGCTAAAGGGGATGCTAGGCCCTCAACATCGGGGGTTGGGGAAACCGGGCCTCTGGTGGGGGGGATCGACCCAGGGCGTCCTGACAAGGGCAAGGGTGCACCTGAAACAGTTGTGCCCATTAAAGTTGAATCTGGAACAGCAGGTATGGATGTGTCGGTGTGCCTGAAACGTGCTATATCGTCCTCTGAGGAGGAAAATGGAGCACATGCAAAGGGTAAGGGGGGTGGGAAGAAGGTCGATGTCTAACCTGAACACTCATGATGGCGGCACTCACCCCGTTGACGCTGGCGACCATTAATGTTGCCAGCATAAAGTCTGATGCGGCTAGGTTCACGGCCTTTCATTTTCTCGGCCGACATTTTGTTTTTGCAGGAGACCAGGTTGGCCGATCTCACGTCCCTTAAAAAAGCTAAGAGGGAGTGGGTACACGGGCCTTCCTATTAGTCTCTTGCGGCTGAGCAGTATAGCGGGGTGGGGGTCCTTTTCAAGACCGCAGATGTAGTATGCCGACGGGTTATTGAGTTGGAAATGGGGAGGTGCTTGATCTTGGATGTGTTCATAAGGGGACAAAAGCTTCGGCTCATAAACATCTATGGTCCCCAGACTAAGTGGGACCGCAAGTGTCTCTTTATGAGTATTAAACCCTTTTTGTTTTGTAGCCGACAGGTGGTCTTTGGAGGGGACTTCAACAATGTCTCGAGACCCCAAGACAGAGGAGGTTCCAGAGACCGGTTGGCCTACGACAGCGTCGCCTTGAATAGCATAGTTAGTGAGGCTCGCCTAGTGGATGTCCACATCCGGAACACCACGAGCCACGCGGTTAACACTTATTTCAGAGGTAGTCAGAGTAGGTCTAGAATAGACAGGTTTTATTTGAAGGAGGAGGCAGTCTCTTCACCTTTATCGGTGGTAGAGGTTGAATTCTCCTACCACTGCCTGATTATGTTTTCTCTGAATGTTACAGAGACTCCACGGATGGGAAGAGGTTTTTGGAAGCTGAATTCGTCACTCCTGAAGGAAGCAGCTGTAAGATGGTCCTTTGAGGATTTCTTTCAAAGTCAGGTACCGCTACTGGGCCTTGGTAACACTAACTCAGAGTGGTGGGAGATCTTCAAACATCGGGTGGCGAGATTCTTCCGCCAGCTTTCTAACCTCAGAAGCCTGAACAGGGATCTCCTGTATCGGGGCCTGAGGAGGAAATTCGAGGAACTTGTCTCGACTGGGGGTGGCCGTGAGGACATCACCAGGGTGAAAGCCTTACTCAAGAGATGTCAGTATGATAGGCACACATCTTTGGTTTTTGAGAGGGACTTCGGGAAGTATCGCTCACCCGACCCTTACAGAAACTGCAAGATGTCAGTGAGTAGTAAGATAGTGGCGGGTCTGAGGGATAGTACAGGATCCCTGACCAAGTCCTGGTCAGGGATCTTGGAGGTCGCCAGATCCTTTTACTCACATCTCTTGGGGAGGAAGGAGCTGGATCGAGATGAGACGTTGGCTTTCCTGACTGAGGCCATTCCTGAATCAGGGGTAGACCCCACGCTCAATGTCTTGTTGGATGAGATCAAAGAAGAGGAAGTTAGACTGGCGATTGACGCGCTCCAGCTCAAAAAATCACCAGGTCCGGATGGCTTAACGTCGGAGTTCTACAAGACCTTTAAGGAGCTTTTGGTCCCCTTATTGACTCAGGTTTTTAATGAGTGTCTCTCCTCGGGCACTCTTCCGAGATCAATGAGGAGGTCAGCTTTGATCCTTCTTTCTAAGCGAAAGGATCCGTCGCACATTGGGAACTGGAGGCCCATAGCGCTTCTCAATGTGGACAGGAAGGTTTTGGCTAAAGTACTCTTTAACAGGTTGGTGAAGTTTGCGCCACGGATCCTTTCGGAGTCCCAGCACTGCTGTGTTCCTGGCCGTAGCACTTTTAGTGCTGTTCTCGGTGTCCGGGAGGCTGTGGAGCAGGGTAGGGTTGTCCTCTGGAAGGGGTATCTGCTGTCCTTGGATCAGGCCAAAGCCTTTGACCAGGTTGATCATGAGTACCTGTGGTCCGCTCTTCTGAGGTATGGTCTGCCAGGGAGGTTCGTGGACTGGCTGAAGACATTGTACAGAGGGGCGGAGAGTTTCCCACTTGTGAACGGTTGGATTGGACAGGCCTTTGCGGTGGGCTCCGGCGTTCGTCAGGGATGTCCTCTCAGTCCCCTGCTGTATGTGTTTGCGATTGATCCCTTCATAAGGAGGGTGGATCGTGGACCAATAGCGGGGGTGAGGATGGACCAGGCGAGCGAACGGGAGGCCGCCCTGAAGGTAGTGGCCTATGCTGATGATGTCTCTGTTTTTGTCTCCTCGGAAGAGGAGGTGCGGGAAGTGATGTCTGAGGTGGAGGGCTACTCCAGGGCCTCTGGTTCCATTGTCAATCGGAGCAAGTGTGGGAGTCTTTGGCTGGGTGGAGGAGATCCCAGGTTTGATCTCCCGGACACCCTCCCAGTGCCCCAAGAGTATGCCAAGATCCTAGGCATTGAATTTGGCCAGGGTGATTACCCAACACAAAACTGGGAAGGTAGACTTAAAACTGCCGCCCAGAGAGTGGACCAGTGGAAGGGTTGGTCTTTGACCCTGAGGGAAAGGGTGAGCTTGTGCAAAGGTTTCCTGCTCCCATTGTTAATGTATCTAGGCAGCGTTTGTATTTTGCCAGAGCCTCTCTGGACGCGGGTCTACAGCCTGTTTTTCCAACTGTTATTGGGAAACAGGCTGAACCTAGTCAAGCGGGAGGTTACTTACCGCACGAGGAGACTAGGGGGGTTGAATATGGTCAACCCCGTGGTGTTCTTGGTTTGCACCTTTCTTAAGCTAAATGTATCAAACCTATGGAAAGAGAGGGCTCCTCTGTGGGTATTCTCCTGTAGGGGATGATTGCAGTCCTTCTTCCAGGATTGGGAGACAGGAGGGCATGTGAAGGATCTTCGCACATCGCACGGGCATCTCCCGGCTTATGTTACCCCGGTTTTGAAAGTAATACGCCTGTGGGGTTTGGGAGTGTGGGAGGTGAGGACTCTCAAGAGGAATCTTCTCGAGGAGAGGATCTTATCGACCCATTTTCAAAAGCCACTGGCCCTCAGGGACTGCCCAAGTCGGGATCTGGAGGTGGGGTTTCGTCTTTTAAATTCAATACGGATCCCCGCGAAGTATTGGGACTTGACTTGGCGCTGCTTTCAGGGTAAGCTGTATGTGAGGGACAACTTGAAGTACAGGAACTCCAAGGACAGGAATTGTCCTCGTGAGAGTTGTGCTGACACGCTTGAGAGCATGGAGCACTTCCTGCTTCAGTGTCCCTTTAATGCAGAGGTATGCAACAGGGTGGGCGCTTCCATTGGCTGGCCTAGGCTGGAGGGCCTCTCCTACGCTGAGTGGGCCTATGGAGCATTCAGAGACCTTGGTAGATGGGACCAGTGCACTCTTTTTCTAGTTAGCCTAGTGGTTATGTTTTTCACATGGAATGCACGGTGTTTAGTGTCGACCGGCAGTAAAACCCTCCCAGTGGGTGAGGTATGTAGCAACATCCTTGGTGACCTGGTGAAGGTGCACTCCTTGGAGTATGAAAGGCTGGGTGCATCGGGGGCCTCCCATCTCTGGAGGGGTTTCTCCTTCCAGGTGCCTTAGTTCTGGATTGCTCCAAGCCTCCTGGTGGTGGGCTAAGTTCTCAACGTAGCGTTTTGTTTTGAGAATGGTATCATGAAAAGGGTTTACAAGCACCGAACCGGTGCGGATGGTATTTTTGTTATTGTTCTTGTTGTTGTTATTATTATTGTTGTCTTATTGTTCTTTTACTTTGGGGGTTAGTTAGGTGGTGGTGGGGGTTTTGAGGGGGGTTTAGCATGAACTTGGACTGGCCCGGGCCCAAAACTGTCGGGGTTCTCCCTAAGTCCGGAAGCACTTTTTCGGAACTTAGAGGCCGGTTCGGGTTGGGGGTATATTGAGAGTTTGGGTAGTGTATGTGTTATTATGTGTTACTCATGATTTAAGTGTTGTGTGTTATTTCAAATGGTTTATGTGGTTTATATTTTGTTATATGTATTTTGCTTATGCATCTCTGGTTTTTGTTACGGCAGAATCAGGTGTAAGTCTGGAGGAAGTTTGAGGTATGTTTGGATAGGCTGTGGTTGTATGGTGGTTGTCAGGCAGCTGGGGTCCCTTGTATATACATTGTTTATGTATCGGTTATATTGCTGGAAATTATTTTCGTTACTTGTACTAGTTTGTGTTTTTACATTTGTAATAAAATAGAGTTCCAACTCCAGTAGCGTCCACTAAAGCTGCTGCAGTTAAAAAACTTTTATAAGGATCGAGCTTGGCGGTCCACTGCAAGGCGTCCTACCGCCAGTCACAGCCCCTGTGCCTTGGGGTGCCTCCCCGATGCTCTTCACTGAGTGTACCGGGGGCCCGAACCAGTTCCTTTGAAAAAATTAAGTGTCCAAACTACAGGTGGTGTAGCTTGCTTAACAGCTGGGTTAATACACTGACTAGCAGACACTGCTACTAGGCCCAAAGTATTGCTTGGGCTAGATGCAGTTAAAAATTTGTAATTAGATACTCTCGTTGGATGCTGAGAAAGCATTCCACAGAGGCTCCTGGCACGCCATATATTATTCTCTTAAAAAGCTTGGGGTAGGGGACCCTTTTATAGCCAAAATCATGGCCCTGTATCGCAATCCGTCAGCTAGGCTGAAGATAAATGGAACATTATCATCACCTTTCATAATCACCAATGGGACAAGGCAGGGATGTCCTCTGTCCCCTCTCTTATACATCCTAGTGATGGAGCACCTGCTCTCATCAATTCACGATAACCGCAATATTAGAGGGATTGAGGTGGGAGGCACCGAGTACAAGTGCTCTGCATTTGCTGATGATGTCCTAGTATATATCACTCAACCACATATATCCATCACTACTGTTTTGGCTGAAATAGATCACTTTAGTACATGGTCAAATTTTAAAATCAATGCAGCGAAGTCTGAGGCCCTCGATGTCTCCCTTCCCAAATCCATACAGGATTCCATCCAGTCCAAATTTCTCTTTTCCTGGCCCTCACAGGGTATCAAATACTTAGGAATTCATATTCATAGAGACCTCTCCCATCTATTTTATCTTAATTTTGGGCCCTTTATTGAACAACTCCATAGAGATCTTACTTCTTGGCCGGTGAAGGATTTTTCCTGGTTCGGCAGAATAAATATACTAAAAATGAGCGTCCTACCTAAACTCTTATACCTCTTCCAAACCATTCCCATGGTAATTCCCTCAAATTTTTGGAAAAGACTAAAAGCAGTAGCTTTTGCAGATTTATCAGGGCAAGTGGGCATCCACGCATTCGGGGGGACATTCTGATTCGACACAAACAAAAGGGGGGCCTTAGCCTTCCGGATTCTAGAAGGTAATACATGGCAGCAGTACACGTTAAAATCCTGGACTTCTTCCATCATTCGGAGGGGAAATTGTGGGTCAAAATAGCTCAATTCATTTGTCCTAAAGCTCTTACCACTCTCCCATGGTGTGCCCATTTAATTGTCCCCTCTCTTGGCCTCTTGTCATATAGTACTTATGCCACTGCTTTGGCTTTGAGATCCCAAAAAAAAAGCTTATCCTCAATCGACCCCCAGGGCCCCTTGCTCCCGATTTCAGATAATCCAGATTTCCCACCAGCACTATCTGCAAATAGATTTCTCGGTTCAAATAAATCCCATCCGATATTATTTTCTCATGTCATCTCCAATACTTCACTGCTCCCCCTCAATGACTTGTTACAGGGAAGAGTCACTTCCCCGAAGAATAATTTTGAATATAGCCAGTTACAACACTTCTATTCAACTGTGAAGAAGTGCACACATCTTCATAGAGATCTCACAAACTTTGAAAAATTGAGCTTATCATTGTCACCCCCTACACACTCCATCTCCCTACTGTATAATCTCCTCATTGCCCAGGTAACTGACAATAGGCCAGGATTCTGCGGCGCATGGGAAAGGGAACTGGGGAAGTCCTTCTCTGACTCACAATGGGATAAATGTTTCTTCCTAACACATAATACCTCAATAGGGTCCAAAGCTCAGGAAACCTCCTTCAAAATTATCTCTAGATGGTACCGGGTACCAGCAGTCCTTCATAGATGGTATCCAGTGGTCTCAGATAGATGTTGGAGATGTGGGGAGGGGGAAGGGAAAATGTCACACATATGGTGGGCATGCCCTATAATAAATGCATTTTGGTCAAAGGTGGTTCCCATGATTGAGAAAATAACTGGTTTGACTATCCCTAATACACCAGAAGCCCTCCTTTTATCAATGTTACCAATAAGTAAACGTAGTTATGAAAGGTCATCAATAGGCTACCTAATACAAGCGGATAAGAATGTCATTCCACGACACTGGAAAAGCAGAGACCCACCCACTGTGGAGGAATGGTTTGCGGAGATCTCCCTCCTTAATAGGATGGAGCATCTGATTGCCATCTTACCGGCTGATGTTGATAGATACTGTGTGATTTGGAGGGATTGGATTGATTTGCAAATCTCTGACGCCTACCATCTAGCCCCCAACTAAAGTTATCCGTGATGTCGCCACAACAATGATCATAATCGCACTCTATTGATTGGTGGTCTGCCGTGGTCCGCTCCCTCTCTCTCTATCTTTCATATGGAAAAATACATGCTTGATCTGGATATTGATGGAAAACCCTCCCTGTACCCCCCAATGTACTGTCGTTATGCATAGATTTATAGTTATACTACCCCTTTTACTATGTATATTGAATTTTCTAGTACTTTTTCAACACAAAAGTAAAAAAAACTTGAATTTGAAAAAAAAAATTGTAATTAGATCTACAGGTAGTGGCTACTCTGCTGACTAGCAGACACTGAAGCTTTGGAGCAGACCTCTGATTCCCAGGCTATAGTATGAGTAAACAGCTCTTTAGACGCAACCATCTGTGTTACCCCAAGCCATAGTGTATGTAGTTTCTTATGGTTAAAAGGGGGGGAGAGACCCGACCCACCTGGAACTGACGATGCCAATGTCACGTAAAACACAGCAAGGGGACTCCAAAAAGAGTCTCCATTTTTTCAAAAAATTTGGGGCACACACACCACTTAAGTGGTATCAATTGCCCCAGAGTTCCAAGCTATATTTAATAAATGCATAACATCAGCAGGGAACCACCCCAAAGATTACGGGACACACTCATTCCGCATAGGCACGGCCACGGAAGCAGCAAGAGCAGGACTGTCAGAAACGGAAGTTCAGAGGATAGGGAGATGGCGATCCACGTGTTTGGCGAGATACATAAGACTGGACTTGTTATCCTAACGTGGTTTGTTTCTTTTACAGGTGATGCTAAGCCAACAGTGTGGGTGATAGGCCACTCGTATATATATTGGGCAGAAAAAAGGGCGAAAGTCCACCCAGGCGGGAGGAAATTAGAGTTTCATAACACATATTTCAACTGGAGAGGTATTAGAGGCCTGCAATGGCCACAGGTACTAATGGAGGTAATCAAGGTAGGCAGAGAGGCAAGAGGTACTGTCATCTTAGTTCTACAGGCCGGGGGAAATGACCTAGGTTATCACAAGCGCGCATAACTAATGACAATAATGAAACTAGACAATGAGCGCTTCAGAGAATTTTTCACAAAAATAGTCAGAGATTGTGCCGAGCGCGGTATGGCAAGGTGCCCGAGACATCACGGCCATCGAATGGACAAGGCGGCTAATAAATATTTGGATGCCAAAATTTATAAGAGACAGAGGCGGACAACTGGAAGGAGATAAAGCAGGCCTCATACGGCCTGACTGTGTTCACTTAATGGATATTGGACTGGACATATTCCTGTCAGGACTCCAGGACAGAGTGGAACAAGTGTTAAGAGTGATGGGTGATGGTCAGAGTCCTGCATACGAGTACGCAGGATCCTCCATGGCCTGGAAATAGAAAGTACATGTTGGAGAGTTACACTTGTTGGCCAACTTGCCGTTGTGGAGACTGGAGACACAGGGCATGCTGCAACAAGCTGAATTATTTTAGAAATAAAATGCCTTTCTAATGGAATGAGTATAAACAGTTAATAAAGCTGTGACCGATCCTCACCCATCCAGTTGTAAGAATTACATGATTGTATTGTCAATGAAAGGGGGGCAGTAGGGGGCTGAGCGTCTGGGTTTGGTTGGGAATTACCACAGTCTGCCTAGGCTATATGCAGTTAAAAATCATTATTAGATACACAGGCTGTGCAGCTTGCTTCGCAGCTGGGCTACTACGCTGACTAGCAGACACTGAAGCTTTGGAGCAGACCTCTGAGTAAACAGCACTTCAGACTCAACCATCTGTGTTACCCCAAGCCATAGTGTATGTAGTTTCTTACGGTTAAAAGGTGGGGGGGAAGACACAACCCACCTGTAATTGACGATGCCAATGTCACGTAAAACACAGCAAGGGGACTCCAAAAAGAGTCTCCATTTTTTCAAAAAATTTGGGGCACACACACCACTTAAGTGGTATCAATTGCCCCAGAGTTGCTTAAAACAGTTGATGAGGTGATTTTAACAAATCCTCAAGCTTTTACTCTCCCCAGGATGATACAGGGGTAGAAAAGTCCTTGCGGATCCATGATTTGTTCATCTTTATAAACGTGAGTCTGTCTACATTGTCAGTGGACAGCCGCGTGCGCTTATCTGTCAGCACACCACCAGCAGCGCTGAACACACGTTCAGAGAGAACGCTGGCTGCAGGGGATGACAAGATCTCCAAGGCGTGAGTGGCGAGCTCCGGCCATTTATCCAGATTGGAAGCCCAAAAAGAGCTAGGGTTCAGTGACACAGTCATGGCTTCGATGTTCACTTGGAGATAATCCTGTACCATCGTCTCTAGGCGTTGACTATGTGTCTGACTTCTTGTCTCCTGTGGCCTTGCAAAGGATGGGCTAAAAAAGTGGTGAAAGGATTCTGCAAAATTGCTGTAACCAGCAGATACTGTGTTTCTGTTACGGTTTGAGTGCTGAAGACTCGACAGTCCCACGGTTGGCAAGTTAGAACTGTGAGATTCACTACGTGCACCACTGGTGTTTTGTGGAAAAGCACATGTAAGATTCTGCAACAGTCTCTGCTGATACTCCTGCATGCGTGAATCCCTTTCTATGGCAGGAATTATTTCAGCAAATATACTTTTGTACCAGGGATCTAAGAGTGTGGCTACCCAGTAGTCAGGATTATTTCAAATTCTGACAACTCGAGGGTCATGTTGCAGGTAGTGCAGCAAGAAGGCACTCATGTGTCTTGCACATCCAGGAGCACCAAGTCCCTGTTGTGTTGGTGGCAAGGTAAGAATCATGCTTCCTTCCTCTGCCCTCTTTCCCCAGCCTCGCACAACAGAAATGTGGTCAAGGTCTGCCTCATCTGATGAGTCTTCCATGCCCATAGCCAGTTCGTCCTCCACTTCTTCCTGGGCTCCAGCACCTTCCTCACTAGTTTGGCTGCTACCATGCGCCCTGGTTAATCCCTCTCCCCCACCCTCCCATACCTGCCGCCTTGGTGCTGCTGACCGTCTGGACCTTGCAGATGTTAGCCCTTCCGCATACAACTCCTCCTCCTCTACTTCCTCCACCTCCTCTTGTCCCACCACCTGACTCCGAATTCTGTTTAACATGTGCTCCAGCATGTAAATCATCAGAATAGTCATGCTGATAATGGCATCGTCAGCACTAAACATATTGGTCGCCATTTCAAAACTGTGCAGAAGGGTGCATAGGTCCCTGATCTGAGACCACTCCTCCAGCGTGATTTGCCCCACCTCTGGATCTTGTTTGCCCAGGCTATACGTCAGAACGTATTGCACCAGGGCTTGTCGGTGCTGCCACAGTTGCTGCAACATGTGCAGAGTTGAATTCCACCATGTTGGCACATCGCATTTTAGCCGGTGTAGTGGCAGGCCGAACGACTTCTGTAGAAATGTAAGTCGCTGAGCTGCGGGATGCGAACGGCGGAAGTGAGCACACAGCGACCGTGTCCTCTGCAGAAGGCCATCTAGTCCGGGGTAGTAGGCTAAAAATTGCTGGACAACTAGGTTCAACATGTGAGCCATACAAGGCACGTGTGTGACATTGCCCAGGAGAAGGGCCGCACCCAAGTTTGCAGCATTGTTGCACACAGCCTTCCCTGGTTGCAGGTCCAGTGGAGACAACCATTCATGAAATTGGTTCTCCAGAGCTGACCACAACTCCTCATCTGTGTGACTCACATTTCCCAGACATTTCAAAGTAAAAACCGCCTGATGACGTTGAGCTTTGCTGCCAGCATAGTAAGGAGGTGTGCAGGATCCCTTCTGCACGGTTAGAAAGCGGGTGGCATGACCAGACAGGCTTTGGGTGCAGGTGGAGGACCGAGAGGAGGTTGAGGAGGCAGAAGCAGTGGAGGAACTTCGAGATAAAGAGGATTGACACACAACTCGTGGGGACGGCAAGACTTGGACAGCAGCCCCTTGTCCTGCTGTCACCATAGTTACCCAGTGCCCAGTCAGCGACATGTAACGCCCCTGTCCATGCCTACTCGTCCAAGTGTCTGTGGTGAAATGCACCCTGTCACACACAGAGTTTCTCAAAGAAGCGGTGATGTTGTGTGCGACATGGTGGTGGAGCGCAGGCACACCTTTCTTTGAGAAGTAGTGCCGACTGGGCATCTGGTACTGGGGCACTGCGACGGACATAAGGACTCAAAAATCCTCTGTGTCCACCAGGCGGAAAGGCAGAATTTCTGTAGCCAAGAGCTTGCAGATGGTGAAATTCAACCTCTTAGCTTTCTCATGGCTAGCAATAAATGGTCTGTTACTTGACCACATCTGAGGGACCGAGGGCTGGCTGTTGTGCTTAGACGGGGTTGAGTAGGGTGTCCCCGGCAAACTGCCGGTCTGTGAGGAAGATGCAAGCGGAAAAGTTAGGTTGCCTTGATCCAAAGGTGGTGCTCTCAATGTCGGAGAGCGCTCAACACCAGCTGGTGTTTCCACTTCCAAATGAAATGATGACCTGCCAATCACACTGGCTGTTGTGGGTAAAGAGGTGGCAGGTCTGCGTCTCAAAACAGGTGTGACTGCTGTCCTCCCAGTCACAGAGGATGAAGAGGCTGCGGATGCACAAGACGGGCAGATGGTGGTTGGCCCAGCCCGCTCGGCTGCATTGTAGCACAGTGAGCTTCCCACTGCAACTTATGCTTCATATCCATGTGACGGTTCATGCATGAAGTACTCAAACTATGGATTTTTTGGCCTCTACTTACCTTTTGGTGACAAATGTTACAGATAGCATGAGTTGGGTCATCCTTATCGATCTGAAACAATGCCCAGGCTATGCCAGGCTTAGAACCCATGCGACCTGAAGAGCCTCCACAACTTGTGGTCAGAGGCAGAGTTGTGTTTGAGGATGCAGTTGTTGACGTGCTTCCAGTACTACATCTCTGTCCAGGAAGGCGCAACCTGACCTCATTGTCTCTAGCATCCTCCTCCACCTCCTTTGCTGACCTCATCGACTGGCTGACTGTGGGTTGACAGTAAGTGGGATCTGCTACCTCATCATCATCACCCTGTGTGTTCTCACACCCGTCATCCTCAGAGACAACCTCTTCCTACCCTGACAAAAAATTCAAGTTGTCGCTCCAATCAGGTATTTCAGTCTCATCATCATCTTCCTCATTGTCTCCACCAACAGGAGTTACAGTTTCGGAACGTGGCTCTACATTATGCTCAGAACCTTCTTCATCTGGTCCTGGATCTGACTCATAAAGATTCTGGGCATCAGTGCAGATCATTTCCTCGTCTGGATTCACAGAAGCTCTGGAACCGACCTCTGATTCCCAGGTTATAGTATGAGTAAACAGCTCTGCAGACTCAACCATCTGTTCTACCCCATACGAGCAGCTGGAGACTTTGGAGCTGTGAGGAAGCAAGTGCGATTGGGGTGACACCTCTGAGGACTGGAGTATTTGTGATGTTGAAGTTGATGTGGAGGAGAGCCCACTTAAAGGAGCACTTGATATCCATTGAAGCACCTGCTGTTTTTGTGCCTCATCTGGAATTTGTAGCGATGGGCGTGGCCGTAAGAAAGGGATCGTATCACATTGTCCACTAAAAGAAGTAGACATCTTAGTTTGGCTGGAAGATGGTCTTTCTTCTGCAGATGTTACTGTTGCTTTAACACCTACCCCACGGACACAAGCTTTTTTTCCCTTCCCAACACGCCTATTCCCCTTTCCACCAGCAGCAGGCCTTTTGCCACTCATTTTGGTGGTTAATTAATTGACAACTCTGGAGTTGTTTGCACAAAAAACGATGGATGGAAACCGAGCAGAGCTGAGTGGCCAAATAGTGGTACTAGCCCAAAAGGATTGTCTGTGTTAGAAGCAGTAAAAATTTTTTATTAGATAAACAGGTGGTGGAGCTTGGTATAGATGGCCTAATGGAATGAGTACCAAATACTGCTACGAGCACAAAATTATTTTCCAGGCAAGATGTAGCTAAAAATTATTAGTAATTTAAAAGTTGGTGGAGCTTAGTATAGATGGCCTAATAGAACGAGTACCACACACTGCTAATATGCCCAAAATTATTTTACAGGCAAGATGCAGCTAAAAATTATTAGTAATTTGAAAGCTGATGGAGCTTAGTATAGATGGCCTAATAGAATGAGTACCACACACTGCTACTATGCCCAAAATTATTTTACAGGCAAGATGCAGCTAAAAATTATTATTAATTTCAATGCTGGTGGAGCTTGGTATAGATGGCCTAATACAATGAGTAGCACACACTGCTACTATGCCCAAAATTATTTTACAGGCAAGATGCAGCTAAAAATTATTATTAATTTCAAAGCTGGTGGAGCTTGTTATAGATGGCCTAATACAATGAGTACCACACATTGCTACTAAGTCCAAGATTATTTTCCGGGCTAGATGAAGCTGAAAATTATTATTAATTTCAAAGCTGGTGGAGCTTGGTATAGATTGCCTAATACAATGAGTACCACACACTGCTATTAATCCCAAAATTATTTTCCGGGCTAGATGCAGCTAAAAATTATTAGTAATTTGAAAGCTGGTGGAGCTTAGTATATATGGTCTTATAGAATGAGTACCACACACTGCTAATATGCCCAAAATTTTTTTACAGGTAAGATGCAGCTAAAAATTATTTTTAATTTCAAAGCTGGTGGAGCTTGGTATAGATGGCCTAAAACAATGAGTACCACACACTGATACTATGCCCAAAATTATTTTCCGGGCTAGATGCAGCTAAAAATTATTATTAGTTTGAAAGCTGGTGGAGATTAGTATAGATGGCCTAATAGAATGAGTACCATACACTGCTAATATGCCCAAAATTATTTTACAGGCAAGATGCAGCTAAAAATTATTATTAATTTGAAAGCTGGTGGAGCTTGGTATAGATGGCCTAATACAATGAGTACCACACACTGCTACAGGCCCAAAATTATTTTCCAGGCAAGATGCAGCTAAAAATTATTAGTAATTTGAAAGCTGGTGGAGCTTAGTATAGATGGCCTAATAGAAAGAGTACCACACACAGCTAATATGCCCAAAATTATTTTACAGGCAAGTTGCAGCTAAAAATTATTAGTAATTTGAAAGTTGGTGGAGCTTAGTATAGATGGCCTAATAGAATGAGTACCACACACTGCTAATATGCCCAAAATTATTTTACAGGAAAGATGCAGCTAAAAATTATCATTAATTTCAAAGCTGGTGGAGCTAGGTATAGATGGCCTAATACAAGTAGTACCACACACTGCTACTATGCCCAAAATTATTTTACAGGCAAGATGCAGATAAAAATTATTATTAATTTCAAAGCTGGTGGAGCTTGGTATAGATGGCCTAATACAATGAGTACCACACACTGCTACAGGCCCAGAATTATTTTCCAGGCAAGATGCAGCTAAAAATTATTAGGAATTTGAAAGCTGGTGGAGCTTAGTATAGATGACCTAATAGAATGAGTTCCACACACTGCTAATATGCCCAAAATTATTTTACAGGCAAGATGCAGCTAAAAATTATTATTAATTTCAAAGCTGGTGGAGCTTGGTATAGATGGCCTAATAGAATGAGTACCACACACTGCTAATATGCCCAAAATTATTTTACAGCCAAGATGAAGCTAAAAATTATTATTAATTTCAAAGCTGGTGGAGCTAGGTATAGATGGCCTAATACAATGAGTACCACACACTGCTACTATGCCCAAAATTATCTTCCGGACTAGATGCAGCTAAAAATTATTATTAGTTTGAAAGCTGGTGGAGCTTAGTATAGATGGCCTAATAGAATGAGTACAACACACTGCTAATATGCCCAAAATTTACAGGCAAGTTGCAGCTAAAAATTATTATTAATTTAAAAGCTGGTGAAGCTTGGCAAAGATGGCCTAATAGAATGAGTACCACACACTGCTACAGGCCCAAAATTATTTTCTAGGCAGGATGCAGCCAAAAATGATTAGTAATTTGAAAGCTGGTGGAGCTTAGTATAGATGGCCTAGTAGAATGAGTACCACACACTGCTAATATGCCCAAAATTATTTTACAGGCAAGTTGCAGCTAAAAATTATTAGTAATTTGAAAGCTGGTGGAGCTTAGTATAGATGGCCTAATAGAATGAGCACCACACACTGCTAATATGCCCAAAATTATTTTACAGGCAAGATGCAGCTAAAAATTATTATTCATTTCAAAGCTGGTGGAGCTTGGTATAGATGGCCAAATAGAATGAGTACCACACACTGCTACTATGCCCAAAATTATTTTCCGGGATAGATGCAGCTAAAAATTATTATTAATTTCAAAGCTGGTGGAGCTTGGTATAGATGGACTAATACAATGAGTACCACACACTGCTACTATGCCCAAAATTATTTTCCGGGCTAGATGCAGCTAAAAATTATTATTAATTTCAAAGCTGTTGGAGCTTGGTATAGATGGCCTAATACAATGAGTACCACACACTGCTACTAAGCTCAAAATTATTTTCCGGGCTAGATGCAGCTAAAAATTATTATTAATTTCAAAGCTGGTGGAGCTTGGTATAGATTGCCTAATACAATGAATACCACACACTGCTACTAAGCCCAAAATTATTTTCCGGGCTAGATGCAGATAAAAATTATTATTAATTTCAAAGCTGGTGGAGCTTGGTATAGATGGCCTAATACAATGAGTACCACACACTGCTACTATGCCCAAAATTATTTTCCCGTCTAGATGCAGCTAAAAGTTATTATTAATTTGAAAGCTGGTGGAGCTTGGTATAGATGGCCCAATAAAATGAGTACCACACACTGCTACTAAGCCCAAAATTATTTTCCGGGCTAGATGCAGCTAAAACTTATTATTAATTTCAAAGCTGGTGGAGCTTGGTATAGATGGCCTGATACAATGAGTACCACACACTGCTACTAATCCCAAAATTATTTTCCGGGCTAGATGCAGCTTAAAATTATTATTAATTTCAAAGCTGGTGGAGCTTGGTATAGATGGCCTTATACAATGAGTACCACACACTGCTAATATGCCCAAAAGGTTTTACTTGGCTAGGTGCAGTAAAAAATTTGTATTACATACACAGGTGGTGTAACACAGGTACGCTACTCCACTGACTAACACACACTGCAAGAGGCCCAAAAGGATTTGCTTAGCTAGATTTAGCCAAATGCTGTGAAAAACACTTGCACAGCACTAAAACAGACCTGCCTGGCAAAAATTGATATGAACTGATGTAACCTAGCCCTCAAAAGGGCTGGAATTACAACTTGTCACTACTCCCAACCTATCTGTCTATTTAAGAGCACAGACCAGCCTGCTAAAAGTGCTAGAAACTGCTGTAACCTAGCCCTCAAAAGGGCTGCAATTACAAACTAGTCCCTACTCCCTAAACCTTTCTGTCTATTTAATAGAAAATTCGCTTGCAATTCAGTTACACAATATAGTGCTAACAGCAGCAGCAGTGCCGTCTAACACTCAGCTGCAGCAGAGAGAAATGGTGGCGACGGGGAAAATGGCTGGGTCTTATAGGGCAAGGACATGTGACATACACAGCCAATGACACATGCCCTTGCTTGTGTGAAAAAAAAGCACTTCGCTCCGTGTGTGCGCTGCTGATTATTATTATTATTATTATTTATTATTATAGCGCCATTTATTCCATGGCGCTTTACATGTGAAAAGGGGGTATAATACAAGAACAATTACAATAATCTTGAACACAATGTGACAGCGACTGGTACAGGAGGAACGAGGACCCTGCCCACGAGGGCTCACAATCTACGAGGGATGGGCGAGGATACAGTAGGTGAGGGTAGAGCTGGTCGTGCAACGGTATGGTGGAGTGGTGGTTACTGCAGGTTGTAGGCTTGTCGGAAGAGGTGGGTCTTCAGGTTCCTTTTGAAGGTTTCCACGGTAGGCGAGAGTCTGATACGTTGGGGTAGAGAGTTCCAGAGTAGGGCGGAAGCACGGGAGAAATCTTGTATACGGTTGTGGGAGGAGGAGATAAGAGGGAAGTAGAGCAGGTGATCTTGTGAGGATCGGAGGTTGCGTGCAGGTATGTAACAGGAGACTAGATCGGAGATATATGGAGGAGACAGGTTGTGAATGGCTTTGTATGTCATGGTTAGGGTTTTGAACTGGAGCCTCTGAGCCATAGGGAGCCAGTGAAGAGATTGACAGAGAGGAGAGGCCGGGGAATAGTGGGGGGACAGGTTGATTAGTCGAGCAGCAGAGTTTAGGATAGATTGGAGGGGTGCGAGAGTGTTAGAGGGGAGGCCACAGAGCAGGAGGTTGCAGTAGTCAAGGCGGGAGATAATGAGGGCGTGCACTAGTGTTTTTGCAGATTCATGGTTTAGGAATGTGCGGATCCGGGAGATATTTTTGAGTTGGAGTCGGCAGGAAGTGGAAAGGGCTTGGATATGTGGTTTGAAGGAGAGTTCCGAGTCCAGGGTTACCCCAAGGCAGCGAGCTTGAGGGACTGGGGAGTGTGGGCAGCCATTGACGTTGATAGATAGGTCAGTTGGGAGGGTTGAATGAGATGGCGGAAAGATGATGAATTCTGTTTTGTCCATGTTAAGTTGTAGAAATCTGGCAGAGAAGAAGGATGAAATAGCAGACAGACATTGTGGGATTTTGGTTAATAAGGAGGTGATATCGGGTCCAGAGAGGTAGATCTGTGTGTCATCAGCATAGAGGTGATAATGAAAGCCATGAGACTCTATGAGCTGTCCCAGGCCTAAGGTGTAGATGGAGAAGAGCATGGGGCCTAGAACTGAACCTTGGGGGACACCGACAGATAGGGGGCGAGATGAAGAGGTGGTGTGTGAGTGGGAGACACTGAATGTCCGGTCTGTTAGGTATGAGGAGATCCAGGATAGGGCCAAGTCTGTGATGCCGAGAGATGAGAGAGTCTGGAGTAAGAGGGAATGGTCCACTGTGTCAAAGGCAGATGAGAGGTCTAGGAGTACGAGGACAGAGTAGTGTCGCTTAGATTTGGCGGTTAGTAGGTCGTTTGTGACTTTAGTCAGTGCAGTTTCAGTAGAATGGTGCGGTCGGAAACCAGATTGCTGATAGGCTGACAGACTGCCCCTCCCCACTGTAAATGCGGGAAAGAGAAAAAAAAATGGAGATCTTCATTATTTCTGCAGAGATCCATCCCATGCCACTCCCCCCGCCCCGCTGTTCACTCAAACTGTGTATTAACATTGATTATCAGCATTACTGTGAAAAAATACAGTTCCGAATTTGGTGCACGAACAGTTATCGAACATAAACTAGAACAGCCGGATTTTTTTCAAATCGTTCGGGTTCGTCGAGCGGCTCGAACACCGCCCAAAACAGCTTGAATTTGAAATTGGCGAACAGTTCGATTAGAACACCGCTCATCTCTAATCAGCATTTACAGAAGGGCTGAATGCTTTTCTGACAACAAATGACATTGTGGGTTATAAATAATCTACCAATAGAATATATAACTGGTAGAGAAAAGCTGAACTTGACCTATGCCTTTTTTCAATCCTTGTAGTAACTGTTTATGTGGCATGCTGAGTGTAACGGGTCTGGGAGGTGGAACCTCTGAGCAACTATACAAGGGGGCGGTCCTTGTAAGGAAGCAGGTGGCTCCCAGGGAAGACGGGCAGGTAGTCACGGCAAGTGGCAGGGACAGTCTCTGGGTAGAGGGGCAGGTAGTCACGGCAAGTGACAGGGACAGTCTCTGGGTAGAAGGGCAGGTAGTCACGGCAAGTGGCAGGGACAGTCTCTGGGTAGAAGGGCAGGTAGTCACGGCAAGTGACAGGGACAGTCTCTGGGTAGAGGGGCAGCAGGCAGGTGGCTGGTGAGCGCTCCCAGGTGAGCGGGCGAGAGTCTCTGGACAGGCAGATGGTCACGGCAAGTGACGGCAGAACCTCCAGGTAGATTAGCAGACAGGTAGCAGGTGGACGCTCCCAGGTGAGCGGGCAAGAGTCTCTGGACGGGCAGGTGGTCACAGCAAGTGACGGCAGAGCCTCCAGGTAGGCTAGCAGGCAGGTAGCAGGTAAGCGCTCCCAGGTGAGCGGGCAAGAGTCTCTGGACGGGCAGGTGGTCATGGCAAGTGACGGCAGAGTCTCCAGGTAGGCAAGCAGGCAGGTAGCAGGTGAGCGCTCCCAGGTGAGCGGGCAAGAGTCTCTGGACAGGCCGGTGGTCACAGCAAGTGACGGCAGAGCCTCCAGGTAGGCTAGCAGGCAGGTAGCAGGTGAGCGCTCCCAGGTGAGCGGGCAGGCTGGTCCATAGACAGACTGACAGGTGTCAGAAGGCAGACCGTCGGACCGCAGGCTTGCAAGCAGGTGAGCAGATATGAGGCAGGTATCAAGCAGGAATCTGGCAGGTGACTGGCAGGTAACAGGCAGGAATCTGGCAGGTGACTGGCAGGCAACAGGCAGGAATCTGGCAGGTGACTGGCAGGTAACAGGCAGGAATCTGGCAGGTGACTGGCAGGTAACTGGTAGCGGGACCTGAGGACTGAAGCAGAGTGAAGGCATTGCAACAGCATTGCTCGGGCACCTCCATTTTGGAGGAGGTGCCTTATATATGGAAAGTCCTCCGGCCATTGGCCGGGGACTCCATTGGACGGCGTGCGCGGCCCCTTTAAGAGAGGGGGAGCGCGCGCGCCCTAAGGACCGTTGCCGGGAAGCAGCGCGCGCTGCCAGCAGAGCGGGAGGAAGACGCCGGGCACGGAGTGGAGAGGTGAGGGGAACAGCGTCCCTGCCTAGCAGGAGGCAGGGACGCCGACGCTACACTGAGTGTCACAAGATTAGTGTGTTTGGGGATCTGTGCACCATCAAAGCATGCAGTGTCTGCCGGACGTTATATGTCCGACCTGAGAACATTGTCAGTGTGGTATTTTACGTACCAGAGGTACATGCATTTTTTTTCTGGTGAATTACGTGACATTGGTACCTGCAGTATCTGTCTGGCGTGTCACGGAGCAATAAATCAAGCAGTGCCTGTCAGGTGTATTGAGTGCCACAGCAGCACGCTATGTCAGTCGGGAGTAGAGATGAGCGTTGTTTAACTCGAACTGTTCGCCAATCTCAAATTCGAGCTGTTTTGGGCGGTGTTCGAGCCGTTCGGCGAACACGAACGATTTGAAAAAAATTTGGCTGTTCGAGGTTAGGTTCGATAACTGTTCGTGCACCAAAATCATAACTGGATTTTTTCTCAGTAATGATGAAAATTAATGTTAATACGCAGTTTGAGTGTACAGCGGGGCGGGGGGAGGGGCAGGGGATGGATCTCTGCAGGAATAATGAAGATCTCAATTTTTTTTCTCTTTCCCGCATTTACAGTGGGGAGGTGCAATCTGTCAGCCTATCAGCAGCGCACACACGGAGCGAAGTGCTTTTTTTCACACAAGCAAGGGCATGTGTCATTGGCAGTGTATGTCACATGTCCTTGCCCTATAAGACCCAGCCATTTTCCCCGTCGCCACCATTTTCTCACTGCTGCAGCTGCGTGTTAGACGGCACCGCTGTTGCTGTGTGCGCTATACCTTGTTAATTTCAAGCCAATTTTCGCACAAATCTACAGATAGCTTGGGAGTAGAGAATAGTTGTGATTGCAGTCCTTTTAAGGACTAGGTTACAGCATTTCCTACGACTTTTATCAGGCAGGTCTGTGCTCTTAAATAGATAGGTTGGGAGTAAAGACTAATTGTAATTGCAGTCCTTTTCAGGACTAAGTTACATCAGTTCCTATCAGTTTTTGCCAGGCAGGTCTGTGCCAGTTCTGTGCAAAAATTTTTCACAGCATCTGGCTAAATCTAGCAAAGCTAATACTTTTTGGCCTATTGCAGAGTGTGTTAGTCAGTGGAGTAGCCTATCTATGTTGCAAGCTACACCACCTGTGTATAGAATACCAATTTTTTTACTGCACCTAGTGAAGTAAAACCTTTTGGGCATAGGATCATTCAATTAGTCCATCTATACTGACCTCCATCAGGTTGCAAATTGAATATAATATTTTTCTGCATCTAGCTCTGAAAAAATATTTGGGCTTCAAGCAGTGTGTGGGACTTGGTCTATTAGTCCATCTATACTGACCTCCATCAGGTTGCAAATTGAATATAATTTTTTTCTGCATCTAGCTCTGAAAAAATATTTGGGCTTCTAGCAATGTGTGGGACTTGGTCTGTTAGTCCATCTATACTGACCTCCATCAGGTTGCAAATTAAAAATATTTTTTTTCTGCATCTAGCTCTGAAAAAATATTTGGGCTTCTAGCAGTGTGTGGGACTTGTTCTATTAGTCCATCTATACTGACCTCCATCAGGTTGCAAATTGAATATAATTTTTTTCTGCATCTAGCTCTGAAAAAATATTTGGGCTTCTAGCAGTGTGTGGGACTTGGTCTATTAGTCCATCTATACTGACCTCCATCAGGTTGCAAATTAAAAATATTTTTTTTCTGCATCTAGCTCTGCAAAAATATTTGGGCTTCTAGCAGTGTGTGGGACTTGGTCTATTAGTCCATCTATACTGACCTCCATCAGGTTGCAAATTGAATAAAAAATTTTTCTGCATCTAGCTCTGCAAAAATATTTGGGCTTCTAGCAGTGTGTGGGACTTGTTCTATTAGTCCATCTATACTGACCTCCATCAGGTTGCAAATTGAATATAATTTTTTTCTGCATCTAGCTCTGAAAAAATATTTGGGCTTCTAGCAGTGTGTGGGACTTGGTCTATTAGTCCATCTATACTGACCTCCATCAGGTTGCAAATTAAAAATAATTTTTTTCTTCATCTAGCTCTGAAAACATATTTGTGCTTCTAGCAGTGTGTGGGACTTGTTCTATTAGTCCATCTATACTGACCTCCATCAGGTTGCAAATTGAATATAATTTTTTTCTGCATCTAGCTCTGAAAAAATATTTGGGCTTCTAGCAGTGTGTGGGACTTGGTCTAATAGTCCATCTATACTGACCTCCATCAGGTTGCAAATTAAAAATATTTTTTTTCTGCATCTAGCTCTGAAAAAGTATTTGGGATTCTAGCAGTGTGTGGGACTTGGTCTATTAGTCCATCTATACTGACCTCCATCAGGTTGCAAATTGAATATAATTTTTTTCTGCATCTAGCTCTGAAAAAATATTTGGGCTTCTAGCAGTGTGTGGGACTTGGTCTATTAGTCCATCTATACTGACCTCCATCAGGTTGCAAATTGAATATAATTTTTTTCTGCATCTAGCTCTGAAAAAATATTTGGGTTTCTAGCAGTGTGTGGGACTTGGCCTATTAGTCCATCTATACTGACCTCCATCAGGTTGCAAATTGAATATAATTTTTTTCTGCATCTAGCTCTGAAAAAATATTTGGGCTTCTAGCAGTGTGTGGGACTTGGTCTAATAGTCCATCTATACTGACCTCCATCAGGTTGCAAATTAAAAATATTTTTTTTCTGCATCTAGCTCTGAAAAAGTATTTGGGATTCTAGCAGTGTGTGGGACTTGGTCTATTAGTCCATCTATAATGACCTCCATCAGGTTGCAAATTGAATATAATTTTTTTCTGCATCTAGCTCTGAAAAAATATTTGGGCTTCTAGCAGTGTGTGGGATTTGGTCTATTAGTCCATCTATACTGACCTCCATCAGGTTGCAAATTGAATATAATTTTTTTCTGCATCTAGCTCTGAAAAAATATTTGGGCTTCTAGCAGTGTGTGGGACTTGGTCTATTAGTCCATCTATACTGACCTCCATCAGGTTGCAAATTTAATATAATTTTTTTCTGCATCTAGCTCTGAAAAAATATTTGGGCTTCTAGCAGTGTGTGGGACTTGGTCTAATAGTCCATCTATACTGACCTCCATCAGGTTGCAAATTAAAAATATTTTTTTTCTGCATCTAGCTCTGAAAAAATATTTGGGCTTCTAGCAGTGTGTGGGACTTGGTCTATTAGTCCATCTTTACTGACCTCCATCAGGTTGCAAATTGAATATAATTTTTTTCTGCATCTAGCTCTGAAAAAATATTTGGGCTTCTAGCAGTGTGTGGGACTTGGTCTATTAGTCCATCTATACTGACCTCCATCAGGTTGCAAATTGAATATAATTTTTTTCTGCATCTAACCCAGCCAATAGTTTTGGCCTAATACCCCAGTTTGGCCACTCAGCTCTGCTCGGTTCCCATCCATTGTTTTTTTGTGCAAACAACTCCAGAGTTGTGAATTAGTTAACCACCAAAATGAGTGGAAAAAGGCCTGCTGCTGTTGGAAAGGGGAATAGGCGTGTTGGGAAGGGGAAAAAAGGTTGTGTCCGTGGGGTAAGTGTTAAAGCAACAGTAACATCTGCAGAAGAAAGACCACCTTCCAGCCAAACTAAAATGTCTACTTTTTTTAGCGGACAATGTGATAAGATCCCTTTCTTACGGGAACGCCAATCGCTACAAATTCCAGATGAGGCACAAAAACAGCAGGTGCTTCAACGGATATCAAGTGCTCCTTTAAGTGGGCTCTCCTCCACATCAACTTCAACATCACAAATACTCCAGTCCTCAAAGGTGTCACCCCAATCGAACTTGCTTCCTCACAGCTCCCAAATCTGCAGCTGCCCGTCTGACTATGAGGTAGAACAGATGGTTGAGTCTGCAGAGCTGTTTACTCATACTATAGCCTGGGAATCAGAGGTCGGCTCCAGCGCTTCTGTGAATCCAGACGAGGAAATGATCTGCACTGATGCCCAGAATCTTTATGAGTCGGATCCAGGACCAAACGCTGAAGGTTCTGACCATAATGTAGACCCTCATTCCCAAACTGTAACTCCTGTTGGTGGAGACAATGAGGAAGACGATGATGAGACTCAAATACCTGATTGGAGCGACAACTTTAGTTTTTTGTCAGGGCAGGAACAGGTTGGCTCTGAGGACGACGGGTGTGATAACGCACAGGGTGATGATGTTGAGGTTGGAGATCCCACTTACTGTCAACCCACAGTCAGCCAAGAGATGAGGTCAGCAGAGGAGGTGGAGGAGAATGCTAGAGACGACGAGGTCAGGTTGCGCCTTCCTGGACAGAGACGTAGTACAGGAAGCACGTCAACAACTGCATCCTCAAACACAACTCTGCCTCTCACCACAAGTCGTGGTGGCTGTTCAGGTCGCATGGGTGCTAAGCCTTGCATAGCCTTGGCATTTTTTCAGATCGATAAAGATGACCCAACTCGTGTTATCTCTAACATTTGTCAGCAAAAGCTAAGTAGAGGCCAAAAAATCCATAGTTTGAGTACTTCATGCATGAACCGGCACATGGACATGAAGCATAAGTTGCAGTGGGAAGCTCACTGTGCTACAATGCGGCCTAGCCGGCCGGGCCAACCGTCGTCTGCCATATCTTGTGCATCCGCGGCCTCTTCATCCTCTGTGACTGGGGGGACAGCAGTCGCACCTGTTTTGGGACACAGACCTGCCACCTCTTTACCCGCAACAGCCAGCGTGATTGGCAGGTCAACATTTTCTTTGGAGGTGGTAACACCAGCTGGTGTTGAGCGCTGTCCGACATCGATAGCACCACCTTTGGATCAAGGCAACCTAACTTGTCCGCCTGCATCTTCCTCACAGACCGGCAGTTTGCCGGGGACACCCTTATCAACCCCGTCTAAGCACAATAGCCAGCCCTCGGTCCCTCAGATGTGGACAAGTAAAAGACCATTTCCTCCTAGCCATGAGAAAGCTAAGAGGTTGAATTTCACCATCTGCAAGCTCTTGGCTGCAGAAATGCTGCCTTTCTGCCTGGTGGACACAGAGGATTTTCGAGACCTTATGTCCGTCGCAGTGCCCCAGTACCAGATGCCCAGTCGGCACTACTTCTCAAAGAAAGGTGTGCCTGTGCTCCACCAGCATGTCGCACATAACAACACCGCTTCTTTGAGAAACTCTGTGTGTCACAGGGTGAATTTCACCACAGACACTTGGACGAGTAGGCATGGACAGGGGCATTACATGTCGCTGACTGGGCACTGGGTAACTATGGTGACAGCAGGACAAGGGGCTTCTGTCCAAGTCTTGCCGTCCCCACGAGTTGTGCGTCAATCCTCTTTATCTCAAAGTTCCTCCACTGCTTCAGCCTCCTCAACCTCCTCTCGGTCCTCCACCTGCACCCAAAGCCTGTCTGGTCATGCCACAATCTTTCTAACTGCGCAGAAGGGATCCTGCACACCTCCTTACTATGCTGGCAGTAGGGCTCAACGTCATCAGGCGGTTTTTACTTTGAAATGTCTGGGAAATGTGAGTCACACAGCTGAGGAGTTGTGGTCAGCTCTGGAGAACCAATTTCATGAATGGTTGTCTCCACTGGACCTGAAACCAGGGAAGGCCGTGTGCGACAATGCTGCAAACCTGGGTGCGGCACTTCGCCGGGGCAATGTCACACACGTGCCTTGTATGGCTCACGTGTTGAACCTGGTTGTCCAGCAATTTTTAGCCCACTATCCCGGACTAGATGGCCTTCTGCAGAGGGCACGGTCGCTGTGTGCTCACTTCCGCCGTTCGCATCCCGCAGCTCAGCGACTTACATCTCTACAGAAGTCGTTGGGCCTGCCACTTCATCGGCTAAAATGCGATGTGCCTACCCTGTGGAATTCAACTCTGCACATGTTGCAGCGAATGTGGCAGCACCGACAAGCACTGGTGCAATACGTTCTGACGTATAGCCTGGGCCAACGAGATCCAGAGGTGGGACAAATCAAGCTGGAGGAGTGGTCTCAGGTCAGGGACCTATGCACCCTTCTGCACAGTTTTGAAATGGCAACGAAGATGCTTAGTGCTGACGATGCCATTATCAGCATGACTGTTCCGGAGATTTACATGCTGGAGCACATGTTAAACAGAAGTCGGAGTCAGGTGGTGGCACAAAGAGGAGGTGGAGGAAGTAGAGGAGGAGGAGTTGTATGCGGAAGGGCTAACATCTGCAAGGTCCAGACGGTCGGCAGCACCAAGGCGGCAGGCATGTGAGGGTGGGGGAGATGGTTTTACCAGGGCGCATGGTAGCAGCCAAACTAGTGAGGAAGGTGCAGGAGCCCAGGAAGAAGTGGAGG
Source organism: Phyllobates terribilis (assembly GCF_046119375.1). Classification (NCBI taxonomy): domain Eukaryota; kingdom Metazoa; phylum Chordata; class Amphibia; order Anura; family Dendrobatidae; genus Phyllobates; species Phyllobates terribilis. Next base: position 910,904,567 of record NW_027362763.1, on the reverse strand, counting down.
ACGAACTGATGGAAGACTCATCAGATGAGGGAGACCTTGATCACATTTCTGTTGTGCGAAGTTGGGGGGAGAGGACTGAGGAAGGAAGCATGATTGTTACCTCGCCACCAACACAACAAGGACTTGGTGCTCCTGGATGCGCAAGACACATGAGTGCCTTCTTGCTGCACTACCTGCAAAATGACCCTCGAATTTTGAGTATTAGAAATAATCCTGACTACTGGGTTGCCACAATGTTAGATCCCCGGTACAAAAGTAAATTTGAAGAAATTATTCCTGCCATAGAAAGGGATGCACGCATGCAGGAGTATCAGCAGAGACTGTTGCAGAATCTTACATGTGCTTTTCCACAAAACACCAGTGGTGCACGTAGTGAATCTCACAGTTCCAACTTGCCAACCGTGGGACCGTCAAGTGTTCAGCACTCAAACCGTAACAGAACCACAGTATCTGCTGGTAACATCAATTTTGCGGAATCATTTCACCACTTTTTTAGCCCATCCTTTGCAAGGCCACAGGAGACAAGAAGTCTAACACATAGTCAACACCTAGAGACGATGGTACAGGAGTATCTCCAAGTAAACATTGAAGCCATGACTGTGTCACTGGACCCTTGCTCTTTTTGGGCTTCCAATCTGGAAAAATGGCCGGATCTAGCCACTTACACCTTGGAGATCTTGTCATGCCCCGCAGCCAGCGTTCTGTCTGAACGTGTGTTCAGCGCTGCTGGTGGTGTGCTGACAGATAAGCGCACGTGGCTCTCCACTGATAATGTAGACAGACTCACGTTCATAAAGATGAACAAATCATGGATCCGAAATGACTTTTCTATCCCTGTGTCATCCTGGGGAGAGTAAAAGCTTGATGATTGGTTAAAATCACCTCACCAACCGTTTTAAGCTTTCAAATTACTAATCATGTTTATCTGTATCTTGGCTGGAAAATAATTTGGGCTTTGTAGCAGTGCGCAGAACTGATTCTAATAGGCCATCTATACTAAGAGCCACCAGATTTAAAATTACTAATCATATTTATCTGTATCTTGGCTGGAAAATAATTTGGGCTTTGTAGCAGTGCGCAGAACTGATTCTAATAGGCCATCTATACTAAGCTCCACCAGATTTAAAATTAATAATAATTTTTAGCTGCATCTAGCCCGGAAAATAATTTTGGGGCTCTGAGATACGCAAGACACATAAGTGCCTTCTTGCTGCACTACCTGCAACGTGACCCTCATATTGTCAGAATTCGAAGTAATCCTGACTACTGGGTTGCCACACTCTTAGATCACCCACACTGTTCGATCAACCTTTTCATTTTAATAAAGACCAAAAAAATGGTCATTTTTGAAATTATAAGCATTAGCAGGTTATTAGAAACTGAAATCAAATAGTTTTCAACTCAAAACTTTATTCTAGGTGATGTTACATTTGCACATAGGACCCCTTGTTCGAAAGGAGCTTCTGAACTCTCTCGTCCATTGAATTTGTCAGGTTTTGGATGGTTTCTGCTTCAATTGTTTTGCATGAGGACAGAATACCCTCCCAGAGCTGTTGCTTAGATGTGAACTGCCTCCCGCCATCATAGACACTACTTTTGATGATGCTCCAGAGGTTCTGAATGGGGTAGAGGTCAGGGGAGCATGGCGGTCACACCATAAGTTTGTCCCCTTTTATGCCCATATCAGCCAGAGATGCAGATGTGTTATGTGCAGCATGAGACGATGCATTATCATGCATAAAAATGATCTTGCTGTGGAATACACAGTTCTACTTCTTGAACCATGGCAGGAAGTGCTGTTTGAGAAACTCCACATACATTATGGAGTTCATCTTTACCCCTTCAGGGATCCTAAAGGGGTCGACAATCTCTCTCCCCATGATTCCAGCCCAAAACATTACTCCACCTCCTCCTTGTTGGCGCTGTAGCCTTGTTTGCGTGAGGTGTCCATCAACCAGCCATCCTCCACTCCATCCATCTGGACCATCGAGCGTTGCACGGCACTCATCCGTGAACAAAACAGTTTTGAAATCAGTTTTCATGCAATGTTTGGCCCACTGGAGCCGTTTCTGCTTGTGTGAAGTGGATAGAGGAGGTCGACAGGATGGCATACGCAAAGCTGCAAACCTCTTAAGGACCCTGCATCTTGTTGTTTGGGGGACGTTGGATGCACCAGCAGCTTCAAAAACTTGTCTGCTGCTATGACAAGGCTTTTTTGCCGCTGCTCTTTTAACCTGGCATAATTGCCTGTAGGAAAGAGTCCTCAATTTGAACTTATCAGCACGCACACGTGTGTACTGTGAATCAGCTACATACTTCTTGATTGCCAAGACACTTCATCCTGATCATCACACAATGTTGATTGTAGTCATGCCTTGACCTAAACACTCCACAATTTGTTGCTTCTCAGCAGCCGACACATCCTTTTTTTTTCCCATTTTGGCAGAAAATGTAGGCTGCTTAATAATGTGAGACAGCCTTCTTAAGTAGTCTTGCCTTTCATTGGACACACCTGCCAAACTAATTAGCACAGGTGTCTGCAATTGCTTACAGTGATATAAAGAGCCCTGACACACATCACCATCAATGAGTTTAACTGACAAACAAACAAATTGTTCCCTTATCACTCCTAAACACTTTTTGCATACTAATTTGGAACACAGTGTACATGTGCTTTTCCACAAAACACCAGTGGTTCACGTATTGAATCTTACAGTTCTAACTTGCCAACCGTGGTCTGTATGGAGTTGTTCAATAAAGGGCCCAAAATTAAGATAACATAGATGGGAGAGGTCTCTATGAATAGGAATTCCTAAGTGTTTGATACCCTGTGAGGGCCAGGCAAAGGGAAAGCTTGACTGGATGGAATCCTGTATGGATTTGGGGAGGGAGACATCGAGGGCCTCAGACTTCGCTGCATTGATTTTAGAATTCGACCATGTAACACAGTGATCTATTTCAGCCATAACAGCAGGGATGGATATATATGATTGAGTGATATATACTAGGACATCATCAGCAAATAGAGAGCACTTGTACTCGGTGCCTCCCACCTCAATCCACCTAATATTGGGTTTATGGCGAATTGATGAGAGCAGGTGCTCCGTCACTAGGATGTATAAGAGAGGGGACAGAGGACATCCCTGCCTTGTCCCATTGGGGATTATGAAAGGTGATGAAAATGTTCTGACGCGCCCCCTGGGCCTTGGGACACCCGGAGCCGGACCCTTTTTGGTGGATGCTGGTGGTTGTAGTCTCCGTGGCGGCGACCCGGTTCCTTGGCTCAGGGTGGTCAAACCAGTGGCGGAACTTTTTATGTGGTTTTGATGTTTAAATGTCCAACAACGCCACCCGTGGATTGTGGTCAGAATGAACCGCCGCTGCAGGGCAGACCGCTGAGGCTGGTGTTGTGGGTGCAGCAAAGCGTAGCATAACTCCCCACCGGAGGAGTATAGCCTCAGGGCAGTGTATGCGGAGGATGGGGGTGATGGTGCAGGGCAGCAGCAGTAACGACACGGAGTCAGTGATGCAGGCCAGGGCATTTACTCACAGTTCTTATTATCCAGACCACTTCTGCAGGTAACGGCTGCCCACGTCGTACTGTGCTCACCAGGTGAGGGGCTCAGACTACTCCCAGATAACTTTGGAGCGCTTCACAGGACCCCCTTTGTGTGTCCTTTGTCTGGCCTTTCTTACTAACTCTTCTGTCCGGCTGCCTCAGGCCTCCTCTTGGTAAACTTGGCGCCAGTTTCCCTGACCCTATGTGGTGCCTTCCTAGCTGGTGTAGCGAGGGGCTGCGCCACATAAAATGTCACAGCCTCCTGTTTCTAGCTGAGGGTCGTTTCCCGCCTCCACTAGTTTCGGGGACCGGTCTCCCCCTTTGGCCTGACCCCTCCACGCAGGTGGACTCGGGCGTGCAGTGTTGACTCGCCCGTCCGCACCCCTGGGATCCCTTGATTCCTTGTTCCTGGAGTCTTCTCCGCTCCTCTTCCTTCCTTCTCCCTCTTCCAGGCCTGGGCCTCTGTTACTAGGCCCGCCTCCGGAGCAGAGCTCATGCAGAGCCCCTGCTCCCTGCCACTTCTGCTCAGACTTCTCTGCACTGAACTAAGATGGTGCCCACCTTTTATACTCCCTTCTCAATGCACCCAAGAACTGCTTCCTCCCTGCTCCTGCACTACAGGGTTCCCCTCCCTCAGTGTTCCCTCCCCCCACTCCAGCCAGGGACAGGGACTGTCGTGCCCATCTCAGGGGCATATTGGTCGCCCTGCCCCACGACAATGTGGTGTAATGCATGCAGGTGTCGGGTCCTGATCCACACTCCATCCTTACCTGAGAGTGAGATATCACACCTCTGGGTGAGGTGCAATACGTCCGTAGGAACCGAGCCCTCAGGGTGCTACAGTTCCATTTATCTTCAGCCTAGGTGACGTATTGCGATACAGGGCCGTGATTTTGGCTATAAAAGGGTCCCCTAGACCCCTACCCCAAGCTTTTTAAGAGAATAATATATGGCGTGCCAGGATACTCTATGGAATGCTTTCTCAGCATCCAACGAGAGTATCAAATTACAAATTTTTAACTGCATCTAGCCCAGGAAATACTTTGTGCCTAGTAGCAGTGTCTGCTAGTCAGCGGATTATCCCGGCTGTTAAGCAAGCTGCACCACCTGTAGTTTGGACACTTAATTTTTTCAAAGGAAATGCTTCGAGACCACGGGATTCTCAGTGAAGAGCATCAGGAGGCACCCCAAGGTATAGGGGCTGGGACTGGCAGTAGGATGCCTTGCGGTGGACAGCCGAGCTCGATCCTTATAAAAGCTTTTTAACTGCAGCAGCTTTAGTGGACGCTACTGGAGCTGGAATTACGCGGCTGCTGGCATGAGACTTGCCCTCCAATAGATCCTTGTAAAGGGATTTAAAGTGTATTCATTCAAATTAGAGAGGCAATTTAAATTAAAAAGCTTAGAGCTGCCTGCACCACAGGGGGGCTCGCTCGACCCACCAGCAGACAGGCACCAGTATTGGGAGAGGGGGGCTGGCCATCAGGGTCCACCGCGGCTCTGGCACAAACCCGGCGACAAGGAGGTGGCACGGGCAGGAACGGACTGGCCGTGTCGGCTTCTCACTTTTTGGATTTTAGAAGGGCATGACAAGCCTATATCTGTGTCTCCCCCTCCTTTTACTCCTCCACCTCTTTTCTTTTCGCATGACTATATGTACTTGTCACTTTTCCATGTGTTAGTTATGTCTTCTGAGCAGTTTGTCAGCTTTTGGACACCTTTGAAGGTGTTTTCTATGTGTTTCTAGGTGTTTTTGTTTGCCTGCCATTGGTTTTAACGGTGATCGAAGGTGTTCGACGAACAGTTCGACAAACAGTTCGGCGAACACATGGGTGTTCGACGAACCGAACCGAACTCGAACACTACGGGGGTTGCTCAACACTAGTCGGGAGTAGAGATGAGCGTTGTATTTTCCCCACATATCGGGTATTGGCGTACTCAGTGGAGATGAGCATTGTTCGACTCGAACTGTACGCCAATCTCAAATTCGAGCTGTTTTGGGTGGTGTTCGAGCCGTTCGGCGAACACGAACGATTTGAAAAAAATTTGGCTGTTCGAGGTTATGTTCAATAACTGTTCGTGCACCAAAATCATAACTGGATTTTTTCTCAGTAATGATGAAAATTAATGTTAAGACGCAGTTTGAGTGTACAGCGGGGCGGGGGGAGGGGCAGGGGATGGATCTCTGCAGGAATAATGAAGATCTGCATTTTTTTTTCTCTTTCCCGCATTTACAGTGGGGAGGTGCAATCTGTCAGCCTATCAGCAGCGCACACACGGAGCGAAGTGCTTTTTTTCACACAAGCAAGGGCATGTGTCATTGGCAGTGTATGTCACATGTCCTTGCCCTATAAGACCCAGACATTTTCCCCGTCGCCACCATTTTCTCACTGCTGCAGCTGCGTGTTAGACGGCACCGCTGTTGCTGTGTGCGCTATACCTTGTTAAATTCAAGCCAATTTTCGCACAAATCTACAGATAGCTTGGGAGTAGGGAATAGTTGTGATTGCAGTCCTTTTAAGGACTAGGTTATAGTATTTCCTACGACTTTTATCAGGCAGGTCTGTGCTCTTAAATAGATAGGTTGGGAGTAAAGACTAGAGATGAGCGTTGTTCTACTCGAACTGTTCGCCAATCTCAAATTCGAGCTGTTTTGGGCGGTGTTCGAGCCGATCGGCGAACACGAACAATTTGAGAAAAATTCGGCTGTTCGAGGTTATGTTCGATAACTGTTCGTGCACCAAAATCATAACTGGATTTTTTCTCAGTAATGATGAAAATTAATGTTAATACGCAGTTTGAGTGTACAGCGGGGCGGGGGGAGGGGCAGGGGATGGATCTCTGCAGGAACAATGAAGATCTCCATTTTTTTTTCTCTTTCCCGCATTTGCAGTGGGGAGGTGCAATCTGTCAGCCTATCAGCAGCGCACACACGGAGCGAAGTGCTTTTTTTCACACAAGCAAGGGCATGTGTCATTGGCAGTGTATGTCACATGTCCTTGCCCTATAAGACCAAGCCATTTTCCCCGTCGCCACCATTTTCTCACTGCTGCAGCTGCGTGTTAGACGGCACCGCTGTTGCTGTGTGCGCTATACCTTGTTAATTTCAAGCCAATTTTCGCACAAATATACAGATAGCTTGGGAGTAGGGAATAGTTGTGATTGCAGTCCTTTTAAGGACTAGGTTACAGCATTTCCTACGACTTTTATCAGGCAGGTCTGTGCTCTTAAATAGATAGATTGTGGGAGTAAAGACTAATTGTAATTGGAGTCCTTTTCAGGACTAGGTTACATCAGTTCCTATCAGTTTTTGCCAGGCAGGTCTGTGCCAGTGCTGTGCAAGTTTTTTTCACAGCATTTGGCTGAATCTAGCAAAGCTAATCCTTTTTGGCCTATTGCAGAGTGTGTTAGTCAGTGGAGTAGCCTATCTGTGTTGCAAGATATACCACCTGTGTATAGAATACCAATTTTTTTACTGCACCTAGTGAAGTAAAATCTTTTGGGCATAGCATCATTCTATTAGTCCATCTATACTGACCTCCATCAGGTTGCAAACTGAATATAATTTTTTTCTGCATCTAGCTCTGAAAAAATATTTGGGCTTCTAGCAGTGTGTGGGACTTGGTCTATTAGTCCATCTATACTGACCTCCATCAGGTTGCAAATTAAAAATAATTTTTTTCTTCATTTAGCTCTGAAAAAATATTTGGGCTTCTAGCAGTGTGTGGGACTTGTTCTATTAGTCCTTCTATACTGACCTCCAGCAGGTTGCAAATTGAATATAATTTTTTTCTGCATCTAGCTCTGAAAAAATATTTGGGCTTCTAGCGGTGTGTGGGACTTGGTCTATTAGTCCATCTATACTGACCTCCATCAGGTTGCAAATTAAAAATAATTTTTTTCTGCATCTAGCTCTGAAAAAACATTTGGGCTTCTAGCAGTGTGTGGGACTTGGTCTATTAGTCCATCTATACTGACCTCCATCAGGTTGCAAATTAAAAATAATTTTTTTCTTCATTTATCTCTGAAAAAATATTTGGGCTTCTAGCAGCATGTGGGACTTGTTCTATTAGTCCATCTATACTGACCTCCATCAGGTTGCAAATTAAAAATAATTTTTTTCTGCATCTAGCTCTGAAAAAATATTTGGGCTTCTAGCAGTGTGTGGGACTTGGTCTATTAGTCCATCTATACTGACCTCCATCAGGTTGCAAATTAAAAATAATTTTTTTCTTCATTTATCTCTGAAAAAATATTTGGGCTTCTAGCAGCGTGTGGGACTTGTTCTATTAGTCCATCTATACTGACCTCCATCAGGTTGCAAATTAAAAATAATTTTTTTCTGCATCTAGCTCTGAAAAAATATTTGGGCTTCTAGCAGTGTGTGGGACTTGGTCTATTAGTCCATCTATACTGACCTCCATCAGGTTGCAAATTGAAAAAAAAAATTTTCTGCATCTAGCTCTGAAAAAATATTTGGGCTTCTAGCGGTGTGTGGGACTTGGTCTATTAGTCCATCTATACTGACCTTCATCAGGTTGCAAATTAAAAATAATTTTTTTCTGCATCTAGCTCTGAAAAAATATTTGGGCTTCTAGCAGTGTGTGGGACTTGGTCTATTAGTCCATCTATACTGACCTCCATCAGGTTGCAAATTAAAAATAATTTTTTTCTTCATTTATCTCTGAAAAAATATTTGGGCTTCTAGCAGCGTGTGGGACTTGTTCTATTAGTCCATCTATACTGACCTCCATCAGGTTGCAAATTAAAAATAATTTTTTTCTGCATCTAGCTCTGAAAAAATATTTGGGCTTCTAGCAGTGTGTGGGACTTGGTCTATTAGTCCATCTATACTGACCTCCATCAGGTTGCAAATTGAATAAAAAAATTTTCTGCATCTAGCTCTGAAAAAATATTTGGGCTTCTAGCGGTGTGTGGGACTTGGTCTATTAGTCCATCTATACTGACCTCCATCAGGTTGCAAATTAAAAATAATTTTTTTCTGCATCTAGCTCTGAAAAAATATTTGGGCTTCTAGCAGTGTGTGGGACTTGGTCTATTAGTCCATCTATACTGACCTCCATCAGGTTGCAAATTGAATAAAAAAAATTTCTGCATCTAGCTCTGAAAAAATATTTGGGCTTCTAGCGGTGTGTGGGACTTGGTCTATTAGTCCATCTATACTGACCTCCATCAGGTTGCAAATTAAAAATAATTTTTTTCTGCATCTAACCCAGCCAATAGTTTTGGCCTAATACCACAGTTTGGCCACTCAGCTCTGCTCGGTTACCATCCATTGTTTTTTTGTGCAAACAACTCCAGAGTTGTGAATTAGTTAACCACCAAAATGAGTGGAAAAAGGCCTGCTGCTGGTGGAAAGGGGAATAGGCGTGTTGGGAAGGGGAAAAAAGGTTGTGTCCGTGATGTAGGTGTTAAAGCAACAGTAACATCTGCAGAAGAAAGACCATCTTCCAGCCAAACTAAAATGTCTACTTCTTTTAGCGGACAATGTGATAAGATCCCTTTCTTACGGCCACGCCAATCGCTACAAATTCCAGATGAGGCACAAAAACAGCAGGTGCTTCAACGGATATCAAGTGCTCCTTTAAGTGGGCTCTCCTCCACATCAACTTCAACATCACAAATACTCCAGTCCTCAAAGGTGTCACCCAAATCGCACTTGCTTCCTCACAGCTCCCAAATCTCCAGCTGCCCGTCTGAGTATGAGGTAGAACAGATGGTTGAGTCTGCAGAGCTGTTTACTCATACTATAGCCTGGGAATCAGAGGTCGACTCCAGCGCTTCTGTGAATCCAGACGAGGAAATGATCTGCACTGATGCCCAGAATCTTTATGAGTCGGATCCAGGACCAGACGCAGAAGGTTCTGACCATAATGTAGACCCTCATTCCCAAACTGTAACTCCTGTTGGTGGAGACAATGAGGAAGACGATGATAAGACTCAAATACCTGATTGGAGCGACAACTTTAGTTTTTTGTCAGGGCAGGAACAGGTTGGCTCTGAGGACGACGGGTGTGATAACGCACAGGGTGATGATGATGAGGTCGGAGATCCCACTTACTGTCAACCCACAGTCAGCCAAGAGATGAGGTCAGCAGAGGAGGTGGAGGAAGATGCTAGTGACGACGAGGTCAGGTTGCGCCTTCCTGGACAGAGACGTAGTACTGGAAGCACGTCAACAACTGCATCCTCAAACACAACTCTGCCTCTCACCACAAGTCGTGGTGGCTCTTCAGGTCGCATGGGTGCTAAGCCTTGCATAGCCTGGGCATTTTTTCAGATCGATAAAGATGACCCAACTCGTGTTATCTGTAACATTTGTCAGCAAAAGCTAAGTAGAGGCCAAAAAATACATAGTTTGAGTACTTCATGCATGAACCGGCACATGGACATGAAGCATAAGTTGCAGTGGGAAGCTCAGTGTGCTACAATGCGGTCTAGCCGGCCGGGCCAACCACCGTCTGCCATATCTTGTGCATCCGCGGCCTCTTCATCCTCTGTGACTGGGGGGACAGCAGTCACACCTGTTTTGGGGCGCAGACCTGCCACCTCTTTACCCGCAACAGCCAGCGTGATTGGCAGGTCATCATTTTCTTTGGAGGTGGTAACACCAGCTGGTCTTGAGCGCTGTCCGACATCGATAGCACCACCTTTGGATCAAGGCAACCTAACATGTCCGCCTGCATCTTCCTCACAGACCGGCAGTTTGCCGGGGACACCCTTATCAACCCCGTCTAAGCACAATAGCCAGCCCTCGGTCCCTCAGATGTGGACAAGTAAAAGACCATTTCCTCCTAGCCATGAGAAAGCTAAGAGGTTGAATTTCACCATCTGCAAGCTCTTGGCTACAGAAATGCTGCCTTTCCGCCTGGTGGACACAGAGGATTTTCGAGACCTTATGTCCGTCGCAGTGCCCCAGTACCAGATGCCCAGTCGGCACTACTTCTCAAAGAAAGGTGTGCCTGCGCTCCACCAGCATGTCGCACACAACATCACCGCTTCTTTGAGAAACTCTGTGTGTGACAGGGTGCATTTCACCACAGACACTTGGACGAGTAGGCATGGACAGGGGCGTTACATGTCGCTGACTGGGCACTGGGTAACTATGGTGACAGCAGGACAAGGGGCTGCTGTCCAAGTCTTGCCGTCCCCACGAGTTGTGCGTCAATCCTCTTTATGTCATTTTTCCTCCACTGCTTCTGCCTCCTCAACCTCCTCTCGGTCTTCCACCTGCACCCAAAGCCTGTCTGGTCATGCCACAAGCTTTCTACCTGCGCAGAAGGGATCCTGCACACCTCCTTACTATGCTGGCAGTAGGGCTCAACGTCATCAGGCGGTTTTTACATTGAAATGTCTGGGAAATGTGAGTCACACAGCTGAGGAGTTGTGGTCAGCTCAGGAGAACCAATTTCATGAATGGTTGTCTCCACAACCTGACCTGAAAACAGGGAAGGCCGTGTGCGACAATGCTGCAAACCTGGGTGCGGCCCTTCGCCGGGGCAATGTCACACACGTGCCTTGTATGGCTCACGTGTTGAACCTGGTTGTCCAGCAATTTTTAGCCCACTATCCCAGACTAGATGGCCTTCTGCAGAGGGCACGGTCGCTGTGTGCTCACTTCCGCCGTTCGCATCCCGCAGCTCAGCGACTTACATCTCTACAGAAGTCGTTGGGCCTGCCACTTCACCGGCTAAAATGCGATGTGCCTACCCGGTGGAATTCAACTCTGCACATGTTGCAGCGACTGTGGCAGCACCGACAAGCCCTGGTGCAATACGTTCTGACGTATAGCCTGGGCCAACGAGATTCAGAGGTGGGGCAAATCACGCTGGAGGAGTGGTCTCAGATCAGGGACCTATGCACCCTTCTGCACAGTTTTGAAATGGCGACGAAGATGTTTAGTGCTGACGATGCCATTATCAGCATGACTATTCCGGTGATTTACATGCTGGAGCACATGTTAAACAGAATTCGGAGTCAGGTGGTGGCACAAGAGGAGGTGGAGGAAGTAGAGGAGGAGGAGTTGTATGCGGAAGGGCTAACATCTACAAGGTCCAGACGGTCGGCAGCACCAAGGCGGCAGGCATGTGAGGGTGGGGGAGATGATTTTACCAGGGCGCATGGTAGCAGCCAAACTAGTGAGGAAGGTGCAGGAGCCCAGGAAGAAGTGGAGGACGAACTGATGGAAGACTCATCAGATGAGGGAGACCTTGATCACATTTCTGTTGTGCGAGGTTGGGGGGAGAGGACAGAGGAAGGAAGCATGATTGCTACCTCGCCACCAACACAACAGGGACTTGGTGCTCCTGGATGCGCAACACACATGAGTGCCTTCTTGCTGCACTACCTGCAACATGACCCTCGAATTGTGAGAATTAGAAATAATCCTGACTACTGGGTTGCCACACTGTTAGATCCCCGGTACAAAAGTAAATTTGCAGAAATTATTCCTGCCATAGAAAGGGATGCACGCATGCAGGAGTATCAGCAGAGACTGTTGCAGAATCTTACATGTGCTTTTCCACAAAATACCAGTGGTGCACGTAGTGAATCTCACAGTTCCAACTTGCCAACCGTGGGACCGTCAAGTGTTCAGCACTCAAACCGTAACAGAACCACAGTATCTGCTGGTAACATCAATTTTGCGGAATCATTTCACCACTTTTTTAGCCCATCCTTTGCAAGGCCACAGGAGACAAGAAGTCTGACACATAGTCAACGCCTAGAGACGATGGTACAGGAGTATCTCCCAGTAAACATTGAAGCCACGACTGTGTCACTGGACCCTTGCTCTTTTTGGGCTTCCAATCTGGATAAATGGCCGGAGCTAGCCACTTACGCCTTGGAGATCTTGTCATGCCCCGCAGCCAGCGTTCTGTCTGAACGTGTGTTCAGCGCTGCTGGTGGTGTGCTGACAGATAAGCGCACGCGGCTCTCCACTGATAATGTAGACAGACTCACGTTCATAAAGATGAACAAATCATGGATCCGAAACGACTTTTCTACCCCTGTGTCATCCTGGGGAGAGTAAAAGCTTGATGATTGGTTAAAATCACCCTACCAACCGTTTTAAGCTTTCAAATTACTAATCATGTTTATCTGTATCTTGACTGGAAAATAATTTGGGCTTTGTAGCAGTGTGCAGCACTGATCCTATTAGGCCATCTATAATAAGCTTCACCAGATTTAAAATTAAAAATAATTTTTAGCTGCATCTAGCCCGGAAAATAATTTTGGGGCTCCGAGATGCGCAAGACACATAAGTGCCTTCTTGCTGCACTACCTGCAGCATGACCCTCATATTGTCAGAATTCGAAGTAATCATGACTACTGGGTTGCCACACTCTTAGATCCCCCAAACTTTTCGATCAACCTTTTCATTTTAATAAAGACCAAAAAAATGGTCATTTTTGAAATTATAAGCATTAGCAGGTTGTTAGAAACTGAAATCAAACAGTTTTCAACTCAAAACTTTATTCTAGGTGATGTTACATTTTCACATAGGACCCCTTGTTCGAAAGGAGCTTCTGAACTCTCTCGTCCATTGAATTTGTCAGGTTTTGGATGGTTTCTGCTTCAATTGTTTTGCATGAGGACAGAATACCCTCCCAGAGCTGTTGCTTAGATGTGAACTGCCTCCCGCCATCATAGACACTCCTTTTAATGATGCTCCAAAGGTTCTGAATGGGGTAGAGGTCAGGGGAGCATGGGGGTCACACCATAAGTTTGTCCCCTTTTATGCCCATATCAGCCAGAGATGCAGATGTTTTATGTGCAGCATGAGATGGTGCATTATCATGCAGAAAAATGATCTTGCTGTGAAATACACGGTTCTTCTTCTTGAACCATGGCAGGAAGTGCTGTTTGAGAAAATCCACATACATTATGGAGTTCATCTTTAGCGCCTTCAGGGATCCTAAAGGGGCCGACAATCTCTCTCCCCATGATTCCAGCCCAAATCATTACTCCACCTCCTCCTTGTTGGCGCTGTAGCCGTGTTTGCGTGGGGTGTCCATCAACCAGCCATCCTCCACTCCATTCATCTGGACCATCGAGCGCTGCACGGCACTCATCCGTGAACAAAACAGTTTTGAAATCAGTCTTCATGTAATGTTTGGCCCACTGGAGCCGTTTCTGCTTGTGTGAAGTGGATAGAGGAGGTCGACAGGATGGCATATGCACAGCTGCAAACCTCTGAAGGACCCTGCATCTTGTTGTTCGGGGGACGTTGGAGGCACAAGCAGCTTCAAAAACTTGTCTGCTGCTATGACAAGGCTTTTTTGCCGCTGCTGTTTCAACCTGACGTAATTGCCTGTAGGAAAGAGTCCTCAATTTGCCCTTATCAGCACGCACACGTGTGTACTGTGAATCAGCTACATACTTCTTGATTGCCAAGACACTTCATCCTGATCATCGCACAATGTTGATTGTAGTCATGCCTTGACCTAAACACTCCACAATTTGTTGCTTCTCAGCAGCCGACACATCCTTTTTCTTTCCCATTTTGGCAGAAAATGTAGGCTGCTTAATAATGTGAGAGAGCCTTCTTAAGTAGTCTTGCCTTTCATTGGACACACCTGCCAAACTAATTAGCACAGGTGTCTGCAATTGCTTACAGTGATATAAAGAGCCCTGACACACATCACCATCAATGAGTTTAACTGACAAACAAACAAATTCTTCCCTTATCACTCCTAAACACTTTTTGCATAATAATTTGGAACGCGGTGTACATGTGCTTTTCCACAAAACACCAGTGGTTCACGTAGTGAATCTTACAGTTCTAACTTGCCAACCGTGGTCTGTATGGAATTGTTCAATAAAGGGCCCAAAATTAAGATAACATAGATGGGAGAGGTCTCTATGAATAGGAATTCCTAAGTATTTGATACCCTGTGAGGGCCAGGCAAAGGGAAAGTTGGACTGGATGGAATCCTATATGAATTTAGGGAGGGAGACATCGAGGGCCTCAGACTTCGCTGTATTGATTTTAAAATTTTACCATGTAACAAAGTGATCTATTTCAGCCATAACAGCATGGATGGATATATGTGATTGAGTGATATATACTAGGACATCATCAGCAAATAGAGAGCACTTGTACTCGGTGCCTCCCACCTCAATCCACCTAATATTGGGGTTATGGCGAATTGATGAGAGCAGGTGCTCCGTCACTAGGATGTATAAGAGAGGGGACAGAGGACATCCCTGCCTTGTCCCATTGGTGATTGTGAAAGGTGATGAAAATGCTCTGACGCACCCCCTGGGCCTTGGGACACCCGGAGCCGGACCCTTTTTGGTGGATGCTGGTGGTTGTAGTTTTCGTGGCGGCGATCCGGTTCCGTGGCTCAGGGCGGTCAAACCAGTGGCGGAACTATTTATGTGGTTTTGATGTTTAAATGTCCGACTACGCCACCCGTGGATTGCGGTCAGAGTGAACCGCCGCTACAGGGCAGACCGCTAAGGCTGGTGTTGTGGGTGCAGCAGAGCGTAGCATAACTCCCCACGGGAGGAGTATAGCCTCAGGGCAGTGTATGCGGAGGATGGGGGTGATGGTGCAGGGCAGCAGCAGTAACGACACGGAGTCAGTGATGCAGTTCAGGGCCTTTACTCACAGTTCTTATTATCCAGACCACGTCTGCAGGTAACGGCTGCCCACGTCGTACTGTGCTCACCAGGTGAGGGGCTCAGACAACTCCCAGATAACTTTGGAGCGCTTCACAGGACCCCCTTTGTGTGTCCTTTGTCTGGCCTTTCTTACCAACACTTCTGTCCGGCTGCCTCGGGCCTCCTCTTGGTAAACTTGGCGCCAGTTTCCCTGACCCTATGTGGTGCCTTCCTAGCGGGTGGAGCAAGGGGCTGCGCCACATAAAATGTCAGAGCCTCCGGTTTCTAGCTGAGGGTCGTTTCCTGCCTCCACTAGTTCGGGGACCGGTCTCCCCCTTTGGCCTGACCCCTCCACGCAGGTGGATTCGGGCGTGCGGTGGCGACTCGCTCGTCCGCACCCCTGGGATCCCTTCATTCCTCGTTCCTGGAGCCTTCTCCGCTCCTCTTCCTTCCTTCTCCCTCTTGCAGGCCTGGGCCTCTGTTACTAGGCCCGCCTCCGGAGGAGAGCTCATGCAGAGCCCCTGCTCCCTGCCACTTCTGCTCAGACTTCTCTGCACTGAACTAAGATGGTGCCCACCTTTTATACTCCCTTCTCAATGCACCCAGGAACTGCTTCCTCCCTGCTCCTGCACTGCAGGGTTCCCCTTCCTCAGTGTTCCCTCCCCCCACTCCAGCCAGGGACAGGGACTGTCGTGCCCATCTCAGGGGCATATTGGTCGCCCTGCCCCACGGCAATGTGGTGTAATGCATGCAGGTGTCGGGTCCTGATCCACACTCCATCCTTATCTGAGAGTGAGATATCACACCTCTGGGTGAGGTGCAATACGTCTGTAGCAACCGAGCCCTCGGTGCTACAGTTCCATTTATCTTCAGCCTAGGTGACGTATTGTGATACAGGGCCGTGATTTTGGCTATAAAAGGGTCCCCTAGACCCCTACCCCAAGCTTTTTAAGAGAATCATATATGGCGTGCCAGGAGACTCTATGGAATGCTTTCTCAGCATCCAACGAGAGTATCTACTTACAAATTTTTAACTGCATCTAGCCCAGGAAATACTTTGTGCCTAGTCGCAGTGTCTGCTAGTCAGCGGATTATCCCGGCTGTTAAGCAAGCTACACCACCTGTAGTTTGGACACTTAATTTTTTCAAAGGAAATGCTTCGGGACCACGGGATACTTAGTGAAGAGCATCAGGAGGCACCCCAAGGCATAGGGGCTGGGACTGGCACTAGGATGCCTTGCGGTGGACAGCCGAGCTCGATCCTTATAAAAGCTTTTTAACTGCAGCAGCTTTAGTGGACGCTACTGGAGCTGGAATTACGCGGCTGCTGGCATGAGACTTGCCCTCCAATAGATCCTTGTAAATGGATTTAAAGTGTATTCATTCAAATTAGAGTGACAATTTAAATTAAAAAGCTTAGAGCTGCCTCCACCACAGGGGGGCTCTCTCGACCCACCAGCGGACAGGCACCAGTATTGGGAGAGGGGGGCTGGCCGTCAGGGTTCACCACGGCTCTGGCACAAACCCGGCGACACGGAGGTGGCACGGGCAGGAGCGGACTGGCCGTCTCGGCTTCTCACTTTTTGGATTTTAGAAGGGCATGACATGCCTATATCTGTGTCTCCCCCTCCTTTTACTCCTCCACCTCTTTTCTTTTCGCATGACTAAATGTACTTGTCACTTTTCCATGTGTTAGTTGTGTCTTCTGAGCAGTTTGTCAGCTTTTGGACACCTTTGAAGGTGTTTTCTATGTGTTTCTATGTGTTTTTGCTTGCCTGCCATTGGTTTTAACGGTGTTCGAAGGTGTTCGACGAACAGTTCGACGAACAGTTCGGCGAACACACGGGTGTTCGACGAACCGAACCGAACTCGAACACTACGGGGGTGGCTCAACACTAGTAAAGACTAATTGTAATTGCAGTCCTTTTCAGGACTAAGTTACATCAGTTCCTATCAGTTTTTGCCAGGCAGGTCTGTTCCAGTGCTGTGCAAGTTTTTTTCACAGCATTTGGCTAAATCTAGCAAAGCTAATCCTTTTTGGCCTATTGCAGAGTGTGTTAGTCAGTGGAGTACCCTATCTGTGTTGCAAGCTACACCACCAGTGTAGAGAATACCAATTTTTTTAACTGCACCTAGTGAAGTAAAACCTTTTGGGCA
The DNA here is from genome assembly GCF_046119375.1 of Phyllobates terribilis. Lineage (NCBI taxonomy): Eukaryota > Metazoa > Chordata > Amphibia > Anura > Dendrobatidae > Phyllobates > Phyllobates terribilis. The sequence goes on along the minus strand of NW_027362763.1, from coordinate 910,887,223 downwards.
TAGCATAATTCCATTAGTCCATCTATACTGACCTCCATCAGGTTGCAAATTGAATATAATTTTTTTCTGCATCTAGCTCTGAAAAAATATTTGGGCTTCTAGCAGTGTGTGGGACTTGGTCTATTAGTCCATCTATACTGACCTCCATCAGGTTGCAAATTGAATATAATTTTTTTCTGCATCTTGCTCTGAAAAAATATTTGGGCTTCTAGCAGTGTGTGGGACTTGGTCTATTAGTCCATCTATACTGACCTCCATCAGGTTGCAAATTGAATATAATTTTTTTCTGCATCTAGCTCTGAAAAAATATTTGGGCTTCTAGCAGTGTGTGGGACTTGGTCTATTAGTCCAACTATACTGACCTCCATCAGGTTGCAAATTAAAAATATTTTTTTTCTTCATCTAGCTCTGAAAAAATATTTGGTCTTCTAGCAGTGTGTGGTACTTGTTCTATTAGTCCATCTATACTGACCTCCATCAGGTTGCAAATTGAATATAATTTTTTTCTGCATCTAGCTCTGAAAAAATATTTGGGCTTCTAGCAGTGTGTGGGACTTGGTCTATTAGTCCATCTGTACTGACCTCCATCAGGTTGCAAATTGAATATAATTTTTTTCTGCATCTAACCCAGCCAATAGTTTTGGCCTAATACCCCAGTTTGGCCACTCAGCTCTGCTCGGTTCCCATCCATTGTTTTTTTGTGCAAACAACTCCAGAGTTGTGAATTAGTTAACCACCAAAATGAGTGGAAAATGGCCTGCTGCTGCTGGAAAGGGGAATAGGCGTGTTGGGAAGGGGAAAAAAGGTTGTGTCCGTGGGGTAAGTGTTAAAGCAACAGTAACATCAGCAGAAGAAAGACCATCTTCCAGCCAAACTAAAATGTCTACTTCTTTTAGCGGACAATGTGATAAGATCCCTTTCTTACGGCCACGCCAATCGCTACAAATACCAGATGAGGCACAAAAACAGCAGGTGCTTCAACGGATATCAAGTGCTCCTTTAAGTGGGCTCTCCTTCACATCAACTTCAACATCACAAATACTCCAGTCCTCAAAGGTGTCACCCCAATCGCACTTGCTTCTTCACAGCTCCCAAATCTCCAGCTGCCCGTCTGGGTATGAGGTAGAACAGATGGTTGAGTCTGCAGAGCTGTTTACTCATACTATAGCCTGGGAATCAGAGGTCGGCTCCAGCGCTTCTGTGAATCCAGACGAGGAAATGATCTGCACTGATGCCCAGAATCTTTATGAGTCGGATCCAGGACCAGATGCTGAAGGTTCTGACCATAATGTAGACCCTCATTCCCAAACTGTAACTCCTGTTGGTGGAGACAATGAGGAAGACGATGATGAGACTCAAATACCTGATTGGAGCGACAACTTTAGTTTTTTGTCAGGGCAGGAACAGGTTGGCTCTGAGGACGACAGGTGTGATAACGCACAGGGTGATGATGATGAGGTTGGAGATCCTAGTTACTGTCAACCCACAGTCAGCCAAGAGATGAGGTCAGCAGAGGAGGTGGAGGAGAATGCTAGTGACGACGAGGTCAGGTTGCGCCTTCCTGGACAGAGACGTAGTACTGGAAGCACGTCAACAACTGCATCCTCAAACACAACTCTGCCTCTCACCACAAGTCGTGGTGCCTCTTCAGGTCGCATGGGTGGTAAGCCTTGCATAGCCTGGGCATTTTTTCAGATCGATAAAGATGACCCAACTCGTGTTATCTGTAACATTTGTCAGCAAAAGCTAAGTAGAGGTCAAAAAATACATAGTTTGAGTACTTCATGCATGAACCGGCACATGGACATGAAGCATAAGTTGCAGTGGGAAGCTCACTGTGCTACAATGCGGCCTAGCCGGCCGGGCCAACCGTCGTCTGCCATATCTTGTGCATCCGCGGCCTCTTCATCCTCTGTGACTGGGGGGACAGCAGTCACACCTGTTTTGGGACGCAGACCTGCCACCTCTTTACCCGCAACAGCCAGCGTGATTGGCAGGTCATCATTTTCTTTGGAGGTGGTAACACCAGCTGGTGTTGAGCGCTGTCTGACATCGATAGCACCACCTCTGGATCAAGGCAACCTATCATGTCCGCCTGCATCTTCCTCACAGACCGGCAGATTGCCGGGGACACACTTATCAACCCCGTCTAAGCACAATAGCCAGCCCTCGGTCCCTCGGACAAGTAAAATACCATTTCCTCCTAGCCATGAGAAAGCTAAGAGCTTGAATTTCACCATCTGCAAGCTCTTGTCTACAGAAATGCTGCCTTTCCGCCTGGTGGACACAGAGGATTTTCGAGACCTTATGTCCGTCGCAGTGCCCCAGTACCAGATGCCCAGTCGGCACTACTTCTCAAAGAAAGGTGTGCCTGCGCTCCACCAGCATGTCGCACACAACATCACCGCTTCTTTGAGAAACTCTGTGTGTGACAGGGTGCATTTCACCACAGACACTTGGACGAGTAGACATGGACAGGGGCGTTACATGTCACTGACTGGGCACTGGGTAACTATGGTGACAGCAGGACAAGGGGCTGCTGTCCAAGTCTTGCCATCCCCACGAGTTGTGCGTCAATCCTCTTTATCTCAAAGTTCCTCCACTGCTTCTGCCTCCTCAACCTCATGCCACAAGCTTTCTAACTGCGCAGAAGGGATCCTGCACACCTCCTTACTATGCTGGCAGTAGGGCTCAACATCATCAGGCGGTTTTTACTTTGAAATGTCTGGGAAATGTGAGTCACACAGCTGAGGAGTTGTGGTCAGCTCTGGAGAACCAATTTCATGAATGGTTGTCTCCACTGGACCTGAAACCAGGGAAGGCCGTGTGCGACAATGCTGCAAACCTGGGTGTGGCCCTTCGCCGGGGCAATGTCACACACGTGCCTTGTATGGCTCACATGTTGAACCTGGTTGTCCAGCAATTTTTAGCCCACTATCCCGGACTAGATGGCCTTATGCAGAGGGCACGGTCGCTGTGTGCTCACTTCCGCCGTTCGCATCCCGCAGCTCAGCGACTTACATCTCTACAGAAGTCGTTGGGCCAGCCACTTCACCGGCTAAAATGCGATGTGCCTACCCGGTGGAAATCAACTCTGCACATGTTGCAGCGACTGTGGCAGCACCGACAAGCCCTGGTGCAATACGTTCTGACGTATAGCCTGGGCCAACGAGATCCAGAGGTGGGGCAAATCACGCTGGAGGAGTGGTCTCAGATCAGGGACCTATGCACCCTTCTGCACAGTTTTGAAATGGCAACGAAGATGTTTAGTGCTGACGATGCCATTATCAGCATGACTATTCCGGTGATTTACATGCTGGAGCACATGTTAAACAGAATTCGGAGTCAGATGGTGGCACAAGAGGAGGTGAAGGAAGTAGAGGAGGAGGAGTTGTATGCAGAAGGGCTAACATCTGCAAGGTCCAAATGGTCGGCAGCACCAAGGCGGCAGGCATGTGACGGTGGGGGAGATGGTTTTACCAGGGCGCATGGTAGCAGCCAAACTAGTGAGGAAGGTGCAGGAGCCCAGGAAGAAGTGGAGGACGAACTGAAGGAAGACTCATCAGATGAGGGAGACCTTGATCACATTTCTGTTGTGCGAGGTTGGGGGGAGAGGACAGAGGAAGGAAGCATGATTGTTACCTCGCCACCAACACAACAGGGACTTGGTGCTCATGGATGCGGAAGACACATGAGTGCCTTCTTGCTGCACTACCTGCAACATGACCCTCGAATTGTGAGAATTAGAAATAATCCTGACTACTGGGTTGCCACACTGTTAGATCCCCGGTACAAAAGTAAATTTGCAGAAATTATTCCTGCCATAGAAAGGGATGCACGCATGCAGGAGTATCAGCAGAGACTGTTGCAGAATCTTACATGTGCTTTTCCACAAAACACCAGTGGTGCACGTAGTGAATCTCACAATTCCAACTTGCCAACCGTGGGACCGTCGAGTGTTCAGCACTCAAACCGTAACAGAAACACAGTATCTGCTGGTAACATCAATTTTGCGGAATCATTTCACCACTTTTTTAGCCCATCCTTTGCAAGGCCACAGGAGACAAGAAGTCTGACACATAGTCAACGCCTAGAGACGATGGTACAGGAGTATCTCCAAGTAAACATTGAAGCCATGACTGTGTCACTGGACCCTTGCTCTTTTTGGGCTTCCAATCTGGATAAATGGCCGGAGCTAGCCACTTACGCCTTGGAGATCTTGTCATGCCCCGCAGCCAGCGTTCTGTCTGAACGTGTGTTCAGCGCTGCTGGTCGTGTGCTGACAGACAAGCGCACGCGGCTCTCCACTGATAATGTAGACAGACTCACGTTCATAAAGATGAACAAATCATGGATCCGAAACGACTTTTCTACCCCTGTGTCATCCTGGGGAGAGTAAAAGCTTGATGATTGGTTAAAATCACCTCACCAACCGTTTTAAGCTTTCAAATTACTAATCATGTTTATCTGTATCTTGGCTGGAAAATAATTTGGGCTTTGTAGCAGTGTGCAGCACTCATTCTAATAGGCCATCTATACTAAGCTCCACCAGATTTAAAATTACTAATCATGTTTATTAGTGTTGAGCGAGCACTAAAATGCTCGGGTGCTCGAAGCTCGGCCGAGCTCACTGTGATACTCGGGTGCTCGACCCGAGCAACGAGCCCAATGTTAGTCTATGGGAGACCCGAACATTTTTGCGGCGGCACCCCCGGCAGTCTGTAGAAAGCCTAAAAAGTGCCCAAAACGATAGTGACAGTGCTCAAATGACATGGGGACAGCATAGGGATCGCCCCAGGAAGCATTTCTGACCCCCAGGTCACTGCTGTCAACAACGTAGTCAGAGGTATTAAGCCACTTTTACAGGCTCACAATAAAACATTCAAAAACGAAACTGAAAGTGCTTTACTGTGAAATATGTTAACCCCTTAACGACCTTGGGTCTCTGTGTTTTTGTGTTTTCCTTTTTTGCTCCCCTTCTTCCCAGAGCCAGAACTTTTTTAATTTTTGTTCAATATGGCCATGTGAGGGCTTGTTTTTTGCGGGACGAGTTGTACTTTTAAACACCGTCACTGGTTTTACCATATCGTGTGCTGGAAAATGGGAAAAAAATTCCAAGTGCAGTGAAACTGCAAAAAAAATGCAATTCCACAGTTGTTTTTTGGGTCCTTTTTTTACCATGTTCACAGATTGCTAAAACTGACCTGCCATCATTATTTTCCAGGTCGTTACAAGTTCATAGACACCAAACATGTATAGGTTCTTTTTTATTTAAGTGGTGAAAAAAAAATCCAAAGCTTGCTAACAAAACAAAAAAAAAATGATGCCATTTTCCGAGACCCTTAGCTTCTCCATTTTTCAGGATCTGGGGCTGGGTGAGGGCTTATTTTTTGCGTGCCGGGCTAACGTTTTTATTGATACAATTTTGGGGTAGATCCAATGTTTTGATTGCCCGTTATTGCATTTTATTGCAAAGTTGTAGCGACCAAAAAAATCTTAATTCTGATGTTTAAAATTTTTTTCTCGTTACGCCGTTTACTGATTGTATTAATTCTTCTTTTATTTTGATAGATTGGGCGATTCTGAACGCGGCGATACCAAATATGTGTATGTGTTTTTTTTTTTATATATATATATATTTTATTTTGAATGGGGCGAAAGGGGGGTGACTTAAACTTTTATATATTTTTTATTTTTTTAATATTTTTAAAAACTTTTTTTTTACACATTCTGCTTGCTTCTATAGTCTCCAGAGGAGACTAGAAGCAGCAGTTGACTGATTGCTTCTACTGCATACAAGCGATGAGCAGATCGCTTGTATGCAGGAGAAATGCTCACTTGCTATGAGCGCTGACCACTAGGTGGCGCTCATCGCAATTGAGACATGACAACCACAGGCGTCTGCTGCAGACCCTGAGTTGTCATGCCCACCCATTGGTGACCCGCAATCACGTGACGGGGTCACTGTGGGCGGGGCTTAGGACTCCCGGAAGCGCGAGTTAAATGCCACTGTCAGAGATTTAACATGTTAACAGCCGCGGGTGGATTGCGATTCCAATAATCAGCTGACATGTGCTCGCTTCAGTGCGGGCTCACCGCCGGAGCCCCCGCTGAACCGGCCTTCCCGACCTGGTGCGTACTATTACTGACCAGGTCGAAAAGGGGTTAAGGAACATCCTTTCCAGGGTAAAGACTTGTGTATAAGGTAAAATAAATAACCAAAAAAAAAATACTCCTCCACACCTTGGGCTATGTTCACAAGTAGCATTTTTTATGTGTTTTTGCACGTTTGTATTGCTTTCAACCGTGACAAATGCATTCACCGGGAAATGTCATTTTAACATTTTACAACCTTATCTGGCCATGTGCTGTGTGACACATGCATACAGTGCTAAAAAGACATGGGAACAGCATGGGGAAGACCCCTGGAAGCATCTCTGACACCCAGGTCACTGCCTAAAAGTGTGCCCATCAGAAGTGATCCTTGCCGCATCAGAAGATGCAGACTTCCAACTATCCCCGTGCAAGTCCTTGTCCCAGGGCAGTGTTCAATTGTACCTCCCCCATAACTTGCAATACAAGCGCAAGTATGCAGCCTGCCACCCACCCACCCCCAGGCTGCAATACCATACTGCTAGCTTGCTTGCACTTGAAATTGGGCCTTTTAGGCATGTGGAGGTGGAATCTGGCCACCACGTCATGGCTGCGTCGGTAGCATGGTATCCATACTCAGTCCCCAGCCGCCCGGCGGCCGGGTGTCCACGCTTGGTCCCCAGCCGCCATGGGGCGGCCAGGTGTCCATACTCGGTCCCCAGCTGCCCCGCGGCTGGGTGCCCACACACAGTCCCCAGCCACGTGGGGGTGGCCGGGTGTCCATAAACAGTCCCCAGCCACCCCTATTTGTCCCGGTGCACCTTATACACAAGCACGCATGCCAAAACATTACCTGTGCCCTCCCCAATGCATTTAGTGGGAAGGACTGCCTAACCACAAACACGTGGACAAGTGAATGTGGCCAGGAATGGTCCATCTCACTGACGCCTTCACATTGGGTTAATATTGTGGAAGCCGGGACACAGTTGGACACTGGGATGCAACACGTTCTCCAGACATAGAGGATTGCGGGTCCTGGGTCAATCAGGCTTCAAAACAAAGTTCAGAAGGTAGACAGCAGCAGTGGTCGGCCTCCTACACAACGAGTAAATTATTCATGATCATGAGGCCATCCACCTCCTTAGCTTTCTGTTCCTTGGAATGCAAGCGCATGTATGTAGTAGCAGCTAGGCCTGAGGTGGTCAACGTTTTGGCGCATATTCTACCTCCTTTGAGGATTGCTGGATGTTTTCCTGCTACTATCCCAGTTCTATGACTCCCGTTAAAACAAAGCTTCAGGTGATGAATGATGGATGAGGTGGTGGCAAAGGAGAAAGAGCAGGAGGAACAGGGACCATTCACATCAATATCAGGCCAGCCAACCGCACATGTCTTGTAGGATATGTTTCTGTACCAAAAGGAGCGGTTCAGCTACACAGTTATAAGGCATACAGTGAATGCAATGCCTACCAAAAATTTCGAGCCACTCCAATACCCCTTGGAAGTGACATGGAGGTCAGAGGGCCTTAACTAAACCGTTTTTTCCGTTTATAGCAACTGGGTCTCCTGTACACTGTTGGCCTAAGCAGGGAATGGAAGGCTTTCCAAAAATTATTAGGCACTGCAATGCCCCTTGAAACAGACGTGGATTACAGTGCATTAAAAACCTTCTACCCATTATTGCGGAGTTGGTCTCCCTTAGTGTTCACCTATGCATTGAAAAGCAAAAGCTGACAAAAATTAGGAGGAAATGCAATGCCCGTTGCAAGAGTCGTGGAGGTTAGAGGTAATTTAAAACAACATGTCAATGCCCCTTGGAAGAGCTGTGGAGTTCAGAGTGGTTTAACAAGACGGTTTTAATGCCCCTTAGAAGAGACGTGGAGTTCAGAGTGGTTTAACAAGACAGTTTTAATGCCCCTTGGAAGAGATGTGGAGGTCACAGTAGCTTAACAAGATGGTTTTAATGCCCCTTGGAAGAGACGTGGAGTTCAGAGTGGTTTAACAAGACAGTTTTAATGCCCCTTGGAAGAGTGGTGGAGGTTACAGTGGAATAAAAAGACAATATCAATGCCCCGTGGAAGAGACGTGGAGGTCACAGTAGCTTAACAAGATGGTTTTAATGACCCTTGGAAGAGTGGTGGAGGTCGCAGTGGAATAAAAAGACAATATCAATGCCCCTTGGAAGAGTGGTGGAGGTTACAGTGGAATAAAAAGACAATATCAATGCCCTGTGGAAGAGACGTGGAGGTCACAGTAGCTTAACAAGATGATTTTAATGCCCCTTACAAGAGCCATGCAGTACAGCATATTAAAAACATTATTCCCATTATGGGGGAGTGGGTCTCCCATAGTTTTTGCCTATGCCTTCCAAGCAAAAGCTGCCAAAAATTAGGAAGGGGGAACTTGCAATGTCCCTTACAAGAGCCATGCAGTACAGCATATTAAAAACATTATTCCCATTATTGGGGAGTGGGTCTCCCATAGTCTTTGCCTATGCCTTCCAAGCAAAAGCTGCCAAAAATCAGGACAGAGGAAATTGCAATGCTGGCAACATGGACCACGGTCACCCTGGTGGTATAGTGGTCGTGGAGGCTGAGGATAAGGAGAAGAGCAAAAAACAGCCGAAATGAGGAAGCGTATACCCATGTGTGGGTGTGAAGCGATGCATGGGAATACACCTCCCGAAATAACACAGTGGATTTGACTTTATGTTACTCTGCTGTCATTTGGTGGTGATGAGAAGTCTGGCCCAATCCAACCCTTGTTCATTTTGATAAGGGTCAGCTTGTCAGCATTGTCAGTTGACAGGCGAGTGCGCTTATCAGTTATAATTCCCCCAGCGGCACTAAAAACACGCTCCGATAACACGCTAGCGGCAGGGTAGGCCAGGACCTCCAAGGCGTACAGAGTGGGTTCATTCAAAGTTTCCAGCTTGGATACCCAATAATTAAAAGGCACAGAGGAATCACGGAGGACGCTGGTACTCCCTCACCATCTTTTGAAACTTTCCACTTCTTGTGAGAGTACTCTGCGCCTCAGGGCCTGTAAGCTGGGCAGGTCTCAGAAAACTGTCCTAGAACATTGACAGTGTACCCCTGCCTCTGCTGGATTGGAGTTGCGTCTCTCTCGCCAGTATGACTTGGTTGGGCAGCGAACTGTGACCTCTGCCGCTACCGTGTTCAGATGGGAATTTTTTTAATAGTTCTGCAGCAAGGGCCTTCTGGTACTGCCCCATTTCTGTAGACCTCTCCAACTCAGGAATAAGAGAGTGAAAGTTCTCCTTGAGGAGGGGGTCTAAAAGTGTCATCAACCAGTAATGACTGTCACCCAACATTTTGACAATGCGAGGGTCACGGTTAAGGCAGCGTAATATAAAGTCAGCCATAGGTGCCAGACAGGTAACGGGCAAGACTTCCGTGTCCTCACCACGATGACGACTGATAGTGTTGAGCAATCACTAAAATGCTCGGGTGCTCGAAGCTCGGGCCGATCTTACCATGATACTCGGGTGCTCGACCCGAGCAACGAGCCCAATGTTAGTCTATGAGAGACCCGACCATTTTTGCGGCAGCACCCCCGGCAGTCTGTAGAAAGCCTAAAAAGTGCCCAAAACGATAGTGACAGTGCTCAAAAGACATGGGGGCAGCATGGGGATCGCCCCTGGAAGCATTTCTGACCCCCAGGTCACTGCTGTCATCAACGTGGTCAGAGGTATTAAGCCACTTTTTTCGGGCTCACAATAAAACGTTCAAAAACGAAACTGAAACGGTTTTCCTGTGAAATATGTTAAGGAATTTCCTTTCCAGGGTAAAAACTTGTGTATAAGGTAAAATAAATAACCAAAAACAAAAATACTCCTCCACACCTTGGGCTATGTTCACAAGTAGCATTTTTCATGCGTTTTTGCACTTTTGTATTGCTTTCAACCGTGACAAATGCGTTCACCGGGAAATGTCATTTTAACATTTTACAACCTTATCTGGCCATGTGCTGTGTGACACATGCATACAGTGCTGAAAAGACAAGGGATCAGCATGGGGAAGACCCCTGGAAGCATCTCTGACTCCCAGGTCACTGCCTAAAAGTGTGCCCATCAGAAGTGATCCTTGCCGCATCAGAAGATGCAGACTTGCAACTATCCCCCTGCAAGTCCTTGTCCCAGGGCAGTGTTCAATTGTACCTCCCCCATTCCTTGCAATGCAAGCGAAAATATGCAGCCAACCACCCACCCACCTGCAGGCTGCAATACCATACTTCTAGCTTTCACTTGAAATAGGGCCTTTTAGTTTGGAGGAGGCGGAAGCTGGCCACTACCTCATGGCCGCTTCGGCAGTGAGGTATCCATACTCAGTCCCCAGCCGCCCGGCGGCCGGGTGTCCACGCTCGGTCCCCAGCCACCAGGTGGCGGCCAGGTGTCCATACTAGGTCCCCAGCCGCCCCACGGCCGGGTGTCCACACACGGTCGCCAGCCGCCTGGAGGCGGCCGGGTGTCCATGAACGGTCCCCAGCCGCCCTGATTTCTCCTGTCACCTTCCCCCACACTTTTCTTAGCCTGGCCTGCTTTAGGGCAGCATTGGACGAGCCCACCAGAGAACCAGACTCCTCCAGTGGGCCCTGGCTTCTCCATCAGGGGAGTTGAGAGTGCCAAGGTAAGGAGCATGATGATGATGATAGAAGTTAGCATCTGCTTTGTTTTCTTTGAATGCAAGCGCATGTATGTAGTAGCGGCTAGGCCTGAGGTGGTCCGCATTTTGGGGCATATCCTACCTCCTCCGAGGATTGCTGGATGTTTTCCTGCTACTATCCCAGTTCTATGACTCCCATTAAAACAAAGCTTCAGATGATAAATGATGGATGAGGTGGTGGCAAAGGAGAAAGAGAAGGAGGAACAAGACCATTCACATCAATATCAGGCCAGTCAACCAGATATGTCTTGTAGGATATGTTTCTGTAACAAAAGGAGCGGTTCGGTTACACAGTTATAGGGCATACAGTGAGTGCAATGCCTACCAAAAATTTCGAGCCACTCCAATGCCCCTTGGAAATGACATGGAGGTCAGAGGGCGTTAACTAAACCTTTTTTTCCATTTATAGCAACTCGGTCTCCCGTGCACTGTTGGCCTAAGCAGTGAATGGAAGGCTTTCCAAAAATTATGAGGAACTGCAATGCCCCTTACAAGAGCCGTGTGTGGCACCCCAGGGGTCTGGTCACCACAGTAATAGAGATATTACGTCGGAGAGCAAGTGGGAGGTTTCCTGGTCAGGATCCCTTAAACATGCAACATCCTCCTGCCCCAGTCCTTGGAGGGGAGAATTCTGCCCTTATAAACTGGATCTGGGGCGGGGTTGAGTGAGTCAGAGAACAGTCAGAGTCAGAGTGAGAGCAAGGGAAAGTAACAGCAAGGAGCTCTGTAGGAGCTAGGAGCTAAAGACCAGGGGCTGGAAGCTGAGCAGAGCTCGCCCTGGCAGAAGACAATAGGAACCGGACACAGGAGTCCGAAGCTGTGAGGACTTATATATCCAGCAGCAGAAACCAGCCGGCAGGGGATTTCAGGTCCTCTGGCCATAGAAGCCCGGAGGCTCAGTCACAAGCAAGGGACCAGCACCGCCGTCGTGGAGCAGAGGCTAACAGAAGGCCCCAAGTCACCAGCCATACGGGTGAGCACTACACGGTAAACTCAGGGACGTGGGCTACTTCTACCCGCTTACAGCAAGGTAGCCAGGAAGAGTGCAGACAGACGGGGAGGCCTACAACTCCACCTGGCCAGGGGAACTCCTGCTTGCTCACAGACTGACCAGGCCTCTTATGCTAGCCAGTACTCCCGGGAGGGTCTACCTTATAACCGTCAGTAAAGACCCTGAACTGCACTGCAAAGACTCTGAGTCGTTCCTGCTGCGCTCGTGAACCATCACCCCCATCATCCACACTCACTGCCCTGAGGCTATACTCCTCCCGAGGGGAGTTATCCCATTCTATGCTGCGCACACAACACCAGCCTCAGCGGTCTGCCTCACAGCGGTGGTACTCCCTGACCGCAATCCACGGGTGGCGCAGTCGGACAATTAACCTCAAAACCTAAGAAAGACTGCCACTGGTTTGACCAGCCTGAGCCATGGGACCGGGTCACCGCCCCGGAGACTACAGACCCCAGAGACCCGGCACCGGGTATCCCACACACGTGTACACACGGCCCAGGGGGCGCGTCACATGCATTACAGCATATTACAAACATAAGTCACATTATTGGGGAGTGGGTGTCCCATAGTATTTGCTTATGCCTTGCAAGCAAAAGCTGCCAAAAATTAGGACGGAGCAACTTGCAATGCCCCTTACAAGAGCCATGCAGTACAGCATATTACAAACATAAGTCCCATTATTGGGGAGTGGGTGTCCCATGGTATTTGCTTATGCTTTCCAAGCAAAAGCTGCCAAAAATTAGGACGGAGCAACTTGCAATGCTCCTTACAAGAGCCATGCAGTACAGCATATTACAAACATAAGTCCCATTATTGGGGAGTGGGTGTCCCATGGTATTTGCTTATGCTTTCCAAGCAAAAGCTGCCAAAAATTAGGACGGAGCAACTTGCAATGCCCCTTACAAGAGCCATGCAGTACAGCATATTACAAACATAAGTCACATTATTGGGGAGTGGGTGTCCCATAGTATTTGCTTATGCTTTCCCAGCAAAAGCTGCCAAAAATTAGGACGGAGCAACTTGCAATGCCCCTTACAAGAGCCATGCAGTACAGCATATTACAAACATAAGTCCCATTATTGGGGAGTGGGTGTCCTATAGTATTTGCTTATGCCTTGCAAGCAAAAGCTGCCAAAAATAAGGACGGAGGAACTTGCAATGCTGGCACCCTGGTGGTATAGTGGTGGTGGAGGCTGAGGATAAGGAGAAGAAGATAAAACAGCCGAAACGAGGAAGCGTATACCCATGTGTGGGTGTGAAGCGGTGCATGTGAATACACCTCCCGAAATAACACAGTGGATTTGACTTTATGTTACTCTGCTGTCATTTGGAGGTGATGAGAAGTCTGGCCCAATCCAGCCCTTGTTCATTTTGATAAGGGTCAGCTTGTCAGCATTGTCAGTTGACAGGCGAGTGCGCTTATCAGTTATAATTCCCCCAGCGGCACTAAAAACACGCTCCGATAACACGCTAGCGGCAGGGCAGGCCAGGACCTCCAAGGCGTACAGAGCGAGTTCATTCCAAGTGTCCAGCTTGGATACCAAATAATTAAAAGGCACAGAGGAATCACGGAGGATGCTGGTACGATCGGCAAGGTACTCCCTCACCATCTTTTGAAACTTTCCACTCCTTGTGAGAGTACCCCGCACCTCAGGGCCTGTAAGCTGGGCGGGTGTCAGAAAACTGTCCCAGAACGTTGACAGTGTTTCTCTGCCTCTGCTGGATTGGAGTTGCATCTCTCTCGCCTGTATGCCTTGGTTGGGCAACGAACTGTGACCTCTGCCGCTAGCGTGTTCAGATGGGAATTTTTTTAAGAGTTCTGCAGCAAGGGCCTTCTGGTACTGCCCCATTTTTGTAGACCTCTCCACCTCAGGAATAAGAGAGTGAAAGTTCTCCTTGTAGCGGGGGTCTACAAGTGTCATCAACCAGAAATGACTGTCACCCAACATTTTGACAACGCGAGGGTCACGGTTAAGGCAGCGTAACATAAAGTCAGCAATGCATGCCAGACTGGTAACGGGCAAGATTTCCGTGTCCTCACCAAGATGACGACTGACCATGCTCTCCTCCTCCTCCTCCTCCTCTTCCTCCTGCCCCCTGTCCTCAGGCCACCCAGGCTTAACCGACGGTATGACACTTGTACAGGTACTACAGTCTACAACGCATGATAGCAGCTCCTGTTCTTCCTCCTCCTCCTCCTCCTCTCCCTTTTTGTCCCCCAATGCACGTTGGGATGAGATGAGGCTGGGCTGTGTGTAATCGCCCGCTACGGCTTCTTGATCCATCTCATCATACTCTGGCTGCAATGCCTCCTCTTTAATTCTCTGCAGAGAGCGTTGCAAAAGACAGACAAGTGGGATGCTGACACTAATGATGGCGTCATCGCCACTCACCATCTTGGTGGCCTCCTCAAAGTTTGTCAGGATGGTACATATGTCAGACATCCAGGTCCACTCCTGAGGTCTTATGTGTGGAGTCTGAACTGAATATCGACGGCCTTGTTGCAGCTGGTACTCCACAACTGCTCTCTTCTGCTCACAAATCCTTTGCAACATGTGGAGGGTAGAGTTCCAACGTGTGGGGACATCACACACCAGTCGGTGTGCCGGAAGCTGCAAACGCTGCTGCAACACAGCAAGGGCAGCGGAAGCTGTAGCCGACTTGCGAAAATGAGCTGACAGGCGGCGTACTTTCTCCAGCAAATCTGGCAACTCGGGGTACGATTTAAGTAACCGCTGAACCATGAGATTAAGCACATGAGCCAGGCAAGGTACGTGTGTGATCTCACCTCGCCTCAGAGCCGCCACCAGGTTACGGCCATTGTCACACACGACCATGCCGGGATGTAGGTTCAGCGGTCTCAGCCACAGATCTGCCTGCTCTTTCACAGCTGTCCACAACTCACAAGCAGTGTGAGGTTTATGACCTAAGCTTATGAGTTTCAGCACAGCCTGTTGCCGCTTGGCGGAGGCAGTACTGCAATGCTTCCAGCTTGTAACTGATGTGGTGATATCTGAGATGGAGGCTGAACATGAAGAGGAGGAGGAGGAGGATGCGCAGGAGCTGTACACTGTGGGGGAAACTCTGACTGACATAGGGCCCGCAATCCTCTTTGTGGGGAGGATGTGTTCCGTCCCAAGGTCCGACTGGGTCCCGGCTTCCACTATGTTTACCCAGTGTGCCGTCAGAGAGATGTACCGTCCCTGGCCACAAGCACTTGTCCACGTGTCCGTTGTCAGGTGGACTCTCCCAGTAACTGCGTTGTTGAGGGCACAGCAGATGCTTTGGGACACGTGCTTGTGTAGTGCGGGGATGGCACACCGGGCAAAATAGTGTCGGCTGGGGACTGAGTACCGAGGGACGGCCACCACCATAAGATTGCGGAAGGATTCCGTCTCCACCAGCCTAAAAGGCAGCATTTCCAATGCAAGCAGTCGTGAAATGTACGAATTTAGGACTGTGGCCTGTGGGGCGTTAGCTGCGAATTTCCGCTTTCGTTCAAAGGTCTAGGATATGGACAATTGAACGCTGCGGTGGGACGTGGACGTGGACGTTGATGCTGTATCTTGAGAAACTGCCATAACAAGTGAAGACTGAGAGGAGGGGGCATCTTTACATGCAGTATGGACAGGGGATTGCCTTGCACACACAACAGGGGGTTCTATTGCACGCACAACAGTGGAAGAAGCAGTGGTGACACCCGCTGACACTGGTCGTGGACCCTGGGTTTCGCCCCACAAAGTCGGGTACTTTGCTGCCATGTGCCTGATCATGCTGGTGGTGGTCAGGCTGGTAGTTTTGTCACCCCTGCTGATGCTGGCATGGCAGGTGGAACATATGGCCTTTTTGCGGTTATCAGCAGAGTCTTTAAAAAAATTCCAGACTCTGGAAGACCTACCGCTTGTACTGGTAACGTCCCTCGTGTTGGTGTTACGGGGAACGGTTGCCTGCCTTCTGTCTGCGGCCACCACACTGCATCTTCCTGCCTGTTGGGGTACTCTGCCTCCCTCCCCCTGTGTGCTGCTGGACTTACTCTGCATGTCCTCCTTCCACGTTGGGTCAGTTACTATATCATCCACCACCTCCTCCTCTTCCACTTGCGCACCACGATCCTCCTCCTCACTTCCTGGCAATTGTGTCTCGTCATCGTCCACCTCTTGTGACAGATTGCCAAAGTCGACTTCCTGTGGCCGTGGCTGTTCAAATATTTGGGCATCGCAACATGGGATCTCCTCTTCCACCACTTCAAGCGTATCAGGCGAGGGGCCCAAATATGGAAATGGACAAGTGAACAGCTCTTCAGAGTGTCCAAGTGTGGGATCACTTGCTGTCTGACGACACTCGGCATGGTGGGAGGAAGGAGCATCAGGGTGAGGAGGAGTATGCGGTCGAGACTCACGGCTACTAAGAGCTGACCATGTGGAAGACAGACCGGAGGTGGTGGTGCCCAGGTAACTGGAAGTATTATCTGCTATCCAATTAATAACCTGTTCACACTGATCAGTTCTCAATACTGGTGTTGTTCTGTGCTTGCCTAGTAATTCGGTCAAGAAGTGGGAGCAAGAAGATGTGGCTGTTGGTTGTGGCACATTTTCACCTTGGCCACGGCCCCATCCTCTACACTAACCATCACCAGAACGTCCACTTCCACGTCCCTTGCCACGCGCCTTGCCCATTGTAAATGAAGTAAAATAGCTTACACTTGCACTATCAATGGAAAAAGGGTAATAAAGAGTAGATTAGAACCATGGAAGAGGAAAACCACAGTTATTGTTTACTGGGGTATACCACACTTTTTTAAATAGAGATATTTGCGGCTGAACAGTGAGCGACACACTCAAACTGCTTTTTTTTAGATACCAAAGGCCCAAAACTGGATAGTACAGCGATTTGACCCGTGGAACTGCAAAACCACACTGGGATGTCGGTCCTACACAAGACTATTTTCAACAGATATATTTTTGTGTCACAACAGTCAGGAGACACTACTGTTTTTCTTTACGGAAAAAACTACCAAAAGCTGAATAATAGAGATTTTTTACCGTGGGATGGCAAAACCACAGTTATTGTTTACTGGGGTATACCACACTTTTTTAAATAGAGATATTTGCGGCTGAACAGTGAGCGACACACTCAAACTGCTTTTTTTTTAGATACCAAAGGCCCAAAACTGGATAGTACAGCGATTTGACCCGTGGAACTGCGAAACCACACTGGGATGTCGGGCCTACACAAGACTATTTTCAACAGATATATTTTTGTGTCACAACAGTCAGGAGACACTACTGTTTTTCTTTACGGAAAAAACTACCAAAAGCTGAAAAATAGAGATTTTTTACCGTGGGATGGCAAAACCACAGTTATTGTTTACTGGGATATACCACACTTTTTTAAATAGAGATATTTGCAGCTGAACAGTGAGCGACACACTCAAACTGCTTTTTTTTTAGATACCAAAGGCCCAAAACTGGATAGTACAGCGATTTGACCCGTTGAACTGCGAAACCACACTGGGATGTGGGGCCTACACAAGACTATTTTCAACAGATATATTTTTGTGTCACAACAGTCAGGAGACACTACTGTTTTTCTTTACGGAAAAAACTACCAAAACCTGAATAATAGAGATTTTTTACCGTGGGATGACATAACCACAGTTATTGTTTACTGGGGTATACCACACTTTTTAAATAGAGATATATGCGGCTGAACAGTGAGCGACACACTCAAACTGTTTTTTTTTTTAGATACAAATGGCCCAAAATGGATAATACAGAGGTTTGAACCGTGGAAGTGCAAAATAACACTTCTGTTTCTCTAGCCTACACCAGACTATTTTCAACAGTTATATTTGTGTCTGAAAAATCAGAGACACGCTTTTTTTTTTTGGGGTGGGACACACCAAAAGGTTAATAAGACGGGTATTTGTACAGTGTGAAGGAGGAAAAAAAAAGGAGGATTTAGATGAAATAAAAAGGATTTTTCCTGGCCCCCGACACCTGGTGCTAAGTCCAGCAATTTCAGCAACAAGAGCACACAGGACTGTAATGCAGCGTTTGCTGGTATAACCACTGTGTCTCCTGTACAGCCTGCCTGCCTGGTATCTGGGATGGATATTAGTCCTGAAAAGGACTGTTTGTTTTTTCTGGCAGCCTTTACAGACCCTACACTAACTATTTCGCAGTTTATATCTCTCCCTAAATCAGAAGCGCTGTCCCTACACTGTCTAATCCGGAGCGCCCCGTTTTAAATACTCGAGGTGACGCTGTGCGGCCAGCCAAGCACTGTAATGCCCACAACCAACATGGCTGCAGCATTACAGTGACTGGCTGGCAATCCCTGCATGTTCATTGGCTCTGTAAAGAGCGCCAAACATGCAGGGTGGAGACCCGAGTTCCAGCCCGAGTAACCTGGAAATGCTCGGTGCTCGCCGAACATCCCGAGTAGCGTGATGCTCGGGCGAGTACCGAACAGTGTCGAGCATGTTCGCTCAACACTAATGTTTATCTGTATCTTGGCTGGAAAATAATTTGGGCTTTGTAGCAGTGTGCAGTACTGATTCTATTAGGCCATCTATACTAAGCTCCACCAGATTTAAAATTAGTAATCATTTTTAGATGCATCTAGCCCGGAAAATAATTTTGGGGCTCCGAGATGCGCAAGACACATAAGTACCTTCTTGCTGCACTACCTGCAACATGACCCTCAGATTGTCAGAATTCGAAGTAATCCTGACTACTGGGTTGCCACACTCTTAGATCTCCCACACTCTTCGATCAACCTTTTTATTTTAATAAAGACCAAAAAAATGGTCATTTTTGAAATTATAAGCATTAGCAGGTTATTAGAAACTGAAATCAAACAGTTTTCAACTCAAAACTTTATTCTAGGTGATGTTACATTTGCACATAGGACCCCTTGTTTGAAAGGAGATTCTGAACTCTCTCGTCCATTGAATTTGTCAGGTTTTGGATGGTTTCTGCTTCAATTGTTTTGCATGAGGACAGAATACCCTCCCAGAGCTGTTGCTTAGATGTGAACTGCCTCCCGCCATCATAGACACTACTTTTGATGATGCTCCAGAGGTTCTGAATGGGGTAGAGGTCAGGGGAGCATTGGGGTCACACCATAAGTTTGTCCCCTTTTATGCCCATATCAGCCAGAGATGCAGATGTGTTATGTGCAGCATGAGACGGTGCATTGTCATGCATAAAAATGATCTTGCTGTGGAATACACGGTTCTTCTTCTTGAACCATGGCAGGAAGTGCTGTTTGAGAAACTCCACATACATTATGGAGTTCATCTTTACGCCTTCAGGGATCCTAAAGGGGCCGACAATCTCTCTCCCCTTGATTCCAGCCCAAAACATTACTCCACCTCCTTGTTGTTGGCGCTGTAGCCGAGTTTGCGTGGGGTGTCCATCAACCAGCCATCCTCCAGTCCATCCATCTGGACCATCGAGCGTTGCATGGCACTCATCCGTGAACAAAACAGTTTTGAAATCAGTCTTCATGTAATGTTTGGCCCACTGGAGCCGTTTCCGCTTGTGTGAAGTAGATAGAGGAGGTCGACAGGATGGCATACGCACAGCTGCAAACCTCTGAAGGACCCTGCATCTTGTTGTTTGGGGGACGTTGGAGGCACCAGCAGCTTCAAAAACTTGTCTGCTGCTATGACAAGGTTTTTTGCCGCTGCTCTTTTAACCTGACATAATTGCCTGTAGGAAAGAGTCCTCAATTTGCCCTTATCAGCACGCACACGTGTGTACTGTGAATCAACTACATACTTTATGATTGCCAAGACACTTCATCCTGATCATCGCACAATGTTGATTGTAGTCATGCCTTGACCTAAACACTCCACAATTTGTTGCTTCTCAGCAGCCGACACATCCTTTTTTTGGCAGAAAATGTAGGCTGCTTAATAATGTGGGACAGCCTTCTTAAGTTGTCTTGACTTTCATTGGACACCCCTGCCAAACTAATTAGCACAGGTGTCTGCAATTGCTTACAGTGATATAAAGAGCCCTGACACACATCACCATCAATGAGTTTAACTGACAAACAAACAAATTCTTCCCTTATCACTCCTAAACACATTTTGCATAATAATTTGGAACACAGTGTACATGTGCTTTTCCACAAAACACCAGTGGTTCACGTAGTGAATCTTACAGTTCTAACTTGCCAAACGTGGTCTGTATGGAGTTGTTCAATAAAGGGCCCAAAATTAAGATAACATAGACGGGAGAGGTCTCTATGAATAGGAATTCCTAAGTATTTGATACCCTGTGAGGGCCAGGCAAAGGGAAAGTTGGACTGGATGGAATCCTGTATGGATTTGGGGAGGGAGACATCGAGGGCCTCAGACTTCGCTGCATTGATTTTAAAATTTGACCATGTAACAAAGTGATCTATTTCAGACATAGCAGCAGGGTTGGATATATGTGATTGAGTGATATTTACTAGGACATCATCAGCAAATAGAGAGCACTTGTACTCGGTGCCTCCCACCTCAATCCACCTAATATTGGGGTTATGGCGAATTGATGAGAGCAGGTGCTCCGTCACTAGGATGTATAAGAGAGGGGACAGAGGACATCCCTGCCTTGTCCCATTGGTGATTATGAAAGGTGATGAAAATGTTCTGACGCGCCCCCCCTGGGCCTTGGGACACCCGGAGCAGGACCCTTTTTGGTGGATGCTGGTGGTTGTAGTCTCCGTGGCGGCGACCGGTTCCGTGGCTCAGGGCGGTCAAACCAGTGGCGGAACTATTTATATGGTTTTGATGTTTAAATGTCCGACTACGCCACCCGTGGATTGCGGTCAGAGTGAACCGCCGCTGCAGGGCAGACCGCTGAGGCTGGTGTTGTGGGTGCAGCAGAGCGTAGCATAACTCCCCATTGGAGTAGTATAGCCTCAGGGCAGTGTATGCGGAGGATGGGGGTGATGGTGCAGGGCAGCAGCAGTAACGACACGGAGTCAGTGATGCAGTCCAGGGCCTTTACTCACAGTTCTTATTATCCAGACCACTTCTGCAGGTAACGGCTGCCCACGTCGTACTGTGCTCACCAGGTGAGGGGCTCAGACAACTCCAAGATAACTTTGGAGCGCTTCACAGGACCCACTTTGTGTGTCCTTTGTCTGGCCTTTCTTACCATCCCTTCTGCCCGGCTGCCTCGGGCCTCCTCTTGGTAAACTTGGTGCCAGTTTCCCTGACCCTATGTGGTGCCTTCCTAGCGGGTGTAGCAAGGGGCTGCACCACATAAAATGTCACAGCCTCCGGTTTCTAGCTGAGATTCGTTTCCCACCTCCACTAGTTTCGGGGACCGGTCTCCCCCTTTGGCCTGACCCCTCCACGCAGGTGGATTCGGACGTGCGGTGGCGACTCGCCCGTCCGCACCCCTGGGATCCCTTCATTCCTCGTTCCTGGAACCTTCTCTGCTCCTCTTCCTTCCTTCTCCCTCTTCCAGGCCTGGGCCTCTGTTACTAGGCCCGAATCCGGAGCAGAGCTCATGCAGAGCCCCTGCTCCCTGTCATTTCTGCTCAGACTTCTCTGCACTGAACTAAGATGGTGCCCACCTTTTATACTCCCTTCTCAATGCACCCAGGAACTGCTTCCTCCCTGCTCCTGCACTACAGGGTTCCCCTTCCTCAGTGTTCCCTCCCCCCATTCCAGCCAGGGACAGGGACTGTCATGCCCATCTCAGGGGCATATTGGTCGCCCTGCCCCATGGCAATGTGGTGTAATGCATGTAGGTGTCGGGTCCTGATCCACACTCCATCCTTACCTAAGAGTGAGATATCACACCTCTAGGTGAGGTGCAATACCTCTGTAGCAACCGAGCCCTCAGGGTGCTACAGTTCCATTTATCTTCAGCCTAGGTGACGTATTGCGATACAGGGCCGTGATTTTCGCTATAAAAGGTCCCCTAGACCCCTACCCCAAGCTTTTAAAGACAATAATATATGGCATGCCAGGAGACTCTATGGAATGCTTTCTCAGCATCCAACGAGAGTATCTAATTACAAATTTTTAACTGCATCTAGCCCAGGAAATACTTTGTGCCTAGTAGCAGTGTCTGCTTGTCAGCGGATTATCCCGGCTGTTAAGCAAGCTACACCACCTGTAGTTTGGACACTTAATTTTTTCAAAGGAAATGCTTCGGGACCACGGGATACTCAGTGAAGAGCATCAGGAGGCACCACAAGGCATAGGGGCTGGGACTGGCGGTAGGATGCCTTGCGGTGGACAGCTGAGCTCGATCCTTATAAAAGCTTTTTAACTGCAGCAGCTTTAGTGGATGCTACTGGAGCTGGAATTACGCGGCTGCTGGCATGAGACTTGCCCTCCAATAGATCCTTGTAAAAGGATTTAAAGTGTATTCATTCAAATTAAAGAGACAATTTAAATTAAAAAGCTTAGAGCTGCCTGCACCACAGGAGGGCTCGCTCGACCCACCAGAGGACAGGCACCAGTATTGGGAGAGGGGGGCTGGCCGTCAGGGTCCACCGCGGCTCTGGCACAAACCCAGTGACATGGAGGTGGCAAGGGCAGGAACGGACTGGCCGTGTCGGCTTCTCACTTTTTGGATTTTAGAAGGGCATGACATGCCTATATCTGTGTCTCCCCCTCCTTTTACTCCTCCACATCTTTTCTTTTTGCATGACTATATGTACTTGTCACTTTTCCATGTGTTAGTTATTTCTTCTGAGCAGTTTGTCAGCTTTTGGACACCTTTGAAGGTGTTTTCTATGTGTTTCTATGTGTTTTTGTTTGCCTACAATTGGTTTTAACGGTGTTCGGAGGTGTTCGACGAACAGTTCGATGAACAGTTCGGCGAACACACGGGTTTTCGATGAACCGAACCGAACTCGAACACTACGGGGATGGCTCAACACTAGTCGGGATTGCTGCATGCCACCGGAGCACGCTGTGTCAGTCGGATGTGTTACATGCCACCGGAGAACGCAATGTCAGTGTGGCGTGTTGCGTGCCACCGGAGAACGCAATGTCAGTGGGGAGTGGGCCGTGCCACATGAGCACGCTGTGTCAGTTGGGCGTGTTGCGTACCACCGAAGCATGCTGTGTCAGTCGGGCGTGTTGAGTACCACAGAAGCCCGCTGTGTCAGTCAGGCTTGTTGCGTACCACCGAAGCACTCTGTGTCAGTCGGGGTGTTGTGCACCCCCGAAGCATGCTGTGACAGTCGGGCGTGTTGCGTGCTACCGGAGCACGCTGTGTCAGTCGGACGTGTTACGTGCCACCGGAGCACGCTGTGTCAGTTTGGCGTGTTGCGTGCCACCGAAGCACGCTTTGTCAGTCGTGCATGTTGCATACCAACGGAGCAAGCTGTGTCAGTCGGGTGTGTTGCGTGCCAACGGAGGACGCTGTGTCAATCCGGGTATTGCGTGCCACCAAAGCACGCTGTGTCAGTCGGGCGTGTTACCGAAGCACGCTGTGTCAGTCGGTCGTGTTGCGTACCAGCGAAGCACGCTGTGTCAGTCAGGCGTGTTGCATACCACCAAAGCACGCTGTGTCAGTCGGGCGTGTTGCGCACCACCGAAGCACTCTGTGTCAGTCGGGTGTGTTGCGCACCACTGAAGCAAAATGTGTCAGTCGGGCGTGTTGCGTACCACCAAAGCACGCTGTGTCAGTCGGGCGTGTTGCATACCACCAAAGCAAGCTGTGTCAGTTGGGCATCTTGCGTATCACAGAAACATGCTGTGTCAGTCGGGCGTGTTGCGTACCACCGTAGAACGCTGTGTCAGTCGGGCGAGTTGCGTACCACTGAAGAATGCTGTGTCAGTCGGGCGTATTGCGTGCCACCGGAGCATGCTGTGTCAGTCGGGCGTGTTGCATACCACCGAAGCAGGTTTTGTCAGTCGGGCATGTTGCGTACCACCATAGAACACTGTGTCAGTCAGTCGTGTTGCGTAACTCCGAAGAACGCTGTGTCAGTCGGGCATGTTGCCTGCCACCGGAGCACGCTGTGTCAGTCGGGCGTGTTGCGTGCCACCGAAGCACGCTCTGTCAGTCGGGCATGTTGCGTGCCAACGGAGCACACTGTGTCAGTCGGGCGTGTTGCGTTCCAACGGAGGACGCTGTGTCAGTCCGGGTGTTGCGTGCCACCGAAGCACGCTGTGTATGTCGGGCGTGTTGCGTACCACCAAAGCACGCTGTGTCAGTCAGACATGTTGGGTGCCACCGGAGCACGCTGTGTCAGTCGGGCGTGTTGCATGCCACCGAAGCACGCTGTGTCAGTCGAGCGTGTTGCTTGCCACCGGAGCACGCTGTGTCACTCCGGCGTGTTGCGTGCCACCGAAGCACGCTGTGTCAGTCGGGCATGTTGCATGCCAACAGAGCAAGCTGTGTCAGTCGGGCGTGTTGTGTGGCAATGGAGCACGCTGTGTCAGCCGGGCGTGTTGCGTGCCAACGGAAGACGCTGTGTCAGTCCCGGTGTTGCGTGCCACCAAAGCACGCTGTGTCAGTTGGGCGTGTTACCGAATCATGCTGTGTCAGTCAGGCGTGTTGCGTGCCACCGAAGCACGCAGTGTCAGTCAGGCGTTTTGCGTACCACCGAAGCACGCAGTGTCAGTCGGACATGTTGCGCACCACCGAAGCATGCTGTGTCAGTCAGGCGTGTTGCGCTCCACCGAAGCACGCTGTGTCAGTCGGGCATGTTGCGTACCACCATAGAACGCTGTGTCAGTTGGGAGTGTTGCGTACCACCGAAGAACGCTGTGTCAGTTGGGCGTGTTGCGTGCCTCCGGAGCACGCTGTTTCAGTCAGGCGTGTTGCGTGCTACCGAAGCACGCTGTGTCAGTCGGGCATGTTGCGTGCCAATGGAGCACGCTGTGTCAGTCGGGCGTGTTGTGTGCCAACGGAGGACACTGTGAAAGTCCTGGTGTTGCGTGTCACCGAAGCACACTGTGTCAGTCGGGCGTGTTGCGCACCACCGAAGCACGCTGTGTCAGTCGGGCGTGTTGCGTGCCACTGGAGCACGCTGTGTCAGTCGGGCGTATTGCGTGCCACCGAAGCACGCTGTGTCAGTCGGGCGTGTTGCATGCCAACGGAGTAAGCTGTGTCAGTCGGGTATGCTGCGTGCCAACGGAGGACGCTGTGTCAGTCTGGGTGTTGCATGCCACTGAAGCACGCTGTGTCAGTTGGTCGTGTTACCGAAGCATGCTGTGTCAGTCGGGCGTGTTACGTACCACCGAAGCACACTTTGTCAGTCGGGCGTGTTGCGTACCACCGAAGCACGCTGTGTCAGTCGGACGTGTTGCGCACCACCGAAGCACGCTGTGTCAGTTGGGTGTGTTGCGTAACACCGAAGCACGCTGTGTCAGTCGGGCGTGTTGCGTACCACTGAAGCATGCTGTGTCAGTTTGGCGTGTTGCGTACCACCATAGAACGCTGTGTCAGTCAGGCGTGTTGCTTACCACCAAAGCACGCTGTGTCAGTCGGGCATGTTGCATGCCAACTCACGACGTTGTGTCAGTCAGGGTGTTGCGTGCCACCGAAGCACGTTGAGTCAGTCGAGCGTGTTGCGTACCACCGAAGCCGTCTTTGTCAGTCGGGCGTGTTGCGCACCACCGAAGCACGCTGTGTCAATCGGGCGTGTTGCGTGCCACCGGAGCATGCTGAGTCAGTCAGGCGTGTTGCGTGCCACCGAAGCATGCTGTGTCAGTCGGGCGTGTTGCATGCCAATGGAGCAAGCTGTGTCAGTCGGGCGTGTTGCGTGTCAACGGAGCACGCTGTGTCAGCCGGGCGTGTTGCGTGCCAACGGAAGACGCTGTGTCAGTCCGGGTGTTGCGTGCCACCGAAGCACGCTGTGTCAGTTGGGCGTGTTACCGAATCATGCTGTGCCAGTCAGGCGTGTTACGTGCCACCGAAGCACGCAGTGTTAGTTGGGCGTGTTGCGTACCACCGAAGCACGCAGTGTCAGTCGGACGTGTTGCGCACCACCGAAGCACGCTGTGTCAGTCAGGCGTGTTGCACTCCACCGAACCAAGCTCTGTCAGTCGGGCGTGTTGCGTGCCAACGAAGCATGCTGTGTCAGTCGGGCATGTTGCATACCACCGAAGCACGCTGTGTCAGTCGGGCGTGTTGCGTACCACCGTAGAATGCTGTGTCAGTCGGGAGTGTTGCTTACCACCGAAGAACGCTGTGTCAGTTGGGCGTGTTGCGTGCCAGCGGAGGACACTGTGTCAGTCCTGATGTTGCGTGACACCGAAGCACGCTGTGTCAGTCGGGCATGTTGCGTACCACCGAAGCACGCTGTGTCAGTCGGGCATGTTGCGTGCCACCGGAGCACGCTGTGTCAGTCGGGTGTATTGCATGCCACCGAAGCACGCTGTGTCAGTCGGGCATGTTGCATACCAACGGAGCAAGCTGTGTCATTCGGGTATTCTGCGTGCCAACGGAGGACGCTGTGTCAGTCTGGGTGTTGTGTGCCACCGAAGCACGCTGTGTCAGTCGGGCGTGTAACATACCACCGAAGCACACTGTGTCAGTCGGGCATGTTGCGTACCACCGAAGCACGCTGTGTCAGTCGGGCGTGTTGCGTACCACCAAAGCACGCTGTGTAAGTCAGGCGTGTTGCGCACCACCGAAGCACGCTGTGTTAGTCGGGCGTGTTGCGTAACACTGAAGCACGATGTGTCAGTCGGGCGTGTTGCGCACCACCGAAGCACGCTGTGTCAGTTGGGCATGTTGCGTACCTCCGAAGAACGCTGTGTCAGTCGGGCGTGTTGCGTGCCACCGGAGCACGCTGTGTCAGTCTGGCGTGTTGCATGCCACTGAATCACGCTGTGTCAGTCTGGCGTGTTGCGTCCCAACTAGTGTTGAGCCACCCCCGTAGTGTTCGGGTTCGCTTCGGTTCGTCGAACACCGGGATGTTCGAGGAACTGTTCGTCGAACTGTTTGTCGAACACCTTAGAACACCGTCGAACACCTTTAAAACCAATGGCAGGCAAACAAAAACACATAGAAACACATAGAAAACACCTTCAAATGTGTCCAAAAGCTGACAAACTGCTCAGAAGACGCTTTCTTTAAAAAAGCCGGCCGGCAATTCAGCAGCGGCATACACCGGTACCCGACAATTTAGACAAGAAGGAATAGAGCATCACACATAGATTAGATAGATAGAAACATGTCATTCACATATATAAGAAGTACAGTGACAGTGTTGGTTACTGTACTTGTCATTTAGTGTAAAGGATTTATTAAAACAAATAATAGTGTTTTCGTGCACCGTCTCTTTAAAAAAGCCGGCCGGCAATACAGCAGCGGTACCCGACAATTTAGAACAGAAAGAATAGAGCTTCACACATAGATAGATAGATATAAACATGTCAGTCACATATATAATAAGTACAGTGACAGTGTTAGTTACTGTACTTGTCATTTAGTGTAAAGGATTTATTAAAAAAAATAATAGTGTTTTCGTGCACCGTCTCTTTAAAAAAGCCGGCCGGCAATTCAGCAGCGGTACCCGACAATTTAGAACAGAAAGAATAGAGCTTCACACATAGATAGAAAGATATAAACATGTCAGTCACATATATAATAAGTACAGTGACAGTGTTGGTTACTGTACTTGTCATTTAGTGTAAAGGATTTATTTAAAAAAATATTAGTGTTTTCATGCACTGTCTCTTTAAAAAAGCCGGCCGGCAATTCAGCAGCAGTACCCGACAATTTAGAACAGAAAGATAGAGCATAACACATAGATAAGATAGATAGAAACATGTCAGTCACATATATATGAAGTACAGTGACAGTGTTGGTTACTGTACTTGTCATTTAGTGTTAAAATAAAGGATTTATAAAAAAAAAAAATTGGCGTGGGGTTCCCCGTAATTTTAGTCTCTAGCAGAGGTTAAGCAGACGGCTGGGGCAGATGTTTGAAGCCTGGGAAGGGGGAAATACCCACGGAGCTTCCCAGGCTACTAATTTCAGCCCCCAGCTGAATACCTAGCCTTTACTAGCTATTAAAATGGGGGACCCCCCAAAAAAAATGATGTGGGGTCCCCCCTATTTTATTAGCTAGCAAAGGCTAGGCAGACAGCTGGGGGCTGATATTAATAGCCCAGGAAGGGTGCTATGAATATTGGCCCCTCCCAGGCTAGAAACACCAGCCGTCAGCCGCCCCAGAAATGGCGCATCCATGGGATGCGCCAATTCTGGCACTTAGCCTCACTCTTCCCACTGCCCTGTAGCGGTGGCAGTGGGGTAATAGGGTTGGGGTTGATGTCAGCTTATAATGCCAGCTGACATCAAGCCCAGGTTAGTAATGGAGAGGCGTCTATAGGACACCCCCATTACTAACCCCATAGTCAAAGTTAAAAGAAAACACAAACACCCAGAATAAAGTCCTTTAATTGAAATAAAGACACAATTCTTTATTGTTTGTTCTAAATTAAACCATACTTACCATCACGCCCATTCCAGCTGAAGCCAACGATCTCCTGCAATAAAAGAAAAATAATAAAGCAACATCATCCTTACCTTTCCATGGTTCCCACGACAGCTTTAGCTCTGCTACATCGAGATGACAGACTGGACCGCAGCAGAACGCTGCCATCCAGCCTGTCATCCCGCAGACACTGAGAAGCGCAGGCATGCTTGCGCTCCTCAGTGTCTGGCTGTGACGGCATCCAGATGAGCCGAGTTCATGTCCAATGAACTCAGCTCACCTCA
Source organism: Phyllobates terribilis (assembly GCF_046119375.1). Lineage (NCBI taxonomy): Eukaryota > Metazoa > Chordata > Amphibia > Anura > Dendrobatidae > Phyllobates > Phyllobates terribilis. The sequence goes on along the minus strand of NW_027362763.1, from coordinate 910,858,727 downwards.
TGCACGTCACTGACAGCGTGGTAAAATTCTCCTGCACTCAGCGCTTCAGCGTGAGAATTTTCCCACGCTGTCAGTGACGTGCATGAGTAGCACAGTAGTGTCTAACTTTGGCGGCAAGATCAGTGATTGGTCGCGGGTCAATCATCATGGTGTTACAAAGGTCCGGACATTTGTGTTAAAAATCGCTGATTGGTCGCTGGCGCTGCCCGCGACCAATCACCGATTTGGGCGTCAAATTTAAATATCGGCCGCGACCAATCACCCATCTTGGCTCCACATTTAAACACCGCTGTACTGATTGGTTGCGGACGCTATTTAAATGTGGCGCCAAAATCGGTGATTGGTCGCGCCCAGCGTCGGTGACCAATCAGCACAGCGGTGTTTAAATGTGGAGCCAAGATCGGTGATTGGTCGCGGCCGATATTTAAATTTGGCGCCCAAATCGGTGATTGGTCGCGGGCAGCGCCAGCGACCAATCAGCGATTTTTAACACAAATGTCCGGATCTTTGTAACACCATGCGGATACTGTGGGGACATCAGCGGCTAGGGTGTCAAGGGAGGACCGGGGAGCGGCGCTGCGGGTCGGGATACTTCTGCTGTGAGCAGTCGCTCATCTCTCGGCTTCTCGCAGCGGAAGTATCCGACCAGGCAGCGGCGCTCCCCGGTCCTCACCAATACGATTCGCTGATTGGTCGCGCTCTCCGCATGCGACCAATCAGTGATCTTGGCGCTAAAGTTAACCACCGCTCTGCTGATTAGTCACGGTCGCGGTCAGCGACCAATCAGCAGTATTGGCGCCAAATTTAAACCCTGCTCGGCTGATTGGTCGCGGTTGCCGGCCGCGACCAATCAACAGTATTGGCGCCAAATTTAAACCCCGCTCTGCTGATTGGTCACGGTTGCCGGCCGCGACCAATTAGCGATTTTGGCGCAAAATTTAAACACCGCTCTGCTGATTGGTCGCGGCCGGCGATTGCGACCAATCAGCATTATTGGCGCCAAATTTAAACCCCGCTCTGCTGATTGGTCGCGACTGCCGGCCGCGACTAATCAACATTATTGCCGCCAAATTTGAACGCCGCTCTGCTGAATGGTCGCGGTCGTGACCAATCACCATTATTGGCGCCAAATTTAAACACCGCTTTGCTGATTGGTCACGACCGCAACCAATCAGCATTATTGGCGCAAAATTTAAACCCCGCTCTGCTGATTAGTGGCGACCGCCGGCCGTGACCAATCAGCGATATAGTCGCCAAATTTCAACACCGCTTTGCTGATTGGTCGCGGTTGCTGGCCGCGACCAGTCAGCGATTTTGGCGCCAAATTTAAACACCGCTCTGCTGATTGCGCCGGGTCTGCCGCATACATATTCTAGAATACCCGATGCGTTAGAATCGGGCCACCATCTAGTTTCATGAAATAATTAAAAAAAATTGACGTGGGGCTTCGCACTATATTTGTGTCCAGCCAGGTACAGCAGGCAGGAACGGGCTGCCCCCAACCACCGGCTGCCTATTTGTACCTGGCCGGACACAACAATATAGGGAAGGCCTTTTTTCTTATTTCATGAATTTCATGAAATAATTTAAAAAAAAAATATGTGGGGCTTCGCCCTATTTTTGGGTCCAGCCAGGTACAACTAGGCAGCTGGGGGCTGGAATCTGCAGAGCAGGGAGGCCCAAGCTTTCTGTCCCACCCCCCCCCGCTGCAAATTGCAGTCCGCAGCCACCCCGGAAAATGGCGCGTTCATAGAAGCGCCATCTTCTGGCGCTGTACCCAACTCATCCAGGGCCCTGGTGCGGTGGCTCACTGGGTAATAAAGGGGTTAGGGCCAGCTTGGCATAATCAGCTGGCCCTAAGCCCGAAATTCATGGGGTCACGCCAATATTAGACATGACCACCATGAATTTCTAGTAAAGTATTTAAAAAAAACACAACACCCAGAAAAAAGTCCTTTAATTGAAAAAAACACACAATTCTTTATTGGTCTAAATTAAACCATATTTACGGTTACGCCCATTCCAGCTGAAGCCAACGATCTCCTGCAATAAAAGAAAAATAATAAAGCAACATCATCCTTACCTTTCCATGGTTCCCACGACAGCTTCAGCTCTGCTACATCGAGATGACAGGCTGGACTGCAGCAGAACGCTGCCATCCAGCTTGCCATGCCGCACAGACTGAGAAGCGCAGGCATGCTTGCGCTCCTGTGTCTCGCTGTGACGGCATAAAGATGAGCCGAGGTCATGTCCAATGAACTCGGCTCACCTCATGCACGTCACTGACAGCGTGGGAAAATTCTCCTGCACTCAGCGCTTCAGCGTGAGAATTCTCCCACGCTGTCAGTGACGTGCATGAGGTGAGCCGAGTTCATTGGACATGACCTCGGCTCATCTGGATGCCGTCACAGCGAGACACTCAGGAGCGCAAGCATGCCTGCACTTCTCAGTGTCTGCGGGATGACAGGCTGGATGGCAGCGTTCTGCTGCGGTCCAGCCTGTCATCTCGATGTAGCAGAGCTGAAGCTGTCCTGGGAACCATGGAAAGGTAAGGATGAGGTTGCTTTATTATTTTACTTTTATTGCAGAAGACATTGGCTTCAGCTGTAATGGGCGTGACGGTAAGTATGGTTTAATTTAGAACAATAAAGAATTGTGTCTTTATTTCAATTAAAGGACTTTATTCTGGGTGTTTGTGTTTTCTTTTAACTTTGACTATGGGGTTAGTAATGGGGGTGTCTTATAGACGCCTCTCCATTACTAACCTGGGCTTGATGTCAGCTGGCATTATAAGCTGACATAACCCCAGCCCTATTACCCCACTGCCACCGCTACAGGGCAGTGGGAAGAGCGAGGCTAAGTGCCAGAATTGGCGCATCCTATGGATGCGCCATTTCTGGGGCGGCTGACGGCTGGTGTTTCTAGCCTGGGAAGGGGCCAATATTCATGGTACCCTTCCTGGGCTATTAATATCAGTCTCCAGCTGTCTGCCTAGCCTTTGCTAGCTATTAAATTAGGGGGGACCCCACGTCATTTTTTGGGGGGGTCCCCCATTTTAATAGCTAGTAAAGGCTAGGTATTCAGCTGGGGGCTGATATTAGTAGCCTGGGAAGCTCCGTGGGTATTACCTCCTTCCCAGGCTTCAAACATCTGCCCCAGCCGTCTGCTTAAACTCCGCTAGAGACTAAAATTAAGGGGAACCCCACGCCAATTTTTTTTTATAAATCCTTTATTTTAACACTAAATGACAAGTACAGTAATCAACACTGTCACTGTACTTCATATATATGTGACTGACATGTTTTTATCTATCTAATCTATGTGTGATTCTCTATTCCTTCTATTCTAAATTGTCGGGTACAGATGCTGAATTGCCGGCCGGCTTTTTTAAAGAGACAGTGCATGAAAACACTATTATTTTTTTTAATAAATCCTTTACACTAAATGACAAGTACAGTAATCAACACTGTCACTGTACTTCATATATATGTGACTGACATGTTTCTATCTATCTAATCTATGTGTGATTCTCTATTCTTTCTGTTCTAAATTGTCGGGTACCGGTGTGTGCCGCTGCTGAATTGCCGGCTTTTCATGTTTCACTGTGGGCACTGTTCCCATCGATTTGGGCAATCACTGTAATGCCACAACCACCATGGCTGTGGCATTACAGTGAGTGGCAGGCAATCCCTGCATGATTGGTGCTCAAAATAGCGCCAGACATGCAGGACACGCTTTTGGTGCACGAACAGTTATCAAACATAACCTCGAACAGCCGAATTTTTTGCAAATCGTTCGGGTTAGTCTAACAACTCGAACACCACCCAAAACAGCTCGAATTTGAGATTGGCGAACAGTTCTAGTCGAACACCGCTCATCTCTAGTCCCAACGGACCACGCTGTGTCAGTCGGGCGTGTTGCATGCCATCGGAGGACGCTGTGTCAGTCCGGGTGTGCGTGCCACCTAAGCACGCTGTGTCAGTCGGGCATGTTGCGTGCCACCGAAGCACACTGTGTCAGTCGGGCATGTAGAGTACCACTGAAGCATGCTGTGTCAGTTGGGCGTGTTGCGTACCACCAGATCACGCTGTGTCAGTCGGGCGTGTTGCGTGCCACCGAAGCACACTGTGTCAGTCGGGCATATTGCGTGCCACCAAAGCACGCTGTGTCAGTCGCGCGTGTTGTATGCCAATGGAGCAAGCTGTGTCAGTGGGGCGTGTTGAGTTTCAATGGAGCATGATGTGTCAGCCGGGCGTGTTGCGTGCCAACGGAGGACGCTGTGTCTGTCCGGGTGTTGCGTGCAACCGAAGCACGCTGTGTCAGTCGGGCGTGTTACCATAGCACGCTGTGTCAGTCGGGCGTGTTGCGTACCACCGAAGCACGCTCAGTCATTCGGGCATGTTGCGTACCACCGAAGCATGTTGTGTTAGTCGGGCGTGTTGCGCACCACCGAAGCACGCTGTGTCAGTCTGGCATGTTGCGCATAGAGATGAGCGTTGTTCTACTCGAACTGTTCGCCAATCTCAAATTCGAGCTGTTTTGGGCGGTGTTCGAGCCGTTCGGCGAACACGAACAATTTGATAAAAATTCGGCTGTTCGAGGTTATGTTCGATAACTGTTCGTGCACCAAAATCATAACTGGATTTTTTCTCAGTAATGATGAAAATTAATGTTAATACGCAGTTTGAGTGTACAGCGGGGTGGGGGGAGGGGCAGGGGATGGATCTCTGCAGGAACAATGAAGATCTCCATTTTTTTTTCTCTTTCCCGCATTTGCAGTGGGGAGGTGCAATCTGTCAGCCTATCAGCAGCGCACACACGGAGCGAAGTGCTTTTTTTCACACAAGCAAGGGCATGTGTCATTGGCAGTGTATGTCACATGTCCTTGCCCTATAAGACCAAGCCATTTTCCCCGTCGCCACCATTTTCTCACTGCTGCAGCTGCGTGTTAGACGGCACCGCTGTTGCTGTGTGCGCTATACCTTGTTAATTTCAAGCCAATTTTCGCACAAATATACAGATAGCTTGGGAGTAGGGAATAGTTGTGATTGCAGTCCTTTTAAGGACTAGGTTACAGCATTTCATACGACTTTTATCAGGGAGGTCTGTGCTCTTAAATAGATAGGTTGTGGGAGTAAAGACTAATTGTAATTGGAGTCCTTTTCAGGACTAGGTTACATCAGTTCCTATCAGTTTTTGCCAGGCAGGTCTGTGCCAGTGCTGTGCAAGTTTTTTTCACAGCATTTGGCTGAATCTAGCAAAGCTAATCCTTTTTGGCCTATTGCAGAGTGTGTTAGTCAGTGGAGTAGCCTATCTGTGCTGCAAGATATACCACCTGTGTATAGAATACCAATTTTTTTACTGCACCTAGTGAAGTAAAATCTTTTGGGCATAGCATCATTCTATTAGTCCATCTATACTGACCTCCATCAGGTTGCAAATTAAAACAAATTTTTATCTGCATCTACAGTACCTCTGAAAAAATATTTGGGCTTCTAGCTGTGTGTGGGACTTGTTGAATTAGTCCATCTATACTGACCTCCATCAGGTTGCAAACTGAATATATTTTTTTCTGCATCTACCTCTGAAAAAATATTTGGGCTTCTAGCTGTGTGTGGGTCTTGTTCTATTAATCCATCTATACTGACCTCCATCAGGTTGCAAACTGAATAAAAAATTTTTCTGCATCTAGCTCTGAAAAAATATTTGGCCTTCTAGCAGTGTGTCGGACTTTCTCTATTAGTCCATCTATACTGACCTCCATCAGGTTGCAAATTAAAAATAATTTGTATCTGCATCTACAGTACCTCTGAAAAAATATTTGGGCTTCTAGCTGTGTGTGGGACTTGTTGTATTAGTCCATCTATACTGACCTCCATCAGGTTGCAAATTAAAAATAATTTTAATCTGCATCTACAGTACCTCTGAAAAAATATTTGGGCTTCTAGCTGTGTGTGGGACTTGTTGTATTAGTCCATCTATACTGACCTCCATCAGGTTGCAAACTGAATATATTTTTTTCTGCATCTACCTCTGAAAAAATATTTGGGCTTCTAGCTGTGTGTGGGACTTGTTGTATTAGTCCATCTATACTGACCTCCATCAGGTTGCAAACTGAATATATTTTTTTCTGCATCTACCTCTGAAAAAATATTGGGCTTCTAGCTGTGTGTGGGTCTTGTTCTATTAATCCATCTATACTGACCTCCATCAGGTTGCAAACTGAATATAATTTTTTTCTGCATCTAGCTCTGAAAAAATATTTGGCCTTCTAGCAGTGTGTCGGACTTTTTCTATTAGTCCATCTATACTGACCTCCATCAGGTTGCAAATTAAAAATAATTTTTATCTGCATCTACAGTACCTCTGAAAAAATATTTGGGCTTCTAGCTGTGTGTGGGACTTGTTGTATTAGTCCATCTATACTGACCTCCATCAGGTTGCAAACTGAATATATTTTTTTCTGCATCTACCTCTGAAAAAATATTTGGGCTTCTAGCTGTGTGTGGGACTTGTTGTATTAGTCCATCTATACTGACCTCCATCAGGTTGCAAACTGAATATATTTTTTTCTGCATCTACCTCTGAAAAAATATTGGGCTTCTAGCTGTGTGTGGGTCTTGTTCTATTAATCCATCTATACTGACCTCCATCAGGTTGCAAACTGAATATAATTTTTTTCTGCATCTAGCTCTGAAAAAATATTTGGCCTTCTAGCAGTGTGTCGGACTTTCTCTATTAGTCCATCTATACTGACCTCCATCAGGTTGCAAATTAAAAATAATTTTTATCTGCATCTACAGTACCTCTGAAAAAATATTTGGGCTTCTAGCTGTGTGTGGGACTTGTTGTATTAGTCCATCTATACTGACCTCCATCAAGTTGCAAATTAAAAATAATTTGTATCTGCATCTACAGTACCTCTGAAAAAATATTTGGGCTTCTAGCTGTGTGTGGGACTTGTTGTATTAGTCCATCTATACTGACCTCCATCAGGTTGCAAACTGAATATATTTTTTTCTGCATCTACCTCTGAAAAAATATTTGGGCTTCTAGCTGTGTGTGGGACTTGTTGTATTAGTCCATCTATACTGACCTCCATCAGGTTGCAAATTAAAAATAATTTGTATCTGCATCTACAGTACCTCTGAAAAAATATTTGGGCTTCTAGCTGTGTGTGGGACTTGTTGTATTAGTCCATCTATACTGACCTCCATCAGGTTGCAAACTGAATATATTTTTTTCTGCATCTACCTCTGAAAAAATATTTGGGCTTCTAGCTGTGTGTGGGACTTGTTGTATTAGTCCATCTATACTGACCTCCATCAGGTTGCAAATTAAAAATAATTTGTATCTGCATCTACAGTACCTCTGAAAAAATATTTGGGCTTCTAGCTGTGTGTGGGACTTGTTGAATTAGTCCATCTATACTGACCTCCATCAGGTTGCAAACTGAATATATTTTTTTCTGCATCTACCTCTGAAAAAATATTTGGGCTTCTAGCTGTGTGTGGGTCTTGTTCTATTAATCCATCTATACTGACCTCCATCAGGTTGCAAACTGAATAAAAAAATTTTCTGCATCTAGCTCTGAAAAAATATTTGGCCTTCTAGCAGTGTGTCGGACTTTCTCTATTAGTCCATCTATACTGACCTCCATCAGGTTGCAAATTAAAAATAATTTGTATCTGCATCTACAGTACCTCTGAAAAAATATTTGGGCTTCTAGCTGTGTGTGGGACTTGTTGTATTAGTCCATCTATACTGACCTCCATCAGGTTGCAAATTAAAAATAATTTTTATCTGCATCTACAGTACCTCTGAAAAAATATTTGGTCTTCTAGCTGTGTGTGGGACTTGTTGTATTAGTCCATCTATACTGACCTCCATCAGGTTGCAAACTGAATATATTTTTTTCTGCATCTACCTCTGAAATAATATTTGGGCTTCTAGCTGTGTGTGGGACTTGTTGTATTAGTCCATCTATACTGACCTCCATCAGGTTGCAAATTAAAAATAATTTGTATCTGCATCTACAGTACCTCTGAAAAAATATTTGGGCTTCTAGCTGTGTGTGGGACTTGTTGTATTAGTCCATCTATACTGACCTCCATCAGGTTGCAAATTAAAAATAATTTCTATCTGCATCTACAGTACCTCTGAAAAAATATTTGGGCTTATAGCTGTGTGTGGGACTTGTTGTATTAGTCCATCTATACTGACCTCCATCAGGTTGCAAACTGAAAATATTTTTTTCTGCATCTACCTCTGAAAAAATATTGGGCTTCTAGCTGTGTGTGGGTCTTGTTCTATTAATCCATCTATACAGACCTCCATCAGGTTGAAAACTGAATATAATTTTTTTCTGCATCTACCTCTGAAAAAATATTTGGCCTTGTAGCAGTGTGTCGGACTTTCTCTATTAGTCCATCTATACTGACCTCCATCAGGTTGCAAACTGAATATATTTTTTTCTGCATCTAACCCAGCCAATAGTTTTGGCCTAATACCACAGTTTGGCCACTCAGCTCTGCTCGGTTACCATCCATTGTTTTTTTGTGCAAACAACTCCAGAGTTGTGAATTAGTTAACCACCAAAATGAGTGGAAAAAGGCCTGCTGCTGGTGGAAAGGGGAATAGGCGTGTTGGGAAGGGGAAAAAAGGTTGTGTCCGTGGAGTAGGTGTTAAAGCAACAGTAACGTCTGCAGAAGAAAGACCATCTTCCAGCCAAACTAAAATGTCTACTTCTTTTAGCGGACAATGTGATAAGATCCCTTTCTTACGGCCACGCCAATCGCTACAAATTCCAGATGAGGCACAAAAACAGCAGGTGCTTCAACGGATATCAAGTGCTCCTTTAAGTGGGCTCTCCTCCACATCAACTTCAACATCACAAATACTCCAGTCCTCAAAGGTGTCACCCAAATCGCACTTGCTTCCTCACAGCTCCCAAATCTCCAGCTGCCCGTCTGAGTATGAGGTAGAACAGATGGTTGAGTCTGCAGAGCTGTTTACTCATACTATAGCCTGGGAATCAGAGGTCAACTCCAGCGCTTCTGTGAATCCAGACGAGGAAATGATCTGCACTGATGCCCAGAATCTTTATGAGTCGGATCCAGGACCAGACGCAGAAGGTTCTGACCATAATGTAGACCCTCATTCCCAAACTGTAACTCCTGTTGGTGGAGACAATGAGGAAGACGATGATAAGACTCAAATACCTGATTGGAGCGACAACTTTAGTTTTTTGTCAGGGCAGGAACAGGTTGGCTCTGAGGACGACGGGTGTGATAACACACAGGGTGATGATGATGAGGTTGGAGATCCCACTTACTGTCAACCCACAGTCAGCCAAGAGATGAGGTCAGCAGAGGAGGTGGAGGAAGATGCTAGTGACGACGAGGTCAGGTTGCGCCTTCCTGGACAGAGACGTAGTACTGGAAGCACGTCAACAACTGCATCCTCAAACACAACTCTGCCTCTCACCACAAGTCGTGGTGGCTCTTCAGGTCGCATGGGTGCTAAGCCTTGCATTGCCTGGGCATTTTTTCAGATCGATAAAGATGACCCAACTCGTGTTATCTGTAACATTTGTCAGCAAAATGCTAAGTAGAGGCCAAAAAATACATAGTTTGAGTACTTCATGCATGAACCGGCACATGGACATGAAGCATAAGTTGCAGTGGGAAGCTCAGTGTGCTACAATGCGGCCTAGCCGGCCGGGCCAACCACCGTCTGCCATATCTTGTGCATCCGCGGCCTCTTCATCCTCTGTGACTGGGGGGACAGCAGTCACACCTGTTTTGGGGCGCAGACCTGCCACCTCTTTACCCGCAACAGCCAGCGTGATTGGCAGGTCATCATTTTCTTTGGAGGTGGTAACAGCAGCTGGTGTTGAGCGCTGTCCGACATCGATAGCACCACCTTTGGATCAAGGCAACCTAACATGTCCGCCTGCATCTTCCTCACAGACCGGCAGTTTGCCGGGGACACCCTTATCAACCCCGTCTAAGCACAATAGCCAGCCCTCGGTCCCTCAGATGTGGACAAGTAAAAGACCATTTCCTCCTAGCCATGAGAAAGCTAAGAGGTTGAATTTCACCATCTGCAAGCTCTTGGCTACAGAAATGCTGCCTTTCCACCTGGTGGACACAGAGGATTTTCGAGACCTTATGTCCGTCGCAGTGCCCCAGTACCAGATGCCCAGTCGCACTACTTCTCAAAGAAAGGTGTGCCTGCGCTCCGCCAGCATGTCGCACACAACATCACCGTTTCTTTGAGAAACTCTGTGTGTGACAGGGTGCATTTCACCACAGACACTTGGACGAGTAGGCATGGACAGGGGCGTTACATGTCGCTGACTGGGCACTGGGTAACTATGGTGACAGCAGGACAAGGGGCTGCTGTCCAAGTCTTGCCGTCCCCACGAGTTGTGCGTCAATCCTCTTTATGTCAAAGTTCCTCCACTGCTTCTGCCTCCTCAACCTCCTCTCGGTCTTCCACCTGCACCCAAAGCCTGTCTGGTCATGCCACAAGCTTTCTAACTGTGCAGAAGGGATCCTGCACACCTACTTACTATGCTGGCAGTAGGGCTCAACGTCATCAGGCGGTTTTTACATTGAAATGTCTGGGAAATGTGAGTCACACAGCTGAGGAGTTGTGGTCAGCTCTGGAGAACCAATTTCATGAATAGTTGTCTCCACTGGACCTGATACCAGGGAAGGCCGTGTGCGACAATGCTGCAAACCTGGGTGCGGCCCTTCGCCGGGGCAATGTCACACACGTGCCTTGTATGGCTCACGTGTTGAACTTGGTTGTCCAGCAATTTTTAGCCCACTATCCCAGACTAGATGGCCTTCTGCAGAGGGCACGGTCGCTGTGTGCTCACTTCCGCCGTTTGCATCCCGCAGCTCAGCGACTTACATCTCTACAGAAGTCGTTGGGCCTGCCACTTCACCGGCTAAAATGCGATGTGCCTACCCGGTGGAATTCAACTCTGCACATGTTGCAGCGACTGTGGCAGCACCGACAAGCCCTGGTGCAATACGTTCTGACGTATAGCCTGGGCCAACGAGATTCAGAGGTGGGGCAAATCACGCTGGAGGAGTGGTCTCAGATCAGGGACCTATGCACCCTTCTGCAGAGTTTTGAAATGGCGACGAAGATGTTTAGTGCTGACGATGCCATTATCAGCGTGACTATTCCGGTGATTTACATGCTGGAGCACATGTTAAACAGAATTCGGAGTCAGGTGGTGGCACAAGAGGAGGTGGAGGAAGTAGAGGAGGAGGAGTTGTATGCGGAAGGGCTAACATCTGCAAGGTCCAGACGGTCGGCAGCACCAAGGCGGCAGGCATGTGACGGTGGGGGAGATGGTTTTACCAGGGCGCATGGTAGCAGCCAAACTAGTGAGGAAGGTGCAGGAGCCCAGGAAGAAGTTGAGGACGAACTGATGGAAGACTCATCAGATGAGGGAGACCTTGATCACATTTCTGTTGTGCGAGGTTGGGGGGAGAGGACAGAGGAAGGAAGCATGATTGTTACCTCGCCACCAACACAACAGGGACTTGGTGCTCCTGGATGCGCAACACACATGAGTGCCTTCTTGCTGCACTACCTGCAACATGACCCTCGAATTGTGAGAATTAGAAATAATCCTGACTACTGGGTTGCCACACTGTTAGATCCCCGGTACAAAAGTAAATTTGCAGAAATTATTCCTGCCATAGAAAGGGATGCACGCATGCAGGAGTATCAGCAGAGACTGTTGCAGAATCTTACATGTGCTTTTCCACAAAATACCAGTGGTGCACGTAGTGAATCTCACAGTTCCAACTTGCCAACCGTGGGACCGTCAAGTGTTCAGCACTCAAACCGTAACAGAACCACAGTATCTGGTGGTAACATCAATTTTGCGGAATCATTTCACCACTTTTTTAGCCCATCCTTTGCAAGGCCACAGGAGACAAGAAGTCTGACACATAGTCAACGCCTAGAGACGATGGTACAGGAGTATCTCCAAGTAAACATTGAAGCCACGACTGTGTCACTGGACCCTTGCTCTTTTTGGGCTTCCAATCTGGATAAATGGCCGGAGCTAGCCACTTACGCCTTGGAGATCTTGTCATGCCCCGCAGCCAGCGTTCTGTCTGAACGTGTGTTCAGCGCTGCTGGTGGTGTGCTGACAGATAAGCGCACGCGGCTCTCCACTGATAATATAGACAGACTCACGTTCATAAAGATGAACAAATCATGGATCCGAAACGACTTTTCTACCCCTGTGTCATCCTGGGGAGAGTAAAAGCTTGATGATTGTTTAAAATCACCCTACCAACCGTTTTAAGCTTTCAAATTACTAATCATGTTTATCTGTATCTTGACTGGAAAATAATTTGGGCTTTGTAGCAGTGTGCAGCACTGATCCTATTAGGCCATCTATAATAAGCTCCACCAGATTTAAAATTAAAAATAATTTTTAGCTGCATCTAGCCCGGAAAATAATTTTGGGGCTCCGAGATGCGCAAGACACATAAGTGCCTTCTTGCTGCACTACCTGCAGCATGACCCTCATATTGTCAGAATTCGAAGTAATCATGACTACTGGGTTGCCACACTCTTAGATCCCCCAAACTTTTCGATCAACCTTTTCATTTAAATAAAGACCAAAAAAATGGTCATTTTTGAAATTATAAGCATTAGCAGGTTGTTAGAAACTGAAATCAAACAGTTTTCAACTCAAAACTTTATTCTAGGTGATGTTACATTTTCACATAGGACCCCTTGTTCGAAAGGAGCTTCTGAACTCTCTCGTCCATTGAATTTGTCAGGTTTTGGATGGTTTCTGCTTCAATTGTTTTGCATGAGGACAGAATACCCTCCCAGAGCTGTTGCTTAGATGTGAACTGCCTCCCGCCATCATAGACACTCCTTTTAATGATGCTCCAAAGGTTCTGAATGGGGTAGAGGTCAGGGGAGCATGGGGGTCACACCATAAGTTTGTCCCCTTTTATGCCCATATCAGCCAGAGATGCAGATGTTTTATGTGCAGCATGAGATGGTGCATTATCATGCAGAAAAATGATCTTGCTGTGAAATACACGGTTCTTCTTCTTGAACCATGGCAGGAAGTGCTGTTTGAGAAAATCCACATACATTATGGAGTTCATCTTTAGCGCCTTCAGGGATCCTAAAGGGGCCGACAATCTCTCTCCCCATGATTCCAGCCCAAAACATTACTCCACCTCCTCCTTGTTGGCGCTGTAGCCGTGTTTGCGTGGGGTGTCCATCAACCAGCCATCCTCCACTCCATCCATCTGGACCATCGAGCGCTGCACGGCACTCATCCGTGAACAAAACAGTTTTGAAATCAGTCTTCCTGTAATGTTTGGCCCACTGGAGCCGTTTCTGCTTGTGTGAAGTGGATAGAGGAGGTCGACAGGATGGCGTATGCACAGCTGCAAACCTCTGAAGGACCCTGCATCTTGTTGTTCGGGGGACGTTGGAGGCACAAGCAGCTTCAAAAACTTGTCTGCTGCTATGACAAGGCTTTTTTGCTGCTGCTCTTTCAACCTGACGTAATTGCCTGTAGGAAAGAGTCCTCAATTTGCCCTTATCAGCACGCACACGTGTGTACTGTGAATCAGCTACATACTTCTTGATTGCCAAGACACTTCATCCTGATCATCGCACAATGTTGATTGTAGTCATGCCTTGACCTAAACACTCCACAATTTGTTGCTTCTCAGCAGCCGACACATCCTTTTTCTTTCCCATTTTGGCAGAAAATGTAGGCTGCTGAATAATGTGAGAGAGCCTTCTTAAGTAGTCTTGCCTTTCATTGGACACACCTGACAAACTAATTAGCACTGGTGTCTGCAATTGCTTACAGTGATATAAAGAGCCCTGACACACATCACCATCAATGAGTTTAACTGACAAACAAACAAATTCTTCCCTTATCACTCCTAAACACTTTTTGCATAATAATTTGGAACACAGTGTACATGTGCTTTTCCACAAAACACCAGTGGTTCACGTAGTGAATCTTACAGTTCTAACTTGCCAACCGTGGTCTGTATGGAGTTGTTCAATAAAGGGCCCAAAATTAAGATAACATAGATGGGAGAGGTCTCTATGAATAGGAATTCCTAAGTATTTGATACCCTGTGAGGGCCAGGCAAAGGGAAAGTTGGACTGGATGGAATCCTATATGGATTTGGGGAGGGAGACATCGAGGGCCTCAAACTTCGCTGCATTGATTTTAAAATTTGACCATGTAACAAAGTGATCTATTTCAGCCATAACAGCATGGATGGATATATGTGATTGAGTGATATATACTAGGACATCATCAGCAAATAGAGAGCACTTGTACTCGGTGCCTCCCACCTCAATCCACCTAATATTGGGGTTATGGCGAATTGATGAGAGCAGGTGCTCCGTCACTTGGATGTATAAGAGAGGGGACAGAGAACATCCCTGCCTTGTCCCATTGGTGATTGTGAAAGGTGATGAAAATGTTCTGACGCGCCCCCTGGGCCTTGGGACACCCGGAGCCGGACCCTTTTTGGTGGATGCTGGTGGTTGTAGTCTCCGTGGCGGCAACCCGGTTCCGTGGCTCAGGGCGGTCAAACCAGTGGCGGAACTATTTATGTGGTTTTGATGTTTAAATGTCCGACTACGCCACCCGTGGATTGCGGTCAGAGTGAACCGCCGCTCCAGGGCAGACCGCTGAGGCTGGTGTTGTGGGTGCAGCAGAGCGTAGCATAACTCCCCACGGGAGGAGTATAGCCTCAGGGCAGTGTATGCGGAGGATGGGGGTGATGGTGCAGGGCAGCAGCAGTAATGACACGGAGTAAGTGATGCAGTCCAGGGCCTTTACTCACAGTTCTTATTATCCAGACCACGTCTGCAGGTAACGGCTGCCCACGTCGTACTGTGCTCACCAGGTGAGGGGCTCAGACAACTCCCAGATATCTTTGGAGCGCTTCACAGGACCCCCTTTGTGTGTCCTTTGTCTGGCCTTTCTTACCAACCCTTCTGTCCGGCTGCCTCGGGCCTCCTCTTGGTAAACTTGGCGCCAGTTTTCCTGACCCTATGTGGTGCCTTCCTAGCGGGTGTAGCGAGGGGCTGCGCCACATAAAATGTCACAGCCTCCTGTTTCTAGCTGAGGGTCGTTTCCTGCCTCCACTAGTTTCGGGGACCGGTCTCCCCCTTTGGCCTGACCCCTCCACGCAGGTGGATTCTGGCGTGCGGTGGCGACTCGCCCGTCCGCACCCCTGAGATCCCTTCGTTCCTCGTTCCTGGAGCCTTCTCCGCTCCTCTTCCTTCCTTCTCCCTCTTCCAGGCCTGGGCCTCTGTTACTAGGCCCGCCTCCGGAGCAGAGCTCATGCAGAGTCCCTGCTCCCTGCCACTTCTGCTCAGACTTCTCTGCACTGAACTAAGATGGTGCCCACCTTTTATACTCCCTTCTCAATGCACCCAGGAACTGCTTCCTCCCTGCTCCTGCGCTACAGGGTTCCCCTTCCTCAGTGTTCCCTCCCCCCACTCCAGCCAGGGACAGGGACTGTCGTGCCCATCTCAGGGGCATATTGGTCGCCCTGCCCCACGGCAATGTGGTGTAATGCATGCAGGTGTCGGGTCCTGATCCACACTACATCCTTACCTGAGAGTGAGATATCACACCTCTGGGTGAGGTGCAATACCTCTGTAGCAACCGAGCCCTCAGGGTGCTACAGTTCCATTTATCTTCAGCCTAGGTGACGTATTGCGATACAGGGCCGTGATTTTGGCTATAAAAGGGTCCCCTAGACCCCTACCCCAAGCTTTTTAAGAGAATCATATATGGCGTGCCAGGAGACTCTATGGAATGCTTTCTCAGCATCCAACGAGAGTATCTAATTACAAATTTTTAACTGCATCTAGCCCAGGAAATACTTTGTGCCTAGTAGCAGGGTCTGCTAGTCAGCGGATTATCCCGGCTGTTAAGCAAGCTACACCACCTGTAGTTTGGACACTTCATTTTTTCAAAGGAAATGCTTCGGGACCACGGGATACTCAGTGAAGAGCATCAGGAGGCACCCCAAGGCATAGGGGCTGGGACTGGCAGTAGGATGCCTTGCGGTGGACAGCCGAGCTCGATCCTTATAAAAGCTTTTTAACTGCAGCAGCTTTAGTGGACGCTACTGGAGCTGGAATTACGTGGCTGCTGGCATGAGACTTGCCCTCCAATAGATCCTTGTAAATGGATTTAAAGTGTATTCATTCAAATTAGAGAGACAATTTAAATTAAAAAGCTTAGAGCTACCTCCACCACAGGGGGGCTCGCTCGACCCACCAGCGGACAGGCACCAGTATTGGGAGAGGGGGGCTGGCCATCAGGGTTCACCGCGGCTCTGGCACAAACCCGGCGACACGGAGGTGGCACGGGCAGGAGCGGACTGGCCGTGTCGGCTTCTCACTTTTTGGATTTTAGAAGGGCATGACATGCCTATATCTGTGTCTCCCCCTCCTTTTACTCCTCCACCTCTTTTATTTTCGCATGACTATATGTACTTGTCACTTTTCCATGTGTTAGTTATGTCTTCTGAGCAGTTTGTCAGCTTTTGGACACCTTTGAAGGTGTTTTCTACGTGTTTCTATGTGTTTTTGTTTGCCTGCCATTGGTTTTAACGGTGTTCGAAGGTGTTCGACGAACAGTTCGACGAACAGTTCGGCGAACACACGGGTGTTCGACGAACCGAACCGAACTCGAACACTACGGGGGTGGCTCAACACTAGTTGCGCACCACCGAAGCTCGCTGTGTCAGTCGGGCGTGTTGCATACCATCGAAGCATGCTGTGTCAGTTGGGCATGTTGCGTACCACCGAAGCAGGGTCTGTCAGTCGGGCGTGTTGCGTACCACCGAAGCACGCTGTGTCAGTCGGGCGTGTTGCGTGCCACCGGAGCACGCTGTATCAGTCAGGCGTGTTGCGTGCCACCGAAGCACACTGTGTCAGTCGGGTGTGTTGCATGCAAACGGAGCAAGCTGTGTCAGTCGGGCGTGTTGCGTACCACCGAAGCACGCTGTGTCAGTCTGGCGTGTTGCGTACCACCATAGAACGCTGTGTCAGTCGGGCGTGTTCTTACCATCGAAACACGGTGTGTCAGTCGTGCGTGTTGCTTGCTACCGGAGCACGCTGTGTACGTCTAGCGTGTTGCGTGCCAACGAAGCATGCTGTGTCAGTCGGGCATGTTGCATACCACCGAAGCAGGCTGTGTCAGTCGGGCGTGTTGGGTACCACCGTAGAACGCTGTGTCAGTCGGGAGTATTGCGTACCACCGAAGAACGCTGTGTCAGTTGGGCGTGTTGCGTGGCACCGGAGCACGCTGTGTCAGTCGGGCGTGTTGCGTGCTACCGAAGCACGCTGTGTCAGTCGGGCGTGTTGCGTGCCAATGGAGCACGGTGTGTCAGTCGGGCGTGTTGCGTGCCAACGGAGGACACTGTGTCAGTCCTGATGTTGCGTGACACCGAAGCACGCTGTGTCAGTCGGGCATGTTGCGTACCACCGAAGCACGCTGTGTCAGTCGGGCATGTTGCGTGCCACCGGAGCACGCTGTGTCAGTGGGGCGTATTGCGTGCCACCGAAGCACGCTGTGTCAGTCGGGCGTGTTGCATGCCAACGGAGCAAGCTGTGTCAGTCGGGTATTCTGCGTGCCAACGGAGGACGCTGTGTCAGTCTGGGTGTTGTGTGCCACCGAAGCACGCATTGTCAGTCGGGTGTGTTGCGCACCACCGAAGCACGCTGTGTCAGTCGGGCGTGTTGCGTGCCACCGAAGCACACTGTGTCCGTCGGGCATGTTGAGTACCACCGAAGCACGCTGTGTCAGTTGGGCGTGTTGTGTACCACCAGATCACGCTGTGTCAGTCAGGCGTGTTGCGTGCCACCGAAGCACACTGTGTCAGTCGGGCATATTGCGTGCCACCAAAGCACGCTGTGTCAGTCGGGCGTGTTGTATGCCAATAGAGCAAGCTGTGTCAGTGGGGCGTGTTGCGTGGCAACGGAGCACGATGTGTCAGCCGGGCGTGTTGCGTGCCAACGGAGGACGCTGTGTCTGTCCGGGTGTTGCGTGCAACCGAAGCACGCTGTGTCAGTCGGGCGTGTTACCATAGCACGCTGTGTCAGTTGGGCGTGTTGCGTACCACCGAAGCATGCTCTGTCATTCGGGCATGTAGCGTACCACCGAAGCACGCTGTGTTAGTCGGGCGTGTTGCGCACCACCGAAGCACGCTGTGTCAATCGGGCATGTTGCACACCACCGAAGCACGCTGTGTCAGTCGGGCGTGTTGCGTACCATCAAAGCATGCTGTGTCAGTTGGGCATGTTGCGTACCACCGAAGCAGGGTCTGTCAGTCGGGCGTGTTGCGTACCACCGAAGCACGCTGTGTCAGTCGGGTGTGTTGCGTGAAACCGGAGCACGCTGTATCAGTCAGGCGTGTTGCGTGAGACCGAAGCACACTGTGTCAGTCGGGTGTGTTGCATGCAAACGGAGCAAGCTGTGTCAGTCGGGCGTGTTGCGTACCACCGAAGCACGCTGTGTCAGTCTGGCGTGTTGCGTACCACCATAGAACGCTGTGTCAGTCGGGCGTGTTCTTACTGTTATGATCTGCTACAGAGACTAAGGAAAGACAGGAGATCTGTCCCTACAATAGATCTAAACTAGATCCCTACGATGTAATGGGGAACCTGATCCTGCGATCAGACCCGCTAAAGTCCTCGGCTAGTCTGTACGAAGACCTATAGATGTGAGGGAGGTATCCCTACAAGAACTAGGGACTGGGATAAGTAGGACACCTCCTAGCAGAAATAGTAGCAGTCAAAGACAAACACACAACAAAAAGCATAGAGGTCAGAAGACCTAGCAAAACTAACAGAGAACGGCAACAGAGCACCAAGCTAGCTCAAGAGTAGTAAATACAATGAAGTCCAGCAAGGCAAGGAGGGCGGAGCAGGATTAAATAGGCAAAAATGGTCATGTGACCAGCAAACTCAAAAAAACCTAACGGGAGAGTTCTAACAGTACCCCCTCTTCTAAGAGGATCCTCCGGATCCCCTAGGCCCAGGCTTACCAGGAAACCTCCTGTGAAACGCTCTGACAAGTCTGGAAGCAGAAACATCATCCGCCCTCACCCATGAGTTATCCTCAGGTCCGAAACCCTTCCAAGCGACGAGATACTGCAAACTCCCTCTATACCGTCTAGAATTTAGGATGCGGGAAATTTCATATTCCCCGTCCTCCACCACCGGAGGAACAGTGGCAGAGGTGTCACCATCCGACACATCAGCCTTTTTCAATAGAGAAACATGAAACACCGGGTTAATCTTCCAGGACGTAGGAACCTCCAGAGGGCAAAGCAGCCCCGCAGCAGGAGCATGCGAAGACTTGGATCTTGCACACACATTACATTGGCGCACCCACTTAATGACTTCCTTCTGCCATCCAGGCCACCAAAAACTGCGACCCACAAGTCTCTTGGTCTCAGAAATTCCTGGATGACCTGCCAACCGAGACTCATGACACTCAACAAACAAATCTCTCCTAAAGGTCCTAGGCACAAACAACCTCCCATGGGGAGTGTTAGATGGGGCATTCTCCTGAGCTTTAAGAATCTCATCCTCCAAAACGGAGTCCAAAGCAGCAATCACAACACCTTCTTGTAAAATGGTCTCCTCTTCCTCCTCAACACCGACCATGGGAGAAAAGCTGCGAGACAAAGCATCCGCTTTAACATTCTTGGTACCCGGGATGTAAGTAACGGAAAAATTAAACCGCGAGAAAAAAAGTGCCCACCTAGCCTGACGGGCATTCAAGCGCTTGGCAGCATCAAGATAGATCAGATTTTTATGATCAGTGAAAACCTGAATGGGAAATTCAGCACCTTTCAAGAGGTGACGCCAGTGTTCAAATGCGAGTTTAATCGCTAGCAATTCCCGATTACCAATATCGTAATTAAGTTCAGTCTCAGAAAATTTCTTTGAAAAAAAGGCACAGGGATGTACTCCATCCTTGTTTTCCTGAGACAACACCGCACCGACCCCCACCAAAGAAGCATCAACCTCAACCAAAAACGGCTTAGTCACATCAGGCTGCATAAGGATGGGAGCAGAGGTGAACCTCTCCTTTAGAAACACAAAAGCTTCAATGGCCTCAGAAGTCCACTGAACCGCATTAGCACCTTTCCTGGTGAGATCGGTCAGCGGTTTGACAATAATAGAAATTTTTTTTATGAATTTTCTGTAATAATTGGCGAAACCCAAAAACCTCTGTATCGATTTCAAACCAATAGGCCTAGGCCATTCCTGCACAGCTTGAACTTTAACCAGGTCCATCTCAAAACCTTCATTGGAGATAATGTAGCCCAAAAAACTAATTCTCTGTACAGCAAACTTACATTTCTCCAGCTTAGCAAAAAGCGAATTGTCCATTAATAACTGTAATACCTCACGTACGCTCCGCCAATGAGATTCCAGATCAGGCGAATAAATCAGAATGTCATCCAAATACACAACCACATTTTTGCCGATTAAAGGTCTAAGGATGTCATTAATAAGATTCTGAAAAAATGCTGGAGCATTGGTAAGATCAAAAGGCATCACCAGATTCTCAAAATGACCCACAGGAGTGTTAAAAGCAGTCTTCCATTCATCACCCTCCTTCATGCGCAACAAATTGTATGCCCCCCGGAGATCAATTTTAGAGATCCACTTGGCCCCCACTAACTGGTTAAATAAATCAGGAATCAATGGCAGTGGGTAAGGATTGCGTACAGTAATTTTATTAATCTCACGAAAGTCCAGACAAGGACGTAAACCGCCATCTTTCTTTTTTACAAAAAAAAAATCCAACAGCCACAGGAGACTTGGAAGGCCAAATGTGACTGGCGGCCAAGCTTGTCTGTATGTATTCCTCCAAAGCCTTTCTCTCAGGAATAGTCAGATTAAATAAACGACTTTTAGGAAGAGTCGCTCCAGGGACAAATTCAATGGTACAATCATAGTCTCTATGGGGAGGCAAAATTTGCGACTCCTCCTCAGAAAAAACTCTCCAAAAATCTTGAATAGGTACAGGTAATTCCCCTTTTTCCACAGCAGCAATGCGCCCGTTACAACACTTGTCATAACACTTAGGGCTCCAGGACTTAATTTCATTGGTAGACCAATCCAAGACAGGATTGTGCAATTTTAACCAGGGTAACCCCAATATTACTGGAGAAGGCAAATTATCCAATACCACCAAATCCAAATTCTCTTGATGAATACCATTAATAGTGAGGGGAAATTCACAGACCTTGTGAGTAACACTCTTCAAGGGAGAGCCATCAACAGAAACCACAGAAATAGGGGATGACAAAGTTTTAGGTTCTAATCTAAGTTTTTCCAATAATCCCCCATCAATCACATTCAGAGTAGAACCACAATCCAAAAATACCCGAAATTCAATTAATTCATCCTGAGCAGCAGTAGTGGCAGATAGGAATACTCCCTTAGAATTTAAACAGGCAATACGGGCATGACTGACCATTTTTTTTTCTTTCTTCATACGAAGCACACAGCTCTTAATAAAATGACCAGAATTTCCGCAATAGAAGCACAAGCCTTCAGAAAGCCTGCAGTCTTTTTCCTGAGAGCGGGGTGGCATCGCCCCAATCTCCATCGGCTCTCCATTGTCAGAGCAGACCCTCTCAAGACTCGGAGTTGACATAGCAGAGGATTTGCTCTCATTAATCCTTGCACGCAGTCTCCTGTCCACCCGTATTGCTAATTGCATTGCCTCCTGCAAGTTTCCAGGTGTGGGATAAGCAATCAGTAAATCCTTAACCCTTTCACCTAGCCCTGCAAGAAACAAGCTTTTCAAAGCTGAATCGTTCCACCCCACCTGGGCAGACCACCGACGGAAGTGAGAACAATATTTTTCCACATTACCCGATCCCTGCCTCAAACGTCTTAATTCAGACTCAGCAGATGAGACACGATCAGGATCATCGTACAACACACCCAAAGCAGAAAAAAAACTATCCACTGATCTAAAGCATGGATCACTAGGTTGGAGAGAGAAGGCCCATCCCTGAGGATCTTTGCGCAAAAGTGACATTATGAACCCTATGCGCTGTGATTCATCACCAGAGGATCCGGGTCTCAAACGAAAATACAATAAACAAGCATTTTTAAAAGAAAAAAAATCTTGTTGTTCGCCAAAAAATAAATCAGGCAGACGTACCTTTGGTTCAACAAAATGTGCTCCAGGACAGCTACTCACGTGTTGTTGGAGCTTGACCGCCTCCAGAGAGAGTCCCTGCAAGCGTTGAGCCAAATCTTGAACCGAGACCATGATGGAAAACTGGAGGTCTTTCCTTAGAGCAAATTTTTTTTTTCTTTTTTTTTTTTTTTTCTTTTAGGGCTGGACTTACTGTTATGATCTGCTACAGAGACTAAGGAAAGACAGGAGACCTGTCCCTACAATAGAACTAAACTAGATCCCTACGATGTAACGGGGAACCTGATCCTGCGATCAGACCCGCTAAAGTCCTCGGCTAGTCTGTACGAAGACCTATAGATGTGAGGGAGGTATCCCTAAAAGAAATAGGGACTGGGATAAGTAGGACACCTCCTAGCAGAAATAGTAGCAGTCAAAGACAAACACACAAAAAAAAGCATAGAGGACAGAAGACCTAGCAAAACTAACAGAGAACGGCAACAGATCACCAAGCTAGCTCAAGAGTAGTAAATACAATGAAGTCCAGCAAGGCAAGGAGGGCGGAGCCGGATTAAATAGGCAAAAATGGTCATGTGACCAGCAAACTCAAAAAAACCTAAAAGGAGAGTTCTAACACTTACCATCGAATCACGCTGTGTCAGTCATGCGTGTTGCGTGCTACCGGAGCACGCTGTGTACATCTGGCATGTTGCATGCCACCGAAGCACGCTGTGTCAGTCGGGCGTGTTGCGTGCCAACGGAGCACGCTGTGTCAGTCGGGCGTGTTGCGTGCCAACAGAGGATGCTGTGTCAGTCCGGGTGTTGCGTGCCACCGAAGCACGCTGTGTCAGTCGGGCGTGTTGAGTACCATCGAAGCACGCTGTGTCAGTCGGGCGTGTTGCGTGCCACCGAAGCATGCTTTGTCAGTCGGGCGTGTTGCGTGCCACCGGATCACGCTGTGTCAGTCGGGCGTGTTGCGTGCCACCAAAGCATGCTGTGTCAGTCGGGCATCTTGCATGCCAACGGAGAAAGCTGTGTCAGTCGGGTGTGTTGCGTGCCAACGGAGGACGCTGTGTCAGTCTGGGTGTTGCGTGCCACCGAAGTACGCTGTCAGTCAGCGTGTTACCGAAGCACGTTGTGTCAGTTGGGCGTGTTGTGTACGACAGAAACACGCTGTGTCAGTCGGGCATGTTGCGTACCACCGTAGAACGCTGTGTCAGTCGGGCGTGTTGCGTACCACCGTAGAACGCTGTGTTAGTCGGTCGTGTTGCGTGCCACCGGAGCACGCTTTGTCAGTTGGGCGTGTTGCGTGCCATCGAAGCACGCTGTGTCAGTCGGGCGTGTTGCCTGGCAACAGAGCACGCTGTGTCAGCCGGGCATGTTGCATGCCAACGGAGGACGCTGTGTCAGTCTGGGTATTGCATGCCACCGAAGCACGCTGTGTCAGTCAGCGTGTTACCGAAGCACGTTGTGTCAGTCGGGCGTGTTGTCTACCACCAAAGCACGCTGTGTCAGTAGGCGTGTTGCGTAGCACTGAAGCACGTTGTGTCAGTCAGGTGTGTTGCGCATCACTAAAGCACGCTGTGTCAGTCGGGCGTGTTGCGCACCACCAAAGCACTCTGTGTCAGTCGGGCGTGTTGCGCTCCATCGAAGAACGCTGTGTCAGTCGGGCGTGTTGCGTACCACCGAAGAAGGCTGTGTCAGTCGGGCGTGTTGCGTATCACCGTAGAACACTGTGTCAGTCGAGCGTGTTGCATACCACCAAAGAATGCTGTGTCAGTCAGCGTGTTGCGTGCCACCGGAGCACGCACTGTCAGTCGGGCTTGTTGCGTGCCACCGAAGCACGCTGTGTCAGTCGGGCGTGTTGCGTGCCAAAGGAGCATGCTGTGTCAGTCGGGCTTGTTGCGTGCCAACGGAGGACGCTGTGTCAGTCCGGGTGTTGCGTGCCACCGAAGCATGCTGTGTCAGTCGGGCGTGTTGCGTGCCACCAAAGCACGCTGTGTCAGTCGGGCATGTTGCGTACCACCGAAGCACGCTGTGTCATTCGGCCATGTTGCGTACCACCGAAGCACACTGTGTCAGTCGGGCTTGTTGCGTGCCACCGAAGCACGCTGTGTCAGTCGGGCGTGTTACGCACCACCGAAGCACGCTGTGTCAGTCGGGCGTGTTGCATACCATCGAAGCACGCTGTGTCAGTTGGGCGTGTTGCGTACCACCGAAGCATGCTGTGTCAGTCGGGCGTGTTGCATGCCACCGAAGCACGCTGTGTCAGTTGGGCGTGTTACATGCAAACGGAGCAAGCTGTGTCAGTCGGGCGTGTTGCGTACCACCGAAGCACGCTGTGTCGGTCTGGCGTGTTGCGTACCACCATAGAACGCTGTCAGTCGGGCATGTTGCTTACCACTGAAGCACGCTGTGTCAGTCGGGCGTGTTGCGTGCCACCGGAGCACGCTGTGTACATCTGGCGTGTTGCATGCCACCGAAGCACGCTGTGTCAGTCGGGCATGTTGCGTGCCAACGGAGCACGCTTTGTCAGTCAGGCGTGTTGCGTGCCACCGAAGCACGCTGTGTCAGTCGGGCGTGTTGAGTACCATCGAAGCACGCTGTGTCAGTCGGGCGTGTTGCGTGCCACCGAAGCATGCTGTGTCAGTCGGGCGTGTTGCGTGCCACCGAAGCACGCTGTGTCAGTCGGGCGTGTTGCATGCCACCGAAGCACGCTGTGTCAGTCGGGCGTGTTGAGTACCATCGAAGCACGCTGTGTCAGGCGGGCGTGTGGCGTTGCACCGGATCACGCTGTGTCAGTCGGACTTGTTGCGTGCCACCGAAGCACGCTGTGTCAGTCGGGAGTATTGCATGCCAACGGAGCAAGCTGTGTCAGTCGGGTGTGTTGCGTGCCAACGGAGGACGCTGTGTCAGTCTGGGTGTTGCGTGCCACCGAAGCACGCTGTCAGTCAGCGTGTTACCGAAGCACGTTGTGTCAGTCGGGCGTGTTGTGTACCACCGAAGAACGCTGTGTCAGTCGGGCGTGTTGCGTGCCACCGGAGCACGCTGTGTCAGTTGGGCGTGTTGCGTGCCATCGAAGCACGCTGTGTCAGTCTGGCGTGTTGTGTGGCAACAGAGCATGCTGTGTCAGCCGGGCATGTTGCGTGCCAATGGAGGACGCTGTGTCAGTTGGGCATTCCACCAGAGCATGCTGTGTCAGTCCGAAGTGTTGCATTCCACCGAAGCACGCTGTGTCAGTCCGGCGAGCAGCGTGCCACCGGAGCACGCTGTGTCAGTCAGGCGTGTCTCATGCCACCGGAGCACACTGTGTCAGTCGGGCGTGTCTCATGCCACCGGAGCACGCTGTGTCAGTCGGGCGTGTTGCATACCATCGGAGCACACTGTCAGTCAAGCGTATTGCGTGCCACTAGAGCACGCTGTGTCAGTCCGACATGTCGCATACCACCGGAGCACGTTGTGTCAGTTTGGCGAGTAGCATGCCATCGGACCACGCTGTGTCCATCGGGCGTGTTGCGTACCACAAGAGCACGCGGTGTCAGTCGGGTGTGTTGCGTGCCACCAGAGCACGCTATGTCAGTCGGGCATGCCATCGAAGCATGCTGTGTCAGCCTGGGTGTAACGGGTCTGGGAGGTGGAACCTCTGAGCAACTATACAAGGGGGCAGTCCTTGTAAGGAAGCGGGTGGCTCCCAGGGAAGGCGGGCAGGAAGTCACGGCAAGTGACAGGGACAGTCTCTGGGTAGAAGGGCAGGAGGTCACGGCAAGTGACGGGGACAGTCTCTTGATAGGCTAGCAGGCAGGTGGCAGGTGAGCGCTCACAGGTGAGCGGGCGAGAGTCTCTGGACAGGCAGGTGGTCACGGCAAGTGACGGCAGAGCCTCCAGGTGGGCTAGCAGACAGGTAGCAGGTGGGCGCTCCCAGGTGTGCGGGCAAGAGTCTCTGGACAGGCAGGTGGTCACGGCAAGTGACGGCAGAGTCTCCAGGTAGGCTAGCAGACAGGTAGCAGGTGGACGCTCCCAGGTGAGCGGGCAAGAGTCTCTGGACAGGCAGGTGGTCACGGCAAGTGATGGCAGAGCCTCCAGGTAGGCTAGCAGACAGGTAGCAGATGGGCGCTCCCAGGTGAGCGGGCAAGAGTCTCTGGACAGGCAGGTGGTCACGGCAAGTGACGGCAGAGCCTCCAGGTAGGCTAGCAGGCAGGTAGCAGGTGAGCCCTCCCAGGTGAGCGGACAGGCTGGTCCATAGACAGACTGACAGGTGTCGGAGGGCAGACTGTCGGACCGCAGGCTTGCAAGCAGGTAAGCGGATATCAGGCAGGTATCAAGCAGGATTCTGGCAGGTGACTGGCAGGTAACAGGCAGGAATCTAGCAGGTGACTGGCAGGTGACTGGTAACGGGACCTGAGGGCTGAAGCAGAGTTGAAAGGCTTTGCAACAATATTGCTCGGGCACCTCCATTTTGGAGGAGGTGCCTTATATATGGTGAAGTCCTCCGGCCATTGGCCGGGGACTCCTTAGGACGGCGCGCGTGGCCCCTTTAAGAGAGGGGGAGCGCGCGCGCGCCCTAAGCACCATGGCCGGGAAGCAGCGCGCACTGCCAGCAGAGCGGGAGAAAGACGCCGGGCACGAAGCGGAGAGGTGAGGGAACAGCGTCCCTGTCTAGCAGGAGGCAGGGACGCCGACGCTACAGTACCCCCCCTTTAGGCCCCCCCTTTTTTAGGCCAGAGAGAAATTTATCAAGGATGAGAGGGGCATGGATGTTCTCCCGGGGCTCCCACGTTCTCTCCTCAGGACCAAACCCCTTCCAATCTACCAGAAAAAAGGTCTTTCCTCTTACCCTTTTGGTGGCCAGAATGTTCTCTACCTCAAACTCGTTTTCAGTGGAAACCGGAGCAGGGGGCGTACCTGTAGACTTGGAAAAAGAGTTAAGTACCACGGGTTTGAGGAGAGATACATGGAAGGAGTTAGAGATCCGCAAATTGGCCGGGAGTTTCAATTTATAGGCCACCGAGTTGATTTGTTTGATAACTTCCAGTGGGCCGATGAACCGAGGCCCTATCTTGTAGGAAGGAGTCTTGAGCCGGACATACTTGGACGAGAGCCAGACTTTATCTCCGGGATGGAATTGTGGAGGATCCAGGCGTTTTTTGTCAGCGTGTTTTTTCATCCGCTCGGACGACTGAAGGAGTGCGGATCGGGTACTCTCCCAGATGGAGGAGAATTCGCTAACGAGAGATTCCGCAGCTGGATTGTCCACCGAGGTGGAGACGGGAAATGGGATCCGAGGATGCTGACCGAAAACTACAAAAAACGGGGATTTGGAGGAAGATTCGCTCTCGTGATTATTGTAAGAGAATTCGGCCCATGGTAGGAGATCCACCCAGTCTGAATGGTGGGCATTACCGTAGTGCCGGAGATAACTGGTCAGGATCTGATTGATCCGCTCCACTTGACCATTGGACTGTGGGTGGTAAGCGGAGGAGAAGTCCAGAGTGACGTCAAGCAGCTTACATGTGGCTCTCCAGAAGCGTGAGGTGAACTGAACCCCACGATCCGACACGATGTGGAGGGGCAGGCCATGGAGACGGAAGATGTGGCGGATAAAGTCTTTAGCTAGTTCGGGTGCAGACAGGAGGCCCGGCAGGGGAATGAAGTGCGCCATCTTGGAAAAGCGGTCCGCGACCACCCAAATGACCGTACAACCGGCAGAGACAGGGAGATCCGTTATAAAGTCCATAGCTATATGCTGCCACGGGGCAGCAGGTACTGGAAGAGGAAGGAGGCGACCGGCTGGCAGGTGTCTCGGAACTTTGTTGCGGGCGCAGGACACACAGGCTGAAACAAAGTCTATTACATCCTTGTGCAGGGTAGGCCACCAGTAATGTCGGGTAATAAGCTGGAGGGTCTTTTTCTGACTGGCGTGGCCAGCTAGTTTAGACGAGTGACCCCAGTGTAGGACCTTCTTCCGATCAGGTACTGTTACGAACATCTTACCGGGAGGGAGACGATTTAGATTGACGGGGGCCACCTGCATTACTCTGGCGGGATCAATGATGTGCTTAGGTTCCTCCTCTAGATCAGACACCAGGAAGGATCGGGACAAGGCGTCAGCTTTGATGTTTTTGTCTGCCGGGCGAAAATGAAGAACGAAATCAAAGCGGGCAAAAAACAAGTACCACCGGGCTTGGCGTGGGTTAAGTCTCTGGGCGCTCTGAAGTTAAGCCAAGTTCTTGTGATCCGTGTAAATTATTACCGGGTGAAGAGCCCCCTCGAGCAGGTAACGCCACTCCTCCAGTGCAAGCTTAATGGCTAACAATTCTCGGTCTCCTATAGAATAGTTGCGCTCAGAAGAGGAGAAGAGTTTGGAGAAGAAGCCGCAGGTTACCTTTCTTCCGGAAGGTGACTTTTGGGTAAGTACCGCTCCGGCTCCAGAGGAGGAGGCGTCAACTTCAAGGAAGAACTGTTTGTTGCCGTCCAGACGATGCAGCACCGGGGCGGAAGAGAAAGCCTGTTTTAAGGAAAGAAAGGTTTCCTCTGCTTCGGGCGGCCATTCTCTGGGATTAGTGCCCTTACGGGTGAGCGCAGAGATTGGGGCAGTCCGGGAAGAGAAGTGCGGTATGAAGAGGCGGTAGTAGTTGGCGAAACCCAGGAACCGCTGAATAGCTTTCAACCCCTCTGGTCGGAGCCACTTCTGGATGGCAGACAGTTTCTCAGGATCCATTCGTAGGCCGGTCTGAGAGATTATGTAGCCCAGAAACAGAAGCGAGGTCTGCTCAAAGAGGCACTTCTCATATTTAGCGTAGAGGTGGTTTTGCCTGAGCCTGAGCAGGACCTGACGAACGTCCCTCCGGTGTGTGGGGAGATACGGAGAGAAGACCAAGATATCGTCCAGGTACACCACTACGCAGGAGTAGAGAAGGTCCCGGAAGATGTCATTGACCAACTCTTGAAAGACGGCGGGAGCGTTACAGAGACAGAAGGGCATTACCAGGTATTCATAGTGGCCGTCCCGGGTGTTGAATGCCGTCTTCCATTCATCCCCCTGACGGATACGGACCAGGTTATACGCCCCACGGAGGTCCAGCTTGGTGAAGATTCTAGCCCCCCTCAGACGGTCAAATAATTCCGGAATGAGCGGAAGGGGGTATTTATTCTTCACCGTGATCTGGTTAAGGCCTCTATAGTCTATACAGGGATGGAGTGAGCCGTCCTTCTTTTGACGAAGAAGAAGCCTGCTCCCGCCGGGGAGGTAGATTTCCGGATGAATCCCCGGGCCAGATTCTCCTCAATATATTCGGACATGGACAGGGTCTCAGCAGCGGACAAAGGGTAAATGCGCCCACGGGGAGGAGTAGCGCCGGGCATCAGGTCGATTGGGCAGTCGTATGGTCTATGAGGGGGTAATGTCTCTGCCTCCTTTTTAGTAAAGACGTCCGCATAAGACCAATAAGGAACCGGAAGACCAGGTAGATTGGCTGGAGTAGGAGAAGGATGGACAGGATGGACGGGAACTAAACAAGTCTTATGGCAGTCCTGTCCCCAGCGAAGGACTTCTCCGGTCTGCCAATCAAGCACGGGTGCATGTTTCTGAAGCCAAGGTAGGCCTAGTAAGAGGGCGTGAGAGAGTCCAGGCAGAACATGAAAGAAAATGCTCTCTGAGTGCAGCATTCCCACCTGCAGGGTTAGGGATTCGGTGATGAGTTGGATGGGATGTGGTAAGAGGCCCCCATCCACGGCAGCGACAGATAACGGTACAGCTAGAGATTTGGTGGGAATGCGGTATTTCTCTACCAGGGACTGAGAAATGAGATTTCCGGCAGCTGCAGAGTCAAGTTGGGCTAGTTCAAAATAACGGTTCTCCCCGCAGATGATAGAGACCGACAGCAACAAAGATGGAGAGGGTTTACTCTTGTCTAGGACGACCTCTCTGAGCGATCCTAGACACAGGTGTTTCCCGACCTCTCCGGGCAGGAACGGATCCGGTGCTCCTTACTGCCACAGTAGAAGCAGCTCCCCTCGGCTCGGCGTAACTCTTGACGGGTCTTGACCATCTTGGTCTGGTCGACCTGCGTAGGCTCGGGTGAGTGCGCCTGGGGAGTAACGGGAGAAGTGACGGGTTTCTGGAAGGTAGGGGCTAGACGTGGAAACCTCCTCTCATGGGTCACCTCTTTGGCGCGCTCCTGGAACCGGATGTCAATCCGGGTGGCAAGTGTTATTAAGTCGTCGAGAGTGGTAGGAATGTCCTGACCGGCGAGTTCATCTTTAATACGGCCGGACAGACCCTCCCAAAAGACAGACACCAGGGCGTCGTTATCCCAGGCCAGCTCCGAAGCAAGGGTACGGAACCGTATGGCATATTGGCCCACGGTGAGATTTCCTTGATGGAGGCGTAGCAGAGATGATGCGGATGAGGTCTTCCGTCCTGGTTCGTCGAAGACTTTCCTGAAGGCCGTGAGAAAGGCTGGCAGGTTGGACACCAGGGGGTCTCCTCTCTCCCATAGAGGATTTAGCCCAGCCAGTGCATCTCCCGTGAGATGGGACATGATGAAGGCTACTCTGGCTCGGTCGGTGGAAAACTGGTTTGTCAACAGTTCGAAGTGCAGAGTGCACTGGTTAATGAAGCCCCGTGCCTGGCTGGGATCTCCGCCAAAACGAGGAGGGGCGGAGAGGCGGGGACCGGGAAGAGATGCCATGGTGTTGATGGGCTGTGGCGGTGCCGGGATAGTAAGTGTGCGAGTGGAGGCAGCTCCTGAAGAGGTAGTCAATGTGTCCAGGCGGGAGTTAACACTACGTAGGTGACTCAGGATGGACTCCTGTTGGGACCTCTGACGGGAAAGTTCATGACATAGATCAAAGAGCGAGGGAGCTTGGGTGCCACCGGGTTCCATGGCCCGAGCAAACTGTAACGGGTCTGGGAGGTGGAACCTCTGAGCAACTATACAAGGGGGCAGTCCTTGTAAGGAAGCGGGTGGCTCCCAGGGAAGGCGGGCAGGAAGTCACGGCCAGTGACAGGGACAGTCTCTGGGTAGAAGGGCAGGAGGTCACGGCAAGTGACGGGGACAGTCTCTTGATAGGCTAGCAGGCAGGTGGCAGGTGAGCGCTCCCAGGTGAGCGGGCGAGAATCTCTGGACAGGCAGGTGGTCACGGCAAGTGACGGCAGAACCTCCAGGTAGGCTAGCAGACAGGTAGCAGGTAGACCCTCCCAGGTGAGCGGGCAAGAGTCTCTGGACAGGCAGGTGGTCACGGCAAGTGACGGCAGAGCCTCCAGGTAGGCTAGCAGACAGGTAGCAGGTGGGCGCTCCCAGGTGAGTGGGCAAGAGTCTCTGGACAGGCAGGTGGTCACGGCAAGTGACGGCAGAGCCTCCAGGTAGGCTAGCAGGCAGGTAGCAGGTGAGCGCTCCCAGGTGAGCGGGCAAGAGTCTCTGGACAGGCAGGTAGTCACGGCAAGTGACGGCAGAGCCTCCAGGTAGGCTAGCAGGCAGGTAGCAGGTGAGCCCTCCCAGGTGAGCGGACAGGCTGGTCCATAGACAGACTGACAGGTGTCGGAGGGCAGACTGTCGGACCGCAGGCTTACAAGCAGGTAAGCGGATATCAGGCAGGTATCAAGCAGGATTCTGGCAGGTGACTGGCAGGTAACAGGCAGGAATCTGGCAGGCGACTGGCAGGTAACAGGCAGGAATCTGGCAGGTGACTGGTAACGGGACCTGAGGGCTGAAGCAGAGTTGAAAGGCTTTGCAACAACATTGCTCGGGCACCTCCATTTTGAAGGAAGTGCCTTATATATGGTGAAGTCCTCCGGCCATTGGCCGGGGGCTCCTTAGGACGGCGCGCGCGGCCCCTTTAAGAGAGGGGGAGCGTGCGCGCGCCCTAAGCACCGTGGCCGGGAAGCAGCGCGCGCTACCAACAGAGCGGTAGGAAGACGCCGGGCATGGAGCGGAGAGGTGAGGGGAACAGCGTCCCTGCCTAGCAGGAGGCAGGGACGCCGACGCTACACTAGGGTCTTGCGTACCACCGGAGCATGTTGTGTCAGTTCGGCGTGTTGCGTGCCACCGGAGCACGCAGGTCAGTTGGGCGTGTTGCGTGTCACCGGAGCACGCTGCGTCAGTCCGGCGTGGTGCGTGCCACCGGAGCATGTTGTGTCAGTTCGGCGTGTTGCGTGCCACCGGAGCACGCAGGTCAGTTGGGCGTGTTGCGTGTCACCGGAGCATGCTGCGTCAGTACGGTGTGGTGCGTGCCACCGGAGCACGCTGTGTCAGTCAGGAGTGTTGCTTGCCACTGGAGCACGATGTGTCAGTCAGGAGTGTTACGTGCCACCAGAGCACACTGTCACTCTGCCATGTTGCGTGCCACCGGAGAACGCTGTGTCAGTCTGGCGTGTCGTGTTTCACCAACGCATAAAGTGTTCGTCCAGCAAGTTGTGTGCCATTGGAGAATGCTGTGTCAGTCTAGCGAGTTGCGTGACATCGGAGCACACTGTCATTCTGGAGTGTTGCGTGGCATTGGAGCACAAAGTTTCTGTCTAGAATGTTGTGCACAAGCGAAGCATGTTGTGCTAGTCTGGCATGTTACATGCCAGTGGAGAACGTTGAATCTTTGTAACCTGTTGCATTCCACCAAACCACAAAGTGTCTGGCGTCTTGCATGCCATTGGAGCACGCTGTGTCTGCCTGGCTTGTTGCTTGCCACAAGAGTACCAAGCGTCTGGTTTGTTGTATGTCACCTGAGAACGCTATGTCTATGTGGCGTGCAGTGTGTCATCCGAGCACGTTGTCTCTGTCTGGCGTGTTGTGTTCAACCAAAGCACACGGTGTTGTGTGCCACTGGAGTTTGTTGTGATTGTATGTTGCTTTCATTTTTTATTTCCAAGGTTGAAAGTAGACATAAGTTTATCCAGTTCAATCTATAACCTAACATGTTGATCCAGAGGAAGGCAAAAAACCCATGAGGCAGAGGCTATTTGGCCCATAGTAGAGGAAAATGCCTTCCCGACTCCGCTTACGGCAATCAGACTAGATCCCTGGATCAACTTCCCATCACAGAATTTAACACCTGCAACTTTTAATATTATATTTTTTAAGAAAGGCATCGAGGCCCTCCTTGATCTTTTTTAGTGCATCAACCATTACAACATCATATGTCAAAGAATCACCATCTGAGATTATGATTAAACCTTCTTTCCTCTAGATGTAGAGGATGCCCCCTTGTCAATGTTGTAGGCCTAGGTATATAAAGATCATTAGAAACAGCTCTGTACTCTCTCTTCATATAATTGTATATTGTAATAAGATCACCCCTAAGAGCTCATTTTTCCCAAATTGAATAACACCAAGTTTGATAACCTGTATTAGTATTGCAGTTTTCCCATTCCCTTAATACTATCGTTCGCTCTTCTCAACACCCGCCCTCGCTCAGCTATATCCTTCTTATACACTGGAGCCTAAAATTACAGACAGTAATCGAACTGCGGTCACACTAGTAATTGCATGGAGACAAAACTATGTTCTTGCCATGCACATTCAGGCATTTTTTAACGCATCCCATGATTTTCTTTGACTTGGTACTAGCTGCCTACCATTTGTCACATAAAGGGAACTTGTCAGGTCCCCCATGCCCTTCATCTTAGCAGCAAGCACCTATGTATGTAAATGGGTGATTTATTAGAACTGGCTACAATACCTGCAGTATAATAGTAATTGAGGCATGATAGTAGCCATTATACAGGTATTCACACTGGGGCTACAATAAGTGTAGTATATTGGTTTTCAGGCATGTCAGAGGCCATTATATAGGTATTCACACTATGGCTACAATACCTGCAGTATAATAGTTATTGAGGCAAAGCAGAAGCCATTATACAGGTATTCACACTGTGGCTACAATACCTGCAGTATAATAATTATTGAGGCACAGCAGAAGCCATTATACAGATATTCACACTGTGACTACATTACCTGCAGTGTATTGGTTTTCAAGCACGGCAGAAGCCATTATACAGGTATTCACACTGTGGCTACAATACCTGCAGTATAATAGTGAAAGAGGCATGATAGAAGCCAATATACAGGTATTCACACTGTGGCTACAATACCTGCAGTATATTGGTTTTGAGGCACGTCAGAGGCCATTATACAGGTATTCACACTATGGCTACAATACCCGCAGTATAATATTTATTGAGGCACGGCAAAAGTCATTATACAGGTATTCACCCTGTGGCTACAATACGCGCAGTATAATAGTTATTGAGTCATGATAGAAGCCATTATACAGGTATTCACACTGTGGCTACAATACCTGCAGTATATTGGTTTTGAGGCACGTCAGAGGCCATTATACAGGTATTCACAATATGACTACAATACCCGCAGTGTAATAGTTATTGAGGCACAGCAGAAGCCATTATGCAGGCATTCACACAGTGGCTACATTACCTGCAGTATATTGGTTTTGAGGCATGTCAGAGGCCATTATACAGGTATTCACACTATAGCTACAATACCCACAGTATAATAGTTATTGAGGCACAGCAGAAGCCATTATACAGGTATTCACACTGTGACTACATTACCTGCAGTGTAATGGTTTTCAGGCAGGCAGAAGCCATTATACAGGTATTCACACTGTGGCTACAATACCTGCAGTATAATAGTTATTGAGGCATGATAGAAGCCAATATACAGGTATTCACACTGTGGCTACAATACCTGCAGTATATTGGTTTTGAGGCACGTCAGAGGCCATTAAACAGGTATTCACACTATGGCTACAATACCCGCAGTATAATTTTTATCGAGGCACGGCAAAAGTCATTATACAGGTATTCACACTGTGGCTACAATACCCACAGTATAATAGTTATTGAGGCATGATAGAAACAATTAGACAGATATTCAAACTATGGCTACAAATCCCGCAGTAAAATAGTTATTGAGGCATGGCAAAAGTCATTATACGGGTATTCACACTATGGCTACAATACACGCAGTATAATAGTTATTGAGGCATGATAGAAGCCATTATACAGGTATTCACACTGTGGCTACAATACCCGCAGTATAATAGTTATTGAGGCACGGCAGAAGCCACTATACAGGTATTCACACTGTGGCTACAATACCTGCAGTATAATAGTTATTGAGGCACGGCAAAGGCCATTATACAGGTATTCACACTGTGGCTACAATACCCACAGTATAATAGTTATT
This sequence comes from Phyllobates terribilis, assembly GCF_046119375.1. Lineage (NCBI taxonomy): Eukaryota > Metazoa > Chordata > Amphibia > Anura > Dendrobatidae > Phyllobates > Phyllobates terribilis. Next base: position 910,823,291 of record NW_027362763.1, on the reverse strand, counting down.
GAGGCATGATAGAAGCCATTATACAGGTATTCACACTGTGGTTACAAAACCTGCAGTATAATAGTTATTGAGGCACGGCAGAAGCTATTATACAGGTATTCACACTGTGACTACAATAACTGCAGTATAATAGTTATTGAGGCACGGCAAAGGCCATTATACAGGTATTCACACTGTGGCTACAATACCCGCAGTACAATAGTTATTGAGGCATGATAGAAGCAATTAGACAGATATTCAAACTATGGCTACAAATCTCGCAGTATAATAGTTATTGAGGCACGGCAGAAGCCATTATACAGGTTTTCACACTGTGGATATAATACCTGCAGTATATTGGTTTTGAGGTATGTCAGAGGCCATTATACAGGTATTCACACTATGGCTACAATAACCACAATATAATAGTTATTGAGGCATGGCAGAGGCCATTATACAAGTATTCACACTATGGCTACAATACCTGCAGTATAATAGTTATTGAGGCATGATAGAAGCAATTAGACAGATATTCAAACTATGGCTACAAATCCCGCAGTATAATAGTTATTGAGGCACGGCAGAAGCCATTATACAGGTATTCACACTGTGGCTATAATACCTGCAGTATATTGGTTTTGAACTATGTCAGAGGCCATTATACAGGTATTCACACTATGGCCACAATACCCACAGTATAATAGTTATTGAGGCATGATAGTAGACATTATACAGGTATTCACTCTGTGGCTACAATACCTGCAGTATAATAGATATTGAGGCATGGCAGATGCCATTATCCTGGTATTCACACTGTGGCTACAATACCCGCAGTATAATAGTTATTGAGGCATGATAGTAGACATTATACAGGTATTCACACTATGGCTACAATACCTGCAGTATAATAGTTATTGAGGCACGTCAGAAGCCATTATACAGGTATTCACACTATGGCTACAATATCCGCAGTATAATAGTTATTGAGGCATGGCAGATGCTATTATCCTGGTATTCACACTGTGGCTACAATACCCGCAGTATAATAGTTATTGAGGCACGGCAAAGGCCATTATACAGGTATTCACACTGTGACTACAATACCCGCAGTGTAATAGTTATTGAGGCACAGCAGAAGCCATTATACAGGTATTCACACTGTGGCTACAATACCTGCAGTATAATAGTTATTGAGGCATGGCAGAAGCCATTATACAGGTATTCACACTGTGGCTACAATACCTGCAGTATAATAGTTATTGAGGCACGTCAGAAGCCATTATACAGGTATTCACACTATGGCTACAATACCCACATTATAATAGTTATTGAGGCATGGCAGATGCCATTATCCTAGTATTCACACTATGGCTACAATACCCGCAGTATAATAGTTATTGAGGCATGATAGTAGACATTATACAGGTATTCACACTATGGCTACAATACCTGCAGTATAATAGTTATTGAGACACGTCAGAAGCCATTATACAGGTATTCACACTATGGCCACAATACCCGCAGTATAATAGTTATTGAGGCATGGCAGATGCTATTATCCTGGGATTCACACTGTGGCTACAATACCTGCAGTATAATAGTTATTAAGGCATGGCAGAAGCCATTATACAGGTATTCACACTGTGGCTACAATACCTGCAGTATAATAGTTATTGAGGCACGTCAGAGGCCATTATACAGGTATTCACACTGTGACTACATTACCTGCAGTGTATTGGTTTTCAAGCACGGCAGAAGCCATTATACAGGTATTCTCACTGTGGCTACAATACCTGCAGTATAATAGTGAAAGAGGCATGATAGAAGCCAATATACAGGTATTCACACTGTGGCTACAATACCTGCAGTATAATAGTTATTGAGGCACGGCAGAAGCTATTATACAGGTATTCACACTGTGACTACAATAACTGCAGTATAATAGTTATTGAGGCACGGCAGAAGCTATTATACAGGTATTCACACTGTGACTACAATAACTGCAGTATAATAGTTATTGAGGCACGGCAAAGGCCATTATACAGGTATTCACACTGTGGCTACAATACCTGCAGTATAATAGTTATTGAGGCACGGCAGAAGCTATTATACAGGTATTCACACTTTGACTACAATAACTGCAGTATAATAGTTATTGAGGCACGGCAAAGGCCATTATACAGGTATTCACACTGTGGCTACAATACCCGCAGTATAATAGTTATTGAGGCATGCTAGAAGCAATTAGACAGATATTCAAACTATGGCTACAAATCCCGCAGTATAATAGTTATTGAGGCACGGCAGAAGCCATTATACAGGTATTCACACTGTGGCTACAATACCCACAGTATAATAGTTATTGAGGCATGGCAGAGGCCATTATACAAGTATTCACACTATGGCTACAATACCCGCAGTATAATAGTTATTGAGGCATGATAGTAGACATTATACAGGTATTCACACTGTGGCTACAATACCCGCAGTATAATAGTTATTGAGGGATGGCAGAAGCCATTATACAGGTATTCACACAGTGGCTACAATGCCTGCAATATATTGGTTTTGAGGCATGATATAAGCCATTATACAGGTATTCACACTATGGCTACAATACCTGCAGTATAATAGTTATTGAGGCACGTCAGAAGCCATTATACAGGTATTCACACTATGGCTACAATACCCGCAGTATAATAGTTATTGAGGCATGGCAGATGCCATTATCCTGGTATTCACACTTTGGCTACAATACCTGCAGTATAATAGTTATTGAGGCACGGCAGAAGCCATTATACAGGTATTCACACCGTGGCTACAATACCTGCAGTATAATAGTTATTGAGGCACAGCAGAAGTCATTGTACAGGTATTCACACAGTGGCTACAATACCTGCAGTATATTGGTTTTGAGGCACGGCAGAAGCCATTATACAGGTATTCACACTATGGCTACAATACCTGCAGTATAATAGTTATTGAGGCACGGCAGAAGCCATTATACAGGTATTCACACTGTGGCTACAATACCTGCAGTATACTAGCTATTGAGGCAAAGCAGAAGCTATTATACAGGTATTCACACTAAGGCTAGAATATCTGCAGTATAATAGTTATTGAGGCACGGCAAAGGCCATTATACAGGTATTCACACTGTGGCTACAATACCTGCAGTATAATAGTTATTGAGGCACGGCAAAGGCCATTATACAGGTATTCACACTGTGGCTACAATACCCGCAGTATAATAGTTATTGAGGCACGACAGAAGCCATTATACAGGTATTCACACTGTGGCTACAATACCTACAGTATAAAAGTTATTGAGGCATGATAGAAGCCAATATACAGGTATTCACACTGTGACTACAATACCTGCAGTATAATAGTTATTGAGGCACGGCAAAGGCCATAATACAGGTATTCACACTGTGACTACAATACCTGCAGTATAATAGTTATTGAGGCACGGCAAAGGCCATTATACAGGTATTCACACTGTGGCTACAATACCCACAGTATAATAGTTATTGAGGCACGGCAGAAGCCATTATACAGGTATTCACACAGTGGCTACAATACCTACAGTATAAAAGTTATTGAGGCATGATAGAAGCCAATATACAGGTATTCACACTGTGACTACAATACCTGCAGTATAATAGTTATTGAGGCACGGCAAAGGCCATTATACAGGTATTCACACTGTTTCTACGATACCCGCAGTATAATAGTTATTGAGGCATGATAGAAACCATTATACAGGTATTCACACTGTGGCTACAATACCTGCAGTATAATAGTTATTGAGGCAATCAGAAGCCATTATACAGGTATTCACACTAAGGCTACAATACCTGCAGTATAATAGTTATTGAGGCACGGCAAAGGCCATTATACAGGTATTCACACTGTGGCTACAATACCCGCAGTATTATAGTTATTGAGGCACGGCAGAAGCCATTATACAGGTATTCACACTGTGACTACAATACCTGCAGTATAATAGTTATTGAGGCACGGCAAAGGCCATTATACAGGTATTCACACTGTGGCTACAATACCCGCAGTATAATAGTTATTGAGGCACAGCAGAAGCCATTATACAGGTATTCACACTGTGGCTACAATACCTACAATATAAATGTTATTGAGGCACGGCAGAAGCTATTATACAGGTATTCACACTGTGACTACAATACCTGCAGTATAATAGTTATTGAGGCACGGCAAAGGCCATTATACAGGTATTCACACTGTGGCTATGATACCCGCAGTATAATAATTATTGAGGCATGATAGAAACCATTATACAGGTATTCACACTGTGGCTACAATACCTGCAGTATAATAGTTATTGAGGCACGGCAGAAGCCATTATACAGGTATTCACACTGTGACTACAATACCTGCAGTATAATAGTTATTGAGGCACGGCAAAGGCCATTATACAGGTATTCACACTGTGGCTACAATACCCACAGTATAATAGTTATTGAGGCACGGCAGAAGCCATTATACAGGTATTCACACAGTGGCTACAATACCTACAGTATAAAAGTTATTGAGGCATGATAGAAGCCAATATACAGGTATTCACACTGTGACTACAATACCTGCAGTATAATAGTTATTGAGGCACGGCAAAGGCCATTATACAGGTATTCACACTGTTTCTACGATACCCGCAGTATAATAGTTATTGAGGCATGATAGAAACCATTATACAGGTATTCACACTGTGGCTACAATACCTGCAGTATAATAGTTATTGAGGCAATCAGAAGCCATTATACAGGTATTCACACTAAGGCTACAATACCTGCAGTATAATAGTTATTGAGGCACGGCAAAGGCCATTATACAGGTATTCACACTGTGGCTACAATACCCGCAGTATTATAGTTATTGAGGCACGGCAGAAGCCATTATACAGGTATTCACACTGTGACTACAATACCTGCAGTATAATAGTTATTGAGGCACGGCAAAGGCCATTATACAGGTATTCACACTGTGGCTACAATACCCGCAGTATAATAGTTATTGAGGCACAGCAGAAGCCATTATACAGGTATTCACACTGTGGCTACAATACCTACAATATAAATGTTATTGAGGCACGGCAGAAGCTATTATACAGGTATTCACACTGTGACTACAATACCTGCAGTATAATAGTTATTGAGGCACGGCAAAGGCCATTATACAGGTATTCACACTGTGGCTATGATACCCGCAGTATAATAATTATTGAGGCATGATAGAAACCATTATACAGGTATTCACACTGTGGCTACAATACCTGCAGTATAATAGTTATTGAGGCACGGCAGAAGCCATTATACAGGTATTCACACTGTGACTACAATACCTGCAGTATAATAGTTATTGAGGAATGGCAAAGGCCATTATACAGGTATTCACACTGTGGCTACAATACCCGCAGTATAATAGTTATTGAGGCACAGCTGAAGCCATTGTACAGGTATTCACACTGTGGCTACAATACCTGCAGTATAATAGTTATTGAGGCATGGCAGAGGCCATTATACAGGTATTCACACTGTGGCTACAATGCCTGCAGTATATTGGTTATGAGGCACGGCAGAAGCCATTATACAGGTATTCACACTATGGCTACAATACCCGCAATATAATAGTTATTGAGGCATGATAGAAGCCATTATACAGGTATTCACACTGTGGCTACAATACCTGCAGTATATTAGTTATTGAGGCAAATCAGAAGCTATTATACAGGTATTCACACTAAGGCTACAACACCTGCAGTATAATAGTTATTGAGGCACGGCAAAGGCCATTATACAGGTATTCACACTGTGGCTACAATACCCGCAGTATAATAGTTATTGAGGCATGATAGAAGCCATTATACAGGTATTCACACTGTGGCTACAATACCTGCAGTATAATAGTCATTGAGGCACGGCAGAAGCTATTATACAGGTATTCACACTGTGACTACAATACCTGCAGTATAATAGTTATTGAGGCACGGCAAAGGCCATTATACAGGTATTCACACTGTGACTACAATACCCGCAGTATAATAGTTATTGAGGCACGGCAGAAGCCATTATACAGGTATTCACACTGTGGCTACAATACCTACAGTATAAAAGTTATTGAGGCACGGCAGAAGCTATTATACAGGTATTCACACTGTGACTACAATACCTGCAGTATATTAGTTATTGAGGCATGATAGAAGCCATTATACAGGTATTCACACTGTGGCTACAATACCTACAGTATAAAAGTTATTTAGGCACGGCAGAAGCTATTATACAGGTATTCACACTGTGACTACAATACCTGCAGTATAATAGTTATTGAGGCACGGCAAAGGCCATTATACAGGTATTCACACTGTGGCTACGATACCCACAGTATAATAGTTATTGAGGCATGATAGAAACCATTATACAGGTATTCACACTGTGGCTACAATACCTGCAGTATAATAGTTATTGAGGCACGGCAGAAGCCATTATACAGGTATTCACACTGTGACTACAATACCTGCAGTATAATAGTTATTGAGGCACGGCAAAGGCCATTATACAGGTATTCACACTGTGGCTACAATACCCGCAGTATAATAGTTATTGAGGCACGGCAGAAGCCATTAAACAGGTATTCACACTGTGGCTATAATACCTGCAGTATAATAGTTATTGAGGCACAGCTGAAGCCATTGTACAGGTATTCACACTGTGGCTACAATACCTGCAGTATAATAGTTATTGAGGCATGGCAGAGGCCATTATACAGGTATTCACACTGTGGCTACAATGCCTGCAGTATATTGGTTATGAGGCACGGCAGAAGCCATTATACAGGTATTCACACTATGGCTACAATACCCGCAATATAATAGTTATTGAGGCACGGCAGAAGCCATTATACAGGTATTCACACTGTGGCTATAATACCTGCAGTATATTAGTTATTGAGGCAAAGCAGAAGCTATTATACAGGTATTCACACTAAGGCTACAATACCTGCAGTATAATAGTTATTGAGGCACGGCAAAGGCCATTATACAGGTATTCACACTGTGGCTACAATACCCGCAGTATAATAGTTATTGAGGCATGATAGAAGCCATTATACAGGTATTCACACTGTGGCTACAATACCTGCAGTATAATAGTTATTGAGGCACGGCAGAAGCTATTATACAGGTATTCACACTGTGACTACAATACCTGCAGTATAATAGTTATTGAGGCACGGCAAAGGCCAATATACAGGTATTCACACTGTGACTACAATACCAGCAGTATAATAGTTATTGAGGCACGGCAGAAGCCATTATACAGGTATTCACACTGTGGCTACAATAACTACAGTATAAAAGTTATTGAGGCACGGCAGAAGCTATTATACAGGTATTCACACTGTGACTACAATACCTGCAGTATATTAGTTATTGAGGCATGATAGAAGCCTTTATACAGGTATTCACACTGTGGCTACAATACCTGCAGTATATTGGTTTTGAGGCATGGCAGAAGCCATTATACAGGTATTCACACTATGGCTACAATACCTGCAGTATAATAGTTATTGAGGCATGATAGAAGCCATTATACAGGTATTCACACTGTGGCTACCCCCCTTTGTCATGATTTACTTCACACTTTCCCCATTACAGTATGTTTAGTGACTGTTATTTCACTTTAGTTCCCGTACTATGTATCACAACTTGGCAGATTTGAATTGTAAGAATTAATCTTTCGTTGCTCTGGAATTTTGATACTTGTATGCACAGACTTTCCAGTATATATACACTATAGTCCAAAAGTTTGGACACACCTTCTCATTTAAAGATTTTTCTGTATTTTTATGACTATAAAAATTGTACATTCACACCGAAGGCATCAAAACTATGAATTAACACATGTGGAATTATAGACTTAACAAATCAGTGTGAAACAACTGAAAACATGTCTTATATTCTAGGTTCTTCAAAGTAGCCACCTTTTGCTTTGATGACTGCTTTGCACACTCTTGGCATTCTCTTGATGAGCTTCAAGAGGTAGTCACCGGGAATGGTTATCACTTCACAGGTGTGCCCTGTCAGGTTTAATAAGTGGGATTTCTTGCCTTATAAATGGGGTTGGGACCATCAGTTGTGTTGTGCAGAAGTCAGGTGAATACAAAGCTGATAGTCTTACTGAATAGACTTTTAGAATTTGTATTATGGCAAGAAAAAAGCAGCTAAGTAAAGAAAAATGAGTGGCCATCATTACTTTAAGAAATGAAGTTCAGTCAGTCCGAAAAATTGGGCAAACTTTGAAAGTGTCCCCAAGTGCAGTTGCAAAAACCATCAAGCGCTACAAAGAAACTGGCTCACATGAGGACCGCCCCAGGAAAGGAAGACCAGGAGTCACCTCTGCTTCTGAGGATAAGTTTATCTGAGTCACTGGCCTCAGAAATCGCAGGTTAACAGCAGCTCAGATTAGAGACCAGGTCAATGCCACACAGTTCTAGCAGCAGACACATCTCTACAACAACTGTTAAGAGGAGACTTTGTGCAGCAGGCCTTCATGTTAAAATAGCTGCTAAGAAACCACTGCTAAGGACAGGCAACAAGCAGAAGAGACTTGTTTGGGCTAAAGAACACAAGGAATGGACATTAGACCAGTGGAAATCTGTGCTTTGGTCTGATGAGTCCAAATTTGAGATCTTTGGTTCCAACCACCGTGTCTTTGTGCGACGCAGAAAAGTTGAACGGATGGACTCTACATGCCGGGTTCCCACCGTGAAGCATGGAGGAGGAGGTGTGATGGTGTGGGGGTGCTTTGCTGGTGACACTGTTGGGGATTTATTCAAAATTGAAGGCAAATTGAACCAGCATGGCTACCACAGCATCTTGCTGCGGCATGCTATTCCATCCGGTTTGTGTTTAGTTGGACCATCATTTATTTTTCAACAGGACAATGACCCCAAACACACCTCCAGACTGTGAAAGGGCTATATAACCAAGAAGGAGAGTGATGGGGTGCTACGCCAGATGACCTGGCCTCCACAGTCACCAAACCTGAACCCAATCAAGATGGTTTGGGGTGAGCTGGACCGCAGAGTGAAGGCAAAAGGGCCTACAAGTGCTAAGCATCTCTGGGAACTCCTTCAAGATTGTTGGAAGACCATTTCCGGTGACTACCTCTTGAAGCTCATCAAGAGAATGCCAAGAGTGTGCAAAGCAGTCATCAAAGCAAAAGGTGGCTACTTTGAAGAACCTAGAATATAAGACATATTTTCAGTTGTTTCACACTTTTTTGTTAAGTATATAATTCCACATGTGTTAATTCATAGTTTTGATGCCTTCAGTGTGAATGTACAATTTTCATAGTCATGAAAATACAGAAAAATCTTTAAATGAGAAGGTGTGTCCAAACTTTTGGTCTGTACTGTATATATATATGTGTGTATGTATGTGTGTATGTAACTTTGGTCATAAGAGAAACTACACAAAGTGTAATAAAGTAGATGTAGTTTTCTTAAAAATAGGAAGCACAAAAAAATATATAGACATATAGTCCGTATTCATATAATGGGAAAATACATGTAGTCATATATAGCATCATATATAGTAGAGCATCGGCTAAAGTACAAATGAAGGTTCCCAGAGAACATCAGAACAGTTTATAAAACATTAGAAAATGACTAAAACAAGGAGATACTAACTGAATCGCATAAATGTGGAGTTTAAAGACATACACTTATATGGTTGAGTGCTAGTGAGAGAATAAGGCAATATTATAAGTGTGTACGGACAAGCTAAAGAGAGTATGTGTGGGCATTTCAATGGGCGTAGATTTTGTAGCAATAGTCGTGCCCTAGAAGGGGCATATACAAACTAGGAAGTGTATGAGCTAAAGTGGGGCATATACAAACTAGCAGCGCACATATAAAAATAATTTTTATAGCGCCAACATATTCCGCAGCACTTTACCATTTTAGGGGGGACTTATACAGACAATACAGAATAAGCATATCTCATATCGAAAGGAGTGAGGGCACTGCTCACTAGCTTACAGTCTGTGAGAAAACAGATATAAACTGAAAGGGGCATATACAAACTAGGAAGTATATGAGCTAAAGAGAGTGTGAGTGGGCGTAGATATCCAAGGGTGTATTGCTAACTAAGGAAGATGAAATGCTACTTGAGTGAAGGGTAATTTATGAAAAGTTAGTATGGGTATGTCAAATGGGTACCATAACATTAAATGTTCCACTGGAGATATCTCATAGGGGAGTGATGGCAAACCTTTTAGAGATCGAGTGCCCAAACTGCAATCCAAAATCCACTTATTTATCGCCAAGTGCCAACACTGCAATTTAACCTAAATATTGAGGTTTTAGTTTAGAAAAAACAACTGATACAAAGAGCAAGCGAGCACAGTATAGAGCAGCCACAGAAAGGAGCAGGGGTCTGACACTGCAGAAATAAAGAATGTGCTCACCCCCATCTTGGTATATGCCCCCATCCTTGTATATATGCTGGCCTCCCTCCATCCTTGTGTATATGCTGACCCCCCATCCTTGTATATATTCTGCCCTCCCCCCATCCTTGTATATATACTGCCCTACCCTCATCCTTGTATATATGCTGCCCTCCCTTTATCCTTGTATATATGCTGCCCCCCCATCCATGTATATATACTGCCCCCCAGTCCATGTATAAATGCTCCCCCCCTTAGTCCATGTATATATGCTCCCCCCTTAGTCCATGTATATATGCTCCCCCCCTTAGTCCATGTATATATGCTCCCCCCTTTAGTGCATGCATATATGCTCCCCCCCTTAGTCCATGTATATATGCTCCCCCCTTAGTCCATGTATATATGTTCCCCTCCCTTAGTCCATGTATATATGCTCCCCCCTTAGTCCATGTATATATGCTCCCCCCTTAGTCCATGTATATATGCTCCCCCCCTTAGTCCATGTATATATGCTCCCCCCCTAAGTCCTTGTATATATGCTCCCCCTCCCCCAGTCTGCTTGCGCCGCTGTTCATCGCATATTAAAAAATAATAAACACTCCTAGTCACCTTCCTTCCTCTCCCGCGCAGCGTCCTCTCCTGTAGCCGGCAGATGACTCCAGCATCCTAGCAACGGGGGTGCATGACGTCACTGCCATGCGCCCTGTCGCTTGTATGCTGACATCAGCTGCTAGCTGCTGGCCTCTGATTGGCCAGCAGTGTGTATTGCGGCGCACGGTCCTGGCAAGTTCGTGCCAAAGGCCTCGGCCCCAGTCAGAGGCCTCGGCCCCAGCCAGAGACCAGGCTAAGGGCCTCAGCCAGGCACAGGCCCCGGCACAGGCTCCACAGCATCTGACCTCTTGTGCTGCAGCCGCTGACTTCTTGAGGGACCCTGCATCCTGTGACCCTCGCTCCACTGCCCACCAGGTAAGATACCATACCTATTCAGTCTATAAGATGGACCCCCATCTTAAAAAAAATATTTTTTTCTATTTTCCATCCCAAAATATGGGGTGCGTCTTATGGTCCGAAAAATATTGTATATACCAAGCTAAAAAGAAATAGCCAAAGTTGATTAATGGTCACATCAGTACATAATTGTAAGATGAAATATTGCAATTGCATTAGGCATTACAGCAAACATATATGAATGTATTTAGAAAAATACTATGAGGTGAGATCAGTGACCTATGGAGACTAAGTGTCAGTTGGGACTGCTAAATTGATCTCTATTTATGAGCTATACAAGTAGTAAAGATAAAGGGTGATGAAAATAGAAACTACACGCTACAAGGGCTACTTAAATGGTGCAATACCAGAAGGCACTAGTCGAACAATTAGTACAAAAATTCACAGCTGACAATGCTGGTGGCAGAGGTTATACACCCTAGGGCAACCAAAGAGGAGACAAGGGAGACGCACACAAGGTCCAACAGAGGCAGGGGAACACTATCAAAGGTCTGGAACAGTTTCATTAGACCCTCCCAGCGCCCAGGCCCTGATGCCCAGGTTTGTCTGACAAGAAGGGAAAAGTTTTTGACAATGGCGAAGGAGTACCTAGCCAATCATACCAGCATCCTCTGTGGATCCTATGTGCCATACAAGTATTAGGTATCCAAAATGGATACGTGTCTACACCTTGGAGATGCTGGGCTGCCTTGCCACTAGCGTTTTGTCAGATCAGGCTTTTAATGCCACCATGGGCACAATAACTGTCAACTGAAAATGCTTGACCGGTTGACTCTTATCAAAAGGAACAAGGACTGGATTGGTCCAGACTTCTCAATCCCAACGGATGAAGGCAAAGGAACACAAAGCAAATTGAAATGTTCCTTTTTTGTCTGGTGTATTCCCATGCACATCTTTCCACCCAAAAAAGGGTATACGGTTCATGGTTTCTTCTTTTTCTTGTCTTCCTCTAATCCAAATTAATACAAAACTATCCCTCCTCCAGCACCTATCCCTACACTAAATGTAGCCAACAGTTGTATTAATAGGGAAGAGAATAGATGTAACCCTGATAAGGCCTGTTGGTTTTAGGTTGCATCAGCAAGCAGAGCTGTAGAGTCAGAGTCTGTGTCCATTTTGGTGGAGTCGATATAAAATGAACCAACTTCGACTCCTAAAATATATACAGTAGTACAATGCAAAAAAGAAAAATTTTTTCCAGCTCACCAACTTCCTAGGAAGTGTTTCTCCAGAAAGTGCACAGATCCAGAAAGCACTTGGGTTGGTGCAAGTTGAACAAAGGCCAAAAATGAAGAAAGATGCATCCAGCACTGGGAATCCAGAGAAGTTAAATGTCTATTTAAAAAACAACATTTTATGTAAAAAAAAGATTAAGAAAGCATGATTTTTACAAGAAAGGCGTATGGTCCGGGTCATGTTCACTGCACACTGACGTGTTTCGAACATAAATTGTTCTTGATCTTAGTATGTCATAGTTCTGACACTTATAGATGTTGTTTAAATGGTGACCAAAGAGGAAATAATGTGGTAAAGTGAAATGAATTTGCTCCGCCCCCAATAAATATTCAGTAGTATTATAAGTCAAAGTATATACATCAAATCAGTTTTTATATTCATTCCACATGGGGTACGACTTATTCAATTTTAAAATCCATGAAGCCTCTTTGAATCTCAAAAGTTGTAATCTCCTCCTCTCTTTGGAGAAAAAAAATCTTTCTATTGCATTAACCCGCAAAGTGCTGACATCTCCATTGTGGCAGTATAGAAAATGTTGTGATGCACCAGACAGACTCCGTGTGGTGCTATTCTGAGCATCATATATGTGCTCCGATATACGTCTTTTAAAAGTTCTAGTGCTGCATCCAACATATTGCATATCGCATTTTTCACAAGTAATATACACTATATATTTTCTATTGCAATTCATAAAATATTTTAAAGAATATTCTTTGTCTGTAGATGATACAAATTTCTTTACATTGTACATGAAATGACATAAGACACATACAGTGGGGGAAATAATTATTTGATTCCTTTTCCTGTTTTTGTAAGTTTGCCCACTGACAAAGACATGAACAGTCTATAATTTTAAGGGTACGTTAATTTTAACCCCTTTACAACCCAAGGTGGTTTGCACGTTAATGACCAGGCCAATTTTAACAATTATGACTAGTGTCACTTTATGAGGTAATTACTCTGGAATGCTTCAACGGATCCCCTGATTCTGAGATTGTTTTTTTCGTGACATATTGTACTTCATGATTGTGGTAAAATTTCTTCGATATCACTTGCATTTATTTGTGAAAAAAATGGAAATTTGGCGGAAATTGTGAAAATTTTGCAATTTTGAATTTTTATGCCCTTAAATCAGAGCGCTATGTCACACAAAATAGTTAATAAATAACATTTCCCACATTTCTACTTTACATCAGCACAACTTTGGAAACATTATTTTTTTTTTTATTAGGGAGCTATTAGGGTTAAAAGTTGACCAGCTATTTCTCATTTCTCCAACAAAATTTACAAAACCATTTTTTTAGGGACCACATCACATTTGAAGTCACTTTGAGGGGTCTTTATGACAGAAAATACCCAAAAGTGACACCATTCTAAAAACTTCACCCCTCAAGGTGCTCAAAATCACATTCAAGAACTTTATTAACCCTTCAGGTGCTTCACCGAAATTTTTGGAATGTGGAAGAAAAAAATGAACATTTAACTTTTTTTATAAAAATGTGACTTTAGACCCAATTTTTTTTTTCCCGCAGGGGTAACAGGAAAAAATGCACCCCATAATTTGTTGTGCAATTTCCCGAGCACGCAGATACACCATATGTGGGGAAAAAACACTGTTTGGGCGCACGAAAGGGTTCGGAAGGGAAGGAGCGCCATTTGACTTTTTGAATGTAAAATTTGCTTGAATAATTAGCGGACACCATGTTGCGTTTGGAGAGCCCCTGATGTGTCTAAACAGTGGAAACACCCAACAAGTGATACCATTTTGGAAACTAGACCCCTCAGGGAACTTATCTAGATGTGTGGTGAGCACCTTGAACCCCCAAGTGCTTTACAGAAGTTTATAACATGGAGCAATGAAAATAAAAAAAAAATCAAACTTTTTCCACAAAAATGATGTTTTAGCCCCAATTTTTTTATTTTCACAAGAGTAAGAGGAGAAAATGGACCCCAAAAACTTTTGTGCAATTTCTCCTGAGTACTAGTGTTGAGCCACCCCCATAGTGTTCGAGTTCGGTTCGGTTCGTCGAACACCCTTGTGTTCGCCGAACTGTTCGTCGAACTGATCGTCGAACACCTTCGAATACCGTTAAAACCAATGGCAGGCAAACTAAAACACATAGAAACACATAGAAAACACCTTCAAAGGTGTCCAAAAGCTGACAAACTGCTCAGAAGACATAACTAACACATGGAAAAGTGACAAGTACATATATTCATGTGAAAAGAAAATAGGTGGAGGAGTAAAAGGAGGGAGAGACACAGATATAGGCATGTCATGCCCTTCTAAAATCCAAAAAGTGAGAAGCCGACACGGCCAGTCCGTTCCTGCCCGTGCCAACTCCGTGTTGCCGGGTTTGTGCCAGAGCCGCGGTGGACCCTGACGGCCAGCCCCCCTCTCCCAATACTGGTGCCTGTCCGCTGGTGGGTCGAACGAGCCCCACTGTGGTGGAGGCAGCTCTAAGCTTTTTAATTTAAATTGTCTCTCTAATTTGAATGAATACACTTTATATCCTTTTACAAGGATCTATTGAAGGGCAAGTCTCATGCCAGCAGCCGCATAATTCCAGCTCCAGTAGCGTCCACTAAAGCTGCTGCAGTTAAAAAGCTTTTATAAGGATCGAGCTTGGCTGTCCACTGCAAGGCGTCCTACCGACAGTCCCAGCCCCTATGCCTTGGGGTGCCTCCTGATGCTCTTCACTGAGTGTCCCGTGGTCCCGAAGCATTTCCTTTGAAAAAATTAAGTGCCCAAACTACAGGTGGTGTAGCTTGCTTAACAGCCGGGATAATCCACTGACTAGCAGACACTGCTACTAGGCACAAAGTATTTCCTGGGCTAGATGCAGTTAAAAATTTGTAATTAGATACTCTCGATGGATGCTGAGAAAGCATTCCATAGAGTCACCTGGCACGCCATATATTATTCTCTTAAAAAGCTTGGGGTAGGGGTCTAGGGGACCCTTTTATAGCCAAAATCAAGGCCCTGTATCGCAATGCGTCACCTAGGCTGAAGATAAATGGAACTGTAGCACCCCGAGGGCTCGGTTGCTGCAGAGGTATTGCACCTCACCCAGAGGTGTGATATCTCACTCTAAGGTAAGGATGGAGTGTGGATCAGGACCCCGACACCTGCATGCATTACACCACATTGCCGTGGGGCAATTGAGAAGGGAGTATAAAAGGTGGGCACCATCTTAGTTCAGTGCAGAGAAGTCTGAGCAGAAGTGACAATGAGCAGGGGCTCTGCATGAGCTCTGCTCCGGAGGCGGGCCTAGCAACAGAGGCCCAGACCTGGAAGAGGGAGAAGGAAGGAAGAGGAGCGGAGCAGGCTCCAGGAACGAGGAACGAAAATATCCCAGGGGTGTGGACGGGCGAGTCGCCACCGCACGCCCGAATCCACCTGCGTGGAGGGGTCAGGCCAAAAAGGGAGACCGGTCGCCAAAACTAGTGGAGGCGGGAAATGACCCTCAGCTAGAAACCGGAGGGTGTGACATTTTATGTGGTGCAGCCCCTCGCTACACCCGCTAGGAGGGCAGCACATAGGGTCAGGGAAACTGGTGCCAAGTTTACCAAGAGGAGGCCCGAGGCAGCCGGACAGAAGGGTTGGTAAGAAAGGCCAGACAAAGGACACACAAAGGGGGTCCTGTGAAGCGCTCCAAAGTTATCTGGGAGTTGTCTGAGCCCCTCACCTGGTGAGCACAGTACGACGTGGGCAGCCGTTACCTGCAGAAGTGGTCTGGATAATAAGAACTGTGAGTAAAGGCCCTGGACTGCATCACTGACTCCGTGTCGTTACTGCTGCTGCCCTGCACCATCACCCCCATCCTCCGCATACACTGCCCTGAGGCTATACTCCTCCCGTGGGGAGTTATGCTACGCTCTGCTGCACCCACAACACCAGCCTCAGTGGTCTGCCCTGCAGCGGCGGTTCACTCTGACCACAATCCACGGGTGGCGTAGTCGGACATTTAAACATGAAAACCACATAAATAGTTCCGCCACTGGTTTGACCGCCCTGAGCCACAGAACCGGGTCGCCGCCACGGAGACTACAACCACCAGCATCCACCAAAAAGGGTCCGGCTCCAGATGTCCCAAGGCCCACGGGGCACGTCAGAACATTTTCATCACCTTTCATAATCACCAATGGGACAAGGAAGGGATGTCCTCTGTCCCCTCTCTTATACATCCTAGTGACGGAGCACCTGCTCTCATCAATTCGCCATAACCCCAATATTAGGTGGATTGAGGTGGGAGGCACTGAGTACAAGTGCTCTGCATTTGCTGATGATGTCAATCACATATATCCATCAGCAGGCTGTTATGGCTGAAATAGATCACTTTGTTACATGGTCAAATTTTAAAATCAATACAGCGAAGTCTGAGGCCCTCGATGTCTCCCTCCCCAAATCCATACAGGATTCCATCCAGTCCAACTTTCCCTCTGCCTGGCCCTCACAGGGTATCAAATTCTTAGGAATTCCTATTCATAGAGACCTCTCCCATCTATGTTATCTTAATTTTGGGCCCTTTATTGAACAACTCCATACAGACCACGGTTGGCAAGTTAGAACTGTAAGATTCACTACGTGAACCACTGGTGTTTTGTGGAAAAGCACATGTACACTGTGTTCCTAATTATTATGCAAAATGTGTTTAGGAGTGATAAGGGAAGAATTTGTTTGTTTGTCAGTTAAACTCATTGAAGGTGATGTGTGTCAGGGCTCTTTATATCACTGTAAGCAATTGCAGACACCTGTGCTAATTAGTTTGGCAGGTGTGTCCAATGAATGGCAAGACTACTTAAGAAGGCTGTCCCACATTATTAAGCAGCCTACATTTTCTGCCAAAATGGGAAAGAAAAAGGATGCAGAGAAGCAACAAATTGTGGAGTGTTTAGGTCAAGGCATGACTACAATCAACATTGTGCGATGATCATGATGAAGTGTCTTGGCAATCAAGAAGTATGTAGCTGATTCACAGTACACACGTGTGCGTGCTGATAAGGGCAAATTGAGGACTCTTTCCTACAGGCAATTACGTCAGGTTAAAAGAGCAGCGGCAAAAAAGCCTTGTCATAGCAGCAGACAAGTTTTTGAAGCTGCTGGTGCCTCCAACGTCCCCCGAACAACAAGAAGCAGGGTCCTTCAGAGGTTTGCAGCTGTGCGTACGCCATCCTGTCGACCTCCTCTATCCACTGCACACAAGCAGAAACGGCTCCAGTGAGCCATACATTACATGAAGACTGATTTCAAAACTGTTTTGTTCACGGATGAGTGCCGTGCAACGCTCGATGGTCCAGATGGATGGAGTGGAGGATGGCTGGTTGATGGACACCCCACGCAAACACGGCTACAGCGTCAACAAGGAGGAGGTGGAGTAATGTTTTGGGCTGGAATCATGGGGAGAGAGATTGTCAGCCCCTTTAGGATCCCTGAAGGGGTAAAGATGAACTCCATAATGTATGTGGAGTTTCTCAAACAGCACTTCCTGACATGGTTCAAGAAGAAGAACCGTGTATTCCACAGCAAGATCATTTTCATGCATGATAATGCACCGTCTCATGCTGCACATAACACATCTGCATCTCTGGCTGATATGGGCATAAAAGGGGACAAACTTATGGTGTGACCCCCATGCTCCCCTGACCTCTATCCCATTCAGAACCTCTGGAGCATCATCAAAAGGAGTGTCTATGATGGCGGGAGGCAGTTCACATCTAAGCAACAGCTCTGGGAGGGTATTCTGTCCTCATGCAAAACAATTGAAGCAGAAACCATCCAAAACCTGACAAATTCAATGGACGAGAGAGTTCAGAAGCTCCTTTCGAACAAGGGGTCCTATGTGCAAATGTAACATCACCTAGAATAAAGTTTTGAGTTGAAAACTGTTTGATTTCAGTTTCTAATAACCTGCTAATGCTTATAATTTCAAAAATGACCATTTTTTTGGTCTTTATTAAAATGAAAAGGTTGATCGAAGAGTGGGGGGGATCTAAGAGTGTGGCAACCCAGTAGTCAGGATTACTTTGAATTCTGACAATCTGAGGGTCATGTTGCAGGTAGTGCAGCAAGAAGGCACTTATGTGTCTTGCGCATCTCGGAGCCCCAAAATTATTTTCCTGGCTAGATGCAGCTAAAAATTATTATTAATTTTAAATCTGGTGGAGCTTAGCATAGATGGCCTAATAGAATCAGTACTGCACACTGCTACAAAGCCCAAATTATTTTCCAGCCAAGATACAGATAAATATGATTAGTAATTTTAAATCTGGTGGAGCTTAGTATAGATGGCCTAATAGAATCAGTACTGCACACTGCTAAAAAGCTCAAATTGTTTTCCAGCCAAGATACAGATAAACATGATTAGTAATTTGAAAGCTTAAAACGGTTGGTGAGGTGATTTTAATCAATCATCAAGCTTTTACTGTCCCACAGGTGACACAGGGGTAGAAAAGTCATTTCGGATCCATGATTTGTTCATCTTTATGAACGTGAGTCTGTCTACATTATCAGCGGAGAGCCGCGTGCGCTTATCTGTCAGCACACCACCAGCAGCGCTGAACACACGTTCAGACAGAACGCTGGCTGCAGGGCATGACAAGATCTCCAAGGCATAAGTGGCTAGCTCCGGCCATTTATCCAGATTGGAAGCCCAAAAAGAGCAAGGGTCCAGTGACACAGTCATGGCTTCAATGTTTACTTGGAGATACTCCTGTACCATCGTCTCTAGGCGTTGACTATGTGTCAGACTTCTTGACTTCTGTGGCCTTGCAAATTATGAGCTAAAAAAGTGGTGAAATGATTCAAAATTGATGTTACCAGCAGATACTGTGTTTCTGTTACGGTTTGAGTGCTGAACACTCGACGGTCCCACGGTTGGCAATTTGGAACTGTGAGATTCACTACGTGCACCACTGGTGTTTTGTGGAAAAGCTGCTGATACTCCTGCATGCATGCATCCCTTTCTATGGCAGGAATTATTTCTGCAAATTTACTTTTGTACCGGGGATCTAACAGTGTGGCAACCCAGTAGTCAGGATTATTTCTAAATCTCCCAATTCGAGGGTCATGTTGTAGGTAGTGCAGCAAGAAGGCACTCATGTGTCTTGCGCATCCAGGAGCACCAAGTCCCTGTTGTGCTGGTGGCGAGGTAACAATCATGCTTCCTTCCTCTGTCCTCTCCCCCCAACCTCGCACAACAGAAATGTGATCAAGGTCTCCCTCATCTGATGAGTCTTCCATCAGTTCGTCCTCCACTTCTTCCTGGGCTCCTGCACCTTCCTCACTAGTTTGGCTGCTACCATGCGCCCTGGTAAAACCATCTCCCCCACCCTCACATGCCTGCCGCCTTGGTGCTGCCGACCATCTGGACCTTGCAGATGTTAGCCCTTCCGCATACAACTCCTCCTCCTCTACTTCCTCCACCTCCTCTTGTGCCACCACCTGACTCCGAATTCTGTTTAACATGTGCTCCAGCATGTAAATCACCGGAATAGTCATGCTGACAATGGCATCGTCAGCACTAAACATCTTCGTCGCCATTTCAAAACTGTGCAGAAGGGTGTATAGGTCCCTGATCTGAGACCACTCCTCCAGTGTGATTTGCCCCACCTCTGGATCCCGTTGGCACAGGCTATACATCAGAACGTATTGCACCAGGGCTTGTCGGTGCTGCCACAGTTGCTGCAACATGTGCAGAGTTGAATTCCACCGGGTAGGCACATCGCATTTTAGCCGGTGAAGTGGCAGGCCCAACGACTTCTGTAGAGATGTAAGTCGCTGAGTTGCGAACGGCAGAAGTGAGCACACAGCGACCGTACAATCTGCAGAAGGCCATCTAGTCCGGGACAGTGGGCTAAAAATTGCTGGACAACCAGGTTCAACACGTGAGCCATACAAGGCACGTGTGTGACATTGCCCCGGCCAAGGGCCACATCCAGGTTTGCAGCATTGTCGCACACGGCCTTCCCTGGTTTCAGGTCTAGTGGAGACAACCATTCATGAAATTGGTTCTCCAGAGCTGACCACAACTCCTCAGCTGTGTGACTCACATTTCCCAGACATTTCAAAGTAAAAACAGCCTGATGACATTGAGCCCTACTGCCAGCATAGTAAGGAGGTGTGCAGGATCCCTTCTGCGCACTTAGAAAGCTTGTGGCATGACCAGACAGGCTTTGGGTGCAGGTGGAGGACCGAGAGGAGGTTGAGGAGGCAGAAGCAGTGGAGGAACTTTGACATAAAGAGGATTGATGCACAACTCGTGGGGACGGCAAGACTTGGACAGTAGCCCCTTGTCCTGCTGTCAACATAGTTACCCAGTGCCCAGTCAGCGACATGTAACGCCCCTGTCCATGCCTACTCGTCCAAGTGTCTGTGGTGAAATGCACCCTGTCACACACAGAGTTTCTCAAAGAAGCGGTGATGTTGTGTGCGACATGCTGATGGAGCGCAGGCACACGTTTTTTTGAGAAGTAGTGCCGACTGGGCATCTGGTACTGGGGCACTGCGACGGACATAAGGTCTCGAAAATCCTCTGTCTCCACCAGGCGGAAAGGCAGCATTTCTGTAGCCAAGAGCTTGCAGATGGTGAAATTCAACCTCTTAGCTTTCTCATGGCTAGGAGGAAATGGTCTTTTACTTGTCCACATCTGAGGGACTGAGGGCTGGCTGTTGTGCTTAGACGGGGTTGATAAGGGTGTCCCCGGCAAACTGCCGGTCTGTGAGGAAGATGCAGGCGGACATGTTAGGTTGCCTTGATCCAAAGTTGGTGCTATCGATGTCGGACAGCGCTCAACACCAGCTGGTGTTACCACCTCCAAAGAAAATGATGACCTGCCAATCGCGCTGGCTGTTGCGGGTAAAGAGGTGGCAGGTCTGCGTCCCAAAACAGGTGTGACTGCTGTCCCCCCAGTCACAGAGGATGAAGAGGCCGCAGATGCACAAGATGGGGCAGACGGTGGTTGGCCCGGCCGGCTAGGCCGAATTGTAACACAGTGAGCTTCCCACTGCAACTTATGCTTCATGTCCATGTGCTGGTTCATGCATGAAGTACTCAAACTATGTATTTTTTGGCCTCTACTTAGCTTTTGTTGACAATTGTTACAGATAACACGAGTTGGATCATATTTATCAATCTGAAAAAATGCCCAGGCTATGCAAGGCTTAGCACCCATGCGACCTGAAGAGCCACCAAGTTGTGGCAGAGTTGTGTTTGAGGATGCAGTTGTTGACGTGCTTCCAGTACTACGTCTCTGTCCAGGAAGGCGCAACCTGACCTCGTCGTCACTAGCATCCTTCTCCCCCTCCTCTGCTGACCTCATCTCTTGGCTGACTGTGGGTTGACAGTAAGTGGGATCTCCAACCTCATCATCATCACCCTGTGTGTTATCACACCCGTCGTCCTCAGAGCCAACCTGATCCTGCCCTGACAAAAAACTAAAGTTGTCGCTCCAATCAGGTATTTGAGTCTCATCATCGTCTTCCTCATTGTCTCCACCAACAGGAGTTACAGTTTGGGAATGAGGGTCTACATTATGGTCAGAACCTTCTGAGTCTGGTCCTGGATCCGACTCATAAAGATTCTGGGCATCAGTGCAGATCATTTCCTCGTCTGGATTCACAGAAGCGCTGGAGCCGACCTCTGATTCCCAGGCTATAGTATGAGTAAACAGCTCTGCAGACTCAACCATCTGTTCTACCTCATACTCAGACGGGCAGCTGGAGATTTGGGAGCTGAGAGGAAGCAAGTGCGATTGGGGTGACACCTCTGAGGACTGGAATATTTGTGATGTTGAAGTTGATGTGGAGGAGAGCCCACTTAAAGGAGCACTTGATATCCTTTGAAGCACCTGCTGTTTTTGTGCCTCATCTGGAATTTGTAGCGATTGGCGTGGCCGTAAGAATGGGATCTTATCACATTGTCCGCTAAAAGAAGTAGACATTTTAGTTTTGCTGGAAGATGGTCTTTCTTCTGCAGATGTTACTGTTGTTTTAACACCTACTCCACGGACACAACCTTTTTTCCCCTTCCCAACACGCCTATTCCCCTTTCCACCAGCAGCAGGCATTTTTCCACTCATTTTGGTGGTTAACCAATTCACAACTCTGGAGTTGTTTGCACAAAAAAACAATGGATGGGAACCGAGCAGAGCTGAGTGCACAAACTGTGGTATTAGGCCAAAACTATTGTCTGGGTTAGATGAAGAAAAAAATTATATTCAATTTGCAACCTGATGGAGGTCAGTATAGATGGACAAATAGAACAAGTCCTACACACAGCTAGAAGCCCAAATATTTTTTCAGAGGTAAATGCAGAAAAATATTATATTCAATTTGCAACCTGATGGAGGTCAGTATAGATGGACTAATAGAACAAGTTCCACACACAGCTAGAAGCCCAAATATTTTTTCAGAGGTAGATGCAGAAAAAAATTATATTCAGTTTGCAACCTGATGGAGGTCAGTATAGATGGACTAATAGAACAAGTCCCACACACTGCTAGAAGGCCAAATATTTTTTCAGAGGTAGATGCAGAAAAAATTATATTCAGTTTGCAACCTGATGGAGGTCAGTATAGATGGACTAATAGAACAAGTCCCACACACAGCTAGAAGCCCAAATATTTTTTCAGAGGTAGATGCAGAAAAAATTTATATTCAGTTTGCAACCTGATGGAGGTCAGTATAGGTGGACTAATAGAAAAAGTCCCACACACTGCTAGAAGGCCAAATATTTTTTCAGAGCTAGATGCAGAAAAATATTATATTCAATTTGCAACCTGATGGAGGTCAGTATAGATGGACTAATAGAACAAGTCCCACACACTGCTAGAAGGCCAAATATTTTTTCAGAGCTAGATGCAGAAAAAAAATATATTCAGTTTGCAACCTGATGGAGGTCAGAATAGATGGACTAATAGAACAAGTCCCACACACTGCTAGAAGCCCAAATATTTTTTCAGAGCTAGATGCAGAAAAATATTATATTCAATTTGCAACCTGATGGAGGTCAGTATAGATGGACTAATAGAACAAGTCCCACACACAGCTAGAAGCCCAAATATTTTTTCAGAGGTAGATGCAGAAAAAAATGATGTTCCGTTTGCAACCTGATGGAGGTCAGTATAGATGGACTAATAGAACAAGTCCCACACACTGCTAGAAGGCCAAATATTTTTTCAGAGGTAGATGCAGAAAAAAATTATATTCAGTTTGCAACCTGATGGAGGTCAGTATAGATGGACTAATAGAGCAAGTCCCACACACAGCTAGAAGCCCAAATATTTTTTCAGAGGTAGATGCAGAAAAAAATTATATTCAGTTTGCAACCTGATGGAGGTCAGTATAGATGGACTAATAGAACAAGTCCCACACACAGCTAAAAGCCCAAAATATTTTTTCAGAGGTTGATGCAGAAAACATTTATATTCAGTTTGCAACCTGATGGAGGTCAGTATAGATGGACTAATAGAACAAGTCCCACACACTGCTAGAAGGCCAAATATTTTTTCAGAGCTAGATGCAGAAAAAAATTATATTCAGTTTGCAACCTGATGGAGGTCAGTATAGATGGACTAATAGAACAAGTCCCACACACTGCTAGAAGACCAAATATTTTTTCAGAGGTAGATGCAGAAAAAAATTATATTCAGTTTGCAACCTGATGGAGGTCAGTATAGATGGACTAATAGAACAAGTCCCACACACAGCTAGAAGACCAAATATTTTTTCAGAGCTAGATGCAGAAAAATATTATATTCAATTTGCAACCTGATGGAGGTCAGTATAGATGGACTAATAGAACAAGTCCCACACACAGCTAGAAGCCCAAATATTTTTTCAGAGGTAGATGCAGAAAAAAATTATATTCAGTTTGCAACCTGATGGAGGTCAGTATAGATGGACTCATAGAACAAGTCCCACACACTGCTAGAAGCCTAAATATTTTTTCAGAGGTAGATGCAGAAAAAAATTATATTCAGTTTGCAACCTGATGGAGGTCAGTATAGATGGACTCATAGAACAAGTCCCACACACAGCTAGAAGCCCAAATATTTTTTCAGAGCTAGATGCAGAAAAAAATTATATTCAATTTGCAACCTTATGGAGGTCAGTATAGATGGACTAATATAATGATGCTATGCCCAAAAGGTTTTACTTCACTAGGTGCAGTAAAAAATTGGTATTCTATACACAGGTGGTGTAGCTTGCAACACAGATAGGCTACTCCACTGACTAACACACTCTGCAAAAGGCCAAAATGGATTAGTTTTGCTAGATTTAGCCAAATGCTGTGAAAAAAACTTGCACAGCACTGGCACAGACCTGCCTGGCAAAAACTGATAGGAACTGATCTAACTTAGTCCTGAAAAGGACTGCATTTACAATTAGTCTTTTCTCCCACAACCTATCTATTTAAGAGCACAGACCTGCCTGATAAAAGTCGTAGGAAATGCTGTAACCTAGTCCTTAAAAGGACTGCAATCACAACTATTCCCTACTCCCTAGCTATCTGAAGATTTGTGCGAAAATTGGCTTGAAATTAACAAGGTATAGCGCACACAGCAACAGCGGTGCCGTCTAACACGCAGCTGCAGCAGTGAGAAAATGGTGGCGACGGGGAAAATGGCTGGGTCTTATAGGGCAAGGACACGTGACATACACTGCCAATGACACATGCCCTTGCTTGTGTGAAAAAAAGCACTTCGCTCCGTGTGTGCGCTGCTGATAGGCTGACAGATTGCACCTCCCCACTGTAAATGCGGGAAAGAGAAAAAAAAATGGAGATCTTCATTATTTCTGCAGAGATCCATCCCCTGCCCCTTCCCCCGCCCCGCTGTACACTCAAACTGCGTATTAACATTAATTTTCATCATTACTGAGAAAAAATCCAGTTATGATTTTGGTGCACGAACAGTTATCGAACATAACCTCGAACAGCCGAATTTTTTTCAAATAGTTCGTGTTCGCTGAACGGCTCGAACACCGCCCAAAACAGCTCGAATTTGAGATTGGCGAACAGTTCGAGTCGAACAACAGTCATCTCTACTGAGTACGCCAATACCCGATATGTGGGGAAAATACAGTGTTTGGGCGCACAGCAGAGTTCAGAAAGGAAGGAGCACTGTGTGACTTTTTGAACGCAAAATTGGCTGGAATTGAGAGCAGACGCCATGTCGCGTTTGGAGAACCCCTGATGTGCCTAAATAGTGGAAACCCTCCACAAGTGACCCCATTTTGGAAACTACATGACTCAAGTATTTTATCAAGGGGTATAGTGAACATTTTGAACCCAGAGGTACGACTCAGAATTTGATGACATTAGGTCATCATATTGAATAATTTGTCATTAGTCATGAGCACAAGTGCTCGCTACTTGAGTTTGCATTAGGTACTCAGGTATGCACCATGTATCATGGGTGCTCGAGTGACATGCTCGAGTCTCCGCCTGCATGTTTCACGGTTATTAGACACCCAAAAAAAACATGTGGGGATCGTTCGTGAATGGCAGGCAATCCCCGAGAGGATTTTTTTGACCGAGAAGCATATGGGGCGGAGACTCGAGCAACTCACTTGAGCACCCGCGATGCTCAGTGCATACTCGAGCACCCGATGCAAACTCAAGTAGCGAGCACTTGCGCTCAACACTAGTCGCCATATCGTCATCTTTTTTCTTTTTATTTTTGAAAAAAATTCCAACCCTAA
Organism: Phyllobates terribilis; assembly: GCF_046119375.1. Taxonomy (NCBI): domain Eukaryota; kingdom Metazoa; phylum Chordata; class Amphibia; order Anura; family Dendrobatidae; genus Phyllobates; species Phyllobates terribilis. The sequence goes on along the minus strand of NW_027362763.1, from coordinate 910,796,882 downwards.
CCCTAGCCCAACCCTAGAGTTTACTATTTACGCCGCTCCTCATGCGGTATAAGTGATTAGACGACTTTATTCTTCGGGTCGGTGCGATTACAGCGATACTAGAATCATATTGGGTTTTTATGATTGACAGCTGTCAAACACTAAAAGACGCATTGTTAGTAAAATCTAATTTTTGCATCGCCATATTTTGAGAGCTATAATTTTTCCATATTTTGGCAGACAGTCATGTGATGGCTTGTTTTTTGCGGGACAAGTTGACGTTTTTATTCGTACCATTTTCAGCCACGTGACATTTTTTGATCGCTTTCTATTGCGATTTTTGGGAGGCAGAATAAACGAAAACCAACAAGTCAGGAATTGTTTGGTTTTATTTTATGCTGTTCAGCGTGTGGTAAAATTGATAAGGGTCAGTACGTTTACAGCGGTACCAAATTTATATCGTTCTTCTGTTTTGGCGCTTTTACACAATAAAAGCTATTTTATGGAAAAAAATATTTTTTGCGTCGCTTTATTCTGAGAGCTATAACTTTTTTATTTTTCGGCCGTTGGAGCTGTATGGCGGCTTGTTTTTGCGGGATAAGATGACGTTTTCAGCGGTACCATTTTTGTTTATATTCATCTTTTTGATTGCGTGTTAATCCATTTTTTGCTTGTTTTTTTATTTATTTTTCTTACCATGTTCACTAAAGGGGCTAACTAGTGGAACAGTTTTATAGGTGAGGTCGCTCCGGACGCAGCGATATCAAATATGTGTACTTTTATTGTTTTGTTTGTTTTTCATAATAATATTTATTGATGGGTACATTATATTTTTATTTTTGGTGGTTTATTTTTTTTTTTATTTTTACAATTTATTTTTTTTTCATTTTTTAACACTTTTTTTGCTTTTTATACTTTGTCCAACTATAGGACTTTCACTTTTTGCAGCCTGATCGCCTGTATAGCATAGCACCATCCCTGTGCTATACAGGCTGTCAGCGCTGCAGATGCAGAAGATACTTTGGTCATGCACTTGGCGTGGCCAAAGTATCTTCCTGCTGTCTGGCGACCCGGATGTTGTCATGACATCGGGTCGTCCTGGCAACATCCGGGAAGCCGCAGCTGTGGACGCCGGCAGGAGAGCTTAGTATCTCGATCATCTCCCCTTGCCCCCGCAATGCTGCGATCGACTTTGATCGCAGCATTGCGGGGGTTAATGTGCTGGGAGCGGTGCAGGACCGCTCGCAGCACATAGCACTGGGTGTCAGCTGTGACAATCAGCTGACAACTGGCGGCGATCACGTCTGCACAGCCTGTGTGCGGGCGAAATCAACAGGGCATACTAATACGTACCTGGCTCTTAAAGCCCAGGGCGTAGGTACGTATTAGTAAGTCTTGGGCTTTAAAGGGGTTAACATTGAGAGATAGAATATCCGGAAAAAAAAAAATCAAGAAAATCACATTGTATAAATTAGATAATTTGCATTTTGCAGTGAGAAATAAGTATTTGATTCCTCTCGCAAACAACACTTAATACTTGTTGGCAAGCACTGCAGTCAGACATTTTTTGTAGTTGATGATGAGGTTTGCGCACATGTCAGGAGGAATTTTGGTCCACTACTCTTTGCAGATCATCTCTAAATCATTCAGATTTTAATCGAGTCTCCTTTTGTTTTAGGAATTGAAGACCAGGTCCCAACAAAATGTCCCTTTTTCCCACAAAAAAAAAACATATGCCTTTTCCCTTGCGAATCTCCAGCGAGATGTATGATGCAGACACCCTCAACTGCATGGGTTCCTCCACCTCTACTGGTTCACCCCCAGCCCACTTCCCCGGCAGAGGTACACAACTCCGACAAGAAGGCCCCGGAGAAGGTGGTCCCACCCATCTATCCAAACAGCGTCTATCAAGACGTATGGCCAACGACATGGCAGCCTCCAAGGACTGAGAGGTTTCATATACTGCCAAGGCATCTTTCAACTTTTCAGTAAGCCCCTCACAAAATTTACCTCTAAGGGCTGAGTCATTCCATTTGGAATCCATTGCCCATCTACGGAATTTCAAACTACGTCTCCACTGACCAATTCCTCTGCTGAAGGTGACATAGCCTAGACTCAGCCAAGGCGACTCGGTCAGTGTCATCATAGATGAGGGCCAGAGCCCCGAAAAAACCCTCCACAGACTGGAGACAAACCGAGTCCTGTGGTAAAGAAAACACCCATGACTGAGGATCGCCCTGCCAGTAGAGACATCACAATTCCAACCCATTGCTCATTTCTGGAGGAGTAAGGATGAAGTTTAAAATACAGTTTGCAGGCCTCCTTAAATTCAAAAAACTTGTCCATACCACCAGAAAACCTGTCCGGGAAAGCAACCTTGAGTCCAGGCTGGGCAGGCCTATCTGCAGAGACCCCCACATTGACAACCTGTATCCGCTGCTGAACCTCACCGCGGAGGTTATTCACTTTCCAGAGACAGCCTGTGCAGCCGCTTTGCAGCTGAACCCATACCAAGGGCTCCTCGGGTTAGGAAGCAGGAATCTGGCTGTCAATCAGAATGATGTTGGCAGTCCCACCCTGTCAGTAGAGCAGAAAAGAAGCCTCTGCTCTGTCGACGTGATGTCAGCAGTGGAAGCTAAATCCCCAGCAGGAGCGGTTTGTGACCAGTCTGTGCCCACTCTATGCTGGGGAAAAACGCTGCTGGGCACAACAGGCAGGTAAGTCGCAATTACCTGCCTGTTCGTGCTTAAGCACTTTTTTTTTTTCAATAAAGTCCCAGATATTTCCTTTAATGAACGGTGAAAGGGAGAAAAGATCGGCCACTTTGTGCATTTTTCAAAAACTAATAAAATATTTTTTTTTACTATAGCTTTTCGCAATATAAAAAAATTACACATAGCTCGGATTATTCAGTTTTGATACAATTCAAATTTTCCTGTATGTCCACTAGTCTCAGCTATCATAATTTACATAAAAAAGTGGCATAAATTACAATAGAAATGTTCTCCAGTGACCCTGGACATTTCTGTGATAATTTATAATATATATGTATATATAATAACTATTCAAGAAAGCAAACCACCTCTAATCACATTTATTCTGGGGCCTCGTTATTCCCCGTACCGCAGTATCTCCATTCTAGCCTCTTCTGTAATGAGCCGTCTAGATCGGAGGTAATTTTTGAGGCTCATTTTAGCCTCCACTGTAGGCGGCTCACTAGTGAGGTTACTAGAGTGGAGTTGATATTTGAGGATCGTTCATTCATGCGCGTGTGTGTGTGTTACCAGCAGTGTTCTCTAGTGACTCCTGACTAGAGATGAGCGTTGTTCTACTCGAACTGTTCGCCAATCTCAAATTCGAGCTGTTTTGGGCGGTGTTCGAGCCGTTCGGCGAACACGAACAATTTGATAAAAATTCGGCTGTTCGAGGTTATGTTCGATAACTGTAAGTGCACCAAAATCATAACTGGATTTTTTCTCAGTAATGATGAAAATTAATGTTAATACGCAGTTTGAGTGTACAGCGGGGTGGGGGGAGGGGCAGGGGATGGATCTCTGCAGGAACAATGAAGATCTCCATTTTTTTTTCTCTTTCCCGCATTTGCAGTGGGGAGGTGCAATCTGTCAGCCTATCAGCAGCGCACACACGGAGCGAAGTGCTTTTTTTCACACAAGCAAGGGCATGTGTCATTGGCAGTGTATGTCACGTGTCCTTGCCCTATAAGACCAAGCCATTTTCCCCGTCGCCACCATTTTCTCACTGCTGCAGCTGCGTGTTAGACGGCACCGCTGTTGCTGTGTGTGCTATACCTTGTTAATATCAAGCCAATTTTCGCACAAATATACAGATAGCTTGGGAGTAGGGAATAGTTGTGATTGCAGTCCTTTTAAGGACTAGGTTACAGCATTTCCTACGACTTTTATCAGGGAGGTCTGTGCTCTTAAATAGATAGGTTGTGGGAGTAAAGACTAATTGTAATTGGAGTCCTTTTCAGGACTAGGTTACATCAGTTCCTATCAGTTTTTGCCAGGCAGGTCTGTGCCAGTGCTGTGCAAGTTTTTTTCACAGCATTTGGCTGAATCTAGCAAAGCTAATCCTTTTTGGCCTATTGCAGAGTGTGTTAGTCAGTGGAGTAGCCTATCTGTGCTGCAAGATATACCACCTGTGTATAGAATACCACTTTTTTTACTGCACCTAGTGAAGTAAAATCTTTTGGGCATAGCATCATTCTATTAGTCCATCTATACTGACCTCCATCAGGTTGCAAATTAAAACTAATTTTTATCTGCATCTACAGTACCTCTGAAAAAATATTTGGGCTTCTAGCTGTGTGTGGGACTTGTTGTATTAGTCCATCTATACTGACCTCCATCAGGTTGCAAACTGAATATATTTTTTTCTGCATCTACCTCTGAAAAAATATTTGGGCTTCTAGCTGTGTGTGGGTCTTGTTCTATTAATCCATCTATACTGACCTCCATCAGGTTGCAAACTGAATATAATTTTTTTCTGCATCTAGCTCTGAAAAAATATTTGGCCTTCTAGCAGTGTGTCGGACTTTCTCTATTAGTCCATCTATACTGACCTCCATCAGGTTGCAACTTAAAAATAATTTGTATCTGCATCTGCAGTACCTCTGAAAAAATGTTTGGGCTTCTAGCTGTGTGTGGGACTTGTTGTATTAGTCCATCTATACTGACCTCCATCAGGTTGCAAATTAAAAATAATTTTTATCTGCATCTACAGTACCTCTGAAAAAATATTTGGGCTTCTAGCTGTGTGTGGGACTTGTTGTATTAGTCCATCTATACTGACCTCCATCAGGTTGCAAACTGAATATATTTTTTTCTGCATCTACCTCTGAAAAAATATTGGGCTTCTAGCTGTGTGTGGGTCTTGTTCTATTAATCCATCTATACTGACCTCCATCAGGTTGCAAACTGAATATAATTTTTTTCTGCATCTAGCTCTGAAAAAATATTTGGCCTTCTAGCAGTGTGTCGGACTTTCTCTATTAGTCCATCTATACTGACCTCTATCAGGTTGCAAATTAAAAATAATTTTTATCTGCATCTACAGTACCTTTGAAAAAATATTTGGGCTTCTAGCTGTGTGTGGAACTTGTTGTATTAGTCCATCTATACTGACCTCCATCAGGTTGCAAATTAAAAATAATTTGTATCTGCATCTACAGTACCTCTGAAAAAATATTTGGGCTTCTAGCTGTGTGTGGGACTTGTTGTATTAGTCCATCTATACTGACCTCCATCAGGTTGCAAATTAAAAATAATTTTTATCTGCATCTACAGTACCTCTGAAAAAATATTTGGGCTTCTAGCTGTTTGTGGGACTTGTTGTATTAGTCCATCTATACTGACCTCCATCAGGTTGCAAACTGAATATATTTTTTTCTGCATCTACCTCTGAAAAAATATTGGTCTTCTAGCTGTGTGTGGGTCTTGTTCTATTAATCCATCTATACTGACCTCCATCAGGTTGCAAACTGAATATAATTTTTTTCTGCATCTAGCTCTGAAAAAATATTTGGCCTTCTAGCAGTGTGTCGGACTTTCTCTATTAGTCCATCTATACTGACCTCTATCAGGTTGCAAATTAAAAATAATTTTTATCTGCATCTACAGTACCTTTGAAAAAATATTTGGGCTTCTAGCTGTGTGTGGAACTTGTTGTATTAGTCCATCTATACTGACCTCCATCAGGTTGCAAATTAAAAATAATTTGTATCTGCATCTACAGTACCTCTGAAAAAATATTTGGGCTTCTAGCTGTGTGTGGGACTTGTTGTATTAGTCCATCTATACTGACCTCCATCAGGTTGCAAATTAAAAATAATTTTTATCTGCATCTACATTACCTCTGAAAAAATATTTGGGCTTCTAGCTGTGTGTGGGACTTGTTGTATTAGTCCATCTATACTGACCTCCATCAGGTTGCAAACTGAATATATTTTTTTCAGCATCTACCTCCGAAAAAATATTGGGCTTCTAGCTGTGTGTGGGTCTTGTTCTATTAATCCATCTATACTGACCTCCATCAGGTTGCAAACTGAATATATTTTTTTCTGCATCTACCTCTGAAAAAATATTTGGGCTTCTAGCTGTGTGTGGGACTTGTTCTATTAGTCCATCTATACTGACCTCCATCAGGTTGCAAATTAAAAATAATTTGTATCTGCATCTACAGTACCTCTGAAAAAATATTTGGGCTTCTAGCTGTGTGTGGGACTTGTTGTATTAGTCCATCTATACTGACCTCCATCAGGTTGCAAATTAAAACTAATTTTTATCTGCATCTACAGTACCTCTGAAAAAATATTTGGGCTTCTAGCTGTGTGTGGGACTTGTTGTATTAGTCCATCTATACTGACCTCCATCAGGTTGCAAACTGAATATATTTTTTTCTGCATCTACCTCTGAAAAAATATTGGGCTTCTAGCTGTGGGTGGGTCTTGTTCTATTAATCCATCTATACTGACCTCCATCAGGTTGCAAACTGAATATAATTTTTTTCTGCATCTAGCTCTGAAAAAATATTTGGCCTTCTAGCAGTGTGTCGGACTTTCTCTATTAGTCCATCTATACTGACCTCCATCAGGTTGCAAATTAAAAATAATTTTTATCTGCATCTACAGTACCTCTGAAAAAATATTTGGGCTTCTAGCTGTGTGTGGGACTTGTTCTATTAGTCCATCTATACTGACCTCCATCAGGTTGCAAATTAAAAATAATTTGTATCTGCATCTACAGTACCTCTGAAAAAATATTTGGGCTTCTAGCTGTGTGTGGGACTTGTTGTATTAGTCCATCTATACTGACCTCCATCAGGTTGCAAACTGAATATATTTTTTTCTGCATCTACCTCTGAAAAAATATTTGGGCTTCTAGCTGTGTGTGGGACTTGTTGTATTAGTCCATCTATACTGACCTCCATCAGGTTGCAAATTAAAAATAATTTGTATCTGCATCTACAGTACCTCTGAAAAAATATTTGGGCTTCTAGCTGTGTGTGGGACTTGTTGTATTAGTCCATCTATACTGACCTCCATCAGGTTTCAAATTAAAAATAATTTTTATCTGCATCTAGCTCTGAAAAAATATTTGGCCTTCTAGCAGTATGTGGAACTTTCTCTATTAGTCCATCTATACTGACCTCCATCAGGTTGCAAATTAAAAATAATTTTTATCTGCATCTACCTCTGAAAAAATATTTGGGCTTCTAGCTGTGTGTGGGACTTGTTCTATTAGTCCATCTATACTGACCTCGATCAGGATGCAAACTGAATATAATTTTTTTCTGCATCTAGCTCTGAAAAAATATTTGGCCTTCTAGCAGTGTGTGGGACTTTCACTATTAGTCCATCTATACTGACCTCCATCAGGTTGCAAACTGAATATATTTTTTTTCTGCATCTACCTCTGAAAAAAGATTGGGCTTCTACCTGTGTGTGGGACTTGTTCTATTAATCCATCTATACAGACCTCCATCAGGTTGCAAACTGAATATAATTTTTTTCTGCATCTAGCTCTGAAAAAATATTTGGCCTTCTAGCAGTGTGTGGGACTTTCTCTATTAGTCCATCTATACTGACCTCCATCAGGTTGCAAATTAAAAATAATTTTTTTTCTGCATCTACCTCTGAAAAAATATTGGGCTTCTAGCTGTGTGTGGGACTTGTTCTATTAATCCATCTATACAGACCTCCATCAGGTTGCAAACTGAATATAATTTTTTTCTGCATCTACCTCTGAAAAAATATTTGGGCTTCTAGCTGTGTGTGGGACTTGTTGTATTAGTCCATCTATACTGACCTCCATCAGGTTGCAAACTGAATATATTTTTTTCTGCATCTACCTCTGAAAAAATATTGGGCTTCTAGCTGTGTGTGGGACTTTCTCTATTAGTCCATCTATACTGACCTCCATCAGGTTGCAAATTAAAAATAATTTTTTTTCTGCATCTACCTCTGAAAAAATATTGTTCTTCTAGCTGTGTGTGGGTCTTGTTCTATTAATCCATCTATACTGACCTCCATCAGGTTGCAAACTGAATATAATTTTTTTCTGCATCTAGCTCTGAAAAAATATTTGGCCTTCTAGCAGTGTGTCGGACTTTCTCTATTAGTCCATCTATACTGACCTCCATCAGGTTGCAAATTAAAAATAATTTTTATCTGCATCTACAGTATCTCTGAAAAAATATTTGGGCTTCTAGCTGTGTGTGGGACTTGTTGTATTAGTCCATCTATACTGACCTCCATCAGGTTGCAAATTAAAAATAATTTGTATCTGCATCTATAGTACCTCTGAAAAAACATTTGGGCTTCTAGCTGTGTGTGGGACTTGTTGTATTAGTCCATCTATACTGACCTCCATCAGGTTGCAAATTAAAAATAATTTTTATCTGCATCTACAGTACCTCTGAAAAAATATTTGGGCTTCTAGCTGTGTGTGGGACTTGTTGTATTAGTCCATCTATACTGACCTCCATCAGGTTGCAAACTGAATATATTTTTTTCTGCATCTACCTCTGAAAAAATATTGGGCTTCTAGCTGTGTGTGGGTCTTGTTCTATTAATCCATCTATACTGACCTCCATCAGGTTGCAAACTGAATATAATTTTTTTCTGCATCTAGCTCTGAAAAAATATTTGGCCTTCTAGCAGTGTGTCGGACTTTCTCTATTAGTCCATCTATACTGACCTCCATCAGGTTGCAAACTGAATATATTTTTTTCTGCATCTAACCCGGCCAATAGTTTTGGCCTAATACCACAGTTTGGCCACTCAGCTCTGCTCGGTTACCATCCATTGTTTTTTTGTGCAAACAACTCCAGAGTTGTGAATTAGTTAACCACCAAAATGAGTGGAAAAAGGCCTGCTGCTGGTGGAAAGGGGAATAGGCGTGTTGGGAAGGGGAAAAAAGGTTGTGTCCGTGGGGTAGGTGTTAAAGCAACAGTAACATCTGCAGAAGAAAGACCATCTTCCAGCCAAACTAAAATGTCTACTTCTTTTAGCAGACAATGTGATAAGATCCCTTTCTTACGGTCACGCCAATCGCTACAAATTCCAGATGAGGCACAAAAACAGCAGGTGCTTCAACGGATATCAAGTGCTCCTTTAAGTGGGCTCTCCTCCACATCAACTTCAACATCACAAATACTCCAGTCCTCAAAGGTGTCACCCAAATCGCACTTGCTTCCTCACAGCTCCCAAATCTCCAGCTGCCCGTCTGAGTATGAGGTAGAACAGATGGTTGAGTCTGCAGAGCTGTTTACTCATACTATTGCCTGGGAATCAGAGGTCGACTCCAGCGCTTCTGTGAATCCAGACGAGGAAATGATCTGCACTGATGCCCAGAATCTTTATGAGTCGGATCCAGGACCAGACGCAGAAGGTTCTGACCATAATGTAGACCCTCATTCCCAAACTGTAACTCCTGTTGGTGGAGACAATGAGGAAGACGATGATAAGACTCAAATACCTGATTGGAGCGACAACTTTAGTTTTTTGTCAGGGCAGGAACAGGTTGGCTCTGAGGACGACGGGTGTGATAACACACAGGGTGATGATGATGAGGTTGGAGATCCCACTTACTGTCAACCCACAGTCAGCCAAGAGATGAGGTCAGCAGAGGAGGTGGAGGAAGCTGCTAGTGACGACGAGGTCAGGTTGCGCCTTCCTGGACAGAGACGTAGTACTGGAAGCACGTCAACAACTGCATCCTCAAACACAACTCTGCCTCTCACCACAAGTCGTGGTGGCTCTTCAGGTCGCATGGGTGCTAAGCCTTGCATAGCCTGGGCATTTTTTCAGATCGATAAAGATGACCCAACTCGTGTTATCTGTAACATTTGTCAGCAAAAGCTAAGTAGAGGCCAAAAAATACATAGTTTGAGTACTTCATGCATGAACCGGCACATGGACATGAAGCATAATTTGCAGTGGGAAGCTCAGTGTGCTACAATGCGGCCTAGCCGGCCGGGCCAACCACCGTCTGCCATATCTTGTGCATCCGCGGCCTCTTCATCCTCTGTGACTGGGGGGACAGCAGTCACACCTGTTTTGGGGCGCAGACCTGCCACCTCTTTACCCGCAACAGCCAGCGTGATTGGCAGGTCATCATTTTCTTTGGAGGTGGTAACAGCAGCTGGTGTTGAGCGCTGTCCGACATCGATAGCACCACCTTTGGATCAAAGCAACCTAACATGTCCGCCTGCATCTTCCTCACAGACCGGCAGTTTGCCGGGGACACCCTTATCAACCCCGTCTAAGCACAATAGCCAGCACTCGGTCCCTCAGATGTGGACAAGTAAAAGACCATTTCCTCCTAGCCATGAGAAAGCTAAGAGGTTGAATTTCACCATCTGCAAGCTCTTGGCTACAGAAATGCTGCCTTTCCGCCTGGTGGACACAGAGGATTTTCGAGACCTTATGTCCGTCGCAGTGCCCCAGTACCAGATGCCCAGTCGGCACAACTTCTCAAAGAAAGGTGTGCCTGCGCTCCTCCAGCATGTCGCACACAACATCACCGCTTCTTTGAGAAACTCTGTGTGTGACAGGGTGCATTTCACCACAGACACTTGGATGAGTAGGCATGGACAGGGGCGTTACATGTCGCTGACTGGGCACTGGGTAACTATGGTGACAGCAGGACAAGGGGCTGCTGTCCAAGTCTTGCCGTCCCCACGAGTTGTGCGTCAATCCTCTTTATGTCAAAGTTCCTCCACTGCTTCTGCCTCCTCAACCTCCTCTCGGTCTTCCACCTGCACCCAAAGCCTGTCTGGTCATGCCACAAGCTTTCTAACTGCGCAGAAGGGATCCTGCACACCTCCTTACTATGCTGGCAGTAGGGTTCAACGTCATCAGGCGGTTTTTACATTGAAATGTCTGGGAAATGTGAGTCACACAGCTGAGGAGTTGTGGTCAGCTCTGGAGAACCAATTTCATGAATGGTTGTCTCCACTGGACCTGAAACCAGGGAAGGCCGTGTGTGACAATGCTGCAAACCTGGGTGCGGCCCTTCGCCGGGGCAATGTCACACACGTGCCTTGTATGGCTCACGTGTTGAACCTGGTTGTCCAGCAATTTTTAGCCCACTATCCCAGACTAGATGGCCTTCTGCAGAGGGCACGGTCGCTGTGTGCTCACTTCCGCCGTTCGCATCCCGCAGCTCAGCGACTTACATCTCTACAGAAGTCGTTGGGCCTGCCACTTCACCGGCTAAAATGCGATGTGCCTACCCGGTGGAATTCAACTCTGCACATGTTGCAGCGACTGTGGCAGCACCGACAAGCCCTGGTGCAATACGTTCTGACGTATAGCCTGGGCCAACGAGATTCAGAGGTGGGGCAAATCACGCTGGAGGAGTGGTCTCAGATCAGGGACCTATGCACCCTTCTGCACAGTTTTGAAATGGCGACGAAGATGTTTAGTGCTGACGATGCCATTATCAGCATGACTATTCCGGTGATTTACATGCTGGAGCACATGTTAAACAGAATTCGGAGTCAGGTGGTGGCACAAGAGGAGGTGGAGGAAGTAGAGGAGGAGGAGTTGTATGCGGAAGGGCTAACATCTGCAAGGTCCAGACGGTCGGCAGCACCAAGGCGGCAGGCATGTGAGGGTGGGGGAGATGGTTTTACCAGGGCGCATGGTAGCAGCCAAACTAGTGAGGAAGGTGCAGGAGCCCAGGAAGAAGTGGAGGACGAACTGATGGAAGACTCATCAGATGAGGGAGACCTTGATCACATTTCTGTTGTGCGAGGTTGGGGGGAGAGGACAGAGGAAGGAAGCATGATTGTTACCTCGCCACCAACACAACAGGGACTTGGTGCTCCTGGATGCGCAACACACATGAGTGCCTTCTTGCTGCACTACCTGCAACATGACCCTCGAATTGTGAGAATTAGAAATAATCCTGACTACTGGGTTGCCACACTGTTAGATCCCCGGTACAAAAGTAAATTTGCAGAAATTATTCCTGCCATAGAAAGGGATGCACGCATGCAGGAGTATCAGCAGAGACTGTTGCAGAATCTTACATGTGCTTTTCCACAAAATACCAGTGGTGCACGTAGTGAATCTCACAGTTCCAACTTGCCAACCGTGGGACCGTCAAGTGTTCAGCACTCAAACCGTAACAGAACCACAGTATCTGGTGGTAACATCAATTTTGCGGAATCATTTCACCACTTTTTTAGCCCATCCTTTGCAAGGCCACAGGAGACAAGAAGTATGACACATAGTCAACGCCTAGAGACGATGGTACAGGAGTATCTCCAAGTGAACATTGAAGCCACGACTGTGTCACTGGACCCTTGCTCTTTTTGGGCTTCCAATCTGGATAAATGGCCGGAGCTAGCCACTTAAGCCTTGGAGATCTTGTCATGCCCCGCAGCCAGCGTTCTGTCTGAACGTGTGTTCAGCGCTGCTGGTGGTGTGCTGACAGATAAGCGCACGCGGCTCTCCACTGATAATGTAGACAGACTCACGTTCATAAAGATGAACAAATCATGGATCCGAAACGACTTTTCTACCCCTGTGTCCTCCTGGGGAGAGTAAAAGCTTGATGATTGTTTAAAATCACCCTACCAATCGTTTTAAGCTTTCAAATTACTAATCATGTTTATCTGTATCTTGACTGGAAAATAATTTGGGCTTTGTAGCAGTGTGCAGCACTGATCCTATTAGGCCATCTATAATAAGCACCACCAGATTTAAAATTAAAAATAATTTTTAGCTGCATCTAGCCCGGAAAATAATTTTGGGGCTCCGAGATGCGCAAGACACATAAGTGCCTTCTTGCTGCACTACCTGCAGCATGACCCTCATATTGTCAGAATTCGAAGTAATCATGACTACTGGGTTGCCACACTCTTAGATCCCCCAAACTTTTCGATCAACCTTTTCATTTTAATAAAGACCAAAAAAATGGTCATTTTTGAAATTATAAGCATTAGCAGGTTGTTAGAAACTGAAATCAAACAGTTTTCAACTCAAAACTTTATTCTAGGTGATGTTACATTTTCACATAGGACCCCTTGTTCGAAAGGAGCTTCTGAACTCTCTCGTCCATTGAATTTGTCAGGTTTTGGATGGTTTCTGCTTCAATTGTTTTGCATGAGGACAGAATATCCTCCCAGAGCTGTTGCTTAGATGTGAACTGCCTCCCGCCATCATAGACACTACTTTTAATGATGCTCCAAAGGTTCTGAATGGGGTAGAGGTCAGGGGAGCATGGGGGTCACACCATAAGTTTGTCCCCTTTTATGCCCATATCAGCCAGAGATGCAGATGTTTTATGTGCAGCATGAGATGGTGCATTATCATGCAGAAAAATGATCTTGCTGTGAAATACACGGTTCTTCTTCTTGAACCATGGCAGGAAGTGCTGTTTGAGAAAATCCACATACATTATGGAGTTCATCTTTAGCGCCTTCAGGGATCCTAAAGGGGCCGACAATCTCTCTCCCCATGATTCCAGCCCAAAACATTACTCCACCTCCTCCTTGTTGGCGCTGTAGCCGTGTTTGCGTGGGGTGTCCATCAACCAGCCATCCTCCACTCCATCCATCTGGACCATCGAGCGCTGCACGGCACTCATCCGTGAACAAAACAGTTTTGAAATCAGTCTTCATGTAATGTTTGGCCCACTGGAGCCGTTTCTGCTTGTGTGAAGTGGATAGAGGAGGTCGACAGGATGGCGTATGCACAGCTGCAAACCTCTGAAGGACCCTGCATCTTGTTGTTCGGGGGACGTTGGAGGCACAAGCAGCTTCAAAAACTTGTCTGCTGCTATGACAAGGCTTTTTTGCCGCTGCTCTTTCAACCTGACGTAATTGGCTGTAGGAAAGAGTCCTCAATTTGCCCTTATCAGCACGCACACGTGTGTACTGTGAATCAGCTACATACTTCTTGATTGCCAAGACACTTCATCCTGATCATCGCACAATGTTGATTGTAGTCATGCCTTGACCTAAACACTCCACAATTTGTTGCTTCTCAGCAGCCGACACATCCTTTTTCTTTCCCATTTTGGCAGAAAATGTAGGCTGCTGAATAATGTGAGAGAGCCTTCTTAAGTAGTCTTACCTTTCATTGGACACACCTGACAAACTAATTAGCACTGGTGTCTGCAATTGCTTACAGTGATATAAAGAGCCCTGACACACATCACCATCAATGAGTTTAACTGACAAACAAACAAATTCTTCCCTTATCACTCCTAAACACTTTTTGCATAATAATTTGGAACACAGTGTACATGTGCTTTTCCACAAAACACCAGTGGTTCACGTAGTGAATCTTACAGTTCTAACTTGCCAACCGTGGTCTGTATGGAGTTGTTCAATAAAGGGCCCAAAATTAAGATAACATAGATGGGAGAGGTTTCTATGAATAGGAATTCCTAAGTATTTGATACCCTGTGAGGGCCAGGCAAAGGGAAAGTTGGACTGGATGGAATCCTATATGGATTTGGGGAGGGAGACATCGAGGGCCTCAGACTTCGCTGCATTGATTTTAAAATTTGACCATGTAACAAAGTGATCTATTTCAGCCATAACAGCATGGATGGATATATGTGATTGAGTGATATATACTAGGACATCATGAGCAAATAGAGAGCACTTGTACTCGGTGCCTCCCACCTCAATCCACCTAATATTGGGGTTATGGCGAATTGATGAGAGCAGGAGCTCCGTCACTAGGATGTATAAGAGAGGGGACAGAGAACATCCCTGCCTTGTCCCATTGGTGATTGTGAAAGGTGATGAAAATGTTCTGACGCGCCCCCTGGGCCTTGGGACACCCGGAGCCGGACCCTATTTGGTGGATGCTGGTGGTTGTAGTTTCCGTGGCGGCAACCCGGTTCCGTGGCTCAGGGCGGTCAAACCAGTGGCGGAACTATTTATGTGGTTTTGATGTTTAAATGTCCGACTACGCCACCCGTGGATTGCGGTCAGAGTGAACCGCCGCTCCAGGGCAGACCGCTGAGGCTGGTGTTGTGGGTGCAGCAGAGCGTAGCATAACTCCCCACGGGAGGAGTATAGCCTCAGGGCAGTGTATGCGGAGGATGGGGGTGATGGTGCAGGGCAGCAGCAGTAATGACACGGAGTCAGTGATGCAGTCCAGGGCCTTTACTCACAGTTCTTATTATCCAGACCACGTCTGCAGGTAACGGCTGCCCACGTCGTACTGTGCTCACCAGGTGAGGGGCTCAGACAACTCCCAGATAACTTTGGAGCGCTTCACAGGACCCCCTTTGTGTGTTCATTGTCTAGCCTTTCTTACCAACCCTTCTGTCCGGCTGCCTCGGGCCTCCTCTTGGTAAACTTGGCGCCAGTTTCCCTGACCCTATGTGGTGCCTTCCTAGCGGGTGTAGCGAGGGGCTGCGCCACATAAAATGTCACAGCCTCCTGTTTCTAGCTGATGGTCGTTTCCTGCCTCCACTAGTTTCGGGGACCGGTCTCCCCCTTTGGCCTGACCCCTCCACGCAGGTGGATTCTGGCGTGCGGTGGCGACTCGCCCGTCCGCACCCCTGAGATCCCTTCGTTCCTCGTTCCTGGAGCCTTCTCCGCTCCTCTTCCTTCCTTCTCCCTCTTCCAGGCCTGGGCCTCTGTTACTAGGCCCGCCTCCGGAGCAGAGCTCATGCAGAGCCCCTGCTCCCTGCCACTTCTGCTCAGACTTCTCTGCACTGAACTAAGATGGTGCCCACATTTTATACTCCCTTCTCAATGCACCCAGGAACTGCTTCCTCCCTGCTCCTGCACTACAGGTTTCCCCTTCCTCAGTGTTCCCTCCCCCCACTCCAGCCAGGGACAGGGACTGTCGTACCCATCTCAGGGGCATATTGGTCGCCCTGCCCCACGGCAATGTGGTGTAATGCATGCAGGTGTCGGGTCCTGATCCACACTACATCCTTACCTGAGAGTGAGATATCACACCTCTGGGTGAGGTGCAATACCTCTGTAGCAACCGAGCCCTCAGGGTGCTACAGTTCCATTTATCTTCAGCCTAGGTGACGTATTGCGATACAGGGCCGTGATTTTGGCTATAAAAGGGTCCCCTAGACCCCTACCCCAAGCTTTTTAAGAGAATCATATATGGCGTGCCAGGAGACTCTATGGAATGCTTTCTCAGCATCCAACGAGAGTATCTAATTACAAATTTTTAACTGCATCTAGCCCAGGAAATACTTTGTGCCTAGTAGCAGGGTCTGCTAGTCAGCGGATTATCCCGGCTGTTAAGCAAGCTACACCACCTGTAGTTTGGACACTTCATTTTTTCAAAGGAAATGCTTCGGGACCACGGGATACTCAGTGAAGAGCATCAGGAGGCACCCCAAGGCATAGGGGCTGGGACTAGCAGTAGGATGCCTTGCGGTGGACAGCCGAGCTCGATCCTTATAAAAGCTTTTTAACTGCAGCAGCTTTAGTGGACGCTACTGGAGCTGGAATTACGCGGCTGCTGGCATGAGACTTGCCCTCCAATAGATCCTTGTAAATGGATTTAAAGTGTATTCATTCAAATTAGAGAGACAATTTAAATTAAAAAGCTTAGAGCTGCCTCCACCACAGGGGGGCTCGCTCGACCCACCAGCGGACAGGCACCAGTAATGGGAGAGGGGGGCTGGCCATCAGGGTTCACCGCGGCTCTGGCACAAACCCGGCGACACGGAGGTGGCACGGGCAGGAGCGGACTGGCCGTGTCGGCTTCTCACTTTTTGGATTTTAGAAGGGCATGACATGCCTATATCTGTGTCTCCCCCTCCTTTTACTCCTCCACCTCTTTTATTTTCGCATGACTATATGTACTTGTCACTTTTCCATGTGTTAGTTATGTCTTCTGAGCAGTTTGTCAGCTTTTGGACACCTTTGAAGGTGTTTTCTATGTGTTTCTATGTGTTTTTGTTTGCCTGCCATTGGTTTTAACGGTGTTCGCAGGTGTTCGACGAACAGTTCGACGAACAGTTCGGCGAACACACGGGTGTTCGACGAACCGAACCGAACTCGAACACTACAGGGGTGGCTCAACACTACTCCTGACATTCCTGTATATATATATATATATATATATATATATATATATATATATTTACCAGCAGTGTTCTCCAGTGACGCCTGACATTCCTGTATATATGCATATTTACCAGCAGTGTTCTCCTGTGACTCCTGACATTCCTATATATATATATATATATATATATATATATATATATATATATATATATATATATATACAGTATATATACAGTACAGACCAAAAGTTTGGACACACCTTCTCATTTAATGATTTTTCTGTATTTTCATGACTTTGAAAATTGTACATTCACACTGAAGGCATCAAAACTATGAATTAACACATGTGGAATTATATACTTAACAAAAAAGTGTGAACACAACTGAAAATATGTCTTATATTCTAGGTTCTTCAAAGTAGCCACCTTTTGCTTTGATGACTGCTTTGCACACTCTTGACATTCTCTTGATGAGCTTCAAGAGGTAGTCACCGGAAATGGTCTTCCAACATTCTTGAAGGAGTTCTCATAAATGCTTAGCACTTGTTGGCCCTTTTGCCTTCACTCTGCGGTCCAGCTCACCCCAAACCATCTCGATTGGGTTCAGGTCTGGTGACTGTGGAGGCCAGGTCATCTGGCATAGCACCCCATCACTCTCCTTCTTGGTCAAATAGCCCTTACACAGCCTGGAGGTGTGTTTGGGGTCATTGTCCTGTTGAAAAATAATTGATGGTCCAACTAAACGCAAACCGGATGGAATAACTGCAAGATGCTGTGGTAGCCATGCTGGTTCAGTATGCCTTCAATTTTGAATAAATCCCCAACAGTGTCACCAGCAAAGCACCCCCACACCATCACACCTCCTCCTCCATGCTTCACGGTGGGAACCAGGCATGTAGAGTCCATCCGTTCACCTTTTCTGCGTCGCACAAAGACATGGTGGTTGGAACCAAAGATCTCAAATTTGGACTCATCAGACCAAAGCACAGATTTCCACTGGTCTAATGTCCATTCCTTGTGTTCTTTAGCCCAAACAAGTTTCTTCTGCTTGTTGCCTGTCCTTAGCAGTGGTTTCCTAGCAGCTATTTTACCATGAAGGCCTGCTGCACAAAGTCTCCTCTTAACAGTTGTTGAAGAGATGTGTCTGCTGCTGGAACTCTGTGTGGCTTTGACCTGGTCTCTAATCTGAGCTGCTGTTAACCTGCGATTTCTGAGGCTGGTGACTCAGATAAACTTATCCTCAGAAGCAGAGGTGACTCTTGGTCTTCCTTTCCTGGGGCAGTCCTCATGTGAGCCAGTTTCTTTGTAGCGCTTGATGGTTTTTGCAACTGCACTTGGGGACCCTTTCAAAGTTTGCCCAATTTTTCAGACTGACTGACCTTCATTTCTTAAAGTAATGATGGCCACTCATTTTTCTTTACTTAGCTGCTTTTTTCTTGCCATAATACAAATTCTAACAGTCTATTCAGTAGGACTATCAGCACAACTGATGGTCCCAGCCCCATTTATAAGGCAAGAAATCCCACTTATTAAACATGACAGGGCACACCTGTGAAGAGAAAACCATTTCCGGTGACTACCTCTTGAAGCTCATCAAGAGAATGCCAAGAGTGTGCAAAGCAGTCATCAAAGCAAAAGGTGGCTACTTTGAATAATCTAGAATATAAGACATATTTTCAGTTGTTTCACACTTTTTTGTTAAGTATATAATTCCACGTGTGTTAATTCATAGTTTTGATGCCTTCAGTGTGAATGTACAATTTTCAAAGTCATGAAAATACAGAAAAATCTTTAAATGAGAAGGTGTGTCCAAACTTTTGGTCTGTACTGTATATACATATATATTTACCAGCAGTGTTCTCCAGTGACGCCAAACATTCCTTTAATAATTTGCCACTTCTGTGTTGTACATTATGGTGACTGTCGGGGGCGCTCTTTTACACCTCTCCCTCCGGAGCTCCCCCCACTCTTCATAATGTCGGTGCTGCAGACAGGACTGTGAACAAACGGGAAAAGTCACATTCTGGCAAAACTGAATAATCAGCGCTGAGTGTAATTTTTTATATTACAAAAAGCGACAATGAAAGTTTTATTAATCTGGAAAAAAATATTTTTTCTCAAATACATAAAGTATGAGTGTAAAAATCCATAAAATACATAATAGAGTAAAAAAAATCCTGTCTGACCTGTGATATTTGCTCCATTAAAAACACGAGCAATTCCATAAAAAGAGCATTAAAAAAAACAATAAAAAGCCAGATGAGGCGACTAAATTGCACTGTGTATGAGTAGCTCCTGGAATCCACTCTGATCTAGTGGTGTCAGTGATGAACTGTCTACATTGGAGGGGATTTTTTGAGACCCTCACTCCAGCAACTCCGATCTAGTCTCCTGAGCAGTGAAGCGTCTAGATCGGAGGCTAAAGTGAGGAGCACATAAGATCAACTCCGATCTAGACGCCTCAACACTGAAAGCACTAGATCAGAGTGGAGAATGGGAGAACCTCAAAAGATCAACTCCGATCTAGACAGCTCAGCAGTGAAGTGTCTAGATCGTTGTGGCTAAAGTGAGGAGCACAAAAAAATCACCTCCGATCTAGCCGCACCAGGTTATGTGTACTCACCTCTAGCAGCATTCGGCCCTCTGCTGTACCCTGTGGCACCCCCAGTCGATCACCAGGATGATCCTCTCCTCATGGTTCTCCTACTCCGCGGACCTGTGGACATAACAGCAGCAAGTAACAGCAAGCAACGGGAACCTATCATCGCTCGTCGTACTGCAACATGCAGGGTGCGCGCAGCGCTGATAAGGCGGAGCACACAAACATGCCGCCATTTCAGGAGCAGCGACTAGCCAGGCCCTGCCTCTCCTAATTCACGTAAGCCACAGCCGCGTCGTTCGGTGTAGCAAAATGGCGGATGGATAGGCGCGTTCATAACCCCTCGAGAGCCCTGTCAGCGAAACTAGGACTGCTGCAGTGTACAGATACATATCCGCACACTGTATATAACCCTTAGAGCTCATACAGTATGACCCCAGCACCCCTGTGCTACGCACCTCACATTCACCTCAGCATGGTTCTGCCATCTCTCCACCTCCTCAGAACCAGACACAATTGACCGCGCCGCCGCTTATCTGGTGTGCTCATACTGCAGGCCACACTGCTGCCTCTCCTCCTCCCCGACCAGCAGTCTGGCGCTATTCTTCCAGACAGTGCATTATGGGAATTCGGGGCAGAGAGTTGGCACCAATATCTCAGTAAGCGCCTGGGACTGCCAGAAGAAAGCCCGCCAAATTACTGGCCGATGGGAAGGGGCGGGGACTGCAGCGAACAGGAGGGATTGGGTGGGCGTATACAATCTGAGAGGATATATATTATCTGTGTGTATGTAATATAGATGATACACTGTCCATGTGTGTATATATTATCTGTGTATATGTAATATATACTGTCTATGTGTGTATATATTATCTGTGTGTATGTGATATAGACTATACACTGTCCATGTGTGTATATATTATCTGTGTGTATGTAACATAGACGATACACTGTCCATGTGTGTATATATTATCTGTGTGTATGTAATACAGTACAGACCAAAAGTTTGGTCTGGACTCATTGCTGGCCACCTTAGAAGTCTCCAGTGCTTTCTCTCAAACCATTTTATAGTGCTTTTGGAAGTGTGTTTTGGGTCATTGTCTTGCTGGAAGACCCATGACCTCTGAGGGAGACCCAGTTTTCTCACACTGGGCCCTACATTATGCTGCAAAATTTGTTGGTAGTCTTCAGACTTCATAATGCCATGCACACAGTCAAGCAGTCCAGTGCCAGAGGCAGCAAAGCAACCCCTAAACATCAGGGAACCTCCGCCATGTTTGACTGTAGGGACCGTGTTCTTTTCTTTGAATGCCCCTTTTTTTTTCCTGTAGACTCTATGTTGATGCTTTTTCCCAAAAAGCTCTACTTTTGTCTCATCTGAGCAGAGAACATTCTTCCAAAACGTTTTAGGCTTTCTCAGGCAAGTTTTGGAAAACTCCAGCATGGATTTTTTATGTCTCGGGGTAAGAAGTGGGGTCTTCCTTGGTATCCTACCATACAGTCCCTTTTCATTCAGACGCCGACGTATAGTACTGGTTGACACTGTCGCACCCTCGGACTGCAGGGCAGCTTGAACTTGTTTGGATGTTAGTCAAGGTTCTTTATCCACCATCTGCACAATCTTGCGTTGAAATCTCTCGTCAATTTTTCTTTTCCGTCCACATCTAGAGAGGTTAGCCACAGGGCCATGGGCTTTAAAGTTCTTGATGAGACTGCGCACGGAAGACACAGGAACATTCAGGTCTTTGGAGATGGACTTGTAGCCTTGAGATTGCTCATGCTTCCTCACAATTTGGTTTCCCAAGTCCTCAGACAGTTCTTTGGTCTTCTTTCTTTTCTCCATGCTCAATGTGGTACACACAAGGACACAGGACAGAGGTTGAGTCAACTTTAATCCATGTTAACTGGCTGCAAGTGTGATTTAGTTATTGCCAACACCTGTTAGGTGCCACAGGTAAGTTACAGTTGCTGTTAATTACACGAATTAGAGAAGCATCACATGATTTTTCAAACACTGACAAAAATTTTGGCCACCCCCTTTTATAGGTTTGGTGTGGAATTGTATCCAATTTGGCTTTAAGACAATTATTTTTGTGTTTTTTCATTGAAGACAAATTAAATGAAGAGAATAATACCAAAGAATTTGTGATTGCAATCATTTTCAGGAAGAAACTGAGTGTTATCTGACAGAATTGCAGGGGTGCCAATACTTTTGGCCACCACTGTAAATGATGGTCCAACTAAACGCAAACTGGATTGAACAGCATGCCGCTGCAAGATGCTTTGGTAGCCATGCTGGTTCAGTATGCCTTCAATTTTGAATAAATCCCCAACAGTGTCACCAGCAAAGCACCCCCACACCATCACACCTCCTCCTCCATGCTTCACGGTGGGAACCAGGCATGTAGAGTCCATCCGTTCACCTTTTCTGCGTCGCACAAAGACACGGTGGTTGGAACCAAAGATCTCAAATTTGGACTCATCAGACCAAAGCACAGATTTCCACTGGTCTAATGTCCATTCCTTGTGTTCTTTAGCCCAAACAAGTCTCTTCTGCTTGCTGCCTGTCCTTAGCAGTGATTTCCTAGCAGCTATTTTACCATGAAGGCCTGCTGCACAAAGTCTCCTCTTAACAGTTGTTGAAGAGATGTGTCTGCTGCTAGAACTCTGTGTGGCATTGACCTGGCCTCTAATTTGAGCTGCTGTTAACCTGCGATTTCTGAGCCTTGTGACTTGGATAAACTTATCCTCAGACGCAGAGGTGACTCTTGGTCTTCCTTTCCTGGGGCGGTCCTCATGTGAGCCAGCTTCTTTGTAGCGCTTGATGGTTTTTGCAACTGCACTTGGGGACACTTTCAAAGTTTTCCCAACTTTTCGGACTGACTGACCTTCATTTCTTAAAGTAATGATGGCCACTCGTTTTTCTTTACTTAGCTGCTTTTTTCTTGCCATAATACAAATTCTAACAGTCTATTCAGTAGGACTAGCTGTGTATCCACCAGACTTCTGCACAACACAACTGATAGTCCCAACCCCATTTATAAGGCAAGAAATCCCACTTATTAAATCTGACAGGGCACACCTGTGAAGTGAAAACCATTTCCGGTGACTACCTCTTCAAGCTCATCAAGAGAATGCCAATAGTGTGCAAAGCAGTCATCAAAGCAAAAGGTGGCTACTTTGAAGAACCTAGAATATGAGACATTTTCAGTTGTTTCACACTTTTTTGCTAAGTATATAATTCCACATGTGTTAATTCATAGTTTTGATGCCTTCAGTGTGAATGTACAATTTTCATAGTCATGAAAATACCGAAAAATCTTTAAATGAGAAGGTGTGTCCAAACTTTTGGTCTGTACTGTATATACTGTCCATATGTGTATATATTATCTGTGTGTATGTGATATAGACTATACACTGTCCATGTGTGTATATATTATCTGTGTGTATGTAATATATACTGTCCATATGTGTATAGATTATCTGTGTGTATGTAATATAGACTATACACTGTCCATGTGTGTATATATTATCTGTGAGTATGTACTATATACGATACACTGTCCATGTGTGTATATACTATCTGTGTGTATGTAATATATACTGTCCATGTGTGTATATATTATCTGTGTGTATGTAATATAAACTGTCCACATGTGTATATATTATCTGTGTGTATGTGATATAGACAATATACTGTCCATGTGTGTATATATTATCTGTGTGTATGTAATATATACTGTCCATATGTGTATAGATTATCTGTGTGTATGTAATATAGACTATACACTGTCCATGTGTGTATATATTATCTGTGAGTATGTACTATATACGATACACTGTCCATGTGTGTATATACTATCTGTGTGTATGTAATATATACTGTACATGTGTGTATATATTATCTGTGTGTATGTAATATATACTGTCCATATGTGTATATATTATCTCTGTGTATGTGGTATAGACTATACACTGTCCATACGTGTATATATTATCTGTATGAATGTAATATATACTGTCCATATGTGTATATATTATCTGTATGTATGTGATATAGACTATACACTGTCCATGTGTGTATATATTATCTGTGTGTATGTAATATATAATGTCCATATGTGTATATATTATCTGTGTGTATGTGGTATAGACTATACACTGTCCATATGAGTATATATTATCTGTGTGAATGTAATATATACTGTCCATATATGAATATATTATCTGTGTGTATGTGATATAGACTATACACTGTCCATGTGTGTATATATTATCTGTGTGTATGTAATAAATACTGTCCATATGTGTATATATTATCTGTTTGTATGTGGTACAGACTAAACACTGTTCATATGTGTATATATTATCTGTGTGTATGTAATATATACTGTCCATGTGTGTATAGATTATCTGTGTGTGTGATATATACTGTCCATATGTGTATATATTATCTGAGTGTATGTGATATAGACTATACACTGTCCATGTGTGTATAGAATATCTGTGTATGTAATATAGATTATACACTCTCCATGTGTGTATATATTATCTGTGTGTATGTAATATATACTGTCCATATGTGTATATATTATCTGTGTATATGTAATAAAGACGGTACACTGTCCATGTGTGTATATATTATCTGTGTGTATGTAATTTAAACTGTCCATATGTGTATAGATTATCTGTGTGTATGTGATATATACTGTCCATATGTGTATATATTATATGTGTGTATGTGATATAGACTATACACTGTCCATGTGTGTATATATTATCTGTGTTTATGTAATATAGACTATACACTGTCCATGTGTATATATTATCTGTGTATATGTAATATAGACGGTACACTGTCCATTTGTGTATATATTATCTGTGTGTATGTAATATATACTGTCCATGTGTGTATAGATTATCTGTGTGTGTGATATATACTGTCCATATGTGTATATATTATCTGAGTGTATGTGATATAGACTATACACTGTCCATGTGTGTATAGAATACCTGTGTGTGTAATGTAGATTATACACTGTCCATGTGTGTATATATTATCTGTGTGTATGTAATATAGACGGTACACTGTCCATGTCTGTACATATTATCTGTTTGTATGTAATATATACTGTCCATATGTGTA
Source organism: Phyllobates terribilis (assembly GCF_046119375.1). Classification (NCBI taxonomy): domain Eukaryota; kingdom Metazoa; phylum Chordata; class Amphibia; order Anura; family Dendrobatidae; genus Phyllobates; species Phyllobates terribilis. The sequence goes on along the minus strand of NW_027362763.1, from coordinate 910,772,122 downwards.
TATATTATCTGTGTGTATGTGATATATATTGTCCATATGTGTATATATTATCTGTGTGTGATATAGACTATACACTGTCCATGTGTGTATATATTATCTGTGTGTATGTAATATAGACTATACACTGTCCATGTATGTATATATTATCTTTGTGAGTGTAATATATACTGTCTGTATGTGTATAGATTATCTGTTTGTATGTGATATATACTGTCCATATGTGTATATTATCTGTGTGTATGTGATATAGACTCTACACTGTACATGTGTGTATATATTATCTGTGTGTATGTAATATAGACGGTACACTGTCCATGTGAGTACATATTATCTGTGTGCATGTAATATATACTGTCCATGTGTGTATATATTATCTGTGTGTATGTGATATATACTGTCCATATGTGTATATATTATCTGTGTGTGATATAGACTATACACTATCCTTGTGTGTATATATTATCTGTGTGTATGTAATATAGACTATACACTGTCCATGTGTGTATATATTATCTTTGTGAGTGTAATATATATTGTCTATATGTGTATAGACTATCTGTGTGTATGTGATATATACTGTCCATATGTGTATATATTATCTGTGTGTGTGATAAAGACTATACACTGTCCATTTGTTTATATATTATCTGTGTGTATGTTATATAGACTATACACTGTCCATTTGTGTATGTATTATCTTTGTGAATGTAATATATACTGTCCAAATGTGTATAGATTATCTGTGCAGGGGCGGACACAGACTGTAGTGGGCCCCTGTGCAAGAAATTTTTGGGGGCCTCCCCCTGCCCTTTATAAGGCAACAAAGTTATGTAAACATAACCCCCCATGTGCATCTCTCACCCCCCCATGTGCATCTCTCAACCCCCCATGTGCATCTCTCATCCCCCCGCCGTGCATCTCTCATCCCCCCGCCGTGCATCTCTCATCCCCCCGCCGTGCATCTCTCACACCCCCATGTGCATCTCTCACCCACCCATGTGCATCTCTCACCCCCCATGTGCATCTCTCATCCCCGCCTATGTGCATCTTCATCCCCCCCATGTGCATCTCTCATCCCCCCATGTGTATCTCTCATCCCCCCCATGTGCATCTCTCATCCCCCCATGTGCATCTCTCATCCCTCTCCCATGTGCATCTCTCATCCCCCCCTATGTGCATCTTTCATCCCCCCCATGTGCATCTCTCATCCCCTCCATGTGCATCTCTCATCCCCCCCCATGTGCATCTCTCATCCCCCCCATGTGCATCTCTCATCCCTCCCCCATGTGCATCTCTCATCCCCCCCATGTGCATCTCTCATCCCCCCCATGTGCATCTCTCATCCCCCCCATGTGCATCTCTCATCCCCCCCCATGTGCATCCTTGATTCCCCCCACTCCTATTTAATTAATTGTATTTAAAAAAATAAAACTTGTTATACTTACCCCCATGCGATCCCTGCAGAATCCTGGCGCTCGTCCAAGTCGCTGCCACCAGGTTCTCCTGACGTTCGGCCATGTGACGGCGCCACATACATAGCCAGCAGCTTTTGTTTTGGCCAAAAGATTTTTAAAGCCGCCACCACGATAAGGTAGACTCTTTTGGCTGGACCCTACTCTAACCTATTAAAATTTTCTTAAAATATCCAATACTCTTTTTAGATATATTTTTATTTAGTTTTCTTTAAGGGAATGTGTCATATACATTTTTTTTTAAAATGACCAATAATACCACATACAGGGAATACCGCCACACCATGACCAGACCACATATTACCACAACATAGTGACCGAATAATACCACACAGAAGGGAGAAAAACTGCCACACCATGAACAGACCACATATTACCACCACTTTACTAATATTACCACCATATTACTAATATTACCATAACTGTCATTATACACGGGAGCTCTATACATGGTATGTATAATGTAAGTGTCCAGGTAATCTAGTGATCTCCAGTGACATTATACACAGGAGCTCTGTATATAGTGTCGGTGTACAGGTAATACAGTGATCCCCAGTGACATTATACACAGGAGCTCTGTATATAGTGTACAGGTAATACAGTGATCACCAGTGACATTATACACAGGAGCCCGGTACATAGTATATAGTGTAAGTGTACATGTAATACACTGACTCACTGGGACGTCTATAGGTGAAGTCCTTCAGCTACGCTTTTCTCCTTCGTCCAGCACAGACCGCCATCACGTCTTCCAGCCAGGACTCGTCTCTTCATAAAATAACAGTTATCTAGAGCACATTCCCCAACTTCTACATTACGCAACTGAATACAGACGTGCATCCACCATCAATATATGGTTAGTTATTATGCCACCTACTATTCCAAATATAAATTGTAATCCTCCACGGTGCCCCCATTAACTGTAAATAGGCACTTAATATATAATTTAATTAGAACCTCTACTCTTTCCGCCAATTTACCAGTTACACTCCTGCATCCGCAAAGCCCCCTACTCTATACTTCCTGCTCCCCGCATTTATTATTTACATGCACCCCCTGCCCCAGTTCATTATATCATTTACTCTCCCCCAACCCACATTCATTATGTGCACCTCTCTCATCCCCCGCCACCCCATGTGCACCTCTCTCATCCCCCGCCACCCCATGTGCACCTCTCTCATCCCCCGCCACCCCATGTGCACCTCTCTCATCTCCCGCCACACCATGTGCACCTCTCTCATCCCCTGCCACCCCATGTGCACCTCTCTCATCCCCCGCCACCCCATGTGCACCTCTCTCATCCCCCGCCACCACATGTGCACCTCTCTCATCCCCCACCACCACATGTGCACCTCTCTCATCCCCCACCACCACATGTGCACCTCTCTCATCCCCCGCCACCACATGTGCACCTCTCTCATCCCCCGCCACCACATGTGCACCTCTGTCATCCCCCGCCACCACATGTGCACCTCTCTCATCCCCCGCCACCACATGTGCACCTCTCTCATCCCCCGCCACCACATGTGCACCTCTCTCATCCCCCGCCACCACATGTGCACCTCTCTCATCCCCCGCCACCACATGTGCACCTCTCTCATCCCCCGGCACCACATGTGCACCTCTCTCATCCCCCACCACCACATGTGCACCTCTCTCATCCCCCGCCACCACATGTGCACCTCTCTCATCCCCCGCCACCACATGTGCACCTCTGTCATCCCCCGCCACCACATGTGCACCTCTCTCATCCCCCGCCACCACATGTGCACCTCTCTCATCCCCCGCCACCACATGTGCACCTCTGTCATCCCCCGCCCCCACATGTGCACCTCTCTCATCCCCTACCCCACATGTGTACCTCTCATCCCCCTCCCCCACATGTGCATCTCCCATCTCCCCCCCACATGTGCATCTCTTATCCCCCCCCACATGTGCATCTCTCATCCCCCATCTCCCCCCCACATGTGCATCTCTTATCCCCCCACATGTGCATCTCTTATCTCCCCCCACATGTGCATCTCTTATTCCCCCCCACATGTGCATCTCTTATCCCCCCCACATGTGCATCTCTCATCCCCCCCCACATGTGCATCTCTTATCCCACCCCCACATGTGCATCTCTTACCCCCCCACATGTGCATCTCTTATCCCCCCACATGTGCATCTCTTATCCCCCCCACATGTGCATCTCTTATCCCCCCCACATGTGCATCTCTTATCCCCCCCCCACATGTGCATCTCTTATCCCCCCCACATGTGCATCTCTTATCCCCACCCCACATGTGCATCTCTTATCCCCCCCACATGTGCATCTCTTATCCCCCCCACATGTGCATCTCTCATCCCCCTCACATGTGCATCTCCCCCCACATGTGCATCTCTTATCCCCCCCCACATGTGCATCTCTTATCCCCTCCCCACATGTGCATCTCTTATCCCCCCCACATGTGCATCTCTTATCCCCCCCCACATGTGCATCTCTTATCCTCCCCCCCACATGTGCATCTCTTATCCCCCCCCACATGTGCATCTCCCACCCCCCCTCCCACATGTGCATCTCCCATCCCCCCCTCCCACATGTGCATCTTGCATCCCCCCCTCCCACATGTGCATCTCCCAACCCCTCCCCCTCCCACATGTGCATCTCCCATCCCCCCCTCCCAAATATGCATCTCCCATCCCCCCCTCCCACATGTGCATCTCCCATCCCCCCCCACATGTGCATCTCCCACCCCCCCCTCCCACATGTGCATCTCCCAGCCCCCCCTCCCACATGTACATCTCCCATCCCCCCTCTCCCACATGTGCATCTCCCATCCCCCCCCTCCCACATGTGCATCTCCCATTCCCCCCACTCCTAGTTAATTGTATTTAAAAAAAAAATAAAACTTGTTATACTTACCCCCATGTGATCCCTGCAGAATCCTGACTCTCGTCCAAATCGCTGACACCAGGTTCTCCTGACTTCCGGCCATGTGACGGCTCCGTCACATGGCCGGAAGTCAGGGGAATCATGAAGGCGCTGCCGTAGCAGCGCAGCGCTGAGATGTCCCGGACCCGGCGCTTAGCATGGGGCCGGGGGCCCCATGAGGAGAGAGACGCACAAGAGGGAGGCCCCCAACGGGGCTCCGAGGGGGCCCCTACCGGCCGGGCCCCATACTGGAGTCAGGGCAGTCATGCTGGAGGGGCCCCCTTTCCCTCGGGGCCCCCGTTCAATGAACCGGCTGCACGGGCGGTAGTTCCGCCCCTGTATCTGTGTGTATGTGACATATACTGTCCATATGTGTATATATGATCTGTGTGTATGTGATATAGACTATACACTGTCCAAGTGTGTATATATTATCTGTGTGTATGTAATATAGACTATACACTGTCCATGTGTGTATATATTATCTGTGTGTATATGATATATACTGTACATATGTGTATATATTATCTGTGTGTATGTGATATAGACTATACACTGTCCATATGTGTATATATTATCTGTGTGTATGTAATATAGACTATACACTGTCCATGTGTGTATATATTATCTGTGTGTATGTAACATATAATGTCCAAATGTGTATAGAATATCTGTGTGTATGTGATATAGACTATACAATACACTGTCCATGTGTGTATATATTATCTGTGTGTATGTAATATATACTGTCCATATGTGTATATATTATCTGTGTGTATGTTATATAGACTATACACTGTCCATGTGTGTATATATTATCTGTGTGTATGTAATATAGACTATACACTGTCCATGTGTGTATATATTATCTGTGTGTATGTAATATATACTGTTCATATGTGTATAGATTATCTGTGTGTATGTGATATAGACTATACAATACACTGTCCACGTGTGTATATATTATCTGTGTGTATGTAATATATACTGTCTATATGTGTATATATTATCTATGTGTATGTGATATAGACTATACACCGTCCATGTGTGTATATATTATCTGTGTGTATGTAATATAGACTATACACTGTCCATGTGTGTACATATTATCTGTGTGTATGTAATATATACTGTCCATATGTGTATAGATTATCTGTGTGTATGTGATATAGACTATACACTGTCCATGTGTGTATATATTATCTGTGTGTATGTAATATAGACTGTCAATATGTGTATAGATTATCTGTGTGTATGTGATATAGACTATACAATACACTGTCCATGTGTGTATATATTATCTGTGTGTATGTAATATATACTGTCCATATGTGTATATATTATCTGTGTGTATGTAATATAGACTATACACTGTCCATGTGTGTATATATTATCTGTGTGAATGTAATATAGACTCTACACTGTCCATGTGTGTATATATTATCTGTGTGTATGTAATATAGACTATACACTGTCCATGTGTGTATATATTATCTGTGTGTATGTGATATATACTGTCCATATGTGTATATATTATCTGTGTGCATGTGGTATAGACTATACACTGTCCATATGTGTATATATTATCTGTGTGTATGTAATATATACTGTCCATATTTGTATATATTATCTGTGCGTATGTAATATAGGTTATACACTGTCCATATGTGTATATATTATCTGTATGTATGTAATATTGTCATGAAAACGACACCCACTTGGGTCAGACCTTGCAGCTCTCTGGCGCCCCCTTATCCTGCTGGTCAAACACGGTATTGACCGAGGATACGCACGGGTGCAGCTGCTTTTATTTATGTCGACTATTGCGGCACGTGATGTGACAGGACGTATATCTACCACCAGTTCCTTCCAGGAACGTATATATACCTCCGACCAGCCACCCTCAAACCACAATATCACATAAACACTGGTATACTGCCACCACCGATCGCTTAACAGGTGGATCGGGTACCTGGTAGGTAACGTGAATTAGTGGGTGAGGAACGTGTTTGCTCGACATAGGACAAGAAGAAAGAAGCTGGTAAATAATAATGATTTACTCACAAAGGTGGGCAGTGTTTACAAAATATTTACAAGATATTATAAAGGAGACAATTTACATGTATGCATAAACAGTTCTTAAAATAAAAGGGATAAGTAATAGCAAAACCTGCGCCACGAGGTGATGGTCTCAGATTCTGTGGGGGGGACGGCTCCCCGGAAATTAGAGGTGATTCTTCTTTTTCCGCGTGATGTGCGTGCGTTCGACGTCCCTGAGAAGAATGGCTTGAAAAATTGCCGATCTAGTTTTTAGCAAGCAGCCAAAACTCTGGGAGACACCCCTTATTTACCTTACAAGGGGGCTCGGCTTTGCGAGCCCACCCAGCTGCAGAAGACCTAAAAAATCCTTCAGATTCCATATTTGGTGTGGGGGGGTCCCACATCCAAGAGGGAGACATCATCTTGACCGTCACCAATATTCATGAAGATAGATATTAAATATGAAACCTCTATGACGCTCAGAAGCTCAGAATCCATTATCTCAGTTCCCGGTCATTCCTCAGTTATGCAACTTATACTATTGTAATGGGAAAAAGGTAAGCATTCAAAAAAAGTGGTTCTGATGTTTCTGTCAGACCTGTGCGTGATTAAAATTGGCATAAAACGTTTGTACAATTAAACAATGGGATTTTTTGGAGGGATTTTCCGGTTTGTACCAGTGCTTGCCCTGGACTGAGGTTTTATGGTGGGTCATAAAGATTCCTGGTTTGGGTAAAAGCAAAAGTGAGTTCTATGTCTTCTCTTACAAACGGATAGGGGGTGGGGGTTTTCCTTTTTAAAACATCTCTCATTTTTAAAACTCGGGCAAAAATACCTTTTGCCTGACAAATATATACTGTCCATATGTGTATATATTATCTGTGCATATGTGGTATAGACTATACACTGTCCATATGTGTATATATTATCAGTGTGAATGTAATATATACTGTCCATATGTGTATATATTATCTGTGTGTATGTAATATATACTGTCCATATGTGTATATATTATCTGTGTTTATGTAATATAGACTATACATTGTCCATATGTATATATATTATCTGTGTGTATGTAATATATACTATCCATATGTGTATATATTATCTGTGTGAATGTAATATATACTGTCCATATGTGTATATATTATCTGTGTGTATGTGATATATACTGTCCATGTCTGTATATATTATCTGTGTGTATATAATTTATACTGTCCATATGTGTCTATATTATCTATTTGTATGTGATATAAACTATATACTGTGTGTGTGTGTATATATTATCTGTGTGTATGTAATATAGACTATACACTGTCCATGTGTGTATATATTATCTGTGTGTATGTAATATATACTGGCCGGCCATATGTGTATATATTATCTGTGTGTATGTGGTATAGACTATACACTGTCCATGTGTGTATATATTATCTGTGTGTATATAATATATACTGTCCATATGTGTATATATTATCTGTGTATATGTAATATAGACAGTACACTGTCCATGTGTGTATATATTATCTGTGTGTATGTAATATATACTGTCCATGTGTATATAGATTATCTGTGTGTGTGATATATACTGTCCATATGTGTATATATTATCTGAGTGTATGTGATATAGACTATACACTGTCCATGTGTGTACATATTATCTGTGTGTATGTAATATAGACTATACACTGTCCATGTGTGTATAGATTATCTGTGTGTATGTAATATAGACTATATACTGTCCATGTGTGTATATATTATCTGTGTGTATGTAATATAGACGGTACACTGTCCATGTCTGTATATATTATCTGTGTGTATGTAATATATACTGTCTATATGTGTATATATGATCTGTGTGTATGTAATGTAGGCTATACACTGTACATATGTGTATATATTATCTGTGTGTATGTAATATATACTGTCCATATGTGTATATATTATCTGTGCATATGTGGTATAGACTATACACTGTGCATGTGTGTATATATTATCTGTGTGAATGTAATATATACTGTCCATATGTGTATATATTATCTGTGTGTATGTGATATAGACTATACACTGTCCATGTGTGTATATATTATCTGTGTGTATGTAATATAGACTATACACTGTACATGTGTGTATATATTATCTCTGTGTATGTAATATATACTGTCCATGTGTGTATATATTATCTGTGTGTATGTAATATATACTGTCCATATGTGTATATATTATCTGTGTGTATGTAATATATACTGTCCATATGTGTATATATTATCTGTGTTTATGAAATATAGACTATACACTGTCCATATGTGTATATATTATCTGTGTGTATGTAATATAGGCTATACACTGTCCACATGTGTATATATTATCTGTGTGTATGTAATATATACTGTCCATATGTGTATATATTATCTGTGCATATGTGGTATAGACTATACACTGTCCATGTGTGTATATATTATCTGTGTATATGTAATATAGACGGTACACTGTCCATTTGTGTATATATTATCTGTGTGTATGTAATATATACTGTCCATGTGTGTATAGATTATCTGTGTGTGTGATATATACTGTCCATATGTGTATATATTATCTGAGTGTACGTGACATAGACTATACACTGTCCATGTGTGTATAGAATATCTGTGTGTATGTAATATAGATTATACACTGTCCATGTGTGTATATATTATCTGTGTGTATGTAATATAGACGGTACACTGTCCATGTCTGTACATATTATCTGTGTGTATGTAATATATACTGTCCATGAGTGTATTTATTATCTGTGTGTATGTGATATATGCTGTCCATATGTGTATATATTATCTGTGTGTGATATAGACTATACACTGTCCATGTGTGTATATATTATATGTGTGTATGTAATATAGACTATACACTGTCCATGTATGTATATATTATCTTTGTGAGTGTAATATATACTGTCTGTATGTGTATAGATTATCTGTGTGTATGTGATATATACTGTCCATATGTGTATATTATCTGTGTGTATGTGATATAGACTATACACTGTCCATGTGTGTATAGATTATCTGTGTGTATGTGATATAGACTCTACACTGTACATGTGTGTATATATTATCTGTGTGTATGTAATATAGACGGTACACTGTCCATGTGAGTACATATTATCTGTGTGTATGTAATATATACTGTCCATGTGTGTATATATTATCTGTGTGTATGTGAAATATACTGTCCATATGTGTATATATTATCTGTGTGTGATATAGACTATACGCTATCCATGTGTGTATATATTATCTGTGTGTATGTAATATAGACTATACACTGTCCATGTGTGTATATATTATCTTTGTGAGTGTAATCTATATTGTCTATATGTGTATAGACTACCTGTGTGTATGTGATATATACTGTCCATATGTGTATATATTATTTGTGTGTGTGATAAAGACTATACACTGTCCATTTGTTTATATATTATCTGTGTGTATGTAATATAGACTATACACTGTCCATTTGTGTATATATTATCTTTGTGAACGTAATATATACTGTCCAAATGTGTATAGATTATCTGTGCAGGGGCGGACACAGACTGTAGTGGGCCCCTGTTCAAGAAATTTTGGGGGGCCTCCCCCTGCCCTTCATAAGGCAACAAAGTTATGTAAACATAACCCCCCCATGTGCATCTCTCACCCCCCCATGTGCATCTCTCAACCCCCATGTGAATCTCTCATCCCCCCCATGTGCATCTCTCATCCCCCCCATGTGCATCTCTCATCCCTCCCCCATGTGCATCTCTCATCCCCCCCATGTGCATCTCTCATCCCCCCCATGTGCATCTCTCACCCCCCCATGTGCATCTCTCATCCCCCCATGTGCATCTCTCATCCCCCCCATGTGCATCTCTGATTCCCCCCACTCCTAGTTAATTAATTGTATTTTAAAAAAAATAAAACTTGTTATACTTACCCCCATGCGATCCCTGCAGAATCCTGGCGCTTGTCCAAGTCGCTGCCACCAGGTTCTCCTGACGTTCGGCCATGTGACGGCGCCACATACATAGCCAGCAGCTTTTGTTTTGGCCAAAAGATTTTTAAAGCCGCCACCACGATAAGGTAGACTCTTCTGGCTGGGCCCTACTCTAACCTATTAAAATTTTCTTAAAATATCCAATACTCTTTTTAGATATATTTTTATTTAGTTTTCTTTAAGGGAATGTGTCATATACATTTTTTTTTAAATGACCAATACTACCACATACTGAGAATACCGCCACACCATGACCAGACCACATATTACCACAACATAGTGACCGAATAATACCACACAGAAGGGAGAAAAACTGCCACACCATGACCAGACCACATATTACCACCACATTACTAATATTACCACCACATTACTAATATTACCATAAGTGTCATTATACACGGAAGCTCTATACATGGTATGTATAATGTAAGTGTCCAGGTAATCTAGTGATCACCAGTGACATTTACCACAGGAGCTCTGTATATAGTGTCAGTGTACAGGTAATACAGTGATCCCCAGTGACATTATACACAGGAGCTCTGTATATAGTGTACAGGTAATACAGTGATCACCAGTGACATTATACACAGGAGCCCGGTACATAGTATATAGTGTAAGTGTACATGTAATACACTGACTCACTGGGACGTCTCTAGGTGAAGTCCTTCAGCTACGCTTTTCTCCTTCGTCCAGCACAGACCGCCATCATGTCTTCCAGCCAGGACTCATCTCTTCATAAAATAACAGTTATCTAGAGCACGTTCCCCAACTTCTACATTACGCAGCTGAATACAGACGTGCATCCACCATCAATATATGGTTAGTTATTATGCCACCTACCATTCCAAATATAAATTGTAATCCACCACGGTGCCCCCATTAACTGTAAATAGGCACTTAATATATAATTTAATTAGAACCTCTACTCTTTCCGCCAATTTACCAGTTACACTCCTGCATCCACAACGCCCCCTACTCTATACTTCCTGCTCCCCGCATTCATTATTTACATGCACCCCCTGCCCCAATTCATTATATTATTTACTCTCCCCCAACCCACATTCATTATGTGCACCTCTCTCATCCCCCGCCACCCCATGTGCACCTCTCTCATCCCCCGCCACCCCATGTGCACCTCTCTCATCCCCCGCCACCCCATGTGCACCTCTCTCATCCCCTGCCACCCCATGTGCGCCTCTCTCATCCCCTGCCACCCCATGTGCACCTCTCTCATCCCCCGCCACCACAAGTGCACCTCTCTCATCCCCCACCACCACATGTGCACCTCTCTCATCCCCCGCCACCACATGTGCACCTCTCTCATCCCCCGCCACCACATGTGTACCTTTCTCATCCCCCGCCACCACATGTGCACCTCTCTCATCCCCCGCCACCACATGTCCACCTCTCTCATCCCCCGCCACCACATGTGCACCTCTCTCATCCCCCGCCACCATATGTGCACCTCTCTCATCCCCCGCCACCACATGTGCACCTCTCTCATCCCCCGCCAGCACATGTGCACCTCTCTCATCCCCCGCCACCACATGTGCACCTCTCTCATCCCCGCCACCACATGTGCACCTCTCTCATTCCCCGCCACCACATTTGCACCTCTCTCATCCCTCTCCACCACATGTGCACCTCTCTCATCCCCCTCCACCACATGTGCACCTCTCTCATCCCCCTCCACCACATGTGCACCTCTCTCATCCCCCTCCACCACATGTGCACCTCTCTCATCCCCCTCCACCACATGTGCACCACTGTCATCCCCCGCCACCACATGTGCACCTCTCTCATCCCCCTCCACCACATGTGCACCTCTCTCATCCCCCTCCACCACATGTGAACCTCTCTCATCCCCCTCCACCACATGTGCACCTCTCTCATCCCCCTCCACCACATGTGCACCTCTCTCATCCCCCTCCACCACATGTGTACCTCTCTCATCCCCCTCCACCACATGTGCACCTCTCTCATCCCCCTCCCCCACATGTGCACCTCACTCATCCCCCTCCCCCACATTTGCACCTATCTCATCCCCCTACCCCACATGTGCACCTCTCATCCCCCTCCCCCACATGTGCATCTCCCATCTCCCCCCCCACATGTGCATCTCTTATCCCCCCACATGTGCATCTCTTATCTCCCCCACATGTGCATCTCTTATCCCCCCCCACATGTGCATCTCTTATCCCCCCCACATGTGCATCTCTCATCCCCCATCTTCCCCCCACATGTGCATCTCTTATCCCCCCCACATGTGCATCTCTTATCCCCCCCACATGTGCATCTCTTATCCCCCCACATGTGCATCTCTTATCCCCCCCACATGTGCATCTCTTATCCCCCCCCACATGTGCATCTCTTATCCCCCCACATGTGCATCTCTCACCACCCCACACATGTGCATCTCCCCCCCCACATGTGCATCTCTTATCCCCCCCCACATTTGCATCTCTTATCCCCTCCCCACATGTGCATCTCTTATCCCCTCCCACATGTGCATCTCTTATCCCCCCCACATGTGCATCTCTTATCCCCCCCACATGTGCATCTCTTATCCCCCCCCACATGTGCATATTTTATTCCCCCCCTCATGTGCATCTCTTATCCTACCCCCCACATGTGCATCTCTTATCCCCTCCCCCACATGTGCATCTCCCATCCCCCCTCCCACATGTGCATCTCCCATCCCCCCCTCCCACATGTGCATCTTGCATCCCCCCCCTCCCACATGTGCATCTCCCATCCCCCCCCTCCCACATGTGCATCTCCCATTCCCCCCTCCCAAATATGCATCTCCTATCCCCCCTCCCACATGTGCATCTCCCATCCCCCCCCTCCCACATGTGCATCTCCCATCCCCCCCTCCCACATGTGCATCTCCCACCCCCCCTCCCACATGTGCATCTCCCATCCCCCCCCCCCACATGTGAATCTCCCATCCCCCGATGGCCCCATGAGGAGAGAGACGCACAAGAGGGGGGCCCCCAACGGGGCTCCGAGGGGGCCCCTACCGGCCGGGCCCCATACTGGAGTCAGGGCAGTCATGCTGGAGGGGCCCCCTCTCCCTCGGGGCCCCCGTTCAATGAACCGGCTGCACGGGCGGTAGTTCCGCCCTTGTATCTGTGTGTATGTGATATATACTGTCAATATGTGTATATATGATCTGTGTGTATGTGATATAGACTATACACTGTCCATATGTGTATATATTATCTGTGTGTATGTGATATAGACTATACAATACACTGTCCAAGTGTATACATATTATCTGTGTGTATGTAATATATACTGTCCATATGTGTATATATTATCTGTGTGCATGTTATATAGACTATACACTGTCCATGTGTGTATATATTATCTGTGTGTATGTAATATAGACTATACACTGTCCATGTGTGTATATATTATCTGTGTGTATGTAATATATACTGTCCATATGTGTATAGATTATCTGTGTGTATGTGATATAGACTATACAATACACTGTCCATGTGTGTATATATTATCTGTGTGTATGTAATATATACTGTCTATATGTGTATATATTATTTATGTGTATGTGATATAGACTATACACCGTCCATGTGTGTATATATTATCTGTGTGTATGTAATATAGACTATACACTGTCCATGTGTGTACTATTATCTGTGTGTATGTAATATATACTGTCCATATGTGTATAGATTATCTGTGTGTATGTTATATAGACTATACACTGTCCATGTGTGTATATATTATCTGTGTGTATGTAATATAGACTGTCCATATGTGTATATATTATCTGTGTGTATGTAATATAGACTATACACTGTCCATATGTGTATATATTATCTGTGTGTATGTAATATAGACTATACACTGTCCATGTGTGTATATATTATCTGTGTGTATGTAATATATACTGTCCATATGTGTATAGATTATCTGTGTGTATGTGATATAGACTATACAATACACTGTCCATGTGTGTATATATTATCTGTGTGTATGTAATATATACTGTCTATATGTGTATATATTATTTATGTGTATGTGATATAGACTATACACCGTCCATGTGTGTATATATTATCTGTGTGTATGTAATATAGACTATACACTGTCCATGTGTGTACTATTATCTGTGTGTATGTAATATATACTGTCCATATGTGTATAGATTATCTGTGTGTATGTGATATAGACTATACAATACACTGTCCATGTGTGTATATATTATCTGTGTGTATGTAATATATACTGTCCATATGTGTATATATTATCTGTGTGTATGTAATATAGACTATACACTGTCCATATGTGTATATATTATCTGTGTGTATGTAATATAGACTATACACTGTCCATGTTTGTATATATTATCTGTGTGTATGTGATATATACTGTCCATATGTGTATATATTATCTGTGTGTATGGGGTATAGACTATACACTGTCCATATGTGTATATATTATCTGTGTGTATGTAATATATACTGTCCATTTTTGTATATATTATCTGTGCGTATGTAATATAGGCTATACACTGTCCATATGTGTATATATTATCTGTGTGTATGTAATATATACTGTCCATATGTGTATATATTATCTGTGCATATGTGGTATAGACAATACACTGTCCATATGTGTATATATTATCTGTGTGAATGTAATATATACTGTCCATATGTGTATATATTATCTGTGTGTATGTAATATATACTGTCCATATGTGTATATATTATCTGTGTGTATTTAATATATACTGTCCATATGTGTATATATTATCTGTGTTTATGTAATATAGACTATACACTGTCCGTATGTGTATATATTATCTGTGTGCATGTAATATCTACTATCCATATGTGTATATATTATCTGTGTGAATGTAATATATACTGTCCATATGTGTATATATTATCTGTGTGTATGTGATATATACTGTCCATGTCTGTATATATTATCTGTGTGTATATAATTTATACTGTCCATATGTGTCTATATTATCTATTTGTATGTGATATAAACTATACACTGTCCATGTGTGTATATATTATCTGTGTGTATGTAATATAGACTATACACTGTCCATGTGTGTATATTAGTGTTGAGCCACCCCCGTAGTGTTCGAGTTCGGTTCGGTTCGTCGAACACCTTCGAACACCGTTAAAACCAATGGCAGGCAAACAAAAACACATAGAAACACATAGAAAACACCTTCAAAGGTGTCCAAAAGCTGACAAACTGCTCAGAAGACATAACTAACACATGGAAAAGTGACAAGTACATATAGTCATGCGAAAATAAAAGAGGTGGAGGAGTAAAAGGAGGGGGAGACACAGATATAGGCATGTCATGCCCTTCTAAAATCCAAAAAGTGAGAAGCCGACACGGCCAGTCCGCTCCTGCCCGTGCCACCTCCGTGTCGCCGGGTTTGTGCCAGAGCCGCGGTGAACCCTGACGGCCAGCCCCCCTCTCCCAATACTGGTGCCTGTCCGCTGGTGGGTCGAGCGAGCCCCCCTGTGGTGGAGGCAGCTCTAAGCTTTTTAATTTAAATTGTCTCTCTAATTTGAATGAATACACTTTAAATCCATTTACAAGGATCTATTGGAGGGCAAGTCTCATGCCAGCAGCCGCGGTAATTCCAGCTCCAGTAGCGTCCACTAAAGCTGCTGCAGTTAAAAAGCTTTTATAAGGATCGAGCTCGGCTGTCCACCGCAAGGCATCCTACTGCCAGTCCCAGCCCCTATGCCTTGGGGTGCCTCCTGATGCTCTTCACTAAGTATCCCATGGTCCCGAAGCATTTCCTTTGAAAAAATTAAGTGTCTAAACTACAGGTGGTGCAGCTTGCTTAACAGCCGGGATAATCCGCTCACTAGCAGACACTGCTACTAGGCACAAAGTATTTCCTGGGCTAGATGCAGTTAAAAATTTGTAATTAGATACTCTCGTTGGATGCTGAGAAAGCATTCCATAGAGTCTCCTGGCACGCCATATATGATTCTCTTAAAAAGCTTGGGGTAGGGGTCTAGGGGACCCTTTTATAGCCAAAATCACGGCCCTGTATCGCAATACGTCACCTAGGCTGAAGATAAATGGAACTGTAGCACCCTGAGGGCTCGGTTGCTACAGACGTATTGCACCTCACCCAGAGGTGTGATATCTCACTCTCAGGTAAGGATGGAGTGTGGATCAGGACCCGACACCTGCATGCATTACACCACATTGCCGTGGGGCAGGGCGACCAATATGCCCCTGAGATGGGCACGACAGTCCCTGTCCCTGGCTGGAGTGGGGGGAGGGAACACTGAGGAAGGGGAACCCTGTAGTGCAGGAGCACGGAGGAAGCAGTTCCTGGGTGCATTGAGAAGGGAGTATAAAAGGTGGGCACCATCTTAGTTCAGTGCAGAGAAGTCTGAGCAGAAGTGGCAGGGAGCAGGGGCTCTGCATGAGCTCTGCTCCGGAGGCGGGCCTAGTAACAGAGGCCCAGGCCTGGAAGAGGGAGAAGGAAGGAAGAGGAGCGGAGAAGGCTCCAGGAACGAGGAATGAAGGGATCCCAGGGGTGCGGACGGGCGAGTCGCCACCGCACGCCCGAATCCACCTGCGTGGAGGGGTCAGGCCAAAGGGGGAGACCGGTCCCCGAACTAGTGGAGGCAGGAAACGACCCTCAGCTAGAAACCGGAGGCTCTGACATTTTATGTGGCGCAGCCCCTCGCTACACCCGCTAGGAAGGCACCACATAGGGTCAGGGAAACTGGCGCCAAGTTTACCAAGAGGAGGCCCGAGGCAGCCGGACAGAAGTGTTGGTAAGAAAGGCCAGACAAAGGACACACAAAGGGGGTCCTGTGAAGTGCTCCAAAGTTATCTGGGAGTTGTCTGAGCCCCTCACCTGGTGAGCACAGTACGACGTGGGCAGCTGTTACCTGCAGACGTGGTCTCGATAATAAGAACTGTGAGTAAAGGCCCTGAACTGCATCACTGACTCCGTGTCGTTACTGCTGCTGCCCTGCACCATCACCCCCATCCTCCGCATACACTGCCCTGAGGCTATACTCCCCCCGTGGGGAGTTATGCTACGCTCTGCTGCACCCACAACACCAGCCTCAGTGGTCTGCCCTGTAGCGGCGGTTCACTCTGACCGCAATCCACGGGTGGCGTAGTCGGACATTTAAACATGAAAACCACATAAATAGTTCCGCCACTGGTTTGACCGCCCTGAGCCACGGAACTGGGTCGCCGCCACGAAGACTACAACCACCAGCATCCACCAAAAAGGGTCCGGCTCCGGGTGTCCCAAGGCCCAGGGGGTGCGTCAGAACATTTTCATCACCTTTCACAATCACCAATGGGACAAGGCTGTGATGTCCTCTGTCCCCTCTCTTATACATCCTAGTGACGGAGCACCTGCTCTTATCAATTCGCCATAACCCCACTATTAGGTGGATTGAGGTGGGAGGCACCGAGTACAAGTGCTCTCTATTTGCTGATGATGTCCTAGTATATATCACTCAATCACATATATCCATCCATGCTGTTATGGCTGAAATAGATCACTTTGTTACATGGTAAAATTTTAAAATCAATGCAGCGAAGTCTGAGGCCCTCGATGTCTCCCTCCCCAAATCCATATAGGATTCCATCCAGTCCAACTTTCCCTTTGCCTGGCCCTCACAGGGTATCAAATACTTAGGAATTCCTATTCATAGAGACCTCTCCCATCTATGTTATCTTAATTTTGGGCCCTTTATTGAACAACTCCATACAGACCACGGTTGGCAAGTTAGAACTGTGAGATTCACTACGTGCACCACTGGTATTTTGTGGAAAAGCACACGTAAGATTCTGCAACAGTCTCTGCTGATACTCCTGCATGCGTGCATCCCTTTCTATGGCAGGAATAATTTCTGCAAATTTACTTTTGTACCGGGGATCTAACAGTGTGGCAACCCAGTAGTCAGGATTATTTCTAATTCTCACAATTCGAGGGTCATGTTGCAGGTAGTGCAGCAAGAAGGCACTCATGTGTGTTGCGCATCCAGGAGCACCAAGTCCCTGTTGTGTTGGTGGCGAGGTAACAATCATGCTTCCTTCCTCTGTCCTCTCCCCCCAACCTCGCACAACAGAAATGTGATCAAGGTCTCCCTCATCTGATGAGTCTTCCATCAGTTCGTCCTCCACTTCTTCCTGGGCTCCTGCACCTTCCTCACTAGTTTGGCTGCTACCATGCGCCCTGGTAAAACCATCTCCCCCACCCTCACATGCCTGCCGCCTTGGTGCTGCCGACCGTCTGGACCTTGCAGATGTTAGCCCTTCCGCATACAACTCCTCCTCCTCTACTTCCTCCACCTCCTCTTGTGCCACCACCTGACTCCGAATTCTGTTTAACATGTGCTCCAGCATGTAAATCACCGGAATAGTCATGCTGATAATGGCATGTCAGCACTAAACATCTTCGTCGCCATTTCAAAACTGTGCAGAAGGGTGCATAGGTCCCTGATCTGAGACCACTCCTCCAGCGTGATTTGCCCCACCTCTGAATCTCGTTGGCCCAGGCTATACGTCAGAACGTATTGCACCAGGGCTTGTCGGTGCTGCCACAGTCGCTGCAACATGTGCAGAGTTGAATTCCACTGGGTAGGCACATCGCATTTTAGCCGGTGAAGTGGCAGGCCCAACGACTTCTGTAGAGATGTAAGTCGCTGAGCTGCGGGATGCGAACGGCGGAAGTGAGCACACAGCGACCGTGCCCTCTGCAGAAGGCCATCTAGTCTGGGATAGTGGGCTAAAAATTGCTGGACAACCAGGTTCAACACGTGAGCCATACAAGGCACGTGTGTGACATTGCCCCGGCGAAGGGCCGCACCCAGGTTTGCAGCATTGTCGCACACGGCCTTCCCTGGTTTCAGGTCCAGTGGAGACAACCATTCATGAAATTGGTTCTCCAGAGCTGACCACAACTCCTCAGCTGTGTGACTCACATTTCCCAGACATTTCAATGTAAAAACCGCCTGATGACGTTGAGCCCTACTGCCAGCATAGTAAGGAGGTGTGCAGGATCCCTTCTGCGCAGTTAGAAAGCTTGTGGCATGACCAGACAGGCTTTGGGTGCAGGTGGAAGACCGAGAGGAGGTTGAGGAGGCAGAAGCAGTGGAGGAACTTTGACATAAAGAGGATTGACGCACAACTCGTGGGGACGGCAAGACTTGGACAGCAGCCCCTTGTCCTGCTGTCACCATAGTTACCCAGTGCCCAGTCAGCGACATGTAACGCCCCTGTCCATGCCTACTCGTCCAAGTGTCTGTGGTGAAATGCACCCTGTCACACACAGAGTTTCTCAAAGAAGCGGTGATGTTGTGTGCGACATGCTAGTGGAGCGCAGGCACACCTTTCTTTGAGAAGTAGTGCCGACTGGGCATCTGGTACTGGGGCACTGCGACGGACATAAGGTCTCGAAAATCCTCTGTGTCCACCAGGCGGAAAGGCAGCATTTCTGTAGCCAAGAGCTTGCAGATGGTGAAATTCAACCTCTTAGCTTTCTCATGGCTAGGAGGAAATGGTCTTTTACTTGTCCACATCTGAGGGACCGAGGGCTGGCTATTGTGCTTAGACGGGGTTGATAAGGGTGTCCCCGGCAAACTGCCGGTCTGTGAGGAAGATGCAGGCGGACATGTTAGGTTGCCTTGATCCAAAGGTGGTGCTATCGATGTCGGACAGCGCTCAACACCAGCTGGTGTTACCACCTCCAAAGAAAATGATGACCTGCCAATCACGCTGGCTGTTGCGGGTAAAGAGGTGGCAGGTCTGCGCCCCAAAACAGGTGTGACTGCTGTCCCCCCAGTCACAGAGGATGAAGAGGCCGCGGATGCACAAGATATGGCAGACGGTGATTGGCCCGGCCGGCTAGGCCGCATTGTAGCACACTGAGCTTCCCACTGCAACTTATGCTTCATGTCCATGTGCTGGTTCATGCATGAAGTACTCAAACTATGTATTTTTTGGCCTCTACTTAGCTTTTGCTGACAAATGTTACAGATAACACGAGTTGGGTCATCTTTATCGATCTGAAAAAATGCCCAGGCTATGCAAGGCTTAGCACCCATGCGACCTGAAGAGCCACCACGACTTGTGGTGAGAGGCAGAGTTGTGTTTGAGGATGCAGTTGTTGACGTGCTTCCAGTACTACGTCTCTGTCCAGGAAGGCGCAACCTGACCTCGTCGTCACTAGCATCTTCCTCCACCTCCTCTGCTGACCTCATCTCTTGGCTGACTGTTGTTTGACAGTAAGTGGGATCTCCAACCTCATCATCATCACCCTGTGCGTTATCACACCCGTCGTCCTCAGAGCCAACCTGTTCCTGCCCTGACAAAAAACTAAAGTTGTCGCTCCAATCAGGTATTTGAGTCTTATCATCGTCTTCCTCATTGTCTCCACCAACAGGAGTTACAGTTTGGGAATGAGGGTCTACATTATGGTCAGAACCTTCTGCGTCTGGTCCTGGATCCGACTCATAAAGATTCTGGGCATCAGTGCAGATCATTTCCTCGTCTGGATTCACAGAAGCGCTGGAGTCGACCTCTGATTCCCAGGCTATAGTATGAGTAAACAGCTCTGCAGACTCAACCATCTGTTCTACCTCATACTCAGACGGGCAGCTGGAGATTTGGGAGCTGTGAGGAAGCAAGTGCGATTTGGGTGACACCTTTGAGGACTGGAGTATTTGTGATGTTGAAGTTGATGTGGAGGAGAGCCCACTTAAAGGAGCACTTGATATCCGTTGAAGCACCTGCTGTTTTTGTGCCTCATCTGGAATTTGTAGCGATTGGCGTGGCCGTAAGAAAGGGATCTTATCACATTGTCCGCTAAAAGAAGTAGACATTTTAGTTTGGCTGGAAGATGGTCTTTCTTCTGCAGATGTTACTGTTGCTTTAACACCTACCCCACGGACACAACCTTTTTTCCCCTTCCCAACACGCCTATTCCCCTTTCCACCAGCAGCAGGCCTTTTTCCACTCATTTTGGTGGTTAACTAATTCACAACTCTGGAGTTGTTTGCACAAAAAAACAATGGATGGTAACCGAGCAGAGCTGAGTGGCCAAACTGTGGTATTAGGCCAAAACTATTGGCTGGGTTAGATGCAGAAAAAAATTATTTTGAATTTGCAACCTGATGGAGGTCAGTATAGATGGACTAATACAAATAGTCCCACACACTGCTAGAAGCCCAAATATTTTTTCAGAGGTACTGTAGATGCAGATAAAAATTATTTTTAATTTGCAACCTGATGGAGGTCAGTATAGATGGACTAATAGACCAAGTCCCACACACTGCTAGAAGCCCAAATATTTTTTCAGAGCTAGATGCAGAAAAAAAATATTTTTAATTTGCAACCTGATGGAGGTCAGTATAGATGGACTAATAGACCAAGTCCCACACACCGCTAGAAGCCCAACTATTTTTTCAGAGCTAGATGCAGAAAAAAATTATATTCAATTTGCAACCTGCTGGAGGTCAGTATAGAAGGACTAATAGAACAAGTCCCACACACTGCTATATGCCCAAATATTTTTTCAGAGCTAAATGAAGAAAAAAATTATTTTTAATTTGCAACCTGATGGAGGTCAGTATAGATGGACTAATAGACCAAGTCCCACACACTGCTAGAAGCCCAAATATTTTTTCAGAGCTAGATGCAGAAAAAAATTATTTTTAATTTGCAACCTGATGGAGGTCAGTATAGATGGACTAATAGACCAAGTCCCACACACCGCTAGAAGCCCAAATATTTTTTCAGAGCTAGATGCAGAAAAAAATTATTTTTAATTTGCAACCTGATGGAGGTCAGTATAGATGGACTAATAGACCAAGTCCCACACACTGCTAGAAGCCCAAATATTTTTTCAGAGCTAGATGCAGAAAAAAATTATTTCTAATTTGCAACCTGATGGAGGTCAGTATAGATGGACTAATAGACCAAGTCCCACACACTGCTAGAAGCCCAAATATTTTTTCAGAGCTAGATGCAGAAAAAAATTATTTTTAATTTGGAACCTGATGGAGGTCAGTATAGATGGACTAATAGACCAAGTCCCACACACCGCTAGAAGCCCAACTAATTTTTCAGAGCTAGATGCAGAAAAAAATTATATTCAATTTGCAAAATGCTGGAGGTCAGTATAGAAGGACTAATAGAACAAGTCCCACACACTGCTAGAAGCCCAAATATTTTTTCAGAGCTAAATGAAGAAAAAAATTATTTTTAATTTGCAACCTGATAGAGGTCAGTATAGATGGACTAATAGACCAAGTCCCACACACTGCTAGAAGCCCAAATATTTTTTCAGAGCTAGATGCAGAAAAAAATTATATTCAGTTTGCAACCTGATGGAGGTCAGTATAGATGGACTAATAGAATGATGCTATGCCCAAAAGATTTTACTTCACTAGGTGCAGTAAAAAAATTGGTATTCTATACACAGGTGTTATATCTTGCAACACAGATAGGCTACTCCACTGACTAACACACTCTGCAATAGGCCAAAAAGGATTAGCTTTGCTAGATTCAGCCAAATGCTGTGAAAAAAACTTGCACAGCACTGGCACAGACCTGCCTGGCAAAAACTGATAGGAACTCATGTAACCTAGTCCTGAAAAGGACTCCAATTACAATTAGTCTTTACTCCCACAACCTATCTATTTAAGAGCACAGACCTCCCTGATAAAAGTCGTAGGAAATGCTGTAACCTAGTCCTTAAAAGAACTGCAATCACAACTATTCCCTACTCCCAAGCTATCTGTATATTTGTGCGAAAATTGGCTTGAAATTAACAAGGTATAGCGCACACAGCAACAGCGGTGCCGTCTAACACGCAGCTGCAGCAGTGAGAAAATGGTGGCGATGGGGAAAATGGCTTGGTCTTATAGGGCAAGGACATGTGACATACACTGCCAATGACACATGCCCTTGCTTGTGTGAAAAAAAGCAGTTCGCTCCATGTGTGCGCTGCTGATAGGCTGACAGATTGCACCTCCCCACTGCAAATGCGGGAAAGAGAAAAAAAAATGGAGATCTTCATTGTTCCTGCAGAGATCCATCCCCTGCCCCTCCCCCCGCCCCGCTGTACACTCAAACTGCATATTAACATTAATTTTCATCATTACTGAGAAAAAATCCAGTTATGATTTTGGTGCACGAACAGTTATCGAACATAACCTCGAACAGCCGAATTTTTCTCAAATTGTTCGTGTTCGCCGAACGGCTCGAACACCGCCCAAAACAGCTCGAATTTGAGATTGGCGAACAGTTCGAGTAGAACAACGCTCATCTCTAGTGTATATATTATCTGTGCGTATGTAATATATACTGGCCATATGTGTATATATTATCTGTGTGTATGTGGTATAGACTATACACTGTCCATGTGTGTATATATTATCTGTGTGTATATAATATATACTGTCCATATGTGTATATATTATCTGTGTATATGTAGTATAGACGGTACACTGTCTATGTGTGTATATATTATCTGTGTCTATGTAATATATACTGTCCATGTGTATACAGATTATCTGTGTGTGTGATATATACTGTCCATATGTGTATATATTATCTGAGTGTATGTGATATAGACTATACACTGTCCATGTGTGTATATATTATCTGTGTGTATGTAATATATACTGTCCATATGTGTATATATTATCTGTGCATATGTGGTATAGACTATACACTGTCCATATGTGTATATATTATCTGTGTGAATGTAATATATACTGTCCATATGTGTATATATTATCTGTGTGTATGTGATATAGACTATACACTGTCCATGTGTGTATATATTATCTCTGTGTATGTAATATAGACTATACACTGTACATGTGTGTATATATTATCTCTGTGTATGTAATATATACTGTCCATGTGTGTATATATTATCTGTGTGTATGAAATATATGCTGTCCATATGTGTATATATTATCTGTGTGTATGTAATATAGGCTATACACTGTCCATATGTGTAAATATTATCTGTGTGTATGTAATATATACTGTCCATATGTGTATATATTATCTGTGCATATGTGGTATAGACTATACACTGTCCATGTGTGTATATATTATCTGTGTGTATGTAATATAGACTATACACTGTACATGTGTGTATATATTATCTCTGTGTATGTAATATATACTGTCCATGTGTGTATATATTATCTGTGTGTATGTAATATATACTGTCCATATGTGTATATATTATCTGTGTGTATATAATATAGGCTATACACTGTCCATATGTGTATATATTATCTGTGTGTATGTAATATATACTGTCCATATGTGTATATATTATCTGTGCATATGTGGTATAGACTATACACTGTCCATGTGTGTATATATTATCTGTGTGTATGTAATATAGACTATACACTGTACATGTGTCTATATATTATCTCTGTGTATGTAATATATACTGTCCATGTGTGTATATATTATCTGTGTGTATTTAATATATACTGTCCATATGTGTATATATTATCTGTGTTTATGTAATATAGACTATACACTGTCCGTATGTGTATATATTATCTGTGTGTATGTAATATATACTGTCCATTTTTGTATATATTATCTGTGCTTATGTAATATAGGCTATACACTGTCCATATGTGTATATATTATCTGTGTGTATGTAATATATACTGTCCATATGTGTATATATTATCTGTGCATATGTGGTATAGACAATACACTGTCCATATGTGTATATATTATCTGTGTGAATGTAATATATACTGTCCATATGTGTATATATTATCTGTGTGTATGTAATATATACTGTCCATATGTGTATATATTATCTGTGTGTATTTAATATATACTGTCCATATGTGTATATATTATCTGTGTTTATGTAATATAGACTATACACTGTCCGTATGTGTATATATTATCTGTGTGCATGTAATATATACTATCCATATGTGTATATATTATCTGTGTGAATGTAATATATACTGTCCATATGTGTATATATTATCTGTGTGCATGTGATATATACTGTCCATGTCTGTATATATTATCTGTGTGTATATAATTTATACTGTCCATATGTGTCTATATTATCTATTTGTATGTGATATAAACTATACACTGTCCATGTGTGTATATATTATCTGTGTGTATGTAATATAGACTATACACTGTCCATGTGTGTATATATTATCTGTGCGTATGTAATATATACTGGCCATATGTGTATATATTATCTGTGTGTATGTGGTATAGACTATACACTGTCCATGTGTGTATATATTATCTGTGTGTATATAATATATACTGTCCATATATGTATATATTATCTGTGTATATGTAGTATAGACGGTACACTGTCTATGTGTGTATATATTATCTGTGTCTATGTAATATATACTGTCCATGTGTATATAGATTATCTGTGTGTGTGATATATACTGTCCATATGTGTATATATTATCTGAGTTTATGTGATATAGACTATACACTGTCCGTGTGTGTATATATTATCTGTGTGTATGTAATATAGACTATACACTGTCCATGTGTGTATAGATTATCTGTGTATATGTAATATAGATGGTACACTGTCCATGTCTGTATATATTATCTTTGTGTATGTAATATATACTGTCCATATGTGTATATATGATCTGTGTGTATGTAATGTAGGCTATACACTATCCATATGTGTATATATTATCTGTGTGTATGTAATATATACTGTCCATATGTGTATATATTATCTGTGCATATGTGGTATAGACTATACACTGTCCATATGTGTATATATTATCTGTGTGAATGTAATATATACTGTCCATATGTGTATATATTATCTGTGTGTATGTGATATAGACTATACACTGTCCATGTGTGTATATATTATCTGTGTGTATGTAATATAGACTATACACTGTACATGTGTGTATATATTATCTCTGTGTATGTAATATATACTGTCCATGTGTGTATATATTATCTGTGTGTATGAAATATATACTGTCCATATGTGTATATATTATCTGTGTGTATGTAATATAGGCTATACACTGTCCATATGTGTAAATATTATCTGTGTGTATGTAATATATACTGTCCATATGTGTATATATTATCTGTGCATATGTGGTATAGACTATACACTGTCCATGTGTGTATATATTATCTGTGTGTATGTAATATAGACTATACACTGTACAAGTGTGTATATATTATCTCTGTGTATGTAATATATACTGTCCATGTGTGTATATATTATCTGTGTGTATGTAATATATACTGTCCATATGTGTATATATTATCTGTGTTTATGTAATATAGGCTATACACTGTTCATATGTGTATATATTATCTGTGTGTATGTAATATATACTGTCCATATGTGTATATATTATCTGTGCATATGTGATATAGACTATACACTGTCCATGTGTGTATATATTATCTGTGTGTATGTAATATAGACTATACACTGTACATGTGTCTATATATTATCTCTGTGTATGTAATATATACTGTCCATGTGTGTATATATTATCTGTGTGTATTTAATATATACTGTCCATATGTGTATATATTATCTGTGTTTATGTAATATAGACTATACACTGTCCGTATGTGTATATATTATCTGTGTGCATGTAATATATACTATCCATATGTGTATATATTATCTGTGTGAATGTAATATATACTGTCCATATGTGTATATATTATCTGTGTGTATGTGATATATACTGTCCATGTCTGTATATATTATCTGTGTGTATATAATTTATACTGTCCATATGTGTCTATATTATCTATTTGTATGTGATATAAACTATACACTGTCCATGTGTGTATATATTATCTGTGTGTATGTAATATAGACTATACACTGTCCATGTGTGTATATATTATCTGTGCGTATGTAATATATACTGGCCATATGTGTATATATTATCTGTGTGTATGTGGTATAGACTATACACTGTCCATGTGTGTATATATTATCTGTGTGTATATAATATATACTGTCCATATGTGTATATATTATCTGTGTATATGTAATATAGACGGTACACTGTCTATGTGTGTATATATTATCTGTGTCTATGTAATATATACTGTCCATGTGTATATAGATTATCTGTGTGTGTGATATATACTGTCCATATGTGTATATATTATCTGAGTGTATGTGATATAGACTATACACTGTCCATGTGTGTATATATTATCTGTGTGTATGTAATATAGACTATACACTGTCCATGTGTGTATAGATTATCTGTGTGTATGTAATATAGACTATACACTGTCCATGTGTGTATATATTATCTGTGTGTATGTAATATAGACGGTACACTATAGAATCATAGAATCATAGAATGGTAGAGTTGGAAGGGACCTCCTGGGTCATCTGGTCCAACCCCCTGCTCAAAGCAGGATTCACTAGATCATCTCAGACAGATGTCTGTCTAGCCTCTGTTTGAAGACGTCCATTGAAGGGGAACTCACCACCTCTCGTGGCAGCCTGTTCCACTCATTAATCACCCTAACTGTCAAAAAGTTTTTTCTAATATCTAATCTGTGTCTCCTCCCATTTAGTTTCATCCCATTGCTTCTAGTCTTTCCTTGTGCAAATGAGAATAAAGATGATCCTTCTACAATGTGACAGCCCTTGACATATTTGTAGACAGCTATTAAGTCTCCTCTCAGTCTTCTTTTTTGCAAGCTAAACATTCCCAAATCCTGCAACCGTTCCTCATAGGACATGGTTTGCAGACCAGTCACCATTCTGGTCGCTCTTCTCTGAACTTGCTCCAGTTTGTCTATGTCTTTTTTAAAATGTGGTGCCCAAAACTGTACACAGTATTCCAGATGAGGTCTGACCAAAGAGGAGTAAAGACCGATAATGACTTCACGTGATCTAGACTGTATGCTTCTGTTAATACATCCCAGAATTGTATTTGCCTTTTTTGCTGCTGCATCACACTGTTGACTCATGTCCAGTCTATGATCTATTAGTATACCTAAGTCTTTTTCACATGTACTGTTGCTTAGCTCTATTCCTCCCATTCTGTATATGCTTTTTTCATTTTTATTGCCCAGATGTAGTACTTTGCATTTTTCCCTGTTAAAAACCATTCTGTTGGTTGCTGCCCACTGCTCCAGTTTATTTAGGTCTTTTTGAATCCTCTCTCTCTCTTCTCTAGTATTAGCTATTCCTCCTAGCTTTGTGTCATCAGCAAATTTAATCAGTTTACCCTCAATTCCTTCATCTAAATCATTGATAAAGATGTTGAACAATACAGGTCCCAGGACGGAGCCCTGTGGTACCCCACTTGAGACATTCATCCAGCTGGATGTGAAGCCATTTACAACCACCCTTTGAGTCCGATCACTAAGCCAGTTATGAATCCACCTAACAGTTGCCTGGTCCATTGCATACTTGGTCATTTTTTCAATGTCCATGTCTGTATATATTATCTGTGTGTATGTAATATATACTGTCCATATGTGTATATATGATCTGTGTGTATGTGATGTAGGCTATACACTATCCATATGTGTATATATTATCTGTGTGTATGTAATATATACTGTCCATATGTGTATATATTATCTGTGCATATGTGGTATAGACTATACACTGTCCATATGTGTATATATTATCTGTGTGAATGTAATATATACTGTCCATATGTGTATATATTATCTGTGTGTATGTGATATAGACTATACACTGTCCATGTGTGTATATATTATCTGTATGTATGTAATATAGACTATACACTGTACATGTGTGTATATATTATCTCTGTGTATGTAATATATACTGTCCATGTGTGTATATATTATCTGTGTGTATGTAATATATACTGTCCATATGTGTATATATTATCTGTGTGTATGTAATATAGGCTAATGCTGTCCATATGTGTATATATTATCTGTGTGTATGTAATATATACTGTCCATATGTGTATATATTATCTGTGCATATGTGGTATAGACTATACACTGTCCATATGTGTATATATTATCTGTGTGAATGTAATATATACTGTCCATATGCATATATATTATCTGTGTGTATGTAATATATACTGTCCATATGTGTATATATTATCTGTGTGTATGTAATATATACTGTCCATATGTGTATATATTATCTGTGTGTATGTAATATATACTGTCCATATGTGTATATATTATCTGTGTTTATGTAATATAGACTATACACTGTCCATATGTGTATATATTATCTATGTGTATGTAATATATACTATCCATATGTGTATATATTATCTGTGTGAATGTAATATATACTGTCCATATGTGTATATATTATCTGTGTGTATGTGATATATACTGTCCATGTGTGTATATATTATCTGTGTGTATATAATTTATACTGTCCATATGTGTTTATATTATCTCTGTGTAGGTGGTATAGACTATACACTGTCCATGTGTGTATATATTATCTGTGTGTATATAATATATACTGCCCATATGTGTATATATTATCTGTGTGTATGTGATATATACTGTCCATGTGTGTATATATTATCTGTGTGTATATAATTTATACTGTCCATATGTGTTTATATTATCTATGTGTAGGTGATATAAACTATAGACTGTCCATGTGTGTATATATTATCTGTGTGTATGTAATATAGACTATACACTGTCCATGTGTGTATATATTATCTGTGTGTATGTAATATATACTGGCCATATGTGTATATATTATCTGTGTGTATGTGGTATAGACTATACACTGTCCATGTGTGTATATATTATCTGTGTGTATATAATATATACTGCCCATATGTGTATATATTATCTGTGTGTATGTGATATATACTGTCCATGTGTGTATATATTATCTGTGTGTATATAATTTATACTGTCCATATGTGTTTATATTATCTATGTGTAGGTGATATAAACTATAGACTGTCCATGTGTGTATATATTATCTGTGTGTATGTAATATAGACTATACACTGTCCATGTGTGTATATATTATCTGTGTATATGTAATATATACTGGCCATATGTGTATATATTATCTGTGTGTATGTGGTATAGACTATACACTGTCCATGTGTGTATATATTATCTGTGTGTGTATAATATATACTGTCCATATGTGTATATATTATCTGTGTGTATGTAATATATACTGTCCATGTGTGTATAGATTATCTGTGTGTGTGATATATGCTGTCCATATGTGTATATATTATCTGAGTGTATGTGATATAGACTAAAACCTGTCCATGTGTGTATAGATTATCTGTGTGTATGTAATATAGACTATACACTGTCCATATGTGTATATATTATCTATGTGTATGTAATATAGACTATACACTGTCCATGTGTGTATATATTATCTCAGTGTATGTAATATATACTGTCCATATATGTATAGATTATCTGTGTGTATGTGATATAGACTATACCATACACTGTCCATGTGTGTATATATTATCTGTGTGTATGTAATATATACCGTCCATATGTGTATATATTATCTGTGTGTATGTTATATAAACTATACACTGTCCATTTGTGTATGTATTATTTGTGTGTATTTAATATAGACTATACACTGTCCATGTGTGTATATATTATCTGTGTGTATGTAATATAGACTATACACTGTCCATGTGTGTATATATTATCTGTGTGTATGTAATATATACTGTCCATATGTGTATAGATTATCTGTGTGTTTGTGATATAGACTATACAATACACTGTCCATGTGTGCATATATTATCTGTGTGTATGTAATATATACTGTTCATATGTGTATATATTATCTGTGTGTATGTGATATAGACTATACACTGTCCATGTGTGTATATATTATCTGTGTGTATGTAATATAGACTATACACTGTCCATGTGTGTATATATTATCTGTGTGTATGTAATATATACTGTCCATATGTGTATAGATTATCTTTGTGTATGTGATACAGACTATACACTGTCCATATGTGTATATATTATCTGTGTGTATGTAATATATACTATCCATATGTGTATATATTATCTGTGTGAATGTAATATATACTGTCCATATGTGTATATATTATCTGTGTGTATGTGATATATACTGTCCATGTGTGTATATATTATCTGTGTGTATATAATTTATACTGTCCATATGTGTTTATATTATCTATGTGTAGGTGATATAAACTATACACTGTCCATGTGTGTATATATTATCTGTGTGTATGTAATATATACTGGCCATATGTGTATATATTATCTGTGTGTATGTAATATATACTGTCCATGTGTGTATAGATTATCTGTGTGTGTGACATATGCTGTCCATATGTGTATATATTATCTGAGTGTATATGATATAGACTAAAACCTGTCCATGTGTGTATAGATTATCTGTGTGTATGTAATATAGACTATACACTGTCCATATGTGTATATATTATCTATGTGTATGTAATATAGACTATACACTGTCCATGTGTGTATATATTATCTCAGTGTATGTAATATATACTGTCCATATATGTATAGATTATCTGTGTGTATGTGATATAGACTATACCATACACTGTCCATGTGTGTATATATTATCTGTGTGTATGTAATATATACTGTCCATATGTGTATATATTATCTGTGTGTATGTTATATAAACTATACACTGTCCATTTGTGTATATATTATCTGTGTGTATTTAATATAGACTATACACTGTCCATGTGTGTATATATTATCTGTGTGTATGTAATATAGACTATACACTGTCCATGTGTGTATATATTATCTGTGTGTATGTAAAATATACTGTCCATATGTGTATAGATTATCTGTGTGTTTGTGATATAGACTATACAATACACTGTCCATGTGTGTATATATTATCTGTGTGTATGTAATATATACTGTCCATATGTGTATATATTATCTGTATGTATGTGATATAGACTATACACTGTCCATGTGTGTATATATTATCTGTGTGTATGTAATATAGACTATACACTGTCCATGTGTGTATATATTATCTGTGTGTATGTAATATATACTGTCCATATGTGTATAGATTATCTTTGTGTATGTGATACAGACTATACACTGTCCATGTGTGTATATATTATCTGTGTGTATGTAATATAGACTATACACCGTCCATGTGTGTATATATTATCTGTGTGTATGTAATATATACTGTCCATTTGAGAATAGATTATCTGTGTGTATGTGATATAGACTATACACTGTCCATGTGTGTATATATTTTCTGTGTGTATGTAATATAGACTATACACTGTCCATGAGGGGCAGGCTCGCCGGGCTGCAGGAAGGCAAATGCCCACTAGGCCGGTTCCCAAGCAGCTGCTCATGGCCCCCGGGGGGCAGCATTCTACCTCTGTGTCTGCTTAGCTACGGTCTCGGCCACATTGCAGAGATGCAGACGCCCCCTGCATGCTGTGTGACTGCGTCTGCTGTGGTGACGTCACACACACACAGCGCGCCAGGAGCTGCTTCAGTCTATTGCTGAGTTTACACGTAGCGGTGTTGATGTGTTTTTGCGGCTGTTCACCCGCCATGGAAACGCTGCAAAAATGCTTCTTAATAGGTCTGCCATGCATAGCAATGTGGATCTGAACGTGCTGTGCACATGATGCATAAATTTCCGCTCTGGATTCGCATTGCGTTAAAAAACGCAACAGGACCATTTCTAGCCCGATCCCGCAGCGAAATTGCGGCCATTAATGTCCATTGAAATGCAGCAAACCCACAGGTATTTGTGAATTTGCTGCGTTTCAATTAAAATCAATGGCCGCAAACAGGGTTGGACTGGGGTGTCTGGGGCCCACAGGGGAAATTAACTCTAGGGGCCCACCTACAGCAATGTGCAAATATCTGTTATCCGCTATCCCTGTTATAGTGGAGCATTGACTGGCGGCTCCTGCACATCTACTGTGGGACACTCTAACTGGGATGTACAGTACATGTTTGCATTAAAGGGCTTCTTTGGTTAAAACTAGTGTTGAGCGAGTATGTTCTGTTAACCCTTTCCCCAAGTATGCTCGTGCCGAGCTCCGAGTATTTACAGATGCTCGGTGATATGTTTGAATCCGTCCCGTGTGCATGATTTGCGACTGTTTGAAAATTTTAATACATGTGAGGAATGTCTATTTCTTACACATTCCTCACATGTAATAAAGGTGTCAAACAGTTGCAAATCATGCACACAGGAGTGATTCCAACATATCACCGAGCAGCTGTAAATACTCAGAGCTCGGCCCGAGCATACTCGGAACAGAACACACTCGCTCAACACTAGTTAAAACAAGTTATCAATGATCCATGGGCTCTACAGGATAGGTGATCACTTATTGAGCACTTGTGTCCGAACATTGGAAAACACACCTATCGGAAGAATGGGGAAGTTTTATCCCTGACAGAACACTTATCCCTATTTTAAAATGCTGCGGCAGGTGGGACATCTGACCGCAGCTCTATTCATTCTCTTAGACACTTGCAAAAAAGAGCAGCGCTCACAGACACTGAGAGAATGAATGGATCAGTGGTCGCATCTCACATGCCGCTCCAGTCTAATGGGGAGAAAAGCTCCACATTCTGATGGTGTGTGCAAGCAGTCAGTCCTCACCAATCAATATTATCAATGATCCTGTGGAGAGGTGATTACTTGTTTTCACCGGAGAACCCCTGTAAGTACATCTCTGCCGCTCTGGTCCAAGTATTTAATCGCTATGGCCATTGCCCTACTATCAGTATTCGGTCAGTATCCAGTCAGTATTTTTTCTCAGGAGTGGGAGCCAAAACCAGGTGATGAACAATCAGAGAAAGAGATAATAGAAACAAGTCACCAATTCTGCATTTATCACCCATTCCTGGTTTTGGCAGCCACTCCTGAGAAAAATACTGACCAAATACTGATGGTGGGGCTGTGGCCTAATGGAAAAAAATCTTTTCCTAGTTAATATCAGCGAGAACAAAATGACCGCCATACACAACACAGTCCACTATATCAACACCAATAATACCACATACAAAAGGGACAAATATCGCCACACCATGACTAGATCACATATTACCACCACATAGTAACCAAATAATACCACATCCAAGCAACAAATATGGCCACACCCTGACCAGACCATATATTACCACCCCAAAGTGACCAAATACTACAATACTGATCATGAATACAAACCATAATACTAACAACACTGTTATTACCACCATTATACACAGGAGCTCTGTATATAGTGTCAGTGTACAGGTAACACAGTGATCACCAGTGACATTATACACAGGAGCTCTGTATATAGTGTATAGGTAATACAGTGATCACCAGTGACATACACAGGAGCTCTGTATATACTATATACACACGTGGTCAAAATTGTTGGTACCCCTCGTTTAATGAAAGAAAAACCCGCAATGGTCACAGAAAAAACTAGAATCTGTCAAAAGTAATAATAAATTAAAAATCTATGAAAATGAACAAATGAAAGTCAGACATTGCTTTTCAACCCTGCTTCCACAGAATTAAAAAAAAAATTAAACTCATGAAATAGGCCTGGACAGAAATGATGGTACCCCTGAAAATAATGTGACAAAAGGGACATGTTAAATCAAGTTGTGTCCACTAATTAGCATCACAGGTGTCTACAATCTTGTAATCAGTCAGTAGGCCTGTATATAGGACTACAGATACTCACTGAGCTGTTTGGTGACACGGTGTGTACTACACTCAACATGGACCAGAGGAAGCAAAGGAAAGAGTTGTCTCAGGAGATTAGAAAGAAAATTCTAGACAAGCATGTTAAAGGTAAAGGTTATAAGACCATCTCCAAGCAGCTTAATGTTCCTGTGACTACAGTTGCACATATTATTCAGAAATTTAAGATCCATGGGACTGTAGCCAACCTCCCTGGACATGGCCGCAGGAGGAAAATTGATAACAAATCAAAGAGACGGATAATATGAATGGTAACAAAAGAGCCCAGGATAACGTCTAAAGAGATTAAAGGTGAACTTCAAGCTCAAGGAACATCAGTGTCAGATCGCACCATCCGTCGTTGTTTGATCTAAAGTGGACTTCATGGGAGACGACCAAGGAGAACACCATTGTTGAAAAAAAATCATAAAAAAGCCAGACTGGAATTAGCCAAACTACATGTTCACAAGCCACAAAGCTTCTAGGAGAATGTCCTATGGATAGATGAGACAAAAATGGAAGTTTTTGGCAAGGCACATTAGCTCTATGTTCACTGATGGAAAAATGAAGCATATCAAGATAAGAACACTGTCCCTACTGTGAAACATGGAGGAGTCTCTTTTATGTTCTGGGGCTGGTCTGCTGCATCTGGCACAGGGAGTCTTTAATCTGTGCAGGGTACAATGAAATCTCAAGACTATCAAGGGATTCTAGAGAGAAATGTGCTGCCCAGTGTCAGAAAGCTTGGTCTCAGTCACAGGTCATGGGTCTTGCAACAGGATAATGACCCAAAACACACAGCTAAAAACACCCAAGAATGGCTAAGAGGAAAACATTGGACTATTCTGAAGTGGCCTTCTACGAGCCCTGACCTAAATCCTATTGAGCATCTTTGGAAAGAGCTGAAACATGTCGTCTGGAAAAGGCAACCTTCAAACACGTGACAACTGGAGCAGTTTGCTCATGAGGAGTGGGCCAAAATACCCGTCGAGAGATGCAGAAGTCTCATTGACAGTTACAGGAATCGTTTGATTGCAGTGATTGCCTCAAAAGGTTGTTCAACAAAATATTAAGTTAAGAGTACCATCATTTCTGTCCAGGCCTATTTCATGAGTTTAATTTTTTTTTTAATTCTGTGGAAGCAGAAAAGCAATGTCTGACTTTCATTTGTTCATTTTCATAGATTTTTAATTTATTATTACTTTTGTCAGATTCAAGTTATTTCTGTGACCATTGTCGGTTTTTCTTTCATTAAACGAGAGGTACCAACAATTTTGACCACGTGTGTAGTGTAAGTGTACATGTAATACACTGACTCACCAGTGACGTCTCTAGGTGAAGTCCTTCATCTTCGCTTTTCTTCTTCATCTGGCACAGACAGCCATCACTACTTCCAGCCAGGAATAATCTCTGCAGAAAATAACACACAGTTATCAATAACTGATCTCTTCTAGAGAATATCCCCCCCCCCCGACTTCTACACTACACCTCTTTTGTCCCATCCCATGGAAAACAATTTCCTAAAAAGTAAATTATATTACAGAAGTAATAATGTCCCTAATTGGACTCAAAAATAATAATGCTCCCCACTGGCCACCATGAACTAATAAAGTATGTTCCTCAATCTGGCCCCAAACAGTAATTAAGTTCCTTGTTCAGCCTGGCACCCCCATATATCCATCCTGGCCCCCCTTCCCTGCATATATCCATCCTGACAACACCCCATGTATCCCTTCTGGCCCCCATATGTCCAGTGTGACCCCTCCATATATTTATCCTAGCCCACGTGTATCGAGCCTGCCCCCTCCCATATACCCATCCTAGTCCCCCATGTGGCATGCCTGCCCCCCCACATATCCATCCTGGCCTCCATGTTTCCAGCCTGCCCCCCCATATATCTGTCCTGACCTCCATGTGTCCAGCCTGCCCCCTCCCATATATCCATCCTAAAGCCCCTTGTGTCCAGCCTGCCCCCCCCATATATCCATCCTGGCCTCCATGTGTCCAGCCTGCCCCCGTACATATCCATCCTGGCCTCCATGTGTCCAGCCTGCCCCCGCAATATATCCATCCTGGCCTCCATGTTTCCAGCCTGCCCCCCCATATATCCATCCTGGCATCCATGTGTCCAGCCTGCCCCCTCATATATCCATCCCACCCTTCCCCCCTGCATATATCCATCCTGACACACCCCCATATATCCCTTCTGGCCCCCCATATGTCCAACGTGGCCCCTCCATATATTTATCCTAGCCCGCGTGTATCGAGCCTGCCCCCCCACATATCTATCCTAGCCCCCCATGTGTCCAGCCTGCCCCCCCACATATTCATCCTGGCCATCATGTGTACAGCCTGCCCCGCCCTCCATATATCTGCCCCCCTTATATATCAGGCCTGCCCCCCCATATATCCATCCTGCCCCCCTTCCCATGTGTCCAGCCAGGCTCCCCCCCTTATGTGTCCAGCCAGGCTCCCCCCTTATGTGTCCATCCAGGCTCCCCCCCTAATGTGTCCATCCAGGCTCCCCCCCACTTATGTGTCCAGCCAGGCTCCCCCCCTTAAAGTATCCAGCCAGCCCCCCCTCGTGTGTCCAGCCGGGCTCCCCCCTCGTGTGTCCAGCTGGGCTCCCCCCTCGTGTGTCCAGCCAGGGTTCCCCATTGAGTGTCCAGCCAGGGTTCCCTCTTGAGTGTCCGGCCAGTGCTCCCCCTTGTGTGCCCAGCTGGGCCCCCCTTGTGTGCCCAGCTGGGCCTCCCCCTTGTGTGTCCAGCCAGGCTCCCCCTTTTGTGTCCAGCCAGGGTTCCCCCTTGTGTGTCCAGCCAGGGTTCCCCCTTGTGTGTCCAGCCAGGGCCCCCCTTGTGTGTCCAGCCAGGGCTTCCCCTTGAGTGTCCAGCCAGAGCTCCCTCTTGTGTGTCCAGCCGGGCCCCCCCTTGTGTGTCTAGCCAGGGTTCCCTCTTGTGTGTCCAGCCGGCTCCCCCCTTGTGTGTCCAGCCAAGGTCCCCCCTTGTGTGTCCAGCCAGGGTTCCCTCTTGTGTGTTCAGCCAGCTCCCCCTTGTGTGTCCAGCCAGGGTTACCCCTTGTGTGTCCAGCCAGGGCTCCCCTTTGTGTGTCTTGCAAGGCCCCCCTTGTTTGTCCAGCCAGGCCCCCCCCTTGTGTGTCCAGCCAGGGTACCCCCTTATTTGTCCAGCCAGGGCTCCCCCTTGTGTGTCCAGCAGGGCGCCCCCTTGTGTGTCCAGCCAGGGTTCCCTCATGTGTGTCCAGCCGGCTCCCCCCTTGTGTGTCCAGCAAGGTTCCTCCCTTGTGTGTCCAGCCAGGGTTCCCCCTGTGTGTCCAGCCGGGCCCCCCCTTGTGTGTCCAGCCAGGAGCCCATCCCATTCTGCATCCACTCATATACATATACATACACACACACACACAGACACACACACACACAGACACACAGATACCTCTTACCTTCCTGCGCTCCCGTGCGGTGTCCTCCTTCTCCGGCGGCTGAGTTGCGTGCCTCCTTCACGCAGGCGCATGGCGATGACGTCATATGCCGGCCAGCGAAGGGAGACGCGCAGCTTCAGCTTCTTCACTGGGACCTGGGACGTGCGCAGCGGTGGTTAAGGTAATGAATGCCGCGTGTGCGCGTCTTTGCATACACTGTGCCTGTGCTTTTAAAGGGCCCGTGCCCCTTAAAACCGCAGGTTGTTTTTTTTTTTCATTCTCTTCTCCCCCTCTCCTCTGCAACAGGGGGTGGGGCCCACCAGGAAAATTCCCGGTACCCCGCCAGCACAGTCCGACCCTGGCTGCAAATTCACGGCAGAAACGTGATGCATGTGGTACCCGGCGTGGAGAGGAGGACTAAACTCATCCCAACCGCCACTCCCGCTAATAATAGCAGAAGTGGCGTGGATGGTAGGAGCAGTAGTCTTCCCATCCAAGCCGAGTACCACGTGGTGTAAAAAAAAAAGTAAAGTTCAAAAAATAAACCTCTATACTCACCTGTCTGGCGGTGATCTTATCCTCCCGGCGGTATACTACTGGTAGTGGGCTCACTCCCAGTAGTATACTGTACTTACAGGACTTGCGGTGATGTCAGTATCAACTGAGTAGTCACGTGACCATGAGCTGAGCGGCGACATGTCAGTGTCCGCGGGTGATCCGCAGCCTCTGATGCATGCATAGTGGACATGGGATTTCTATAGATCCCATCCACTATGCTATAACATCTGGGCGCTGCGGGTTTGACACTGTATAAACATGCAGTATCAAACCTACAACATGTAAATTTCTGTAGCAGACACGCTAGTCTCCCCTGCAGATTTGACCGATTTGAAGTGTCATTATATGCGGTGGATTCACATGTACCGACAACAAAAGTGCGGTATTAGAACACAGCGTTTTGGACGCAACAAAAATATTCTGAGCCCAAAGCGCTGCTGAGTGCTGATCGGGAGGACGTAGGGGCTAATGAACCAGCTGTGAGATGTTAATTATGGACAGAAAAATGTTTGCCTAATGGCACCTTCCCAGGCTCAAAATAACAGCTCACAGCAGCCACATAAATTGCATGAATAGAAATGGTAATGAAGACGGGGCGAATGGGACTAGCTGATACCCAGCTCTTTTGTTTGTTGATGACAACTTGTCAATCAGACCTTTTCATGACCAAACTTAATTAAAGTAAAGTAAAGAGTTAAATAAACACACAGACACAGAGTAAACACTTTATTTGAATTACAGCAGACATATTCTTTAATCATTTAAATTAACCAATATACTCACCCCAGTTCTATGGTAACCCAAGGGTTTAAGCAATGTCCCACCAAATAACTTTATTTAGCTCCAAAAAGCATTCATTGATGTACAAAAACGCTTCAAAAAACGCATGTAAAAACTGTATCAAAAACGCATGTTTTTTTCTGCCAGTGAGAGGCAAAAACACTCATGAAATTTCTGCTTCAAATTTGCATCATGCGCACATAGCCTGAGACTGCCAGAGAGAAGCCTGTGGATCGGAGACCTCAGTGAGTGTGAGCGCAGGAGGTCTGCAGTGAGGGGCAGCTGGACGCTGCTCACCTTCTCATATTGTACATTCATCCAGGATTCTATATTGTCCTGTCTGCGGCCACTGCTGGGGCTCCATATGAGTTATTGCAGGACTCTGAGCTTTGATGAAGATTAGGGTCTCCTGTCAGTGCGGAAAGTTCAGTCTGCTGCAATAAATCACACTGAGCCCCAGCGGAGGCCACAGAGATCACAATACAGGACCCTGCACTGACTGATCACTAGAGATGCGCGTTGTTCGACTCGAACTGTTCGCCAATCTCAAATTCGAGCTGTTTTGAGCGGTGTTTGAGCCGTTCGGCGAACACGAACGATTTGAGAAAAATTCGGCTGTTCGAGGTTATGTTCGATAACTGTTCGTGCACCAAAATCATAACTGGATTTTTTCTCAGTAATGATGAAAATTAATGTTAATACGCAGTTTGAGTGTACAGCGGGTTGGGGGGAGGGGCAGGGGATGGATCTCTGCAGGAATAATGAAGATCTCCATTTTTTTTTCTCTTTCCCGCATTTACAGTGGGGAGGTGCAATCTGTCAGCCTATCAGCAGCGCACACACGGAGCGAAGTGCTTTTTTTCACACAAGCAAGGGCATGTGTCATTGGCAGTGTATGTCACATGTCCTTGCCCTATAAGACCAAGCCATTTTCCCCGTCGCCACCATTTTCTCACTGCTGCAGCTGCGTGTTAGACGGCACCGCTGTTGCTGTGTGCGCTATACCTTGTTAATTTCAAGCCAATTTTCGCACAAATCTACAGATAGCTTGGGAGTAGGGAATAGTTGTGATTGCAGTCCTTTTAAGGACTAGGTTACAGCATTTCCTACGACTTTTATCAGGCAGGTCTGTGCTCTTAAATAGATAGATTGTGGGAGTAAAGACTAATTGTAATTGCAGTCCTTTTCAGGACTAGGTTACATCAGTTCCTATCAGTTTTTGCCAGGCAGGTCTGTGCCAGTGCTGTGCAAGTTTTTTTCACAGCATTTGGCTGAATCTAGCAAAGCTAATCCATTTTGGCCTATTGCAGAGTGTGTTAGTCAGTGGAGTAGCCTATCTGTGTTGCAAGATATACCACCTGTGTATAGAATACCAATTTTTTTACTGCACCTAGTGAAGTAAAATCTTTTGGGCATAGCATCATTCTATTAGTCCATCTATACTGACCTCCATCAGGTTGCAAACAGAATATAATTTTTTTCTGCATCTACCTCTGAAAAAATATTTGGGCTTCTAGCTGTGTGTGGGACTTGTTCTATTAGTCCATGTATACTGACCTCCATCAGGTTGCAAACTGAATATAATTTTTTTCTGCATCTAGCTCTGAAAAAATATTTGGCCTTCTAGCAGTGTGTGGGACTTTCTCTATTAGTCCATCTATACTGACCTCCATCAGGTTGCAAATTAAAAATAATTTTTATCTGCATCTAGCTCTGAAAAAATATTTGGCCTTCTAGCAGTGTTTGGGACTTTCTCTATTAGTCTATCTATACTGACCTCCATCAGGTTGCAAATTAAAAATAATTTTTTTTCTGCATCTAGCTCTGAAAAAATATTTGGCCTTCTAGCAGTGTGTGGGACTTTCTCTATTAGTCCATCTATACTGACCTCCATCAGGTTGCAAACTGAATATATTTTTTTTCTGCATCTACCTCTGAAAAAATATTTGGGCTTCTAGCTGTGTGTAGGACTTGTTCTATTAGTCCATCTATACTGACCTCCATCAGGTTGCAAACTGAATACAATTTTTTTCTGCATCTACCTCTGAAAAAATATTTGGGCTTCTAGCTGTGTGTGGGACTTGTTCTATTCGTCCATCTATACTGACCTCCATCAGGTTGCAAATTGAATATAATTTTTTTCTGCATCTCACCCAGCCAATAGTTTTGGGCTAATACCACAGTTTGGCCACTCAGCTCTGCTCGGTTCCCATCCATTGTTTTTTTTGTGCAAACAACTCCAGAGTTGTGAATTAGTTAACCACCAAAATGAGTTGAAAAAGGCCTGCTGCTGGTGGAAAGGGGAATAGGCGTGTTGGGAAGGGGAAAAAAGGTTGTGTCCGTGGGGTAGGTGTTAAAGCAACAGTAACATCTGCAGAAGAAAGACCATCTTCCAGCCAAACTAAAATGTCTACTTCTTTTAGCGGACAATGTGATAAGATCCCTTTCTTACGGCCACGCCAATCGCTACAAATTCCAGATGAGGCACAAAAACAGCAGGTGCTTCAACGGAAATCAAATGCTCCTTTAAATGGGATCTCCTCCACATCAACTTCAACATCACAAATACTCCAGTCCTCAAAGGTGTCACCCCAATCGCACTTGCTTCCTCACAGCTCCCAAATCTCCAGCTGCCCATCTGAGTATGAGGTAGAACAGATGGTTGAGTCTGCAGAGCTGTTTACTCATACAATATCCTGGGAATCAGAGGTCGACTCCAGTGCTTCTGGGAATCCAGACGAGGAAATGATCTGCACTGATGCCCAGAATCTTTATGAGTCGGATCCAGGACCAGACGCAGAAGGTTCTGACCATAATGTAGACCCTCATTCCCAAACTGTAACTCCTGTTGGTGGAGACAATGAGGAAGACGATGATGAGACTCAAATACCTGATTGAAGCGACAACTTTAGTTTTTTGTCAGGGCAGGAACAGGTTGGCTCTGAGGACGACGGGTGTGATAACGCACAGGGTGATGATGATGAGGTTGGAGATCCCACTTACTGTCAAACAACAGTCAGCCAAGAGATGAGGTCAGCAGAGGAGGTGGAGGAAGATGCTAGTGACGACGAGGTCAGGTTGCGCCTTCCTGGACAGAGACGTAGTACTGGAAGCACGTCAACAACTGCATCCTCAAACACAACTCTGCCTCTCACCACAAGTCGTGGTGGCTCTTCAGGTCGCATGGGTGCTAAGCCTTGCATAGCCTGGGCATTTTTTCAGATCGATAAAGATGACCCAACTCGTGTTATCTGTAACATTTGTCAGCAAAAGCTAAGTAGAGGCCAAAAAATACATAGTTTGAGTACTTCATGCATGAACCGGCACATGGACATGAAGCATAAGTTTCAGTGGGAAGCTCAGTGTGCTACAATGCGGCCTAGCCGGCCGGGCCAACCATCGTCTGCCATATCTTGGGCATCCATGGCCTCTTCATCCTCTGTGACTGGGGGGACAGCAGTCACACCTGTTTTGGGGCGCAGACCTGCCACCTCTTTACCCGCAACAGCCAGCGTGATTGGCAGGTCATCATTAGTGTTGAGCCACCCCCGTAGTGTTCGAGTTCGGTTCGGTTCGTCGAACACTCGTGTGTTCGCCGAACTGTTCGTCGAACTGTTCGTCGAACACCTGCGAACACCGTTAAAACCAATGGCAGGCAAACAAAAACACATAGAAACACATAGAAAACACCTTCAAAGGTGTCCAAAAGCTGACAAACTGCTCAGAAGACATAACTAACACATGGAAAAGTGACAAGTACATATAGTCATGCGAAAATAAAAGAGGTGGAGGAGTAAAAGGAGGGGGAGACACAGATATAGGCATGTCATGCCCTTCTAAAATCCAAAAAGTGAGAAGCCGACACGGCCAGTCCGCTCCTGCCCGTGCCACCTCCGTGTCGCCGGGTTTGTGCCAGAGCCGCGGTGAACCCTGATAGCCAGTCCGCCTCTCCCAATACTGGTGCCTGTCCGCTGGTGGGTCGAGCGAGCCCCCCTGTGGTGGAGGCAGCTCTAAGCTTTTTAATTTAAAATGTCTCTCTAA
This sequence comes from Phyllobates terribilis, assembly GCF_046119375.1. Lineage (NCBI taxonomy): Eukaryota > Metazoa > Chordata > Amphibia > Anura > Dendrobatidae > Phyllobates > Phyllobates terribilis. The sequence continues at coordinate 910,728,069 of NW_027362763.1, read as the reverse complement.
TTTGAATGAATACACTTTAAATCCATTTACAAGGATCTATTGGAGGGCAAGTCTCATGCCAGCAGCCGCGTAATTCCAGCTCCAGTAGCGTCCACTAAAGCTGCTGCAGTTAAAAAGCTTTTATAAGGATCGAGCTCGGCTGTCCACCGCAAGGCATCCTACTGCCAGTCCCAGCCCCTATGCCTTGGGGTGCCTCCTGATGCTCTTCACTGAGTATCCCGTGGTCCCGAAGCATTTCATTTGAAAAAATGAAGTGTCCAAACTACAGGTGGTGTAGCTTGCTTAACAGCCGGGATAATCTGCTGACTAGCAGACCCTGCTACTAGGCACAAAGTATTTCCTGGGCTAGATGCAGTTAAAAATTTGTAATTAGATACTCTCGTTGGATGCTGAGAAAGCATTCCATAGAGTCTCCTGGCACGCCATATATGATTCTCTTAAAAAGCTTGGGGTAGGGGTCTAGGGGACCCTTTTATAGCCAAAATCACGGCCCTGTATCGCAATACGTCACCTAGGCTGAAGATAAATGGAACTGTAGCACCCTGAGGGCTCGGTTGCTACAGACGTATTGCACCTCACCCAGAGGTGTGATATCTCACTCTCAGGTAAGGATGGAGTGTGGATCAGGACCCGACACCTGCATGCATTACACCACATTGCCGTGGGGCAGGGCGACCAATATGCCCCTGAGATGGGCACGACAGTCCCTGTCCCTGGCTGGAGTGGGGGGAGGGAACACTGAGGAAGGGGAACCCTGTAGTGCAGGAGCAGGGAGGAAGCAGTTCCTGGGTGCATTGAGAAGGGAGTATAAAAGGTGGGCACCATCTTAGTTCAGTGCAGAGAAGTCTGAGCAGAAGTGGCAGGGAGCAGGGGCTCTGCATGAGCTCTGCTCCGGAGGCGGGCCTAGTAACAGAGGCCCAGGCCTGGAAGAGGGAGAAGGAAGGAAGAGGAGCGGAGAAGGCTCCAGGAACGAGGAACAAAGGGATCTCAGGGGTGCGGACGGGCGAGTCGCCACCGCACGCCAGAATCCACCTGCGTGGAGGGGTCAGGCCAAAGGGGGAGACAGGTCCCCGAAACTAGTGGAGGCAGGAAACGACCCTCAGCTAGAAACAGGAGGCTGTGACATTTTATGTGGCGCAGCCCCTCGGTACACCCGCTAGGAAGGCACCACATAGGGTTAGGGAAACTGGCGCCAAGTTTACCAAGAGGAGGCCCGAGGCAGCCGGACAGAAGGGTTGGTAAGAAAGGCCAGACAAAGGACACGCAAAGGGGGTCCTGTGAAGCGCTCCAAAGTTATCTGGGAGTTGTCTGAGCCCCTCACCTGGTGAGCACAGTACGACGTGGGCAGCCGTTACCTGCAGACGTGGTCTGGATAATAAGAACTGTGAGTAAAGGCCCTGGACTGCATCACTGACTCCGTGTCATTACTGCTGCTGCCCTGCACCATCACCCCCATCCTCCGCATACACTGCCCTGAGGCTATACTCCTCCCGTGGGGAGTTATGCTACGCTCTGCTGCACCCACAACACCAGCCTCAGCGGTCTGCCCTGGAGCGGCGGTTCACTCTGACCGCAATCCACGGGTGGCGTAGTCGGACATTTAAACATCAAAACCACATAAATAGTTCCGCCACTGGTTTGACCGCCCTGAGCCACGGAACCGGGTTGCCGCCACTGAGACTACAACCACCAGCATCCACCAAAAAGGGTCCGGCCCCGGGTGTCCCAAGGCCCAGGGGGCGCGTCAGAACATTTTCATCACCTTTCACAATCACCAATGGGACAAGGCAGGGATGTTCTCTGTCCCCTCTCTTATACATCCTAGTGACGGAGCACCTGCTCTCATCAATTCGCCATAACCCCAATATTAGGTGGATTGAGGTGGGAGGCACCGAGTACAAGTGCTCTCTATTTGCTGATGATGTCCTAGTATATATCACTCAATCACATATATCCATCCATGCTGTTATGGCTGAAATAGATCACTTTGTTACATGGTCAAATTTTAAAATCAATGCAGCGAAGTCTGAGGCCCTCGATGTCTCCCTCCCCAAATCCATATAGGATTCCATCCAGTCCAACTTTCCCTTTGCCTGGCCCTCACAGGGTATCAAATACTTAGGAATTCCTATTCATAGAGACCTCTCCCATCTATGTTAACTTAATTTTGGGCACTTTATTGAACAACTCCATACAGACCACGGTTGGCAAGTTAGAACTGTAAGATTCACTACGTGAACCACTGGTGTTTTGTGGAAAAGCACATGTACACTGTGTTCCAAATTATTATGCAAAAAGTGTTTAGGAGTGATAAGGGAAGAATTTGTTTGTTTGTCAGTTAAACTCATTGATGGTGATGTGTGTCAGGGCTCTGTATATCACTGTAAGCAATTGCAGACACCAGTGCTAATTAGTTTGTCAGGTGTGTCCAATGAAAGGCAAGACTACTTAAGAAGTCTCTCTCACATTATTCAGCAGCCTACATTTTCTGCCAAAATGGGAAAGAAAAAGGATGTGTCGGCTGCTGAGAAGCAACAAATTGTGGAGTGTTTAGGTCAAGGCATGACTACAATCAACATTGTGCGATGATCAGGATGAAGTGTCTTGGCAATCAAGAAGTATGTAGCTGATTCACAGTACACACGTGTGCGTGCTGATAAGGGCAAATTGAGGACTCTTTCCTACAGGCAATTACGTCAGGTTGAAAGAGCAGCGTCAAAAAAGCCTTGTCATAGCAGCAGACAAGTTTTTGAAGCTGCTTGTGCCTCCAACGTCCCCCGAACAACAAGATGCAGGGTCCTTCAGAGGTTTGCAGCTGTGCATACGCCATCCTGTCGACCTCCTCTATCCACTTCACACAAGCAGAAACGGCTCCAGTGGGCCAAACATTACATGAAGACTGATTTCAAAACTGTTTTGTTCACGGATGAGTGCCGTGCAGCGCTCGATGGTCCAGATGGATGGAGTGGAGGATGGCTGGTTGATGGACACCCCACGCAAACACGGCTACAGCGTCAACAAGGAGGAGGTGGAGTAATGTTTTGGGCTGGAATCATGGGGAGAGAGATTGTCGGCCCCTTTAGGATCCCTGCAGGCGCTAAAGATGAACTCCATAATGTATGTGGATTTTCTCAAACAGCACTTCCTGCCATGGTTCAAGAAGAAGAACCGTGTATTTCACAGCAAGATCATTTTTCTGCATGATAATGCACCATCTCATGCTGCACATAAAACATCTGCATCTCTGGCTGATATGGGCATAAAAGGGGACAAACTTATGGTGTGACCCCCATGCTCCCCTGACCTCTACCCCATTCAGAACCTTTGGAGCATCATTAAAAGGAGTGTCTATGATGGCGGGAGGCAGTTCACATCTAAGCAACAGCTCTGGGAGGGTATTCTGTCCTCATGCAAAACAATTGAAGCAGAAACCATCCAAAACCTGACAAATTCAATGGACGAGAGAGTTCAGAAGCTCCTTTCGAACAAGGGGTCCTATGTGAAAATGTAACATCACCTAGAATAAAGTTTTGAGTTGAAAACTGTTTGATTTCAGTTTCTAACAACCTGCTAATGCTTATAATTTCAAAAATGACCATTTTTTTGGTCTTTATTAAAATGAAAAGGTTGATCGAAAAGTTTGGGGGATCTAAGAGTGTGGCAACCCAGTAGTCATGATTACTTCGAATTCTGACAATATGAGGGTCATGCTGCAGGTAGTGCAGCAAGAAGGCACTTATGTGTCTTGCGCATCTCAGAGCCCCAAAATTATTTTCCGGGCTAGATGCAGCTAAAAATTATTTTTAATTTTAAATCTGGTGGAGCTTATTATAGATGGCCTAATAGGATCAGTGCTGCACACTGCTACAAAGCCCAAATTATTTTCCAGTCAAGATACAGATAAACATGATTAGTAATTTGAAAGCTTAAAACGGTTGGAAGGGTGATTTTAAACAATCATCAAGCTTTTACTCTCCCCAGGATGACACAGGGGTAGAAAAGTCGTTTCGGATCCATGATTTGTTCATCTTTATGAACGTGAGTCTGTCTACATTATCAGTGGAGAGCCGCGTGCGCTTATCTGTCAGCACACCACCAGCAGCGCTGAACACACGTTCAGACAGAACGCTGGCTGCGGGGCATGACAAGATCTCCAAGGCGTAAGTGGCTAGCTCCGGCCATTTATCCAGATTGGAAGCCCAAAAAGAGCAAGGGTCCAGTGACACAGTCGTGGCTTCAATGTTTACTTGGAGAAACTCCTGTACCATCGTCTCTAGGCGTTGACTATGTGTCAGACTTCTTGTCTCCTGTGGCCTTGCAAAGGATGGGCTAAAAAAGTGGTGAAATGATTCCGCAAAATTGATGTTACCACCAGATACTGTGGTTCTGTTACGGTTTGAGTGCTGAACACTTGACGGTCCCACGGTTGGCAAGTTGGAACTGTGAGATTCACTACGTGCACCACTGGTATTTTGTGGAAAAGCACATGTAAGATTCTGCAACAGTCTCTGCTGATACTCCTGCATGCGTGCATCCCTTTCTATGGCAGGAATAATTTCTGCAAATTTACTTTTGTACCGGGGATCTAACAGTGTGGCAACCCAGTAGTCAGGATTATTTCTAATTCTCACAATTCGAGGGTCATGTTGCAGGTAGTGCAGCAAGAAGGCACTCATGTGTGTTGCGCATCCAGGAGCACCAAGTCCCTGTTGTGTTGGTGGCGAGGTAACAATCATGCTTCCTTCCTCTGTCCTCTCCCCCCAACCTCGCACAACAGAAATGTGATCAAGGTCTCCCTCATCTGATGAGTCTTCCATCAGTTCGTCCTCCACTTCTTCCTGGGCTCCTGCACCTTCCTCACTAGTTTGGCTGCTACCATGCGCCCTGGTAAAACCATCTCCCCCACCCTCACATGCCTGCCGCCCTGGTGCTGCCGACCGTCTGGACCTTGCAGATGTTAGCCTTTCCGCATACAACTCCTCCTCCTCTACTTCCTCCACCTCCTCTTGTGCCACCACCTGACTCCGAATTCTGTTTAACATGTGCTCCAGCATGTAAATCACCGGAATAGTCATGCTGATAATGGCATCGTCAGCACTAAACATCTTCGTCGCCATTTCAAAACTCTGCAGAAGGGTGCATAGGTCCCTGATCTGAGACCACTCCTCCAGCGTGATTTGCCCCACCTCTGAATCTCGTTGGCCCAGGCTATACGTCAGAACGTATTGCACCAGGGCTTGTCGGTGCTGCCACAGTCGCTGCAACATGTGCAGAGTTGAATTCCACCGGGTAGGCACATCGCATTTTAGCCGGTGAAGTGGCAGGCCCAACGACTTCTGTAGAGATGTAAGTCGCTGAGCTGCGGGATGCGAACGGCGGAAGTGAGCACACAGCGACCGTGCCCTCTGCAGAAGGCCATCTAGTCTGGGATAGTGGGCTAAAAATTGCTGGACAACCAGGTTCAACACGTGAGCCATACAAGGCACGTGTGTGAGATTGCCCAGGCGAAGGGCCGCACCCAGGTTTGCAACATTGTCGCACACGGCCTTCCCTGGTTTCAGGTCCAGTGGAGACAACCATTCATGAAATTGGTTCTCCAGAGCTGACCACAACTCCTCAGCTGTGTGACTCACATTTCCCAGACATTTCAATGTAAAAACCGCCTGATGACGTTGAGTCCTACTGCCAGCATAGTAAGGAGGTGTGCAGGATCCCTTCTGCGCAGTTAGAAAGCTTGTGGCATGACCAGACAGGCTTTGGGTGCAGGTGGAAGACTGAGAGGAGGTTGAGGAGGCTGAAGCAGTGGAGGAACTTTGACATAAAGATGATTGACGCACAACTCGTGGGGACGGCAAGACTTGGACAGCAGCCCCTTGTCCTGCTGTCACCATAGTTACCCAGTGCCCAGTCAGCGACATGTAACGCCCCTGTCCATGCCTACTCGTCCAAGTGTCTGTGGTGAAATGCACCCTGTCACACACAGAGTTTCTCAAAGAAGCGGTGATGTTGTGTGCGACAAGCTGGTGGAGCGCAGGCACACCTTTCTTTGAGAAGTAGTGCCGACTGAGCATCTGGTACTGGGGCACTGCGACGGACATAAGGTCTCGAAAATCCTCTGTGTCCACCAGGTGGAAAGGCAGCATTTCTGTAGCCAAGAGCTTGCAGATGGTGAAATTCAACCTCTTAGCTTTCTCATGGCTAGGAGGAAATGGTCTTTTACTTGTCCACATCTGAGGGACCGAGGGCTGGCTATTGTGCTTAGACGGGGTTGATAAGGGTGTCCCCGGCAAACTGCCGGTCTGTGAGGAAGATGCAGGCGGACATGTTAGGTTGCCTTGATCCAAAGGTGGTGCTATCGATGTCGGACAACGCTCAACACCAGCTGCTGTTACCACCTCCAAAGAAAATGATGACCTGCCAATCACGCTGGCTGTTGCGGGTAAAGAGGTGGCAGGTCTGCGCCCCAAAACAGGTGTGACTGCTGTCCCCCCAGTCACAGAGGATGAAGAGGCCGCGGATGCACAAGATATGGCAGACGGTGGTTGGCCCGGCCGGCTAGGCCGCAATTGTAGCACACTGAGCTTCCCACTGCAACTTATGCTTCATGTCCATGTGCCGGTTCATGCATGAAGTACTCAAACTATGTATTTTTTGGCCTCTACTTAGCTTTTCCTGACAAATGTTACAGATAACACGAGTTGGGTCATCTTTATCGATCTGAAAAAATGCCCAGGCTATGCAAGGCTTAGCACCCATGCGACCTGAAGAGCCACCACGACTTGTGGTGAGAGGCAGAGTTGTGTTTGAGGATGCAGTTGTTGACGTGCTTCCAGTACTACGTCTCTGTCCAGGAAGGCGCAACCTGACCTCGTCGTCACTAGCATCTTCCTCCACCTCCTCTGCTGACCTCATCTCTTGGCTGACTGTGGGTTGACAGTAAGTGGGATCTCCAACCTCATCATCATCACCCTGTGTGTTATCACACCCGTCGTCCTCAGAGCCAACCTGTTCCTGCCCTGACAAAAAACTAAAGTTGTCGCTCCAATCAGGTATTTGAGTCTTATCATCGTCTTCCTCATTGTCTCCACCAACAGGAGTTACAGTTTGGGAATGAGGGTCTACATTATGGTCAGAACCTTCTGCGTCTGGTCCTGGATCCGACTCATAAAGATTCTGGGCATCAGTGCAGATCATTTCCTCGTCTGGATTCACAGAAGCGCTGGAGTCGACCTCTGATTCCCAGGCTATAGTATGAGTAAACAGCTCTGCAGACTCAACCATCTGTTCTACCTCATACTCAGACGGGCAGCTGGAGATTTGGGAGCTGTGAGGAAGCAAGTGCGATTTGGGTGACACCTTTGAGGACTGGAGTATTTGTGATGTTGAAGTTGATGTGGAGGAGAGCCCACTTAATGGAGCACTTGATATCTGTTGAAGCACCTGCTGTTTTTGTGCCTCATCTGGAATTTGTAGCGATTGGCGTGGCCGTAAGAAAGGGATCTTATCACATTGTCCGCTAAAAGAAGTAGACATTTTAGTTTGGCTGGAAGATGGTCTTTCTTCTGCAGATGTTACTGTTGCTTTAACACCTACCCCACGGACACAACCTTTTTTCCCGTTCCCAACACGCCTATTCCCCTTTCCACAAGCAGCAGGCCTTTTTCCACTCATTTTGGTGGTTAAATAATTCACAACTCTGGAGTTGTTTGCACAAAAAAACAATGGATGGTAACCGAGCAGAGCTGAGTGGACAAATTGTGGTATTAGGCCAAAACTATTGGCTGGGTTAGATGCAGAAAAAAATATATTCAGTTTGCAACCTGATGGAGGTCAGTATAGATGGACTAATAGAGAAAGTTCGACACACTGCTACAAGGCCAAATATTTTTTCAGAGGTAGATGCAGAAAAAAATTATATTCAGTTTGCAACCTGATGGAGGTCTGTATAGATGGATTAATAGAACAAGACCCACACACAGCTAGAAGCCCAATATTTTTTCAGAGGTAGATGCAGAAAAAAATATATTCAGTTTGCAACCTGATGGAGGTCAGTATAGATGGACTAATACAACAAGTCCCACACACAGCTAGAAGCCCAATATTTTTTCAGAGGTAGATGCAGAAAAAAATATATTCAGTTTGCAACCTGATGGAGGTCAGTATAGATGGACTAATACAACAAGTCCCACACACAGCTAGAAGCCCAAATATTTTTTCAGAGGTACTGTAGATGCAAATACAAATTATTTTTAATTTGCAACCTGATGGAGGTCAGTATAGATGGACTAATACAACAAGTCCCACACACAGCTAGAAGCCCAAATATTTTTTCAGAGGTACTGTAGATGCAGATACAAATTATTTTTAATTTGCAACCTGATGGAGGTCAGTATAGATGGACTAATAGAGAAAGTCCGACACACTGCTAGAAGGCCAAATATTTTTTCAGAGCTAGATGCAGAAAAAAATTATATTCAGTTTGCAACCTGATGGAGGTCAGTATAGATGGATTAATAGAACAAGACCCACATACAGCTAGAAGCCCAATATTTTTTCAGAGGTAGATGCAGAAAAAAATATATTCAGTTTGCAATCTGATGGAGGTCAGTATAGATGGACTAATACAACAAGTTCCACACACAGCTAGAAGCCCAAATATTTTTTCAGAGGTACTGTAGATGCAGATAAAAATTATTTTTAATTTGCAAGCTGATGGAGGTCAGTATAGATGGACTAATACAACAAGTCCCACACACAGCTAGAAGCCCAAATATTTTTTCAGAGGTACTGTAGATGCAGATACAAATTATTTTTAATTTGCAACCTGATGGAGGTCAGTATAGATGGACTAATACAACAAGTCCCACACACAGTTAGAAGACCAAATATTTTTTCAGAGGTACTGTAGATGCAGATACAAATTATTTTTAATTTGCAACCTGATGGAGGTCAGTATAGATGGACTAATACAACAAGTCCCACAAACAGCTAGAAGCCCAAATATTTTTTCAGAGGTAGATGCAGAAAAAAATATATTCAGTTTGCAACCTGATGGAGGTCAGTATAGGTGGACTAATACAACAAGTCCCACACACAGCTAGAAGCCCAAATATTTTTTCAGAGGTACTGTAGATGCAGATAAAAATTATTTTTAATTTGCAACCTGATGGAGGTCAGTATAGATGGACTAATACAACAAGTCCCACACACAGCTAGAAGCCCAAATATTTTTTCAGAGGTACTGTAGATGCAGATACAAATTATTTTTAATTTGCAACCTGATGGAGGTCAGTATAGATGGACTAATAGAGAAAGTCCGACACACTGCTAGAAGGCCAAATATTTTTTCAGAGCTAGATGCAGAAAAAAATTATATTCAGTTTGCAACCTGATGGAGGTCAGTATAGATGGATTAATAGAACAAGACCCACACACAGCTAGAAGCCCAAATATTTTTTCAGAGGTAGATGCAGAAAAAAATATATTCAGTTTGCAACCTGATGGAGGTCAGTATAGATGGACTAATACAACAAGTCCCACACACAGCTAGAAGCCCAAATATTTTTTCAGAGGTACTGTAGATGCAGATAAAAATTAGTTTTAATTTGCAACCTGATGGAGGTCAGTATAGATGGACTAATAGAATGATGCTATGCCCAAAAGATTTTACTTCACTAGGTGCAGTAAAAAAATTGGTATTCTATACACAGGTGGTATATCTTGCAGCACAGATAGGCTACTCCACTGACTAACACACTCTGCAATAGGCCAAAAAGGATTAGCTTTGCTAGATTCAGCCAAATGCTGTGAAAAAAACTTGCACAGCACTGGCACAGACCTGCCTGGCAAAAACTGATAGGAACTGATGTAACCTAGTCCTGAAAAGGACTCCAATTACAATTAGTCTTTACTCCCACAACCTATCTATTTAAGAGCACAGACCTCCCTGATAAAAGTCGTAGGAAATGCTGTAACCTAGTCCTTAAAAGGACTGCAATCACAACTATTCCCTACTCCCAAGCTATCTGTATATTTGTGCGAAAATTGGCTTGAAATTAACAAGGTATTGCACACACAGCAACAGCGGTGCCGTCTAACACGCAGCTGCAGCAGTGAGAAAATGGTGGCGACGGGGAAAATGGCTTGGTCTTATAGGGCAAGGACATGTGACATACACTGCCAATGACACATGCCCTTGCTTGTGTGAAAAAAAGCACTTCGCTCCGTGTGTGCGCTGCTGATAGGCTGACAGATTGCACCTCCCCACTGCAAATGCGGGAAAGAGAAAAAAAAATGGAGATCTTCATTGTTCCTGCAGAGATCCATCCCCTGCGCCTCCCCCCACCCCGCTGTACACTCAAACTGCGTATTAACATTAATTTTCATCATTACTGAGAAAAAATCCAGTTATGATTTTGGTGCACGAACAGTTATCGAACATAACCTCGAACAGCCGAATTTTTATCAAATTGTTCGTGTTCGCCGAACGGCTCGAACACCGCCCAAAACAGCTCGAATTTGAGATTGGCGAACAGTTCGAGTAGAACAAAGCTCATCTCCAGTCATCATTTTCTTTGGAGGTGGTAACACCAGCTGGTGTTGAGCACTGTCCGACATCGATAGCACCACCTTTGGATCAAGGCAACCTAACATGTCCGCCTGCATCTTCCTCACAGACCGGCAGTTTGCCGGGGACACCCTTATCAACCCCGTCTAAGCACAATAGCCAGCCCTCGGTCCCTCAGATGTGGACAAGTAAAAGACCATTTCCTCCTAGCCATGAGAAAGCTAAGAGGTTGAATTTCACCATCTGCAAGCTCTTGGCTACAGAAATGCTGCCTTTCCACCTGGTGGACACAGAGGATTTTCGAGACCTTATGTCCGTCGCAGTGCCCCAGTACCAGATGCCCAGTCGGCACTACTTCTCAAAGAAAGGTGTGCCTGCGCTCCACCAGCATGTCGCACACAACATCAACGCTTCATTGAGAAACTCTGTGTGTGACAGGGTGCATTTCACCACAGACACTTGGACGAGTAGGCATGGACAGGGGTGTTACATGTCGCTGACTGGGCACTGGGTAACTATGGTGACAGCAGGACAAGGGGCTGCTGTCCAAGTCTTGCCGTCCCCACGAGTTGTGCGTCAATCCTCTTTATGTCTAAGTTCCTCCACTGCTTCTGCCTCCTCAACCTCCTCTCGGTCTTCCACCTGCACCCAAAGCCTGTCTGGTCATGCCACAAGCTTTCTAACTGCGCAGAAGGGATCCTGCACACCTCCTTACTATGCTGGCAGTAGGGCTCAACGTCATCAGGCGGTTTTTACTTTGAAATGTCTGGGAAATGTGAGTCACACAGCTGAGGAGTTGTGGTCAGCTCTGGAGAACCAATTTCATGAATGGTTGTCTCCACTGGACCTGAAACCAGGGAAGGCCGTGTGCGACAATGCTGAAAACCTGGGTGCGGCCATTCACCGGGGCAATGTCACACACGTGCCTTGTATGGCTCACGTGTTGAACCTGGTTGTCCAGCAATTTTTAGCCCACTATCCCTCACTAGATGGCCTTCTGCAGAGGGCACAGTCGCTGTGTGCTCACTTCCGCCGTTCGCATCCCGCAGCTCAGCGATTTACATCTCTACAGAAGTCGTGTGGACTGCCACTTCACCGGCTAATATGCGATGTGCCTACCCGGTGGAATTCAACTCTGCACATGTTGCAGCGACTGTGGCAGCACCGACAAGCCCTGGTGCAATACGTTCTGACGTATAGCCTGGGCCAACGAGATCCAGAGGTGGGGCAAATCACGCTGGAGGAGTGGTCTCAGATCAGGGACATATGCACCCTTCTGCACAGTTTTGAAATGGCGACGAAGATGTTTAGTGCTGACGATGCCATTATCAGCATGACTATTCCGGTGATTTACATGCTGGAGCACATGTTAAACAGAATTCGGAGTCAGGTGGTGGCACAAGAGGAGGTGGAGGCAGTAGAGGAGGAGGAGTTGTATGCGGAAGGGCTAACATCTGCAAGGTCCAGACGGTCGGAAGCACCAAGGCGGCAGGCATGTGAGGGTGGGGGCGATGGTTTTACCAGGGCGCATGGTAGCAGCCAAACTAGTGAGGAAGGTGCAGGAGCCCAGGAAGAAGTGGAGGACGAACTGATGGAAGTCTCATCAGATGAGGGAGACCTTGATCACATTTCTGTTGTGCGAGGTTGGGGGGAGAGGACAGAGGAAGGAAGCATGATTGTTACCTCGCCACCAACACAACAGGGACTTGGTGCTCCTGGATGCGCAACACACATGAGTGCCTTCTTGCTGCACTACCTGCAACATGACCCTCGAATTGTGAGAATTAGAAATAATCCTGACTACTGGGTTGCCACACTGTTAGATCCCCGGTACAAAAGTAAATTTGCAGAAATTATTCCTGCTATAGAAAGGGATGCACGCATGCAGGAGTATCAGCAGAATCTTACATGTGCTTTTCCACAAAACACCAGTGGTGCACGTAGTGAATCTCACAGTTCCAACTTGCCAACCGTGGGACCGTCAAGTGTTCAGCACTCAAACTGTAACAGAACCACAGTATCTGCTGGTAACATCAATTTTGCGGAATCATTTCACCACTTTATTAGCCCATCCTTTGCAAGGCCACAGGAGACAAGAAGTCTGACACATAGTCAACGCCTAGAGACGATGGTACAGGAGTATCTCCAAGTAAACATTGAAGCCATGACTGTGTCACTGGACCCTTGCTCTTTTTGGGCTTCCAATCTGGATAAATGGCCGGAGCTAGCCACTTACGCCTTGGAGATCTTGTCATGCCCCGCAGCCAGCATTCTGTCTGAACGTGTGTTCAGCGCTGCTGGTGGTGTGCTGACAGATAAGCGCACGCGGCTCTCCACTGATAATGTAGACAGACTCACGTTCATAAAGATGAACAAATCATGGATCCGAAACGACTTTTCTACCCCTGTGTCATCCTGGGGAGAGTAAAAGCTTGATGATTGGTTAAAATCACCTCACCAACCGTTTTAAGCTTTCAAATTACTAATCATGTTTATCTGTATCTTGGCGGGAAAATAATTTGGGCTTTGTAGCAGTGTGCAGCACTGATTCTATTAGGCCATCTATAATAAGCTCCACCAGATTTAAAATTACTAATCATGTTTATCTGTATCTTGGCTGGAAAATAATTTGGGCTTTGTAGCAGTGTGCAGCACTGATCCTATTAGGCCATCTATACTAAGCTCCACCAGATTTAAAATTAATAAAAATTTTTAGCTGCATCTAGCCCGGAAAATAATTTTGGGGCTCCGAGATGCGCAAGACACATAAGTGCCTTCTTGCTGCACCACCTGCAACATGACCCTCATATTGTCAGAATTCGAAGTAATCATGACTACTGGGTTGCCACACTCTTAGATCCCCCAAACTTTTCGATCAACCTTTTCATTTTAATAAAGACCAAAAAAATGGTCATTATTGAAATTATAAGCATTAGCAGGTTATTAGAAACTGAAATCAAACAGTTTTCAACTCAAAACTTTATTCTAGGTGATGTTACATTTTCACATAGGACCCCTTGTTCGAAAGGAGCTTCTGAACTCTCTCGTCCATTGAATTTGTCAGGTTTTGGATGGTTTCTGCTTCAATTGTTTTGCATGAGGACAGAATACCCTCCCAGAGCTGTTGCTTAGATGTGAACTGCCTCCCGCCATCATAGACACTCCTTTTGATGATGCTCCAGAGGTTCTGAATGGGGTAGAGGTCAGGGGAGCATGGGGGTCACACCATAAGTTTGTCCACTTTTATGTCCATATCAGCCAGAGATGCAGATGTTTTATGTGCAGCATGAGATGGTGCATTATCATGTATAAAAATGATCTTGCTGTGGAATACACGGTTCTTCTTCTTGAACCATGGCAGGAAGTGCTGTTTGAGAAAATCCACATACATTATGGAGTTCATCTTTACCCCTTCAGGGATCCTAAAGGGGCCGACAATCTCTCTCCCCATGATTCCAGCCCAAAACATTACTCCACCTCCTCCTTGTTGGCGCTGTAGCCGTGTTTGCGTGGGGTGTCCATCAACCAGCCATCCTCCACTCCATCCATCTGGACCATAGAGCGCTGCACGGCACTCATCTGTGAACAAAACAGTTTTGAAATCAGTCTTCATGTAATGTTTGGCCCACTGGAGCCGTTTCTGCTTGTGTGAAGTGGATAGAGGAGGTCGACAGGATGGCGTATGCACAGCTGCAAACCTCTGAAGGACCCTGCATCTTGCTGTTCGGGGGACGTTGGAGGCACCAGCAGCTTCAAAAACTTGTCTGCTGCTATGGCAAGTCTTTTTTGCCGCTGCTCTTTTAACCTAACGTAATTGCCTGTAGGAAAGAGTCCTCAATTTGCCCTTATCAGCACGCACACGTGGCAGAAAATGTAGGCTGCTTAATAATGTGAGACAGCCTTCTTAAGTAGTCTTGCCTTTCATTGGACACACCTGCCAAACTAATTAGCACAGGTGTCTGCAATTGCTTACAGTGATATAAAGAGCCCTGACACACATCACCATCAATGAGTTTAACTGACAAACAAACAAATTCTTCCCTTATCACTCCTAAACACTTTTTGCATAATAATTTGGAACACAGTGTACATGTGCTTTTCCACATAACACCAGTGGTTCACGCAGTGAATCTTACAGTTCTAACTTGCCAACCGTGGTCTGTATGGAGTTGTTCAATAAAGGGCCCAAAATTAAGATAACATAGATGGGAGAGGTCTCTATGAATAGAAATTCCTAAGTATTTGATACCCTGTGAGGGCCAGGCAAAGAGAAAGTTGGACTGGATGGAATCCTGTATGGATTTGGGGAGGGAGACATCGAGGGCCTCAGACTTCGCTGCATTGATTTTAAAATTTGACCATGTAACAAAGTGATCTATTTCAGCCATAACAGCATGGATGGATATATGTGATTGAGTGATATATACTAGGACATCATCAGCAAATAGAGAGCACTTGTACTCGGTGCCTCCCACCTCAATCCTCCTAATATTGGGGTTATGGCGAATTGATGAGAGCAGGTGCTCCGTCACTAGGATGTATAAGAGAGGGTACAGAGGACATCCCTGCCTTGTCCCATTGGTGATTGTGAAAGGTGATGAAAATGTTCTGATGCACCCCCTGGACCTTGGGACACCCGGAGCCGGACCCTTTTTGGTGGATGCTGGTGGTTGTAGTCTTCGTGGCGGCGACCCGGTTCCGTGGTTCAGGGTGGTCAAACCAGTGGCGGAACTATTTATGTGGTTTTGATGTTTAAATGTCCGACTACGCCACTCGTGGATTGCGGTCAGAGTGAACCGCCGCTGCAGGGCAGACCGCTGAGGCTGGTGCTGTGGGTGCAGCAGAGCGTAGCATAACTCCCCACGGGAGAAGTATAGCCTCAGGGCAGTGTATGCGGAGGATGGGGGTGATGGTGCAGGGCAGCAGCAGTAACGACACGGAGTCAGTGATGCAGTCCAGGGCCTTTACTCACAGTTCTTATTATCCAGACCACGTCTGCAGGTAACGGCTGCCCACGTCGTACTGTGCTCACCAGGTGAGGGGCTCAGACAACTCCCAGATAACTTTGGAGCGCTTCACAGGACCCCCTTTGTGTGTCCTTTGTCTGGCCTTTCTTACCAACCCTTCTGTCCGGCTGCCTCGGGCCTCCTCTTGGTAAACTTGGCGCCAGTTTCCCTGACCCTATGTGGTGCCTTCCTAGCGGGTGTAGCGAGGGGCTGCGCCACATAAAATATCACAGCCTCCGGTTTCTAGCTGAGGGTCGTTTCCTGCCTCCACTAGTTTCGGGGACCGGTCTCCCCCTTTGGCCTGACCCCTCCACGCAGGTGGAATCGGGCGTGCGGTGGCGACTCGCCCGTCCGCACCCCTGGGATCCCTTCATTCCTCGTTCCTGGAGCCTTCTCCGCTCCTCTTCCTTCCTTCTCCCTCTTCCAGGCCTGGGCCTCTGTTACTAGGCCCGCCTCTGGAGCAGAGCTCATGCAGAGCCCCTGCTCCCTGCCACTTCTGCTCAGACTTCTCTGCACTGAACTAAGATGGTGCCCACCTTTTATACTCCCTTCTCAATGCACCCAGGAACTGCTTCCTCCCTGTTCCTGCACTACAGGGTTCCCCTTCCTCAGTGTTCCCTCCCCCCACTCCAGCCAGGTACAGGGACTGTCGTGCCCATCTCAGAGGCATATTGGTCGCCCTGCCCCACGGCAATGTGGTGTAATGCATGCAGGTGTCGGGTCCTGATCCACACTCCATCCTTACCTGAGAGTGAGATATCACACCTCTGGGTGAGGTGCAATACCTCTGTAGCAACCGAGCCCTCAGGGTGCTACAGTTCCATTTATCTTCAGCCTAGGTGACGTATCTAATTACAAATTTTTAACTGCATCTAGCCCAGGAAATACTTTGTGCCTAGTAGAAGTGTCTGCTAGTCAGCGGATTATCCCGGCTGTTAAGCAAGCTACACCACCTGTAGTTTGAACACTTAATTTTTTCAAAGGAAATGCTTCGGGACCACGGGATACTCAGTGAAGAGCATCGAGTTCGGTTCGGTTCGTCGAACACCCGTGTGTTCGCCGAACTGTTCGTCGAACTGTTCGTCGAACACCTTCGAACACCGTTAAAACCAATGGCAGGGAAACAAAAACACATAGAAACACATAGAAAACACCTTCAAAGGTGTCCAAAAGCTGACAAACTGCTCAGAAGACACAACTAACACATGGAAAAGTGACAAGTACATATAGTCATGCGAAAAGAAAAGAGGTGGAGGAGTAAAAGGAGGGGGAGACACAGATATAGGCATGTCATGCCCTTCTAAAATCCAAAAAGTGAGAAGCCGACACGGCCAGTCCGCTCCTGCCCGTGCCACCTCCGTGTCGCCGGGTTTGTGCCAGAGCCGCGGTGAACCCTGACGGCCAGCCCCCCTCTCCCAATACTGGTGCCTGTCCGCTGGTGGGTCGAGCGAGCCCCCCTGTGGTGGAGGCAGCTCTAAGCTTTTTAATTTAAATTGTCTAATTTGAATGAATACACTTTAAATTCATTTACAAGGATCTATTGGAGGGCAAGTCTCATGCCAGCAGCCGCGTAATTCCAGCTCCAGTAGCGTCCACTAAAGCTTCTGCAGTTAAAAAGCATTTATAAGGATCGAGCTTGGCTGTCCACCGCAAGGCATCCTACTGCCAGTCCCAGCCCCTATGCCTTGGGGTGCCTCCTGATGCTCTTCACTAAGTATCCCGTGGTCCCGAAGCATTTCCTTTGAAAAAATTAAGTGTCCAAACTACAGGTGGTGTAGCTTGCTTAACAGCCGGGATAATCCGCTGACTAGCAGACACTGCTACTAGGCACAAAGTATTTCCTGGGCTAGATGCAGTTAAAAATTTATAAGTAGATACTCTCGTTGGATGCTGAGAAAGCATTCCATAGAGTCTCCTGGCACGCCATATATGATTCTCTTAAAAAGCTTGGGGTAGGGGTCTAGGGGACCCTTTTATAGCCAAAATCACGGCCCTGTATCACAATACGTCACCTAGGCTGAAGATAAATGGAACTGTAGCACCGAGGGCTCGGTTGCTACAGACGTATTGCACCTCACCCAGAGGTGTGATATCTCACTCTCAGATAAGGATGGAGTGTGGATCAGGACCCGACACCTGCATGCATTACACCACATTGCCGTGGGGCAGGGCGACCAATATGCCCCTGAGATGGGCACGACAGTCCCTGTCCCTGGCTGGAGTGAGGGGAGGGAACACTGAGGAAGGGGAACCCTGCAGTGCAGGAGCAGGGAGGAAGCAGTTCCTGGGTGCATTGAGAAGGGAGTATAAAAGGTGGGCACCATCTTAGTTCAGTGCAGAGAAGTCTGAGCAGAAGTGGCAGGGAGCAGGGGCTCTGCATGAGCTCTGCTCCGGAGGCGGGCCTAGTAACAGAGGCCCAGGCCTGCAAGAGGGAGAAGGAAGGAAGAGGAGCGGAGAAGGCTCCAGGAACGAGGAATGAAGGGATTCCAGGGGTGCGGACGGGCGAGTCGCCACCGCACGCCCGAATCCACCTGCGTGGAGGGGTCAGGCCAAAGGGGGAGACCGGTCCCCGAACTAGTGGAGGCAGGAAACGACCCTCAGCTAGAAACCGGAGGCTCTGACATTTTATGTGGCGCAGCCCCTTGCTCCACCCGCTAGGAAGGCACCACATAGGGTCAGGGAAACTGGCGCCAAGTTTACCAAGAGGAGGCCCGAGGCAGCCGGACAGAAGTGTTGGTAAGAAAGGCCAGACAAAGGACACACAAAGGGGGTCCTGTGAAGCGCTCCAAAGTTATCTGGGAGTTGTCTGAGCCCCTCACCTGGTGAGCACAGTACGATGTGGGCAGCCGTTACCTGCAGACGTGGTCTGGATAATAAGAACTGAGAGTAAAGGCCCTGAACTGCATCACTGACTCCGTGTCGTTACTGCTGCTGCCCTGCACCATCACCCCCATCCTCCGCATACACTGCCCTGAGGCTATACTCCTCCCGTGGGGAGTTATGCTACGCTCTGCTGCACCCACAACACCAGCCTTAGCGGTCTGCCCTGTAGCGGCGGTTCACTCTGACCGCAATCCACGGGTGGCGTAGTCGGACATTTAAACATCAAAACCACATAAATAGTTCCGCCACTGGTTTGACCGCCCTGAGCCACGGAACCGGATCGCCGCCACGAAGACTACAACCACCAGCATCCACCAAAAAGGGTCCGGCTCCGGGTGTCCCAAGGCCCAGGGGGTGCGTCAGAACATTTTCATCACCTTTCACAATCACCAATGGGACAAGGCAGGGATGTCCTCTGTCTCCTCTCTTATACATCCTAGTGACGGAGCACCTGCTCTCATCAATTCGCCATAACCCCAATATTAGGTGGATTGAGGTGGGAGGCACCGAGTGCAAGTGCTCTCTATTTGCTGATGATGTCCTAGTATATATCACTCAATCACATATATCCATCCCTGCTGTTATGGCTGAAATAGATCACTTTGTTACATGGTAAAATTTTAAAATCAATGCAGCGAAGTCTGAGGCCCTCGATGTCTCCCTCCCTAAATCCATATAGGATTCCATCCAGTCCAACTTTCCCTTTGCCTGGCCCTCACAGGGTATCAAATACTTAGGAATTCCTATTCATAGAGACCTCTCCCATCTATGTTATCTTAATTTTGGGCCCTTTATTGAACAATTCCATACAGACCACGGTTGGCAAGTTAGAACTGTAAGATTCACTACGTGAACCACTGGTGTTTTGTGGAAAAGCACATGTACACCGCGTTCCAAATTATTATGCAAAAAGTGTTTAGGAGTGATAAGGGAAGAATTTGTTTGTTTGTCAGTTAAACTCATTGATGGTGATGTGTGTCAGGGCTCTTTATATCACTGTAAGCAATTGCAGACACCTGTGCTAATTAGTTTGGCAGGTGTGTCCAATGAAAGGCAAGACTACTTAAGAAGGCTCTCTCACATTATTAAGCAGCCTACATTTTCTGCCAAAATGGGAAAGAAAAAGGATGTGTCGGCTGCTGAGAAGCAACAAATTGTGGAGTGTTTAGGTCAAGGCATGACTACAATCAACATTGTGCGATGATCAGGATGAAGTGTCTTGGCAATCAAGAAGTATGTAGCTGATTCACAGTACACACGTGTGCGTGCTGATAAGGGCAAATTGAGGACTCTTTCCTACAGGCAATTACGTCAGGTTGAAAGAGCAGCGGCAAAAAAGCCTTGTCATAGCAGCAGACAAGTTTTTGAAGCTGCTTGTGCCTCCAACGTCCCCCGAACAACAAGATGCAGGGTCCTTCAGAGGTTTGCAGCTGTGCATACGCCATCCTGTCGACCTCCTCTATCCACTTCACACAAGCAGAAACGGCTCCAGTGGGCCAAACATTACATGAAGACTGATTTCAAAACTGTTTTGTTCACGGATGAGTGCCGTGCAGCGCTCGATGGTCCAGATGAATGGAGTGGAGGATGGCTGGTTGATGGACACTCCACGCAAACACGGCTACAGCGCCAACAAGGAGGAGGTGGAGTAATGTTTTGGGCTGGAATCATGGGGAGAGAGATTGTCGGCCCCTTTAGGATCCCTGAAGGCGCTAAAGATGAACTCCATAATGTATGTGGATTTTCTCAAACAGCACTTCCTGCCATGGTTCAAGAAGAAGAACCGTGTATTTCACAGCAAGATCATTTTTCTGCATGATAATGCACCATCTCATGCTGCACATAAAACATCTGCATCTCTGGCTGATATGGGCATAAAAGGGGACAAACTTATGGTGTGACCCCCATGCTCCCCTGACCTCTACCCCATTCAGAACCTTTGGAGCATCATTAAAAGGAGTGTCTATGATGGCGGGAGGCAGTTCACATCTAAGCAACAGCTCTGGGAGGGTATTCTGTCCTCATGCAAAACAATTGAAGCAGAAACCATCCAAAACCTGACAAATTCAATGGACGAGAGAGTTCAGAAGCTCCTTTCGAACAAGGGGTCCTATGTGAAAATGTAACATCACCTAGAATAAAGTTTTGAGTTGAAAACTGTTTGATTTCAGTTTCTAACAACCTGCTAATGCTTATAATTTCAAAAATGACCATTTTTTTGGTCTTTATTAAAATGAAAAGGTTGATCGAAAAGTTTGGGGGATCTAAGAGTGTGGCAACCCAGTAGTCATGATTACTTCGAATTCTGACAATATGAGGGTCATGCTGCAGGTAGTGCAGCAAGAAGGCACTTATGTGTCTTGCGCATCTCGGAGCCCCAAAATTATTTTCCGGGCTAGATGCAGCTAAAAATTATTTTTAATTTTAAATCTGGTGAAGCTTATTATAGATGGCCTAATAGGATCAGTGCTGCACACTGCTACAAAGCCCAAATTATTTTCCAGTCAAGATACAGATAAACATGATTAGTAATTTGAAAGCTAAAACGGTTGGTAGGGTGATTTTAACCAATCATCAAGCTTTTACTCTCCCCAGGATGACACAGGGGTAGAAAAGTCGTTTCGGATCCATGATTTGTTCATCTTTATGAACGTGAGTCTGTCTACATTATCAGTGGAGAGCCGCGTGCGCTTATCTGTCAGCACACCACCAGCAGCGCTGAACACACGTTCAGACAGAACGCTGGCTGCGGGGCATGACAAGATCTCCAAGGCGTAAGTGGCTAGCTCCGGCCATTTATCCAGATTGGAAGCCCAAAAAGAGCAAGGGTCCAGTGACACAGTCGTGGCTTCAATGTTTACATGGAGATACTCCTGTACCATCATCTCTAGGCGTTGACTATGTGTCAGACTTCTTGTCTCCTGTGGCCTTTCAAAGGATGGGCTAAAAAAGTGGTGAAATGATTCCGCAAAATTGATGTTACCAGCAGATACTGTGGTTCTGTTACGGTTTGAGTGCTGAACACTTGACGGTCCCACGGTTGGCAAGTTGGAACTGTGAGATTCACTACGTGCACCACTGGTATTTTGTGGAAAAGCACATGTAAGATTCTGCAACAGTCTCTGCTGATACTCCTGCATGCGTGCATCCCTTTCTATGGCAGGAATAATTTATGCAAATTTACTTTTGTACCGGGGATCTAACAGTGTGGCAACCCAGTAGTCAGGATTATTTCTAATTCTCACAATTCGAGGGTCATGTTGCAGGTAGTGCAGCAAGAAGGCACTCATGTGTGCTGCGCATCCAGGAGCACCAAGTCCCTGTTGTGTTGGTGGCGAGGTAACAATCATGCTTCCTTCCTCTGTCCTCTCCCCCCAACCTCGCACAACAGAAATGTGATCAAGGTCTCCCTCATCTGATGAGTCTTCCATCAGTTCGTCCTCCACTTCTTCCTGGGCTCCTGCACCTTCCTCACTAGTTTGGCTGCTACCATGCGCCCTGGTAAAATCATCTCCCCCACCCTCACATGCCTGCCGTCCTGGTGCTGCCGACCGTCTGGACCTTGCAGATGTTAGCCCTTTCGCATACAACTCCTCCTCCTCTACTTCCTCCACCTCCTCTTGTGCCACCACCTGACTCCGAATTCTGTTTAACATGTGCTCCAGCATGTAAATCACCGGAATAGTCATGCTGATAATAGCATCGTCAGCACTAAACATCTTCGTCGCCATTTCAAAACTGTGCAGAAGGGTGCATAGGTCCCTGATCTGAGACCACTCCTCCAGCGTGATTTGCCCCACCTCTGAATCTCGTTGGCCCAGGCTATACGTCAGAACGTATTGCACCAGGGCTTGTCGGTGCTGCCACAGTCGCTGCAACATGTGCAGAGTTGAATTCCACCGGGTAGGCACATCGCATTTTAGCCGGTGAAGTGGCAGGCCCAACGACTTCTGTAGAGATGTAAGTCGCTGAGCTGCGGGATGCGAACGGCGGAAGTGAGCACACAGCGACCGTGCCCTCTGCAGAAGGCCATCTAGTCTGGGATAGTGGGCTAAAAATTGCTGGACAACCAGGTTCAACACGTGAGCCATACAAGGCACGTGTGTGACATTGCCCCGGCGAAGGGCCGCACCCAGGTTTGCAGCATTGTCGCACACGGCCTTCCCTGGTTTCAGGTCCAGTGGAGACAACCATTCATGAAATTGGTTCTCCAGAGCTGACCACAACTCCTCAGCTGTGTGACTCACATTTCCCAGACATTTCAATGTAAAAACCGCCTGATGACGTTGAGCCCTACTGCCAGCATAGTAAGGAGGTGTGCAGGATCCCTTCTGCGCAGTTAGAAAGCTTGTGGCATGACCAGACAGGCTTTGGGTGCAGGTGGAAGACCGAGAGGAGGTTGAGGAGGCAGAAGCAGTGGAGGAAAAATGACATAAAGAGGATTGACGCACAACTCGTGGGGACGGCAAGACTTGGACAGCAGCCCCTTGTCCTGCTGTCACCATAGTTACCCAGTGCCCAGTCAGCGACATGTAACGCCCCTGTCCATGCCTACTCGTCCAAGTGTCTGTGGTGAAATGCACCCTGTCACACACAGAGTTTCTCAAAGAAGCGGTGATGTTGTGTGCGACATGCTGGTGGAGCGCAGGCACACCTTTCTTTGAGAAGTAGTGCCGACTGGGCATCTGGTACTGGGGCACTGCGACGGACATAAGGTCTCGAAAATCCTCTGTGTCCACCAGGCGGAAAGGCAGCATTTCTGTAGCCAAGAGCTTGCAGATGGTGAAATTCAACCTCTTAGCTTTCTCATGGCTAGGAGGAAATGGTCTTTTACTTGTCCACATCTGAGGGACCGAGGGCTGGCTATTGTGCTTAGACGGGGTTGATAAGGGTGTCCCCGGCAAACTGCCGGTCTGTGAGGAAGATGCAGGCGGACATGTTAGGTTGCCTTGATCCAAAGGTGGTGCTATCGATGTCGGACAGCGCTCAAGACCAGCTGGTGTTACCACCTCCAAAGAAAATGATGACCTGCCAATCACGCTGGCTGTTGCGGGTAAAGAGGTGGCAGGTCTGCGCCCCAAAACAGGTGTGACTGCTGTCCCCCCAGTCACAGAGGATGAAGAGGCCGCGGATGCACAAGATATGGCAGACGGTGGTTGGCCCGGCCGGCTAGACCGCATTGTAGCACACTGAGCTTCCCACTGCAACTTATGCTTCATATCCATGTGCCGGTTCATGCATGAAGTACTCAAACTATGTATTTTTTGGCCTCTACTTAGCTTTTGCTGACAAATGTTACAGATAACACGAGTTGGGTCATCTTTATCGATCTGAAAAAATGCCCAGGCTATGCAAGGCTTAGCACCCATGCGACCTGAAGAGCCACCACGACTTGTGGTGAGAGGCAGAGTTGTGTTTGAGGATGCAGTTGTTGACGTGCTTCCAGTACTACGTCTCTGTCCAGGAAGGCGCAACCTGACCTCGTCGTCACTAGCATCTTCCTCCACCTCCTCTGCTGACCTCATCTCTTGGCTGACTGTGGGTTGACAGTAAGTGGGATCTCCGACCTCATCATCATCACCCTGTGCGTTATCACACCCGTCGTCCTCAGAGCCAACCTGTTCCTGCCCTGACAAAAAACTAAAGTTGTCGCTCCAATCAGGTATTTGAGTCTTATCATCGTCTTCCTCATTGTCTCCACCAACAGGAGTTACAGTTTGGGAATGAGGGTCTACATTATGGTCAGAACCTTCTGCGTCTGGTCCTGGATCCGACTCATAAAGATTCTGGGCATCAGTGCAGATCATTTCCTCGTCTGGATTCACAGAAGCGCTGGAGTCGACCTCTGATTCCCAGGCTATAGTATGAGTAAACAGCTCTGCAGACTCAACCATCTGTTCTACCTCATACTCAGACGGGCAGCTGGAGATTTGGGAGCTGTGAGGAAGCAAGTGCGATTTGTGTGACACCTTTGAGGACTGGAGTATTTGTGATGTTGAAGTTGATGTGGAGGAGAGCCCACTTAAAGGAGCACTTGATATCCGTTGAAGCACCTGCTGTTTTTGTGCCTCATCTGGAATTTGTAGCGATTGGCGTGGCCGTAAGAAAGGGATCTTATCACATTGTCCGCTAAAAGAAGTAGACATTTTAGTTTGGCTGGAAGATGGTCTTTCTTCTGCACCTACCCCACGGACACAACCTTTTTTCCCCTTCCCAACACGCCTATTCCCCTTTCCACCAGCAGCAGGCCTTTTTCCACTCATTTTGGTGGTTAACTAATTCACAACTCTGGAGTTGTTTGCACAAAAAAACAATGGATGGTAACTGAGCAGAGCTGAGTGGCCAAACTGTGGTATTAGGCCAAAACTATTGGCTGGGATAGATGCAGAAAAAAATTATTTTTAATTTGCAACCTGATGGAGGTCAGTATAGATGGACTAATAGACCAAGTCCCACACACCGCTAGAAGCCCAAATATTTTTTCAGAGCTAGATGCAGAAAATTTTTTTATTCAATTTGCAACCTGATGGAGGTCAGTATAGATGGACAAATAGACCAAGTCCCACACACTGCTAGAAGCCCAAATATTTTTTCAGAGCTAGATGCAGAAAAAAATTATTTTTAATTTGCAACCTGATGGAGGTCAGTATAGATGGACTAATAGACCAAGTCCCACACACCGCTAGAAGCCCAAATATTTTTTCAGAGCTAGATGCAGAAAAAAATTATATTCAATTTGCAACCTGCTGGACGTCAGTATAGAAGGACTAATAGAACAAGTCCCACACACTGCTAGAAGCCCAAATATTTTTTCAGAGCTAAATGAAGAAAAAAATTATTTTTAATTTGCAACCTGATGGAGGTCAGTATAGATGGACTAATAGACCAAGTCCCACACACTGCTAGAAGCCCAAATATTTTTTCAGAGCTAGATGCAGAAAAAAATTATTTTTAATTTGCAACCTGATGGAGGTCAGTATAGATGGACTAATAGACCAAGTCCCACACACCGCTAGAAGCCCAAATATTTTTTCAGAGCTAGATGCAGAAAATTTTTTTATTCAATTTGCAACCTGATGGAGGTCAGTATAGATGGACTAATAGACCAAGTCCCACACACTGCCAGAAGCCCAAATATTTTTTCAGAGCTAGATGCAGAAAAAAATTATTTTTAATTTGCAACCTGATGGAGGTCAGTATAGATGGACTAATAGACCAAGTCCCACACACTGCTAGAAGCCCAAATATTTTTTCAGAGCTAGATGCAGAAAAAAATTATTTTTAATTTGCAACCTGATGGAGGTCAGTATAGATGGACTAATAGAACAAGTCCCACACGCTGCTAGAAGCCCAAATATTTTTTCAGAGATAAATGAAGAAAAAAATTATTTTTAATTTGCAACCTGATGGAGGTCAGTATAGATGGACTAATAGACCAAGTCCCACACACTGCTAGAAGCCCAAATATTTTTTCAGAGCTAGATGCAGAAAAAAATTATTTTTAATTTGCAACCTGATGGAGGTCAGTATAGATGGACTAATAGACCAAGTCCCACACACCGCTAGAAGCCCAAATATTTTTTCAGAGCTAGATGCAGAAAAAAATTATATTCAATTTGCAAACTGCTGGAGGTCAGTATAGAAGGACTAATAGAACAAGTCCCACACACTGCTAGAAGCCCAAATATTTTTTCAGAGCTAAATGAAGAAAAAAATTATTTTTAATTTGCAACCTGATGGAGGTCAGTATAGATGGACTAATAGACCAAGTCCCACACACTGCTAGAAGCCCAAATATTTTTTCAGAGCTAGATGCAGAAAAAAATTATATTCAGTTTGCAACCTGATGGAGGTCAGTATAGATGGACTATTAGAATGATGCTATGCCCAAAAGATTTTACTTCACTAGGTGCAGTAAAAAAATTGGTATTCTATACACAGGTGGTATATCTTGCAACACAGATAGGCTACTCCACTGACTAACACACTCTGCAATAGGCCAAAAAGGATTAGCTTTGCTAGATTCAGCCAAATGCTGTGAAAAAAACTTGCACAGCACTGGCACAGACCTGCCTGGCAAAAACTGATAGGAACTGATATAACCTAGTCCTGAAAAGGACTCCAATTACAATTAGTCTTTACTCCCACAATCAACCTATTTAAAAGCACAGACCTGCCTGATAAAAGTCGTAGGAAATGCTGTAATCTAGTCCTTAAAAGGACTGCAATCACAACTATTCCCTACTCCCAAGCTATCTGTATATTTGTGCGAAAATTGGCTTGAAATTAACAAGGTATAGCGCACACAGCAACAGCGGTGCCGTCTAACACGCAGCTGCAGCAGTGAGAAAATGGTGGCGACGGGGAAAATGGCTTGGTCTTATAGGGCAAGGACATGTGACATACACTGCCAATCACACATGCCCTTGCTTGTGTGAAAAAAAGC
Source organism: Phyllobates terribilis (assembly GCF_046119375.1). Taxonomy (NCBI): domain Eukaryota; kingdom Metazoa; phylum Chordata; class Amphibia; order Anura; family Dendrobatidae; genus Phyllobates; species Phyllobates terribilis. Next base: position 910,701,167 of record NW_027362763.1, on the reverse strand, counting down.
ACTTCGCTCCGTGTGTGCGCTGCTGATAGGCTGACAGATTGCACCTCCCCACTGCAAATGCGGGAAAGAGAAAAAAAAATGGAGATCTTCATTGTTCCTGCAGAGATCCATCCCCTGCCCCTCCCCCCACCCCGCTGTACACTCAAACTGCGTATTAACATTAATTTTCATCATTACTGAGAAAAAATCCAGTTATGATTTTGGTGCACGAACAGTTATCGAACATAACCTCGAACAGCCGAATTTTTCTCAAATTGTTCGTGTTCGCCGACCGGCTCGAACACCGCCCAAAACAGCTCGAATTTGAGATTGGCGAACAGTTCGAGTAGAACAATGCTCATCTCTATATATAACATCAGATGTCTGTAGTCACAGTACACCATAAATTTGTCATGTATTCCCCTATATACTGCATGTATGTTGTATAGTGTTGAGCGAACATGCTCGACACTGCTCGGTACTCGCCCGAGCATCACGCTACTCGGGATGTTCGGCGAGCACCGAGCATTTCCGGGTTTCTCGGGCGGGAGCTCGGGTCTCCGCCCTGCATGTTTGGCGCTCTTTACAGAGCCAATGAACATGCAGGGATTGCCAGCCAGTCACTGTAATGCTGCAGCCATGTTGGTTGTGGGCATTACAGTGATTGGCTGGCCGCACAGCGTCACCTCGAGCATTTAAGATGAGGCGCCGCCATCTTGGACACAGTCGCTCCGGATTAGACAGTGTAGGGACAGCGCTGCAGATTTAGGGAGAGATATAAACTGCGAAATAGTTAGTGTAGGGTCTGTAAAGGCTGCCAGAACAAACAAACAGTCCTTTTCAGGACTAATATCCATCCCAGATACCAGGCAGACAGGCTGTATAGGAGACACAGTGGTTATACCAGCAAATGCTGCATTACAGTCCTGTGTGCTCCTGTTGCTGAAATTGCTGGACTTAGCACCAGGTGTCTGGGGCCAGGAAAAATCCTTTTTTTTTCATCTAAATCCTCCTTTTTTTTTCCTCCTTCACACTGTACAAATACCCGTCTTATTAACCTTTCGGTGTGTCGTCTCCCCCCCAAAAAAAGGTGTCTCTGATTTTTCAGACACAAATATAACTGTTGAAAATAGTCTGGTGTAGGCTAGAGAAACAGAAGTGTTGTTTTGCACTTCCACGGTTCAAACCTCTGTATTATCCATTTTGGGCCATTTGTATGTAAAAGAAAAACAGTTTGAGTGTGTCGCTCACTGTTCAGCCGCAAATATCTCTATTTAAAAAAGTGTGGTATACCCCAGTAAACAATAACTGTGGTTTTACTCTTCCACTGTTCTAATCTACTCTTTATTACACTTTTTCCATTGATAGTGCAAGTGTAAGCTATTTTACTTCATTTGCAATGGGCAAGGCGCGTGGCAAGGGACGTGGAAGTGGACGTTCTGGTGATGGTTCGTGCAGAGGATGGGGCCGTGGCCAAGGTGAAAATGTGCCACAACCAGCAGAAACATCTTCTCGCTCCCACTTCTTGAACAAATTACTAGGGAAGCACAGAACAACACCAGTATTGAGAACTGATCAGTGTGAACAGGTTATTAATTGGATAGCAGATAATACTTCCAGTTACCTGGGCACCACCACCTCTGGTCTGTCTTCCACACGGTCAACTCTTAGTAGCCGTGAGTCTACTCCTCCTCACCCTGATGCTCCTTCCTCCCACCATGCCGAGTGTCGTCAGACAGCAAGTGATCCCACACTTGGACACTCTGAAGAGCTGTTCACTGGTCCATTTCCATATTTGGGCCCCTCGCCTGATACGCTTGAAGTGGTGGAAGAGGAGATCCCATGTTGCGATGCCCAAATATTTGAACAGCCACGGCCACAGGAAGTCGACCTTGGCAATCTGTCACAAGAGGTGGACGATGACAAGACATAATTGCCAGGAAGTGAGGAGGAGGATCGTGGTGCGCAAGTGGAAGAGGAGGAGGTGGTGGATGATCTAGTAACTGACCCAACGTGGAAGGAGGACATGCAGAATGAGGCCAGCAGCACACAGGGGGAGGGAGGCAGAGTACCCCAACAGGCAGGAAGAAGCAGTGTTGTGGCCGCAGACAGAAGGCAGGCAACCGTTCCCCGTAACACCAACACGAGGGACGTTGCCAGTACAAGTGGTAGGTCTTCCAGAGTCTGGAATTTTTTTAAAGACTCTGCTGATAACCCAAAAAGGCCATATGTTCCACCTGCCATACCAGCATCAGCAGGGGTGACAAAACTACCAGCCTGACCACCACAGCATGATCAGGCACATGGCAGCAAAGCACCCGACTTTGTGGGGCATAACCCAGGGTCCACGACCAGTGTCAGCGGGTGTCACCACTGCTTCTTCCACTGTTGTGCGTGCAATAGAACCCCCTGTTCTATGTGCAAGGCAATCCCCTGTCCATACTGCATGTAAAGATGCCCCCTCCTCTCAGTCTTCACTTGTTATGGCAGTTTCTCAAGAAACAGCATCAACGTCCACGTCCCACAGCAGCGTTCAATTGTCCATATCCCAGACCTTTGAACGAAAGCGGAAATTCGCAGCTAATGCCCCACAGGCCACAGTCCTAAATTCGCACATTTCACGACTGCTTGCATTGGAAATGCTGCCTTTTAGGCTGGTGGAGACGGAATCCTTCCGCAATCTTATGGCGGTGGCCGTCCCTCGGTACTCGGTCCCCAGCCGACACTATTTTGCCCGGTGTGCCATCCCCGCACTACACAAGCACGTGTCCCAAAGCATCTGCCGTGCCCGCAACAACGCAGTTACTGGGAGAGTCCACCTGACAACGGACACGTGGACAAGTGCTTGTGGCCAGGGACGGTACATCTCTCTGACGGCACACTGGGTAAACATAGTGGAAGCCGGGACCCAGTCGGACCTTGGGACGGAACACATCCTCCCCACACCGAGGATTGCGGGCCCTATGTCAGTCAGAGTTGCCCCCACAGTGTACAGATCCTGCCCATCCTCCTCCTCCTCCTCCTCCTCATGTTCAGCCTCCATCTCAGATATCACCACATCAGTTACAAGCTGGAAGCATTGCAGTACTGCCTCCACCAAGCGGCAACAGGCTGTGCTGAAACTCATAAGCTTAGGTGATAAACCTCACACTGCTTGTGAGTTGTGGACAGCTGAATATGAGACCGCTGAACCTAGATCCCGGCATGGTCGTGTGTGACAATGGCCGTAACCTGGTGGCGGCTCTGAGGCGAGGTGAGATCACACACGTACCATGCCTGGCTCATGTGCTTAACCTCGTGGTTCAGCGGTTTCTTAAATCGTACCCCGAGTTGCCAGATCTGCTGGAGAAAGTACGCCGCCTGTCAGCTCATTTTCGCAAGTCGGCTACAGCTTCCGCCGCCCTTGCTGTGTTGCAGCAGCATTTGCAGCTTCCTGCACACCGACTGTTGTGTGATGTCCCCACACATTGGAACTCTACCCTCCACATGTTGCAAAGGATTTGTGAGCAGAAGAGAGCAGTTGTGAAGTACTAGCTGCAACAAAGCCGTTGATATTCAGGTCAGACTCCACACATAAGACCTCAGGAGTGGACCTGGATGTCTGACATATGTACCATCCTGACAAACTTTGAGGAGGACACCAAGATGGTGAGTGGCGATGACGCCATCATTAGTGTCAGCATCCCACTTGTCTGTCTTTTGCAACGCTCTCTGCAGAGAATTAAAGAGGAGGCATTGCAGCCAGAGTATGATGAGATGGATCAAGAAGCCGTAGCGGGTGATTACACACAGCCCAGCCTCATCTCATCCCAACGTGCATTGGGGGACTTAACCGTGACCCTCGCATTGTCAAAATGTTGGGTGACAGTCATTACTGGTTGGTGACACTTGTAGATCCCCGCTACAAGGAGAACTTTCACTCTCTTATTCCTGAGGTGGAGAGGTCTACAAAAATGGGGCAGTACCAGAAGGCCCTTGCTGCAGAACTCTTAAAAAAATTCCCATCTGAACACGCTAGCAGCAGAGGTCACAGTTCGTTGCCCAACCAAGGCGTACAGGCGAGAGAGATGCAGCTCCAATCCAGCAGAGGCAAGGGAACACTGTCAACGTTCTGGGACAGTTTTCTGACACCCGCCCAGCTTACAGGCCCTGAGGCGCGGGGTACTCTCACAAGGAGTGGAAAGTTTCAAAAGATGGTGAGGGAGTACCTTGCCGATAGTACCAGCATCCTCCGTGATTCCTCTGTGCCTTTTAGTTATTGGGTATCCAAGCTGGACACTTGCAATGAACTCGCTCTGTACGCCTTGGAGGTCCTGGCCTGCCCTGCCGCTAGCGTGTTATCGGAGCGTGTTTTTAGTGCCGCTGGTGGAATTATAACTGATAAGCGCACTCGCCTGTCAACTGACAATGCTGACAAGCTGACCCTTATCAAAATGAACAAGGGCTGGATTGGGCCAGACTTCTCATCACCACCAAATGACAGCAGAGTAACATAAAGTCAGTTCCACTGTGTTATTTCGGGAGGTGTATTCACATGCACCGCTTCACACCCACACATGGGTATATGCTTCCTCGTTTCGGCTGTTTTATCTTCTTCTCCTTATCCTCAGTCTCCACCACCACTATACCACCAGGGTGACAGCATTGCAAGTTCCTCCGTCCTTATTTTTGGCAGCATTTGCTTGCAAGGCATAAGCAAATACCATGGGACACCCACTCCCCAATAATGGGACACCCACTCCCCAATAATGGGACTTATGTTTGTAATATGCTGTACTGCATGGCTCTTGTAAGGGGCATTGCAAGTTGCTCCGTCCTAATTTTTGGCAGCTTTTGCTGGGAAAGCATAAGCAAATACTATGGGACACCCACTCCCCAATAATGGGACTTATGTTTGTAATATGCTGTACTACATGGCTCTTGTAAGGGGCATTGCAAGTTGCTCTGTCCTAATTTTTGGCAGCTTTTGCTGGGAAAGCATAAGAAAATACTATGGGACACCCACTCCCCAATAATGGAACTTATGTTTATAATATGCTGTACTGCATGGCTCTTGTAAGGGGCATTGCAAGTTGCTCCGTTCCAATTTTTTGCAGCTTTTGCTTGGAAAGCATAAGCAAATACCATGGGACACCCACTCCCCAATAATGGGACTTATGTTTGTAATATGCTGTACTGCATGGCTCTTGTAAGGGGCATTGCAAGTTGCTCTGTCCTAATTTTTGGCAGCTTTTGCTGGGAAAGCATAAGCAAATACTATGGGACACCCACTCCCCAATAATGGGACTTATGTTTGTAATATGCTGTACTGCATGGCTCTTGTAAGGGGCATTGCAAGTTGCTCTGTCCTAATTTTTGGCAGCTTTTGCTGGGAAAGCATAAGAAAATACTATGGGACACCCACTCCCCAATAATGGAACTTATGTTTATAATATGCTGTACTGCATGGCTCTTGTAAGGGGCATTGCAAGTTGCTCCGTTCCAATTTTTTGCAGCTTTTGCTTGGAAAGCATAAGCAAATACCATGGGACACCCACTCCCCAATAATGGGACTTATGTTTGTAATATGCTGTACTGCATGGCTCTTGTAAGGGGCATTGCAAGTTGCTCTGTCCTAATTTTTGGCAGCTTTTGCTGGGAAAGCATAAGCAAATACTATGGGACACCCACTCCCCAATAATGGGACTTATGTTTGTAATATGCTGTACTGCATGGCTCTTGTAAGGGGCATTGCAAGTTGCTCCGTCCTAATTTTTGGCAGCTTTTGCTGGGAAAGCATAAGCAAATACTATGGGACACCCACTCCCCAATAATGGGACTTATGTTTGTAATATACTGTACTGCATGGCTCTTGTAAGGGGCATTGCAAGTTGCTCCGTCCTAATTTTTGGCAGCTTTTGCTGGGAAAGCATAAGCAAATACTATGGGACACCCACTCCCCAATAATGGGACCTATGTTTGTAATATGCTGTACTGCATGGCTCTTGTAAGGGGCATTGCAAGTTGCTCTGTCCTAATTTTTGGCAGCTTTTGCTGGGAAAGCATAAGCAAATACTATGGGACACCCACTCCCCAATAATGGGACTTATGTTTGTAATATGCTGTACTGCATGGCTCTTGTAAGGGGCATTGCAAGTTGCTCTGTCCTAAGTTTTGGCAGCTTTTGCTGGGAAAGCATAAGCAAATACTATGGGACACCCACTCCCCAATAATGGGACTTATGTTTGTAATATGCTGTACTGCATGGCTCTTGTAAGGGGCATTGCAATTTGCTCCGTCCTAATTTTTTTCAGCTTTTGCTGGGAAAGCATAAGCAAATACTATGGGACACCCACTCCCCAATAATGGGACTTATGTTTGTAATATGCTGTACTGCATGGCTCTTGTAAGGGGCATTGCAAGTTGCTCTGTCCTAATTTTTGGCAGCTTTTGCTGGGAAAGCATAAGCAAATACTATGGGACACCCACTCCCCAATAATGGGACTTATGTTTGTAATATGCTGTACTGCATGGCTCTTGTAAGGGGCATTGCAAGTTGCTCTGTCCTAATTTTTGGCAGCTTTTGCTGGGAAAGCATAAGCAAATACTATGGGACACCAACTCCCCAATAATGGGACTTATGTTTGTAATATGCTGTACTGCATGGCTCTTGTAAGGGGCATTGCAAGTTGCTCCGTCCTAATTTTTGGCAGCTTTTGCTGGGAAAGCAGAAGCAAATACCATGGGACACCCATTCCCCAATAATGGGACTTATGTTTGTAATATGCTGTACTGCATGACTCTTGTAAGGGGCATTGCAAGTTGCTCCGTCCTAATTTTTGGCAGCTTTTGCTTGGAAAGCGTAAGCAAATACCATGGGACACCCACTCCCCAATAATGGGACTTATGTTTGTAATATGCTGTACTGCATGGCTCTTGTAAGGGGCATTGCAAGTTGCTCCGTCCTAATTTTTGGCAGCTTTTGCTGGGAAAGCATAAGCAAATACTATGGGACACCCACTCCCCAATAATGGGACTTATGTTTGTAATATGCTGTACTGCATGGCTCTTGTAAGAGGCATTGCAAGTTGCTCCGTCCTAATTTTTGGCAGCTTTTGCTTGGAAAGCATAAGCAAATACTATGGGACACCCACTCCCCAATAATGGGACTTATGTTTGTAATATGCTGTACTGCATGTGACGCGCCCCCTGGGCCGTGTGTACACGTGTGTGGGATACCCCGTGCCGGGTCTCTGGGGTCTGTAGTCTCCGTGGCGGTGACCCGGTCCCGTGGCTCAGGCTGGTCAAACCAGTGGCAGTCTTTCTTAGGTTTTGAGGTTAATTGTCCGACTGCGCCACCCGTGGATTGCGGTCAGGGATTACCACCGCTGCGAGGCAGACCGCTGAGGCTGGTGTTGTGTGCGCAGCATAGAATGGGATAACTCCCCTCGGTAGGAGTATTGCCTCAGGGCAGTGAGTGTGGATGATGGGGGTGATGGTGCACGAGCGCAGCTGGAATGACTCAGAGTCTTTGCAGTGCAGTTCAGGGTCTTTACTGATGATCATAAGGTAGACCCTCCCGGGAGTACTGGCTAGCATAAGAGGCCTGGTCAGTCTGTGAGCAAGCAGAAGTTCCCATGGCCAGGTGGAGTTGTAGACCTCCCCGTCTGTCTGCACTCTTCCTGGCTACCTTGCTGTAAGCGGCTAGAAGTAGCCCACGTTCCTGAGTGTACCGTGTAGTGCTCACCCGTATGGCTGGTGACTTGGGGCCTTCTGTTAGCCTCCGCTCCACGACGGCGGTGCTGGTCCCTTGCTTGTGACTGAGCCTCCGGGCTTCTATGGCCAGAGGACCTGAAATCCCCTGCCGGCTGGTTTCTGCTGCTGGAAATATAAGTCCTCACAGCTTCGGACTCCTGTGTCCGGTTCCTATTGTCTTCTGCCAGGGCGAGCACTGCTCAGCTTCCAGCCCCTCGTCTTTAGCTCCTAGCTCCTACAGAGCTCATTGCTGTTACTTTCCCTTGCTCTCACTCTGACTCTGACTGTTCTCTGACTCACTCAACCCCGCCCCAGTTCCAGTTTATAAGGGCAGAATTCTCCCCTCCCAGGACTGGGGCAGGAGGATGTTGCATATTTAAGGGATCCTGACAAGGAAATCTCCCACTTGCTCTCCGACGTAATATCTCTATTACTGTGGTGACCAGACCCCTGGGGTGCCACACATGGCTCTTGTAAGGGGCATTGCAGTTCCTCATAATTTTTGGAAAGCCTTCCATTCACTGCTTAGGTCAACAGTGCACGGGAGACCCAGTTGCTATAAATGGAAAAAAAGGTTTAGTTAACGCCCTCTGACCTCCATGTCATTTCCAAGGGGCATTGGAGTAGCTCGAAATTTTTGGTAGGCATTGCACTCACTGTATGCCCTATAACTGTGTAGCCGAACAGCTCCTTTTGTAACAGAAACATATCCTACAAGACATATCTGGTTGACTGGCATGATATTGATGTGAATGGTCCCTGTTCCTCCTGCTCTTTCTCCTTTGCCACTACCTCATCCATCATTTATCACCTGAAGCTTTGTTTTAACGGGAGTCATAGAACTTGGATAGTAGCAGGAAAACATCCAGCAATCCTCGGAGGAGGTAGGATATGCGCCAAAACGCTGACCACCTCAGGCCTAGCCGCTACTACATACATGCGCTTGCATTACAACAAAACAAAGCAGATGCTAACTTCTATCATCCTCATCATGCTCCTCACCTTGGCACTCTCAACTCCCCTGATGGAGAAGCCAGGGCCCACCGGAGGAGTCTGATAGTCCGGTGGGCTCGGCCAATGCTGCCCTAAAGCAGGCCAGGCTAAGAAAAGTGTGGGAAAGATTACCGGGACAAATAGGTGTGGCTGGGGACCGAGTATGGACACCCGGCCACCCCCTGGAGGCTGGGGAGCAAGCGGGGACACCCGGCCACCAGGCGGCTGGGGACTGAGTATGGATACCAGGCCGCCGACACAGCCATGGCGTGGTGGCCAGATTCCGCCTCCACATGCCTAAAAGGCCCAATTTAAAGTGCAAGCAAGCAGTATGGTATTGCAGCCTGGGGGTGGGTGGGTGGCAGGCTGCATACTTGCGCTTGCATTGCAAAGAATGGGAGAGGTACAATTGAACACTGCCCTGGGACAAGGACTTGAATGGGGATACTTTCAAGCCTGCAACGACAGGTGCAAGGTGGGAGGCATCTTCGCATGTACCATGAACAGGGGTTTGGCATGCATACACTACAGCGGAATATGCTCTCCTTCCCACTAAATGCACAGGGGAGGGCACAGGTAATGTTTTGGTATACAAGCTTAATCTTATGTATAAGGCACACCAGGACAAATATGGGCGGCTGGGGACTGAGTATGGATACCTCGCTGCCGAAGCAGCCATGAGGTAATGGCCAGCTTCGGCCTCCTCCAAACTAAAAGGCCCCATTTCAACTGCAAGCTAGCAGTATGGAATTGCAGTCTGGGGGTGGGTGGGTGGCAGGCTGCACACTTACACTTGCATTAAAAGAAAACATAGCAGATGCTAACTTCTGTCATCATCATCATGCTCCTCACCTTGGCAGTCGCAACTCCACCGATGGAGAAGTCAGGGCCCACCGGAGGAGTCTGGTTCTCTGGTGGGCTCGTCCAATGCTGACTAAAGCAGGCCGGGCTAAGAAAAGTGTGTGGGGGGATGTTCCAAGGAGAAATAGGGGCGGCTGGGGACCGTTTATGGACACCCGGCTGCCCCCAGGCGGCTGGTGACCGTGTGCGGACACCCGGCCGCGGGGCGGCTGGGGACCGAGTATGGACACCCGGCCGCCGGGCGGCTGGGGACTGAGTATGGATTCCAGGCCGCCAACACAGCCATGACGTGGTGGCCAGATTCCGCCTCCACATGCCTAAAAGGCCCAATTTCAAGTTCAAGCAAGCAAGCAGTATGGTATTGCAGCCTGGGGGTGGGTGAGTGGCAGGCTGCATACTTGAGCTTGTATTGCAAGGAATGGGGGAGGTACAATTGAACACTGCCCTGGGACTAGAACTTGCATGGGGATAGTTGCAAGTCTGCATCTTCTGATGCGGTAAGGATCACTTATGATGGGCACACTTTAAGACAGTGACCTTGGAGTCAGAGATGCTTCCAGGGGTCTTCCCCATGCTGTTCCCTTATCTTTTCAGCACTTTAAGCATGTGTCACACAGCACATGGCCAGATAAGGTTGTAAAATGTTAAAATGACATTTCACGGTGAATGCATTTGTCATAGTTGAAAGCAATACAAACGTGCAAAAACGCATAAAAAATGCTACTTGTGAACATAGCCGAAGGTGTGGAGGAGTATTTTTGTTTTTGGTCATTTATATTAACTTATACACAAGTCTTTTCCCTGGAAAGGATGTTCCTTAACATATTTCACAGGAAAAAATTTCACTTTCGTTTTTGAACGTTTTATTGTGAGCCTGTAAAAGTGGCTTAATACCTCTGACCACGTTGTTGACAGCAGTGACCTGGGGGTCAGAAATGCTTCCTGGGGCGATCCCCATGCTGTCCCCATGTCATTTGAGCACTGTCACTATCATTTTGGGCACTTGTTAGGCTTTTAAAAGACTGCTGGGGGTGCCACCGCAAAAATGCTCGAGTCTCCCATAGACTAACATTGGGCTCGTTGCTCGAGTCGAGCACCCGAGTATCACAGCGAGCTCGGCCCGAGCTTCGAGCACCCGAGCATTTTAGTGCTCGCTCAACACTAATGTTGTATACTGTGTGAATAGACATCAGATGTTATGTACAGGTGAATGTGTGTATAATATAATATCTGATGTTTGGTACTTATTATACTACAAAGTCCAGCTCATGGACCGAGACAGCCGAAAGGCTGAAAACTGTGGCACTCGGGCCGCACCAGACCCTCCGATATCCCAATATCACCTCTATCTGCATCCCCAAGATGCAGGCTGTGTTGAATACATTAGTGAAGGATGGAACCGCTCGCTCCTACTTCCACCAATCAGCGTGTGCGACTGACACAGCAAACATGATGACATCACTATATCACGTCTGCTGTGCGGAGAGTCAGTGTACCGGAAACTGGTGCAGAGCGCCGGGGAAACGAGAGCGAGGTGAGTATGTGTTGTTTTTTTTCTTTCATATATGTATGGGATGTGTGCCTGCATATACGGGGCTATGGGAGGACTCACACTGTATATAGGAGGCTATGTTGGGGCTCATATTGTATATAGGAGACTATGTAGGTCCCCACACTGTATATAGGAGGCTGTGTGGGGGCTCATACTGTATGTAGGAGGCTATGTGGGGGATCATACTGTATATAGGAGGCTATGTGAGAACTCACACTTTATATAGGAGGCTATGTGGATCCTCACACTGTATATAGGAGGCTATGTAGGTCCTCACACTGTATATAGGAGGCTATGTGAGTCCTCACACTGTATATATGAAGCTATGTGGGTCCTCACACTGTATATAGCAGGCTGTGTGGGGGCTCATACTGTAAGTAGGAGGTTATGTGGGGGATCATACTGTATATAGGAGGCTGTGTGGGTCCTCACGCTGTATATAGGAGGCTGTGTGAGTCCTCACGTTGTATATAGGAGGCTGTGTGGGTCCTCACGCTGTATTTAGGAGGCTATGTGGGTCCTCACACTGTATATAGGAAGCTATGTGGGTCCTCACACTGTATATAGAAGGTTATGTGGGTCCTCACACTGTATGTAGGAGACTGTGGGGGTTCATACTGTATGTAGGAGGTTATGTGGGGGCTCACACTGTATATAGGAGACTATGTAAGTCCTCACACTGTATATAGGAGGCTATGTAGGTCCTCACACTATATATAGGAGGCTATGTGGGGGCTAATACTGTATATAGGAGGCTATGTGGGTCCTCACACTGTAAATAGGAGGCTGTGTGGGGGCTGACACTGTATATAGGAGGCTATGTGAATCTTCACTGTATATAGGAGGCTCTGTGAATCCTCACTGTATATAGGTGGCTGTGTGGGGGCTGATACTGTATATAGGAGGCTATGTAGGTCCCCACACTGTATATAGGAGGTTATGTGAGGGCTCATACTGTATAAAGGAGGCTATGTGAGGGCTCACATTGTATATAGGTGGCTATGTGAGGGCTCACATTGTATATAGGAGGCTATGTGAATGCTCACATTGTACACTGCTCAAAAAATAAAGGGAACACTTAAACAACAGAATATAACTACATGTAAATCAAACTTCTGTGAAATCAAACTGTCCACTTAGGAAGCAACACTGATTGACAATCAATTTCACATGCTGTTGTGCAAATGGAATAGAAAATAGATGGAAATTATTGGCAATTATAAAGACACACTCAATAAAGGAGTGGTTTTGCAGGTGGGGACCACAGACCACATCTCAGTACCAATGCTTTCTGGCTGATGTTTTGGTCACTTTTGAATGTTGGTTGTGCTTTCACACTCGTGGTAGCATGAGACGGACTCTACAACGCACAGAAGTTGCTCAGGTAGTGCAGCTCATTCAGGATGGCACATCAAAGTGAGCAGTGGCAAGAAGGTTTGCTGTGTCTATCAGCGTAGTGTCCAGAGGCTGGAGGCGCTACCAGGAGACAGGCCAATACACCAGGAGTTGTGCAGGGGGCTGTAGGAGGGCAGCAACCCAGCAGCAGGACCGCTACCTCCGCCTTTGTGCAAGGAGGAACAGGAGGAGCAATGCCAGAGCCCGTCAAAATGACCTCCAGCAGGCCACAAATGTGCATGTGTCTGCACAAACTGTTAGAAACAGACTCCATGAGGGTGGTATGAGGGCCCGACATCCATAGATGGGGGTTGTGCTCACAGCTCAACACCATGCAGGACGCTTGGCATTTGCCACAGAACACCAGAATTGGCAAAGTCGCCACTGGCACCCTGTGCTCTTCACAGATGAAAGTTGGTCCACACTGAGCACATGTGACAGATGTTACAGAGTCTGGAGATGACATGGAGAGTGATCTGCTGCCTGCAACATCCTTCAGCATGACCGGTTTGGCAGTGGGTCAGTAATGGTGTGGGGTGGCATTTCTTTGGAGGGCCGCACAGCCCTCCATGTGCTCGCCAGAGGTAGCCTGACTGCCATTAGGTACCGAGATGAGATCCTGAGACCCCTTGTGAGACCATATGCAGGTGCGGTTGGCCCTGGGTTCCTCCTAATGCAGTACAATGCCAGACCTCATGTGGCTTGAGTGTGTCAGCAGGTCCTGCAAGAGGAAGGCATTGAAGCTATGGACTGGACTGTCCATTCCCCAGGCCTGAATCCGATTGAGCACATCTGGAACATCATGTCTCCTTTCATCCACCAACGTCACGTTGTACCTCAGACTGTCCAGGAGTTGGCAGATGCTTTAGTCCAGGTCTGGGAGGAGATCCCACAGGAGACCATCCGCAACCTCATCAGGAGCATGCCCAGGCGTTGTAGGGAGGTCATACAGGCACATGTAGGCCACATACAATACTGAGCCTCATTTTGACTTGTTTTAAGGACATTACATCAAAGTTGGATCAGCCTGTAGTGTGCTTTTTTACTTTAATTTTGGGGGTGACTACAAATCCAGGCCTCCATTGGTTAATAAATTTGATTTCCATTGATGATTTTTGTGTGATTTTGTGGTCAGCAAATTCAACTTTGTACAGAACAAAATATTCAATGAGAATATTTCATTCATTCAGATCTAGGATGTGTTATTTGAGTATTCCCTTTATTTTTTTTAGCAGTGTATATAGGAGGCTATGTGGGGCTCATTGTATATGGGAGGCTATGTGGGGGCTCATACTTTAAAAAGGAGACTATGTGAGGACTCATATTGTATACAAGGGGTATAATAATAAATGCTATAATAATAAATAATAATAATAATGTGTGGGCTCATACTGTACATAGGAGGCTATGTGGGGGCTTACATTGTATAAGGGCTATGTGGGGGCTTACACTATATAAGGGGCTTATGCTGTATAAAGAGGGCTTTGTGGGGCTCATACTGTATATAGTGAGGCTATATGGGGGCTCATACTGTACATAGGAGGCTATGTGGGGGTTCACACTGCATATAGGGGGCCATATGAGGGCTCATACTGTATACAAGAGGCAATGCTGGGTTCATACTGTATATAAGGGCTTTGTTTGGGCTCACACCTTGTATAGGGGGCTTATACTGTACATAGGGTGCTATGTGGGGCTCAAACTGTATATAGTGAGGCTATATGTGTGCTCATCCAGTATATATTAGGGCTGTATGTGGGCTCATACAGTATATAGGGGATGTCAGCATACTTAATTCTGCTCAATATTAGGTGACATTATTTTATATTAATACTAATTGTAGTTGATCTTAATGTTGTGCAGAATTCATTTCAGCCTATTGGTTTGTCCCTCCATAACAATCACGTTCTCTCATGTGGCCGCTCCGAAAAATTAATTGCCCACCCCTGATATATACCATCATATATTATCCAGTATATTCCATCTGATGCCTTTATCAAAGTATGTCATATACAATCACATATTATCCTGTATACTGGATGTAATATACAATGTGCACAGACATCAGATGGTACATACAGGTTAATATGTAACTAGTGCATATTACACTATGAGTACAGACATTAGATATTACACTAGTCACATATTATCCTGTATGTGGTATATACTATGTGCACGTCCATCACATATTATATACAGGATAATTGGAGGCTGGTATAATATCTGATGTGTGTATCACAGTATATCATATACCATCACATAGTATCCTGTATACTGGATGTAATATACTGTGCGCAAAGACATCAGATGGTACATACAGGATAATATGTGACTGTGGTATACAATATATACTATGTACACAGACATCCCACATCATATACAGGATAATATATGGCTGGTAGAATATCTGATGTGTGTATCACAGTATATCATATAGTATATCATCAATGGATGTGATATATTGTGATACAGACATCCAGTGTTATACACAAGATAATATGTGGCTGGTGTAATATCTGATGTCTGTAGTCATGGTGTACTATATAACTCTCACATAATATTCTGTATACAATATCTGGTGTGTGTAGTCATAATACAGTACAGACCAAAAGTTTGGACACATCTTCTCA
Source organism: Phyllobates terribilis (assembly GCF_046119375.1). Classification (NCBI taxonomy): domain Eukaryota; kingdom Metazoa; phylum Chordata; class Amphibia; order Anura; family Dendrobatidae; genus Phyllobates; species Phyllobates terribilis. The sequence continues at coordinate 910,686,023 of NW_027362763.1, read as the reverse complement.
TTTAAAGATTTTTCTGTATTTTCATAACTATGAAAATTGTACATTCACACTGAAGGCATCAAAACTTTGAATTAACACATGTGGAATTATATACTTAACAAAAAAGTGTGAAACAACTGAAAATATGTCTTATATTCTAGGTTCTTCAAAGTAGCCACCTTTTGCTTTGATGACTGCTGTGCACACTCTTGGCATTCTCGTCATGAGCTTCAAGAGGTAGTCACCGGAAATGGTCTTACATCAATCTTGAAGAGATGCTTAGCACTTGTTGGCCCTTGTGCCTTCACTCTGCGGTCCAGCTCACCCCAAACAATCTCGATTGGGTTCAGGTCTGGTGACTGTGGAGGCCAGGTCATCTGGCGTAGCACCCCATCACTCTCCCTCTTTGTCAAATAGCCCTTACACAGCCTGGAGGTGTGTTTGGGGTCATTGTCCTGTTGAAAAATAAATGATGGTCCAACTAAAAGCAAACCGGATGGAATAGCATGCTGCTGCAAGATGCTGTGGTAGACATGCTGGTTCAGTATGCCTTCAGTTTTTAATAAATCCCCAACAGTGTCACCAGCAAAGCACCCCCGCACCATCACACCTCCTTTTCCATGCTTCATTGTGGGAACCAGGCATGTAGAGTCCATCCGTTCACCTTTTCTGCGTCGCACAAAGACACGGTGGTTGGAACCAAAGATCTCAAATTTGGACTCATCAGACCAAAGCACAGATTTCCACTGGTCTAATGTCTATTCCTTGTGTTCTTTAGCCCAAACAAGTCTCTTCTGCTTGTTGCCTGTCCTTAGCAGTGGTTTCCTAGCAGCTATTTTACCATGAAGGCCTGCTGCTCAAAGTCTCCTCTTAACAGTTGTTGAAGAGATGTGTCTGCTGCTAGAACTCTGTGTGGCATTGACCTGGTCTCTAATCTGAGCTGCTGTTAACCTGCGATTTCTGAGGCTGGTGACTCGGATAAACTTATCCTCAGAAGCAGAGGTGACTCTTGGTCTTCCTTTCCTGGGGCGGTCCTTATGTGAGCTAGTTTCTTTGTAGCGCTTGTTGGTTTTTGCAACTGCACTTGGGGACACTTTCAAAGTTTTCCCAATTTTTCACACTGACTGACCTTAATTTCTTAAAGTAATGATGGCCACTCGTTTTTCTTTACTTAGCTGCTTTTTTCTTGCCATAATACAAAAATACAAATTCTAACAGTCTATTCAGTAGGACTATCAGCTGTGTATCCATCAGACTTCTGCACAACACAACTGATGGTCCCAACCCCATTTATAAGGCAAGAAATCCCACTTATTAAACCTGACAGGGCACACCAGTGAAGTGAAAACCATTTCCGGTGACTACCTCTTGAAGCTCATCAAGAGAATGCCAAGAGTGTGCAAAGCAGTCATCAAAGCAAAAGGTGGCTACTTTGAAGAACCTAGAATATAAGACATATTTTCAGTTGTTTCACACTTTTTTGTTATGTATATAATTCCACATGTGTTAATTCATAGTTTTGATGCCTTCAGTGTGAATGTACAATTTTCATAGTCATGAAAATACAGAAAAATCTTTAAATGAGAAGGTGTGTCCAAACTTTTGGTCTGTACTGTATATCATATAGCAGTACAGATGAGCAAATTGATAGGCCACCAGACCAGAGCCCTGCAAGCCTCCTCCAAACTGCCGGCACCTCCGACTCTTCTTTTGGTTATAGTCCTTGCATGATGTCATCTTTGTGGAGTGACCTATACATGACATTGTGCCAGGCTACAATTCAAAGGAAGAGAAAGAGGATGCCGTCATGTAGGAGGCTCGCAGGGCACCTATTCAGCAGCCACTGAATATTCATCTGACCACTGGACCAGGGTCCTACAAATTGCTTGTCTCTATATACCAGTCATACTGAATATTCTCCTATATATATTGTACTCTATGTGGTATAATATGTATACTGTGTGCATGGACATCAGATGGGACACACAGGATAATTAGTGACTGCTACATCATATACTTTAATGTGGAGTTGAAGTTTACATTGATGAATTGCTTGATCAAGTATGTTTGAAAAAATGCACAAAATAATAATTCATAGGTATCTATCTGGCAGACCTGTGCTTATGTGTGGCCACCTTTACTCTGCTGATATGTTTTTTTTAGAAGTGTAGAAAAGCACAGCTTACCGGCGGTTAACAGCCAGGGGTAGTGCTGACATCGCTCCTGGCTATTACTGCAGGAGCTCAGCCACTGGCAGCGCTGAGCTCCGGCACTGATCGGGCAGGAGGTGCTGATATTTCAGCATCTCCTGCACGATCACGCTGAGATCGGTCAGTCAGATTGACTGACCGATCACAGCGATCTGCGTGCGGGGGACCAACAGCATTCTGGTGACAGTTTAAAGCCATGAAGGACACTACACGGCAAGGAGCGTTAACTTACATCCGCTCATGACAGTGTCCATCATTGAGCGTTATGTGGTTAAACTGAATGACTTGGGTCAAACCTTTGGGATATCCTTCCACAAGCTTCTTTCAATACGTGGTCGGAATTTGGGCCCATTCCTCCTGACAAAACTGGTGTAACTGATCCGGGTTTGTAGGTCGCCTTCCTCACACTTGCCTTTTCAGCTTTGCCCATAAATTTTCAATAGGATTGAGATCAGGCCACTCCAAAACATTGACTTTGTTATCCTTAAGACACTTTGTTACCATTTTGGCAGTATGCTTCGGATCATTGTCCATTTGGAAGACTCGTTTCTGCCCACTCTTTAACTTCCTGGCTGATGTCTTGAGATGTTGCTTCAGTATTGCCACATAATCTTCTTTTCTCATGATGCCATCTATTTTGTGAAATGCACCAGTCCCTCCTGCAGCATAACAACCCCACAACATGATGCTGCCACAACCGTGTTTCACAGTTGGGACGGTGTTCTTAGGCTCCCAAGCTTCTCCCTTTTTCCTCCAAAACGTAACGATGGTGATTATGCCCAAAAAGTTCAATATTAGATTCATCAGGCTACAGGACATGTCTCCAAAAATTAAGGTCTTTGTTCCTGTGTGCATTTGCAAACATTAATCTGGATTTTTTATGTAACTTTTGGAGAAAAGGCTTCTACCTGGCAGAGTGGCCTTTCAGCCCATGTTGAAACAGTACTCATTCACTGTGGTTACTGACACAGTCTTAACAGCTTCCGCCTTCATCCTCACAGGGTCTTTTGCTTTTGTCCTTGGGTTGATATGCACAAGTCGGATCAAAGCATGTTCATCTCTGGGACACAGAACCTGCCTCCTTCCTGAGCGGTATGATGGCTGGACATTCCCATCTTGTTTGTACTTGCATATAATTGTTTGTACAAATGAACGAGACACCTTCAGGTATCTTGAAATTGTACCCAAGGATGAGCCAGACTTGTTCAAGTCTACAATTCTGTTTCTGATGTCTTGGCTGATTTCTTTAGACTTTCCAATGATACTACACAAAGAAGCAGTGTGTTTCAGGTGTGCGTTAAAATACATTCACATGTGTGTCTCTAATTAACTCAGATGTTGCCAAAAAAACTATCAGAAGCTTCCAATCCAAAAACATGACATCATCCTATGGGCAGTCCAAAACTATTTAAAGGCATAGCAAACTTAGTGTATGTAAACTTATGACTGTGCAGTAAGCAATAAAAATGCCTTAAAACATTCTCTTGCTCTCATTATTCTGGCATTTGGCAAATATTAAAAATTATGATAATCCTAATTGACCTAAAACGGGAAAGGTTTATTTTGATTTCATGTCAGATATTGATAAACACATACATATGTGTATTTTTATATAGTGTATGTAAACTTTTGGTTTCAACTGTATACATTATAGTGTATGTGTGTATGTAGTATATACTGTCTGTGTGTATGTACAGTATATATTGTCTGTGTATGTAGTATATACTAGTACTTACTGGCCATGTGTGTGTGTATATATAATGCAGGTAAACAGTATGCAACAGTGGAGACACAGGCAGAACAAAAGTATATTTCTTTTATTTAACAACTAATATTAATTGTAAAACATGTATTATATGGTTACAATTCCTTTACAATGTTTGACAGTAAAATAAGCAGGAAATCACATAACAGAATAAAATATGAGAATATACTAGAATTCAGGGGCTCGTGGTTTAAAATGATCTGCAGGAGTGCCAATTCTTTTGGCCACCACTGTATGTGTAGGGTGTGTATCCAGTGGTTGCATGAACCCGATTGTTATACACCCACACGAGCTCAGAGACACAGCATTTAATCTTAATTATGCCAGACATAAATTCTGTAGGACCAGAATGATAGACTATTGTCTGAATTGTTGACTATTGACTTTATGTGTTTCTTCGGTCGGTCGAGACACATGGACTTTTGTCATGAGTCTGAATGTTGACTCTTCTTGTAGGTTGAGTTGATATTTGTTAATTGATGAATGGCTGTTATTTACCTCTTATATCAGCTCCTACAATTTAATGTACTGTTATCTTTGCAAGACAGGGACGCACGGTCACTGAACAATGATGTTTGCTAATATGTTGATTACGCATTATACCAGGCCATGCAGTTTGTTGACTTGTATTGTTTGGGCATTTATAGTTTATCCTTCAATGTTTGCAAGTCAACATTGGGGGATGAACTGTGAATGCTCAACCAATGGGAGTTAATATCACCACCTTTTTCTCTTGACCTGTGGATGATGGCTTCAAGGACAGTTGTGGACTATATAAGGGGTCTCTGCCTCTGTGTGAGTCTACAGGATGTTAGCTTAGGGGACCACGGCCCCTGCTGGAAGAACACAGATCTGCCCCACTGACCATCGCTGAACACTCAGAGACAGTTTGAAGAATCCAGGTTGGAACAATGAGGTCACCTGGCCATATACCTCCATGGACTGTCAGCTTCCTAAGCTTTCCGCTACCTACTCTCTGTGGGTGCCCGCCCAAAGCGGGATGCCACTGGTTGTGGTAGTTGGTCCTGGAAGCCCTGAATTCGCAGCTGATCTAATCCCAGCGAGTCAGTGGAAGGGTGAGACTCAGTAATTTGTACCATTTTGTGTATTTGCTGGGACTGTTCTATATGTTATTGTCTGTTTGGTGGTTCAATAAAGTATTGCCACACTGTTATACCCTCACTCTGTGCTGTATGAGTAGTATTCTGCCCACGAAAGACCCCAGCTTTCTGTTTTGCCTGCACTGCTTTTCAAAAATAGAAGAGACCCTACGTCACGATGTTACCGCCGATCAAAGCCCATGGTTGCCACGCTGTCACACAGATGACAGCGTGGCAAATAACGGATGTTCAGGCCCTCCATTCATTTGAATGGGGTCTAGTTTGGGTACCGATCTGATACCCGAACAAAACTTTTTTAAAATGATTGGCTGAAACCACCGGACTCGAACATCCAAGGGTACGCCCATCACTTGTTACAATCCATTTTTCCCTAGCCAGATAGGTGGAAGTCATTTGGAAATTAAGAAGGCTGTGTTTGCATTAAAGAGCTCAAATTATGTTAATTTTTCTACAATGGTAATTCACAGTCTTCCACATATGTTTGCAATGAGAGGCTTTTTAATTATGCAATTCGTGCAAACTTGAATTTCAAAAGATACGCTCATCTCTAGTTTTTAGATATAGAGCATAGATAGCAAATTTAACTTTTGTAAAGAGTGAAAGAAAGTCTAGATATTGTTCTGCTTAAAAGAGTATTACAATGATAATGATGTTCTGCTTATAGAATTTTGTCCACTTTTGTAATGTGAGGAATTAGCAAGAGGCAGACCTCATCGCTCTATCACGTGGACTCTTTTATTAACAATTTGTAATGGTCTGTCTGAGTTGAAACAATATCAAACCAGCCTCTGCCAATCATAATTCAGGTTGTTGAACTGAAGAAAAAATGTTTAAAACAGTCACTGCAGCAGTTACTTGATGGTATTTGAACAGCACAGTTTATTACTCTAGCTGTCATTCCCATCATTGATACACGACTCGTTAAATTTGGCTCATCTTACTCCAGTGAACTGTTCATCAGAATGGCAGTTTAATGAATAAGGGTCAAAGCCTTTTGCCTTTGATAGTGCATCTTTTGCTATTTGTTCACGTTTATTGTGCCAAATTCTTCAAAATGCTAAATAAGGCTATGTGCTAAAGCTGTCTGTTTAGCCTTCCCACTGCCATGTAGCAGTGGCGAATGGGGTTGGGGTTCATGTCAGCCTTATATTGGCGGCTGACATGAAGCCCAAGTTAGTAATGGAGGGGCATCTCAAAGTTTTCAACACTTTTTCAATAAAAACACTGCCAGAATAAAGTCTGTAATATTGAAATAAAATTACACACAGTTTTAATCAGGGCTGTGGAGTCAGTAAGCCAATCCTCCGACTCCTCAATTTCCATGACACCGACTCCAACTCCGACTCCACGACTCTGACTCCCTCATACATGGCTCATGTTTAAGTGATAAATTTACTGTAGCACAGATTCATCTCAGCTAAAAGTCTAGCCCCTAAGATCAGGAATAGGACAGACATTTATAGGACATTTCATAACTTTCCCAAATTCTTATGAAAAAATATTCCCCACAAACTGCATTGAACTACTGTACCCAATTTATTATATATTTTAGTAGTCGGAGTTGGTCCATTTTTTACCGACTCTGACTCCACCAAAATGGGCTCCGACTCCGACTCCATAGCCCTGGTTTTAATATTTTTTTTATTGTTTTCTCAATCCCCGACGCCCTCGTCTCCTGAAAAAAAACAAAAATAAAAAACAATCATATCCCTCACCTGTCTGCCATCATGACGTAATCCAGATTGTCCCAAGGCGATCCGAGTCACTTCTACAGCAGTCACATCAATCACTGATGTGACTGCTGTAGAAGACATCACTGTTCACTGACAGGAGTGTAAAATCACTCCTGTCAGTGTACATGGCTGTGCTGCAGGCTGAGGTCATGTGAGTTCATCAGCTGATCAGCCCCGGTGACCTCATAATGCATCAGTACTGCTTGGGAACATTCGTGAGAAAATTCCCACACTGCTGTAAACTGAGGTCCCAGTGTCACGGGTGTGTCGCCACGAAGATCGTCACGATTACACAGCCTGACTTCTCGCAGCTGACTTTTTGGTGCTTTGTGTTTTTCGGCAGTGAGGGAGTTAATTCTCTCTCTCTCTGTGCTAGACGAGGTCCAGCCTCGCCCAGCTGCAATCAATGCTGCTGTAGTGAGACTCCTTCAAATGCCTGCTGGTCTGTTAGGGAAGTGTCGGTGAAAGCATTTCATGCAGACTAACAGAGCGGATCGTGGTATTTGGAGTTTCAGAGATAAGTGTATTTGGAGTGTTTTTTCCCTTCCTCGCTTTATCATTTATCTCCTTTCCCGTTGGTGTTCCCTCTGTTGTAGTTGTGTAGTTTTTGTATGCAAGGTGGTTTTGGTTTTTCCCTTGTACTGTCTCGTTCGTCTAAGTACTGTGTGTGGGCATATTATTACTTGTCCCCTTTTGTTGTGATCGGGGTCCTTCTCAGGACTAGATTACTTAGGTGCAGGGATCCTCAGGAGGTAGGGGTTACGCTGGCGGCCTGGACCTCTGTACCTTTAACAGTACCTCCAGGTTGAGGGATTAGTCAGGGCCCCAGCTTAGGGTCAGCTTAGGCCCCCTACCTCCAGTATACAGAGACAGCGTGACATTTTCACCGACCACTTAGTTTTTCTCCAGCTACCATGGATCCAGTAGCCGGTCTAGCTCGGCAGTTGCAGAGTTTGTCCATGGAGCTGGCGTACGTTAGGTCCAAGGTTTTGTATCCTCAGGAGCAAGCCGGACCAGAACCCAAAGTAGCTCTCCCTGACAGGTTCACTGGGGGGCGGGACAAGTTTTTTGTTTTCCGGGAGGCATGCAAGTTGTACTTTCGGCTGCGGCCTCGGTCATCGGGGAGTGAAGAACAAAGGGTGGGGATTGTCATCTCGCTCCTACAAGGGGACCCACAATCTTGGGCGTTCTCTCTTCCCCCGGGCTCCCCGGCTCTCCAGTCAGTGGATAGGTTTTTCGCTGCTCTGGGACTCGTATATGATGACCCAGATCGGATCTCCCTTGCTGAGTCTAAGTTACGTAGGATTCAGCAGGGAGATCGTCCGGCGGAGGAATTCTGTTCGGAGTTTCGTAGGTGGGCCACGGACACCCAGTGGAATGACCCGGCTCTTAGGAGCCAGTTTTGTCAAGGTTTATCCGACAAATTACAGGATGTGTTGGCACAGTATGACTCTCCCGCGTCACTGGAAGCCGCTATGGCACTTGCTATTCGCGTTGACAGACGGCTTCGGGAGAGGTGCGGGATAACTCTACCCCCTGTGATGACTCCACCTCCTACAAGGTCCCCTCATATGGTGGTTCCCTGGTCAGTCCAGAGGAGCCTATGCAATTAGGAGGGACATCATTTCGGGGGAGGGGACCGGTGGTGCGCCATAAGACAGGAAGGTGTTTCTTCTGCGGGAGAAAGGGACATTTTATTGGGGGGTGTCCATCCCGTCCCTTGCAGAGTGAAGAGTCGTCGGAAAACTGTTGATCCCAGGTTGTGTGGTGGACGGCAATCTGGGAGTAGGTATTTCGTCCCTAGGTTCGTCTCAGTTTCTCGTACCGGCGGAGGTGGTGGTGGGTACGAGAACTGAGAGGATATCTGTTCTTCTGGATAGTGGGGCCGGGGCTATTCTGGTTGATGCTCGGTTTGCCCGGGTTCAAGGTATGCGATTGAGTGAGTTGGCTAAACCCATCCCCATATTCTCGATCGATGCCAGGCCTCTCGGTCAGGGAAGTTTTTTGCAAGCTGTGCATGACGTAAAACTTCAAGTGGGGGCGATACATAAAGAACTGTTGTCTTGCTACGTGTTGGAGGGTCTTCCCACTCCTATAGTGTTGGGCCTTCCTTGGTTAACTAAGCATAACCCGGTTATTAATTGGCAAACCAGAGAGATAAGCCAATGGAGTAAATTCTGTAATAAAAACTGCATGAACACGGTCATCGGTGCGGTTACTCCTTGGGTCTTACCTCCATTTCTGGCGGACTTTGAGGATGTATTCTCGGAGAAAGGGTGTCAGGAACTACCTCCTCATCGCGAGTATGACTGTTCTGTAAAACTGCTCCCTGAGGCCAAGTTACCTAAAGCTAGGTTGTATAACCTTTCTGGTCCTGAGAGGCAGGCCATGAAGGATTATATTTCAGAAAGTTTGGCTAAGGGGCATATTAGACCTTCATCTTCACCGGTGGCTGCGGGGTTCTTCTTTGTTAAGAAGAAAGATGGAGGCCTACACCCTTGCCTGGATTTCCGTGAACTTAATCGGATTACGGTCCGAGATCCGTATCCGCTCCCACTTATTCCCGATCTCTTTTATCAGATCGTGGGCGCCAAATGGTTCTCTAAGTTGGATCTCAGGGGGGCGTACAATCTGGTTAGGATGAAGGAGGGGGATGAGTGGAAGACGGCGTTTAACACTCCGGAGGGGCATTGTGAGAACCTTGTCATGCCATTCGGTCTGACTAATGCCCCGGCGGTGTTCCAACACTTTGTTAATGACATTTTTCGCCGCCTGGTGGGACAGTTTGTTGTCATATATCTGGATGATATCTTAATTTACTCGCCGGATCTGGTGTCTCATCAGGAGCACGTTAGGCAGGTGTTACAGATCTTGCGGGAAAATAAACTGTATGCCAAATGGGAAAAGTGTGTGTTCGCCGTACAGGAACTCCAGTTTTTAGGCTTCCTGGTTTCAGCGTCCAGTTTTCGTATGGACCCTGGGAAAGTGCGGGCAGTTCTTGAGTGGGATCGGCCAGAGAATCTTAAGGCACTACAACGTTTCCTGGGGTTTGCTAATTATTACCGGAAGTTCATTCGTAATTTCTCGTCCATGGTTAAGCCTCTCACAGACATGACTAAAAAGGGGACGGATTTTTCTAGGTGGTCTGACAAGGCTTGTCAAGCATTCTCCTCCTTGAAAAAATGTTTTGCCTCGGCACCCATACTCATTCAACCTGATGCGTCACAGCCATTCATTGTAGAGGTAGACGCTTCCGAGGTAGGGGTGGGAGCAGTATTGTCACAAGGTTCGTCCCCTGGTAAGTGGCATCCGTGCGCCTTTTTCTCTAAAAAATTGTCGTCCGCTGAGAGGAATTACGATGTCGGCAATAGGGAACTCTTGGCCATTAAGTTAGCTTTTGAGGAGTGGTGCCATTTTTTGGAGGGGGCAGTCCATCCGGTCACCGTCATCACCGATCACAAGAACCTGCTATATCTGGAGTCCGCGAAACGTCTGAATCCCAGACAAGCTAGGTGGTCATTGTTTTTTACCAGGTTTAATTTTGTCGTTACATATCGTCCTGGGTCAAAAAATGTAAAGGCGGATGCCTTATCTCGTAGTTTCCCTGGGGCCGGGAATACGGACGACCCGATTCCTATCCTTCAGGAGGGGGTGGTGGTTTCGGCAGTATGCTCTGAGCTGGAGGAGGAGGTATTGGAGGCTCAGGGGGATGCCCCTGTTGGACCTCCGGGGAGACTGTTTGTTCCAGATCAGTTGCGACAAAAAGTGATCGAGGCACACCATAACTCCGTTTTTGCAGGACACCCGGGGAGTAAAGCAACTGTGGATCTCCTCTCGCGTCGGTTTTGGTGGCCTAACTTACATAAGGAGGTGGTAACTTTTGTCGCGTCCTGTGGGGTTTGTGCGCGCTCTAAGACCTCACATACCCATCCGTCTGGGGCCCTCTTACCTTTGAAGATCCCGGAGCGTCCTTGGACTCATCTGTCTATGGACTTTATTACGGACCTCCCTCCGTCTTCGGGTAAAACGGTCAAACTCGTTGTAGTGTACAAGTTCAGCAAGATGGCAAATTTTATCGCTCTTCCTGCTCTCCCTAATGCTAAAACTCTTGCGCAGGTGTTCATTGGGGAGATTGTGAGGCTTCACGGGGTACCCTCCGAGGTGGTGTCTGATCGGGGGTCTCAGTTTGTGTCCAAGTTCTGGAAGGCGTTTTGTGCACGGCGGGGGATGCATTTGTCGTTCTCATCGGCTTTTCATCCTCAGACCAATGGTCAGACGGAACGAATGAACCAGAGCTTGGAGACATATCTCCGGTGTTTTGTGTCAGAGAACCAGGAGGACTGGGCTTCTTTCTTACCTCTGGCAGAGTTTGCTCTTAATAATAGGCGGAGCGAGTCCACTGGTAAGTCCCCGTTTTTTGGGGCATATGGTTTTCACCCCCAGTTTTGTACTTTCAGTAGGGGGGGCTCTTCGGGGGTTCCTGAGGAGGAACGATTTTCCTCATCACTCGCTTCAGTATGGAGAGGGGTGCTGAAGAATCTGAATACTATGGGGAACCGATACAAACGTATGGCTGATAGGAGGAGAGTGTCTGGTCCGGACCTAAGTGTGAACGATCGGGTATGGTTGTCTACCAGGAATATAAAACTTAAGGTTCCCTCCTGGAAACTGGGTCCCAGGTTCATCGGGCCGTACAGAATCAGCTCTATAATTAATCCGGTGGCATTCCGTCTTGACCTCCCCCCTACGTTTAAAATTCACAACGTGTTCCACAGATCGTTGCTTAAGAGGTATGTGGCGCCGGTGGTACCGTCACCTTTACCTCCCCCTCCAGTGGTGGTCAATGGTAACTTGGAGTTACAGGTATCGAGGGTCATCGATTCACGCTTTAATCGCCGGTCCCTTCAGTACCTGGTTCATTGGAAAAGGTATGGTCCTGAGGAGAGGATGTGGGTTCCTGCGTCGGATATTAACGCAGACCGATTAGTTCGGGCCTTCCACACGACTCACTCGGATAAACCTGGCCCTGAGGGTCCGGAGGCCCCTCGTAGAAGGGGGGGTACTGTCACGGGTGTGTCACCACGAAGATCGTCACGATTACACAGCCTGACTTCTCGCAGCTGACTTTTTGGTGCTTTGTGTTTTTCGGCAGTGAGGGAGTTAATTCTCTCTCTCTCTGTTCTAGACGAGGTCCAGCCTCGCCCAGCTGCAATCAATGCTGCTGTAGTGAGACTCCTTCAAATGCCTGCTGGTCTGTTAGGGAAGTGTCGGTGAAAGCATTTCATGCAGACTAACAGAGCGGATCATGGTATTTGGAGTTTCAGAGATAAGTGTATTTGGAGTGTTTTTTCCCTTCCTCGCTTTATCATTTATCTCCTTTCCCGTTGGTGTTCCCTCTGTTGTAGTTGTGTAGTTTTTGTATGCAAGGTGGTTTAGGTTTTTCCCTTGTACTATCTCGTTCGTCTAAGTACTGTGTGTGGGCATATTATTACTTGTCCCCTTTTGTTGTGATCGGGGTCCTTCTCAGGACTAGATTACTTAGGTGCAGGGATCCTCAGGAGGTAGGGGTTACGCTGGTGGCCTGGACCTCTGTACCTTTAACAGTACCTCCAGGTTGAGGGATTAGTCAGGGCCCCAGCGTAGGGTCAGCTTAGGCCCCCTACCTCCAGTATACAGAGACAGCGTGACACCCAGAGCTCATCAGCTGATCTCCAGCTGATGAACTTGCCTAACCTCAGCCGGCAGCAGCGATGTACACTGCCGGGAGCGAGCGTGCTCCCGTCAGTGTACCGCCAGCCGCCGAGTTGATCGCGTCGCCAGGGGACATCAGGAGGACGGCGGGACACCGGGGGATGCCAGACAGGTTAGTATAAAAGGTGTTTTTTTTATTTTAAATACATTTTTACTTTCTTTTTTCCACCGCGCACAGCCCCAGCTTGGCTGAGGAGCCTACTTCTCCCCTCAGCCACGCCGCTCTCGCTGTTATCAGCTGTAGCGGCGGTCGGATGATGGGAGAAGTAGTCTTCTTCCCCGGCCTGGGTACCATTCTTTGAGCATTTTTGAGCTGCAGAAACGCTACAAAGAATAGACATGCTGCGTATTTTAACGTAACGACAATCCTGAGCGGAAATATTCGCATCATGTGCACAGCACATCAGGATTGCCATTGCATTAGCTGGCAGATGGATTACCTAGCATTTCTGGTGCATTTCCTTGTGGAAATAACGCAGCGAAAACGCATCAAAAACGCTTAATGTGCACTTAACCTAATATGGTTAACAATTTAGTTCAAAATCAAAGATGCTCTTTTTTGTTCTTAACCTTTTTTACACTTCTTTTTAAAGCAAAAAGTTGCATATGCAATTAAATAGTCACATGCAAATTTAACATTTGCACAAAAATTTGACAATTGATGAATCGGCCACAAACATCTGCAAAACAAATATCCTGCCCTCAATTGTGAACATAAAAAACAGGTGTACACATTTAAAATAGTATTCAAAAAAGGTTCATATTAACCCTTTCACCCCAAGGCCTGTTTTCACCTTCCTGACTAGGCCAATTTTTTTAATTCTGACCAGTGTCACTTTATGAGGTAAAAACTCTGGAATGCTTCAATGGATCCCAGTGATTCTCAGATTGTTTTCTTCGTGACATATTGTACTTCATGATAGTAGTAAAATTACTATGACTTACAATTATTTGTGAAACAATCTTAAATTTGTTGAAAATTGTGAAAATTTTGCAATTTTCAAAATTTTAATTTATATGCCCTAAAATCAAAGAGTCATGTCAAGTCAAATAGTTAATAAATAACATTTCCCATATTTCCACTTTACACCAGCACAATTTTTGAAACATATTTTTTTTGTTAGGAAGTTGGAAGGGTTAAAAGTTGACCAGCGATTTCTCATTTTTACAACAAAATTTACAAAACCATTTTTTTTAAGGACCAAGTCACATTTGAAGTGACTTTGAGGGGTCTATATGACAGAAATACCCAAAAGTGACACCATTTTAAAAACTGCACCCCTCGAGGTGCTCAAAACCACATTCACGAAGCATTCAAGAAGTTTATTAACCCTTCAGGTGCTTTACCAAAATTAATGGAATGTGGAAGGAAAAAACAAGCATTTAACTTTTTTTCTCAAAAATTTTAATTTAGATCCAATTTTTTTAATTTCACAATGGTAATAGGAGAAATGGACCCCAAAGTTTGTTGTGCAATTTCTCCTGAGCACACCGATGCCCAATATGTGGGGGAAAACCACTGTTTGGGCACACGGCAGGGCTCAAAAGGGAACGGGTGCCATTTGACTTGTAATGTAAAATTTGCTGGCATAATCAGCAGATGTAATGTCGTGTCTGGAGCGCTGCTGATGTGCCTAAACAGTGGGAACCCCCCCGCAAGTGACACCATTCAGGAAACTAGACCCCTCAGGGAACTTGTATAGATGTGTAGTGAGCACCTTGAACCCCCAGGTGCTTCACCGAAATTTATAATATTGAGCCATGAAAATAAAAAAAATCACATTTTTCCCACACAAATGATTTTTAGGCCCAAATTTGCATTTTCACTAGGGTAACAGGAAAATTACACTATACAATTTGTTGTGCAATTTCTCCTGAGTACGCAGATACCCCATATGTGGAGGAACACTACTGTTTGGGCGCATGACTGGGCTTGGAAGTGAAGAAGCGCCATTTGACTTTTTGAATGCAAAATTTGCTGGAATAATTAGTGGACGCCGTGTGGCGTTTGGAGAGCCTCTGATGTGCCTAAACGGTGGAAGCCACCCATGAGTGACACCATTTTGGAAACTAGACCCCTCAGGGAACTTATCTAGATGTGTGGTGAGCACCTTGAACCCCCAGGTGCTTCACAGAAGTTTATAATGTTGAGCCGTGAAAATAAAAAAAATCACATTTTTCCACAAAAATGTTTGTAGCCCCAAATTTTGCATTTTCACTAGGGTAACAGGAAAAATTGCACTATACAATTCGTTGTGAAATTTCTCCTGAGTACGCAGATACCAGATGGGCACACGGCAGGGCTTAGAAGGGAAGAAACGCCATTTGACTTTTTGAATGCAAAATTTGCTAAAATAGTTAGCGGCTGCCATGTCGTGTTTGGAGAGCCCCTGATGTGCCTAAACATTGGAAACCCCCCACAAGTGACATAATTTTGTAAACTAGACCCCTCAGGGAACGTATCTAGATGTGTGGTGAGCACCTTGAAACCCCAGATGCTTCACAGAAGTTTATAATGTTGAGCCGTGAAAATAAAAAAAATCACATTTTTCCCGCAAGAATATTTTTTAGCCCCAAATTTAGCATTTTCACAAGGGTAACAGGAGAAAATGGACCCCAAAATTTATTGTGCAATTTCTCCTGAGTACGCAGATACACCATATGTGGTTGAAAACTACTTTTGAGGCATAGTGTGAAGCTAAGAAGGGAAGAAGTGCCATATTGGCTCTAAGATTTTGCTGGAATGGTTTGAGCGTGACATATCACATTGGTAGAGCCCCTGAGGTGCCAGATCAGCCAACCCATAAGTGACCCCATTTTATAAACTACAGCTCTCAGTGAATTCATCTAGGTGATCATATGGACACCACATGTGTGTCACAGAATTTTATACCATTGGGCCTGCGAAGAAAAAATGATTACATTTTTATCACCAAAACTTTCCTTTAGCCCAGATTTTACATTTTCACGCTGGGAAATGGGTAAAAATGATACCAAAATTTGTCCCACAGTTTCTGCTGAATGTAGAAATACCCCATATGTGGCTGTGCAGTACTGCTTAGCAATACAGCGAGACTCAGAAGGGACACAAGCAGCAGTGAATGTTGCTAAGTGAAGACTGCAAACTGCCATTGTAGTGACCAGTACGTTGCAGTTACCAGTTCGTTGTAGTGACCAGTACGTTATGCCCAGCTCATGCTTCTTGAGACATGCACCCGTAAATTAGGCGGGCTCTCGTCGCTACAGTTATGCCAAACATGTGGACGCTAATTCGCTGGATTTGTTTTGGAGGGCGAGGAGCAATTTCGTTTTTCCAGAGTCTTTGTGCTACCAGTAACATGGAAACCCCCTTTATTTCCGATAACAGATGATGGACCTGAGTGGGGACTTCCTTTTTTTGTGAATGGAGTTGAAGCTTTTATTGGGAACATTTTACAAAACATTTAGGATCACATTTATCCTGCGCTCTATTCTGAGCACTTATATCGGGGTTTCCATCTAAATCTCTGAGTGAAGTGTTTCAGATGAAAGCTCGAGGGATCCATTCACTATGATGAGACAGCACAGTTACTCTGGACTCTGTCTGGCCTCTGTTCAGCGTCGTCCTTTTCAGTAGTGCACAAAACTGTGGCCGACAGCACTTTTATGCACGCCTAGTAAAAAGACAGACATCGACGGATCATACAAATGAAAAAAACTGACCATCACATCCAAAACAGAAAACTGGTGTACAGGTGCTTACTAAGTGTAGCCATCTCCATATATAACAAGCAAATAAAGTAGCACTCTGCAGTGCTAAGTATGCATACATGAAATATATGAAATTTGATTAGCAATACTGCTCAGGAAAATAGAAATAATTGAGAAATCTTAGCGCATATCTTAGGCCAATTCATCGTGGCTACCAGGTACACATCAGGCGTTTCTCATTACCACGCACCTACCAAGGTGTTTCCTCTCTTAGAGACTAAAGTCTGCATGTGTATGGGAAGGTAAGTGTAGCACCCTGAGGATTCGGCTGCTACAGGGGTATTGCACCTCAATCCAGAGGTGTGATATTCCACTCCCGGGTAAGGATGGAGTGTGGACCTGAGCTCGGTAGGCTGCATGCACTACACACATCCCATTTCCGAGGAGCAGACCAACGGTACTCCCACTTAGAAATGTGCAGGTACGACCGAGTCTGTTCCTGGCTGGAGTGGGAGGGGGGTGGTACATCCCAAGTAGTGTAGGGGCAGATAGGGGGAGCAGCCTGGGTAAAGATAGGAGCTCATTGGGTGCTGGTCACCTGAGCTCACACATAGAGGGTGTATATAAGGTGGGCACCATCAAAGAACAGGGTCAGTCAGTCAGTCGGTCAGTCAGTCAGCCTTTGCAGAGGAGTCAGAGGAAGAGGAGCAGAGCAGTCCCAGAGAGAGAGAGAGGAGAAAGAAAGAGAGACCCAGAGGGGAAAGCAGAAGAGAGGACTCTGAGACCCCAAATCCAAGCTACGGGTGAAGAGTCGGCATCAGGGTACCGGAACCCAAGCTGGTGGGGGCAAAAACACACCCCAGCCAGAGACCGGAGGCCGTGGGCAGCGTCTGCCACGGCCACCCACCACATCCACCACGAAGGCATATCACGTGGAGGGTCAGGGAACCCAAGGCCAAGGTTCTCCCAACAGAAGGCCCGAGGGAGCTGGACCTGGGTGGATCAATAGTGGGGACGGCCAGAGAAAGGACAGAAGGAGAGCTCAGGGTCACGCTCCGGACTCGCTTGGGGGTTGGCTGGATCCAGGACCTGGTGGACGCAGCACGGCTCGGGAGGTCACTTGAAGCTGGAGTGACCGGAACATCAGCAGTGAGTAAATACCCTAAACTGCACAACCCGACTCTGTCTTCCTTTAACATCTATGCTGCACCACCACAACCCCCATCCTCTGCATCTGACCCCCTGAGGCTATACCCCACCCGTTGGGGGTTATACCATCAAAAGCTGCACCTACACCATCAGCCTCAGCGGACCCTACTGCAGCGGCGGCCATAGTGACCGCAATACAACGGGTGGCGTAGTCGACATTAAGAACTTTATAACATCTGTAGGACTGCCACATACACTGAGTTTGACACCCTGGGCACGGACCGGGTCACAGCCACTCGGAAGACTACAACTCCCATCTGATCCGGCTCCGGATATTCCCCCTAAAGAATATGGCCCAGGGGGCGCGTCAACTTTGGCGTAGTCGGCAGGATTACGTGCCCGCAACACCCGGGTACTGCGTGCCTGAAGAAAAGAACGAATTTACCTCAAAAAGAAGTCTCCTGCCTGTTCCGGAGGGTCCCCGCCATCGGACCCCATCACAGGTCGATTCCCGCCGGTTGTCCGCCATTAACAGCTTTTTCCCGCCATCTGCAGAGTTTCCCGCCACTGGGAAGCGATTCCCGCCATTTCCAAAGGTTTCCCGCCTTGGAAGAGCGGACGCCATTATGGGCGTGCCAGAGGGTGGCAAGAGGCCACCTCCCATCGTGGGCCAGGACCGAAAATGGCGCCAAAAGTGGAAACCGCCCCCACCAACAGAGACTGTGATGCTAGAGGTGTCTGTCAGCGTGAAAGAACAGCCCCTGGAGCTGACAGTCACCAAGTGGCCCCGGGACCGCCCTCGAAGGGGGAGGAGACGAAAGGAGAGAACAAAGATGGGTGTCGCTTGGAGGAGTCTAGAGCGAGCGCACCCGGAGGCAAGAAGCCTGGAGAAGAATATCGGAGGAGCTTACCCGGAGATGGCGAGAAAGCAGAGCAGCACCGGCCCGTTGGCCAGGAGCCTGCTAGAAACAGAAGAGGGAGAGCAGAGCAGCACCGGCCCGCTGGCCAGGAGCCTGCTGGAGACGACTGTAGGAGAGCAGAGCAGCACCGACCCGTTGGTCAGGAGCCTGCTGGAAACAACGACCCCAGTAGGCCTAGTGGAGGTCCTAGCACAGCTCCCCCGAGACCGGGAGTGTGCACAGACCGCTCTGGAGAGCCTCGCAAGGAGGATGGCCCGGGTGCAGCGAGAGACGTTGGCAGAGTGGAGCCGAGAGATGGCCCAGCAAACCGAGACCTGTCAGCGGAGCACGCCACCCAAGACGAGGAGACCGACCGCCTCTGAGGATGGCGCGGGAGGACTGAAGGCCGGAGACGGCGCCGAGAAGGGAGCCGAACGAGTGGAGGCAGGTAAAGGGGACGTCTATACCCCAAACCGGGAAACCGCGAACCTGCCCCAGCTCCCCGTCGCAGAGCCCGAAGTCTATCCTGCCGTGCCCGTCGCTGCAACGTCACCGCCGCAGACTAGGCCTCAAACGGGAGCCGCGACCCCTGTGACGTCACACGCCTCGACCCCGAGCGTGACCAAGCAGGAAGTACCACCAGCCTGGTCGCAAGGCCTAGTACCCCCGGGCGCCGCAATACCAACAGCGCCCCCTACCTCCGCGGAGCCCCCGGCCTGGTCGCAGGGCCAAGTAGCCCAGGGCGCCGCCGTCCTTACGGTGCCCTTCACCTTCCAGATACCCCAGGCCTGGCCGCAAGGCCCGGGCAACCCGGGCGCTAATACCACCGCGCCCATAAGACCTAAAGTGCCGCATCTGGGAGAGGACCTGTACGCCCAGCATACGTGCCCGGATGGGCAGCCATTTATATGGCCACCGGAGTTCCACCATCCCCGACTCCGGAGAGAGAGACCCCTGGATGAACCCCTGATCCCGGCTCCAAAGCCCGTAAAGGGGATCTCGCCCCCGCTAGCGGAAGCGCAGTTCGAGTGGGACCCCACCGGAGAAGATCTCATGGGGTTCACTCAAGAGACTCGGGCAGCTGCAGCGGAGCGTGCTGAGTGCTGCCGCCAACAGCTCGAGGACTTTGAGAGGGAGCGGAGAGAGAGGCGGGTCCGGGAACAGCAAGCTCAAGTAAGGAGCGTGGAGCAGAAGAGCCGGGCCAGGAGAGACCCCCGTGCAGCGCATAGTCCCCGCACCACCGGGACTGTGATAAAGTTTAACATGCAGCATGGGTGGGGCTTCATCCGAGACCACCGCACCCTAGGCGACGTCTTCGTGACCAGGAGAGACGTTGAGTCCCACCTACCGGAGGGACACAGAGGTCGTGACCTTTACATCGGGGACGAGGTCACCTTCACCCGGCACAAGTGTGCCAAAGGACCCTACGCCCTCCATGTGCATCGTCTGACGGAGGAAGAGCTGCGGTGTGAGGAGGAAGAACAAGAGGACCCGGACGGGTCTGAAACTAGAGCCAAAGGTAACAATAAAGAAAGAGCAGGAGGACGCCGTCGCTAAGTACAGCGAAGCAGGAGCTGTATATAGTTGCCCGTCGGGGCACCATAAACTGAAACTGAAACTGTAACTGTTGCTAATATAGTCCCCGTTGGGACCAGCATGTGTGAACTGTTTACCCGTATTTCCCTTAATCCCACTGACCAAGGACTGAGAGCGGCCATAATACCCTGTATATAGTTGCGCGTCCTAAAGCGCCCCCTACCGGTTTTATAGGAAAACCAGTTTTCCAGAGAGACTGTCGCACTTTACCCGGTCACACGTTGCACAGTGACCGGAGGAGGAGCCAGAGGCGACGAGAATGTTTTATCTGCTAAGATATGTTGTTTAATATGTTTTATATGTTTATGAAAAAAAATGTATGTTTGGTGTTGTTTTTATCTTACAGCCCGAGGACGTGCTGTGATTTACCAGGGGGGAATGTAGCACCCTGAGGATTCGGCTGCTACAGGGGTATTGCACCTCAATCCAGAGGTGTGATATTCCACTCCCGGGTAAGGATGGAGTGTGGACCTGAGCTCGGTAGGCTGCATGCACTACACACATCCCATTTCCGAGGAGCAGACCAACGGTACTCCCACTTAGAAATGTGCAGGTACGACCGAGTCTGTTCCTGGCTGGAGTGGGAGGGGGGTGGTACATCCCAAGTAGTGTAGGGGCAGATAGGGGGAGCAGCCTGGGTAAAGATAGGAGCTCATTGGGTGCTGGTCACCTGAGCTCACACATAGAGGGTGTATATAAGGTGGGCACCATCAAAGAACAGGGTCAGTCAGTCAGTCGGTCAGTCAGTCAGCCTTTGCAGAGGAGTCAGAGGAAGAGGAGCAGAGCAGTCCCAGAGAGAGAGAGAGGAGAAAGAAAGAGAGACCCAGAGGGGAAAGCAGAAGAGAGGACTCTGAGACCCCAAATCCAAGCTACGGGTGAAGAGTCGACATCAGGGTACCGGAACCCAAGCTGGTGGGGGCAAAAACACACCCCAGCCAGAGACCGGAGGCCGTGGGCAGCGTCTGCCACGGCCACCCACCACATCCACCACGAAGGCATACCACGTGGAGGGTCAGGGAACCCAAGGCCAAGGGTCTCCCAACAGAAGGCCCGAGGGAGCTGGACCTGGGTGGATCAATAGTGGGGACGGCCAGAGAAAGGACAGAAGGAGAGCTCAGGGTCACGCTCCGGACTCGCTTGGGGGTTGGCTGGATCCAGGACCTGGTGGACGCAGCACGGCTCGGGAGGTCACTTGAAGCTGGAGTGACCGGAACATCAGCAGTGAGTAAATACCCTAAACTGCACAACCCGACTCTGTCTTCCTTTAACATCTATGCTGCACCACCACAACCCCCATCCTCTGCATCTGACCCCCTGAGGCTATACCCCACCCGTTGGGGGTTATACCATCAAAAGCTGCACCTACACCATCAGCCTCAGCGGACCCTGCTGCAGCGGCGGCCATAGTGACCGCAATACAACGGGTGGCGTAGTCGACATTAAGAACTTTATAACATCTGTAGGACTGCCACATACACTGAGTTTGACACCCTGGGCACGGACCGGGTCACAGCCACTCGGAAGACTACAACTCCCATCTGATCCGGCTCCGGATATTCCCCCTAAAGAATATGGCCCAGGGGGCGCGTCATAAGAACCTGCTGTAATTAAAACTGCCTGTTGCTAAGGGTGCATTCACATTGCGTTCTGTGTCCCCATTGGGGTATACGTCCCAAATTCCCTGCAAAACGAGGTCTAGACGTATGCTCTGACGGGGGCCATAGACTGCAATGGTGACGGCAGAGCGAATGTGAGCTCTGTCGTGCACTTTTTTCGGGAGTGTACACCTACAGATTGCGAACACTCAGACGCAGCAACCTATGTCTGAGTGTCCGCCTTCTGTTTTGCGGGGAATTTGTGACGTATACTCCGGCGGGGACACAGAACACAATGTGAAAGCACCCTTAGAGGCGGAGTGTTTACCTTCCCATACACAAGCTATAATTTTTCCAGATTTCTGCCGACAGAGTCATGTGATGGCTTGATTTTTGTGAGACGAGTTGGCGTTTTTATTGGTACCATTTTCAGGCAAATTACATTTTTTGATAGCTTTTTATCCCGATTTTTGGGAGGCAGAATAAACAAAACATGCTTGGACATGCTTGGAGGTGGATAGTGCGGATAGTGGGATATTGGTCCCTGAGGAATGCACTGAGCACTTTATCAACACCACCACCACAACAATGTGGAGGAGCATGCACGAGGCACCTTATTAAGAATGCCAACGTCATTCATCTAAGCTAAGTTTTCTATTAAGTTCTCATATTATATCATTAAAGTCTATATGGTATGTGGCTCCTGATGAGCCGATTTACAGGAGAAGTGTGCCTGCGTCGAGCGATACGCACCTGCATCTATCTTTTGAACTTAGCATCTCTGTGTTGTGGAGTCTTGACTGACTACCGCATTGTTGATTTGTTCCTGTGACTGGGGGTTAATATTGTTCTATATAATCTTCCCTGATTATTTGGCTTACCTATGTTTGCATGTGACGTATGTAACTGAAGATGATTGATATACTGTATACAGAGTTTGTGATATCTGTACATAACATATGTCACTTGTCCAGCATCATGGCTATAATATACAGCTGACTGGCAGAGGCTGTGATGACATAGACATCTCTGTCTTAATGTTTTGGTTACATGTACTGTCCTGTGATTAATAAGTGAAGGCAGGGTAAGAATGTGTTATTAAATAAGGCCTAATATTTTAAACATAGCACGCTACTTACCACACCTGTACGCTGCCGGTACAGTGTTGTTGGTTGTGATGTTCTGATGGTGTAGCATTGGCTACCTTTATTTATCCCCTCACCTCTGTATTTTACTCCCATCACTCCCATTCATTTCAGAGCCTCTCAGGGTCATTCAGGGAGAGCCATCAAGGAGCAGGGGTGCCTTTTGCATTCAAGAGGGTGCCAACCTCTGCTGACAGGCAGGAACAGATTAAAGGCCCCGTCACACTAAGCGATGCAGCAGCGATCCCGACAACGATACTACCTGTCAGGGATCGTTGCTGCATCGCTAATACATCGCTGGTGAGCTGTCAAACAGGCAGGCTCACCAGCGATCAGGGGAGCAGCGATATCGTGGAAAGAATCGTTCCACGATGTCCTGCTCCCGTTACCAGCCTGCTGCTTAAGCAGGAGGAGGCTGGTAACTATGGTAAACATCGGGTTACTAAGTGCGCGTGTGCCCCTAGTAACCCGCTGTTTACCATGGATACCACTCTGCTACGGTGCGCGGGAGGTTACCGTTCACCTTAGCAGAGTCGTATCTGACGCGCCCCTGGGCCTGCTGTGTCGCGCAGCGTCTCACGCACGGGGGCTTACCCGGAACCGGATCAGATGAGGGTTGCAGTCTCCGAGTGGCGGGGACCCGGTCCGTGCCCAGGGAGTCAAACTCAGTGTGTGGCAGTCTTGATAGATGTTATTTGTGTGTCGACTACGCCACCCGTTGATTTGCAGCTATGGAGCTGCCGCTGCAGGGCAGACCGCTGAGGCCGGTGTAGAATTGTGCAGCGTGATAGTATAACCCCCAACGGGAGGGGTATGGCCTCAGGGCAGCCAACGTGGAAGATGGGGGTAGCAGGAACCACTCAGAGACGGTGCGGTGTAATTCAGGGTCTTTACTGGTAACAACGATAGACCCTCCCGGAGTACTTGCTAGCGAACGGGGCCTGGTCAGTCCTTGAGCAGATGGGATCTCCCCTGGCCAGGCGGAGTTGTAGGCCTCCCAAACTGACTGTACTCTTCTGGCTACCTTGCTAGAAGCGGATATAAGTAGCCCACGTCCCTGAGTGTACCGTGTGGTGCTCACCCGTATGGCCGGTGACTCGGGGCCTTCTATTGGCTTCCGCTCCACGATGGCGGTGCTGGTCCCACACGTGTGACCGTGCCTTCGGGTTTCTGGGCCTGAGGACCTGAAATCCCCTGCCGGTCGGCTTCTGCTGCTGGGTAAGAGTTAGTCCCCACAGCCTCGGACGCCGGGTCCGGTAAGAAAGCTTCTCAGTCAGGGCGAGCTCTGCAGCTGCCAGCCCCTGACTCGTAGTAGTATTGCTCCCACTGAGCTCCAGCTGTTTCTTCCTATGACTGTCTCTTGTCTCTACTCTCCTTGACTCCTAACCCTGCTTCAGCCCCGGGTTTATATAGGGGAAGTTCTTCCCCTCCCAAGACTGGGCAGGAGGTGTGGCATGCACAGGATCCCTGACCAAAGGACCTCCCACCTGCTCTCAGACATAACATCTCTATCACTGTGGCAACCAGACCCCTGGGGTGTCACATATCCATGATAAACATCGGGTTACTAGGGGCATACGCGCACTTAGTAACCCGATGTTTATCATGGATACGACTCTGCTAAGGTGAACGGTAGCCTCCGTGCACCGTAGCAGAGTGGTATCCATGGTAAACAGCGGGTTACTAAGTGCGCGCGTGCCCCTAGTAACCCCATGTTTACCATGGTTACCAGCCAGATCGTTGGTCCCGCTGGTCACACACAGCGATGTGTGCTGGCCAGCAGGAGGCCAACGACCAAAAAATGGTCTAGGACACTTTGCAGCGATCAGCGACCTCACAGCAGGGGCCTGATCGTTGCAAAGTGTCACACATAGCGACATCGCTGGTGAGGTCGCTGGTGAGTCACCAAAACCGTGACTCAGCAGTGATCTCGCTAGCGATATCGCTATGTGAGACGGGGGCTTAAGGGTCAGCTCAGGGCATTGTCCCTTCCCCATTTATCTGTATCTAATTAGCTGGAATTTTTTGTGCTGGCCTGTTTTTTATTACCATTGTTTTGCTTTTTTGAGGGTTTTTCTTGAATACTGGGAATTTTTAAATGATATCAATAAACTGTAAATTTTAGGTGTATTTTTCTGTAAGATTTAATTTATCATACACTCTTAGGACTGGTTGATCTGTGAATTCCAGAAAAAAACAAAAAGCTACAATTCAGGAATTGTTTTTTGGGGGATTTTTTTATGCCATTCCGCTTGTAGTAAAATTGATCAGGCAGCTTTATTCTTCGGATCAGTACGATTACAGCGATACCACATTTATATCATTTTTATTGGTGTTTTTACACAATAAAAACTATTTCATAGAAAAAAATAATAATATTTTGCATCGCTTTATTCTGAGACCTGTAACTTTTTTTTATTTTACTCCTGATGGAGCTGTATGGTGGCTTGTTTTTTGTGGGACAAGATGACGTTTTCAGCAATACCATTTTTATTTGATAAAGCATTGTTTTTTGCCTTGTTTTTCTTTTTTTTTTTTTACGGTGTTCATTGAAGGGGTTAACTTGTGGGACAGTTTCATAGGTCTGGTCTTCCAGACGCGGTGATACCAAATAGTCTTACTTTTTTTGTTTATTTTTTTTTTCCACACAGCTAAATATATCTATTGGATTAATATTTTTTCCCTTTTTTATATCTTTATTTTGATTTTTTTTATATTTGTATTGTTTTTTTTTGCTGTTTCACATCAACTTTCCCTGCTCTGATCACTGATCTAATCTTCTAACAGGCAGGAAGGAGGAGTCTCCGCGGTCGCTGACAGGCCATCTTCCTGCAGGACCCTGAAGGACCCACGGCTATCTTGGGACCATGGGTCACCATAGAGACCATCAGCACAACGCAATCGCATCGCATTGTGCTGATGGAAGCACAGAGGGAGTTCACTCCCTCTGCTATGCCCTGCGATGTCACTGTCGCTATTGACCGCAGCATCACAGGGGTTAAATGCCCGATCGTGAGCGTTGTTGCGGGGTGTCAACGCTTACATAGAGCCGACTCCCGCACTCAATAGCGATGGCGCTCAGCATGAGCCTGCACGATTCCAGCGCCGCATATATACATGTTGGTTGTATATGTACGGCGCATATCGGGAAGGGGTTAAAATAAGTGTTTGATTTAAATTAAAAAAGGGAAAAAAACACCAAAGATTAGATAAAAAACTATTGCAAATGCAATAGCCAATAAACCTTCTAGAGTCATGAACCATTTGTATATTTTTCAGGCAACATGTTTGGTGCGTCACACAAATCTCTGTATTGCATTGCAACATTGCATCTAATGATATCCTATATTGCATTGCAAATTTACATCTAATGATATCCTATATTGCATTTTAACATTTCATCGAATGATATCCTATATTGCCTTGCAACATTGCATCTGATGATATCCTATATTGCATTGCAACATTGCATCTAATGATATCCTATATTGCATTATAACATTACATCTAATGATATCCTATATAGCATTGTAACATTACATCTAATGATATCCTATATTGCATTGTAACATTACATCTAATGATATCCTATATTGCATTGTAACATTACATCTAATGATATCCTATATTGCATTGTAACATTACATCTAATGATATCCTATATTGCATTGTAACATTACATCTAATGATATCCTATATTGCATTATAACATTACATCTAATGATATCCTATATAGCATTGTAACATTACATCTAATGATATCCTATATTGCATTGTAACATTACATCTAATGATATCCTATATTGCATTGTAACATTACATCTAATGATATCCTATATTGCATTACAACATTACATCTAATGATATCCTATATTGCATTGTAACATTACATCTAATGATATACTATATTACATTGTAACATTACATCTAATGATATCCTACATTGCATTGTAACATTACAACTAATGATATACTATATTGCATTACAACATTACAACTAATGATATCCTATATTGCATTACAACAATACTTCTAATGATATCCTATATTGCATTATAACATTACATCTAATGATATCCTAAATTGCATTGAAACATTACATCTAATGATATCCTATATTGCATTACAACATTACATCTAATGATATCCTATATTGCATTACAACATTGCATCTAATGATATCCTATATTGCATTGTAACATTACATCTAATGATATCCTATATTGCATTGTAACATAACATCTAATGATATCCTATATTACATTGTAACATTACATCTAATTATATCCTATATTGCATTGCAACATTACATCTAATGATATCCTATATTGCATTGTAACATTACAACTAATGATATCCTATATTGCACTACAACATTACATTTAATGATATCCTATATTGCATTGTAACATTACATCTAATGATATCCTATATTGCATTGTAACATTACATCTAATGATATCCTATATTGCATTGTAACATTACATCTAATGATATCCTATATTGCATTACAACATTACATCTAATGATATCCTATATTGCATTGTAACATTACATCTAATGATATCCTATATTGCATTGTAACATTACAACTAATGATATCCTATATTGCATTACAACATTACAACTAATGATATCCTATATTGCACTACAACATTACATGTAATGATATCCTATATTGCATTGTAACATTACATCTAATGATATCCTATATTGCATTGTAACATAACATCTAATGATATCCTATATTACATTGTAACATTACATCTAATTATATCCTATATTGCATTGCAAAATTGCATCTAATGTTATCCTATATTGAATTGTAACATTACATCTAATGATATCCTATATTGCATTGTAACATTACATCTAATGATATCCTATATTGATATTGCATTGTAACATTACATCTAATGATATCCTATATTGCATTGTAACATTACATCTAATGATATCCTATATTGCATTGTAACATTACATCTAATGATATCCTATATTGCATTTTAACATTACATCTAATGATATCCTATATTGCATTGCAAATTTACATCTAATGATATCCTATATTGCATTTTAACATTACATCTAATGATATCCTATATTGCATTGCAACATTGCATCTAATGATATCCTATATTGCATTATAACATTACATCTAATGATATTCTATATTGCATTGTAACATTGTATCTAATGATATCCTATATTGCATTGTAACGTTATGTAATGAACACACCCGGGCTGAGTGGCGTGTGCGTGTATATGTAGTGATTCCACTGGACCGTGCCAGAGAGTGAATGCCTGGAGGGGCGTAACTAAGTATCCACCCGATCCGACCAGGGTCGCACGACGGCATACGACGCCAGTGCACCAAGGAGGAACCGAGTAGAGGGACCAGGTGCTACTCCAGGACAGACCCTGGACACGGCTGTTGACCCACACAGGGGAATACAGGAACAGGCAGGTTAGGCTGGCACACAGACTGCTGGGTATAGGCAGACACGGCTGGTATGCAGACTAGAGGATGCTGGTAAGCACGACTGGTATGCAGGCAGGGAGGTACTGGCAGGTACGACAGGTTGGAGCACTGAGTTGATAGGACCCAGTACAGACTGGGACTCAGGAACAGAACCGCAGACGCGGTGGACAAATAGCAGAGTGAGGCCGCCCAGAGCGGCGAGCAAGAGCAGAACAAGACGAGACCGCCTGGAGCGGTGAGCGAGAGAAGAGCAGGACAAGGCCGCCTGGAGTGGTGAGCGAGAGAGGAGCAGGACGAGACTGCCGAAGCAGCGAGCAAAGGGTCAGAGCAGAGCGAGACTGCCGGAGCAGCGAGAAAAGGGTCAGAGCAGAGCGAGACTGCCTGGAGCGAGCAAAGGGTCAGAGCAGAGCGAGACTGCCGGAGCAGCGAGCAAAGGGTCAGAGCAGAGCGAGACTGCCGGAGCAGCGAGCAAAGGGTCAGAGCAGAGCGAGACTGCCGGAGCAGCGAGCAAAGTGTCAGAGCAGAGCGAGACTGCCGGAGCAGTGAGCAAAGGGTCAGAACAGAGCGAGACTGCTGGAGCAGCGAGCAATGGGTTAGAGCACAGCGAGACTGCCGGAGCAGCGAGCAAAGGGTCAGAGCAGAGCGAGACTGCCAGAGCAGCGAGGAAAGGGTCAGAGCAGAGCGAGACTGCCAGAGCAGCGAGCAAAGGGTCAGAGCAGAGCGAGACTGCTGGAGCGGTGAGCAAGGCAGAGCAGAGCAGAAACTGCAAGAGCGGTGAGCAAGGCAGAGCAGAGTGGAAACCGCAAGAGCGGTGAGTAAAGCAGCACAGGCTAGAATCGCTGGAGCGGTGAGCAAGGCAGAGCAGATGGGACAGGGATCTGTTCACACGGAACAGACTGGAAGGGAAAGGCAGAACCAGGTACACACAGGATACTTGCAATGAAGTAGCGAGTGGACTCTAATCTCACAAACAGGAGTACAGGGACAACGAGTAGGAGTTAGGTATGGGATCAGATACTGCAGGAAAAGGGAAGGTATGGACATAGAGAAAAACAGGTAACAGGCTAGGAGAGTATTCAGACAAGAACAGACACAGCAGCAAGATACAGGAGCGGTTCTAGGTATGCGGCCCCTAGAAGGCGGAACGAACAGGCTAGGAGCGTGTTCAGACAGGAACAGGCAAGATACAGGAACGGGTCTAGGTATGCGGCCCCTAGAAGGCAGAAAGAACAGGCTAGGAGCGTGTTCAAACTGGCCTGGAAATACAGCCTCCAGGATAGGCAGAAGACAACAGGCTAGAAGATAGTACAGACAGGACACAGTTCAGACACGGGAACTGATACCGCAAGGCAGGAAACATAGACAGGACCTGGCACATCAGTAACTGGAAGCCAACTGACAGAACACAATGCTCAGGCATGGATTTCAGGGAGGAGCTGGGTTAAATACCAGGTGACAGACAGCAATAGGCTGAGGACGCACAAGGGGTGTGCCCGCAGCAGCTACAAGAAGCAGGAAGTGATCGGGTGCCGCCCTTAAGCAGCAGAAACAGAGGCAAGCAGTCAGCATGGAGGGAAGCCAGGCTTGCAGACTGGACTGAAGATCAAGTGCGTGCTCTTGCACAGTGGGAGATGGACCACTATGCAAGGACGCCACCAGGTATGTTACACATTACATCTAATGATATCCTATATTGCACTATTGCATTGTAACATTACATCTAATGATATCCTATATCGCATTGTAACATTAGATCTAATGATATTCTATACTGCATTGTAATATTACATCTAATGATATCCTATATTGCATTTCAAAATTACATCTAATGATGTCCTATATTGCATTGTAACATTACATCTAATGATATCCTACATTGATATTGCATTGTAACATTACATCTAATGATTTCCTATATTGCATTGTAACATTACATCTCATGATATCCTATATTGCTTTGCAAAATTACATCTAACAATATCCTATAATGCATTCCAACATTGCATCTAATGATATCCTATTGTTATGTTCTGCTACCAGAGCTAAGGAAAGAGAGGAGATCTGTCCCTACGATAGAACTCAGCTTAATCCCTACGATGTAACAGGGAACCTGATCCTGCGATCAGACCTGCTAAAGTCCTAAGCTAGTCTGTACGGAGACCTATAGATATGGGGAAGGAATCCCTACAAGTACTAAGGACTGGGAGGAAAATGGGACACCTCCTAACAGAAATAGTAGCAGACAGACGAACAAACAAAATATATAGAACAAAGAGGTCCGTAGACCAAGCAAACTAACAGAGTTAGATACAGAGCACAGGCTAGCTAGAAAGTAGTTATACAATGAAGTCCAGCAAAGCCAGAAGGGCGGAGCAGGATTAAATAGGCCAACAAGGTCATGTGACCAGCAAAGGAAAAAACCTAAGAGCAAGGTTCTAACAGTACCCCCCCTTCTAAGAGGATCCTCCGGATCCCCTAGGACCAGGCTTATCTGGAAATCTCCTGTGAAACGCTCTGATAAGTCTGGACGCGGAAACATCATCCGACCTCACCCAAGAGTTATCCTCGGGTCCGAAACCTTTCCAGGCCACAAGATACTGCAAACTACCTCTATACCGTCTAGAGTTAAGGATGCGAGAAATTTCATATTCCCCGTCCTCCACCACCGGAGGAACAGAGGCAGAGGCGTCACAATCCGATACAACAGCTTTTTTCAACAGAGAGACATGAAATACCGGATTAATTCTCCAGGAGGTAGGAACCTCCAACCTAACAGCAGATTGGTTGACAACCTGAAGCACCTTAAAGGGCCCTACAAACTTGGGACCCAATTTCTTAGAAGGAATCCTCAACCGCAGATTCCTAGAGGACAACCAAACCATGTCACCAACAGCGAACAAAACCTCCTGTCGTTTCCTATCAAAGTAGTCTTTAGATTTTCTGTTGGCCTCCTGAAGATTACCACGCACATCCGTCCAAACTCTCTCCAAATCACCGGAAAAATTCTCCTCCTCAGGCACGGCAGATCCCAACTTGGAGAACGACCCAAACGACGGATGTCTCCCAGAACAACAAAAAAAAGGCGAACAACCAGCAGAAAAAGATGTATGATTGTTCAGAGCAAATTCAGCAAGTGGCAGAAACTCAGACCACCCCTCTTGATTGTCTGCCACAAAACAACGCAAGAACTGCTCAACATCCTGGTTTTTCCTTTCTGTCTGGCCATTAGATTCAGGATGATATCCGGACGAGAACGACAAATGAACTCCCAACCTGTCACAAAAGGCACGCCAAAAACGAGCCACGAACTGAGGACCCCTATCAGAAACAATGTCAGTAGGAATGCCATGAAGTCTGACAATTTCCTTGACAAAGGCCTTAGCGAGAGTTTTAGCGCAGGGCAGTTTGATGAAAGGAACCAAGTGACACATCTTGCTAAAACGGTCCACGACCACCCAGATGACAGTAAAACCCTCAGGGGGAAGGTCAGTTATAAAGTCCATAGCCAAATGTGTCCAAGGAGCACTGGGAACCTCCAAAGGACAAAGCAACCCCGCAGCAGGAGTATGTGAGGACTTAGATCTAGCACATATAGTACATTGACGCACCCACTTAATGACTTCCTTCTGCCATCCAGGCCACCAAAAACTGCGACCCACCAGTCTCTTGGTCTCAGAGATTCCGGGATGACCTGCCAACCGAGATTCGTGACACTCAACAAACAAATCTCTCCTAAAGGTCCCAGGCACAAACAACCTCCCATGAGGAGTGTTAGATGGAGCATTCTCCTGTGCTTTAAGAATCTCATCTTCCAAAACGGAGTCCAAAGCAGCTATCACAACACCTTCTTGTAAAATGTTCTCCTCTTTCTCAGCACCGACTATGGGAGAAAAACTGTTAGACAAGGCATCCGCCTTAACATTCTTAGTACCAGGGATGTAAGTAACGGAGAAATTAAACCGCGAGAAAAACAGTGCCCACCTAGCCTGACGGGCATTCAGGCGCTTGGCAGCATCAAGATATATCAGATTTTTATGATCCGTAAGAACCTGAACGGGAAATTCCGCACCTTCCAAGAAGTGGCGCCAGTGTTCAAATGCGAGTTTAATAGCCAATAATTCCCGATTACCAATATCGTAATTCAGTTCAGTCTCCGAAATTTTTTTTGAAAAAAAGGCACAGGGATGTAATCCATCCCCGTTATCCTGAGACAATACTGCGCCAACCCCCACAGAGGAAGCATCAACCTCAACCAAAAACGGCTTAGTCACATCAGGCTGCATAAGGATGGGAGCAGAGGTGAACCTCTCCTTGAGATACACAAAAGCTTCAATGGCCTCAGAAGACCACTGAACCGCATCAGCACCTTTCCTGGTGAGATCGGTCAGAGGTTTGACAATACTAGAAAATTTTTTTATGAATTTTCTGTAATAATTGTCGAAACCTAAAAACCTCTGTATCGATTTCAAACCAATAGGCCTAGGCCATTCCTGTACAGCTTGAACTTTAACCGGGTCCATCTCAAAACCTTCGCTGGAGATAATGTAACCCAAAAAACTAATTCTCTGTACAGCGAACTCACATTTCTCCAGCTTAGCAAAAAGTGAATTGTCCATTAATAACTGCAATACCTCACGTACGCTCCGCCAATGAGACTCCAGATCCGGCGAATAAATCAAAATGTCATCCAAATACACAACCACATTTTTGCCGATCAAAGGTCTAAGGAAGTCATTAATAAGATTCTGAAAAAATGCAGGAGCATTAGTAAGACCAAAAGGCATAACCAGATTCTCAAAATGACCCACAGGAGTGTTAAAAGCAGTCTTCCATTCGTCACCCTCCTTCATGCGCAACAGATTGTATGCCCCCTTAAGGTCAATTTTAGAGAACCACTTGGCCCCCATTAACTGGTTAAACAGATCAGGAATCAATGGCAGTGGGTAAGGATTGCGTACAGTAATTTTGTTAATCTCACGAAAATCCAGACAAGGACGTAAACCGCCGTCCTTTTTTTTTACAAAAAAAAATACAACCGCCACAGGAGACTTAGAGGGCCTAATGTGACCGGCGGCCAAACTTGTCTGTATGTATTCCTCCAAAGCCTTCCTCTCAGGAATAGTAAGGTTAAATAAACGACTTTTAGGAAGAGTCGCTCCAGGGACAAATTCAATAGAACAATCATAGTCTCTATGGGGAGGCAAAACCTGCGATTCCTTCTCAGAAAAAACTCTCCAAAAATCCTGAATAGGAACAGGCAATTCTCCCCTATCCAAAGCTGCAATATGCCCGTTACAACACTTGTCATAACATTTATGGCTCCAGGATTTAATTTCACTGGTAGACCAATCCAGTACAGGATTGTAAAATTTTAACCAGGGCAATCCCAATATTACTGGAGAAGGCAAGTTATTCAAAACTACCAAATCCAATTTCTCATGGTGAACACCATTAATAGTGAGAGGAAATTCACAGACCTTGAGAGTAATATTCTTCAAAGGGGAACCATCCACAGAAACCACAGCAATGGGGGATGATAAAGGTTCGGGTTTTAAATTGAGTCTTTCCAAGAATCCCCCATCAATTACATTCAGAGTAGACCCACAATCAACAAACACCCGAAATTCCATTAATTTTTCCTGAGCAATCGTGGAAGCAGATAAAAATACACCCTTGGAATTTAAACAGGCAATACGGGCATGACTGATCATTTTTTTTTCTTTCTTCATACGAAGCTCACAGCCTTTAATAAAATGACCAGATTTTCCGCAATAGAAACACAAGCCTTCAGAAAATCTACGGTCTTTTTCTTGAGAGCGAGGTGCCACCGATCCAATCTCCATCGGTTCACCACTGTTAGTACACACATTCTCATAACCAGAAACTGACATAGCAGAGGATTTGCTCTCATTAACCCTTGCACGCAGTCTCCTATCCACCCGTATAGCTAATTGCATAGCCTGTTGCAAATCTTCAGGTGTAGGATAAGCAATTAGCAGGTCTTTAACCCTTTCATTGAGCCCAGCAAGAAATAGACTTTTCAGAGCAGAATCGTTCCACCCTGTTTGAGTAGACCAATGACGGAAATGAGTACAATATTTTTCCACATTACCTGATCCCTGTCTCAAACGTCTTAACTCAGTCTCAGCTGATGAGACACGGTCAGGATCATCATATAATAGTCCCAAAGCAGAAAAAAAACTATCCACTGATCTGAAGCATGTATCACTAGGTTGCAAAGAAAAGGCCCACTCCTGAGGTTCTTTGCGCAAAAGTGACATTATGAACCCTATGCGCTGGGATTAATCCCCAGAGGACTTGGGTCTCAAACGAAAATACAATAAGCAAGCATTTTTAAATGAAAAAAATTCTCGGTGTTCACCAAAAAATAAATCCGGCAAACATACCTTAGGCTCCAAGAAATGTGCTCCAGGACAGTTACTCACGTGCTGACGGAGCTCGGCCACCTCCAGAGAGAGTCCCTGCAGGCGTTTAGCCAAATCCAGAACTGACACCCTGATGGAACAGAAAAATCTTTCCTTAGAGAATTTGCAGGCTGGACTTACTGTTATGTTCTGCTACCAGAGCTAAGGAAAGAGAGGAGATCTGTCCCTACGATAGAACTCAGCTTAATCCCTACGATGTAACAGGGAACCTGATCCTGCGATCAGACCTGCTAAAGTCCTAAGCTAGTCTGTACGGAGACCTATAGATATGGGGAAGGAATCCCTACAAGTACTAAGGACTGGGAGGAAAATGGGACACCTCCTAACAGAAATAGTAGCAGACAGACGAACAAACAAAATATATAGAACAAAGAGATCCGTAGACCAAGCAAACTAACAGAGTTAGATACAGAGCACAGGCTAGCTAGAAAGTAGTTATACAATGAAGTCCAGCAAAGCCAGAAGGGCGGAGCAGGATTAAATAGGCCAACAAGGTCATGTGACCAGCAAAGGAAAAAACCTAAGAGCAAGGTTCTAACACCTATATTGCATTATAACATTACATCTAATGATATCCTATATTGCATAGTAACATTACATCTAATGATATCCTATATTGCTTTGCAAAATTACATCTAATGATAAGTGTTGAGCGAGCATGCTCGACACTGCTCGTTACTCGCCTGAGTATCACGCTACTCGGGATGTTCGGCGAGCACCGAGCATTTCCGGGTTACTCGGGCGGGAGCTCGGGTCTCCGCCATGCACGTTTGGCGCTCTTTACAGAACCAATGAACATGCAGGGATTGCCAGCCAGTCACTGTAATGCCACAGCCATGTTGTTTGTGGGCATTACAGTGATTGGCTGGCCGCACAGCGTCACCTTGAGTATTTAAAACCGGGCGCCGCCATCTTAGACACAGTCGCTCCGGATCAGCCAGTGTAGGGTCAGTGCTGCTGAGTTAGGGAGAGATATATAGAGCGAAATAGGTTGTGTAGGGTCTCTAAAGCCTGCCAAATCAAACAAACAGTCCTTCTCAGAACTAATATCCATCCCAGATATCAGGCAGGCAGGCAGGCTGTATAGGAGATGCAGTGGTTATACCAGCATACTCTGCATTACAGTCCTGTGTGCTCCTGTTGGTCAAATTGCTAGACTTATCACCCTGGTCTCAGGGGCCAGGAAATTTTTTTTTCTTTTTCATCTAAATATTGTATTTTTTTTTTCCTCAGTCAGACTGTCCAAATACGCGTCTTATTAAACTTTTGGTATCCCCTCCCCCCCAAAAAAAAAATTGAGCGTGTCTGTGACTGTTCAGATACCAATATATCTGTTTAAAAGAGTCTGGTGTAGGCCAGAAAAATAGAACTGTGGTTTTGCAATTCCACGGGTGAGGTCTCTGTATTATCCTGCTTTTTGAATTTTTTGCCTTAAAAAAAAACAGTAATAGTGTCTCCCTGACTGTTCAGACACCAATATATCTGTTTAAAAGAGTCTGGTGTAGGCCAGAGAAATAGAACTGTGGTTTTGCAGTTCCACGGGTCAAGTCTCTGTATTATCCTGCTTTTGGCATTTTTTGCCGTAAAAAAAAACAGTAATAGTGTCTCCCTGACTGGTCAGACACCAATATATCTGTTTAAAAGAGTCTGGTGTAGGCCATAAAAATATAACTGTGGTTTCGCACTTCCATGGGTCAAATCTCTGTATTATCCTGTTTTTGGCATATTTTTGCCTTAAAAAAAAATGTAATAGTGTCTCCCTAACTGGATAGACACCAATATATCTGTTTAAAGGAGTCTGGTGTACGCCACATAACTATAACTGTGGTTTTGCAGTTCCATAGGTCAAATCTCTGTATTGTCCTGATTTTTGCATTTTATGCCGTAAAGAAAAACAGTAATAGTGTCTCCCTGACTGTTCAGACACCAATATATCTGTTTAAAAGAGTCTGGTGTACGCCACATAAATATAACTGTGGTTTTGCAGTTCCTCGGGTCAAATCTCTGTATTATCCTGCTTTTTGCATTTTTTGCCGTAAAAAAAAACTGCAATAGTGTCTCCCTGAATATTCAGACACCAATATATCTGTTTAAAAGAGTCTGGTGTAGGCCAGGAAAATAAAACTGTGATTTTGCAGTTCCACGGGTCAAATCTCGGTATTATCCTGTTTTGAGCATTTTTTGCCGTAAAAAAAAACCTGTAATAGTGTCTCACTGACTAGTCAGACACCAATATATCTGTTTAAAAGAGTCTGGTGTATGCCACATAACTATAACTGTGATTCTGCAGTTCCACGGGTCAAATCTCTGTATTATCCTGCTTTTGGCATTTTTTGACATGAAAAAAAACTGTAATAGTGACTCCCTGACTGGTCAGACATCAATATATCTGTTTAAAAGAGACTGGTGTACGCCACATAACTATAACTGTGGTTTTGCAGTTCCACGGGTCAAATCTCTGTATTATCCTGCTTTTGGCATTTTTTGCCGTAAAAAAACAGCAATAGTGTCTCCCTGACTGTTCAGACACCAATATATCTGTTTAAAAGAGTCTGGTGTAGGCCAGAGAAATAGAACTGTGGTTTTGTAGATCCACTTGTCAAATCTCTGTATTATCCTGTTTTTGGCATTTTTTGCGTAAAAAAAACTGTAATAGTGTCTCCCTGACTGGTCAGACACCAATATATCTGTTTAAAAAAGTCTGGTGTACGCCACATAACTATAACTGTGGTTTTGCAGTTCCACAGGTCAAATCTCTGTATTATCCACTTTTGGGTCTTTTTTACATAAAAAAAACAGTTTGTGTGTGTCGCTGACTGTTCAGCCACAAATATATCTATTTAAAAAAGTCTGGTATACGCCAGTAAATTACAACTGTGGTTTTGCAGTTCCACAGTTCAAATCTCTGTATTATCCAGCTTTTGGCTTGTTTTACGTAAAAAAAAACAGTAATAGTGTCTCCCTGTCTGTTCAGTCACAAATATATCTGTTTAAAAGATTCTGGTGTAGGCCACACAAATAGAACTGTGGTTTTCCTCTTCCACCGTTCTAATCTCCTTTTTATTACCCTTTTTCCATTGATAGTGCGAGTGTAAGCTATTTTACTTCGTTTACAATGGGCAAGGCGCGTGGCAAGGGACGTGGAACTGGACTTCCTGGTGATGGTGCGTGTAGAGGACGGGGCCGTGGCCAAGGTAAAAATGTGCCACAACCAACAGCCACATCTTCTCGCTCCCACTTCTTGACCGAATTACTAGGGAAGCACACTACAACACCAGTATTGTGAACTGATCAGTGTGAACAGGTTATTAATTGGATAGCAGATAATACTTCCAGTTACCTTTGCACCACCACCTCCAGTCTGTCTTCCACACGGTCAAGTTTTAGTAGCTGTGAGTCTCGACCGCATACTCCTCCTCATCCTGATGTTCTTTCCTCCCACCATGCCGAGTGTCGTTAGACAGCAACTGATCCCACACTTGGACACTCTGAAGAGCTGTTCACTGGTCCATCCCATGTAGTGATGCCCAAATATTTCAACAGCCACGGCCACAGGAAGTCGACGCTGGCAATTTGTCACAAGAGGTGGACGATGACGAGACACAATTGCCACAAAGCGAGGAGGAGGATTGTGGAGCGCAAGTGGAAGAGGAGGAGGTGGTGGATGATCTAGTAACTGACCCAACAAGGCAGGAGGATATGCAGAGCGAGGCCAGCAGCACACAGGGGGAGGGAGGCAGAGTACCCCAACAGGCAGGAAGAAGCAGTGTGGTGGCCGCACACAGAAGGCGGGCAACAGTTCCCCGTAACACCAACACAAGGGACGTTACCAGTACAACCGATAGGTCTTCCAGAGTCTGGAATTTTTTTAAAGACTCTGCTGATAACCCCAAAAAGGCCATTTGTACCACTAGCCATGCCAGCATCAGCAGGGGTGACAAAACTACCAGCCTGACCACCACCAGCATGATCAGGCACATGGCAGCAAAGCACCCGACTTTGTGGGGCGAACCCCAGGGTCCACGCCCAGTGTCAGCGGGTGTCACCACTGATTCTTCCGCTGTTGTACATGTGACAGAACCCCCTGTTGTGCGTGCAAGGCAATCCCCTGTCCATACTGCTTGCAAAGAGGCCCCCTCCTCTCAGTCTTCACTTGTTATGGCAGTTTCTCTAGAAACAGCATCAAAGTCCACGTCCACGTCCCACTGCAGCGTTCAATTGTCCATATCCCAGACCTTTGAATGAAAGCGCAAATTCACAGCTAATGCCCCACAGGCTACAGTCCTAAATTCGCACATTTCATGACTGCTTGCGTTGGAAATGCTGCCTTTTAGGCTGGTGGAGACGGAATCCTTCCGCAGCCTTATGGCGGTGGCCGTCCCTCGGTCCCTAGCTGACACAATTTTGCCCAGTGTGCCATCCCCGCACTACACAAGCACGTGTCCCAAAGCATCTGCCGTTCCCTCAACAACGCAGTTACTGGGAGAGTCCACCTGACAACGGACACGTGGACAAGTGTTTGTGGCCAGGGACGGTACATCTCCCTGACGGCACACTGGGTAAACATAGTGGAAGCAGGGACCCAGTCGGACCTTGGATCGGAACACATCCTCCCCACACCGAGGATTGCAAGCCCAATGTCATTCAGAGTTCCCCCACAGTGTACAGCTCCTGCGCATCATCCTCCTCCTCCTCATGTTCAGCCTCCATCTCAGATATCACCACATCAGTTACAAGCTGGAAGCACTGCAGTACTGCCTCAGCCAAGCGGCAACAGGCTGTGCTGAAACTGATAAGCTTAGGTGATAAACCTCACACTGCTTGTGAGTTGTGGACAGCTGTGAAAGAGCAGGCAGATCTGTGGCTGAGACCGCTGAACCTACATCCCATCCAGGCATGGTCGTGTGTGACAATGGCCGTAACCTAGTGGCGGCTCTGAGGCGAGGCGAGATCACACACGTACCATGTCTGGCTCATGTGCTTAACCTCATGATTCAGCGGTTTCTTAAATCGTACCCCGAGTTGCCAGATCTGCTCGTCAAAGTACGCCACTGTCAGCTCATTTTCGCAAGTCGGCTACAGCTTCCACCACCCTTGCTGTGTTGCAGCAGCGTTTGCAGCTTCCGGCACACCGACTGGTGTGTGATGTCCCCACACGTTGGAACTCTACCCTCCACATGTTGCAAAGGATATGTGAGCAGAAGAGAGCAGTTGTGGAGTACCAGCTGCAACCAGGCCGTCGATATTCAGGTCAGACTCCACACATAAGACCAAAGGAGTGGACCTGGATGTCTGACATATGTACCATCCTGACAAACTTTGAGGAGTCCACCAAGATGGTGAGTGGCAATGACGCCATCATTAGAGTCAGCATCCCACTTGTCTTTCTTTTGCAACGCTCTCTGCAGAGAATTAAAGAGGAGGCATTGCAGCCAGAGTATGATGAGATGGATCAAGAAGCCATAGCGGGCGATTGTACACAGCCCAGCCTCATCTCATCCCAACGTGCATTGGGGGACAATGAGGGAGAGGAAGAGGAGGAAGAACAGGAGCTGGTATCATGCGCTGTAGACGGTAGTACCTGTACAACTGTCATATCGTCGGTTCTGCGTGGGTGGCCTGAGGACAGGGGGGAGAAGGAGGAGGAGGAGAGCATGGTCAGTCGTCATCTTGGTGAGGACACGGAAGTCTTGCCCGTTACCAGTCTGGCACGCATGGCTGACTTTATGTTACGCTGCCTTAACCGTGACCCTCGCGTTGTCAAAATGTTGGGTGACAGTCATTACTGGTTGGTGACACTTTTAGACCCCCGCTACAAGGAGAACTTTCACTCTCTTATTCCTGAGGTGGAAAGGTCTACAAAAATGGGGCAGTACCAGAAGGCCCTTGCTGTAGAACTGTTAAAAAAATTCCCATCTGAACACGCTAGCGGCAGAGGTCACAGTTCATTGCCCAACCAAGTCCAACAGGCGAAAGAGACGCAACTCCAATCCAACAGAGGCAGGGGAACACTGTCAACGTTCTGGGACAGTTTTCTGAGACCCGCCCAGCTTATAGGCCCTGAGGCGCGGGGTACTCTCACAAGGAGTGGAAAGTTTCAAAAGATGGTGAGGGAGTACCTTGCCGACCGTACCAGCGTCCTGCGTGATTCCTCTGTGCCTTTTAATTTTTGGGTATCCAAGCTGGACACTTGGAATGAACTCGCTCTGTACGCCTTGGAGGTCCTGGCTTGCCCTGTGGCTAGCGTGTTATCGGAGCATGTTTTT
Source organism: Phyllobates terribilis (assembly GCF_046119375.1). Taxonomy (NCBI): domain Eukaryota; kingdom Metazoa; phylum Chordata; class Amphibia; order Anura; family Dendrobatidae; genus Phyllobates; species Phyllobates terribilis. Next base: position 910,645,196 of record NW_027362763.1, on the reverse strand, counting down.
ATTGCCGCTGGGGGAATTATAACAGATAAGCGCACTCGCCTGTCAACTGACAATGCTGACAAGCTGACCCTTATCAAAATGAACAAGGGCTGGATTGGGCCAGACTTCTCATCACCACCAAACGACAGCAGAGTAACATAAAGTCAAATCCACTGTGTTATGTCGGGAGATGTATTCCCATGTACTGCGTCACACCCGCACATGGGTATACGCTTCCTCATTTCGGCTGTATTTTGCTCTTCTACTTATCCTCAGCCTCCACCACCACTATACCATGAGGGTGACCTTGGTCCATGTTGCCAGCATTGCAAGTTCCTCCGTCCTAATTTTTGGCAGCTTTTGCTTGGAAGGCATAGGTAAAGACTATGGGAGACCCACTCCCCAATAATGGGAATAATGTTTTTAAGATGCTGTACTGCATCGCTCTTGTTTCCCAGCATTGCAAGTTCCTCCGTCCTAATTTTTGGCAGCTTTTGCTTGGAAGGCATAGGCAAAGACTATGGGAGACCCACTCCCCAATAATTGGAATAATGTTTTTAAGATGCTGTACTGCATGGCTCTTTTTTGCCAGTATTGCAAGTTCCTCCGTCCTAATTTTTAGCAACTTTTGCTTGGAAGGCATAGGCAAAGACTATGGGAGACCCACTCCCCAAAAATGGGAATAATGAATTTAAGATGCTGTACTGCATGGCTCTTCCAAGGGGCATTTAAACCGTCTTGTTAAGCTACTGCAACCTCCACGTCTCTTCCAAGGGGCATTAAAACCGTCTTGTTAAACTACTGCAACCTCCACGTGTCTTCCAAGGGGCATGAAAACCATCTTGTTAAGCTACTGCGACCTCCACCACTTTTCCCAGGGGCACTGATATTGTCTTTTTATTCCACTGAAACCTCCATGTCTCTTCCAAGGGGCATTAAAACCATCTTGTTAAGCTACTGCAAGCTCCACGTCTCTTCCAAGGGGCATTAAAACAGTCTTGTTAAGCTACTTCGACCTCCACGTCTCTTCCAAGGGGCATTAAAATCATCTTGTTAAGCTACTGCGACCTCCACCACTTTTCCCAGGGGCATTGATATTGTCTTTTTATTCCACTGCGACCTCCACGTCTCTTCCAAGGGGCATTAAAACCGTCTTGTTAAGCTACAGCAACCTCCACGTCTCTTCCAAGGGGCACTAAAACCGTCTTGTTAAGCTACTGTGACCTCCACCACTTTTCCCTGGGGCATTGATATTGTCTTTTTATTGTACTACGACCTCCACCATTCTTCCAAGGGGCATTAAAACCGTCTTGTTAAGCTACTGCGACCTCCACAACTTTTCCCTGGGGCATTGATATTGTCTTTTTATTCCACTGCGACCTCCACGTCTCTTAAAAAGGGGCATTAAAACCGTCTTGTTAAGCTACTGCTACCTCCACGTCTCTTCCAAGTGGCATTAAAACCGTCTTGTTAAGCTGCTGCGACCTCCACCACTTTTCCCAGGGGCACTGATATTGTCTTTTTATTCCACTGCGACCTTTACGTCTCTTCCAAGGGGCATTAAAACCGTCTTGCTAAGCTACTGCGACCTCCACGTCTCTTCCAAGGGGCATTAAAACCGTCTTGTTAAGCTACTGCGACCTCCACCACTTTCCCCAGGGGCATTGATATTGTCTTTTTATTCCACTGCGACCTCCACGTCTCTTCCAAGGGGTATTAAAAACGTCTTGTTAAGCTACTGCGACATCCACCACTTTTCCCAGGGGCATTGATATTGTCTTTTTATTCCACTGCGACCTCCACATCTCTTCCAAAGGGCATTAATACCGTCTTGTTAAGCTACTGCAACCTCCACGTCTCTTCCAAGGGGCATTAAAACCGTCTTGTTAAGCTACTGCAACCTCCACATCTCTTCCAAGGGGCATTAAAACCATCTTGTTAAGCTACTGCGACCTCCACCACTTTTCAATTTGTAATGCACATGCCCGGGCTGAGCGGCGTGTGCGTGTGATTCCACTGGACCGTGCCTTAGAGTGAATGCCTGGAGGGGCGTAACTAGGTATTCACCCGATCCGACCAGGGTCGCACGACGGCATATGACGCCAGTGCACCAGGGAGGAACCGAGCAGAGGGACCAGGTGCTACTCCAGGACAGACCCCGGACATGGCTGTTGACCCACACAGGGGAATACAGGAACAGACAGGTTAGGCTGGCACACAGACTGGTGGGTATAGGCAGGCATGACTGGTATGCAGGCAGGCGGGTATGCAGGCAGGGGGGTACAGGCAAGCACGGCTAGAGTGCAGACAGGGAGGCACTAGCAGGTAGGAACACAGGCGGGATAGGACCCAGTACACAAAGGGTCAGAGCTGAGTGAGAATGCCGGAGCAGTGAGCAAGGAGTCAGAGCAGAGCGAGACTGCCGGAGCTGTGAGCAAAGGAGTCAAAGCAGAGCGAGACTGCCGGAGCAGTGAGCAAAGGGTCAGAGCGGAGCAAGACTGCAGGAGCAGTGAGCAAAGGGTCAGAGCGGAACAAGACTGCCGGAGCAGTGAGCAAAGGGTCAGAGCAGACCAGAACCGCCGGAGCGGTGAGCAAAGGGTCAGAGCAGACCAGAACAGCCGGAGCGGTGAGCAAGGCAGAGCAGGCTAGAACCGCCGGAGCGGTGAGCAAGGCAGAGCAGGCTAGAACCGCCGGAGCGGTGAGCAAGGCAGAGCAGGCTAGAACCACCGGAGCGGTGAGCAAGGCAGAGCAGGCTAGAACCGCCGGAGCGGTGAGCAAGGCAGAGCAGGGGGGACAGGGCTCTGTACACACGGAACAGGCAGGAAGGGAAAGGCAGAACCAGATACCCACAGGGTACTTGCAGTGAAGTAGAGAGTGGACCACAAACTCACAAACGGAAGTACAGTGACAACGAGCAGGAGTCAGGTACGAGTTCAGACTCTGCAGAAAAAGGAAAGGTACGGACATAGAGAAACACAGGAAACAGGCTAGAAGAGTATACAGACAAGAACGGACACAGTAGCAAGTTACAGGAGCGGGTCTAGGTATGCAGCCCCTAGAAGGCGGGAGAAACAGGCTAGGAGCGTGTTCAGACAGGACAGACAAGATACAGGAGCGGGTCTAGGTATGCGGCCCCTAGAAGGCGGAACGAACAGGCAAGGAGCGTGTTCAGACAGGCCTGGAAATACAGCCTCCAGGAAAGGCAGGCAAGCAAGCAAACACAGAAAGGGACCTGGCACATTCAAAGTGAAAGAGAACACTGAATGAAACACAATGCTCAGGCAGGGATTCATTGGAGCAGCTGGGTTAAATACCAGGTGACAGACAGCAATAGGGTGAGGACGCACAAGGGGTGTGCCCGCAGCAGGTACAAGAACCAGGAAGTGATCGGGCGCCGCCCTTAAGCAGCAGAAACAGAGGTAAGCAGACAGCATGGAGGGAAGCCAGGCTAGCAGACTGGACTGGAGATCAAGTGCGCGCTCTTGCACAGTGGGAGATGGACCACTATGCAAGGACGCCGCCAGGTATGTTACAGAATTAAAACCGTCTTGTTAAGCTACTGCGACGTCCACCACTTTTCCCAGTGGCATTGATATTGTCTTTTTATTCCACTGCGACCTCCACGTCTCTTCCAAGGGGCATTAAAATCATCTTGTTAAGCTACTACGACCTCCACGTCTCTTCCAAGGTGCATTTAAACGTCTTGTTAAGCTACTGCAACCTCCACCACTTTCCCTAGGGGCATTAAAACCGTCTTGTTAAGCTACTGCGACCTCCACCCTTCTTCCAAGGGGCATTAAAACCGTCTTGTTAAGCTACTGCAACCTCCACGTCTCTTCCAAGGGGCATTAAAACCATCTTGTTAAACTACTGCAACCTCCACGTCTCTTCCAAGGGGCATTGAAACCGTCTTGTTAAGCTACTGCGACCTCCACGTCTCTTCCAAGGGCATTAAAACCGTCTTGTTAAGCTACTGCGACCCCCACCACTTTTCCAAGGGGCATTGATATTGTCTTTTTATTCCACTGCGTCCTCCACCATTCTTCCAACGGGCATTGCATTTCCTCCTAATTTTAGTCAGCTTTTGCTTTTCAATGCATAGGCGAACACTAAGGGAGACTCACTCCCCAATAATGTGTGGAAGGTTTATAGTATGCTGTAATCCACGTCTCTTTCAAGGGGCATTGCAGTTCCTCATAATTTTTGGAAAGCCTTCCATTCACTGCTTAGGCCAACAGTGCACAGGAGACCCAGTTGCTATAAATGGAAAAAACGGTTTAGTTAAGGCCCTCTGACCTCCATGTCACTTCCAAGGGGCATTGTAGTCCCTCGAAATTTTTGTTAGGCATTGCACTCACTGCATACCCTATAACTGTGTAGCCGAACCTCTCCTTTTGGTACAGAAACATATCCTACAAGACATGTGTGGTTGACTGGCCTGATATTGCTGTGAATGGTCCCTGTTCCTCCTGCTCTTTCTCCTTTGCCACCACCTCATCCATCATTCATCACCTGAAGCTTTGTTTTAATGGGAGTCACAGAACTGGAATAGTAGCAGGAAAATATCCAGCAATCCTTGGAGGAGGTAGGCTATGCGCCAAAACGCTGACCACCTGAGGCCTAGCCGCTACTACATACATGCGCTTGCATTCCAAGAAAACAAAGCAGACACTAACTTCTATCATCATCATCATGCTCCTCACCTTGGCACTCTCAACTCCCCTGATGGAGAAGCCAGGGCCGACCGGACGAGTCTGGTTCTCTGGTGGGCTCGTCCAATGCTGCCCTAAAGCAGGCCAGGCAAAGAAAAGTGTGGGTGAAGTTTCAAGGAGTAATAGGGGCGGCTGGGGACCGTTTAGGAACACCTGACCGCCCCCAGGTGGCTGGGGTCCGTGTGTGGACACCCGGCCGCGGGGCGACTGGAGACCGAGTATGGACACCTGGCCGCCCCATGGTGACTGGGGACCGAGCGTGGACACCCAGCCGCCGGGCGGCTGGAGACTGAGTATGGATACCTCGCTGCCGAAGCAGCCATGAGGTAGTGGCCAGCTTTGGCCTCCTCCAAACTAAAAGGCCCCATTTCAAGTGCAAGATAGCAGTATGGTATTGAAGCATGGGGGTGGGTGGGTGGCAGCTTGCACACTTACGCTTGCATTCCAAGAAAACAAAGCAGATGCTAACTTCTATCATCATCATCATGCTCCTCACCTTGGCACTCTCAACTCCCCTGATGGAGAAGCCAGGGCCCACCGGAGGAGTCTTGTTCTCTGGTGGGCTCGTCCAATGCTGCCGTAAAGCAGGCCAGGCAAAGAAAAGTGTGGGGGAAGTTTCAAGGAGAAATAGGGGAGGCTGGCGACCGTTATTGGACACTCGGCCGCCCCCAGGCGGCTGGAGACCGAGTGTGGACACCCGGCCACCGGCGGCTGGGGACTGAGTATGGATACCTCGCTGCCGAAGCAGCCATGAGGTAATGGCCAGCTTCGGCCTCCTCCAAACTAAAAGGCCCCATTTCAAGTGCAAGCAAGCTAGCAGTATGGTATTGAAGCCTGAGGGTGGGTGGGTTTTTCACAGGAACACCGTTTCAGTTTCGTTTTTGAACGTTTTATTGTGAGCCCGTTAAAGTGGCTTAATACTTCTGACCACGTTGTTGACAGCAGTTACCTGGGGGTCAGAACTGCTTCATGGGGCGATGCCCATGCTGTCTCCATGTCTCTTGACCACTGTCACTATCGTTTTGGGCACTTTTTAGGCTTTCTACAGACTGCCGGGGGTGCCGCCGCAAAAATGCTTGGGTCTCCCATAGACTAACATTGGGCTCGTTGCTCGGGTCAAGCACCCGAGTAACACGGTGAGCTCAGCCCGAGCTTCGAGCACCCGAGCATTTTAGTGGTCGCTCAACACTACTAATGATATCCTATGTTGCACTGCAAAATTACATCTAATGATATCCTATATTGCATTGGAACATTACATCTAATTATATCCTATATTGCATTGTAACATTACATCTAATGATATCCTATATTGCATTGTAACATTATATCTAATGATATCCTATATTGCATTGTAACATTACATCTTGTGATATCCTATATAGCATTGTAACATTACATCTAATGATATCCTATATTGCATTGCAAAATTATATCTAATAATATCCTATTTTGCATTGTAACATTACATATAATGATATCCTATATTACACTGTAACATTACATCTAATGATATCCTATATTGCATTGCAAAATTACATCTAATGATATCCTATATTACATTGTAACATTACATATAATGATATCCTATATTGCATTGTAACATTACATCTAATGATATCCTATATCGCATTGTAACATTACATCTAATGATATCCTATACTGCATTGTAATATTACATCTAATGATATCCTATATTGCATTGCAACATTACATCTAATGATATCCTATATTGCATTGCAAAATTACATCTAATGATATCGTATATTGCATTGTAACATTACATCTAATGATATCCTATATTGCAATGTAACATTACATCTAATGATATACTATATTGCATTGTAACATTACATTTAATGATATCCTATATTGCATTGCAAAATTACATCTAATGATATCCTATATTGCATTGTAACATTACATCTAATGATATCCTATATTGCAATGTAACATTGCATCTAATGATATCCTTTATTGCATTGTAACATTACATCTAATGATATCCTATATTGCATTGTAACATTACATGTAATTAGTGTTGAGCGAGCACTAAAATGCTCGGGTGCTCGAAGCTCGGGCCGAGATCGCCGTGATATTCGGGTGCTCGACCCGAGCAACAAGCCCAATGTTAGTCTATGGGAGACTCGAGCATTTTTGCGGCGGCACCCCCGGCAGTCTGTAGAAAGCCTAAAAAGTGCCCAAAACGATAGTGACAGTGCTCAATAGACATGGGGACAGCATGGGCATCGCCCCAGGAAGCATTTCTGACCCCCAGGTCACTGCTGTCAACAACGTGGTCAGAGGTATTAAGCCACAAAGACTTGTGTATAAGGTAAAATTAATAACCAAAAGCAAAAATACTCCTCCACTCCTTGGGCTATGTTCATTTTTTATGCGTTTTTGCACTTTTGTATTGCTTTCAACCATGACAAATGTATTCAACGGAAAATGTCATTTTAACATTTTACAATCTTATCTGGCCATGTGCTGTGTGACACATGCATACAGTACTGAAAAGACATGGGAACAGCATGGGGAAGACCCTGGAAGCATCTCTGACACCCAGGTCACTCCCTAAAAGTGTGCCCATCAGAATTGATCCTTTCCACATCAGAAGATGCAGACTTGCAACTATCCCCATGCAAGTCCTTGTCCCAGAAAATTGTTCAATTGTACCTCCCCCATTTCTTGCAATGCAAGCGCAAGTATGCAGCCTGCCACCCACCCACCCCCAGGCTCCAATACCATACTGCTAGCTTGCTTGCACTTGAAATGGGGCCTTTTAGTTTGGAGGAGGCCGAAGTTGGCCAGTACCTCATGGCTGCTTCGGCAGCGAGGTATCCATACTCAGTTCCCAGACGCACGGCAGCCGGGTGTCCGCGCTCGGTTCCCAGCCGCCAGGGGGCGGCCGGGTGTCCATTCTCGGTCTCCAGCCGGCCCGCGGCCGGGTGTCCACACACGGTACGCAGCCGCCTGGGGGCGGCAGGGTGTCCATTAACGTTCCCCATCCGCCCCTATTTCTCCTTGGAACATCGCCCCACACACTTTTCTTAGCCCGGCCTGCTTTAGGGCAGCATTGGATGAGCCCACCAGAGAACCAGACTCCTTCGGTGGGCCCTGGCTTCTCCATCAGGGGAGTTGAGAGTGCCAAGGTGAGGAGCATGATGATGATGTTAGAAGTTTGCATCTGCTTTGTTTTCTTGAAATGCAAGCGTAAGTGTGCAACCTGTCACCCACCCACCCCCAGGCTGCAATACCATACTGCTAGCTTGATTGCACTTGAAATGGGGCCTTTTAGTTTGGAGGAGGCCGAAGCTGGTCACTACCTCATGGCTGCTTCGGCAGCGAGGTATCCATACTCAGTCCCCAGCCGCCCGGCGGCCGGGTGTCCACGCTCGGTCCCCAGACGCCCGGCGTCCGGGTGCCCACGCTCGGTCCCCAGCCGCCAGGGGGCGTCCGGGTGTCCATACTCGGTCCCCATCCGCCCCGCGGCCGGGTCTCCATACACGGTCCCCAGCAGCCTGGAGGCGGCCGGGTGTCCATAAACGGTCCCCAGCCGCCCCTATTTCTCCTTGGAACATCCCCCAACACACTTTTCTTAGCCCGGCCTGCTTTAGGGCAGCATTGGATGAGCCCACCAGAGAACCAGACTCCTCCGGTGGGCCCTGGCTTCTCCATCATGGGAGTTGAGAGTGCCAAGGTGAGGAGCATGATGATGATGATAGAAGTTAGCATCTGCTTTGTTTTCTTGGAATGCAAGCGCATGTATGTAGTAGCGGCTAGGCCTGAGGTGGTCAGCGTTTTGGCGCATATCCTACCTCCATCAAGCATTGCTGGATGTTTTCCTGCTACTATCCCAGTTCTATGACTCCCGTTAAAATGAAGCTTCAGGTGATGAATGATGGATGAGGTGGTGGCAAAGGAGAAAGAGCAGGAGGAACAGGGACCATTCACATCAATATGAGGCCAGTCAACCACACATGTCTAGTAGGATATGTTTCTGTACCAAAAGGAGAGGTTTGGCTACACAGTTATAGGGCATGCAGTGTGTGCAATGCCTGCCAAAAATTTCGAGGCACTCCAATGCCCCATGGAAGTGACATGGAGGTCAGAGGGCCTTAACTAAATTGTTTTTTCCATTTATAGCAACTGGGTCTCCTGTGCACTGTTGGACTCAGCAGTGAATGGAAGGCTTTCCAAAAATTATGAGGAACTGCAATGCCCCTTGAAAAAGACATGGATTACAGCATACTAAAAACCTTCTACCCTTTATTGGGGAGTGGGTCTGCCTTAGTGTTCGCCTATGCATTGAAAAGCAAAACCTGACTAAAATTAGGAGGAAATGCAATGCTCGATGGAAGAATGGTGCAGTTCGCAGTGGAATAAAAAGACAATATCAATGCCCCTGGGAAAAGTGGTGGAGGGCGCAGTAGCTTAACAAGACGGATTTAATGCCCCTTGGAAGAGACGTGGAGGTTGCAGTAGCTTAACAAGACGGTTTAAATGCCCCTTGGAAGAGAGGTGGAGGTTGCACCAGTTTAACAAGATGGTTTAAATGCCCCTTGGAAAAGACGTGGAGGTCGCAGTAGCTTGACAAGACAGTTTTAATGCCCCTTGGAAAAGTGGTGGAGGTCGCATTAGCTTAACAAGACGGTTTTAATGCCGCTTGAAAGAGGCGAGGAGGTTGCAGTAGCTTAACAAGACGGTTTAAATGCCCCTTGGAAGAGTGGTGGAGGTTACAGTAGCTTAACAAGATGGTTTTAATGCCCCTTGGAGAAGTGGTGGAGGTCGCAGTAGCTTAATAAGACGGTTTTAATGCCCCTTGGAGAAGTGGTGGAGGTCGCAGTAGCTTAACAAGACGGGTTTAAAGCCCCTTTGAAGAGACGTGGAGGTTGCAGTAGCTTAACAAGACTGTTTAAATGCCCCTTGGAAGAGTGGTGGAGGATACAGTAGCTTAACGAGATGGTTTTAATACCCCATGTGGAAGTGGTGGAGGTCGCAGTAGCTTAACAAGACGGTTTAAATGCCCCTTGGAGAAATGGTGGAGGTCGCAGTAGCTTAACAAGACGGATTTAATACCCCTCGGAAGAGACGTGTAGGTTGCAGTAGCTTAAGAAGATGGTTTAAATGCCCCTTGGAAGAGTTGTGGAGGTTACAGTAGCTTAACAAGATGGTTTTAATGCCCCTTGGAGAAGTGGTGGAGGTCGCAGTAGCTTAACAAGACGGTTTTATTGCCCCTTGGAAGAGTGGTGGAGGTTACAGTAGCTTAACAAGACGGTTTTAATGCCCCTTGGAAAAGTGGTGGAGGTCGCAGTAGCTTAACAAGACGGTTTAATGCCCATTGGAAGACATGTGGAGGTTGCAGTAGCATAACAAGATGGTTTAAATGCCCCTTGGAAGAGTGGTGGAGGTTACAGTAGCTTAACAAGACGGTTTCAATGCCCCTTGGAGAAGTGGTGGAGGTCGCAGTAGCTGAACAATACGATTTTATTGACCCTTGGAAGAGACGTTGGGGTTGCAGTAGCTTAACAAGACGGTTTAAATGCCCCTTGTAAGATTGGTGGAGGTCGCAGTAGCTAAACAAGACGGTTTTAATGCCCCTTGGAAGAGACGTGGAGGTTGCAGTAGCTTAACAAGACGGTTTAAATGCCTCTTGGAGAAGTGTTCGAGGTTGCAGTAGCTTAACAAGATGGTTTTAATGCCCCTTGGAAGAGACGTGGAGGTTGCAGTAGCTTAACAAGACGGTTTAAATGCCCCTTGGAAGAGACGTGGAGGTTGCAGTAGCTTAACAAGACGGTTTTAATGCCCCTTGGAAGAGATGTGGAGGTTGCAGTAGCTTAACAAGATGGTTTAAATGCCCCTTGGAAGAGTTGTGGAGGTAACAGTAGCTTAACAAGACCGTTTTAATGCCCCTTGGAGAAGTGGTGGAGGTCGCAGTAGCTTAACAAGACAGTTTTAATGCCCCTTGGAAGAGACGTGGAAGTTGCAGTAGCTTAAGAAGATGGTTTAATGCCCCTTGGAAGACACGTGGAGGTTGCAGTAGCATAAAAAGATGGTTTAAATGCCCCTTGGAAGAGTGGTGGAGGTTACAGTAGCTTAACAAGACTTTTTTAATGCCCCTTGGAGAAGTGGTGGAGGTCGCAGAAGCTTAACAAGACGGTCTTATTGCCCATTGGAAGAGACGTGGAGGTAGCAGTAGCTTAACAAGACGGTTCAAATGCCCCTTGGAAAATTGGTGGAGGTCGCAGTAGCTTAACAAGACGATTTTAATGCCACTTGGAAGAGACGTGGAGGTTGCAGTAGCTTAACAAGACAGTTTAAATGCCCCTTGGAAGAGTGGTGGATGTTACAGTAGCTTAACAAGACTGTTTTAATGCCCCTTGGAGAAGTGGTGGAGGTTGCAGTAGCTTAACAAGACGGTTTTAATGCCCCTTGGAAGAGACGTGGAGGTTGCAGGAGCTTAACAAGACGGTTTAAATGCCCCTTGGAAGAGTTATGGAGGTCGCAGAAGCTTAAGAAGACGGCTTTAATGCCCCTTGGAAGAGACGTGGAGGTTGCAGTAGCTTAGCAAGATGGTTTAAATGCCCCTTGGAAGGGTTGTGGAGGTTACAGTAGTTTAACAAGATGGTTTTAATGCCCCTTGGAGAAGTGGTGGAGGTCGCAGTAGCTTAACAAGACGGTTTTAATGCCCCTTGGAAGAGACGTGGAGGTTGCAGTAGCTTAACAAGTCGGTTTAAATGCCCCCTGGAAGAGTGCTGGAGGTTACAGTAGCTTAAATTGATGGTTTTAATGCCCCTTGGAAGAGACGTGGAGGTTGCAGTATCTTAACAAGACGGTTTTAATGCCCCTTGGAGAAGTGGTGGAGGTCGCAGTAGCTTAACAAGACGATTTTAATGCCCCTTGGAAGAGACGTGGAGGTTGCAGTAGCTTAACAAGACTTTTTAATGCCCCTTGGAGAAGTGGTGGAGGTTACAGTAGCTTAACAAGACAGTTTTTACGCCCCTTGGAAGAGACGTGGAAGTTGCAGTAGCTTAACAAGACGGTTTAAATGCACCTTGGAAGAGTGGTGGAGGTTACAGTAGCTTAACAAGACGATTTGATTTTAATGCCCCTTGGAAGAGACGTGGAGGTTGCAGTAGCTTAACAAGACAATTTAATATCCCCTTGGGAGAGTGGTGGAGGTTACAGTAGCTTAACAAGACAGTTTTTACGCCCCTTGGAAGAGACGTTGAGGTTGCAGTAGCTTAACAAGACGGTTTAAATGCACCTTGGAAGAGTGGTGGAGGTTACAGTAGCTTAACAAGATGATTTTAATGCCCCTTGGTGAAGTGGTGGAGGTCGCAGTAGTTTAACAACATGGTTTTAATGCCCCTTGGAAGAGACGTTGAGGTTGCAGTAGCTTAACAAGACGGTTTAAATGCCACTTGGAAGATTGGTGGAGGTCGCAGTAGCTAAACAAGATGGTTCTAATGCCCCTTGGAAGAGAAGTGGAGGTTGCAGTAGCTTAACAAGATGGTTTAAATGCCCCTTGGAAGAGTGGTGGAGGTTACAGTAGCTTAACAAGACGGTTTTAATGCCCCTTGGAGAAGTGGTGGAGGTTGCAGTAGCTTAACAAGACGGTTTTAATGCCCCTTGAAAGAGACGTGGAGGTTGCACTAACTTAACAAGACGGTTTAAATGCCCCTTGGAAGAGTGGTGGAGGTCGCAGTAGCTTAACAAGATGGTTTTAATGCCCCTTGGAAGAGACGTGGAGGTTGCAGCAGCTTAGCAAGATGGTTTAAATGCCCCTTGGAAGGGTTGTGCAGGTTACAGTAGCTTAACAATACAGTTTTAATGCCCCTTGGAGAAGTGGTGGAGGTCGCAGTAGCTAAACAAGATGGTTTTAATGCCCCTTGGAAGAGACGTGGAGGTTGCAGTAGCTTAAAAAGACATTTTAAATGCCCCTTGGAAGAGTGATGGAGGTTACAGTAGCTTAACAAGACGGCTTTAATGCCCCTTGGAAAAGTGGTGGAGGTTGCGGTTGCTTAACAAGACGGTTTTAGTGCCCCTTGGAAGAGACGTGGAGGTTGCAGTAGCCTAACAAGACAGTTTAAATGCCCCTTGGAAGAGTGGTGGAGGTTACAGTCGCATAACAAGATGGTTTAAATGCCCCTTGGAAGAGTGGTGGAGGTTACAGTAGCTTAACAAGATGGTTTTAATGCCTCTTGGAGAAGTGGTGGAGGTCGCAGTAGCTTAACAAGATGCTTTTAATGCCTCTTGGAAGAGACGTGGAGGTTGCAGTAGCTTAACAAGACGTTTAAAAGCCCCTTGGAAGAGTGGTGGAGGTTACAGTTGCTTAACAAGACGGTTTTAATGCCCCTTGGTAGAGACGTGGAGTTTGCAGTAGCTTAACAAGATGGTTTAATTGCCCCTTGGAAGAGTGGTGGAGGTTACAGTAGCTTAACAAGACGGATTTAATGCCCCTTGGAGAAGTAGTGGAGGTCGCAGTAGCTTAGCAAGATGGCTTTAATGCCCCTTACAAGAGCCATGCAGTTCAGCATATTAAAAACATTAGTCCCATTATTGGGGACTGGGTCTCCCAAAGTCTTTGCCTATGCCTTCCAAGCAAAAGCTTCCAAAGATTAGGACGGAGGAACTTGCAATGCTGGCAACATGGACCACGGTCACCCAGGTATTATAGTGGTGGTGGAGGCTGAGGTTAAGGAGAAGAGCAAAAAAAAGCCGAATTGAGGAAGCGTATACCCATGTGTGGGTGTGAATCGGTGCATGCGAATACACCTCCAGAAATTACACAGTGAATTTGACTTTATGTTACTCTGCTGTCATTTGGTGGTGATGAGAAGTCTGGCCCAATCCAGCCCTTGTTCATTTTGATAAGAGTCAGCTTGTCAGCATTGTCAGTTGACAGGCGAGTGCACTTATCAGTTATAATTCCCCCAGAGGCACTAAAAACACGCTCCGATAACACGCTAGAGGCAGGGCAGGCCAGGACCTCCAAGGAGTACAGAGCGAGTTCATTTCAAGTGTCCAGCTTGGATACCCAATAATTAAAAGGCACAGAGGAATCACGGAGGACGCTGGTACGGTCGGCAAGGTACTCCCTCACCATCTTTTGAAACTTTCCACTCCTTGTAAGAGTACCCCGCGCCTCAGGGCCTGTAAGCTGGGTGGGTCTCAGAAAACTGTTCCAGAATGTTGACAGTGTTCCCCTGCCTCTGCTGGATTGGAGTTGCGTCTCTCTCACCTGTACGCCTTGCTTGGTCAACGAACTGTGACCTCTACCGCTAGCGTGTTCAGATGGGAATTTTTTTAACAGTTCTGCAGCAATGGCCATCTGGTACTGCCCCATTTTTGTAGACCTTTCCACCTCAGGAATAAGAGAGTGAAAGTTCTCCTTGTAGCAGGAGTCTAAAAGTGACACCAACCAGTATTGACTGTCACCCAACATTTTGGCAATGGTTAAGGCAGCGTAACATAAAGTCAGCCATGTGTGCCAGACTGGTAACGGGCAAGACTTCCGTGTCCTCACCAAGATGACGACTGACCATGCTCTCCTCCTCCTCCTATCCGCTGTCCTCAGGCCACCCACAATGAACCGACAGTATGACAGTTGTACAGGTACTACTGCATGATACGAGCTCCTGTTCTTCCTCCTCCTCCTCCTCCTCCTCTCCCTCATTGTCCCCCAATGCAAATTGGGATGATATGAGGCTGGGCTGCGTGTAATCGTCCATTACGGCTTCTTGATCCATCTCATCATACTCTGGCTGCAATGCATCCTCTTTAATTCTCTGCAGAGAGCATTGCAAAAGACAGAGAAGTGCAATGCTGACTCTAATGATGGCGTCATCGCCACTCACCATCTTGGTGGACTCCTCAAAGTTTGTCAGGATGGTACATATGTCAGACATCCAGGTCCACTCCTGAGGTCTTATGTGTGGAGTCTGACCTGAATATCGACGGCCTTGATGCAGCTGGTACTCCACATCTGCTCTCTTCTGCTCACAAATCCTTTGCAACATGTGGAGGGTAGAGTTCCAACGTGTGGGGACATCACACACCAGTCAGTATGCGGGAAGCTGCAAACGCTGCTGCAACACAGCAAGGGTGGCGGAAGCTGTAGCCGACTTGCGAAAATGAGCTGACAGGTGGCGTACTTTGATGAACAATCTCGCAACTCGGGGTACGATTTAAGAAACCGCTGAACCATGAGGTTAAGCACATGGTACATGTGTGATCTCGCCTCGCCTCAGAGCCGCCACCAGGTTACGGCCATTGTCACACACGACCATGCCTGGATGTAGGTTCAGCGGTCTCAGCCACAGATCTGCCTGCTCTTTCACAGCTGTCCACAACTCACAAGCAGTGTGAGGTTTATCACCTAAGCTTATGAGTTTCAGCACAGCCTGTTGCCGCTTGGCTGAGGCAGTACTGCAGTGCTTCCAGCTTGTAACTGATGTGGTGATATCTGAGATGGAGGCTGAACATGAGGACAAGGAGGAGGATGATGCGCAGGAGGTGTACACTGTGGGGGCAACTCTGACTGACATAGGGCCCACAATCCTCGGTGTGGGGAGGATGGGTTCCGTCCCAAGGTCCGACTGGGTCCCGGCTTCCACTATGTTTACCCAGTGTGCCGTCAGGGAGATGTACCGTCTCTGGCCACAAGCACTTGTCCATGTGTCCGTTGTCAGGTGGACTCTCCCAGTAACTGCGTTGTTGAGGGCACGGCAGATGTTTTTGGACACGTGATTGTGTAGTGCGGGGATGGCAAACCGGGCAAGATAGTGTCGGCTGGTGACCGAGTACCGAGGGACGGCCACCGCCATAAGGTTGCGGAAGGATTCCGTCTCCACCAGCCAAAAAGGCAGCATTTCCAATGCAAGCAGTCGTGAAATGTGCGAATTTAGGACTGTGGCCTGTGGGGCATTGGCTGCAAATTTGCGCTTTCGTTCAAAGGTCTGGGATATGGACAATTGAACGCTGCGGTGGGACGTTGACGTTGATGCTGTTTCTTGAGAAACTGCCATAACAAGTGAAGACTGAGAGGAGGGGGCATCTTTGCATGCAGTATGGACAGGGGATTGCATTGCACGCACAACAGGGGGTTCTATTACACGCACAACAGGGGAAGAAGCAGTGGTGACACCCGCTGACTTTGGTCGTGGACCCTGGGGTTCACCCCACAAAGTCGGGTGCTTTGTTGCCATGTGCCTAATCATGCATGTTGTCGTCAGGCTGGTAGTTTTGTCACCCCTGCTGATGCTGGCATGGCAGGTGGTACAAATGGCCTTTTTGGGGTTATCACAGAGTCTTTAAGAAAATTCCACGCTCTGGAAGACCTACCAGTTGTACTGGAAACGTCCCTCGTGTTGGTATTATGGGGAACTGTTGCCTGCCTTCTGTGTGCAGCCACCACACTGCTTGTTCCTGCCTGTTGGGGTACTCTGCCTCCCTCCCCCTGTGAGCTGCTGGCCTCGCTCTGCGTGTCCTCCTGCCAAGTTTGGTCAGTTACTAGATCATCCACCACCTCCTCCTCTTCCACTTGCGCACCACGATCCTCCGCCTCACTTCGTGGCAATTGTGTCTCGTCATCGTCCACCTCTTGTGACAAATTGCAAGCGTCGACTTCCTGTGGCCGTGGCTGTTGAAATATTTTGGCATCGCTACATGGGATCTCCTCTTCCACCACTTCAAGCGGAGCAGGAGAGAGTCACAAATATGGAAATGGACCAGTGAACAGCTCTTCAGAGTGTCCAAGTGTGGGATCAGTTGCTGTTTGACGACACTCGGCATGGTGGGAGGAAGGAGCATCAGGGTGAGGAGGAGTATGCGGTCGAGACTCACGGCTATTAAAACTTGACCGTGTGGAAGACAGAACGGAGGTGGTGGTGCCCAGGTAACTGGAAGTATTATCTGCTATCCAATTAATAACCTGTTCACACTGATCAGTTCGCAATACTGGTGTTGTAGTGTGCTTCTCTAGTAATTCGGTCAAGAAGTGGGAGCGAGAAGAGGTGGCTGTTGGTTGTGGCACATTTTCACCTTGGCCACGGCCCCGTCCTCTACACGCACTATCACCAAAACGTCCAGTTCCACGTCCCTTGCCACGCGCCTTGCCCATTGCAAATGAAGTAAAATAGCGTACACTCGCGCTATCAATGGAAAAAGGGTAATAAAAGGAGATTAGAACAATGGAAGAGGAAAATCACAGTTCTATTTCTCTGGCCTACACCATCTTTTAAACAGATATATTGGTGTCTGACCAGTCAGGGAGACACTATTACAGTTTTTTTATTGCAAAAAAATGCCCAAAACAGGATAATACAGAGATTTGAACGGTGGAACTGCAAAACCACAGTTCTAATTTACTAGCGTATACCAGACTTTTTTAAATAGATATATTTGGGGCTGAACAGTCAGCGACACACTCAAACAGTTTTTTTTATGTAAAAAAGTCCCAAAAGTGGATAATACAGAGATTTGAACCGTGGAACTGCAAAACCACAGTTATAGTTAAGTGGCGTACACCAGAATCTTTCAAACAGATATATTGGTGTCTGACCAGTCAGGGAGACACTATTACAGTTTTTTTAACAGCAAAAAATGCCCAAAACAGGATAATACAGAGATTTGAACCATGGAACTGCAAAACCACAGTCCTAATTTAATGGCGTATACCAGACTTTTTTAAATAGATATATTTGGGGCTGAACAGTCAGCGACACACTCAAACTGTTTTATTATGTAAAAAAGGGCTAAAAGTGGATAATACAGAGATTTGAACCGTGGAAATGCAGAACCACAGTTATAGTTATGTGGCGTACACCAGAATCTTTCAAACAGATATATTTTTGTCTGAACAACCAGGGAGACACTATTACTGTTTTTCTTTACGGAAAAAATACCAAAAGCTGGATAATACAGAGATTTGAACCGTGGAACTGCAAAACCACAGTTCTAATTTACTGGCGTATACCAGACCTTTTTATTTACATATATTTGGGGCTTAACAGTCAGCGAAACACTCAAACTGTTTTTTTTATGTAAAAAAGGGCCAAAAGTGGAAAATACAGAGATTTGAACTGTGGAAATGCAAAACCACAGTTATAGTAATGTGGTGTACACCAGACTCTTTTAAACAGATATATTGGTGTCTGACCAGTCAGAGAGACACTATTACAGCTTTTTTTTACGGCAAAAAATGCCAAAAACAGTATAATGCAGAGATTTGACCAGTAGAACTGCAAAACCACAGTTATATTTTTCTGGACTACACCAGACTGTTTTAAACAGATATATTGGTGTCTGACCAGTCAGGGAGACACTATTACAGTTTTTTTAACAGCAAAAAATGCCAAAAACAGGATAATGCAGAGATTTGACCCATGGAACTGCAAAACCACAGTTCTAAATTACTGGCGTTTACCAGACTTTTATAAATAGATATATTTGGGGCTGAACAGTCAGCGACACACTCAAACTGTTTAATTATGTAAAAAAGGGCCAAAAGTGGATAATACAGAGATTTGAACCATGGAAATGCACATCTACAGTTATAGTTATGCGGCGTACACCAGAATCTTTCAAACAGATATTTTTGTGTCTGAACAATCAGGGAGACACTATTACTGTTTTCTTTACGGAAAAAATACCAAAAGCTGAATAATACAGAGATTTGAACCATGGAACTGCAAAACAACAGATCTAATTTACTGGTGTATACCAGACTTTTTTAAATAGATATATTTGGGGTTGTACAGTCAGCGACACACTCAAACTGTTTTTTTTATGTAAAAAAGGGCCAAAAGTGGATAATACAGAGATTTGAACAGTGGAAATGCAAAACCAGAGTTCTATTTTTCTGGCCTACACCAGAATCTTTTATACAGATACATTGGTGTCTGACCAGTCAGGGAGACACTATTACAGTTTTTTTTCATGGAAAAAAATGCAAAAAACTGGATAATACAGAGATTTGACCAGTAGAACTGCAAAACCACAGTTATATTTTTCTGGCCTACACCAGACTATTTTAAACAGATATATTGGTGTCTGAACAGTCAGGGAGACACTATTACTGTTTTTTTTATGGCACAAAATGCAAAAAGCAGGATAATACAGAGATTTGACGCGCGGAACTGCAAAACCACAGTTATAGTTATGTGGCGTACACCAGACCCTTTTAAACAGATATATTGGTGACTGACCAGTCAGCCAGACACTATTACAGTTTTTTTTTACGTTACAAAATGCCAAAAACAGGATAATACAGAGATTTGACCCGTGGAACTGCAAAACCACAGTTATATTTTTATGGCCTGCTCCAGACTCTTTTAAACAGGTATATTGGTGTCTGAACAGTCAGGGAGACACTATTACTGTTTTTTTTACGCCCAAAAATGCCCAAAACAGGATAATACAGAGATTTGACCTGTGGAACTGCAAAACCACAATTATAGTTATGTGTCGTATATCAGACACTTTTAATCAGATATATTGGTGTCTGACCAGTCAGGGAGACACTATTACAGTTTTTTTTATGGCAAAAAATGCCAAATAACAGGATAATACAGAGATTTGACCCGTATAACTGCAAAACCACAGTTATATTTTTCTGGCCTACGTCAGACTCTTTTAAAACAGATATATTGGTGTCTGACCAGTCAGGCAGACACTATTACTGTTTTTTTTTACGGCAAAAAATGCAAAAAGCAGGATAATACAGAGATTTGACCCGTGGAACTGCAAAACCACAGTAATAGTTATGTGGCATACACCAGACTCTTTTAAACAGATATATTGGTGTCTTACCAGTCAGCGAGACACTATTACAGTTTGTTTTTACAGCAAAAGATGCCAAAAACAGGATAATACAGAGATTTGACCCATGGAACTGCAAAACCACAGTTGTAATTTACTGGCGTATACCAGACTTTTTTAAATAGATATATTTGGGGCTGAACAGTCAGCGACACACTCAAAGTGTTTTTTTAATGAAAAAAGGCCCAAAAGTGGATAACACAGAGATTTGAACTGTGGAAATGCAAAACCACAGTTATAATTATGAGGCGTACACCAGACTCTTTTAAACAGATATATTGGTGTCTGACCAGTCAGTGAGATACTATTACAGGATTTTTTTATGGCAGAAAATGCCAAAAACAGGATAATACAGATATTTGAACCATGGAAGTGCGAAACCACAGTTATATTTTTCTGGCCTACACCAGACTCTTTTAGACAGATACAGTATATTGGTGTCTGACCAGTCAGGGAGACACTATTACTGTTTTTTTATGTCAAAAAATGCCAAAAACAGGATAATACAGAGATTTGACCCGTGGAACTGCAAAACCACAGTTCTAATTTACTGGCGTATACCACATTTTTTAAAATAGATATATTTGGGGCTGAAAAGTCAGCGACACACTCACTGTATTTTTTTATGTAAAAAAGGCCCAAATGTGGATAATACAAAGATTTGAACCGTGGAAATGCAAAACCACAGTTATAGTTATGTGGCGAACACTAGAATCTTTCAAACAGATATATTTGTGTCTCAACAATCAGTGAGACTCTATTACTGTTTTTCTTCATGGAAAAAATACCAAAAGCTGGATAATACAGAGATTTGAACCGTGGAACTGCAAAACCACAGTTCTACTTTTCTGGCCTACAGCAGACTCTTTTAAACAGATATATTGGTGTCTGAACAGTCAGGGAGACACTATGACTGTTTTTTTTTACATCAAAAAATGCAAAAAGCAGGATAATACAGAGATTTGACCTGTGGAACTGCAAACCAAAGTTATAGTTATGTGTTATACACCAGACTCTTTTAAACATATATATTGGTGTCTGACAAGTCAGGGAGACACTATTACAGTTTTTTTTTACGGCAAGAAATTCCAAAAACAGGGGAATACAGAGATTTGACAGTGGAACTGCAAAACCACAGTTATATTTTTCTGGCCTACACAACACTCTTTTAAACAGATATATTGGTGTCTGAACAGTCAGGGAGACACTATTACTGTTTCTTTTTACGGCCAAAAATGCCCAAAACAGGATAATACAGAGATTTGACCTGTGGAACTGCAAACCCACAGTTATAGTTATGTGTCGTACACCAGAATCTTTCAAACAGATATATTTGTGTCTGAACAATCAGGGAGACACTATTACTGTTTTCTTTACGGAAAAAATACCAAAAGCTGAATAATACAGAGATTTGAACCATGGAACTGCAAAACCACAGATCTAATTTACTGGTGCATACCAGACTTTTTTAAATAGATATATTTGGGGCTGAACAGTCAGCGACACACTCAAACTGTTTTTTTTATGTAAAAAAGGCCCAAAAGTGGATAATACAGAGATTTGAACTGTGTAAATGCAAAACCACAGTTCTATTTTTCTGGCCTACACCAGAATCTTTTATACAGATACATTGGTGTCTGACCAGTCAGGGAGACACTATTACAGTTTTTTTTCATGGCAAAAAATGCAAAAAACAGGATAATACAGAGATTTGACCAGTAGAACTGCAAAACCACAGTTATATTTTTCTGGCCTACACCAGACTCTTTTAAACAGATATATTTGTGTCTGAACAGTCAGGGAGACACTATTACTGTTTTTTTTACGGCACAAAATGCAAAAAGCAGGATAATACAGAGATTTGACGCGTGGAACTGCAAAACCACAGTTATAGTTATGTGGCATACACCAGACCCTTTTAAACAGATATATTGGTGTCTGACCAGTCAGCCAGACACTATTACAGTTTTTTTTACGTTAAAAAATGACAAAAACAGGATAATACAGAGATTTGACCCGTGGAACTGCAAAACCACAGTTATATTTTTATGGCCTGCTCCAGACTCTTTTAAAAAGATATATTGGTGTCTGAACAGTCAGGGAGACACTATTACTGTTTTTTTTACGCCCAAAAATGCCCAAAATAGGATAATACAGAGATTTGACCTGTGGAACTGCAAAACCACAGTTATAGTTATGTGTCGTATATCAGACACTTTTAATCAGATACAGTACAGACCAAAAGTTTGGACACACCTTCTCGTTTCAAGATTTTTCTGTATTTTCATGACTATGAAAATTGTACGCTCACACTGAAGGCATCAAAACTGTGAATTAACACATGTGGAATTATATACTTAACAAAAAAGTGTGAAACAACTGAAAATATGTCTTATATTCTAGGTTCTTCAAAGTAGCCACCTTTTGCTTTGATGACTGCTTTGCACACTCTTGGCAATCTCTTGATGAGCTTCAAGAGGTAGTCACTAGTGTTGAGCCACCCCCGTAGTGTTCGAGTTCGGTTCGGTTCGTCGAACACCCGTGTGTTCGCCGAACTGTTCGTCGAACTGTTCGTCGAACACCTTCGAACACCGTTAAAACCAATGGCAGGCAAACAAAAACACATAGAAACACATAGAAAACACCTTCAAAGGTGTCCAAAAGCTGACAAACTGCTCAGAAGACACAACTAACACATGGAAAAGTGACAAGTACATATAGTCATGCGAAAAGAAAAGAGGTGGAGGAGTAAAAGTAGGGGGAGACACAGATATAGGCATGTCATGCCCTTCTAAAATCCAAAAAGTGAGAAGCCGAGACGGCCAGTCCGCTCCTGCCCGTGCCACCTCCGTGTCGCCGGGTTTGTGCCAGAGCCGCGGTGAACCCTGACGGCCAGCACCCCTCTCCCAATACTGGTGCCTGTCCGCTGGTGGGTCGAGAGAGCCCCCCTGTGGTGGAGGCAGCTCTAAGCTTTTTAATTTAAATTGTCCCTCTAATTTGAATGAATACACTTTAAATCCATTTACAAGGATCTATTGGAGGGCAAGTCTCATGCCAGCAGCCGCGTAATTCCAGCTCCAGTAGCGTCCACTAAAGCTGCTGCAGTTAAAAAGCTTTTATAAGGATCGAGCTCGGCTGTCCACCGCAAGGCATCCTAGTGCCAGTCCCAGCCCCTATGCCTTGGGGTGCCTCCTGATGCTCTTCACTAAGTATCCCGTGGTCCCGAAGCATTTCCTTTGAAAAAATTAAGTGTCCAAACTACAGGTGGTGTAGCTTGCTTAACAGCCGGGATAATCCGCTGACTAGCAGACACTGCTACTAGGCACAAAGTATTTCCTGGGCTAGATGCAGTTAAAAATTTGTAAGTAGATACTCTCGTTGGATGCTGAGAAAGCATTCCATAGAGTCTCCTGGCACGCCATATATGATTCTCTTAAAAAGCTTGGGGTAGGGGTCTAGGGGACCCTTTTATAGCCAAAATCACGGCCCTGTATCACAATACGTCACCTAGGCTGAAGATAAATGGAACTGTAGCACCGAGGGCTCGGTTGCTACAGACGTATTGCACCTCACCCAGAGGTGTGATATCTCACTCTCAGATAAGGATGGAGTGTGGATCAGGACCCGACACCTGCATGCATTATACCACATTGCCGTGGGGCAGGGCGACCAATATGCCCCTGAGATGGGCACGACAGTCCCTGTCCCTGGCTGGAGTGGGGGGAGGGAACACTGAGAAAGGGGAACCCTGCAGTGCAGGAGCAGGGAGGAAGCAGTTCCTGGGTGCATTGAGAAGGGAGTATAAAAGGTGGGCACCATCTTAGTTCAGTGCAGAGAAGTCTGAGCAGAAGTGGCAGGGAGCAGGGGCTCTGCATGAGCTCTGCTCCGGAGGCGGGCCTAGTAACAGAGGCCCAGGCCTGCAAGAGGGAGAAGGAAGGAAGAGGAGCGGAGAAGGCTCCAGGAACGAGGAATGAAGGGATCCCAGGGGTGCGGACGGGCGAGTCGCCACCGCACGCCCGAATCCACCTGCGTGGAGGGGTCAGGCCAAAGGGGGAGACCGGTCCCCGAACTAGTGGAGGCAGGAAACGACCCTCAGCTAGAAACCGGAGGCTCTGACATTTTATGTGGCGCAGCCCCTTGCTCCACCCGCTAGGAAGGCACCACATAGGGTCAGGGAAACTGGCGCCAAGTTTACCAAGAGGAGGCCCGAGGCAGCCGGACAGAAGTGTTGGTAAGAAAGGCCAGAC
Source organism: Phyllobates terribilis (assembly GCF_046119375.1). Taxonomy (NCBI): domain Eukaryota; kingdom Metazoa; phylum Chordata; class Amphibia; order Anura; family Dendrobatidae; genus Phyllobates; species Phyllobates terribilis. The sequence goes on along the minus strand of NW_027362763.1, from coordinate 910,621,432 downwards.
AAAGGACACACAAAGGGGGTCCTGTGAAGCGCTCCAAAGTTATCTGGGAGTTGTCTGAGCCCCTCACCTGGTGAGCACAGTACGACGTGGGCAGCCGTTACCTGCAGACGTGGTCTGGATAATAAGAACTGTGAGTAAAGGCCCTAAACTGCATCACTGACTCCGTGTCGTTACTGCTGATGCCCTGCACCATCACCCCCATCCTCCGCATACACTGCCCTGAGGCTATACTCCTCCCGTGGGGAGTTATGCTACGCTCTGCTGCACCCACAACACCAGCCTTAGCGGTCTGCCCTGTAGCGGCGGTTCACTCTGACCGCAATCCACGGGTGGCGTAGTCGGACATTTAAACATCAAAACCACATAAATAGTTCCGCCACTGGTTTGACCGCCCTGAGCCACGGAACCGGATCGCCGCCACGAAGACTACAACCACCAGCATCCACCAAAAAGGGTCCGGCTCCGGGTGTCCCAAGGCCCAGGGGGTGCGTCAGAACATTTTCATCACCTTTCACAATCACCAATGGGACAAGGCAGGGATGTCCTCTGTCCCCTCTCTTATACATCCTAGTGACGGAGCACCTGCTCTCATCAATTCGCCATAACCCCAATATTAGGTGGATTGAGGTGGGAGGCACCGAGTACAAGTGCTCTCTATTTGCTGATGATGTCCTAGTATATATCACTCAATCACATATATCCATCCCTGCTGTTATGGCTGAAATAGATCACTTTGTTACATGGTAAAATTTTAAAATCAATGCAGCGAAGTCTGAGGCCCTCGATGTCTCCCTCCCTAAATCCATATAGGATTCCATCCAGTCCAACTTTCCCTTTGCCTGGCCCTCACAGGGTATCAAATACTTAGGAATTCCTATTCATAGAGACCTCTCCCATCTATGTTATCTTAATTTTGGGCCCTTTATTGAACAATTCCATACAGACCACGGTTGGCAAGTTAGAACTGTAAGATTCAGAATCTCGTTGGCCCAGGCTATACGTCAGAACGTATTGCACCAGGGCTTGTCGGTGCTGCCACAGTCGCTGCAACATGTGCAGAGTTGAATTCCACCGGGTAGGCACATCGCATTTTAGCCGGTGAAGTGGCAGGCCCAACGACTTCTGTAGAGATGTAAGTCGCTGAGCTGCGGGATGCGAACGGCGGAAGTGAGCACACAGCGACCGTGCCCTCTGCAGAAGGCCATCTAGTCTGGGATAGTGGGCTAAAAATTGCTGGACAACCAGGTTCAACACGTGAGCCATACAAGGCACATGTGTGACATTGCCCCGGCGAAGGGCCGCACCCAGGTTTGCAGCATTGTCGCACACGGCCTTCCCTGGTTTCAGGTCCAGTGGAGACAACCATTCATGAAATTGGTTCTCCAGAGCTGACCACAACTCCTCAGCTGTGTGACTCACATTTCCCAGACATTTCAATGTAAAAACCGCCTGATGACGTTGAGCCCTACTGCCAGCATAGTAAGGAGGTGTGCAGGATCCCTTCTGCGCAGTTAGAAAGCTTGTGGCATGACCAGACAGGCTTTGGGTGCAGGTGGAAGACCGAGAGGAGGTTGAGGAGGCAGAAGCAGTGGAGGAAAAATGACATAAAGAGGATTGACGCACAACTCGTGGGGACGGCAAGACTTGGACAGCAGCCCCTTGTCCTGCTGTCACCATAGTTACCCAGTGCCCAGTCAGCGACATGTAACGCCCCTGTCCATGCCTACTCGTTCAAGTGTCTGTGGTGAAATGCACCCTGTCACACACAGAGTTTCTCAAAGAAGCGGTGATGTTGTGTGCGACATGCTGGTGGAGCGCAGGCACACCTTTCTTTGAGAAGTAGTGCCGACTGGGCATCTGGTACTGGGGCACTGCGACGGACATAAGGTCTCGAAAATCCTCTGTGTCCACCAGGCGGAAAGGCAGCATTTCTGTAGCCAAGAGCTTGCAGATGGTGAAATTCAACCTCTTAGCTTTCTCATGGCTAGGAGGAAATGGTCTTTTACTTGTCCACATCTGAGGGACCGAGGGCTGGCTGTTGTGCTTAGACGGGGTTGATAAGGGTGTCCCCGGCAAACTGCCGGTCTGTGAGGAAGATGCAGGCGGACATGTTAGGTTGCCTTGATCCAAAGGTGGTGCTATCGATGTCGGACAGCGCTCAAGACCAGCTGGTGTTACCACCTCCAAAGAAAATGATGACCTGCCAATCACGCTGGCTGTTGCGGGTAAAGAGGTGGCAGGTCTGTGCCCCAAAACAGGTGTGACTGCTGTCCCCCCAGTCACAGAGGATGAAGAGGCCGCGGATGCACAAGATATGGCAGACGGTGGTTGGCCCGGCCGGCTAGACCGCATTGTAGCACACTGAGCTTCCCACTGCAACTTATGCTTCATGTCCATGTGCCGGTTCATGCATGAAGTACTCAAACTATGTATTTTTTGGCCTCTACTTAGCTTTTGCTGACAAATGTTACAGATAACACGAGTTGGGTCATCTTTATCGATCTGAAAAAATGCCCAGGCTATGCAAGGCTTAGCACCCATGCGACCTGAAGAGCCACCACGACTTGTGGTGAGAGGCAGAGTTGTGTTTGAGGATGCAGTTGTTGACGTGCTTCCAGTACTACGTCTCTGTCCAGGAAGGCGCAACCTGACCTCGTCGTCACTAGCATCTTCCTCCACCTCCTCTGCTGACCTCATCTCTTGGCTGACTGTGGGTTGACAGTAAGTGGGATCTCCGACCTCATCATCATCACCCTGTGCGTTATCACACCCGTCGTCCTCAGAGCCAACCTGTTCCTGCCCTGACAAAAAACTAAAGTTGTCGCTCCAATCAGGTATTTGAGTCTTATCATCATCTTCCTCATTGTCTCCACCAACAGGAGTTACAGTTTGGGAATGAGGGTCTACATTATGGTCAGAACCTTCTGCGTCTGGTCCTGGATCCGACTCATAAAGATTCTGGGCATCAGTGCAGATCATTTCCTCGTCTGGATTCACAGAAGCGCTGGAGTCGACCTCTGATTCCCAGGCTATAGTATGAGTAAACAGCTCTGCAGACTCAACCATCTGTTCTACCTCATACTCAGACGGGCAGTTGGAGATTTGGGAGCTGTGAGGAAGCAAGTGCGATTTGGGTGACACCTTTGAGGACTGGAGTATTTGTGATGTTGAAGTTGATGTGGAGGAGAGCCCACTTAAAGGAGCACTTGATATCCGTTGAAGCACCTGCTGTTTTTGTGCCTCATCTGGAATTTGTAGCGATTGGCGTGGCCGTAAGAAAGGGATCTTATCACATTGTCCGCTAAAAGAAGTAGACATTTTAGTTTGGCTGGAAGATGGTCTTTCTTCTGCACCTACCCCACGGACACAACCTTTTTTCCCCTTCCCAACACGCCTATTCCCCTTTCCACCAGCAGCAGGCCTTTTTCCACTCATTTTGGTGGTTAACTAATTCACAACTCTGGAGTTGTTTGCACAAAAAAACAATGGATGGTAACCGAGCAGAGCTGAGTGGCCAAACTGTGGTATTAGGCCAAAACTATTGGCTGGGTTAGATGCAGAAAAAAATTATTTTTAATTTGCAACCTGATGGAGGTCAGTATAGATGGACTAATAGACCAAGTCCCACACACCGCTAGAAGCCCAAATATTTTTTCAGAGCTAGATGCAGAAAAAAATTATTTTTAATTTGCAACCTGATGGAGGTCAGTATAGATGGACTAATAGACCAAGTCCCACACACCGCTAGAAGCCCAAATATTTTTTCAGAGCTAGATGCAGAAAAAAATTATATTCAATTTGCAACCTGCTGGAGGTCAGTATAGAAGGACTAATAGAACAAGTCCCACACACTGCTAGAAGCCCAAATATTTTTTCAGAGCTAAATGAAGAAAAAAATTATTTTTAATTTGCAACCTGATGGAGGTCAGTGTAGATGGACTAATAGACCAAGTCCCACACACTGCTAGAAGCCCAAATATTTTTTCAGAGCTAGATGCAGAAAAAAATTATTTTTAATTTGCAACCTGATGGAGGTCAGTATAGATGGACTAATAGACCAAGTCCCACACACTGCTAGAAGCCCAAATATTTTTTCAGAGCTAGATGCAGAAAAAAATTATTTTTAATTTGCAACCTGATGGAGGTCAGTATAGATGGACTAATAGACCAAGTCCCACACACCGCTAGAAGCCCAAATATTTTTTCAGAGCTAGATGCAGAAAAAAATTATATTCAATTTGCAACCTGCTGGACGTCAGTATAGAAGGACTAATAGAACAAGTCCCACACACTGCTAGAAGCCCAAATATTTTTTCAGAGCTAAATGAAGAAAAAAATTATTTTTAATTTGCAACCTGATGGAGGTCAGTATAGATGGACTAATAGACCAAGTCCCACACACCGCTAGAAGCCCAAATATTTTTTCAGAGCTAGATGCAGAAAAAAATTATTTTTAATTTGCAACCTGATGGAGGTCAGTATAGATGGACTAATAGACCAAGTCCCACACACCGCTAGAAGCCCAAATATTTTTTCAGAGCTAGATGCAGAAAATTTTTTTATTCAATTTGCAACCTGATGGAGGTCAGTATAGATGGACTAATAGACCAAGTCCCACACACTGCTAGAAGCCCAAATATTTTTTCAGAGCTAGATGCAGAAAAAAATTATTTTTAATTTGCAACCTGATGGAGGTCAGTATAGATGGACTAATAGACCAAGTCCCACACACCGCTAGAAGCCCAAATATTTTTTCAGAGCTAGATGCAGAAAAAAATTATATTCAATTTGCAACCTGCTGGACGTCAGTATAGAAGGACTAATAGAACAAGTCCCACACACTGCTAGAAGCCCAAATATTTTTTCAGAGCTAAATGAAGAAAAAAATTATTTTTAATTTGCAACCTGATGGAGGTCAGTATAGATGGACTAATAGACCAAGTCCCACACACTGCTAGAAGCCCAAATATTTTTTCAGAGCTAGATGCAGAAAAAAATTATTTTTAATTTGCAACCTGATGGAAGTCAGTATAGATGGACTAATAGACCAAGTCCCACACACCGCTAGAAGCCCAAATATTTTTTCAGAGCTAGATGCAGAAAATTTTTTTATTCAATTTGCAACCTGATGGAGGTCAGTATAGATGGACTAATAGACCAAGTCCCACACACTGCTAGAAGCCCAAATATTTTTTCAGAGCTAGATGCAGAAAAAAATTATTTTTAATTTGCAACCTGATGGAGGTCAGTATAGATGGACTAATAGACCAAGTCCCACACACTGCTAGAAGCCCAAATATTTTTTCAGAGCTAGATGCAGAAAAAAATTATTTTTAATTTGCAACCTGATGGAGGTCAGTATAGATGGACTAATAGAACAAGTCCCACACGCTGCTAGAAGCCCAAATATTTTTTCAGAGATAAATGAAGAAAAAAATTATTTTTAATTTGCAACCTGATGGAGGTCAGTATAGATGGACTAATAGACCAAGTCCCACACACTGCTAGAAGCCCAAATATTTTTTCAGAGCTAGATGCAGAAAAAAATTATTTTTAATTTGCAACCTGATGGAGGTCAGTATAGATGGACTAATAGACCAAGTCCCACACACCGCTAGAAGCCCAAATATTTTTTCAGAGCTAGATGCAGAAAAAAATTATATTCAATTTGCAACCTGCTGGAGGTCAGTATAGAAGGACTAATAGAACAAGTCCCACACACTGCTAGAAGCCCAAATATTTTTTCAGAGCTAAATGAAGAAAAAAATTATTTTTAATTTGCAACCTGATGGAGGTCAGTATAGATGGACTAATAGACCAAGTCCCACACACTGCTAGAAGCCCAAATATTTTTTCAGAGCTAGATGCAGAAAAAAATTATATTCAGTTTGCAACCTGATGGAGGTCAGTATAGATGGACTAATAGAATGATGCTATGCCCAAAAGATTTTACTTCACTAGGTGCAGTAAAAAAATTGGTATTCTATACACAGGTGGTATATCTTGCAACACAGATAGGCTACTCCACTGACTAACACACTCTGCAATAGGCCAAAAAGGATTAGCTTTGCTAGATTCAGCCAAATGCTGTGAAAAAAACTTGCACAGCACTGGCACAGACCTGCCTGGCAAAAACTGATAGGAACTGATGTAACCTAGTCCTGAAAAGGACTCCAATAACAATTAGTCTTTACTCCCACAATCTATCTATTTAAGAGCACAGACCTGCCTGATAAAAGTCGTAGGAAATGCTGTAACCTAGTCCTTAAAAGGACTGCAGTCACAACTATTCCCTACTCCCAAGCTATCTGTATATTTGTGCGAAAATTGGCTTGAAATTAACAAGGTATAGCGCACACAGCAACAGCGGTGCCGTCTAACACGCAGCTGCAGCAGTGAGAAAATGGTGGCGACGGGGAAAATGGCTTGGTCTTATAGGGCAAGGACATGTGACATACACTGCCAATCACACATGCCCTTGCTTGTGTGAAAAAAAGCACTTCGCTCCGTGTGTGCGCTGCTGATAGGCTGACAGATTGCACCTCCCCACTGCAAATGCGGGAAAGAGAAAAAAAAATGGAGATCTTCATTGTTCCTGCAGAGATCCATCCCCTGCCCCTCCCCCCGCCCCGCTGTACACTCAAACTGCGTATTAACATTAATTTTCATCATTACTGAGAAAAAATCCAGTTATGATTTTGGTGCACGAACAGTTATCGAACATAACCTCGAACAGCCGAATTTTTCTCAAATTGTTCGTGTTCGCCGACCGGCTCGAACACCGCCCAAAACAGCTCGAATTTGAGATTGGCGAACAGTTCGAGTAGAACAACGCTCATCTCTAGTAGTCACCGGAAATGGTCTTCCAACAATCTTGAAGGAGTTCCCAGAGATTCTTAGCACTTGTTGGCCCTTTTGCCTTCACTCTGCGGTCCAGTTCACCCCAAACCATCTCGATTGGGTTCAGGTCTGGTGACTGTGGAGGCCAGGTCATCTGGCGTAGCACCCCATCACTCTCTTTCTTGGTCAAATAGCCCTTACACAGCCTGGAGGTGTGTTTGCGGTCATTGTCCTGTTGAAAAATAAATGATGGTCCAACTAAACGCAAACCGGATGGAATAGCATGCCGCTGCACGATGCTGTGGTAGCCATGCTGGTTCAGTATGCCTTCAATTTTGAATAAATCCCCAACAGTGTCACCAGCAAAGCACCCCCACACCATCACACCTCCTCCTCTATGCTTCACGGTGGGAACCAGGCATGTAGAGTCCATCCGTTCACCTTTTCTGCGTTGCACAAAGACACGGTGGTTGGAACCAAAGATCTCAAATTTGGACTCATCAGACCAAAGAACAGATTTCCACTGGTCTAATGTCCATTCCTTGTGTTCTTTAGCCCAAACAAGTCTCTTCTGCTTGTTGCCTGTCCTTAGCAGTGGTTTCCTAGCAGCTATTTTACCATGAAGGCCTGCTGCACAAAGTCTCCTCTTAACAGTTGTTGAAGAGATGTGTCTGCTGCTAGAACTCTGTGTGGCATTGACCTGGTCTCTAATCTGAGCTGCTGTTAACCTGCAATTTCTGAGGCTGGTGACTCGGATAAACTTATCTTCAGAAGCAGAGGTGACTCTTGGTCTTCCTTTCCTGGGGCAGTCCTCATGTGAGCCAGTTTCTTTGTAGCGCTTGATGGTTTTTGCAACTGCACTTGGGGACACTTTCAAAGTTTTCCCAATTTTTCGAACTGACTGACCTTCATTTCTTAAAGTAATGATGGCCACTCGTTTTTCTTTACTTAGCTGCTTTTTTCTTGCCATAATACAAATTCTAACAGTCTATTCAGTAGGACTATCAGCTGTGTATCCACCAGACGTTTGCACAACACAACTGATGGTCCCAACCCCATTTATAAGGCAAGAAATCCCACTTATTAAACCTGACATGGCACACCTGTGAAGTGAAAACCATTTCCAGTGACTACCTCTTGAAGCTCATCAAGAGAATGCCAAGAGTGTGCAAAGCAGTCATCAAAGCAAAAGGTGGCTACTTTGAAGAACCTAGAATATCAGACGTATTTTCAGTTGTTTCACACTTTTTTGTTAAGCATATAATTCCACATGTGTTAATTCATAGTTTTGATGCCTTCAGTGTGAATGTACAATTTTCATAGTTATGAAAATACAGAAAAATCTTTAAACGAGAAGGTGTGTCCAAACTTTTGGTCTGTACTGTATATTGGTGTCTGACCAGTCAGGGAGACACTATTACAGTTTTTTTTACGGCAAAAAATGCCAAAAAACAGGGTAATACAGAGATTTGACCCGTATAACTGCAAAACCACAGTTATATTTTTCTGGCCTACGTCAGACTCTTTTAAACAGATATATTGTTGTCTGACCAGTCAGGCAGACACTATTACTGTTTTTTTTTACAGCAAAAAATGCAAAAAGCAGGATAATACAGAGATTTGACCCGTGGAACTGCAAAACCACAGTAATACTTATGTGGCGTACACCAGACTCTTTTAAACAGATATATTGGTGTCAGACCAGTCAGCAAGACACTATTACAGTTTGTTTTTTCGGCAAAAAATGCCAAAAACTGGATAATACAGAGATTTGACCCATGGAACTGCAAAACCACAGTTCTAATTTACTGGCGTATACCAGACTTTTTTAAATAGATATATTTGGGGCTGAACAGTCAGCGACACACTCAAAGTGTTTTTTTAATGAAAAAAGGCCCAAAAGTGGATAATACAGAGATTTGAACCGTGGAAATGCAAAACCACAGTTATAGTTATGAGGCATACACCAGACTCTTTTAAACAGATATATTGGTGTCTGACCAGTCAGGGAGATACTATTACAGGATTTTTTTATGGCAAAAAATGCCAAAAACAGGATAATACAGAGATTTGACCCATGGAAGTGCGAAACCACAGTTATATTTGTCTGGCCTACACCAGACTCTTTTAGACAGATACAGTATATTGGTGTCTGACCAGTCAGGGAGACACTATTACTGTTTTTTTATGGCAAAAAATGCCAAAAACAGGATAATACAGAGATTTGACCCGTGGAACTGCAAAACCACAGTTCTAATTTACTGGCGTATACCACACTTTTTTAAATAGATATATTTGGGGCTGAAAAGTCAGCGACACACTCACTGTTTTTTTTTATGTAAAAAAGGCCCAAAAGTGGATAATACAAAGATTTGAACCGTCAAAATGCAAAACCACAGTTATAGTTATGTGGCAAACACTAGAATCTTTCAAACAGATATATTTGTGTCTCAACAATCAGTGAGACTCTATTACTGTTTTTCTTCACGGAAAAAATACCAAAAGCTGGATAATGCAGAGATTTGAACCGTGGAACTGCAAAACCACAGTTCTATTTTTCTGGCCTACAGCAGACTCTTTTAAACAGATATATTGGTGTCTGAACAGTCAGGGAGACACTATGACTGTTTTTTTTTAACATAAAAAAATGCAAAAAGCAGGATAATACAGAGATTTGACCCGTGGAACTGCAAAACCACAGTTATAGTTATGTGGCATACACCAGACTCTTTTAAACATATATATTGGTGTCTGACCAGTCAGGGAGACACTATTACAGTTTTTTTTTACGGCAAAAAATTCCAAAAACAGGGAAATACAGAGATTTGACAGTGGAACTGCAAAACCACAGTTATATTTTTCTGGCCTACACAACACTCTTTTAAACAGATATATTGGTGTCTGAACAGTCAGGGAGACACTATTACTGTTTTTTTTTACGGCCAAAAATGCCCAAAACAGGATAATACAGAGATTTGACCTGTGGAACTGCAAAACCACAGTTAAAGTTATGTGTCGTATATCAGATTCTTTTAAACAGATATATTGTTGTCTGACCAGTCAGGGAGACACTATTACTGTTTTTTATTACGGCAAAAAATGCAAAATGCATGATAATACAGACGTTTGACCCGTGCAACTGCAAAACCACAGTAATAGTTATGTGGCGTACACCAGACTCTTTTAAACAGATATATTGGTGTCTGACCAGTCTGCGAGACACTATTACAGTTTGTTTTTACGGCAAAAAATGCCAAAAACCGGATAATACAGAGATTTGACCCATGGAATTGCAAAACCACAGTTCTAATTTACTGGTGTATACCAGACTTTTTTAAATAGATATATGTGGGGCTGAACAGTCAGCGACACACTCAAAGTGTTTTTTTAATGAAAAAAGGCCCAAAAGTGGATAATACAGAGATTTGAACCATGGAAATGCAAAACCACAGTTATAGTTATGAGGCGTACACCAGACTCTTTTAAACAGATATTTTGGTGTCTGACCAGTCAGGGAGATACTATTACAGGATTTTTTTATGGCAAAAAGTGCCAAAAACAGGATAATACAGAGATTTGACCCATGGAAGTGCGAAACCACAGTTCTAATTTACTGGCGTATACCACACTTTTTTAAATAGATATATTTGGGGCTGAAATTTCAGCGACACACTCACTGTTTTTTTTTATGTAAAAAAGGCCCAAAAGTGGATAATACAAAGATTTGAACCGTCGAAATGCAAAACCACAGTTATAGTTATATGGCGAACACTAGAATCTTTCAAACAGATATATTTGTGTCTCAACAATCAGTGAGACTCTATTACTGTTTTTCTTCACGGAAAAATTCCAAAAGCTGGATAATACAGAGATTTGAACCGTGGAACTGCAAAACCACAGTTCTATTTTTCTGGCCTACAGCAGACTCTTTTAAACAGATATATTGGTGTCTGAACAGTCAGGGAGACACTATGACTGTTTTTTTTTAACATCAAAAAATGCAAAAAGCAGGATAATACAGAGATTTGACCTGTGGAACTGCAAAACCACAGTTATAGTTATGTGGCATACACCAGACTCTTTTAAACATATATATTGGTGTCTGACCAGTCAGGGAGGCACTATTACAGTCTTTTTTTACGGCAAAAAAATCCAAAAACAGAGTAATACAGAGATTTGACAGTGGAACTGCAAAACCACAGTTATATTTTTGTGGCCTACACAACATTCTTTTAAACAGATATATTGGTGTCTGACCAGTCAGGGAGACACTATTACAGTTTTTTTTATGGCAAAAAAATGCCCAAAACAGGATAATACAGAGATTTGAACCGTGGAACTGCAAAACCACAGTTCTAATTTACTGGGGTATACCAGACGTTTTTAAATAGATATATTTGGGGCTGAACAGTCAGCGACACACTCAAACTGTTTTTTTTATGTAAAAAAGGCCCAAAAGTGGATAATACAGAGATTTGAACCGTGGAAATGCAGAACCACAGTTATAGTTAAGTGGCGTACACCAGAATCTTTCAAACAGATATATTTGTGTCTGAACAATCAGGGAGACACTATTACTCTTTTTGTTTATGGAAAAAATACCAAAAGCTGGATAATACAGAGATTTGAACTGTGGAACTGCAAAACCACAGTTCTAATTTACAGGCATATACCAGACTTCTTTGAATAGATATATTTGGGGCTGAACAGTCAGCGACACACTCAAACTGTTTTTTTTATGTAAAAAAGGCCCAAAAGTGGATAATACAGAGATTTGAACCGTGGAAATGCAAAACCACAGTTATAGGTATGTGGCTTACACCAGTATCTTTCAAACAGATATATTTTTGTCTGAACAATCAGGGAGACACTATTACTGTTTTTCCTTACAGAAAAAATACAAAAAGCTGTATAATATCGAGATTTGAACCGTGGAACTGCAAAACCACAGTTCTAATTTACTGGCGTATACCAGACTTTTTTAAATAGATATATTTGGGGCTGAACAGTCAGCGACACACTCAAACTGTTTTTTTTATGTAAAAAAGGACCAAAAGTGGATAATACAGAGATTTGAACAGTGGAAATGCAAAACCACAGTTATAGTTATGTAGTGTACACCAGAATATTTCAAACAGATATATTTGTGTCTGAACAATCAGGGAGACACTATTACTGTTTTTCTTTACGGAAAAAATACCAAAAGCTGGATAATACAGAGATTTGAACCATGGAACTGCAAAACCACAGTTTTAATTTACTGGCGTATACCACACTTTTTTAAATAGATATATTTGGGGCTGAACAGTCTACGACACACTCAAACTGTTTCTTTTTATGTAAAAAAGGCCCAAAAGTGGATAATACAGAGATTTGTACCGTGGAAATGCAAAACCACAGATATAGTTATGTGGCGTACACCAGACTCTTTTAAACAAATATATTGGTGTCTGACCAGTCAGGGAGACACTATTACAGTTTTTTTTAAGGCAAAAAAAAGCCAAAGACAGGATAATACAGAGATTTGACCCGTGGAAATGCAAAACCACAGTTATATTTTTCTGGCCTACACCAGACTCTTTTAAACAGATATATTGGTGTCTGACCAGTCAGGGAGACACTATTACAGTTTTTTTTTTACTGCAAATATTCCAAAAACAGGATTATACAGAGATTTGACCCGTGGAACTGCAAAACCACAGTTCTAATTTACTGGCGTATACCAGACTTTTTTAAATAGATATATTTGGGGCTGAACAGTCAGCGACACACTCAAACTGTTTTTTTATGTAAAAAATGCCCAAAAAGAGGATAATTCAGAGATTTGAACCGTGGAAATGCAAAACCAGTTATAGTTATGTGGCCTACAACAGAATCTTTCAAACAGATATATTTGTGTCTCAACAATCAGTGAGACACTATTACTGTTTTTCTTTATGGAAAAAATACCAAAAGCTGGAAAATACAGAGATTTGAACCGTGAAACTGCAAAACCACAGTTCTATTTTTCTGGCCTACACCAGACTCTTTTAAACAGATATATTGGTGTCTGAACAGTCAGGGAGACACTATTACTGTTTTTCTTTACGGCAAAAAATGCAAAAAGCAAGATAATACAGAGAGTTGACCTGTGGAACTGCAAAACCACAGTTATAGTTATGTGGCGTATACCAGACTCTTTTAAACAGATATATTGGTGTCTGACCAGTCAGCGAGACATTATTACAGTTTTCTTTTACGGCAAAAAATGCCAAAAACAGGATAATACAGAGATTTGACCCATGGAACTGCAAAACCACAGTTATATTTTTCTGGCCTACACCAGAATCTTTTAAACAGATATAGTGGTGTCTGAACAGTCAGGGAGACACTATTACTGTTTTTTTTATGGCAAAAAATGCAAAAAGCAGGATAATACAGAGATTTGACCCGTGGAACTGAAAACCACAGTTATAGTTATGTGGCATACACCAGACTCTTTTAAACAGATATATTGGTGTCTGATCAGTCAGGGAGACACTATTACAGCTTTTTTATGGCAAAAAATGCCAAAAACAGGATAATACAGAGATTTGACCCGTGGAACTGCAAAACCACAGTTATATTTTTCTGGCCTACACCAAACTCTTTTAAACAGATATATTGCTGTCTGAACAGTCACAGACACACTCAATTTTTCTGACCTCTTTCCTGGCCTCTGAGACCGGGGTGATAAGTCTAGCAATTTGACCAACAGGAGCACACAGGACTGTAATACAGAGTTTGCTGGTATAACCGATGCGTCTCCTATACAGCCTGCCTGCCTGCCTGATATCTGGGATGGATATTAGTCCTGAGAAGGACTGTTTGTTTGATTTGGAAGGCTTTAGAGACCCTACACTACCTATTTCACACTATATATCTCTCTCTAAATCAGCAGTACTCTCCCTACACCGTCTGATCTGGAGCGACTGTGTCCAAGATGGCGGTGCCCGGTTTTAAATACTCGAGGTGACGCTGTGTGGCCAGCCAATAACTGTAATGCCCACAAACAACATGGCTGTGGCATTACAGTGACTGGCTGGCAATCTCTGCATGTTCATTGGCTCTGTAAAGAGCGCCAAATGTGCAGGGCGGTGACCCGAGCTCCCGCCCGAGTAACACGAAAATGCTCGGTGCTCACCGAACATCCCGAGTAGTTAGATGCTCGGGCGAGTACCGAGCAGTGTCGAGCATGCTCGCTCAACACTACTAATGACTTTTCATAGGACCATGGGGAGATCGTTTCCAACAGACTCGTCATTTTAGTACACTTTGTAGTTTTTCTGTATGTCTAGTCACCTATCTGCCTGTATGTATTTTGGATAATAAAGTTTATGTATTTTGATAAAATCAATTTTTTGAATCATCATTTTGATCCTTTTTGTCTCTTCCCGTTTTAGGTGACTATGTAAGACAGCTGTCTTTTATGCAGGTAACGAGTTGATTAGGAACGTCTAACTGGTCTGTAGGAGCCAGAACTCATAATGGTTTGTAGGGGATCAAATATTTATTTCTCACTGCAAAATGCAAAAAAATGTATCCAATTTATACAATGTGATTTTCTTGATTTTTTTTTGGATATTCTATCTCTCAATGCTAAAATTAACCTACCCTTAAAATTATAGACTGTTCAAGTCTTTGTCAGTGGGCAAACTTACAAAAACAGCAAGGGATCAAATACTTATTTCCCCCTCTGTGTATCACTTGCATAATCCTACCACTTTACAAAGCGTTAGTGAGTAGAGATGAGCGTTGTTCGACTCAAACTGTTCGCCAATCTCAAATTCGAGCTGTTTTGGGCGGTGTTCGAGCCGTTCGGCGAACACGAACGATTTGAAAAAAATTCGGCTGTTCGAGGTTATGTTCGATAACTGTTCGTGCACCAAAATCATAACTGGATTTTTTCTCAGTAATGCTGAAAATTAATGTTAATACGCAGTTTGAGTGTACAGTGGGGCGGGGGGAGGGGCAGGGGATGGATCTCTGCAGGAATAATGAAGATCTCCATGTTTTTTTCTCTTTCCCGCATTTACAGTGGGGAGGTGCAGTCTGTCAGCCTATCAGCAGTGCACACACGGAGCGAACTGCTTTTTCTCACACAAGCAAGGGCATGTGTCATTGGCAGTGTATGTCACATGTCCTTGCCCTATAAGACCCAGCCATTTTCCCCGTCGCCACCATTTTCTCACTGCTGCAGCTACGTGTTAGACGGCACCGCTGTTGCTGTGTGCGCTATACCTTGTTAATTTCAAGCAAATTTTCGCACAAATCTACAGATAGCTTGGGAGTAGGGAATAGTTGTGATTGCAGTGCTTTTAAGGACTACGTTACAGCATTTCCTACGACTTTTATCAGGCAGGTCTGTGCTCTTAAATAGATAGGTTGGGAGTAAAGACTAACTGTAATTGCAGTCCTTTTCAGGACTAAGTTACATCAGTTCCTATCAGTTTTTGCCAGGCAGGTCTGTGCCAGTGCTGTGCAAGTTTTTTTCACAGCATTTGGCTAAATCTAGCAAAGCTAATCCTTTTTGGCCTATTGCAGAGTGTGTTAGTCAGTGGAGTAGCCTATCTGTGTTGCAAGCTACACCACCTGTGTATAGAATACCAATTTTTTTACTGCACCTAGTGAAGTAAAACCTTTTGGACATAGCATCATTCTATTAGTCCATCTATACTGACCTCCATCAGGTTGCAAATTAAAAATAATTTTTATCTGCATCTAGCTCTGAAAAAATATTTGGCCTTCTAGCAGTGTGAGGGACTTGTTCTATTAGTCCATCCATACTGACCTACATCAGGTTGCAAATTAAAAATAAATTTTATCTGCATCTAGCTCTGAAAAAATATTTGGCCTTCTAGCAGTGTGTGGGACTTGTTCTATTAGTCCATCTATACTGACCTCCATCAGGTTGCAAATTGAATATAATTTTTTTCTGCATCTATCTCTGAAAAAATATTTGGCCTTCAAGCAGTGTGTGGGACTTGTTCTATTAGTCCATCTATACTGACCTCCATCAGGTTGAAAATTAAAAATATTTTTTATCTGCATCTAGCTCTGAAAAAATATTTGGCCTTCTAGCAGTGTGTGGGACTTGTTCTATTAGTCCATCTATACTGACCTCCATCAGGTTGCAAATTGAATATAATTTTTTTCTGCATCTAACCCAGACAATAGTTTTGACCTAATACCACAGTTTGGCCACTCAGCTCTGCTCGGTTCCCATCCATTGTTTTTTTGTGCAAACAACTCCGGAGTTATGAATTAGTTAACCACCAAAATGAGTGGAAAAATGCCTGCTGCTCGTGGAAAGGGGAACAGGCGTGTTGGGAAGGGGAAAAAAGGTTGTGTCCGTGGGGTAGGTGTTAAAGCAACAGTAATATCTGCAGAAGAAAGACCACCTTCAAGCCAAACTAAAATGTCTACTTCTTTTAGCGGACAATGTGATAAGATCCCTTTCTTACGGCCAAGCCAATCGCTACAAATTCCAGATGAGGCACAAAAACAGCAGGTGCTTCAACGGATATCAAGTGCTCCTTTAAGTGGGCTCTCCTCCACATCAACTTCAACATCTCAAATACTCCAGTCCTCAGAGGTGTCACCCCAATCACACTTGCTTCCTCACAGCTCCCAAATCTCCAGCTGCCCGTCTGAGTATGAGGTAGAACAGATGGTTGAGTCTGCAGAGCTGTTTACTCATACTATAGCCTGGGAATCAGAAGTCGGCTCCAGCGCTTCTGTGAATCCAGACGAGGAAATGATCTGCACTGATGCCCAGAATCTTTATGAGTCGGATCCAGGACCAGACGCAGAAGGTTCTGACCATAATGTAGACCCTCATTCCCAAACTGTAACTCCTGTTGGTGGAGACAATGAGGAAGACGATGATGAGACTCAAATACCTGATTGGAGTGACAACTTTAGTTTTTTGTCAGAGCAGGAACAGGTTGGCTCTGAGGACGACGGGTGTGATAACACACAGGGTGATGATGATGAGGTTGGAGATCCCACTTACTGTCAACCCACAGTCAGCCAAGAGATGAGGTCAGCAGAGGAGGTGGAGGAAGATGCTAGTGACGACGAGGTCAGGTTGCGCCTTCCTGGACAGAGACGTAGTACTGGAAGCACGTCAACAACTGCATCCTCAAACACAACTCTGCCTCTCACCACAAGTCGTGGTGGCTCTTCAGGTCGCATGGGTGCTAATCCTTGCATAGCCTGGGCATTTTTTCAGATCGATAAAGATGACCCAACTCGTGTTATCTGTAACATTTGTCAACAAAAGCTAAATAGAGGCCAAAAAATACATAGTTTGAATACTTCATGCATGAACCGGCACATGGACATGAAGCATAAGTTGCAGTGGGAAGCTCACTGTGCTACAATGCGGCCTAGCCGGCCGGACCAACCACCGTCTGCCATATCTTGTGCATCTGCGGCCTCTTCATCCTCTGTGACTGGGGGGACAGCAGTCAAACCTGTTTTGGGACGCAGACCTGCCACCTCTTTACCTGCAACAGCCAGCGTGATTGGCAGGTCATCATTTTCTTTGGAGGTGGTAACACCAGCTGGTGTTGAGCGCTGTCCGACATCGATAGCACCACCTTTGGATCAAGGCAACCTAACATGTCCGCCTGCATCTTCCTCACAGACCGGCAGTTTGCCGGGGACACCCTTATCAACCCCGTCTAAGCACAACAGCCAGCCCTCGGTCCCTCAGATGTGGACAAGTAAAAGACCATTTCCTCCTAGCCATGAGAAAGCTAAGAGGTTGAATTTCACCATCTGCAAGCACTTGGCTACAGAAATGCTGCCTTTCCGCCTGGTGGACACAGAGGATTTTCGAGACCTTATGTCCGTCGCAGTGCCCCAGTACCAGATGCCCAGTCGGCACTACTTCTCAAAGAAAGGTGTGCCTGCGCTCCACCAGCATGTCGCACACAACATCACCGCTTCTTTGAGAAACTCTGTGTGTGACAGGGTACATTTCACCTCAGACACGTGGACGAGTAGGCATGGACAGGGGCGTTACATGTCACTGACTGGGCACTGGGTAACTATGGTGACAGCAGGACAAGGGGCTGCTGTCCAAGTCTTGCCGTCCCCACGAGTTGTGCGTCAATCCTCTTTATCTCAAAGTTCATCCACTGCTTCTGCCTCCTCAACCACCTCTCGGTTCTCCACCTGCACCCAAAGCCTGTCTGGTCATGCCACAAGCTTTCTAACTGCGCAGAAGGGATCCTGCACACCTCCTTACTATGCTGGCAGTAGGGCTCAACGTCATCAGGCGGTTTTTACTTTGAAATGTCTGAGAAATGTGAGTCACACAGCTGAGGAGTTGTGGTCAGCTCTGGAAAACCCATTTCATGAATGGTTGTTTCCACTGGACCTGAAACCAGGGAAGGCCGTGTGCGACAATGCTGCAAACCTGGGTGCGGCCCTTCGCCGGGGCAATGTCATACACGTGCCTTGTATGGCTCACGTGTTGAACCTGGTTGTCCAGCAATTTTTAGCCCACTATCCCGGACTAGATGCCCTTCTGCAGAGGGCACGGTAGCTGTGTGCTCACTTCCGACGTTCGCATCCCGCAGTTCAGCGACTTACATCTCTACAGAAGTCGTTGGGCCTGCCACTTCACCGGCTAAAATGCGATGTGCCTACTAGAGATGAGCGTTGTTAAACTCGAACTGTTCGCCAATCTCAAATTCGAGCTGTTTTGGACTGTGTTCGAGCCGTTCGGCGAACACGAAAGATTTGAAAAAAATTTGGCTGTTCGAGGTTATGTTCGATAACTGTTCGTGCACCAAAATCATAACTGGATTTTTTCTCAGTAATGCTGAAAATGAATGTTAATACGCAGTTTGAGTGTACAGTGGGGCGGGGAGAGGGGCACGGGATGGATCTCTGCAGGAATAATGAAGATCTCCATTTTTTTTTCTCTTTCCCGCATTTACAGTGGGGAGGTGCAATCTGTCAGCCTATCAGCAGTGCACACACGGAGCGAAGTGCTTTTTTTCACACAAGCAAGGGCATGTGTCATTGGCAGTGTATGTCACATGTCCTTGCCCTATAAGACCCAGCCATTTTCACCGTCGAAACCATTTTCTCACTGCTGCAGCTGCGTGTTAGACGGCACCACTGTTGCTGTGTGCGCTATACCTTGTTAATTTCAAGCCAATTTTCGCACAAATCTACAGATAGCTTGGGAGTAAGGAATAGTTGTGATTGCAGTCCTTTTAAGGACTAGGTTACAGCATTTCCTACGAATTTTATCAGGCAGGTCTGTGCTCTTAAATAGATAGGTTGGGAGTAAAGACTAATTGTAATTGCAGTCCTTTTCAGGACTAAGTTACATCAGTTCCTATCAGTTTTTGCCAGGCAGGTCTGTGCCAGTGCTGTGCAAGTTTTTTTCACAGCATTTGGCTAAATCTAGCAAAGCTAATCCTTTTTGGCCTATTGCAGAGTGTGTTAGTCAGTGGAGTAGCCAATCTGTGTTGCAAGCTATACCACCTGTGTATAGAATACCAATTTTTTTACTGCACCTAGTGAAGTAAAACCTTTTGGGCATAGCATCATTCTATTAGTCCATCTATACTGACCTCCATCAGGTTGCAAATTAAAAATCATTTTTTTCTGCATCTAGCTCTGAAAAAATATTTGGGCTTCTAGCAGTGTGTGGGACTTGGTCTATTAGTCCATCTATACTGACCTCCATCAGGTTGCAAATTGAATATAATTTTTTTCTGCATCTAGCTCTGAAAAAATATTTGGGCTTCTAGCAGTGTGTGGGACTTGGTCTATCAATCCATCTATACTGACCTTCATCAGGTTGCAAATTAAAAATATTTTTTTTCTGCATCTAGTTCTGAAAAAATATTTGGGCTTCTAGCAGTGTGTAGGACTTGTTCTATTAGTCCATCTATACTGACCTCCATCAGGTTGCAAATTGAATATAATTTTTTTCTGCATCTAGCTCTGAAAAAATATTTGGGCTTCTAGCAATGTGTGGGACTTGGTCTCTTAGTCCATCTATACTGACCTCCATCAGGTTGCAAATTGAATATAATTTTTTTCTGCATCTAGCTCTGAAAAAATATTTGGGCTTCTTGCAATGTGTGGGACTTTGTCTCTTAGTCCATCTATACTGACCTCTATCAGGTTGCAAATTAAAACTAATTTTTTTCTGCATCTAGCTCTGAAAAAATGTTTGGGCTTCTAGCATTGTGTGGGACTTGTTCTATTAGTCCATCTATACTGACCTCCATCAGGTTGCAAATTGAATATAATTTTTTTCTGCATCTAGCTCTGAAAAAATATTTGGGCTTCTAGCATTGTGTGGGACTTGTTCTATTAGTCCATCTATACTGACCTCCATCAGGTTGCAAATTGAATATAATTTTTTTCTGCATCTAACCCAGCCAATAGTTTTGACCTAATACCACAGTTTGGCCGCTCAGCTCTGCTCGGTTCCCATCCATTGTTTTTTTGTGCAAACAACTCCAGAGTTGTGAATTAGTTAACCACCAAAATCAGTGGAAAAAGGCCTGCTGCTGGTGGAAAGGGGAATAGGCGTGTTGAGAAGGGGAAAAAAGGTTTTGTCCGTGGGATAGGTGTTAAAGCAACAGTAACATCTGCAGAAGAAAGACCATCTTCCAGCCAAATTAAAATGTCTACTTCTTTTAGCGGACAATGTGATAAGTTCCCTTTCTTACGGCCACGCCAATCGCTTCAAATTCCAGATGAGGCACAAAAACAGCAGGTGCTTCAACGGATATCAAGTGCTCCTTTAAGTGGGCTCTCCTCCACATCAACTTCAACATCACAAATACTCCAGTCCTCAAAGGTGTCACCCCAATCGCACTTGCTTCCTCACAGCTCCCAAATCTCCAGCTGCCTGTCTGAGTATGAGGTAGAACAGATGGTTGAGTCTGCAGAGCTGTTTACTCATGCTATGGCCTGGGAATCAGAGGTCGGCTCCAGCGCTTCTGTGAATCCAGACGAGGAAATGATCTGCACTGATGCCCAGAATCTTTATGAGTCGGATCCAGGACCAGACGCTGAAGGTTCTGACCATAATGTAGACCCTCATTCCCAAACTGTAACTCCTGTTGGTGGAGACAATGAGGAAGACGATGATGAGACTCAAATACCTGATTGGAGCGACAACTTTAGTTTTTTGTCAGGGCAGGAACAGGTTGGCTCTGAGGATGACGGGTGTGATAACGCACAGGGTGATGATGATGAGGTTGGAGATCCCACTTACTGTCAACCCACAGTCAGCCAAGAGATGAGGTCAGCAGAGGAGGTGGAGGAGGATGCTAGTAACGACGAGGTCAGGTTGCGCCTTCCTGGACAGAGACGTAGTACTGGAATCACGTGAACAACTGCATCCTCAAACACAACTCTGCCTCTCACCACAAGTCGTGGTGGCTCTTCAGGTCGCATGGGTGCTAAGCCTTGCATAGCCTGGGCATTTTTTCAGATCGATAAAGATGACCCAACTCGTGTTATCTGTAACATTTGTCAGCAAAAGCTAAGTAGAGGCCAAAAAATACATAGTTTGAGTACTTCATGCATGAACCGGCAAATGGATATGAAGCATAAGTTGCAGTGGGAAGCTCACTGTGCTACAATGCGGCCTAGCCGGCCGGGCCAACCACCGTCTGCCATATCTTGTGCATCCGCGGCCTCTTGATCCTCTGTGACTGGGGGGACAGCAGTCACACCTGTTTTGGGATGCAGACCTGCCACCTCTTTACCCGCAACAGCCAGCGTGATTGGCAGGTCATCATTTTCTTTGGAGGTGGTAACACCAGCTGGTGTTGAGCGCAGTCCGACATCGATAGCCCCACCTTTGGATCAAGGCAACCTAACATGTCCGCCTGCATCTTCCTCACAGACCGGCAGTTTGCCGGGGACACCCTTATCAACCCCGTCTAAGCACAATAGCCAGCCCTCGGTCCCTCAGATGTGGACAAGTAAAAGACCATTTCCTCCTAGCCATGAGAAAGCTAAGAGGTTGAATTTCACCATCTGCAAGCTCTTGGCTACAGAAATGCTGCCTTTCCGCCTGGTAGACACAGAGGATTTTCGAGACCTTATGTCCGTCGCAGTGCCCCAGTACCAGATGCCCAGTCGGCACTACTTCTCAAAGAAAGGTGTGCCTACGCTCCACCAGCATGTCGCACACAACATCACCGCTTCTTTGAGAAACTCTGTGTGTGACAGGGTGCATTTCACCACAGACACTTGGACGAGTAGGCATGGACAGGGACGTTACATGTCGCTGACTGGGCACTGGGTAACTATGGTGACAGCAGGACAAGGGGCTGCTGTCCAAGTCTTGCCGTCCCCACGAGTTGTGCGTCAATCCTCTTTATCTCAAAGTTCCTCCACTGCTTCTGCCTCCTCAACCTCCTCTCGGTCCTCCAACTGCACCCAAAGCCTGTCTGGTCATGCCACAAGCTTTCTAACTGCGAAGAAGGGATCCTGCACTCCTCCTTACTATGCTGGCAGTAGGGCTCAACGTCATCAGGCGGTTTTTACTTTGATATGTCTGGGAAATGTGAGTCACACAGCTGAGGAGTTGTGGTCAGCTCTGGAGAACCAATTTCATGAATGGTTGTCTCCACTGGACCTGATACCAGGGAAGGCCGTGTGCGACAATGCTGCAAACCTGGGTGCGGCCCTTGGCCAGGGCAATGTCACACACGTGCCTTGTATGGCTCACGTGTTGAACCTGGTTGTCCAGCAATTTTTAGCCCACTATCCCGGACTAGATGGCCTTCTGCAGAGGGAACGGTCGATGTGTGCTCACTTCCGCCGTTCGCATCCCGCCGCTCAGCGACTTACATCTCTACAGAAGTCGTTGGGCCTGCCACTTCACCGGCTAAAATGCGATGTGCCTACCCGGTGGAATTCAACTCTGCACATGTTGCAGCGACTGTGGCAGCACCGATAAGCCCTGGTGCAATACGTTCTGACGTATAGCCTGTGTTAGAACCTTGCTGTTAGGTTTTTTTTCCTTTGCTGGTCACATGACCTTGTTGGCCTATTTAATCCTGCTCCGCCCTTCTGGCTTTGCTGGACTTCATTGTATATCTACTTTCTAGCTAGCCTGTGCTCTGTGTCTTGCTCTGTTAGTTTGCTTGGTTTACTGACCTCTATGTTCTTTATATTTTGTTTGTTCGTCTGTCTGCTACTATTTCTGTTAGGAGGTGTCCCATATTCCTCCCAGTCCTTAGTACTTGTAGGGATTCCTCCCCCACATCTATAGGTCTTCGTACAGACTAGCTTAGGACTTTAGCAGGTCTGATCGCAGGATCAGGTTCCCTGTTACATCGTAGGGATTCAGCTGAGTTCTATCGTAGGGACAGATCTCCTCTCTTTCCTTAGCTCTGGTAGCAGAACATAACAGTAAGTCCAGCCAGCAAATTCTCTAAGGAAAGATTTTTCTGTTCCATCATGGTGTCGGTTCAGGATTTGGCTCATCGCCTGCAGGGACTCTCTCTGGAAGTGGCCGAGCTCCGTCAGCACGTGAGTAACTGTTCTGGAGCACATTTCTTGGAGCCTAAGGTATGTTTGCCGGATTTATTTTTTGGTGAACATCGAGAATTTTTTTCATTTAAAAATGCTTGCTTATTGTATTTTCGTTTGAGACCCAAGTCCTCTGGGGATGAATCCCAGCGCGTAGGGTTCATAATGTCACTTTTGCGCAAAGAGCCTCAGGAGTGGGCCTTTTCTTTGCAACCTAGTGATACATGCTTCAGATCAGTGGATAGTTTTTTTTCTGCTTTAGGACTATTATATGATGATCCTGACCGTGTGGCATCAGCTGAGACTGAGTTGAGACGTTTAAAACAAGGATCAGGTAATGTCGAAAAATATTGTACACATTTTCGTCGTTGGTCCACTCAAACAGGGTGGAACGATTCTGCTCTGAAAAGTCTATTTCTTGCTGGGCTCAGTGAAAGGGTTAAAGACCTGCTAATTGCTTATCCTACACCTGAGGATTTGCAACAGGCTATGCAATTAGCTATACGGGTGGATAGAAGACTGCGTGCTAGGGTTAATGAGAGCAAATCCTCTGCTATGTCAGTTTCTGGTTATGATAATGTGTGTACTAACAGTGGTGAACCGATGGAGATTGGATCGGTGGCACCTCGCTCTCAAGAAAAAGACCGTCGTTTTTCGAAAGGCTTGTGTTTCTATTGCGGAAAATCTGGTCATTTGATTAAAGGCTGTGAGCTTCGTATGAAGAAAGAAAAAAAATGGTCAGTCACGCCCGTATTGCCTGTTTAAATTCCAAGGGTGTATTTTTAGCTGCTTCCACGATTGCTCAGAAAAAATTAATGGAATTTCGGGTGTTTGTTGATTGCGGGTCTACACTGAATGTAATTGATGGGGGATTCGTGGAAAAACTCAATTTAAAACCTGAACCTTTATCATCCCCCATTGCTGTGGTTTCTGTGGATGGCTCCCCTTTGAAGAATATTACTCTCAAGGTCTGTGAATTTCCTCTCACTATTAATGGTGTTCACCATGAGAAATTGGATTTGGTAGTGTTGAATAACTTGCCTTCTCCAGTAATATTGGGATTGCCCTGGTTAAAATGTCACAATCCTGTACTGGATTGGTCTACCAGTGAAATTAAATCCTGGAGCCATAAATGTTATGACAAGTGTTGTAACGGGCGTATTGCAGCTTTGGATAGGGGAGAATTGCCTGTTCCTATTCAGGATTTTTGGAGAGTTTTTTCTGAGAAGGAATCGCAGGTTTTGCCTCCCCATAGAGACTATGATTGTTCTATTGAATTTGTCCCTGGAGCGACTCTTCCTAAAATTCGTTTATTTAACCTTACTATTCCTGAGAGGAAGGCTTTGGAGGAATACATACAGACAAGTTTGGCCGCCGGTCACATTAGGCCCTCTAAGTCTCCTGTGGCGGTTGGATTTTTTTTTGTAAAAAAAAAGGACGGCGGTTTACGTCCTTGTCTGGATTTTCGTGAGATTAACAAAATTACGGTACGCAATCCTTACCCACTGCCATTGATTCCTGATCTGTTTAACCAGTTATTGGGGGCCAAGTGGTTCTCTAAAATTGACCTTAAGGGGGCATACAATCTGTTGCGCATGAAGGAGGGTGATGAATGGAAGACTGCTTTTAACACTCCTGTGGGTCATTTTGAGAATCTGGTTATGCCTTTTGGTCTTACTAATGCTCCTGCATTTTTTCAGAATCTGATTAATGACATCCTTAGACCTTTGATCGGTAAAAATGTGGTTGTGTATTTGGATGACATTTTGATTTATTCGCCAGATCTGGAGTCTCATTGGCGGAGCGTGCGTGAGGTATTACAGTTATTAAAGGACAATTCGCTTTTTGCTAAGCTGGAGAAATGTGAGTTCGCTGTACAGAGAATTAGTTTTTTGGGCTACATTATCTCCAGCAAAGGTTTTGAGATGGATCCGGTTAAGGTTCAGGCTGTGCAGGAATGGCCTAGGCCTATTGGTTTGAAATCGATACAGAGGTTTTTGGGTTTCGCCAATTACTATAGAAAATTCATAAAAAAATTTTCTAGTATTGTCAAACCTCTGACTGATCTCACCAGGAAAGGTGCTGATGCGGTTCAGTGGTCTTCTGAGGCCATTGAAGCTTTTGTGTATCTCAAGGAGAGGTTCACCTCTGCTCCCATCCTTATGCAGCCTGATGTTACTAGGCCGTTTTTGGTTGAGGTTGATGCTTCCTCTGTGGGGGTTGGCGCAGTATTGTCTCAGGATAACGGGGATGGATTACATCCCTGTGCCTTTTTTTCAAAAAAATTTTCGGAGACTGAATTGAATTACGATATTGGTAATCGGGAATTATTGGCTATTAAACTTGCATTTGAACACTGGCGCCACTTCTTGGAAGGTGCGGAATTTCCCGTTCAGGTTCTTACGGATCATAAAAATCTGATATATCTTGACGCTGCCAAGCGCCTGAATGCCCGTCAGGCTAGGTGGGCACTGTTTTTCTCGCGGTTTAATTTCTCCGTTACTTACATCCCTGGCACTAAGAATGTTAAGGCGGATGCCTTGTCTCGCAGTTTTTCTCCCATAGTCGGTGCTGAGAAAGAGGAAAACATTTTACAAGAAGGTGTTGTGATAGCTGCTTTAGACTCCGTTTTGGAAGATGAGATTCTTAAAGCTCAGGAGAATGCCCCATCTAACACTCCTCATGGGAGGTTGTTTGTGCCTGGGACCTTTAGGAGAGATTTGTTTGTTGAGTGTCACGAATCTCGGTTGGCAGGTCATCCCGGAATCTCTGAGACCAAGAGACTGGTGGGTCGCAGTTTTTGGTGGCCTGGATGGCAGAAGGAAGTCATTAAGTGGGTACGCCAATGTACTCTATGTGCTAGATCTAAGTCCTCACATACTCCTGCTGCGGGGTTGCTTTGTCCTTTGGAGGTCCCCAGTGCTCCTTGGACACATTTGGCTATGGACTTTATAACTGACCTTCCCCCCTCTGAGGGTTTTACTGTCATCTGGGTGGTCGTGGACCGTTTTAGTAAGATGTGTCACTTGGTTCCCTTCATCAAACTGCCCTGCGCTAAAACTCTCGCTAAGGCCTTTGTCAAGGAAATTGTCAGACTTCATGGCGTTCCTACTGACATTGTTTCTGATAGGGGTCCTCAGTTCGTGGCTCGTTTTTGGCGTGCCTTTTGTGACAGGTTGGGAATTCATTTGTCGTTTTCGTCCGGATATCATCCTGAATCTAATGGCCAGACAGAAAGGAAAAACCAGGATGTTGAGCAGTTCTTGCGTTGTTTTGTGGCAGACAATCAAGAGGGGTGGTCTGAGTTTCTGCCACTTGCCGAATTTGCTCTGAACAATCATACATCTTCTTCTGCTGGTTGTTCGCCTTTTTTTTGTTGTTCTGGGAGACATCCGTCGTTTGGGTCGTTCTCCAAGTTGGGATCTGCCGTGCCTGAGGAGGAGAATTTTTCCGGTGATTTGGAAAGAGTTTGGACGGATGTGCGTGGTAATCTTCAGGAGGCCAACAGAAAATCTAAAGACTACTTTGATAGGAAACGACAGGAGGTTTTGTTCGCTGTTGGTGACATGGTTTGGTTGTCCTCTAGGAATCTGCGGTTGAGGATTCCTTCTAAGAAATTGGGTCCCAAGTTTGTAGGGCCCTTTAAGGTGCTTCAGGTTGTCAACCAATCTGCTGTTAGGTTGGAGGTTCCTACCTCCTGGAGAATTAATCCGGTCTTTCATGTCTCTCTGTTAAAAAAAGCTGTTGTGTCGGATGGTGACGCCTCTGCCTCTGTTCCTCCGGTGGTGGAGGACGGGGAATATGAAATTTCTCGCATCCTTGACTCTAGACGGTATAGAGGTAGTTTGCAGTATCTTGTGGCCTGGAAAGGTTTCGGACCCGAGGATAACTCTTGGGTGAGGTCAGATGATGTTTCCGCGTCCAGACTTATCAGAGCGTTTCACAGGAGATTTCCTGATAAGCCTGGTCCTAGGGGATCCGGAGGATCCTCTTAGAAGGGGGGGTACTGTTAGAACCTTGCTGTTAGGATTTTTTTCCTTTGCTGGTCACATGACCTTGTTGGCCTATTTAATCCTGCTCCGCCCTTCTGGCTTTGCTGGACTTCATTGTATATCTACTTTCTAGCTAGCCTGTGCTCTGTGTCTTGCTCTGTTAGTTTGCTTGGTTTACTGACCTCTATGTTCTTTATATTTTGTTTGTTCGTCTGTCTGCTACTATTTCTGTTAGGAGGTGTCCCATATTCCTCCCAGTCCTTAGTACTTGTAGGGATTCCTCCCCCACATCTATAGGTCTTCGTACAGACTAGCTTAGGACTTTAGCAGGTCTGATCGCAGGATCAGGTTCCCTGTTACATCGTAGGGATTCAGCTGAGTTCTATCGTAGGGACAGATCTCCTCTCTTTCCTTAGCTCTGGTAGCAGAACATAACAGCCTGGGCCAACGAGATCCAGAGGTGGAGAAAATCACGCTGGAGGAGTGGTCTCAGATCAGGGACCTATGCACCCTTCTGCACAGTTTTGAAATGGCGACGAAGATGTTTAGTGCTGACGATGATATTATCAGCATGACTATTGCGGTGATTTACATGCTGGAGCACATGTTAAACAGAATTCGGAGTCAGGTGGTGGCACAAGAGGAGGTGGAGGAAGTAGAGGAGGAGGAGTTGTATGCGGAAGGGCTAACATCTGCAAGGTCCAGACGGTCGGCAGCACCAAGGCGGCAGGCATGTGAGGGTGGGGGAGATGGTATTACCAGGGTGCATGGTAGCAGCCAAACTAGTGAGGAAGGTGCAGGAGCCCAGGAAGAAGTGGAGGATGAACTGATGGAAGACTCATCAGACGAGGGAGACCTTGATCACATTTCTGTTGTGCGAGGTTGGGGGGAGAGGACAGAGGAAGGAAGCATGATTGTTACCTCGCCACCAACACAACAGGGACTTGGTACTCCTGGATGCGCAAGACACATGAGTGCCTTCTTGCTGCACTACCTGCAACATGACCCTCGAATTGTGAGAATTTGAAATAATCCTGACTACTGGGTTGCCACACTGTTACATCCCCGGTACAAAAGTAAATTTGCAGAAATTATTCCTGCCATAGAAAGGGATGCACGCATGCAGGAGTATCAGCAGAGACTGTTGCAGAATCTTACATGTGCTTTTCCACAAAACACCAGTGGTGCACATAGTGAATCTCACAGTTCCAACTTGCCAACCGTGGGATCGTCGAGTGTTAAGCACTCAAACCATAATAGAAACACAGTATCTGCTGGTAACATCAATTTTGCGGAATCATTTCACCACTTTTTTAGCCCATCCTTTGCAAGGCCACAGGAGACAAGAAGTCTGATACATAGTCAACGCCTAGAGACGATGGTACAGGAGTATCTCCAAGTAAACATTGAAACCATGACTGTGTCACTGGACCCTTGCTCTTTTTGGGCTTCCAATCTGGATAAATGGCCAGAGCTCGCCACTTATGCCTTGGAGATCTTGTCATGCCCCGCAGCCAGCGTTCTGTCTGAACGTGTGTTCAGCGCTGCTGGTGGTGTGCTGACAGATAAGCGCACGCGGCTCTCCACTGATAATGTAGACAGACTCACCTTCATAAAGATGAACAAATCATGGATCCGAAACGACTTTTCTACCCCTGTGTCATCCTGGGGAGAGTAAAAGCTTGATGATTGGTTAAAATCACCTCACCAACCGTTTTAAACTTTCAAATTACTAATCATGTTTATCTGTATCTTGGCTGGAAAATAATTTGGGCTTTGTAGCAGTGTGCAGTACTGATTCTATTAGGCCATCTATACTAAACTCCACTAGATTTAAAATTACTAATCATGTTTATCTGTATCTTGGCTGGAAAATAATTTGGGCTTTGCAGCAGTGTGCAGTACTGATTCTATTAGGCCATCTATACTAAGCTCCACCAGATTTAAAATTAATAATTATTTTTAACTGCATCTAGCCCGGAAAAAAATTTTGGGGCTCCGAGATGCGCAAGACACATAAGTGCCTTCTTGCTGCACTACCTGCAACTAGACCCTCATATTGTCAGAATTCGAAGTAATCCTGACTACTGGGTTGCCACACTCTTAGATCCCCCACACTCTTCAATCAACCTTTTCATTTTAATAAAGACCAAAAAAATGGTCATTTTTGAAATTATAAGCAT
Source organism: Phyllobates terribilis (assembly GCF_046119375.1). Taxonomy (NCBI): domain Eukaryota; kingdom Metazoa; phylum Chordata; class Amphibia; order Anura; family Dendrobatidae; genus Phyllobates; species Phyllobates terribilis. The sequence continues at coordinate 910,591,863 of NW_027362763.1, read as the reverse complement.
TAGCAGGATATTAGAAACTGAAATCAAACAGTTTTAAACTCAAAATTTTATTCTAGGTTATGTTACATTTGCACATAGGACCCCTTGTTCGAAAGGAGCTTCTGAACTCTCTCGTCCATTGAATTTGTCAGGTTTTGGATGGTTTCTGCTTCAATTGTTTTGCATGAGGACAGAATACCCTCCCAGAGCTGTTGCTTAGATGTGAACTGCCTCCCGCCATCATAGACACTCCTTTTGATGATGCTCCAGAGGTTCTGAATGGGGTAGAGGTCAGGGGAGCATGGGGGTCACACCATAAGTTTGTCCCCTTTTATGCCCATATCAGCCAGAGATGCAGATGTGTTATGTGCCGCATGAGATGGTGCATTATCAAATGAAAATGATGTTGCTGTGGAATACACGGTTCCTCTTCTTGAACCATGGCAGGAAGTGCTGTTTGAGAAACTCCACATACATTATGGAGTTCATCTTTACCCCTTCAGGGATCCTAAAGGGGCCGACAATCTCTCTCCCCATGATTCCAGCCCAAAACATTACTCCACCTCCTCCTTGTTGGCGCTGTAGCCGTGTTTGCGTGGGGTGTCCATCAACCAGCCATCCTCCACTCCATCCATCTGGACCATCGAGCGTTGCACGGCACTCATCCGTGAACAAAACAGTTTTGAAGTCAGTCTTCATGTATTGTTTGGCCCACTGGAGCCGTTTCTGCTTGTGTGCAGTGGATAGAGGAGGTCGACAGGATGGCGTACGCACAGCTGCAAACCTCTGAAGGACCCTGCATCTTGTTGTTCGGGGGACGTTGGAGGCACCAGCAGCTTCAAAAACTTGTCTGCTGCTATGACAAGGCTTTTTGCCGCTGCTCTTTCAACCTGACGTAATTGCCTGTAGGAAAGAGTCCTCAATTTGCCCTTATCAGCACGCACACGTGTGTACTGTGAATCATCTACATACTTCTTGATTGCCAAGACACTTCATCCTGATCATCGCACAATGTTGATTGTAGTCATGCCTTGACCTAAACACTCCACAATTTGTTGCTTCTCAGCAGCCGACACATCCTTTTTCTTTCCCATTTTGGCAGAAAATGTAGGCTGCTTAATATTGTGGGACAGCCTTCTTAAGTAGTCTTGACTTTCATTGGACACACCTGCCAAACTAATTAGCACAGGCGTCTGCAATTGCTTACAGTGATATAAAGAGCCCTGACACACATCACCATCAACGAGTTTAACTAACAAACAAACAAATTCTTCCCTTATCACTCCTAAACACTTTTTGCATAATAATTTGGAACACAGTGTACATGTGCTTTTCCACAAAACACCAGTGGTTCACGTAGCGAATCTTACGGTTCTAACTTGCCAACCGTGGTCTGTATGGAGTTGTTCAATAAAGGGCCCAAAATTAAGATAACATAGATGGGAGAGGTCTCTATGAATAGAAATTCCTAAGTATTTGATACCCTGTGAGGGCCAGGCAAAGGGAAAGTTGGACTGGATGGAATCCTGTATGGATTTGGGGAGGGAGACATCGAGGGCCTCAGACTTCGCTGCATTGATTTTAAAATTTGACCATGTAACAAAGTGATCTATTTCAGCCATAACAGCAGGGATGGATATATGTGATTGAGTGATATATACTAGGACATCATCAGCAAATAGTGAGCACTTGTACTCGGTGCCTCCCACCTCAATCCACCTAATATTGGGGTTATTGCGAATTGATGAGAGCAGGTGCTCCGTCACTAGGATGTATAAGAGAGGGGACAGAGGACATCCCTGCCTTGTCCCATTGGTGATTATGAAAGGTGATGAAAATGTTCTCATGCACCCCCTGGGCCTTGAGACACCCGGAGCCGGACCCTTTTTGGTGGATGCTGGTGGTTGTAGTCTCCGTGGCGGCGACCCGGTTCCGTGGCTCAGGGCGGTCAAACCAGTGGAGGAACTATTTATGTGGTTTTGATGTTTAAATGTCCGACTACGCCACCCGTGGATTGCGGTCAGAGTGAACCGCCGCTGCAGGGCAGACCGCTGAGGCTGGTGTTGTGGGTGCAGCAGAGCATAGCATAACTTCCCACGGGAGGAGTATAGCCTCAGGGCAGTGTATGTGGTGGATAGGGGTGATGGTGCAGGGCAGCAGCAGTAACGACACGGAGTCAGTGATGCAGTCCAGGGCCTTTACTCACAGTTCTTATTATCCAGACCACTTCTGCAGGTAAGGGCTGCCCACGTCGTACTGTGCTCACCAGGTGAGGGGCTCAGACAACTACCAGATAACTTTGGAGCGCTTCAAAGGACCCCCTTTGTGTGTCCTTTGTCTGGCCTTTCTTACCAACCCTTCTGTCCGGCTGCCTTGGGCCTCCTCTTGGTAAACTTGGCGCCAGTTTCCCTGACCCTATGTGGTGCCTTCCTAGCGGGTGTAGCGAGGGGCTGCGCCACATAAAATGTCACAGCCTCCGGTTTCTAGCTGAGGGTCGTTTCCCGCCTCCATTAGTTTCGGGGACCGGTCTCCCCCTTTGGCCTGACCCCTCCACGCAGGTGGATTCGGGCGTGCGGTGGCGACTCGCCCGTCCGCACCCCTGGGATCCCTTTGTTCCTCATTCCTGGAGCCTTCTCCGCTCCTCTTCCTTCCTTCTCCCTCTTCCAGGCCTGGGCCTCTGTTACTAGGCCCGCCTCCGGAGCAGAGCTCATGCAGAGCCCCTGCTCCCTGTCACTTCTGCTCAGACTTCTCTGCACTGAACTAAGATGATGCCCACCTTTTATACTCCCTTCTCAATGCACCCAGGAACTGCTTCCTCCCTGCTCCTGCACTACAGGGTTCCCCTCCCTCAGTGTTCTCTCCCCCCACTCCAGCCAGGGAAAAGGACTGTCGTGTCCATCTCAGGGGCATATTGGTCGCCCTGCCCCACGGCAATGTGGTGTAATGCATGCAGGTGTCGGGTCCTGATCCACACTCCATCCTTACCTGAGAGTGAGATATCACACCTCTGGGTGAGGTGCAATACGTCTGTAGCAACCGAGCCCTCAGGGTGCTACAGTTCCATTTATCTTCAGCCTAGGTGACGTATTGCGATACAGGGCCGTGATTTTGGCTATAAAAGGGTCCCCTAGACCCCTACCCCAAGCTTTTTAAGAGAATAATATATGGCGTGCCAGGAGACTCTATGGAATGCTTTCTCAGCATCCAACGCGAGTATCTAGTTACAAATTTTTATCTGCATCTAGCCCAGGAAATACTTTGTGCCTAGTAGCAGTGTCTGCTAGTCAGCGGATTATCCCTGCTGTTAAGCAAGCTACACCACCTGTAGTTTCGGCACCTAATTTTTTCAAAGGAAATGCTTCGGGACCACGGGATACTCAGTGAAGAGCATCAGGAGGCACCCCAAGGCATAGGGGCTGGAACTGGCGGTAGGACGCCTTGCGGTGGACAGCTGAGCTCGATCCGTATAAAAGCTTTTTAACTGCAGCAGCTTTAGTGGACGCTACTGGAGCTGGAATTACGTGGCTGCTGGCATGAGACTTGCCCTCCAATAGATCCTTGTAAAAGGATTTAAAGTGTATTCATTCAAATTAGAGAGACAATTTAAATTAAAAAGCTTAGAGCTGCCTCCACCACAGGGGGGCTCGCTCGACCCACCAGCGGACAGGCACGAGTATTGGGAGAGGGGGGCTGGCCGTCAGGGTTCACCGCGGCTCTGGCACAAACCCGGCGACACGGAGGTGGCACGGGCAGGAACGAACTGGCCGTGTCGGCTTCTCACTTTTTGGATTTTAGAAGGGCATGACATGCCTATATCTGTGTCTCCCCCTCCTTTTACTCCTCCACCTCTTTTCTTTTCGCATGACTATATGTACTTGTCACTTTTCCATGTGTTAGTTATGTCTTCTGAGCAGATTGTCAGCTTTTGGACACCTTTGAAGGTGTTTTCTATGTGTTTCTATGTGTTTTCTGTTTGCCTGCCCTTGGTTTTAACGGTGTTCGAAGGTGTTCGACGAACAGTTCGACGAACACACGGGTGTTCGACGAACCGAACCGAACTCGAACACTACGTGGGTGGCTCTACACTATTAGTGAGACCTTATCTGGAATAAGCAGTTCACTTTTGGGCTCCAGTTCATGGTAAGTATTCTCTGGCGTTAGAATAGGTACAAAGATGAGCCACAGAACTAATAAGAATCATGAAGGATATTAAGTGTAAGGAAAGATTAAAAGAATAAAATGTATCTAGTCTTGAGACGAGAACTCTAAGGATATGTTCACACTTTGTATTTTTGCAGCTTTTTATGCTGCTTTGTTATGCAAAAGAAAAGCTGCTTTTTACAGTACCATCAAAAGCTTTGAGATTTCAGAAATCTCATGTACACATTTTTTTTTTTTCCTGATTGAAATGGAAAACTGCTTTGCTTTTTAAATCTGTAGCCCTTCAATTCTTTCAGCATTTTTACAGCATTTTTCATCCATAAAAAGGCAATGAGAAAGTGCATTTTTTCAACATTTGTGCTGTGTTTTTGATAAATGTAACGATATTTATTAAACATGTACTGTAGATAAAGTAGACATATAATCCGCACCCAAAAAATGCGGCCAAAATTATTCAAAAATGCAGCAAATGCTGAAAAATTGTGGTTTTGAATGCAATGTTTTTCCTGCTAAGAGAGCAGGTTTTAGCTGCAGGAAAAAACACTGTAAAAATGCTGCATGTGAACATAGCCCAAGGTCGACGGCTATGTTCACAAGCAGCATTTTTGCAGTGTTTTTTTCTGTTTTTTATGCAAATTAGAAGCTGCTTTTTACACTGCCAGCAACAGCTATGAGATTTCAAAAATCTCATGCATATGCTTGTTTTTCTTTCCTGATTGAATTTAACAACTGCAGAGATTTTTAAGTCTGCCTCATGTCAATTCTGCCAGCATATTTGCAGCATTTTTGCACCTTTTTTTTACCCATATTAAGTAATAAGAAAGTGAAAAAAGTGCTGCAAAAAAGTTTTGGCAGTTTTTTTGATGAATAAAACTAACCTTATTAAACATGTACTCTAGACAAAGCACACATGTAATCCGCACCAAAAAATGATGTAAAAAAGTGACAAAAACACAGCCTAAACACTGTGGGAAAACATTGCAAAAATGACAAAAACCGGCGTTTGCAGCATTTTTACTGCTAAGAGAGCAGGTTTGTGCTGAAAAAAAAATGCATCGTGTGAACATAATCTAAGAAGGCACATAATTAATATGTACAAGTACAAAAATGGCCCATATAAAAATATCATGAACAGCTGTCCCAGATATAATCCCCTCGATAGACAAGGGGACACTCCCTCCACCTGGAGAAAGAAAGGTTCAATCTCCATAGGGGGTAAAGCTTCTTTATCATAAAAACTATTATTCTGTAGAATAGCCTTCCTCAGGAGCTGACCTCAGCAGGAATGGTTGATGGTTTAAAAAATGGCTTAGATGATTTCAAGAAATATGAATATTTGTTTATTAAATGGTTTGTGCATTAAGGTTTTACCTATATCTTTTCCCTTCATTTATATCTTCTGCCATAACTCAGTTGTAATTGAAGGACATGCCTTTTTTTCAACAATGCAATCTATATATATAATTGTCTTATCCCGTCTGTCTGTCTTTCTGTCTGTCTGTCTGTCTTTCCAGGAATTCCCGCGTCGATCATTGGTCCGGCCGCTGTCTGCCCAGGAAATCCCGCGTCGCTCATTGGTCCGGCCGCGGCCAATCAGCGACGCGGGATTTCAGAAAAAAGATGGCGGCCGTTAGCGGCTCATCTGCTGGACGGAGGTCAGCGGCGATGCAGCCGGGAGATGAGCGGCGCTAGCAGCAGAACTACCCTGACCTGCGGCGCCGCTGACCTCCTTTCGGCTAACGTCGGAAGATGAGCAGCTGGGGCCGCTGATCTCAAGTGTGAACGGAGGACTGGGGAGCGGCGCCGCCGGTCGGGATGCTTCTGCTGCGAGCAGCCGCTCATCTCCCAGCTGCTCGCAGTGGAAGTACCCGCACAGGCAGCGCAGCTCCCCTGTCCTTACTAATACGACGCTGATTGGTTGCGGCCGCCGGCCGCGACCAATCAGCGATATGGGCGGCAAATTTAAACCCCGCTCTGCTGATTGGTCGCGGTGGCCGGCTGCGACCAATCAGCGATTTTGGTGCCAAATTGAAACACCGCTCTGCTGATTGGTCGCGGTCGCCGTCGCGACCAATCAGCATTATTGGCGCCAAATTTAAACCCCGCTCTGCTGATTGGTCGCGGTGGCCGGCCGCAACCAATCAGCGATTTTGGCGCCAAATTTAAACACTGCTCTGCTGATTGGTCGCGGTCCCCGGCCGCGACCAATCAGCATCATTGGTGCCAAATTTAAACCCCGCTCTGCTGATTGGTCACGGTGGCCGGCTGCGACCAATCAGCGATTTTGGCGCCAAATTTAAACAACGCTCTACTCATTGGTCGCGGCCGGCACCCGAGAACAATCAGTAGTATTGGCACCAAATTTAAACCTCACTCTGCTGATTGGTCGCGGTTGCCGGCCGCGACTAATCAGCATTATTGGCGCCAAATTTAAACTCCGCTCTGCTGATTGGTCGCGGTTGCCAGCCACGACCAATCAGCAGTATTGGCGCCAAATTTAAACCCCGCTCTGCTGATTGGTCGCGGCCGCGACCAATCAGCATTATTGGCGCCAAATTTAAACCCCGCTCTGCTGATTGGTCGCGGTGGCCGGCCGCAACCAATCAGCGATTTTGGCGCCAAATTTGAACACTGCTCTGCTGATTGGTCGCGGTCCCCGGCCGCGACCAATCAGCATCATTGGTGCCAAATTTAAACCCCGCTCTGCTGATTGGTCACGGTGGCCGGCTGCGACCAATCAGCGATTTTGGTGCCAAATTTAAACACCGCTCTGCTGATTGGTCACGGCCGGAGGGCGCGACCAATCAGCGATTTTGGCGCCAAATTTAAACAACGCTCTACTCATTGGTCGCGGTCGCCGACCGCGACCTATCAGCAGTATTGGCGCCAAATTTAAACACCGCTCTACTGATTGGTCGCGGCCGGCACCCGAGAACAATCAGTAGTATTGGCACCAAATTTAAACCTCACTCTGCTGATTGGTCGCGGTTGCCGGCATTAATCAGCATTATTGGCGCCAAATTTAAACTCCGCTCTGCTGATTGGTCGCGGTTGCCAGCCACGACCAATCAGCAGTATTGGCGCCAAATTTAAACCCCGCTCTGCTGATTGGTCGCGGCCGCGACCAATCAGCATTATTGGAGCCAAATTTAAACACCGCTCTGCTGATTGGTCGCGACCGCCGGCCGCGACCAATCAGCATTATTGGCGCCAAATTTAAACCCCCTCTGCTGATTGGTCGCGGTTGCCGGCCGCGACCAATCAGCAGTATTTGCGCCAAATTTAAACCCCGCTCTGCTGATTGCGCCCGGTCAGCCGCATGCATATTCTAGAATACCCGATGCGATAGAATCGGGCCACCATCTAGTGTAACATATTTAGGCAGTGAGCTCTCTCTAGTGGCAAATGAAGACAGAATGTTGTTATGCAGCTATATGGCTGTAGGAAGTGAAACAGTAATGATGCTTTCAACTTTTTTTTTTTTACCATTGCACTATACTGTGTTAGGATCTCATGTTGGGCTTTTAGCTGGCAATGTCAAAATTCACAGACAGACCAGTTTTTGAAAATTATGTCTTAAGTTCAACAAGATAGTTGCTTTAATACAGTTAGGTCCAGAAATATTTGGACAGTGACACAAGTTTTGGCATTTTAGCTGTTTAGTTTACATATTCAAGATTCAGTTATATAATCAATATGGGCTTAAATTGCAAAATCTCAGTTTTAATTTGAGGGTATTCACATCCTAATTGGAGTAATGGTTTAGGAATTACAACTCTTTAATATGTAGCTGCCTTCTTATAAAGGGACCAAAAGTATTCAAAAGCTTTTTAATGGGCTGCATGGACTCTCCCCTCATTAATCCAGCATCAATTAAGTAGGTAAAAGGACTGGATCTGATTCCAGGTGTGACATTTGCATTTGGAAGCTGTTGAGGTGAACCCAATGGAAGAGAAACAGACTATCATTAGGCTGAAAAAAATAAATCCATCAGACAGATAGCAGAAATGTTAGGAGTGGATAAATAAACAGTTTGGTTCATTCTGCAAAGAAAGAGTGCTAGTGAGCTTAGGAACTCAAAAAGGCTTGGACGTCCATGTAAGCCAACAGTGGTGGTTGATCGCAGAATCCTTTCCATGATTTAGAAAAACCCCTTCACAACATCCAACAAAGTGAAAAAAACTCTCTAGGAAGTAGGTGTTTCAGTATATAAGTCTACCATAAAGATAAGACTTCATCAGAGCAAATAAAGAGGGTTCACCACAAGGTGCAAACCATTAATCAGCCTTAAAAATAGAAAGGTCAAATTAGACTTTGCAAAAATACATCCTAATAAGCCAGTCCAGTTCTGGAAAAGCATTCTTTGGATAGATGAAACTAAGATCAACACCACATCCTCCGTAAAACATGATGGAACTGTAATGCCCCAAAGTTGGGGATTACATTAGTGTTTTATAAGAATGATGAATGTTATGTATGTGCCTTTAATGTTATGTTCTATGTCCCTATGACTCAGCACTTATCACACTAGCTAAACTAGTGAATAGTTAATTCTCCACACCAGAGCAAGTTGCTAGGGAATACTTTGGTGAGTGGAGCTTGTTACACCACAAGTTACACTAAGTGCAGTTTCAGTCAGATCAGATCCAGATAGAGATGAATTAACATCACACAGAGAAGCACCAGCCTGCATGTGAGGGAAATCCATTCCCGTTCCTACAAGTGCTTGTGATGTTCCAGTGGCTTACTGAGTTAATGCACCTATGTTGTCACTAGAAGGTCATGAGTTCAAATCCATAAAGTTCCTTTCATCTGGAATATGGAATCCAGTTTTGGGCTCCACATTTTAGTAAAGATATCCAGAAGTTAGAGTCAGTTCAAAGGCGGGCAACTAGAATATTACAAAGGATGGAAGGCCTCTCATATGATGAGAGGTTGAAAAAGTTGAGTTTGTTTAGCTTAGAAAAACAACGCCTCAGAGGGGATCTCATTTACATGTATAAATATGTGTGTGGTCAGTACAAAGGTCTAGTCCATGACTTATTCCTTCCAAAGACTATACTAAGGACCAGGGGGCACTCATTACGGGTGGAAGAAAGGTGATTCCGGCACCTAAACAGGACAGGGTTCTTTACAGTCAGAGCACTCAAACTCATTCCCTACCACAAGAGATAGTAATGGCAGATACTATAACAGCGTTCAAAAAAGGGCTGGACGATTTCCTCGATACCCATAACATTGTGGGCTACAGTTCAATTAGACAACATGTTACACCTACAGTACAGACCAAAAGTTTGGACACACCTTCTCATTTAAAGATTTTTCTGTATTTTCATGACTTTGAAAATTGTACATTCACACTGAAGGCATCAAAACTATATATTAACACATGTGGAATTATATACTTAACAAAAAAGTGTGAAACAACAGAAAATATGTCTTATATTCTAGGTTCTTCAAAGTAGCCACCTTTTGCTTTAATGACTGCTTTGTACACTCTTGGCATTCTCTTGATGAGCTTCAAGAGGTAGTCACTGGAAATGGTCTTCCAACAATCTTGAAGGAGTTCCCAGAGATGCTTAGCACTTGTTGGCCCTTTTGCCTTCACTCTGCGGTCCAGCTCACCCCAAACCATCTCGATTGGGTTCAGGTCTGGTGACTGTGGAGGCCAGGTCATCTGGTGTAGCACCCCATCACTCTCTTTCTTGGTCAAATAGCCCTTACACAGCCTGGAGGTGTGTTTGGGGTCATTGTCCTGTTGAAAAATAAATCATTATCCAACTAAACGCAAACCGGATGGAATAGCATGCAGCTGCAAGATGCTGTGGTAGCCATGCTGGTTCAGTATGCCTTCAGTTTTGAATAAATACCCAACAGTGTCACCAGCAAAGCACCCCCACACCATCACACCTTCTCCACCATGCTTCACGGTGGGAACCAGGCATGTAGAGTTCATCTGTTCACCTTTTCTGCGTCACACACGGTGGTTGGAACCAAAGATCTCAAATTTGGACTCATCAGCCCAAAGCACAGATTTCCACTGGTCTAATGTCCATGCCTTGTGTTCTTTAGCCCAAACAAGTCTCTTCTGCTTGTTGCCTGTCCTTAGTAGTGTTGAGCCACCCCCGTAGTGATCGAGTTCGGTTCGGTTCGTCGAACACCCGTGTGTTCGCCGAACTGTTCGTCGAACTGTTCGTCGAACAGCTTCGAACACCGTTAAAACCAATGGCAGGCAAACAAAAACACATAGAAACACATAGAAAACACCTTCAAAGGTGTCCAAAAGCTGACAAACTGCTCAGAAGACACAACTAACACATGGAAAAGTGACAAGTACATATAGTCATGCGAAAAGAAAAGAGGTGGAGGAGTAAAAGGAGGGGGAGACACAGATATAGACATGTCATGCCCTTCTAAAATCCAAAAAGTGAGAAGCCGACACGTTCAGTCAGCTCCTGCCCGTGCCACCTCCGCGTCGCCGGGTTTGTGCCAGAGCCGCGGTGAACCCTGACGGCCAGCCCCCCTCTCCCAATACTGGTGCCTGTCCGCTGGTGGGTCAAGCGAGCCCCCCTGTGGTGGAGGCAGCTCTAAGCTTTTTAATTTAAATTGTCTCTCTAATTTGAATGAATACACTTTAAATCCATTTACAAGGATCTATTGGAGGGCAAGTCTCATGCCAGCAGCCGCGTAATTCCAGCTCCCGTAGCGTCCACTAAAGCTGCTGCAGTTAAAAAGCTTTTATAAGGATCGAGCTCGGCTGTCCACCGCAAGGCACCCTACTGCCAGGCCCAGCCCCTATGCCTTGGGGTGCCTCCTGATGCTCTTCACTAAGTATCCCGTGGTCCCGAAGCATTTCCTTTGAAAAAATTAAGTGTCCAAACTACAGGTGGTGTAGCTTGCTTAACAGCCGGGATAATCTGCTGACTAGCAGACACTGCTACTAGGCACAAAGTATTTCCTGGGCTAGATGCAGTTAAAAATTTGTAATTAGATACTCTCGTTGGATGCTGAGAAAGCATTCCATAGAGTCTCCTGGCATGCCATATATGATTCTCTTAAAAAGCTTGGGGTAGGGGTCTAGGGGACCCTTTTATAGCCAAAATCACGGCCCTGTATCGCAATACGTCACCTAGGCTGAAGATAAATGGAACTGTAGCACCCTGAGGGCTCGGTTGCTACAGAGGTATTGCACCTCACCCAGAGGTGTGATATCTCACTCTCAGGTAAGGATGTAGTGTGGATCAGGACCCGACACCTGCATGCATTACACCACATTGCCGTGGGGCAGGGCGACCAATATGCCCCTGAGATGGGCACGACAGTCCCTGTCCCTGGCTGGAGTGGGGGGAGGGAACACTGAGGAAGGGGAACCCTGTAGTGCAGGAGCAGGGAGGAAGCAGTTCCTGGGTGCATTGAGAAGGGAGTATAAAAGGTGGGCACCATCTTAGTTCAGTGCAGAGAAGTCTGAGCAGAAGTGGCAGGGAGCAGGGGCTCTGCATGAGCTCTGCTCCGGAGGTGGGCCTAGTAACAGAGGCCCAGGCCTGGAAGAGGGAGAAGGAAGGAAGAGGAGCGGAGAAGGCTCCAGGAACGAGGAACGAAGGGATCCCAGGGGTGCGGACGGGCGAGTCGCCACCGCACGCCCGAATCCACCTGCGTGGAGGGGTCAGGCCAAAGGGGGAGACCGGTCCCCGAAACTAGTGGAGGCAGGAAACGACCCTCAGCTAGAAACTGGAGGCTGTGACATTTTATGTGGCGCAGCCCCTCGCTACACCCGCTAGGAAGGCACCACATAGGGTCAGGGAAACTGGCGCCAAGTTTACCAAGAGGAGGCCCGAGGCAGCCGGACAGAAGGGTTGGTAAGAAAGGCCAGACAAAGGACACACAAAGGGGGTCCTGTGAAGCGCTAAAAAGTTATCTGGGAGTTGTCTGAGCCCCTCACCTGGTAAGCACAGTACGACGTGGGCAGCCGTTACCTGCAGACGTGGTCTGGATAATAAGAACTGTGAGTAAAGGACCTGGACTGCATCACTGACTCCGTGTCGTTACTGCTGCTGCCCTGCACCATCACCCCCATCCTCCGCATACACTGCCCTGAGGCTATACTCCTCCCGTGGGGAGTTATGCTACGCTCTGCTGCACCCACAACACCAGCCTCAGCGGTCTGCCCTGGAGCGGCGGTTCACTCTGACCGCAATCCACGGGTGGCGTAGTCGGACATTTAAACATCAAAACCACATAAATAGTTCCGCCACTGGTTTGACCGCCCTGAGCCACGGAACCGGGTCGCCGCCACGGAGACTACAACCACCAACATCCACCAAAAAAGGGTCCGGCTCCGGGTGTCCCAAGGCCCAGGGGGCGCGTCAGAACATTTTCATCACCTTTCACAATCACCAATGGGACAAGGCAGGGATGTTCTCTGTCCCCTCTCTTATACATCCTAGTGACGGAGCACCTGCTCTCATCAATTCGCCATAACCCCAATATTAGGTGGATTGAGGTGGGAGGCACAAGTACAAGTGCTCTCTATTTGCTGATGATGTCCTAGTATATATCACTCAATCACATATATCCATCCATGCTGTTGTGGCTGAAATAGATCACTTTGTTACATGGTCAAATTTTAAAATCAATGCAGCGAAGTCTGAGGCCCTCGATGTCTCCCTCCCCAAATCCATATAGGATTCCATCCAGTCCAACTTTCCCTGTGCCTGGCCCTCACAGGGTATCAAATACTTAGGAATTCCTATTCATAGAGACCTCTCCCATCTATGTTATCTTAATTTTGGGCCCTTTATTGAACAACTCCATACAGACCACGGTTGGCAAGTTAGAACTGTAAGATTCACTACGTGAACCACTGGTGTTTTGTGGAAAAGCACATGTACACTGTGTTCCAAATTATTATGCAAAAAGTGTTTAGGACTGATAAGGGAAGAATTTGTTTGTTTGTCAGTTAAACTCATTGATGGTGATGTGTGTCAGGGCTCTTTATATCACTGTAAGCAATTGCAGACACCTATGCTAATTAGTTTGGCAGGTGTGTCCAATGAAAGGCAAGACTACTTAAGAAGGCTGTCTCACATTATTAAGCAGCCTACATTTTCTGCCAAAATGGGAAAGAAAAAGGATGTGTCGGCTGCTGAGAAGCAACAAATTGTGGAGTGTTTAGGTCAAGGCATGACTACAATCAACATTGTGCGATGATCAGGATGAAGTGTCTTGGCAATCAAGAAGTATGTAGCTGATTCACAGTACACACGTGTGCGTGCTGATAAGGGCAAATTGAGGACTCTTTCCTACAGGCAATTACGTCAGGTTGAAAGAGCAGCGGCAAAAAAGCCTTGTCATAGCAGCAGACAAGTTTTTGAAGCTGCTGGTGCCTCCAACGTCCCCCGAACAACAAGATGCAGGGTCCTTCAGAGGTTTGCAGCTGTGCATACGCCATCCTGTCGACCTCCTCTATCCACTTCACACAAGCAGAAACGGCTCCAGTGGGCCAAACATTACATGAAGACTGATTTCAAAACTGTTTTGTTCACGGATGAGTGCCGTGCAGCGCTCGATGGTCCAGATGGATGGAGTGGAGGATGGCTGGTTGATGGACACCCCACGCAAACACGGCTACAGCGCCAACAAGGAGGAGGTGGAGTAATGTTTTGGGCTGGAATCATGGGGAGAGAGATTGTTGGCCCCTTTAGGATCCCTGAAGGCGCTAAAGATGAACTCCATAATGTATGTGGATTTTCTCAAACAGCACTTCCTGCCATGGTTCAAGAAGAAGAACCGTGTATTTCACAGCAAGATCATTTTTTTGCATGATAATGCACATAAAACATCTGCATCTCTGGCTGATATGGGCATAAAAGGGGACAAACTTATGGTGTGACCCCCATGCTCCCCTGACCTCTACCCCATTCAGAACCTTTGGAGCATCATTAAAAGGAGTGTCTATGATGGCGGGAGGCAGTTAACATCTAAGCAACAGCTCTGGGAGGGTATTCTGTCCTCATGCAAAACAATTGAAGCAGAAACCATCCAAAACCTGACAAATTCAATGGACGAGAGAGTTCAGAAGCTCCTTTCGAACAAGGGGTCCTATGTGAAAATGTAACATCACCTAGAATAAAGTTTTGAGTTGAAAACTGTTTGATTTCAGTTTCTAACAACCTGCTAATGCTTATAATTTCAAAAATGACCATTTTTTTGGTCTTTATTAAAATGAAAAGGTTGATCGAAAAGTTTGGGGGATCTAAGAGTGTGGCAACCCAGTAGTCATGATTACTTCAAATTCTGACAATATGAGGGTCATGCTGCAGGTAGTGCAGCAAGAAGGCACTTATGTGTCTTGCGCATCTCGGAGCCCCAAAATTATTTTCCGGGCTAGATGCAGCTAAAAATTATTATTAATTTTAAATCTGGTGAAGCTTTAATATAGATGGCCTAATAGGATCAGTGCTGCACACTGCTACAAAGCCCAAATTATTTTCCAGTCAAGATACAGATAAACATGATTAGTAATTTTAAATCTGGTGGAGCTTATTATAGATGGCCTAATAGAATCAGTGCTGCACACTGCTACAAAGCCCAAATTATTTTCCAGCCAAGATACAGATAAACATGATTAGTAATTTGAAAGCTTAAAACGGTTGGTAGGGTGATTTTAACCAATCATCAAGCTTTTACTCTCCCCAGGATGACACAGGGGTAGAAAAGTCGTTTCGGATCCATGATTTGTTCATCTTTATGAACGTGAGTCTGTCTACATTATCAGTGGAGAGCCGTGTGCGCTTATCTGTCAGCACACCACCAGCAGCGCTGAACACACGTTCAGACACAACGCTGGCTGCGGGGCATGACAAGATCTCCAAGGCGTAAGTGGCTAGCTCCGGCCATTTATCCAGATTGGAAGCCCAAAAAGAGCAAGGGTCCAGTGACACAGTCATGGCTTCAATGTTTACTTGGAGATACTCCTGTACCATCATCTCTAGGCGTTGACTATGTGTCAAACTTCTTGTCTCCTGTGGCCTTGCAAAGGATGGGCTAAAAAAGTGGTGAAATGATTCCGCAAAATTGATGTTACCAGCAGATACTGTGGTTCTGTTACGGTTTGAGTGCTGAACACTTGACGGTCCCACGGTTGGCAAGTTGGAACTGTGAGATTCACTACGTGCACCACTGGTATTTTGTGGAAAAGCACATGTAAGATTCTGCAACAGTCTCTGCTGATACTCCTGCATGCGTGCATCCCTTTCTATGGCAGGAATAATTTCTGCAACCCAGTAGTCAGGATTATTTCTAATTCTCACAATTCGAGGGTCATGTTGCAGGTAGTGCAGCAAGAAGGCACTCATGTGTGTTGCGCATCCAGGAGCACCAAGTCCCTGTTGTGTTGGTGGCGAGGTAACAATCATGCTTCCTTCCTCTGTCCTCTCCCCCCAACCTCGCACAACAGAAATTTGATCAAGGTCTCCCTCATCTGATGAGTCTTCCATCAGTTCGTCCTCCACTTCTTCCTGGGCTCCTGCACCTTCCTCACTAGTTTGGCTGCTACCATGCGCCCTGGTAAAACCATCTCCCCCACCCTCACATGCCTGCCGCCTTGGTGCTGCCGACCGTCTGGACCTTGCAGATGTTTGCCCTTCCGCATACAACTCCTCCTCCTCTACTTCCTCCACCTCCTCTTGTGCCACCACCTGACTCCGAATTCTGTTTAACATGTGCTCCAGCATGTAAATCACCGGAATAGTCATGCTGATAATGGCATCGTCAGCACTAAACATCTTCGTCGCCATTTCAAAACTGTGAAGAAGGGTGCATAGGTCCCTGATCTGAGACCACTCCTCCAGCGTGATTTACCCCACCTCTGGATCTCGTTGGCCCAGGCTATACGTCAGAACGTATTGCACCAGGGCTTGTCGGTGCTGCCACAGTCGCTGCAACATGTGCAGAGTTGAATTCCACCGGGTAGGCACATCGCATTTTAGCCGGTGAAGTGGCAGGCCCAACGACTTCTGTAGAGATGTAAGTCGCTGAGCTGCGGGATGCGAACGGCGGAAGTGAGCACACAGCGACCGTGCCCTCTGCAGAAGGCCATCTAGTCTGGGATAGTGGGCTAAAAATTGCTGGACAACCAGGTTCAACACGTGAGCCATACAAGGCACGTGTGTGACATTGCCCCGGCGAAGGGCCGCACCCAGGTTTGCAGCATTGTCGCACACGGCCTTCCCTGGTTTCAGGTCCAGTGGAGACAACCATTCATGAAATTGGTTCTCCAGAGCTTACCACAACTCCTCAGCTGTGTGACTCACATTTACCAGACATTTCAATGTAAAAACCGCCTGATAACGTTGAGCCCTACTGCCAGCATAGTAAGGAGGTGTGCAGGATCCCTTCTGCGCAGTTAGAAAGCTTGTGACAGGACCAGACAGGCTTTGGGTGCAGGTGGAAGACCGAGAGGAGGTTGAGGAGGCAGAAGCAGTGGAGGAACTTTGACATAAAGAGGATTGACGCACAACTCGTGGGGACGGCAAGACATGGACAGCAGCCCCTTGTCCTGCTGTCACCATAGTTACCCAGTGCCCAGTCAGCGACATGTAACGCCCCTGTCCATGCCTACTCGTCCAAGTGTCTGTGGTGAAATGCACCCTGTCACACACAGAGTTTCTCAAAGAAGCGGTGATGTTGTGTGCGACATGCTGGTGGAGCGCAGGCACACCTATCTTTGAGAAGTAGTGCCGACTGGGCATCTGGTACTGGGGCACTGCGACGGACATAAGGTCTCGAAAATCCTCTGTGTCCACCAGGCGGAAAGGCAGCATTTCTGTAGCCAAGAGCTTGCAGATGGTGAAATTCAACCTCTTAGCTTTCTCATGGCTAGGAGGAAATGGTCTTTTACTTGTCCACATCTGAGGGACCGAGGGCTGGCTATTGTGCTTAGACGGGGTTGATAAGGGTGTCCCCGGCAAACTGCCGGTCTGTGAGGAAGATGCAGGCGGACATGTTAGGTTGCCTTGATCCAAAGGTGGTGCTATCGATGTCGGACAGCGCTCAACACCAGCTGGTGTTACCACCTCCAAAGAAAATGATGACCTGCCAATCACGCTGGCTGTTGCGGGTAAAGAGGTGGCAGGTCTGCGCCCCAAAACAGGTGTGACTGCTGTCCCCCCAGTCACAGAGGATGAAGAGGCCGCGGATGCACAAGATATGGCAGACGGTGGTTTGCCCGGCCGGCTAGGCCGCATTGTAGCACACTGAGCTTCCCACTGCAACTTATGCTTCATGTCCATGTGCCGGTTCATGCATGAAGTACTCAAACTATGTATTTTTTGGCCTCTACTTAGCTTTTGCTGACAAATGTTACAGATAACACAAGTTGGGTCATCTTTATCGATCTGAAAAAATGCCCAGGCTATGCAAGGCTTAGCACCCATGCGACCTGAAGAGCCACCACGACTTGTGGTGAGAGGCAGAGTTGTGTTTGAGGATGCAGTTGTTGACGTGCTTCCAGTACTACGTCTCTGTCCAGGAAGGCGCAACCTGACCTCGTCGTCACTAGCATCTTCCTCCACCTCATCTGCTGACCTCATCTCTTGGCTGACTGTGGGTTGACAGTAAGTGGGATCTCCAACCTCATCATCATCACCCTGTGCGTTATCACACCCGTCGTCCTCAGAGCCAACCTGTTCCTGACCTGACAAAAAAACTAAAGTTGTCACTCCAATCAGGTATTTGAGTCTTATCATCGTCTTCCTCATTGTCTCCACCAACAGGAGTTACAGTTTGGGAATGAGGGTCTACATTATGGTCAGAACCTTCTGCGTCTGGTCCTGGATCCGACTCATAAAGATTCTGGGCATCAGTGCAGATCATTTCCTCGTCTGGATTCACAAAAGCGCTGGAGTCGACCTCTGATTCCCAGGCTATAGTATGAGTAAACAGCTCTGCAGACTCAACCATCTGTTCTACCTCATACTCAGACGGACAGCTGGAGATTTGGGAGCTGTGAGGAAGCAAGTGCGATTGGGGTGACACCTTTGAGGACTGGAGTATTTGTGATGTTGAAGTTGATGTGGAGGAGAGCCCACTTAAAGGAGCACTTGATATCCGTTGAAGCAACTGCTGTTTTTGTGCCTCATCTGGAATTTGTAGCGATTGGCGTGGCCGTAAGAAAGGGATCTTATCACATTGTCCGCTAAAAGAAGTAGACATTTTAGTTTGGCTGGAAGATGGTCTTTCTTCTGCAGATGTTACTGTTGCTTTAACACCTACCCCACGGACACAACCTTTTTTCCCCTTCCCAACACGCCTATTCCCCTTTCCACCAGCAGCAGGCCTTTTTCCACTCATTTTGGTGGTTAACTAATTCACAACTCTGGAGTTATTTGCACAAAAAAACAATGGATGGGAACCGAGCAGAGCTGAGTGGCCAAACTGTGGTATTAGGCCAAAACTATTGGCTGGGTTAGATGCAGAAAAAAATTATATTCAATTTGCAACCTGATGGAGGTCAGTATAGATGGACTAATAGAACAAGTCCCACACACAGCTAGAAGCCCAAATATTTTTTCAGAGGTAGATGCAGAAAAAATTATTATTCAGTTTGCAACCTGATGGAGGTCTGTATAGATGGATTAATAGAACAAGTCCCACACACAGCTACAAGCCCAATATTTTTTCAGAGGTAGATGCAGAAAAAAAATATATTCAGTTTGCAACCTGATGGAGGTCAGTATAGATGGACTAATAGAGAAAGTCCCACACACTGCTAGAAGGCCAAATATTTTTTCAGAGCTAGATGCAGACAAAAAATTATTTTGAATTTGCAACCTGATGGAGGTCAGTATAGGTGGACTAATAGAACAAGGCCCACACACTGCTAGAAGGCCAAATATTTTTTCAGAGCTAGATGCAGATAAAAATTATATTCAATTTGCAACCTGATGGAGGTCAGTATAGATGGACTAATAGAACAAGTCCCACACACAGCTAGAAGCCCAAATATTTTTTCAGAGGTACTGTAGATGCAGATAAAAAATATTTTTAATTTGCAACCTGATGGAGGTCAGTATAGATGGACTAATACAACAAGTCCCACACACAGCTAGAAGCCCAATATTTTTTCAGAGGTAGATGCAGAAAAAAATATATTCAGTTTGCAACTTGATGGAGGTCAGTATAGATGGAGTAATAGAACAAGTCCCACACACAGCTAGAAGCCCAAATATTTTTTCAGAGGTAGATGCAGATAAAAATTATTTTTAATTTGCAACCTGATGGAGGTCAGTATAGATGGACTAATAGAGAAAGTCCCACACACTGCTAGAAGGCCAAATATTTTTTCAGAGCTAGATGCAGATAAAAATTATATTCAATTTACAACCTGATGGAGGTCAGTATAGATGGACTAATAGAGAAAGTCCCACACCCTGCTAGAAGGCCAAATATTTTTTCAGAGCTAGATGCAGATAAAAATTATATTCAATTTGCAACCTGATGGAGGTCAGTATAGATGGACTAATAGAACAAGTCCCACACACAGCTAGAAGCCCAAATATTTTTTCAGAGGTACTGTAGATGCAGATAAAAATTATTTTTAATTTGCAACCTGATGGAGGTCAGTATAGATGGACTAATAGAGAAAGTCCCACACACTGCTAGAAGGCCAAATATTTTTTCAGAGCTAGATGCAGAAAAAAATATATTCAGTTTGCAACCTGATGGAGGTCAGTATAGATGGACTAATACAACAAGTCCCACACACAGCTAGAAGCCCAATATTTTTTCAGAGGAAGATGCAGAAAAAAATATATTCAGTTTGCAACCTGATGGAGGTCTGTATAGATGGATTAATAGAACAAGTCCCACACACAGCTAGAAGCCCAATAATTTTTCAGAGGTAGATGCAGAAAAAAATATATTCAGTTTGCAACCTGATGGAGGTCAGTATAGATGGACTAATACAACAAGTCCCACACACAGCTAGAAGCCCAATATTTTTTCAGAGCTAGATGCAGAAAAAAATTATATTCAATTTGCAACCTGATGGAGGTCAGTATAGATGGACTAATAGAATGATACTATGCCCAAAAGATTTTACTTCACTAGGTGCAGTATAAAAATTGGTATTCTATACACAGGTGGTATATCTTGCAACACAGATAGGCTACTCCACTGACTAACACACTCTGCAATAGGCCAAAAAGGATTAGCTTTGCTAGATTCAGCCAAATGCTGTGAAAAAAACTTGCACAGCACTGGCACAGACCTGCCTGGCAAAAACTGATAGGAACTGATGTAACCTAGTCCTGAAAAGGACTCCAATTACAATTAGTCTTTACTCCCACAATCTATCTATTTAAGAGCACAGACCTGCCTGATAAAAGTCGTAGGAAATGCTGTAACCTAGTCCTTAAAAGGACTGCAATCACAACTATTCCCTACTCCCAAGCTATCTGTAGATTTGTGCGAAAATTGGCTTGAAATTAACAAGGTATAGCGCACACAGCAACAGCGGTGCCGTCTAACACGCAGCTGCAGCAGTGAGAAAATGGTGGCGACGGGGAAAATGGCTTGGTCTTATAGGGCAAGGACATGTGACATACACTGCCAATGACACATGCCCTTGCTTGTGTGAAAAAAAGCACTTCGCTCCGTGTGTGCGCTGCTGATAGGCTGACAGATTGCACCTCCCCACTGTAAATGCGGGAAAGAGAAAAAAAAAATGGAGATCTTCATTGTTCCTGCAGAGATCCATCCCCTGCCCCTTCCCCCGCCCCGCTGTACACTCAAACTGCGTATTAACATTAATTTTCATCATTACTGAGAAAAAATCCAGTTATGATTTTGGTGCACGAACAGTTATCGAACATAACCTCGAACAGCCGAATTTTTCTCAAATTGTTCGTGTTCGCCGAACGGCTCGAACACCGCCCAAAACAGCTCGAATTTGAGATTGGCGAACAGTTTGAGTAGAACAACGCTCATCTCTAGTCCTTAGCAGTGGTTTCCTATCAGCTATTTTACCATGAAGGCCAGCTGCACAAAGTCTCCTCTTAACAGTTGTTGTAGAGATGTGTCTGCTGCTAGAACTCTGTGTGACATTGACCTGGTCTCTAATCTGAGCTGCTGTTAACCTGCAATTTCTGAGGATGGTGACTCGGATAAACTTATCCTCAGAAGCAGAGGTGACTCTTGGTCTTCCTTTCCTGGGGCGGTCCTCATGTGAGCTAGTTTCTTTGTAGCGCTTGATGGTTTTTGCAACTGCACTTGGGGACACTTTCAAAGTTTTCCCAATTTTTTGCACTGACTGACCTTCATTTCTTAAAGTAATGATGGCCACTCGTTTTTCTTTACTTAGCTGCTTTTTTCTTGCCATAATACAAATTCTAACAGTCTATTCAGTAGGACTATCAGCTGTGTATCCACCAGACTTCTGCACAACACAACTGATGGTCCCAACCCCATTTATAAGGCAAGAAATCCCACTTATTAAACCCGACAGGGCACACCTGTGAAGCTAAAAACATTTCCGGTGGCTACCTCTTGAAGCTCATCAAGAGAATGCCAAGAGTGTGCAAAGCAGTCATCAAAGCAAAAGGTGGCTACTTTGAAGAACCTAGAATATAAGACATATTTTCAGTTGTTTCACACTTTTTTGTTATGTATATAATTCCACATGTGTTAATTCATAGTTTTGATGCCTTCAGTGTGAATGTACAATTTTCAAAGTCATGAAAATACAGGAAAATCTTTAAATGAGAAGATGAGTCCAAACTTTTGATCTGTACTGTATATTAGTACTTTTGATCCAGGGTTCTTGTACTTATCACCTTTCTCAGGGTCAAGAAGGAATTTTTCCCCGTGATGCAAATTGGCTGAATGTATTCTGGGGTTTTTGCTTTCTTCTTGATCAACAGATTTAGGTATAGGGATTTTAGTAATACCATAACAGTAATACAAAAATACAACTAATTAAAAAATTATAAACTGGTTTATTTGTAATTGTAATAGTGCAGTAATGATACAATAAAAATGGTAATTAATATGTGAGACCTAGTTCCAGTAAGTTAGTGTAGTGTTGGTATGGGGAGTACAATTGGGGGAGAAAGGTTGAACTTGATGGACCTAGGTCTTTATTCAACCTACATTACTATGTTACTATGTTACCAGGCTGTATTGAGAATGGCTAACCTGAGGAAAAGTAAGAGGGAGCAGAAAATGTCCACTGCTGGGGTGAGTGATTGCCCAATTCTCAAGAGCACGCATGTCTGTTTGCCTCTGCAAGTGTGCCCAGAAGAGGGATCGACAATTGGCCAGTAGTGGTTACCCATAGGGGACTGTGGGGATAATGTTGGTATATTGCACTTCACACCGCATGAAAAGTTAGTGAGTTTGGAACAAAGCTGTCTAGTATGGATAGAGACCCACAAGGGGTGAACATAAACTCTATAGCGTTAATAGCGGGCCGCCAGCTTCAGACACTAGAGGGACCTATTTGTAAGCTCCCATTTGTTCCAGCACTCTGTCTCCATTTACCAAATGCTGCCTGTGATAATGAAACTGTTTACCATCTGCACATCTTGTACCATCTATGGCTGTTACCATCAAGACTGTTTGAAGTAAAAGTTAACATGTTCATTGTTAACATGCCTCTGTGACTCTCCCTCATCTCCTGTTCTCCCTCTGTACCTAACATCATGGGGAACACCATCCACATCTCACAGCCCAGGGGGAATAGTACAGCGGCGTTTAACCCCCACAGTCGTGTGTCCTTAACTGTGACCTCCGCAGCGCCAGACGTTGGGCACGGCCACCACCGACCTTGTGACCAGGGACCACAGAGAGTATCCGACCCATGCCCAGCATACTGGAGGGCCTCGGCCCTGCGCTTCTGTGCCCGTTACAATCTGTTGTCACGAACTGGATCCCACCTCCCTGGCCCTTGCATGTAAAAGAAGAAAAAGTGCTCTAAAAATGTTGTTTGCTATAGAAGAAAACTTAATCTGAAATGTGCTCTAAAAAGTTAAAAATGCGGACTATCTGTACTCAAAATGGTGGACTGTCATTTTATCAAGAAAAATGACATCCCATCGTGGGAGTGGACTACAAAAGAGCGCCAAAAGAAAGCTCAGCCAACAAAAAAGAGCACCGAAGTTAGCTCAACCCACTGCAAGGGAAAACGCCTGATCAGAAGTACAGCCCCCTGGAAAACAAGTCCTGCCTACTCACCACAGAACCAACTAGAACATGAGTTATGCCCTCAGAAGGAGGAGCCTACCCACAAGAACAGTATCAAAAAGGAATAGTCGGCACTCCGTATAGCTAGGGTGGTGCACGTGGAAAACAATGTCTGTAGGAAAAGAAAATCCCGGCACTCACGTGTTGATAATCAGTTGATTTATTCCACAACTCACACAAGACGTTTCAGCCTGTCCAAGGCTTTTTTCAATTGTGGTTAAATACATTCAGTCAAGATATTTATAAACAAATCCATGGAAATGACATAATTCTCATTAACATAAAAAAAGAGTAGACCAATAAAAAAATTATATATAACAGAATTTACAACAACATACAAAAATTAAGCAATAATAAACTCAAATTGCACAATGAAAAAGAACAAGTGAATTCATATATTTAAATAATCCCCGACTACACATAAAACCATATACATCGCAGATTGTAAAATTTATTGCATGCATATACCACATTATATCTTTATTTCTCCATATTCTTTTAGCTAAAAATATGTAACATTTCATAGTTTTTCCAGAAAAGATCCTTAATGTTTTTAAGATTTTTTAATATTTCCCATGGAATCAAATATATCAATGACAAGTAAATTCATATATATAAATAATCTCCAACCAAATATGAGAATATAAATCCTAAAATATGGATTCCATTTCATAAATGTATCAAAAATATTCTCATCTAAATTTCTCAATGTTCTTTTTATTAAACATATTCAACATTATATAATTTTTCTGGAAAAAATTCCTTGATATTTTTAGATTTTTTCAAAAAAATTTTTATTAGAACAATACTGTTTATTACATTTGTATATACAACTGATTCCTCATGAACAGCCTGCAACAAGTGACTAAATCTATCTTTTATTCTCTTGCCCTTTATAATTCTATTAGTAAATACCTTATAAAGAGATCAGTATACTGCCATATTCCCATAAATCCCAATTCACATAGTAGAAAAAATTCATCATATTATTTCTATATCACTTTATATCTCATTATAAATTGTAACTACATATAAAGCTACTGCTGAAGGAATAATCACAGACATACGGGAATAGAGAACATCTATGTCCTAAGTGATTCTCACCTCCCCCAGATCGGTGTCTGAGATAAGAATGACCTTTTAAATTTATCCTTTGTTATCCTCTATTCCCTAAATTAGACCTTATTTATTTCGTTAAAGGTGACAGTATAATTAACTGTCCACCCGTAATTCCTAGAGATACAAAGGGAAGCCGTCCATCTTACATCATGTCTTATCTCCGCAATCAATCTTATTTAACTCGACAAAATGTGGCAAGTATAATATGCATCCCATTTGTTCCTATGCAGATACTTCAGGATTTCATCGCATCTGAGATGTCTAGAAAGAAAAATAGGATGTATATATTACTCATTATCCTAATCACATAATACCACTAACATCGTATTCTCGATTCAGGCCATTCGGATATAAAGTTCCCAAAGTATAAATCCAAAAGGCTTCTCTACGTAACAGGATTTTTTTAATACTGCCTCCTCTTCTAGGTGTATCTATTTGTTCTAACACCTGATATTTCAATTGGGCTATTGAATGTCCTTTTTCCTTAAAATGTAATGGAAGGGGAAGCGAAGTATCTCCACACCTGATAGTGGATTTATGTTTATTAACCCGTGTTCCTACTGACTGCATTGTTTCTCCAATATATGAAAAGCCGCATGGACATTTTATCTGGTAAACCACATTTGTAGATTTACACGTGTAGAAGCCCTTAATATTAAATCTTTTACCTGTCCTAGGATGACTAAAATATTCCCCCTTAATTACATTACTACATTGAGCACAATTCAGACAGGGATACGTTCCTTTATTTTTTGTTGCAAGAAAAGTTTGTCTTGGAATTATTGCATCACTCCCCACATCAGCCCGTATTAGTTTATCCTTCACAGTGGGCAATCTCTTGTTACAGATAAGGGGAGGTATATTAAATTCCATCACACTCGGATATGCCTGCCCTAGAATATGCCAATATTTCTTTATAATCTGATCTACTTTTAAATTGACCGGATGATATTCCCTCATAAAGCATATACGTGATTCATCCCTTCTACGTGTTTTTTTATCAGTAACCACCTCTCTTAATGCCCCATCTAGAATACGTTGGGGATAGTCTCTCAATCTAAAATTTTCACACATTTCCTCAATTCTTTTTGAACAGGTGGAGGGGTTGGTGATAATCCTAGTCACTCGCTGAAACTGTGATTTGGGGATAGCCTTTTTAACAGAATATGGGTGTGCACTCCTAAAATGTAAGATACTATTCCTGTCCGTATCTTTTTTATATAAATCTGTCTCAAAGTCCCCTTTCTCATTCCTAATTACCATAGTGTCCAAAAAATTTATCCTCTCAGTGCTATATGAAATGGTAAATTTTAGTTCACTCCATACACTATTCAAATCATCATAGAATGTCATTATGGTTTCTTGTACAAATTCAGATACACATCACTCCGGAAAAAATGGTGCTCGGAAAGGATACCACTCCTGACTAAATATAAAAATTTATAATCCGGCACTCGTATAATGATATGAAAAATGAATTCTTTAATGAAATGTTCATTGTTCTTAAAGGTAATTTTTTCACAAATAGCAATCCATACAATGTGTAGATAATTTTTTCACAGATAGCAATCCATACAATGTGTAACGTTTCGGTCGTCAAACTACGACCTTCATCAGACACTGATGTATAAATAGAAAAAAGAACAATAAAAGAAAAAAAAAAAGAAAAAAAAAGAAAAAAAATTAATATTTTAACATACTCATAAATATAGATCAAGTATTATGATTTTTACAAAAAGAAAAGACATATGAAGACATATAATAAATTGATAAATCAATTCCATTAGGGTGGCACAATATAATGTGTATAACAAACAATCCAACAAAAATGACCAAGTCTCAAAAAAGAAAAGAAAAATTAATGATCAGAAATAAACATGAGTAAAAAAAGAAAAAAAGAAAAAAAGAAAAAAAGAAAAAGAAAAAAAGAAAAAAAGAGCCAGAGAGTATATCTGAAAAGAAAAAAAGGGGGAAGTAAAAAAGAAATTATGATAAAACAAAATAACACAAATATCTAGGACTCAGGAAATGGTGCAAACAGAAAGTGTCTACAGAGATTAGAAGCATATAAAACAAAAAAGAAGTGACCAAGCAGAAAAAATAATATATAGGTACAGACTATAGGGAACAAAGCTTACCGAATTGCTGGTGTATTGTGTTATGCAGAGAACGCCCAGGGTAACGGTCACCCAGACCTCATGCAGTAAGAGCGCTATGAAAGGCAATGTGCCCGAGGGATATATAAGGAGAAAAAAACCGGAAGTGCAATAGAAGAAAAAGCTGTGTCCGCTAGAACAAAAGCGGAAGTGCGTCACTGGAACGCACTGGTGAAACGCAAACCGAGAAATCCAGGAAGTGACGACGGTGGAACGCACTGGTGGAACGCAGACAACAAACTCCAGGAAGTGACGTCAGTGGAACGCACATTGGAATGCAAATACCAGGAAGAAACATCGGTACATCACAGTGGTGGAACACAAACTGAAGAAAGATAACCGATATAGCCTAAAAAGGTGCAGAACTCCAAAAAGGTGAACTGTAATGAAAGAAAACAAAAAGTAAAATTAGTTTAATAAAATAAATGAAAGAAACAAAGAGAATGGGATAAACATAAAAAAATTTTTTAAATGGAAAAAATTCAAAAAGAAGAATAAAAGAAAGAAAGAGGAGGGGGGAGAAAGGGGAAGGGGGGGCAGGTAATAAAGAAGAAAGGAAATGAAACTATAATAGCTCTCTATATATCCATACCCTAAATTGGGATGAGTTCAAGATCGTTGCTAAAAAAGAAAAATATATGATGTGATTAGATATTTCACAAAAAACTCATGACATCATAATCTCTATTGAGTCCATTAGGTTCAAGGCTCTGTAAATAATGTATCCAGAAAGCCTCCCTGATTTTTAACTGTCTAATTCTGTTTCCTCCTCTTCTATAGGGTGATACATGTTCTAAAACAAGGAATCTCAACTGTGCTATTGTGTGACCAGATGTATGAAAATGATAAGGTATAGGTAAATTAAGTCTACCACAACGGATATCCGACTTGTGGTGGGATATACGATCTTTAATAGATTGAGTCGTTTCACCAACATATACCTTGCCGCACGGGCATTTTATCGCATAGACTACAAATTTTGAATCGCAGGTAAAAAAATCACGAATGGGAATATCAGCTCCTGTATAAGGGTGTGAAATTTTGTCACCTTTTAGAACGTTTGTGCATTGTGCACACTGTAGGCACGGAAAAGTACCTTTCTTTTGTGTGTCTAAAAAAGTTTGTTTGGGTTTCTTAAGGGCTGTTCCCTCATCGGCTCGAACTAGTTTATTCCTAAGATTAGTGGGTCTCCTAAAACAGGGTAAGAATAAGTTCTTAAACTCTGGAATGTCAGGATAGCTTCTTTGTAACATAGGCCAGTGTTTGCGAATTTTTTGATGTAACCTATAAATAAACGGATGAAAGGTGTGGACAAAGGGAATTCTACTCGGTGTATCTTTATTAGGTGATGGATCATCAACATTGCGGCATTGATTGAGGAGATTTTGAGGATAACCCCTCTGTTTAAATTTGATTTCCATCTCACCTAAACGTTTCGTACAAACTTCCGAATCTGAGACAATTCTTTTCACCCTTTGGAATTGTGATATGGGGATAGATCTTTTTACTGCCCTAGGATGACAGCTTTGATATAAAAGTAAATTGTTCCTATCCGTTTGTTTTACATAGAGATCAATGGATAAATCCCCCTCTGTATTCCGTTTAATCATAGTGTCTAAGAAATTAATCTCTTGTTGATCATATGTAATAGTAAAGGTGAGTTCTGGCCATATGGCATTCAGTTGTGTATGAAACAATATTAACGTCTCAACGGTGCCATTCCATAGACAAAATATGTCGTCTATGTATCTACGCCAAAATAGGCAGTGGGTCTGATAGAGATCATTAGTATAAACATACCGGTCTTCAAAGTCCGACATGAAACAATTAGCATAAGGGGGCGCAACATGTGAGCCCATAGCGGTCCCTTGAATTTGTAAATAGTATGTATCTTCAAAAAGAAAAAAATTTTCCGTCAAGACTAGCTCGAGCAGGTCCAACAGGAACTTAATGGTCCGTGGATCCTTATCAGATTGCTCAAGTAATACTCTGGTTGCTGCAATGCCCTTGGAATGTTGTATGGAAGTATATAAACTGTTAACATCAAAGGTTACTAGTATAGTTTGTTCAGGTAATCTGTCTAGATGCTTTATTGTATTAATGAATGCCCCAGTATCCAGAATAAATGATAATGTCTTTTTTACTAAGGGTGTTAAGACCTTTTCAAGCAAAATGGTAGACCTATAGTGGCATCAACTGACTCTGTTCTGTCACCCTTATCCATTTTGCTTGAAAAGGTCTTAACATTGCAGCAACCAGAGTATTACTTGAGCAATCTGATAAGGATCCACGGACCATTAAGTTCCTGTTGGACCTGCTCGAGCTAGTCTTGACGGAAATTTTTTTTCTTTTTGAAGATACATACTATTTACAAATTCAAGGGACCGCTATGGGCTCACATGTTGCGCCCCCTTATGCTAATTGTTTCATGTCGGACTTTGAAGACCGGTATGTTTATACTAATGATCTCTATCAGACCCACTGCCTATTTTGGCGTAGATACATAGACGACATATTTTGTCTATGGAATGGCACCGTTGAGACGTTAATATTGTTTCATACACAACTGAATGCCATATGGCCAGAACTCACCTTTACTATTACATATGATCAACAAGAGATTAATTTCTTAGACACTATGATTAAACGGAATACAGAGGGGGATTTATCCATTGATCTCTATGTAAAACAAACGGATAGGAACAATTTACTTTTATATCAAAGCTGTCATCCTAGGGCAGTAAAAAGATCTATCCCCATATCACAATTCCAAAGGGTGAAAAGAATTGTCTCAGATTCGGAAGTTTGTACGAAACGTTTAGGTGAGATGGAAATCAAATTTAAACAGAGGGGTTATCCTCAAAATCTCCTCAATCAATGCCGCAATGTTGATGATCCATCACCTAATAAAGATACACCGAGTAGAATTCCCTTTGTCCACACCTTTCATCCGTTTATTTATAGGTTACATCAAAAAATTCGCAAACACTGGCCTATGTTACAAAGAAGCTATCCTGACATTCCAGAGTTTAAGAACTTATTCTTACCCTGTTTTAGGAGACCCACTAATCTTAGGAATAAACTAGTTCGAGCCGATGAGGGAACAGCCCTTAAGAAACCCAAACAAACTTTTTTAGACACACAAAAGAAAGGTACTTTTCCGTGCCTACAGTGTGCACAATGCACAAACGTTCTAAAAGGTGACAAAATTTCACACCCTTATACAGGAGCTGATATTCCCATTCGTGATTTTTTTACCTGCGATTCAAAATTTGTAGTCTATGCGATAAAATGCCCGTGCGGCAAGGTATATGTTGGTGAAACGACTCAATCTATTAAAGATCGTATATCCCACCACAAGTCGGATATCCGTTGTGGTAGACTTAATTTACCTATACCTTATCATTTTCATACATCTGGTCACACAATAGCACAGTTGAGATTCCTTGTTTTAGAACATGTATCACCCTATAGAAGAGGAGGAAACAGAATTAGACAGTTAAAAATCAGGAAGGCTTTCTGGATACATTATTTACAGAGCCTTGAACCTAATGGACTCAATAGAGATTATGATGTCATGAGTTTTTTGTGAAATATCTAATCACATCATATATTTTTCTTTTTTAGCAACGATCTTGAACTCATCCCAATTTAGGGTATGGATATATAGAGAGCTATTATAGTTTTATTTCCTTTCTTCTTTATTACCTGCCCCCCCTTCCCCTTTCTCCCCCCTCCTCTTTCTTTCTTTTATTCTTCTTTTTGAATTTTTTCCATTTAAAAAATTTTTTTATGTTTATCCCATTCTCTTTGTTTCTTTCATTTATTTTATTAAACTAATTTTACTTTTTGTTTTCTTTCATTACAGTTCACCTTTTTGGAGTTCTGCACCTTTTTAGGCTATATCGGTTATCTTTCTTCAGTTTGTGTTCCACCACTGTGATGTACCGATGTTTCTTCCTGGTATTTGCATTCCAATGTGCGTTCCACTGACGTCACTTCCTGGAGTTTGTTGTCTGCGTTCCACCAGTGCGTTCCACCGTCGTCACTTCCTGGATTTCTCGGTTTGCGTTTCACCAGTGCGTTCCAGTGACGCACTTCCGCTTTTGTTCTAGCGGACACAGCTTTTTCTTCTATTGCACTTCCGTTTTTTTTCTCCTTGTATATCCCTCGGGCACATTGCCTTTCATAGCGCTCTTACTGCATGAGGTCTGGGTGACCGTTACATTGGGCGTTCTCTGCATAACACAATACACCAGCAATTCGGTAAGCTTTGTTCCCTATAGTCTGTACCTATATATTATTTTTTCTGCTTGGTCACTTCTTTTTTGTTTTATATGCTTCTAATCTCTGTAGACACTTTCTGTTTGCACCATTTCCTGAGTCCTAGATATTTGTGTTATTTTGTTTTATCATAATTTCTTTTTTACTTCCCCCTTTTTTTCTTTTCAGATATACTCTCTGGCTCTTTTTTTCTTTTTTTCTTTTTCTTTTTTTCTTTTTTTCTTTTTTTACTCATGTTTATTTCTGATCATTAATTTTTCTTTTCTTTTTTGAGACTTGGTCATTTTTGTTGGATTGTTTGTTATACACATTATATTGTGCCACCCTAATGGAATTGATTTATCAATTTATTATATGTCTTCATATGTCTTTTCTTTTTGTAAAAATCATAATACTTGATCTATATTTATGAGTATGTTAAAATATTAATTTTTTTTCTTTTATTGTTCTTTTTTCTATTTATACATCAGTGTCTGATGAAGGTCGTAGTTTGACGACCGAAACGTTACACATTGTATGGATTGCTATCTGTGAAAAAATTATCTACACATTGTATGGATTGCTATTTGTGAAAAAATTACCTTTAAGAACAATGAACATTTCATTAAAGAATTCATTTTTCATATCATTATTAGGGTTTCTTGTGGCCCCTCCCATACGCAAAAAATGTCATCTATGAACCTAAACCAGGCTCTTCCATGTATCTTGAATAGAGGATGTTCATAGACATAATGCTCCTCAAAAAATGACATATATGTATTTGCGTATGGGGGGGCCACATTCGCACCCATTGCCGATCCCCTCTTCTGTTTATAATATACATCCTGGAACAAAAAATAGTTCTCATACAGAACCACCTTTAGTAACTCCATCACCATATCTCTTTGAACCCCTGGAAATTCATTAATCTCAAGAAGCCACCTCACTGCGTTTAATCCTTTTTCATGTTCTATTGATGTATATAAACTTGTCACATCTATTGTAGTAATGATGGCATCTGCAGATATATTATGAATGGTTTTAATTTTTTCCAAAAAATCTCCTGTATCTAATAAAAAAGATTTATTTTTCTTTACTAAAGGGGTCAAAATGTGTTCCAATGTTATAGATAGAGGGGATAATACTGACTCTGTGGATGCCACAATTGGTCTGCCCGGAGGATCAATTAAAGTTTTATGCACTTTCGGTAATATATAAAATACTGGGGTGATAGGATCATCTTTAATCAAAAAATCAGCCAACTTTGAATCAATATTACCCCCTAATTTATATCTATCTATCATTATCTCAATTTTCCTTTGTATATCTTTCAATGGGTTCCCTTTTAATGGTTGATAAGTTGTAGAATCTGATAATTGTCTCATTATCTCCCCAATATATCTCTCCCTATCCATTATTACAATTGATCCCCCTTTGTCAGCGGACTTTATCTCTATCATCTTATCATCCTGTAAAAGTTTAAGGGCTTCCCTTTCTTTCATGGTTAGATTACTACTGTAAGAAAAACCTCCTAGTTGTGTCCGATGTAATAAAGATTCAATCTCTCTTGTAACAAAGCTAATATATGTTTCTGTCGGGTGATAAATCTTAGGTGGTGAAAAACTGCTCTTAATTCTCAAATCTAAATCTGCTAACTTCAAACCTTCCTCCTTATCTACAACAGATCTGACTGGTGTCGGTGGTGGTATAGTAGAGAAATGTGTTTTTAACCTTACATTTCTAAAGAAACGATTTAAGTCCAGATCTAATTGAAAACCATTAAGTTTAGACATAATACCAAAAGATAAACCTTTCTGTAGCAGTTCTATTTGTGACGGTTTTAAAGTCTTAGAGGAAATATTAATAACTAGCATGTCCTTAGTACCTGCGACCTTGTTGTCATCGCTGGAGTAGTTCCTCCTGTGGTGGCGACCGGCTCTCCTCGATTTCTTCTGAAATCTCGTCCTCTTCCTCTCCTGAAAAAAGGGCGCTGCGGGTTCCAAGATCCTGAAGTATCACTCCCAGAATCCGAAGAATATTGACTGCTGCGGAAAAAAGTTCTGGAGTATTTTTCATAACCAAAAGCCGGGTCCCGCCACTTGTAGACCTTATTCATAAGATAATCCCCTGTGTCTCTAGCAAACTTTCGGCGTTTTCTTTCCTGTAGATCCTTACGAAAATTATCCATGGAGATATTCAGAGAGTCTTTCAGGGCAGTCAATTCATCCACTTTTAAGCAAGTACTCAATTGAGTCTCGATATTATTAATTTCAGTCCCCAAATCAGTAATAGCTTTTTGTAATCTATCAATTGTCAGGAGAATTAAGTCCAGTGAACACTTATTTATAATCTGTTCAAATCCGTCACAGAAAGCCAAATAGTCTGAGAAAAGAGTTGGGCGTAGGTGCACTCTCAACCCTCGTGGTATTCGTTTCTCCTTGTAGTATTTAGTTAATGTTGCTGCATGGAGTTCACAAGAAAGCAGCCTTTTCATCTCTTTTTCCAGATCTCGTCTTTTAAATTCATTTGTAGGTATCTTAAGAAATTCTGTCGAGATTGTGGATAACGAAATAATCTTTGCAGCCTCCTCTTCATTAAAAGTTTTAAATTTAAACTTAAATTTAAAAGGTCATTCTTATCTCAGACAATGATCTGGGGGAGGTGAGAATCACTTAGGACATAGATGTTCTCTATTCCCGTATGTCTGTGATTATTCCTTCAGCAGTAGCTTTATATGTAGTTACAATTTATAATGAGATATAAAGTGATATAGAAATAATATGATGAATTTTTTCTACTATGTGAATTGGGATTTATGGGAATATGGCAGTATACTGATCTCTTTATAAGGTATTTACTAATAGAATTATAAAGGGCAAGAGAATAAAAGATAGATTTAGTCACTTGTTGCAGGCTGTTCATGAGGAATCAGTTGTATATACAAATGTAATAAACAGTATTGTTCTAATAAAAAAATTTTTGAAAAAATCTAAAAATATCAAGGAATTTTTTCCAGAAAAATTATATAATGTTGAATATGTTTAATAAAAAGAACATTGAGAAATTTAGATGAGAATATTTTTGATACATTTATGAAATGGAATCCATATTTTAGGATTTATATTCTCATATTTGGTTGGAGATTATTTATATATATGAATTTACTTGTCATTGATATATTTGATTCCATGGAAAATATTAAAAAATCTTAAAAACATTAAGGATCTTTTCTGGAAAAACTATGAAATGTTACATATTTTTAGCTAAAAGAATATGGAGAAATAAAGATATAATGTGGTATATGCATGCAATAAATTTTACAATCTGCGATGTATATGGTTTTATGTGTAGTCGGGGATTATTTAAATATATGAATTCACTTGTTCTTTTTCATTGTGCAATTTGAGTTTATTATTGCTTAATTTTTGTATGTTGTTGTAAATTCTGTTATATATAATTTTTTTATTGGTCTACTCTTTTTTTATGTTAATGAGAATTATGTCATTTCCATGGATTTGTTTATAAATATCTTGACTGAATGTATTCAACCACAATTGAAAAAAGCCTTGGACAGGCTGAAACATCTTGTGTGAGTTGTGGAACAAATCAACTGATTATCAACACGTGAGTGCCGGGATTTTCTTTTCCTACAGACATTGTTTTCCACGTGCACCACCCTAGCTATACGGAGTGCCGACTATTCCTTTTTGATACTGATCGTTTGAAGTACGAGCACACGTCTTTCCTGATGGCAGCGGTAAGCAAAACTTTTAATGAAGAGGAGGCTGCAAAGATTATTTCGTTATCCACAATCTCGACAGAATTTCTTAAGATACCTACAAGTGAATTTAAAAGACGAGATCTGGAAAAAGAGATGAAAAGGCTGGTTTCTTATGAACTCCATGCAGCAACATTAACTGAATACTACAAGGAGAAACGAATACCACGAGGGTTGAGAGTGCACCTACGCCCAACTCTTTTCTCAGACGATTTGGCTTTCTGTGACGGATTTGAACAGATTATAAATAAGTGTTCACTGGACTTAATTCTCCTGACAATTGATAGATTACAAAAAGCTATTACTGATTTGGGGACTGAAATTAATAATATCGAGACTCAATTGAGTATTTGCTTAAAAGTGGATGAATTGACTGCCCTGAAAGACTCTCTGAATATCTCCATGGATAATTTTCGTAAGGATCTACAGGAAAGAAAACGCCGAAAGTTTGCTAGAGACACAGGGGATTATCTTATGAATAAGGTCTACAAGTGGCGGGACCCGGCTTTTGGTTATGAAAAATACTCCAGAACTTTTTTCCGCAGCAGTCAATATTCTTCGGATTCTGGGAGTGATACTTCAGGATCTTGGAACCCGCAGCGCCCTTTTTTCAGGAGAGGAAGAGGACGACATTTCAGAAGAAATCGAGGAGAGCCGGTCGCCACCACAGGAGGAACTACTCCAGCGATGACAACAAGGTCGCAGGTACTAAGGACATGCTAGTTATTAATATTTCCTCTAAGACTTTACAACCGTCACAAATAGAACTGCTACAGAAAGGTTTATCTTTTGGTGTTATGTTTAAACTTAATGGTTTTCAATTAGATCTGGACTTAAATCGTTTCTTTAGAAATGTAAGATTAAAAACACATTTCTCTACTATACCACCACCGGCACCAGTCAGATCTGTTGTAGATAAGGAGGAGTGTTTGAAGTTAGCAGATTTAGATTTGAGAATTAAGAGCAGTTTTTCGCCACCTAAGATTTATCACACGACAGAAACATATATTAGCTTTGTTACAAGAGAGGTTGAATCTTTATTACATCGGACACAACTAGGAGGTTTTTCTTACAGTAGTAATCTAACCAAGAAAGAAAGGGAAGCCCTTAAACTTTTACAGGATGATTAGACGATAGAGATAAAGCCCGCTGACAAAGGGGGATCAATTGTAATAATGGATAGGGAGAGATATATTGGGGAGATAATGAGACAATTATCAGATTCTACAACTTATCAACCATTAAAAGGGAACCCATTGAAAGATATACAAAGGAAAATTGAGATAATGATAGATAGATATAAATTAGGGGGTAATATTGATTCAAAGTTGGCTGATTTTTTGATTAAAGATGATCCTATCACTCCAGTATTTTATATATTACCGAAAGTGCATAAGACTTTAATTGATCCTCAAGGCAGACCAATTGTGGCATCCACAGAGTCAGTATTATCCCCTCTATCTATAACATTGGAACACATTTTGACCCCTCTAGTGAAGAAAAATAAATCTTTTTTGTTAGATACAGGAGATTTTTTGGAAAAAATTAAAACCATTCATAATTAGAGATGAGCGTTGTTCTACTCGAACTGTTCGCCAATCTCAAATTCGAGCTGTTTTGGGCGGTGTTAGAGCCGTTCGGCGAACACGAACAATTTGAGAAAAATTCGGCTGTTCGACGTTATGTTCGATAACTGTTCGTGCACCAAAATCATAACTGGATTTTTTCTCAGTAATGATGAAAATTAATGTTAATACGCAGTTTGAGTGTACAGCGGGGTGGGGGGAGGGGCAGGGGATGGATCTCTGCAGGAACAATGAAGATCTCCATTTTTTTTTTCTCTTTCCCGCATTTACAGTGGGAAGTTGCAATCTGTCAGCCTATCAGCAGCGCACACACGGAGCGAAGTGCTTTTTTTCACAAAAGCAAGGGCATGTGTCATTGGCAGTGTATGTCACATGTCCTTGCCCTATAAGACCAAGCCATTTTCCCCGTCGCCACCATTTTCTCACTGCTGCAGCTGCGTGTTAGACGGCACCGCTGTTGCTGTGTGCGCTATACCTTGTTAATTTCAAGCCAATTTTCGCACAAATCTACAGATAGCTTGGGAGTAGGGAATAGTTGTGATTGCAGTCCTTTTAAGGACTAGGTTACAGCATTTCCTACGACTTTTATCAGGCAGGTCTGTGCTCTTAAATAGATAGATTGTGGGAGTAAAGACTAATTGTAATTGGAGTCCTTTTCAGGACTAGGTTACATCAGTTCCTATCAGTTTTTGCCAGGCAGGTCTGTGCCAGTGCTGTGCAAGTTTTTTTCACAGCATTTGGCTGAATCTAGCAAAGCTAATCCTTTTTGGCCTATTGCAGAGTGTGTTAGTCAGTGGAGTAGCCTATCTGTGTTGCAAGATATACCACCTGTGTATAGAAAACCAATTTTTTTACTGCACCTAGTGAAGTAAAATCTTTTGGGCATAGCATCATTCTATTAGTCCATCTATACTGACCTCCATCAGGTTGCAAATTGAATATAATTTTTTTCTGCATCTAGCTCTGAAAAAATATTGGGCTTCTAGCTGTGTGTGGGACTTGTTGTATTAGTCCATCTATACTGACCTCCATCAGGTTGCAAACTGCATATATTTTTTTCTTCATCTACCTCTGAAAAAATATTGGGCTTCTAGCTGTGTGTGGGACTTGTTCTATTAATCCATCTATACAGACCTCCATCAGGTTGCAAACTGAATATATTTTTTTCTGCATCTACCTCTGAAAAAATATTGGGCTTCTAGCTGTGTGTGGGACTTGTTGTATTAGTCCATCTATACTGACCTCCATCAGGTTGCAAACTGAATATATTTTTTTCTGCATCTACCTCTGAAAAAATATTGGGCTTCTAGCTGTGTGTGGGACTTGTTGTATTAGTCCATCTATACAGACCTCCATCAGGTTGCAAACTGAATATATTTTTTTCTGCATCTACCTCTGAAAAAATATTGGGCTTCTAGCTGTGTGTGGGACTTGTTGTATTAGTCCATCTATACTGACCTCCATCAGGTTGCAAACTGAATATATTTTTTTCTGCATCTACCTCTGAAAAAATATTGGGCTTCTAGCTGTGTGTGGGACTTGTTCTATTAATCCATCTATACAGACCTCCATCAGGTTGCAAACTGAATATATTTTTTTTTGCATCTACCTCTGAAAAAATATTGGGCTTCTAGCTGTGTGTGGGACTTGTTCTATTAATCCATCTATACAGACCTCCATCAGGTTGCAAACTGAATATATTTTTTTCTGCATCTACCTCTGAAAAAATATTGGACTTCTAGCTGTGTGTGGGACTTGATGTATTAGTCCATCTATACTGACCTCCATCAGGTTGCAAACTGAATATATTTTTTTCTGCATCTACCTCTGAAAAAATATTGGGCTTCTAGCTGTGTGTGGGACTTGTTCTATTAATCCATCTATACAGACCTCCATCAGGTTGCAAACTGAATATATTTTTTTCTGCATCTACCTCTGAAAAAATATTGGGCTTCTAGCTGTGTGTGGGACTTGATGTATTAGTCCATCTATACTGACCTCCATCAGGTTGCAAACTGAATATATTTTTTTCTGCATCTACCTCTGAAAAAATATTGGGCTTCTAGCTGTGTGTGGGACTTGTTCTATTAATCCATCTATACAGACCTCCATCAGGTTGCAAACTGAATATATTTTTTTCTGCATCTAGCTCTGAAAAAATATTTGGCCTTCTAGCAGTGTGTGGGACTTTCTCTATTAGTCCATCTATACTGACCTCCATCAGGTTGCAAATTGAATATAATTTTTTTCTGCATCTAACCCAGCCAATAGTTTTGGCCTAATACCACAGTTTGGCCACTCAGCTCTGCTCGGTTACCATCCATTGTTTTTTTGTGCAAACAACTCCAGAGTTGTTAATTAGTTAACCACCAAAATGAGTGGAAAAAGGCCTGCTGCTGGTGGAAAGGGGAATAGGCGTGTTGGGAAGGGGAAAAAAGGTTGTGTCCGTGGGGTAGGTGTTAAAGCAACAGTAACATCTGCAGAAGCAAGATCATCTTCCAGCCAAACTAAAATGTCTACTTCTTTTAGCGGACAATGTGATAAGATCCCTTTCTTACGGCCACGCCAATCGCTACAAATTCCAGATGAGGCACAAAAACAGCAGGTGCTTCAACGGATATCAAGTGCTCCTTTAAGTGGGCTCTCCTCCACATCAACATCAACATCACAAATACTCCAGTCCTCAAAGGTGTCACCCCAATCGCACTTGCTTCCTCACAGCTCCCAAATCTCCAGCTGCCCGTCTGAGTATGAGGTAGAACAGATGGTTGAGTCTGCAGAGCTGTTTACTCATACTATAGCCTGGGAATCAGAGGTCGACTCCAGCGCTTCTGTGAATCCAGACGAGGAAATGATCTGCACTGATGCCCAGAATCTTTATGAGTCGGATCCAGGACCAGACGCAGAAGGTTCTGACCATAATGTAGACCCTCATTCCCAAACTGTAACTCCTGTTGGTGGAGACAATGAGGAAGACGATGATAAGACTCAAATACCTGTTTGGAGCGACAACTTTAGTTTTTTGTCAGGGCAGGAACAGGTTGGCTCTGAGGACGACGGGTGTGATAACGCACAGGGTGATGATGATGAGGTTGGAGATCCCACTTACTGTCAACCCACAGTCAGCCAAGAGATGAGGTCAGCAGAGGAGGTGGAGGAAGATGCTAGTGACGACGAGGTCAGGTTGCGCCTTCCTGGACAGAGACGTAGTACTAGAAGCACGTCAACAACTGCATCCTCAAACACAACTCTGCCTCTCACCACAAGTCGTGGTGGCTCTTCAGGTCGCATGGGTGCTAAGCCTTGCATAGCCTGGGCATTTTTTCAGATCGATAAAGATGACCCAACTCGTGTTATCTGTAACATTTGTCAGCAAAAGCTAAGTAGAGGCCAAAAAATACATAGTTTGAGTACTTCATGCATGAACCGGCACATGGACATGAAGCATAAGTTGCAGTGGGAAGCTCAGTGTGCTACAATGCGGCCTAGCCGGCCGGGCCAACCACCGTCTGCCATATCTTGTGCATCCGCGGCCTCTTCATCCTCTGTGACTGGGGGGACAGCAGTCACACCTGTTTTGGGGCGCAGACCTGCCACCTCTTTACCCGCAACAGCCAGCGTGATTGGCAGGTCATCATTTTCTTTGGAGGTGGTAACACCAGCTGGTGTTGAGCGCTGCCCGACATCGATAGCACCACCTTTGGCTCAAGGCAACCTAACATGTCCGCCTGCATCTTCCTCACAGACCGGCAGTTTGCCGGGGACACCCTTATCAACCCCGTCTAAGCACAATAGCCAGCCCTCGGTCCCTCAGATGTGGACAAGTAAAAGACCATTTCCTCCTAGCCATGAGAAAGCTAAGAGGTTGAATTTCACCATCTGCAAGTTCTTGGCTACAGAAATGCTGCCTTTCCGCCTGGTGGACACAGAGGATTTTCGAGACCTTATGTCCGTCGCAGTGCCCCAGTACCAGATGCCCAGTCGGCACTACTTCTCAAAGAAAGGTGTGCCTGCGCTAAACCAGCATGTGGCACACAACATCACCGATTCTTGAGAAACTCTGTGTGTGACAGGGTGCATTTCATCACAGACACTTGGACGAGTAGGCATGGACAGGGGCGTTACATGTCGCTGACTGGGCACTGGGTAACTATGGTGACAGCAGGACAAGGGGCTGCTGTCCAAGTCTTGCCGTCCCCACGAGTTGTGCGTCAATCCTCTTTATGTCAAAGTTCCTCCACTGCTTCTGCCTCCTCAACCTCCTCTCGGTCTTCCACCTGCACCCAAAGCCTGTCTGGTCATGCCACAAGCTTTCTAACTGCGCAGAAGGGATCCTGCACACCTCCTTACTATGCTGGCAGTAGGGCTCAACGTCATCAGGCGGTTTTTACATTGAAATGTCTGGGAAATGTGAGTCACACAGCTGAGGAGTTGTGGTCAGCTCTGGAGAACCAATTTCATGAATGGTTGTCTCCACTGGACCTGAAACCAGGGAAGGCCGTGTGCGACAATGCTGCAAACCTGGGTGCGGCCCTTCGCCGGGGCAATGTCACACACGTGCCTTGTATGGCTCACGTGTTGAACCTGGTTGTCCAGCAATTTTTAGCCCACTATCCCAGACTAGATGGCCTTCTGCAGAGGGCACGGTCGCTGTGTGCTCACTTTCGCCATTCGCATCCCGCAGCTCAGCGACTTACATCTCTACAGAAGTCGTTGGGCCTGCCACTTCACCGGCTAAAATGCGATGTGCCTACCCGGTGGAATTCAACTCTGCACATGTTGCAGCGACTGTGGCAGCACCGACAAGCCCTGGTGCAATACGTTCTGACGTATAGCCTGGGCCAACGAGATCCAGAGGTGGGGCAAATCACGCTGGAGGAGTGGTCTCAGATCAGGGACCTATGCACCCTTCTGCACAGTTTTGAAATGGCGACGAAGATGACTATTTCGGTGATTTACATGCTGGAGCACATGTTAAACAGAATTCGGAGTCAGGTGGTGGCACAAGAGGAGGTGGAGGAAGTAGAGGAGGAGGAGTTGTATGCGGAAGGGCTAACATCTGCAAGGTCCAGATGGTCGGCAGCACCAAGGCGGCAGGCATGTGAGGGTGGGGGAGATGGTTTTACCAGGGCGCATGGTAGCAGCCAAACAAGTGAGGAAGGTGCACGAGCCCAGGAAGAAGTGGAGGACGAACTGATGGAAGACTCATCAGATGAGGGAGACCTTGATCACATTTCTGTTGTGCGAGGTTGGGGGGAGAGGACAGAGGAAGGAAGCATGATTGTTACCTCGCCACCAACACAACAGGGACTTGGTGCTCCTGGATGCGCAACACACATGAGTGCCTTCTTGCTGCACTACCTGCAACATGACCCTTGAATTGTGAGAATTAGAAATAATCCTGACTACTGGGTTGCCACACTGTTAGATCCCCGGTACAAAAGTAAATTTGCAGAAATTATTCCTGCCATAGAAAGGGATGCACGCATGCAGGAGTATCAGCAGAGACTGTTGCAGAATCTTACATGTGCTTTTCCACAAAATACCAGTGGTGCACGTAGTGAATCTCACAGTTCCAACTTGCCAACCGTGGGACCGTCAAGTGTTCAGCACTCAAACCGTAACAGAACCACAGTATCTGCTGGTAACATCAATTTTGCGGAATCATTTCACCACTTTTTTAGCCCATCCTTTGCAAGACCACAGGAGACAAGAAGTCTGACACATAGTCAACGCCTAGAGACGATGGTACAGGAGTATCTCCAAGTAAACATTGAAGCCACGACTGTGTCACTGGACCCTTGCTCTTTTTGGGCTTCCAATCTGGATAAATGGCCGGAGCTAGCCACTTACGCCTTGGAGATCTTGTCATGCCCCGCAGCCAGCGTTCTGTCTGAACGTGTGTTCAGCGCTGCTGGTGGTGTGCTGACAGATAATCGCACGCGGCTCTCCACTGATAATGTAGACAGACTCACGTTCATAAAGATGAACAAATCATGGATCCGAAACGACTTTTCTACCCCTGTGTCATCCTGGGGAGAGTAAAAGCTTGATGATTGGTTAAAATCACCCTACCAACCGTTTTAAGCTTTCAAATTACTAATCATGTTTATCTGTATCTTGGCTGGAAAATAATTTGGGCTTTGTAGCAGTGTGCAGCACTGATTCTATTAGGCCATCTATAATAAGCTCCACCAGATTTAAAATTACTAATCATGTTTATCTGTATCTTGACTGGAAAATAATTTGGGCTTTGTAGCAGTGTGCAGCACTGATCCTATTAGGCCATCTATACTAAAGCTTCACCAGATTTAAAATTAATAATAATTTTTAGCTGCATCTAGCCCGGAAAATAATTTTGGGGCTCCGAGATGCGCAAGACACATAAGTGCCTTCTTGCTGCACTACCTGCAACATGACCCTCATATTGTCAGAATTCAAAGTAATCATGACTACTGGGTTGCCACACTCTTAGATCCCCCAAACTTTTCGATCAACCTTTTCATTTTAATAAAGACCAAAAAAATGGTCATTTTTGAAATTATAAGCATTAGCAGGTTGTTAGAAACTGAAATCAAACAGTTTTCAACTCAAAACTTTATTCTAGGTGATGTTACATTTTCACATAGGACCCCTTGTTCGAAAGGAGCTTCTGAACTCTCTCGTCCATTGAATTTGTCAGGTTTTGGATGGTTTCTGCTTCAATTGTTTTGCATGAGGACAGAATACCCTCCCAGAGATGCTGCTTAGATGTGAACTGCCTCCCGCCATCATAGACACTCCTTTTAATGATGCTCCAAAGGTTCTGAATGGGGTAAAGGTCAGGGGAGCATGGGGGTCACACCATAAGTTTGTCCCCTTTTATGCCCATATCAGCCAGAGATGCAGATGTTTTATGTGCAGCATGAGATGGTGCATTATCATGCAGAAAAATGATCTTGCTGTGAAATACACGGTTCTTCTTCTTGAACCATGGCAGGAAGTGCTGTTTGAGAAAATCCACATACATTATGGAGTTCATCTTTAGCGCCTTCAGGGATCCTAAAGGGGCCGACAATCTCTCTCCCCATGATTCCAGCCCAAAACATTACTCCACCTCCTCCTTGTTGGCGCTGTAGCCGTGTTTGCGTGGGGTGTCCATCAACCAGCCATCCTCCACTCCATCCATCTGGACCATCGAGCGCTGCACGGCACTCATCCGTGAACAAAACAGTTTTGAAATCAGTCTTCATGTAATGTTTGGCCCACTGGAGCCGTTTCTGCTTGTGTGAAGTGGATAGAGGAGGTCGACAGGATGGCGTATGCACAGCTGCAAACCTCTGAAGGACCCTGCATCTTGTTGTTCGGGGGACGTTGGAGGCACAAGCAGCTTCAAAAACTTGTCTGCTGCTATGACAAGGCTTTTTTGCCGCTGCTCTTTCAACCTGACGTAATTGCCTGTAGGAAAGAGTCCTCAATTTGCCCTTATCAGCACGCACACGTCTGTACTGTGAATCAGCTACATACTTCTTGATTGCCAAGACACTTCATCCTGATCATCGCACAATGTTGATTGTAGTCATGCCTTGACCTAAACACTCCACAATTTGTTGCTTCTCAGCAGCCGACACATCCTTTTTCTTTCCCATTTTGGCAGAAAATGTAGGCTGCTTAATAATGTGAGACAGCCTTCTTAAGTAGTTTTGCCTTTCATTGGACACACCTGACAAACTAATTAGCACAGGTGTCTGCAATTGCTTACAGTGATATAAAGAGCCCTGACACACATCACCATCAATGAGTTTAACTGACAAACAAACAAATTCTTCCCTTATCACTCCTAAACACTTTTTGCATAATAATTTGGAACACAGTGTACATGTGCTTTTCCACAAAACACCAGTGGTTCACGTAGTGAATCTTACAGTTCTAACTTGCCAACCGTGGTCTGTATGGAGTTGTTCAATAAAGGGCCCAAAATTAAGATAACATAGATGGGAGAGGTCTCTATGAATAGGAATTCCTAAGTATTTGATACCCTGTGAGGGCCAGGCAAAGGGAAAGTTGGACTGGATGGAAACCTATATGGATTTGGGGAGGGAGACATCGAGGGCCTCAGACTTCGCTGCATTGATTTTAAAATTTGACCATGTAACAAAGTGATCTATTTCAGCCATAACAGCATGGATGGATATATGTGATTGAGTGATATATACTAGGACATCATCAGCAAATAGAGAGCACTTGTACTCGGTGCCTCCCACCTCAATCCACCTAATATTGGGGTTATGGCGAATTGATGAGAGCAGGTGCTCCGTCACTAGGATGTATAAGAGAGGGGACAGAGAACATCCCTGCCTT
Source organism: Phyllobates terribilis (assembly GCF_046119375.1). NCBI lineage: Eukaryota > Metazoa > Chordata > Amphibia > Anura > Dendrobatidae > Phyllobates > Phyllobates terribilis. Next base: position 910,547,242 of record NW_027362763.1, on the reverse strand, counting down.
GTCCCATTGGTGATTGTGAAAGGTGATGAAAATGTTCTGACGCGCCCCCTGGGCCTTGGGACACCCGGAGCCGGACCCTTTTTGGTGGATGCTGGTGGTTGTAGTCTCCGTGGCGGCAACCCGGTTACGTGGCTCAGGGCGGTCAAACCAGTGGCGGAACTATTTATGTGGTTTTGATGTTTAAATGTCTGACTACGCCACCTGTGGATTGCGGTCAGAGTGAACCGCCGCTCCAGGGCAGACCCCTGAGGCTGGTGTTGTGGGTGCAGCAGAACGTAGCATAACTCCCCACGGGAGGAGTATAGCCTCAGGGCAGTGTATGCAGAGGATGGGGGTGATGGTGCAGGGCAGCAGCAGTAACGACACGGAGTCAGTGATGCAGTCCAAGGCCTTTACTCACAGTTCTTATTATCCAGACCACATCTGCAGGTAACGGCTGCCCACGTCGTACTGTGCTCACCAGGTGAGGGGCTCAGACAACTCCCAGATAACTTTGGAGCGCTTCACAGGACCCCCTTTGTGTGTCCTTTGTCTGGCCTTTCTTACCAACCCTTCTGTCCGGCTGCCTTGGGCCTCCTCTTGGTAAACTTGGCGCCAGTTTCCCTGACCCTATGTGTTGCCTTCCTAGCGGGTGTAGCGAGGGGCTGCGCCACATAAAATGTCACAGCCTCCTGTTTCTAGCTGAGGGTCGTTTCCTGCCTCCACTAGTTTCGGGGACCGGTCTCCCCCTTTGGCCTGACCCCTCCACGCAGGTGGATTCGGGCGTGCGGTGGCGACTCGCCCTTCCGCACCCCTGAGATCCCTTCGTTCCTCGTTCCTGGAGCCTTCTCCGCTCCACTTCCTTCCTTCTCCCTCTTCCAGGCCTGGGCCTCTGTTACTAGGCCCGCCTCCGGAGCAGAGCTCATGCAGAGCCCCTGCTCCCTGCCACTTCTGCTCAGACTTCTCTGCACTGAACTAAGATGGCGCCCACCTTTTATACTCCCTTCTCAATGCACCCAGGAACTGCTTCCTCCCTGCTCCTGCACTACAGGGTTTCCCTTCCTCAGTGTTCCCTCCCCCCACTCCAGCCAGGGACAGGGACTGTCGTGCCCATCTCAGGGGCATATTGGTCGCCCTGCCCCACGGCAATGTGGTGTAATGCATGCAGGTGTCGGGTCCTGATCCACACTACATCCTTACCTGAGAGTGAGATATCACACCTCTGGGTGAGGTGCAATACCTCTGTAGCAACCGAGCCCTCAGGGTGCTACAGTTCCATTTATCTTCAGCCTAGGTGACGTATTGCGATACAGGTCCGTGATTTTGGCTATAAAAGGGTCCCCTAGACCCCTACCCCAAGCTTTTTAAGAGAATCATATATGGCGTGCCAGGAGACTCTATGGAATGCTTTCTCAGCATCCAACGAGAGTATCTAATTACAAATTTGTAACTTCATCTAGCCCAGGAAATACTTTGTGCCTAGTAGCAGTGTCTGCTAGTCAGCGGATTATCCCGGCTGTTAAGCAAGCTACACCACCTGTAGTTTGGACACTTCATTTTTTGAAAGGAAATGCTTCGGGACCACGGGATACTCAGTGAAGAGCATCAGGAGGCACCCCAAGGCATAGGGGCTCGGACTGGCAGTAGGATGCCTTGCGGTGGACAGCCGAGCTCGATCCTTATAAAAGCTTTTTAACTGCAGCAGCTTTAGTGGACGCTACTGGAGCTGGAATTACACGGCTGCTGGCATGAGATTTGCCCTCCAATAGATCCTTGTAAATGGATTTAAAGTGTATTTATTCAAATTAGAGAGACAATTTAAATTAAAAAGCTTAGAGCTGCCTCCACCACAGGGGGGCTCGCTCGACCCACCAGCGGACAGGCACCAGTATTGGGAGAGGGGGGCTGGCCATCAGGGTTCACCGCGGCTCTGGCACAAACCCGGCGACATGGAGGTGGCACGGGCAGGAGCGGACTGAACGTGTCGGCTTCTCACTTTTTGGATTTTAGAAGGGCATGACATGCCTATATCTGTGTCTCCCCCTCCTTTTACTCCTCCACCTCTTTTCTTTTCGCATGACTATATGTACTTGTCACTTTTCCATGTGTTAGTTGTGTCTTCTGAGCAGTTCTTCAGCTTTTGGACACCTTTGAAGGTGTTTTCTATGTGTTTCTATGTGTTTTTGTTTGCCTGCCATTGGTTTTAACGGTGTTCGAAGGTGTTCGACGAACAGTTCGACGAACAGTTCGGCGAACACACGGGTGTTCGACGAACCGAACCGAACTCGAACACTACGGGGGTGGCTCAACACTATTCATAATATATCTGCAGATGCCATCATTACTACAATAGATGTGACAAGTTTATATACATCAATAGAACATGAAAAAGGATTAAACGCAGTGAGTTGGCTTCTTGAGATTAATGAATTTCCAGGGGTTCAAAGAGATATGGTGATGGAGTTACTAAAGGTGGTTCTGTATGAGAACTATTTTTTGTTCCAGGATGTATATTATAAACAGAAGAGGGGATCGGCAATGGGTGCGAATGTGGCCCCCCCATACGCAAATACATATATGTCATTTTTTGAGGAGCATTATGTCTATGAACATCCTCTATTCAAGATACATGGAAGAGCCTGGTTTAGGTTCATAGATGACATTTTTTGCGTATGGGAGGGGCCAGAAGAAACCCTAATGACATTCTATGATGATTTGAATAGTGTATGGAGTGAACTAAAATTTACCATTTCATATAGCACTGAGAGGATAAATTTTTTGGACACTATGGTAATTAGGAATGAGAAAGGGGACTTTGAGACAGATTTATATAAAAAAGATACGGACAGGAATAGTATCTTACATTTTAGGAGTGCACACCCATATTCTGTTAAAAAGGCTATCCCCAAATCACAGTTTCAGCGAGTGACTAGGATTGTCACCAACCCCTCCACCTGTTCAAAAAGAATTGAGGAAATGTGTGAAAATTTTAGATTGAGAGACTATCCCCAACGTATTCTAGATGGGGCATTAAGAGAGGTGGTTACTGATAAAAAAACACGTAGAAGGGATGAATCACGTATATGCTTTGTGAGGGAATATCATCAGGTCAATTTAAAAGTAGATCAGATTATAAAGAAATATTGGCATATTCTAGGGCAGGCATATCCGAGTGTGATGGAATTTAATATACCTCCCCTTATCTGTAACAAGAGATTGCCCAATGTGAAGGATAAACTAATACGGGCTGGGGAGTGGGCAATAATTCCAAGACAAACTTTTCTTTCAACAAAAAATAAAGGAACGTATCCCTGTCTGAATTGTGCTCAATGTAGTAATGTAATTAAGGGGGAATATTTTAGTCATCCTAGGACAGGTAAAAGATTTAATATTAAGGGCTTCTACACGTGTAAATCTACAAATGTGGTTTACCAGATAAAATGTCCGTGCGGCTTTTCATATATTGGAGAAACAATGCAGTCAGTAGGAACACGGGTTAATAAACATAAATCCACTATCAGGTGTGGAGATACTTCGCTTCCCCTTCCATTACATTTTAAGGAAAAAGGACATTCAATAGCCCAATTGAAATATCAGGTGTTAGAACAAATAGATACACCTAGAAGAGGAGGCAGTATCAAAAAAATTCTGTTACGTAGAGAAGCCTTTTGGATTTATACTTTGGGAACTTTATATCCGAATGGCCTGAATCGAGAATACAATGTTAGTGGTATTATGTGATTAGGATAATGAGCAATATATACATCCTATTTTTCTTTCTAGACATCTCAGATGCGATGAAATCCTGAAGTATCTGCATAGGAACAAATGGGATGCATATTATACTTGCCACATTTTGTCGGGTTAAATAAGATTGAATGCGGAGATAAGACATGATGTAAGATGGACGGCTTCCCTTTGTATCTCTAGGAATTACGGGTGGACAGTTAATTATACTGTCACCTTTAACGAAATAAATAAGGTCTAATTTAGGGAATAGAGGATAACAAAGGATACATTTAAAAGGTCATTCTTATCTCAGACAACGATCTGGGGGAGGTGAGAATCACTTAGGACATAGATGTTCTCTATTCCCGTATGTCTGTGATTATTCCTTCAGCAGTAGCTTTATATGTAGTTACAATTTATAATGAGATATAAAGTGATATAGAAATAATATGATGAATTTTTTCTACTATGTGAATTGGGATTTATGGGAATATGGCAGTATACTGATCTCTTTATAAGGTATTTACTAATAGAATTATAAAGGGCAAGAGAATAAAAGATAGATTTAGTCACTTGTTGCAGGCTGTTCATGAGGAATCAGTTGTATATACAAATGTAATAAACAGTATTGTTCTAATAAAATTTTTTTTTGAAAAAATCTAAAAATATCAAGGAATTTTTTCCAGAAAAATTATATAATGTTGAATATGTTTAATAAAAAGAACATTGAGAAATTTAGATGAGAATATTTTTGATACATTTATGAAATGAAATCCATATTTTAGGATTTATATTCTCATATTTGGTTGGAGATTATTTATATATATGAATTTACTTGTCATTGATATATTTGATTCCATGGGAAATATTTAAAAATCTTAAAAACATTAAGGATCTTTTCTGGAAAAACTATGAAATGTTACATATTTTTAGCTAAAAGAATATGGAGAAATAAAGATATAATGTGGTATATGCATGCAATAAATTTTACAATCTGCGATGTATATGGTTTTATGTGTAGTCGGGGATTATTTAAATATATGAATTCACTTGTTCTTTTTCATTGTGCAATTTGAGTTTATTATTGCTTAATTTTGGTATGTTGTTGTAAATTCTGTTATATATAATTTTTTTATTGGTCTACTCTTTTTTTATGTTAATGAGAATTATGTCATTTCCATGGATTTGTTTATAAATATCTTGACTGAATGTATTTAACCACAATTGAAAAAAGCCTTGGACAGGCTGAAACGTCTTGTGTGAGTTGTGGAATAAATCAACTGATTATCAACACGTGAGTGCCGGGATTTTCTTTTCCTACCCACAAGAACAAGCTGTGCCTCTGAAGGAAGCGCCATTCCTGTCAGGAGAAGTAAAGGAAGAGACTATGTTCCCATCGTTTCTCCACAATGGCAGACTACGCCATCTTCACTTCCCACCAAGGACCTGCTGCTGCTACAGCCACACCACAGGGTGCAGGCTTGCGCTCCTTCTGTGGTGAAGAACCAGCATACCCACCGCTGGAGCCACTTGTGGCCTGCTTGTATCGTTGGAACCCGAAGGCCGCCTCACCGCCAGAACCCGTGGCCAAAGGTACAGTGCCTGCAGCAGTGACTACCCAACTACCCCTTGTACCGGAGGAGTCGCCCTCACTCACCAGAGCTCCATCCGCACAGGTACCGCCCGCCACAGCATCACCCGTACCAATGCCGACACCGCTTACCGGAGCCAAGGCCTGATCATTCCTAACCGCTGACATCACTGCAGAAGTGCCAGTCCCAGCACCCGCTCTCACGAGAGGGCCGAGGCCTACACCGAACAAGACTGTGGAGCCTTGCGGCGAAGACAAGGCAGCTCCTTCAACCCAGGTCAGTGCACCGGACGTTCCAGTCCCCCTAGCTCTGCTCCCAGCACTAAAACCTAAGAGGCTGGCTTACAAAATGTTGGGGGTGCGCTACTACTGCCTCCATGCGACCTAAATATACAGGGTCCCGTGGGTGACTGAGGGAAATACAAGATACGATGTGGATCACATCCAAGAGTGAGTGCATAAGACTCTGGCACCAACAGGAGGTCCGTGGAGAGCCAGCAGGGCCACCTCCAAACAGGTCACTGACCCCAACCACTCCAGTCGTGTCAAAAGTGCCTGTCCCCCAGATCAATGTCTCCACACAGAATGAACCACTCTGTGAGGCTGAAGCATCACTTCCACTGTCAGTGGCTGTCCAAGACCAGGCCACACCTACCAGCACTGTGACCAGTGTGCATTTAACTGTTGCTGAGATTCCAGATCAGCCTGCCCAGGCTGCTACCCCTACTTCATCACCTGAGGAGGCTGGAGATGCCATCGCCACACCACCAGAGGTGAGTCCAATTACAGCACCCAGCTCTGCATCTTTTGTACCCCGCCAGAAGGAGGCGCGTGTGGACGGTTTTGAAACCTGGAGAGCCAAAGTCGACGCACAGAAGAAATTCATAGAAAAGTTTGCTCTAAAATGGCTGGAAGGATCTAATGCTGAAGATAAAGAAAAGAAAATGATCCAAGGAACGGTAATACAGTTTGATAAGAACAAGTGATCCTGACAAGTGAGTCTGACAAGTGATTTTGACAAGTGATTCTGACAAGTGATCCTAACAAGTGAGTCTGACAAGTGATTTTGACAAGTTATTTTGACAAGTGATTCTGACAAGTTAACCTTCCCTCTTCTCTTTCTACTCTGGTTAGAGCCTGTTTGTGCTCTCCTCTGAAGGGAGTAGTACACACCGTTGTAGGAAATCTTCAGTTTCTTGACAATTTCTCGCATGGAATAGCCTTCAATTCTAAGAACAAGAATGGACTGTCAAGTTTCACATGAAAGTTCTCTTTTTCTGGCCATTTTGAGAGTTTCATTGAACAAACAAATGTAATGCTCCAGATTCTCAACTAGCTCAAAGGAAGGTCAATTTTATAGCTTCTCAAATAAGCCAAACTGTTTTCAGCTGGGCTAACATACTTGTACAAAGGGTTTTCTAGGGTTTTCTAAACATCCATTAGCCTTCTTACACAGTTAGCAAACACAATGTACCATTAAAACACTGGAGTGGTGGTTGTTGGAAATGGGCATCTATACATATACACCTATGTAGATATTGCAATAAAAACAAGACATTTCCAGCTAGAATAGTCATTTACCACATTAACAATGTATAGAGTGTATTTCTGATTCATTTTATGTTAGATTCATTGAAAAAAAATGTGCTTTTCTTTCAAAAATAATGAAATTTCGAAATGACCCCAAACTTTTGAAAGGTAGTGTATATGTTTGGTAACAGTATAGTCATATCAACTCTCAGAATAAAGTTAACATGTCAATTGTACTGCACAACTGACATGTTAATTCTAAAAAATAGAATTTTAAAACATTTTATGTTTTTTGTTCATGGCTACTACTTAAAAAATAAACAGTCAAAATCTTTCAGCAGTTTTTGCTATGTAATCTGAGGACTGCATGAGATATGAGTTAAAGGGGTATTCCCATCTCCAAGATCCTATCCCAATATGTAGTAGATGTAATAATAATAATATTAGCAAATATCTCCAAGTAGAAATGTAGTACAGTATTTTTGATTCGCTATCTCTCTTACCTCATGTGCAGGCATCACAGGACCTTAGCTATCCATGGTTATGACCACTAGCATCTAGCTAACTACCTGTGACTTTATCAGTGGACGTAACCATGGATACCTAAGGTCCTGCAATGCCTACACATGAGGAAAGAGAGATAGCGAATCAGAAAAAATATACTACATTTCTAATTGGAGATATTTGCTAATATTACTATTATTACACCTACTACATATTGGGATCGGATCTTGGAGATGGGAACACCCCTTTAAACACTGAATTCAACTGAATATCAGGCTTTGTGCTGTTGTTTAAAACAATGAAGGTTTTATCACTAGGACATTATGATTGCTGGGACTAGCTGCCTTGTGCTAAGCAGTCCGACTCTGCCCCTCCTGTGGTAAGCAGTTCACTGTCAGTAGACTAAATATACAGGGCTTGATGTGGGAAGGTATAACTGTGGTGTGGGTGGGTTAGCATTCTCAGATCTGCTTCATGTTACATAAGAACTTTGTGTCACAACTGCTGCTGTCTCTTTCCCTACATTATGCTGCTCTCAGATGAGGTAGCACAAACCCAATTCCCTTTAAAACGTAAAAACTAGAGCTTGCCCCACAAAAAACACATCCTCATACAGCTACGTTTTCAGAAAAATTAAAAAGTTATGGCTGTCAGAATATGGTGACAAAAAAAAAGATTTTTTAAAAGTTATTTCTTGTGCAAAAAATAGCAAAACATAAAACACATATAAATTTGGTATTGACGTGATCGAATTGACCTGCAGAATAATGATAATATGACAATTAAACTGAATGGTGATCGTTGTTTTTTTAAAAAAAGAATAGAATTGCGATTTTTCTTTTTTCCTTTTGCCTGTTAAAGACGGTGTCCAGTACCATAACTGTTTTTTTTTCATAAATCTTGCTATTATGTGCCTCTCAATACATCAATTATGTTATTTTAGTAACATTACCTTTTATCATACTCTAGCAGCACTTCTTTATTGGTGGGTGCAGCTCTGATGAGGTTAATCAGCAACTTCCTGTCTCCTGCCTTCCTAAGTTCTATTACTTCAACTTCCATCATGCATTGCAGTGGCCTGTAAGCCAACACCTATCACACCCACTCAAAACCCCATCCAAACCCTACTCTGCTCTCCTTCTTTTATCTTCAATCAGCTATACCTTTTTGTGACACAGTCCAAGCACCAACTGCTGATGAGAGTGAGAGATCACATCAGTGTCACAAACACCAGCACCAAGCACTGCACAACCATGGTAATAATGCTTTTATCTTTTCCTTTTTCTGATATATTTTACTAGCTATTGAACCTGTTCTACGCCCAGGTGGCAAGCATTTTTATTGGTATATGGTCTCCCATGCTGGTATGTGCTGCCCCCCTCCTGGTATTTGTGCTGCCCCCATCCTGTCCCCACCACCCTATCCTCTAATGCATGGCACCCCTCATACCTATCTTGGTATGCATGGCACCCCCCATCCCTATCCTGTAATGCATGGCACCCCTCATCCCTATCTTGGTATGCATGGCACCCCTCATCCCTATACTGTAATGCATGGCACCCCTCATCCCTATCCTGGTATGCATGGCACCCCTCATCCCTATCCTGTAATGCATGGCACCAGTCATCCCTATCCTGAAATGCATGGCACCCTTCACCCCCAATCCTGGAATGCATGGCACCCCTCACCCCCAATCCTGGTATGCATAGCACTCCTCAAACCCAATCCTGGTATGCATGGTACCCCTCACCCCCAATCCTGGTATGCATGGCACCCCTCACCCCTATCCTGGTATGCATTGCACCCCTCAATCCAAATACTGGAAGGCATGGCACCCCTCATCTCCAATCCTGGTATGCATTGCACCCCTCACCCCCAATCCTGGTATGTGTGGCACCCCTCACCCCTCATCCTGGTTTGCGTGGCACCCCTCATCCCAATTCTGGTATGTATGGCCTCCTCTTCCCAGAAACCAGGTATGCATGGCACCCAATCCCTCATCCTAGTATGTATGGCACCCCTCATCCTTATCCTGGTATGCATGGTACCCCTCATCCCTATTCTGGTATGCATGATACCCCTCATTCTGGTATGTATGGTACCCCTCATCCCCAATCCTAGTATGCATGGCACCCTTCATGCCCAATCCTGGTATGCATGGCTCCATTCATTCCCAATCCTGGTATGCATGGCACCCCTCACCCCCCAATCCTGGTATGCATGGCTACCTTATCCCCAATCCTGGTATGCATGGCTCCCTCATCCCCAATCCTGGTATGCATGGTTCCCTAATCCCCAATCCTGGTATGCATGGTTCCCTCATCCTCAATCCTGGTATGCATGGCTCCCTCATCTCCAATCCTGGTATGCATGGCTCCCTCATCCTCAATCCTGGTATGTATGGCACCCCTCATCCCAAATCCTGGTATGCATGCCACCCTTCATCCCCAATCCTGGTATGCATGGCACCCCTCATCAACAATCCTAGTATGCATGGCACACCTAATCCCCAATCCTGGTATGCATGGGCCCCTCATCCCCAATCCTGGTATACATGGTACCCCTCATCCCTATCCTGGTATGTATGGTACCTCTCATCCTGGTATGCATGGCACCCCATCCCTCATCATGGTATGCATGGTACCCCTCATCCCTATCCTGGTATGTATGGTACCCCTCATCCTGGTATGCATGGCACCCCATCCCTAATCCTGATATGCATGGTACCCCTTATCCCTGTTCTGGTATGTATGGTACCCCTCATCCTGGTATGCATGGCACTTCTCATCCCAATTCTGGTATGTATTGCCTCCTCATCCCAGAAAGCTGGTATGCATGGCACCCAATCACTCATCCTAGTATGCATGGCACCCCTCATCCTTATCTTGGTATGCATGGTACCCCTCATCCCTATTCTGGTTTGCATGATACCCCTCATCCTGGTATGCATGGCACCCCATCCCTCATCCTGGTATGCATGGCACCCCACATTCCTATCCTGGTATGTATGGTACCCCTCATCCCTATTCTGGTATGCATGGCACCCCTCACCCCCAATCCTGATATGCATGGTCCCCTCAACCCCAATCCTGGTATTCATGGTCCCCTCACCCCCAATCCTGGTATGCATGGTCCCCTCACCCCCCAATCCTGCTATGCATGGTACCCTTACACACCAATAATGGTATGCATGGTCCCTCACCCCCCAATCCTGGTGTGGGTGGTACCCTTCATCCTGGTATGCATGGTCCCCTCAACTCCCAATCCTGGTATGTGTGGTACCCCTCACCCCCCCAATCCTGGTATGCATGGTTTCCTCACCCCCCAATCCTGGTATGCATGGTCCACTCAAGCCCCAATAATGGTATGCATGGTCCCCTCATCCCCCAATAATGGTATGTGTGGTACCCCTCATCCTGGTATGCTTGGTGCCCTAACCCCCCAATCCTGCTATGTGTGGTACCCTTCATCCTGGTATGCTTGGTGCCCTAACCCCCCAATCCTGGTATGTGTGGTACCCCTCACCCCCCAATCCTGGTATGCATGGTCCCCTCACCCCCCAATCCTGGTATGATTGGTCCCCTCACCTCCTAATCCTGGTATGCATGGTCCCCTCACGCCCCAATAATGGTATGCATGGTCCCCTCACACCCAATCCCAGTTTGTGTGGTATCCCTCACCCCCCAATCCTGGTTTGCATGGTCCTCTCACCTCACAGTCGTGGTATGCATGGTCCCCTCACCCCCCAATCCAGATATGCATGGTCCCATCACCCCCCAATCCTGTTATGCATGGTCCCCTCACACCCCAATCCTGGTATGTATGGTTCCCTCACCCCACAATCCTGGTATGTTTGGTACCCCTCATCCCCCAAATCCTGGTATGTGTGGACCCCTCACCACCCTATCCTGGTATGCATAGCACTCCTCACCCCCAATCCTGGTATGCATGGCATCCCTCACCCCCAATCCTGGTATGCATAGCACCCCTCACCCCCAATCCGGGTATGCATGGCACCCCTCACCCCCAATCCTGGTATGCATGGCACCCCTCAATCCCAATTGTGGAAGGCATGGTACCCCTCACCTCCAATCCTGGTATGCATGGCACCCCTCAATCCCAATTGTGGAAGGCATGGCACCCCTCACCCCCAATCCTGGTATGCATGGCACCCCTCACCCCGAATCCTGGTACGCATGGCACCCCTCACCCCCAATCCTGGTATGCATGGCATCCCTCAATCCCAATCCTGGAAGGCATGGCACCCCTCATCTCCAATCCTGGTATGCGTGGAACCTCTCATCCCCAATCCTTGTATGTGTGGTACACCTCATCCTTATCCTGGTATGCATGGGGCCCCATGTCTCATCTCTATCCTGGTATGTATGGCATACCTCAACCACATCCTGGTATGCATTGCATCCCCCACCCTCATCCTGATATGCATGGCACTCCTCACCTCCAATCCTGGTATGCATGGCACCCTTCATCCCCAATCCTGGTATGCATGGCACCCCTCACCCCCAATCCTGGTATGCATGGCACACCTCACCCCCAATCCTGGTATGTATGGCACCCCTCACCCCCAATCCTGGTATGCATGGCACCCCTCAATCCCAATCGTGGAAGGCATGGCACCCCTCATCTTCAATCCTGGTATGCATAGCACCCCTCACCCCAAATCTTGGTATGCGAGGAACCTCTCATCCCCAATCCTGGTATGTGTGGTACACCTCATCCTTATCTTGGTATGCATGGTGCCCCATGCCTCATCCCTATCCTGGTATGTATGGCATACCTCACCCACATCCTGGTATGCATGGCACTCCTCACCCCCATCCAGGTATACATGGAACCCCTCATCTGAATCTTCGTATGCATGGCACACCTCATCCCCAATCCTGGTATGCATGGCACCCCTCATACCCAAACCTGGTATGTATGGCACCACTCATCCCCAATCCTTGTATGCATCGCACCTCTCATCCCCAATCCTGGTATGCATGGCACCCCTCATCCCCAATCCTTTTATGCATGGCACCCCTCATCCCCAATCCTGGTATGCATGGCACCCCTCACCCCCCAATCCTGGTATGCATGGCTCCCTCATCCCCAATCCTGGTATGCATGGCTCCCTCATCCACAATCCTGGCATGCATGGTTCACTCATCCCCAATCCTGGTATGCATGGCTCCCTCATCCCCAATCCTGGTATGCATGGCTCCCACATCTACAATCCTGGCATGCATGGCTCCCTCATCCTCAATCCTGGTATGTTTGGCACCCCTCATCCCCAATACTGGTATGCATGGCACCCTTCATCTCCAATCCTGGTATGCATGGCACCCCTCATCCAATCCTAGTATGAATGACCCCCCTTATCCCCAATCCTGGTATGCATGGGCCCCTCATCCCCAATTCTGGCATACATGGTACCCCTCATCCCTATCCGGGTATGTATGGTACCACTCATCCTGGTATGCATGGCACCCCATCCCTCATCTTCGTATGCATAGTCCCCTTACACCCCAATAATGGTATGAATGGTCCCTCACCCCCAATCCTGGTATGGGTGGTACCCTTCATCCTGGTATGCATGGTCCCCTCAACCACCAATCCTGGTATGTGTGGTAAGCCTCACCCCCCAATCCTGGTATGTATGGTTTCCTCACCCCCCAATCCGGTATGCATGGTCTCCTCACCCCCCAATCCTGGTATGCATGGTCCACTCACGCCCCAATAATAGTATTCATGGTCCCATCATCCCCCAATAATGGTATGTGTGGTACCCCTCATCCTGGTATGCATGGTGCCCTAACCCCCCAATCCTGGTATGTGTGGTACCCCTCACCCCCCAATCCAAGTATGCATGGTGCCCTCAGCCCCCAATCCTGGTATGCTTGGTCCCCTTACCCCCTAATCCTGGTATGCATGGTCCTCTCACCCCCCAATAATGGTATGCATGTTCCCCTCATCCCCCAATAATGGTATGTGTGGTACCCCTCATCCTGGTATGCATGGTCCCCTCACCCCCAATCCCGGTTTGTGTGATACCCCTCACCCCCCAATCCTGGTTTGCATGGTCCTCTCACCCCACAGTCCTTGTATGCATAGTCCCCTCAACCCCCAATCCTGATATGCATGGTCCCCTCACCCCCCAATCCTGGTATGCATGGTCCCCTCAACTCTCAATCCTGGTATGCATGGTCCCCTCATCCCTCAATAATGGTATGTGTGGTACCCCTCATCCTGGTATGCATGGTGCCCTAACCCCCCAATCCTGGTATGTGTGGTACCCCTCACACCCCAATCCTGGTATGCATGGTCCCCTCACCCCCCAATCCTGGTATGCTTGGTCCCCTCACCCCCTAATCCTGGTATGCATGGTCCCCTCAAGCCCCAATAATGGTATGCATGGTCCCCTCATCCCCCAATAATGGTATGTGTGGTACCCCTCATCTTGGTATGCATGGTCCCCTCACCCCCAATCCCGGTGTGTGTGGTACCCCTCACCCCCCAATCCTGGTTTGCATGGTCCTCTCACCCCACAGTCCTTGTATGCATGGTCCCCTCATCCCCCAATAATGGTATGTGTGGTACCCCTCATCCTGGTATGCATGGTCCCCTCACCCCCCAATCCTGGTATGTTTGGTACTCCTCACCCCCCAATCCTGGTATGCATGGTCCCCTCACCACGCAATCCTGGTATGCATGTCCCCTCACCCCCCAATCCTGGTATGTGTGGTACCCCTCACCCACCAATCCTGGTATGCATTGTCCCCTCACCCCCCAATCCTGATATGCTTGGTCCCCTCACCCCCTAATCCTGGTATGCATGGTCCCCTCACGCCCCAATAATGGTTTGCATGGTCCTCTCATCCCCCAATAATGGTATGTGTGGTACCCCTCATCCTGGTATGCATGGTCCCCTCACCCCCAATCCCGGTGTGTGTGGTACCCCTCACCCCCCAATCCTGGTTTGCATGGTTCTCTCACCCCACAGTCCTGGTATGCATGGTCCCCTCACCCCCCAATCCTGGTATGTTTGGTACTCCTCACCCCCCAATCCTGGTATGCATGGTCCCCTCACCACGCAATCCTGGTATGCATGTCCCCTCACCCCCCAATCCTGGTATGTGTGGTACCCCTCACCCACCAATCCTGGTATGCATTGTCCCCTCACCCCCCAATCCTGATATGCTTGGTCCCCTCACCCCCTAATCCTGGTATGCATGGTCCCCTCACGCCCCAATAATGGTTTGCATGGTCCTCTCATCCCCCAATAATGGTATGTGTGGTACCCCTCATCCTGGTATGCATGGTCCCCTCACCCCCAATCCCGGTGTGTGTGGTACCCCTCACCCCCCAATCCTGGTTTGCATGGTTCTCTCACCCCACAGTCCTGGTATGCATGGTCCCCTCAACCCCCCAATCCAGATATGCATGGTCCAATCTCCCCCCAATCCTGGTATGCATGGTCCCCTCAACCCTCAATCCTGGCATGCATGGTCCCCTCATCCCCCAATAATGGTATGTGTGGTAACCCTCATCCTGGTATGCATGGTCCCCTCACCTCCCAATCCTGGTATGTTTGGTACCCCTCACCCCCCAATCCTGGTATGCATGGCACCCCACATCCTCAATCCTGGTATGCATTGCACCCCTCAATCCCAATCCTGGAAGGCATGGCACCCCTCATCTCCAATCCTGGTATGCATGGCACCCCTCACCCCCAATCCTGGTATGCGTGGAACCTCTCATCCCCAATCCTGGTATGTGTGGTGCACCTCATCCTTATGCTGGTATGCATGGTTCCCCATGCCTCATCCCTATCCTGATATGTATGGCATACCTCACCCACATCCTGGTATGCATTGCACCCCTCACCACCATCCTGGTATGCATGGCACTCCTCACCCCCAATCCTGGTATGCATAGCACCCCTCACCCCCAGTCCTGGTATGCATGGCACCCCTCACCCCCAATCCTGATATGCATGGCACCCCTCACCCCCAATCCTGGTATGCATGGCACCCCTCACCCCCAATCCTGGTATGCATGGCACCCCTCAACCCCCAATCCTCGTATGCATGGCACCCTTCAATCCCAATCGTGGAAGGCATGGCACCCCTCATCTCCGATCCTGGTATGCATGGCACCCCTCACCCCCAATTCTGGTATGCGTGGAACCTATCATCCCCAATCCTGGTATGTGTGGAACACCTCATCCTTATCCTGGTATGCATGGTGCTCCATGCCTCATCCCTATCCTGGTATGTATGGCATACCTCACACACATCCTGGTATGCATGGCACCCCTCACCCCCATCCTGGTATGCATGGCACTCCTCACCCCCATCCTGGTATACATGGAACCCCTCATCTGAATCTTGGTATGCATGGCACCCCTCATCCCCTCATCCCTAATCCTGGTATGCATGGCACCCCTCATCCCCAATCCTGGTATGTATGGCACCCCTCATCCCCAATCCTTGCATGCATCGCACCTCTCATCCCCAATCCTGGTATGCATGTCACCCCTCATCCCCAATCCTTTTATGCATGGCACCCCTCATCCCCTCATCCCCAATCCTGGTATGCATGGCACCCCTCATCCCCAATCCTGCTATGCATGGCACCCCTCACCCCCCAATCCTGGTATGCATGGCTCCCTCATCCCCAATCCTGGTATGCATGGCTCTCTCATCCAAAATCCTGGCATGCATGGTTCCCTCATCCCCAATCCTGGTATGCATGGCTCCCTCATCCCCAATCCTGGTATGCATGGCTCCCTCATCCCCAATCCAGATATGCATGGTCCCCTCTCCCCCCAATCCTGGTATGCATGGTCCCCTCAACCCTCAATCCTGGTATGCATGGTCCCCTCATCCCCCAATAATGGTATGTGTGGTACCCCTCATCCTGGTATGCATGGTCCCCTCACCCCCCAATCCTGGTATGTTTGGTAACCCTCACCCCCCAATCCTAGTATGCATGGTCCCTTCACCCCGCAATCCTGGTATGCATGTCCCCTCACCCCGCAATCCTGTTATGCATGGTCCCCTCACCCCACAATCCTGGTACGTTTGGTACCCCTCATCCCCCAAATCCTGGTATGTGTGGACCCCTCACCACCCAATCCTGGTATGCATAGCACTCCTCACCCCCAATCGTGGAAGGCCTGGCACCCCTCATCTCCAATCCTGGTATGCACAGCACCCCTCACCTCCAATCCTGGTATGCATGGCACCCCTCACCCCCAATCCTGGTATGCATGGAACCCCACATCCTCAATCCTGGTATGCATGGCACCCCTCAATCCCAATCCTGGAAGGCATGGCACCCCTCATCTCCAATCCTGGTATGCATGGCACCCCTCACCCCCAATCCTGGTATGCGTGGAACCTCTCATCCCCAATCCTGGTATGTGTGGTGCACCTCATCCTTATGCTGGTATGCATGGTGCCCCATGCCTCATCCCTATCCTGATATGTATGGCATACCTCACCCACATCCTGGTATGCATTGCACCCCTCACCCCCATCCTAGTATGCATGGCACTCCTCACCCCCAATCCTGGTATGCATGGCACCCCTCACCCCCAGTCCTGGTATGCATGGCACCCCTCACCCCCAATCCTGGTATGCATGGCACCCCTCACCCCCAATCCTGGTATGCATGGCACCCCTCAACCCCCAATCCTGGTATGCATGGCACCCCTCAATCCCAATCGTTGAAGGCATGGCACCCCTCATCTCCGATCCTGGTATGCATGGCACCCCTCGCCCCCAATTCTGGTATGCGTGGAACCTCTCATCCCCAATCCTGGTATGTGTGGTACACCTCATCCTTATCCTGGTATGCATGGTGCTCCATGCCTCATCCCTATCCTGGTATGTATGGTAGTGTTGAGCCACCCCCGTAGTGTTCGAGTTCGGTTCGGTTCGTCGAACACCCGTGTGTTCGCTGAACTGTTTGTCGAACTGTTCGTCGAACTCCTTCGAACACCGTTAAAACCAATGGCAGGCAAACAAAAACACATAGAAACACATAGAAAACACCTTCAAAGGTGTCCAAAAGCTGACAAACTGCTCAGAAGACACAACTAACACATGGAAAAGTGACAAGTACATATAGTCATGCGAAAAGAAAAGAGGTGGAGGAGTAAAAGGAGGGGGAGACACAGATATAGGCATGTCATGCCCTTCTAAAATCCAAAAAGTGAGAAGCCGACACGGCCAGTCCGTTCCTGCCTGTGCCACCTCTGTGTCGCCGGGTTTGTGCCAGAGCCGCGGTGGACCCTGACGGCCAGCCCCCCTATCCCAATACTGGTGCCTGTCCGCCGGTGGGTCGAGGCCCCCCACGGTGGGGGGGGGGAGTAACATCTGCAGAAGAAAGACCATCTTCCAGCCAAACTAAGTTGTCGACTTCTTTTCGTGGACAATGTGATACGATCCCATTCTTACGGACACGCCCATCGCTACAAATTCTAGATGAGGCACAAAAACAGCAGGTGCTTCAACGGATATCAAGTGCTCCTTCAAGTGGGCTCTCCATCACCTCAATTTCAACATCACAAATACTCCAGTCCCCAGAGGTGTCACCCCAATCGCACATGCTTCCTCACAGCTCCCAAGTCTCCAGCTGCCCGTCTGAGTATGGGGTAACACAGACGGCTGAGTCTGCCCAGCTGTTTACTCATACTATAGCCTGGGAAACGGAGGTCTGCTCCAGAGCTTCTGTTAATCCAGATGAGGAAATGATCTGATCCGATGCCCAGAATCTTTATAAGTTGGATCCAGGACCAGATGAAGAAGGTTCTGAGCATAATGTAGACCCTTGTTCCCAAACTGTAACTCCTGTTGGTGGAGACAATGATGAAGACGATGATGAGACTCAAATACCTGATTGGAGCGACAACTTGACTTTTCGGTCAGGGCATGAAGAGGTTGGCTCTGAGGGCGACGGGTGTGATAACACACAGGATGATGATGACGAGGTTGGAGATCCCACTTACTGTCAACCCACAGTCAGACAGTCGATGAGGTCAGCAGAGGAGGTGGAGGAGGATGTGACTAGCCCTGGGGATGGGGATGACTCGGTACCCGGGCATTTGCCTGGCCTTGGGGATGTCTCGGTGGTCGGCTCCCTGGCCCGTACCCTGCG
The DNA here is from genome assembly GCF_046119375.1 of Phyllobates terribilis. Lineage (NCBI taxonomy): Eukaryota > Metazoa > Chordata > Amphibia > Anura > Dendrobatidae > Phyllobates > Phyllobates terribilis. Next base: position 910,528,743 of record NW_027362763.1, on the reverse strand, counting down.
GTCTCTCTTTAAAAGGGTGGATAATTGTTAATTTTATAAGAGTTCATGATGCCACCTGTGGTATCTGGTGACAAGCACCAGCGCTGCAGCAGTCCACTGAGGCCGGTGATAAGGCAGCTCGATGGTATAGCTCCCCACAGGTGGAGCTAGGTCTCAGGGCAGCGTATGCAGGGGGAATGCAGGACAGGCGAGACCCAGCTGGGTCAGAGCAAGAAAGGGAACGGACACGGTAGTCACTTCAGTACCTTTTACTGGTGGAAATTCAGGCACATCCCGGAGCACTGTAGGGTGAAGGGTGCATATCAGGATCCTCCCCAATGAGCGGGTGTAGGGCCTCCTGTTTCTTGCCTCTGCGTAGTAAGTTTCTGACCTGCCTGGAGCTAGGCCAAACTTTGTCTCTGTCCTGCGCTGGCTGACCTTGTGGTAGGGCCTTCTCTTGGAGTTCACGCTCCCATTATGCGGGGCCTAAGCGTCTCCTGGCTCTGTTACATATTAACACCTTAGCGATCCTGGGACTTGTAGTTCTCCAGGGATTCAAGTTATGCCTTACTGGGTCATAGAGATACCGGTAAGCTCGGATCCTGTGTCCGGTAAATGCTTCGGGGTGAGCTGGTTAAGCTCCTCTGCCCCTTATGTACTAACTCGCCACTCGCCTTCGGCCTACTCGGGCCCTCACTAGGCTATACACACTAACGGCAGCTTGCCGCGTGTCACTGATCTTATGGCACCGGCACACCTTAAGCTCTATCTGGGCTCCCTGAATCTAGCAAGCAGGAGCCTCGTGCTCCACTGCTGAACTATTAACTGCGTTCTCTAGACTAGACTGAGCTCCACTGCAGACTGACCTCTCTTAGGCTTCTCTACTGCAGGAACTCTTCAGAGGAACTGAACTGCCTAGCTCCACCTTCCCTATTTATATCCCTAACGGGCTCCCTCTGCTGGTCTGAGGTGGAAGGTGGAGATGTGTGAAAGTTTATGGGGGCCTCTTGTGGAGGATTCCATCAATGCACTCTTGTAGGATCTGTGATACCAAGCGCAGCGGGGCATCACAGATGCTATTGACGACGAGGTCAGGTTGCGCCTTCCTGAACAGAGACGGAGTACTGGAAGCACGTCAACAGCTGCATCCTCAACCACAACTCTGCCTCTGACCACAAGTCGTAGTGGCTCTTCAGGTCACATGGGCTCTAAGCCTTGCATAGCCTGGGCATTTATTCAGATCGATAAGGATGACCCAACTCGTGTTATCTGTAATATTTGTCAGCAAAAGCTAAGTAGAGGCCAAAAAATACATAGTTTGAGTACTTCATGCATGTACCGTCACATGGATATGAAGCATAAGTTGCAGTGGGAAGCTCACTGTGCTACAATGCGGCCTAACCGGCTGGGCCAACCACCGTCTGCCCCATCTTGTGCATCCGCAGCCTCTTCATCTGTGACAGGGGGGACAGCAGTCACACATGTTTTTGGACGCAGACCTGCCACCTCTTTACCCGCAACAGCCAGTGTGATTGGCAGGTCGTCAGTTCATTGGGAAGTGGAAACACCTGCTAGTGTTGAGCGCTCTCCGACATCGAGAGCACCACCTTTGGATCAAGGCAACCTAACATGTCCGCCTGCATCTTCCTCACAGACCGGCAGTTGCCGGGGACACCCTACTCAACACCGTCTAAGCACAGCAGCCAGCCCTCGGTCCCTCAGATGTGGAAAAGTAAAAGACCATTTCCTCCTAGCCATGAGAAAGCTAAGAGGTTGAATTTCACCATCTGCAAGCTGTTGGCTACAGAAATGCTGCCTTTCCACCTGGAGGACACAGAGGATTTTCAAGACCTTATGTCCGTCACAGTGCCCCAGTACCAGATGCCCAGTCGGCACTACTTCTCAAAGAAAGGTGTGCCTGCGCTCCACTAGCATGTCGCACACAACATCACCGCTTCTTTGAGAAACTCTGTGTGTGACAGGGTGCACTTCACCACAGACACTTGGACGAGAAGGCATGGACAGGGGCGTTACATGTCGCTGACTGGGCACTGGGTAACTATGGTGACAGCAGGACAAGGGGCTGCTGTCCAAGTCTTACCGTCCCCATGAGTTGTGTGTTAATCCTCTTTATCTCAAACTTCCTCCACTGCTTCTGCCTCCTCAACCTCCTCTCGGTCCTCCACCTGCACCCAAAGCCTGTCTGGTAATGCCACCTGCTTTCTAACTGCGCAGAAGGAATCCTGCACACCTCCTTACTATGCTGGCAGCAGGGCTCAACGCATCAGTGTTTACTTTGAAATGTCTGGGAAATGTGAGTCACACAGCTGAGGAGTTTTGGTCAGCTCTGGAGACCCAGTTTCATGAAAGGTTGTCTCCACTGGACTTGCAACCAGGGAAGGCCATGTGCGACAATGCTGCAAACCTGGGTGCGGCACTTCGCCGGGGCAATGTCACAAACGTGCCTTGTATGGCTCACGTGTTGAACCTGGTTGTCCAGCAATTTTTAGCCCACTATCCCGGACTAGATGGCCTTCTGCAGACTGCACGGTCGCTGTGTGCTCACTTCCGCCGTTCGCATCCCGCAGTTCAACGACTTACATCTCTACAGAAGTCGTTGGGCCTGCCAGTTCACCGGCTGAAATGCGATGTGCCGACACGGTGGAATTCAACTCTGCACATGTTGCAGCGACTGTGGCAGCACCGACAAGCCCTGGTGCAATACGTTCTGACGTATAGCCTGGGCCAACGAGATCCAGAGGTGGGGCAAATCACGCTGGAGGAGTGGTCTCAGATCAGGGACCTATGCACCCTTCTGCACAGTCTTGAAATGGCGACGAAGATGTTTAGTGCTGACGATGCCATTATCAGCATGACTATTACGGTCCAGACGGTTGGCAAGGTCCAGACGGTTGGCAGCACCAAGGCGGCAGGCATGGGAGGGTGGGGGAGATGGATTAACCAGGGCGCATGGTAGCAGCCAAACTGTTGAGGAAGGTGCAGGAGCCGAGGAAGAAGTGGAGGACGAACTGGCAATGGGCATGGAAGACTCATCAGATGAGGGAGACCTTGATCACATTTCTGTTGTGCGAGGTTGGAGGGAGAGGGCAGAGGAAGGAAGCATGATTCTTACCTCGCTACCAACACAACAAGGACTTGGTCCTTCTGGATGCGCAAGACACATGAGTGCCTTCTTGCTGCACTACCTGCAACATGACCCCCGGTTTGTCAGAATTCGAAGTAATCCCGACTACTGGGTTGCCACACTCTTAGATCCCCGGTACAAAAGTATATTTGCCGAAATAATTCCTGCCATAAAAAGGTATTGACGAATGCAGGAGTTTCTGTTGCAGAATCTTACATGTGCTTTTCCACAAAACACCAGTGGTGCACGTAGTGAATCTCACAGTTCTAACTTGCCAACGGTGGGACTGTCGAGTCTTCATCACTCAAACAGTAACAGTAACACAGTATCTGCTGGTAACAGCAATTTTGTGGAATCGTTTCACCACTTTTTTAGACCATCCTTTGCAAGGCCACAGGAGACAAGAAGTCTGACACATAGTCAATGCCTAGAGAGGATGGTACAGGAGAGTCTCCAAGTGAACATCGAAGCCATGACTGTGTCACTGGACCCTTGCTCATTTTGGTATTCCTATCTTGAAAAATCGCCGGAGCTCGCCACTCACGCCTTGGAGATCTTGTCATGCCATGCAGCCAGCGTTCTCTCTGAACGTGTGTTCAGCGCTGCTGGTGGTGTGCTGACAGATAAGCGCACGCGGCTGTCCACTGAGAATGTAGACAGACTCACGTTCATAAAGATGATCAAATCATGGATTCGCAAGGACATTTCTACCCCTGTGTCATCCTTGGGAGACTAAAAGCTTGGGGATTTGGTAAAATCACCTCACCAACCGTTTTAAGCAACAGTGGGGCAATTGATGCCACTTAACCCTAGAACGTATGGCCATAAAAATCTACACTTTCACATACCTGGGGCCCTTTAGGCCCGTGTGCAAATAACATGGAATAACTCAAACTCAAATGACAAACAACTATATTCATGAAGAATACCTAGAGTTTCAAAATTCTAACTAAAGCAATCTTGCAGAAAATAGAAAACAATTAACTGGGCGGGCCTGCAAGGCCACAGGTATGCGTTCTAGGGTTAAGTGGTGTCTGTGCCACAATTTTGGGAGTCCCCTTGCTGTGTCTTACGTGACGTTGGCATCGTCAATTCCAGGTGGGTTGGGTCGCACCCCCCCCTTTTAACTGTAAGAAACTACATACACTATGGCTTGGGGTAACACAGATGGTTGAGTCTGAAGAGCTGTTTACTCAGAGGTCTGCTCCAAATCTTCAGTGTCTGCTAGTCAGCGTAGAATTTTTAACTGCATCTAGCCTAGGCAATACTTTGGGCGTAGTAGCCCAGCTGCGAAGCAAGCTGCACCGCCTGTGTATCTAATAAGAATTTTTAAATTAATCTAGCCTAGGCAGACTGTGGGGACCCCCAACCAAACCCAGATGCTCAGCCCCCCTACCGCCCCCCTTTCATGGACAACCCAATAATGTAACTCTTACAACTGGATGGGTGAGGATCGGTCACAGCTTTATTAACTCTTTATACTCATTCCATTAGAAAGGCATTTTATTTCTAAAATAATTCAGCTTGTTGCAGCATGCCCTGGGTCCCCACTCCGGCAAGTTGGCCAACAAGTGTAACTCTCCAACATGTCCTTTCTATTTCCAGGCCACGGAGGATCCAGCGTACTCGTATGCAGGACTCTGACCCCCACCCATCACTCTTAACGCTCGTTCCACTCCGTCCTGGAGTCCTGACAGGAATATGTCCAGTCCAATATCTATTAAGTGAACACCGTCGGGCCGTATGAGGCCTGCTTTATCTCCTTCCAGTTGTCGGTGTCGTATCACTGCACCGCCTCTGTCTCTTCTAAATTTTGCCATCCGAATATTTATTACCCGCCTTGTCCATTCGATGGCCGTGATGTCTCGCGCACTTTGCCATACCGCTATCGGCACAATCTCTGACCATACTATAGCTAATTTTGTGAAAAATTCTCTGAAGCGCTCAGTGTCTAGTTTCATTATTGCCATTAGTTATGCGCTCTTGTGATGACCTAGGTTGTTTCCCCCGGCCTGTATAACTAAGATGACCGGACCTCTTGCCTCTCTCCCTACCTTGATTACCTCCATTAGTACCTGTGGCCATAGCAGGCATCTAATACCTCTCCAGTTGAAATATGTGTTATGAAACTCTAATTTCCTCCCGCCTGGGTGGACTTTCGCCCTTTTTTGTGCCCAATATATATACTAGTGGCCTATCACTCACACTGTTGGCTTAGCGTCACCTGTAAAAGAAACAAACCACGTTAGGATAACAAGTCCGGTCTTATGTATCTCGCCAAACACGTGGATCGCCATCTCCCTATCCTCTGAACTTCCGTTTCTGACAGTCCTGCTCTTGCTGCTTCAGTGGCCGCACCTATGCGGAATGAGTGTGTCCCGTAATCTTTGGGGTGGTTCCCTGCCGATGTTATGCATTTATTAAACATAGCTTGGAACAGGTATCTTGATAATGGCGTTCCATCAATGTGTGATACGAAGAAATTACTTTGTGATCTGATGGTTAGATATGTTTTTACTATTGTTACCCGACTCAGTGTACCGTTTGTGGGTTGTAGAAGTACCCAAGTACCCCTGCCCGCTGGAACCGTTTTCGATTGGTGTATGCGTACACGTATTGCATTATTGGCTATGACTACTTCCTGGTGTAATAAGCGTCCACTGGTGGTAATTTTGGATTGAGGGACTAATTCGCTTATACATAGCGCCCCGAAGAAGGCGATCACAAATGCAGTAGACATTAGTGTTGCTTCAAATTGTGAGTGTCATGTTAATGGTGTTAGGGATAAGATGTAAGAAATCAGTTTTAGTGACACGGGATGTCTACATTCCTGACTTGGCTGACCCCTTTTCCACCCTTTTATGGATTGTCTGATGATGAATCTTTGTCACATCTCCCCAATTCAGTAGTTGGAAGTGAAATGCTACTCCGGTCAGACACCTCTGCGCTGACGCCCCTGATATGCCCCTCATCATTAGCTGGTGGAGAAATTCTATGGTGACTTGTGATCTGGCTTGTTCACATTGGTCAACCCGTCTGCCTGCTACTAGTCGTGTCCACTCTTCCCATGCCTTACCGTATGCTTGCCACGTTGACGGGGCAACTGACGCTCTGATTAATGGCATCAACTATTCGCCACTAGATCCCATAGGGAGGGTGGGCAACTGTTGCCCGATGGGTGGGCGTTGTGGAAGAGCTCTGTGAAAATCTGCCAATTGAATTGTATAAAGCGTTTGCAGCAGCTTTATACCCCTCAGCATAGTGGCTAGCGCGGACCCATACATTGTGTTTTAGGCACAGGAATACTAGCCTGCGTAGTAGGCCTAGCACTGGGAGAGACGATGATGCCATCTTATTAACGCAGTGCGCTAGGCTGGTGTTTTGTGTTATGAAGCGTATATTTTTGTTAGCCAGGCGCGCCCCATATTTCTATTGCTACCACTATTGGGAAAAATTATTTTCAGGGCTAGATGCAGCTAAAAATTATTATTAATTTCAAAGCTGGTGGAGCTTGGTATAGATGGCCTAATACAATGAGTCCCACACACTGCTAGAAGCCCAAATATTTTTTCAGAGGTAGATGCAGATAAAAATTATTTTTAATTTGCAACCTGATGGAGGTCAGTATAGATGGACTAATAGAGAAAATCCCACACACTGCTAGAAGGCCAAATATTTTTTCAGAGCTAGATGCAGATAAAAATTATATTCAATTTGCAACCTGATGGAGGTCAGTATAGATGGACTAATAGAGAAAGTCCCACACACTGCTAGAAGGCCAAATATTTTTTCAGAGCTAGATGCAGATAAAAATTATATTCAATTTGCAACCTGATGGAGGTCAGTATAGATGGACTAATAGAACAAGTCCCACACACAGCTAGAAGCGCAAATATTTTTTCAGAGGTACTGTAGATGCAGATAAAAATTATTTTTAATTTGCAACCTGATGGAGGTCAGTATAGATGGACTAATACAACAAGTCCCACACACAGCTAGAAGCCCAATATTTTTTCAGAGCTAGATGCAGACAAAAAATTATTTTGAAATTGCAACCTGATGGAGGTCAGTATAGATGGACTAATAGAGAAAGTCCCACACACTGCAAGAAGGCCCAATATTTTTTCAGAGGTAGATGCAGAAAAAAATATATTCAGTTTGCAACCTGATGGAGGTCAGTATAGATGGACTAATACAACAAGTCCCACACACAGCTAGAAGCCCAATATTTTTTCAGAGGTAGATGCAGAAAAAAATATATTCAGTTTGCAACCTGATGGAGGTCTGTATAGATGGATTAATAGAACAAGTCCCACACACAGCTAGAAGCCCAATATTTTTTCAGAGGTAGATGCAGAAAAAAATATATTCAGTTTGCAACCTGATGGAGGTCTGTATAGATGGATTAATAGAACAAGTCCCACACACAGCTAGAAGCCCAATATTTTTCCAGAGGTAGATGCAGAAAAAAATATATTCAGTTTGCAACCTGATGGAGGTCTGTATAGATGGATTAATAGAACAAGTCCCACACACAGCTAGAAGCCCAATATTTTTTCAGAGGTAGATGCAGAAAAAAATATATTCAGTTTGCAACCTGATGGAGGTCTGTATAGATGGATTAATAGAACAAGTCCCACACACAGCTAGAAGCCCAATATTTTTTCAGAGGTAGATGCAGAAAAAAATATATTCAGTTTGCAACTTGATGGAGGTCAGTATAGATGGACTAATACAACAAGTCCCTTCACACAGCTAGAAGCCCAATATTTTTTCAGAGCTAGATGCAGACAAAAAATTATTTTGAATTTGCAACCTGATGGAGGTCAGTATAGATGGACTAATAGAGAAAGTCCCACACACTGCTAGAAGGCCACATATTTTTTCAGAGGTAGATGCAGAAAAAAATATATTCAGTTTGCAACCTGATGGAGGTCTGTATAGATGGATTAATAGAACAAGTCCCACACACAGCTAGAAGCCCAATATTTTTTCAGAGGTAGATGCAGAAAAAAATATATTCAGTTTGCAACCTGATGGAGGTCAGTATAGATGGACTAATACAACAAGTCCCACACACAGCTAGAAGCCCAATATTTTTTCAGAGGTAGATGCAGAAAAAAATATATTCAGTTTGCAACCTGATGGAGGTCTGTATAGATGGATTAATAGAACAAGTCCCACACACAGCTAGAAGCCCAAATATTTTTTCAGAGGTAGATGCAGATAAAAATTATTTTTAATTTGCAACCTGATGGAGGTCAGTATAGATGGACTAATAGAGAAAGTCCCACACACTGCTAGAAGGCCAAATATTTTTTCAGAGCTAGATGCAGATAAAAATTATATTCAATTTGCACCCTGATGGAGGTCAGTATAGATGGACTAATAGAACAAGTCCCACACACAGCTAGAAGCCCAAATATTTTTTCAGAGGTACTGTAGATGCAGATAAAAATTATTTTTAATTTGCAACCTGATGGAGGTCAGTATAGCTGGACTAATACAACAAGTCCCACACACAGCTAGAAGCCCAATATTTTTTCAGAGCTAGATGCAGACAAAAAATTATTTTGAATTTGCAACCTGATGGAGGTCAGTATAGATGGACTAATAGAGAAAGTCCCACACACTGCTAGAAGGCCAAATATTTTTTCAGAGCTAGATGCAGATAAAAATTATATTCAATTTGCAACCTGATGGAGGTCAGTATAGATGAACTAAAAGAACAAGTCCCACACACAGCTAGAAGCCCAAATATTTTTTCAGAGGTACTGTAGATGCAGATAAAAATAATTTTTAATTTGCAACCTGATGGAGGTCAGTATAGATGGACTAATACAACAAGTCCCACACACAGCTAGAAGCCCAATATTTTTTCAGAGGTAGATGCAGAAAAAAATATATTCAGTTTGCAACCTGATGGAGGTCTGTATAGATGGATTAATAGAACAAGTCCCACACACAGCTAGAAGCCCAATATTTTTTCAGAGGTAGATGCAGAAAAAAATATATTCAGTTTGCAACCTGATGGAGGTCAGTATAGATGGACTAATACAACAAGTCCCACACACAGCTAGAAGCCCAATATTTTTTCAGAGCTAGATGCAGAAAAAAATTATATTCAATTTGCAACCTGATGGAGGTCAGTATAGATGGACTAATAGAATGATGCTATGCCCAAAAGATTTTACTTCACTAGGTGCAGTAAAAAAATTGGTATTCTATACACAGGTGGTATATCTTGCAACACAGATAGGCTACTCCACTGACTAACACACTCTGCAATAGGCCAAAAAGGATTAGCTTTGCTAGATTCAGGCAAATGCTGTGAAAAAAACTTCCACAGCACTGGCACAGACCTGCCTGGCAAAAACTGATAGGAACTGATGTAACCTAGTCCTGAAAAGGACTCCAATTACAATTAGTCTTTACTCCCACAATCTATGTATTTAAGAGCATAGACCTGCCTGATAAAAGTCGTAGGAAATGCTGTAACCTAGTCCTTAAAAGGACTGCAATCACAACTATTCCCTACTCCCAAGCTATCTGTAGATTTGTGCGAAAATTGGCTTGAAATTAACAAGGTATAGCGCACACAGCAACAGCGGTGCCGTCTAACATGCAGCTGCAGCAGTGAGAAAATGGTGGCGACGGGGAAAATGGCTTGGTCTTATAGGGCAAGGACATGTGACATACACTGCCAATGACACATGCCCTTGCTTGTGTGAAAAAAAGCACTTCGCTCCATGTGTGCGCTGCTGATAGGCTGACAGATTGCACCTCCCCACTGTAAATTCGGGAAAGAGAAAAAAAAAATGGAGATCTTCATTGTTCCTGCAGAGATCCATCCCCTGCCCCTCCCCCCACCCCGCTGTACACTCAAACTGCGTATTAACATTAATTTTCATCATTACTGAGAAAAAATCCAGTTATGATTTTGGTGCACGAACAGTTATCGAACATAACCTCGAACAGCCAAATTTTTCTCAAATTGTTCGTGTTCGCCGAACGGCTCGAACACCGCCCAAAACAGCTCGAATTTGAGATTGGCGAACAGTTCGAGTAGAACAATGCTCATCTCTAATGTATGGCATACCTCACCCACATCCTGGTATGCATGGCACCCCTCACCCCCATCCTGGTATGCATGGCACTCCTCACCCCCATCCTGGTTACATGGAACCCCTCATCTGAATCTTGGTATGCATGACACTCCTCATCTCCTCATCCCCAATCCTGGTATGCATGGCACCCCTCATCCCCAATCCTGGAATGTATGGCACCCCTCATCCCCAATCCTTGCATGCATCGCACCTCTCATCCCCAATCCTGGTTTGCATGGCACCCCTCATCCCCAATCCTTTTATGCATGGCACCCTTCATCCCCAATCCTGCTATGCATGGCACCCCTCACCCCCCAATCCTGGTATGCATGGCTCCCTCATCCCCAATCCTGGTATGCATGGCTCCCTCATCCAGAATCCTGGCATGCATGGTTCCCTCATCCCCAATCCTGGTATGCATGACTCCCTCATCCCCAATCCTGGTATGCATGGCTCCCTCATCTCCAATCCTGGTATGCATGGCTCCCTCATCCTCAATTCTGGTATGTATGGCACCCCTCATCCCCAATCCTGGTATGCATGGCACCCTTCATCCCCAATCCTGGTAGGCATGGCACCCCTCATCCACAATCCTAGTATGCATGGCACCCCTTATCCCCAATCCTGGTATGCATGGGCCCCTCATCCCCAATCCTGGTATACATGGTACCCCTCATCCCTATCCTGGTATGTATGGTACCACTTATCCTGGTATGCATGGCACCCCATCCCTCATCCTGGTATGCATGGTACCCCTCATCCCTATTCTGGTATGTATGGTACCCCATCCCTCATCCTGGTATGCATGGTACCCCTTATCCCTATTCTGGAATGTATTGTACCCCTCATCCTGGTATGCATGGCACCCCTCATCCCAATTCTGGTATGTATGGCCTCCTCATCCCAGAAACCAGGTATGCATGGCACCCAATCCCTCATCCTAGTATGCATGGCACCCCTCATCCTTATCCTGGTATGCATGGTACCCCTCATCCCTATTCTGGTATGCATGATTCCCCTCATCCTGGTGTGCATGGCACCCCATCCCTCATACTGTTATGCTTGGCTCCCCACATTCCTATCTTTGTATGTATGGTATCCCTCTTACCTATTCTGGTATGCATGGCACCCCTCACCCCCAATACTGGTATGCATGGTCCCCTCAACCCCAATCCTGGTATGCATGGTCCCTCATCCCCAATGATGGTATGCATCGTCCCTCATCCCCCAATAATGGTATGTGTGGTACCCTTCATCCTGGTATGCATGGTCTCCTAAACCCCCAATCCTGGTATGTGTGGTACCCCTCACCCCCCAATCCTGGTATGCATGGTTCCCTCACCCCCCAATACTGGTATGCATGGTCCCCTTATCCCCCAATCCTGGTATGTTTTGTCCCCTCACGCCCCAATAGTGGTATGCATGATCCCCTCATCCCCCACTAATGGTATGTGTGGTACCCTTCATCCTGGTATGCAATGTGCCCTAACCCCCCTATCCTGGTATGTGTTGTACCCCTCACCCCCCAATCCTGGTATGCATGGTCTGCTCACCCCCAAATCCTGGTATGCATGGTCCCCTCACCCCCTAATCCTGGTATGCATGGTCCCCTCACCCCCAATCCTCGTATGTGTGATACCCCTCACCCCCAATCCTGGTTTGCATGGTCCTCTCACCCCGCAGTCCTTGTATGCATGGTCCCCTCACCCCCCAATCCTGGTATGCATGGTCCCCTCATCCCCCAATTCTGGTATGCATGGTCCCCTCATCCCCCAATAATGGTATGTGTGGTACCCCTCATCCTGGTATGCATGGTCCCCTCAACCCCCAATCCTGGTATGTGTGGTACTCCTCACCCCCCAATCCTGGTATGCATGGTCCCCTCACCCCCAATCCTAGTATACATGGTCCCCTCACCCCCCAATCCTGGTATGTGTGGTACCCCTCCATCCTGGTATGTGTGGTATCCCTCATCCTGTTATGCATGATCCCCTCACCCCACAATCCTGCTATGCATGGTCCCCTGATCCCCCAATCCTAGTATATATGGTCCCCTCACCCCCCAATCCTGGTATGTGTGGTACCCCTCCATCCTGGTATGCATGGTCCCCTCACCCCCCAATCCTGGTATGTATGGTCCCTTCACCCCACAATCCTGGTATGTTTGGTACCCCTTATCCCCCAAATCCTGGTATGTGTGGACCCCTCACCACCCAATCCTGGTATGTATGGCACCCCTCATCCCTTTCACGCTGTACACACATACAAAAAAACACTTATAATCACCTTTCTTCCCTGTGCTCCAGCACTGCTGAGTCCTGATCTGTCGGAGGGCAGGGGAGGAGTGTGGGGCCGGAGTACGAGCGTGCCCCTACCGCGCTGTCAGGCGCCATCACTCCTGCCTCGGTCTCCGGCAAAGAGAGGCCCCGAGACAACGCTCCTCCCGGTCAGGTAAGTATGTAAGCATGGCACCAGAAATCACGGTATGCGACCAATGTTTACGCATAGCATGATCTCAGGCGCCATACGCTCCTCTTACCTGTAACGGCTGGATGCGGTCTTCTGTTTGAAACCACACTGCGCGTTTCGCATGCGCAGTCTATAAAGTCTTCAGACAGAGACACGCATCCCCATTTATATTATAGATCGTATGTATATATTTTATTATACATATATGATATAAAGAGCATTCTCACTCTATATATACCATATTTTTTGGACTATAAAGCTATGCTCACACTGGGCATTTTTTTTCAGCAGCAAAACCTAATCTCTTAGCAATAAAGAAGCAGCGTCAAAAACGTAGGTTTCAGTGCTTTTTTGATGCATTTTTCAGGATCACAAAGTTCACCATAGAAGCATGAACACAGGTCATTAGTGATGGGCGAGCACTAAAATGCTCGGGTTCTCAATGCTCGGGTCGAGCAAATTGGAATGCTCGGGTGCTCGACCCGAGCAACGAGTCCAATATAAGTCTATGGGAAACTCGAGCATTTTTCAGGCAGCATCCCCCGGCGGTCTGCAGAGGGCCTAAAAATTGCTCAAATTGATGGGAACAGTGCTCAAATGACATGGGAACAGCATGGAGTAGACCCCTGAAAGCATTTCTGACTCACAGGTCACCGCTGTCAACAACATTGTCAGAGGTATTACGCCACTTTTACGGGCTCACAATAAAACATACAAAAACGAATCCAAAATGGATTTTCCTGTGAAATATGTTAAGGAGCATCCTTTGCAGGGTAATGACTTGTATATAAGGCAAAATAAATAACCAAAACCAAAAGTACTCCTCCACACCTTGGGCTATGTTGTTCACACGTAGAGTTTTTGATGCGTTTTTGCACTTTTGCATTGCTTTCAACCAAGACAAATGCATTCACTGGGAAATGTCATTTTAACATTTTACAACCTTATCTAGCCATGTGGCATGTAGCACTTCATCAGACACATGCATACAGTGCTGAAAAGACATGGGAACAGCATGGAGAAGACCCCTGGAATCATCTCTGACTCCCAGGTCACTGCCTAAAAGTGTGCCCATCATAAGTGATCCTTGGCGCATGCGAAGATGCCTCCCTCCATGCACCTGCCATTGCAGACTTGCAACAATCACAATCCATGTCCTTGTTCCAGTACAGTGTTCAGTTGTCCCTACCCCATTCCTTGTAATGCAAGCGCAAGTATGCAGCCAGCCACCCACCCTCCCACAGGCTGCAATACTATACTGACAAATTTTTGACAGCTGCTTGCACTTGAAATGTGGCATTTTAGGCTGGTGGAGGCGGAAGCTGTCCACAATCTTATGACGGCGGCGACCAGGTATCCATACTCGGTCACCAGCCACCACTATTTCTCCCGGTGTCATCTCCATCTTCCACAAGCACGGGTCCTACAACATTACCCATGCCCTCCCCAGTGAACTTACTGGGAAGGACTGCCTAACCACAAACACGTGGTCAAGTGAATGTGGCCGGGGATGGTACGGAGCCAGTCCACAGCTTTTTTTGCTGAGAGTTGTATTTCATCACAGCGATATTCTTTAGCTTGGTGAAAGGACTTGGGTCTATCAATTGACCTTTGTCTATCTATGTATTTTTTATCATTTGTAGACTAAGAATATCTATGTATTAGATTAGGCAGTCACCTTTCTATATCATGTTTAGTTCACCCCATAGGGTGTAACAGGGACAGGTAGGGACAGCCGCCGATGAGCAGGGGCGCCAAAAAGCATTATTGGGGTGCCAACCTCCACGTCAGGCAGGATTATATTAGGGGCCTATTAGGGCTATGTACAGTGGGTATGGAAAGTATTCAGACCCCTTTAAATTTTTCACTCTTTCATTGCATCCATTTGGTAAATTATAAAAAGTTTATTTTTTTTCTCATTAAAGTACACTCTGCACCCCATCTTGACTGAAAAAAACCCAAAAATGTATAAATTTTTGCAAATTTATTAAAAAGGAAAAATTGAAATATCACATGGTCATAAGTATTCAGACCCTTTTCTCATTATTGAGTAGAAGCACCCTTTTGAGCTAGTACAGCCATGAGTCTTCCTGGGAATGATGCAACAAGTTTTTCATTTGAGGATCCTCTGCCATTCTTCCTTGCAGATCCTCTCCAGTTCCGTCAGGTTGGATGGCGAACGTTGGTGGACAGCCATTTTCAGGTATACCTCTAGCTTCTACTCTTGTTCCTGATTTTTGGGTTTCCTCACTTTCAAGGTATTTTAGCACATGGCCTAGGTTGGCCTTACGGGAAATCCGCCCTTGTGCTGATGTCTGTAAACAGCTGTTCAATTAATGGCACTATTTAAGTGCATAAAATAAAGTGGAGCCTTTTTTCAGTGATGATATGTGGATTTCATGTTGATTTCAGTGAATATATTTTCATTTCCATTTACAGTATATCACAGCACATAACTCTGATGAATAATAAAGGTTAAATGCTGCTGTATGGGAGTGGTTCCCTTTTTGTGAATTCAAGCCATACCTGTATTACATGGAAAGCCATTAATCTTAATGGCCGCCATGTATCATTACTAGCTTTATGTAAATTTGTGGCAGGCAGTGGTTTTCATTTGGCAAAATTAGAAGTGTTCTGAAGGCAGTTGTATCTAATCAAATTATTAAAACTGAAATTAAAATACATGGGAAGGGATTTTATTTTAATCTTACACAAAACCCAACAATTCAAGAATACACTGCAAAATAATATTGTAATAGTATTGCATGGTCTAACTCATATCTAAAATATGGTGATAGGGCTGGCATTAGGTGGGGGAGGGGAACTGGGCAATTGCCCAAATCCCTCACTCCCTTTTGTCCTGTTTCCTGCAGGAGTCTAGAAAAACTGAATAGGAGGAAACAGACTGGTAAGTTGTGTATAGTGTGTGTGTGTGTGTATGTGTGTATGTGCTTTGTGTGCGTCTACATGCATTTTGTATAAATGTGTCTATATGTATATGCTCTGTGTATAGTAATGTCTGGTGGGTTGGCTTACTGATCAAAATAGCATTAACTAAGTACCCTATGTTATTTACATGTACTGCTACCATATATAGATTTACTTGCTGTAGTGTATATACTGTTTTGTTTTTTTTCCTTGGGTTTTGTCTATGAAAAAGCCACAGTGTGAACGTGTTATTGCGCTATGCACATATACCAGCTTATAGTCCAGTGCAATTTTTTAGTTTTGATGCATAGATACATAAATACATGCATATGCTTGGTTTATACGTGTGTGCTCTCTGTGTAAACATGTATCTGTATACAGATTTTCCTTGGAAATTCGATTCAATGAGAAGTTATTCTCCATGAACTGAACGTCTCTTATGGTCTGGGCCCTCTCCAGACCCCAAAACATAATGAACTTTACATTTAAAAAATGAAATAATTCCTTATTCAACGCTCACCTTTTCATTCTCTCATCCATCCAGTCCTCGTGGTGTTTGTTGATTGCCGCCTTTCACGTCATAACATTGTGACCTTTTCCAAGAGCATGCGTAAAAACTAGTGTTGAGCGAGCACTAAAATGCTCGGGTGCTCGAAGCTCGGGACGAGCTCACCATGATACTCGGGTGCTCGACCCGAGCAACGAGCCCAATGTTATTCTATGGGTGACCCGAGCATTTTTGCGGCGACACCCCCGGCAGTCTGTAGGAAGCCTAAAAAGTGCCCAAAACGATAGTGAAAGTGTTCAAATGACATGGGGACAGCATGGGGATCGCCCCAGGAAGGATTTCTGACCCCCAGGTCACTGCTGTCAACAACGTGGTCAGAGGTATTAAACCACTTTTACGGGCTCACAATAAAACGTTCAAAAACTAAACTGAAACGGTTTTCCTGTGAAATATGTCAAGGAACTTCCTTTCCAGGGTAAAGACTTGTGTATAAGGTAAATTAAATAACCAAAAACAAAATTACTCCTCCACACCTTGGGCTATGTTCACAAGTAGCATTTTTTATGCGTTTTTGCACTTTTGTATTGCTTTCAACCGTGACAAATGCATTCACTGGGAAATGTAATTTTAACATTTTACAATCTTATCTGGCCATGTGCTGTGTGACACATGCATACAGTGCTGAAAAGACATGGTAACAGAATGGGGAAGACCCCTGGAAGCATCTCTAACACCCAGGTCACTGCCTAAAAGTGTGCCCATCAGAAGTGATCCTTGCCACATCAGAAGATGCAGACTTGCAAGTTCTTGTCCCAGGGCAGTGTTCAATTGTACCTCCCCTATTCCTTGCAATGCAAGCGCAAGTATGCAGCCTGCCACCCACCCACCCCCAGGCTGCAATACAATACTGCTAGCTTGCACTTGAAATGGGGCCTTTTAGTTTGGAGGAGGCTGAAGCTGGCCACTACCTCATGGCTGCTTCGGCAGCGAGGTATCCATACTCAGTCCCCAGCCGAACGGCGGCCGGGTGTCCACGCTCGGTCCCCAGCCGCCAGGGAGTGGCCGGGTGTCCATACTTGGTCCCCAGCCTTCCCGCGGCGGGGTGTCCACACACGGTCCCCAGTTGCCTGGGGGCGGCCGAGTGTCCATAAACGGTCCCCAGCCGCCCCTATTTCTCCTGTCAACTTCCCCCACACTTTTCTTAGCCCGGCCTGCTTTTAGGGCAGCATTGGACGAGCCCACCAGAGAACCAGACTCCTCCAGTGGGCTCTGGCTTCTCCATCAGGGGAGTTGAGAGTGCCAAGGTGAGGAGCATGATGATGATGATAGAAGTTAGCATCTGCTTTGTTTTCTTGGAATGCAAGCGTAAGTGTGCAACCTGCCACCCACCCACCCCCAGGCTGCAATACCGTACTGCTAGCTTGCTTGCACTTGAAATTGGGCCTTTTAGGCATGTGGAGGCAGATGCCGGCCACCATGTCATGGCTGCGTCGGTAGCCTGGTATCCATACTCAGTCCC